>NC_137329.1:101008778-103408778 GCF_965287045.1 Carcharhinus amblyrhynchos
CCTGTAAACATATTCAAAGGCAACAGCTAAAAACCAAAGTCAACTCTGACAATGGCCAATAGCTCAAAAACAGAAACAACCATTTTGATGGCCCGCCTTCTGTAACTTTAATTAGTACAAAGGAACATTTACATGAACTACCTGCTGTTTTCTGATGACCTCTGGGATTCTTTTATTTAACCCGAAGGAAAGTATTCACATTGAAAAATGAAGTCAGATGTGTGATCTGCTGAGTCCAAAAAAAAAGTTTCAGTGACAAATACTACACAGTAACAGTGATACAAAGTAGGACGTTAGAGTAGGAACCAGCTTAATGTGCATCTTTGACCAAAACAAAGTATATGTACTTGGTGCAACTACAGAATTTATATAGATGTTTTCATTTCACACTTTAAATAAACATTTATAGACCAGTAAGGCAGGTGAGATTATAACGCTGACAAATTCAGTAGGCTTCATTCACATTTTTTCCCATACGGACAACAGTTTTTACTGGTGGCTTTGTAATGTTTTGTGCAGCTTATGTCTTGCATGTCTTGTCTTTTTTCATGTTAAGTTCGTCAAGAAGAGTTTTCAGATTTCACTTAAAAATAACTGTAGTAACCAAACATTGAAAAAAAAAACTAGTGAAGCCAAAAATTATTTTCACTTTTGAGTTCAAATGATCTGGCTGAGTTTAAAAACGAAAGCAATTTTTATACTCATTTCAAATCATAGTGTTTAATAGTCATTATACCAGACATT
The DNA here is from genome assembly GCF_965287045.1 of Carcharhinus amblyrhynchos. Taxonomy (NCBI): domain Eukaryota; kingdom Metazoa; phylum Chordata; class Chondrichthyes; order Carcharhiniformes; family Carcharhinidae; genus Carcharhinus; species Carcharhinus amblyrhynchos. The sequence continues at coordinate 101,009,523 of NC_137329.1, forward strand.
TCCATTTCTATCAAACCAAAGTTACACAAATTTCTGCCTCTGCGTATATGTGATGTTAAGGCTTAAAATATCTGCTATACCTAACAATGCATAAAAAAAGTTTTCCTAAAATGTTTCATGATGCATTGTGATGTAGTTTTTAAAAAAAAGGACAAAAATTGCTTAACACTGATATTTATTAACTCAAAATGTTGCATTTCACTTTTGTGTGCCAATTCTGTGAAATACCTTACACTTCCCCCCCCAACCAAGGGACCTCATAACCTAATTATGGTTATTGCTTTACAAACAGTTTTTGACAGGACGTGGCTGGTAGAGTTTAACATACTTGCCAGTTCCACGTGAAAGAGCTGGTTCCTGCAAACCAGGCTCATCATTTATTCTTTGCTGGAGTCAGCAAGTAGAAGACATACACAGTCATCTATCACACCAAATAAAAGGACACAACTGCTTTCAGTAGGGTTCTTCCATTCACCCTAAAGGTTTTCTGAAAGCTTCTACCTCTGCATAACACACCAGAACAATTGTGGCAGATTGTATTATTTACGAGTATCACAGTTAACTGTTACTCTCACTATGCTTGTCTATAGTTCATGGTCAATGGAAGGTTTATGTTACCAATGTGGGGGAGAAAGATTTCAAATAGGTTGTCTTCAAACATTTGTAGGACACTGATGTTTGGATGTATCGAAAGGGAGATAATGTAATTGAAGTGCATGTGTAAAACTACTCAATTGGACTGGAAGTAAGAATCGTATGTGAATTCATCTGGAAAGAGATCTGAGGGTACAGTGCTGGTAGCATGCATACCTCAGTCACACATCTTTTGGAAAAAAGTCTTAGCCACAGATTGCATATACCTGTAGAATTTTGCATGGATTTTGTACGAGTACGATTAAAAATAGCTGCTTGCACATTTTACCAGAAGAACCTCCAAAACTCTGCAAATGCTTACAATAGGTTTTAGGTTTATTGGGGTTTTCTGATATGCTCTGTCTGTATTTTGATAATTGTGCATAATTATGTAAAAAAAAATGTTGGTGGGCCCATAAATGACCAGACTTTTTTAAGCAAGCTTTGCTTTGATGCATTTCATGTATTTTTTACTCTCTTTTATACCATTGCTTGCTAATATTAGCAAATCTGCTTTCCTGCATCTGCTTTGCATAGCTATTGTAAGGCTTTAAAATAATGTATGTATTTATTGCTTGAATTTCAGTGCATACTTATATGGCATACTGTGTGGCAAAATTAAAGCTCATTTATCCTTGCTTCTATCATATGCTGATGGGGACTGTTGTCCTTTTATATATAGTATCTTTTAGCTGTAGCACAAACATCAATTCATGTATTGGTGGATTACGCCTATTTGTTTATTTATCTTTTTGAGGTAAACTAATTTTGATACTTTCCATTACTGTGTACTGTGTTCATGCCTTGAATTCTCAAAAGTGAAAAGTCATGACTGAAATTTGTAACAGCTGTTGCTCTGTGTTCAAGGCTCTCACTGCTGAATCAAGTAAAGGACCAAACATAGGACTTAAAAGGAAACTAGACTACCACTAACAACAGGGAGTTATCAGGTTTTATTGTACCTTTTTTTTGACTAAAAAGACATCAGTGCTATAAAACCATGTGAGTATACTGTTTCATAGGCTTTATACACGCTGTAGTTGAATTCCATTGTAAAGTTGTACTGACTGAGTTAAAACTTTGTGCACACTACTAGTATTGTTAGAATTAGAATTGACTGTTTTTCACTGGACAGAGACTGAACAGAAATTACCATTAACCCATCGGCATTTACACTTGTTTGAATCTATTGGTAATCATGTGTTTTCATTTTCTGAGTTCCTAAAATATATCACCTGTATAAAGCTTAATAAAACCCTGACTAGTGGATAAATAACGAATTGTACCTCCATTGGGTAATGAACTGAGCAGCAGTGATAGTTGTAATGTAATGTAAAAAAAAATCAGCTCCTTTCTAAGGTACTGAACTATGTTGTCACTGGCACTGCCATAGAATTACAAGGTGTGAAAAACATTTTTCCTGTATTATAGTATTCCATCATTCAATGTGTCTGTTTAAACAGACAATAAAATGTGTATTATAGTTCTAGATGTGTGTAATCGGTACTAATGACAGATAATGGCATTATGAAATGCAATAAATAGTTTATCACACATATTAAGCTCATCTGTTATGTCCTTGTTAACAGACAGCATTAACAGGTTTTAAAATTCAGTTCTTGCCTGAGAGTAAAGATTGATTTTATGCTTTATTGTACAATTTAATTGAATCATTGACTTTTGATTTGGAAAATTATGGATAATTTCAGCTCTAGCTCCCTGAAGGATTTACTCACACATTCTTTATCAACATCAAAAGAAAAATTTGTAAGAGAACTCAGTTTATTTATACATATACATATAAACTTGCATTGAGATCTCTTTGTTTCTGGTAGATGCAAAAGCAAACCATAATCATGACAAGGAACTTGAGAAAGAAAACCAAAACATTTCTGTAAACTGAGATTGCATTTCTTTTTTCATAACTTGGAAAATCTTAGTGCAAACAATATTTCATTACAACCTATTGGTGCCAGTACTTTTGTACAAAACAAATTTGCCAAGAGACATTTGAGGGCTTGCCTGAGAGGAGCATTTGCTGTATGTTGGTTGCTTCAGAATCATTTCCTAGCTTGTAAAGGACAATTGTAATAGATTACATTAAATTCACACCCTTATTCAGAATAATTTTTTAAAAATCTCTTTAAAACAATGGGAATTTAAGGTGTACTGTTCTAAGATTTGGTTTACATTTCTTATTGTATGTCTTGAGTCTGATCACGAGTTATTTTTCATAAAGTTAAATTTGCGCAGGACATGACCTGAGTAAATACTTGCATTTAATTGAGACCAAAACTTTCCATACTTAACAGTACCCAGTATATAAGATATTATCCCCCTCAGCATAAATCATATTGTTTTTGGGTATGTAACACTAATTATCAAACATTTGGCACAGAATTGTACTGAGTTCCCAATCTCACAGAAAGAGGCCAAAACATTTCTGTAAACTGAGTTTGCAGTTCTTTTTTCATAACTTGGGAAATCTTACTGCAAACGATATTTCATACAACCTATTGTTGCCAGTACTTCTGTACAAAACAAATTTGCCGAGAGACATTTGAGGGCTTGCCTGAAAAAAATCATCATTGTGCATTGTGCTCTACTGACATTGCTGGAGCATAGACTAGGGATGTTCATTGCATTCATCTGTTCTATACCTGACATGATGGTGATTGAAAAAGAAAATGATCAACCAATTCAACCTAATATCAGTATAATGAGAGAAAACAAAATAACTTTGCATTTCTGTATTTTCATTCCATATGTTTGAATTAAAAAGACACAAACTCTGTATTGAAATCCACCTCCTTTGACTGTGGAATAGATTTGTGTGCCAAGGTACGTAAAGTAAACCTTAAGTCATGTTGCACCTTCAATTATACCAGGAAACTTTTGATTTTATTCGTTCATGGTTTTGGATGTCACTGGCAAGGCCAGCACTTATTGTTCCTCTCTAATTGCCCCTGAGAAGGTGGTGGTGAATAGCAGTCAATGTGGTGTTGGTACACCTGCAGTGCTGTTGGGGAGGGAGCTCCAGGATTTGGACGCTACAATAAAAACAGTTTCATGTTTACAAACAGTATGAAAGAGCAAATTTCCAATCCATAGAGAGTTTGAAATTTTGATTAGTATCGTTAATGGAAATGGGAATGCAATTCAAAAAACAGTACCTATTGCTATTAAAACTGGATGAGGGAGCCAGGAGCAGACTGTCTTTGAATGTAATAATGGAAATTGTCTTGCATGCACAGCATTCTGATGCTAATACTAGAATTGAACATGGAGGCACTCAGAAGAAGATTTAACAAAGTGTGTTAAGCGTTCATCCTTTTCAAAATGATATCTTTCACAGTAGAACATTCTCTGCTACTGAATGGTTTGAGCTGGGAAATAATTTGCCTTGAATGCATTTTGGAATCACATCTTCATCAAGGTAATCACAATTATATTTAACTTCCCTCAATTTATAAATATAGTGCAGGAACTGGCAATGAATCAAAATCTGCAGTTCAATGACATGTACTGTGTGTCGAGGGTGGCACGGTAATTAGCACTGCTGCCTTTTTCTACCAGGGACACTGGTTCAATTCTGGCCTTGGGTGACTGTGTGGACTTTGCACGTTCTCCCCGTGTCTGTGTGGGTTTCCTCTGAGTGCTCTGGTTTCCTCCCACAGTCCAAACATGTGCGTGTTGGCTTGATTGGCCATGTTAAATTGGCCCTTTGGTGTCAGGGGGATTAGCCGGGTAAATATGCGGGATTATGGGCTGGGGCCTGGGTGGGATTGTTGTCAGCGCAGACTCAATGGGCTGAATGGCAAACTCCTTCACGGTAGGGAATCTATGATTCGAAAGCACAAGACAATTTTATAATCAGCTTTTTTTCTGATGTTAGTATTCTTGTCTTGTTTTAGACTCTGCTGCCGTTGTGCAAAGAACATGCTGAAGTCAGTTTTGATCATTAAGTGAAGGATAGTGGGGTAGATTTTTACGTGGCCACTTCCATTGGGTTGAGTGGGAAGCAGCCCAAGCCTAGCTATTGCATGTCCCAGAGGAAGTGGTCAGAGGCTCAGACAATTTATGATTGGGTCTAAATTAAGTGTGTTCGGCAAACTGCCAGTGCTAAACAAACACTAATTTGCAGTCCCTCTGATTGAAGATCTTGCAGTTCATCTGCAAAGCCACACCAGCTATGATCAGGAAAGTTCGGTGAATGATCATGTGGACAGGTCTTTGAGGGTTGCTCATGGAGTGACTTCTGTGGGACCAAAAGGATCATTAATACTGACCCCATAAAGTTTATTTGGATAACTTAAAAAAAACTGTGGAGCGGTCTGCAGCTTTTTAAGGATCATTTGTTCAGCTGCCTAGTGCCAATGGAGAGTGTATACTGTTCATGCTCTGTCCATTGCTATTTCAAAGTTGCATCTTTGTCATATTGATATTCCATGACTTCAATGTACAAGGAATAATAAGGCACACCCTTTTTAAGGTCTCCAGTAAAATGGTGGCAGCTGGAATGGCCAAGGCAATGAGGGAGTAAGTGTTGTGCCCGGATTCTCAACGTGTCACTGTTCAATCCCTGTCCAGTGGTGAAGCCAAAATGCAGCTTCAATAAAATTGAAATTAACTGCTTGTAAGAACCTATTAATATAGTTCAGTCCACATTAAAGACGATATACCAACAGTGTTAGAATATTTGTCTTTTCATGAGCTGAATTATACAATGACGATAATGATATAGTCAGAAGTAGTGATAAGAAAAGGAGAAAAAAATTCACAAGTGATATCAGATGAGAAGTCCAAGGCACTTTGGTAGGAATAATGGTAGGAAGGACTATTACTTACGTGGCGAAAAACTGCAGCAGGCGACGGTGCAGAGGGACCTCGGGGTCCTTGTGCATGAGTCGCAAAAACCCAGCCTGCAGGTGCAGCAGGTGGTCAGGAAGGCGAATGGGATGCTGGCCTTCATAGCGAGGGGGATTGAATATAAAAGTAGGGAGGTCTTGCTGCAGCTGTGTAGGGCATTGGTGAGGCCGCAGCTGGAGTACTGTGTGCAGTTTTGGTCGCCACACTTACGCAAGGATATTTTGGCCTTGGAGGGAGTGCAGAGGAGGTTTACTAGGCTGATACCAGCGTTGAGGGGGTTGAGCTATGAGGAGAGGCTGAATAAACTAGGCTTGTACTCGTTAGAGTTTAGAAGAATGAGGGGAGATCTCATTGAGACATATAAGATGATGAATGGGATGGATAGGATAGAAGTGGAGAGACTCTTCCTGCTCAGAAAGGACAGTAGGACTAGGGGGCAGTCACATCCTCAAGATAAAGGGGGGGCGGTTTAGAACGGAGTTGAGGAGGAACTTCTTCACTCAAAGGGTGGTGAATCTCTGGAATTCTCTGCCCGTTGAAGTGGTGGAGGCTGCCTCGCTAAATATTTTTAAGACGTGTGTTGATGGGTTTTTGATAAGCGAGGGGATTAAGGGTTATGGGGAGAGGGCAGGAAAGTGGAACTGAGCCATGATAGATCAGCCGTGATCTTATTGAATGGCGGGGCAGGCTCGAAGGGCTAGATGGCCTGCTCCTGCTCCTATTTCTTATGTTCTTATGTTCTTATCATGTTTCATAGATATTTCCTCTGATAGTGATGCAAACACCTCACTAGATCTACCTACCAACTCTGTCTGAATCAGTTACACATGCATGGTCTGTGACCATTTCATTTGTCTAGCCACTTTCTCAAATGAAATGAAAAAAGCTTCTACATCCTTCTCATTAAACCTTGGCAATGCTTGGACGTATTTAAATAAATCCCCACCAAACCTTTTGACTACGAAGCTCATGCTCCTTCTCACTATTCTCATCGCTATCCTGAAACTGTATTTTTCCCTTTACCTCTGCCAATTTAAACTGATGTTCACTTTTTATTGCCAGTTTCCAAAGTTAGAATTCTCTTTCTTTTCCTTTTTGTTCCATTAGAGCCATCCTTTCCCTTTCTTTTTCCCTTCTCAGTTTCATTTCAAGCAGTTTCATTTCTTTTTCTTCTTGTAATTCGAACTGTTTCAATTATTTTTCATGTTGAAACTGTTTTATTTGTAATTGAATTCTAGCCATTTCTAATGATTCGGACAGTGTTTCTGGCCATTTTAAATGCTGTGTTATCACCACAATGTTTTTGCCCATTTCAACAGCTTTGTTTTAGTCACCTTTTGTAAATCACCTAGTGTACTCGGAGTTTAGAAGGATGAGGGGGGATCTTATTGAGACGTATAAGATGATGAAGGGGATGGATGGGTAGAGGTTGAGAGGTTCTTCCCGCTCAGAAAGGACAGCAGGACCAGAGGGCACAGCCTCAAGATAATGGGGGGGGGGGGGCAGTTTAGAACGGAGTTGAGGAGGAACTTCTTCACTCAAAGGGTGGTGAATCTCTGGAATTCTCTGCCCGTTGAAGTGGTGGAGGCTGCCTCGCTAAATATTTTTAAGACGTGGGTTGATGGGTTTTTGATAAGCGAGGGGATTAAGGGTTATGGGGAGAGGGCGGGAATGTGGAACTGAGCCACGACAGATCAGCCATGATCTTATTGAATGGCGGGGCAGGCTCGAAGGGCTAGATGGCCTACTCCTGCTCCTATTTCTTATGTTCTTATGTAAGTGGATGTAAGTTAGAATCTCAATGCACTACTGGCTTTTCCTGGTGGCAGAATTAAAGGAGAACAGGGAAACCCATTGAGTTTGATGTATAGGTAATTTTGAAAGTTGTCCATGTGATTGAGAAGCCACTTAATTAAGAGGTCATCTGGTACTGAATCCTGAATTTCTCAGCCATGGAGACTGTTTATTCACCTGTCAACAACTCATCAGGGTCACTGAGATAAATGCAGAATGAGAAGGACTTGCTTCATGAAATTAACAAGCTGTAAAATCTTTATTCAGTTACCCAAAGAGCTCCAGCCATGGCCATTGAGAGACTACTGTTCAAAGCACTTCTCCCAGAGAGTGCTTTCACTGTTTAACTAATAGAACATAGAACAATACAGCGCAGAACAGGCCCTTCGGCCCATGATGTTGCGCCGACCAGTCAAAAAACAATGACCCTCTAACTTAAACCAATCCCTTTTCATCCATAAACCTATCCACGGATCTCTTAAACGCCCCCAAACTAGGCGCATTTACAACTGCAGCAGGCAGGGCATTCCAATCCCTCACCACCCTCTGGGTAAAGAACCTACCCCTGACATCCGTCCTATAACTACCCCCCCTTAATTTAAAGCCATGCCCCCTCATGCTAGCTTTCTCCATCCAAGGAAAAAGGCTATCAGTATCCACCCTATCTAAACCTCTATGATTGCCAACTTCTTGGAAATCCTTTACCTATTAACCATCCAACTTCAGTTGTACATTCTGTTGTTTTGTTGTCTCATGAAGAGGTCTAGAGGTGTGTTCATTAATAACATCCAACAATATACTTATAAACAGGATACAGTCTGGGCAAGGTACTATCTTCATGCCACTTCTACTGGACTGCACACCACTACTCCCATGTGACTCTCCACATCATAATGTGGGTGTTCCTGCCTCCCCAATCCCTCACTAACCCTTACAGTCCCAATCACTTTAATACTATAACCCCCTCCCTCCTCATCCTGTTTATAATAACATTGACATTATACCCTAGGCCTCTGACATTACAAATTCAGGCAGGTGGGAGGCTTTACAACTCTTCCAGATCTAATTCTTTTCAAATAAAAATAGAGAATGTTGGTAGCATTTGTGGAGTGAGAAACAGAGTTAATGTTTCAAGTCTGTATTACTCTACTTCAGAAATGAAAAGGGGCGAAAATGTGATGGATCATGTAAGTGGAGATGGGGGTGGAGAAGATGGAGCAGAGTGGAAGGTTAGATAGGTGGGAGCTCAGGAGATATCTTGGACAGGAGACAAAGGAAGTAAATGGTAATGTTAAAGACTTAACAGTGGTGCTAATGGCGTTAAGGTAAGGTAGCAGACTGTGTTAATAGCAGAACAAGGGCAACACTCAGAACAAGTTATATTGACTCAGTGGGCGAGGGGGTTGGGAAAGAAATATCAAAATGGAGGAGAGATTTCATGAACTGAAGTTGTTGAATCCTGTAAAGTGCGTAATCAAAAGATGTGCAGAGCTATTCCTCCAGTTTGTATTGAGCTTCACTGAAATATTGCAGCAGGCCAAGAATAGAAATGTGGGCATGAGTGATATAGTGCATTAAAGTGGCAAGCTACAGGAAGTTCAGAGGTGTACTTAGGGACTGAGTGAATGTGATGTGCAAAGTGATCACCCAATCTGTGTTTAATCTCTCCTGTAGTGGAGACCGCATTGTGACCAGCGATTGCAATAGCTAAAATGAAAGCGGTGCAAGAGAAAACTGCTTCACCTGAAAGGTATGTTTTTGGGGCCTTGGACAGTAAAGAGGGAGGAGATGATTGCTTGAGAAGAGGATGAAATGCTGGTGGAGTGAAACTGGTTGTCACGGATGGAGCGGTCCCCAGTGGAATACTGATAAGGGAAATGAGGGCAAGATATCTTTTCTGGTCATCACGCTGGAATTGGTGGAACTGTTGAAGTTTAGGCCTTTGAATGTGGAGACTGAGGGGAGGTGAAAAGTGAGAACAAGGGAAACCCTATCATTATTCTGGGAGGGAGGGTAAGGCGTGAGGGCAGAGGTGCAAGAAATGGGTTGAGGAGTCTGTCAACCACAGTGATAGTAGAGGGACCCTGGTTAAGGAGAAAGGAAGACATGTCAGAAATGTGATTTTGGAAGATAGCATTATTGGAACAGATGTGACAGAATCAGAGTCCTTACAGGAAGTGGAGTGCACAGATCTGCAGTCAGTGTAGCGGTGGGAGTTGGTAGGTTTGTAATGAATATTGATAGGCAGTCTATCTCTAGAATTGGAGACAGAGAAGTCAGGGAAGGGATATGTTGGAGATGGAGCCCTGTGAAGGTGAAAGGGGTGAAAATTGGAAGCAAAATTGATACATTTTTCCAGGTCCAGATGTGAGCATTAAGTAGCACCTACATCCTCATCAACGTAACAGAAAAAGAGCTGTGGTAAGGGGCCTGAGTAGGACTGGAAGAAGGAATGTTCCACATAACCCACAAAAAAACAAGCATAACTGGGACCCATGCGGGTACTCATGGCCATGGCTTTTATTTGCAGCAATTGAGACAAGTTAAAGGAGAAATTGTTGAGCGAGAGGATATGTTCAGTCAGGCGGCGGAGAGTGGTGGATCGGGACTGTTTGGGCCACACTCAGACTATTTTGCTGGGGGCTGGAGGTTGAAGGTTGGTGTTGTAGAAGGATCGGATGTCCATTGTGAAGAGGCGGGGTTTAGGGGCAAGAACTAGAAACTATTGATATGATGTAGGGCATCAGAAGAGTCATGAATATATAAGGAGAGAGAGGAGGGAGTTGAGATAGGAAGAAATGAGTTCAGTGGGGCAGGAACAGGCTGAAATTATCTCTTGATTATTTTTGAGTTTAGCGGACTGGGTGTCTCAACTGCTTTGGGCTGACTTTTTTGATCTGGAGTTGAAATCGTAGAACTTGGCGTTTCAATTATTTGGATGTCAACATCTGATTTGTTTTGTGTGCTCCTTAGTCTATTTTTCTTTGTTGACAATCTGTCTTCCTTGTTCAGGTACCCTCACTTTCCAGGGGCCATGTTCATTCATAGACTGGACTCAGGTTTTCTTTGTTGGTAGGGTCTGCCATGTTCTTCCTGGAAGTTGAAGGTTTACCTCCCTTATGTTCTTTATGTTCCTCATCATTGAGCTCAACCTGCATTCAGCTCCAAATGCCATGCTCTGTTTCTTCTTGTGCATTTGTGCCTCTCTGAGTTTTGTCTTGCTGAGTTGCTAATCACTTCTCTCCTGCTCGAGGGTTGACTTCATGTTGTGCATGTGAGCTTGCTGCTGAAGTTTCATCTGGCTCTGACAGCAACTGTTTGACTCTGAAGTTTAGGCTGCTCATGCTCCTTCTCCTCTGTACCTTCTGTTTTAAATGTGTTGGTGCTCATCTGGACATTTGGCTGGTCTGACTGAAGAAGAGTATTTTCTGCCATCAGCAAAGGAGCTAGAATAACTGTCTCTGCAAAGAGAGAACAGCTTTCTGAACTGAAGTCCCAGTCAAGATCAGCAACACTGGTGGAGTCTCCAGTTCAGTGCAGTTGCCTGCAATGGTTGTTTTGATGTCTTTTGCCATTTTGGGGAGATTGAGGACAAGATTAACATCTCTGGTTAGGTGAGAAAATGATCGATTGCGGATGACGTACAAAATTTGGGTTAGTTGTTAACTACTATACAGCAGCGGTTCGTGAATCTTGCCTATGACCAGTAATTGGATTCCCCTGGGATCATTAAGTCGGCTGTCTCTTATCTTCAGTCAGGGGTCTTTTAGCCATGATTATTGATCTAACAGATCAGACTGGCCCCTGTGTCTAACTTGAAATTCATGAACCACTTACAGATACGTTAACATTCCAAAATGGGAATCTGGGTTTTTTAACTTTTCACAAGAAACATTGGTTGGAGTACTTCCCGTTGTGGCTTATGGACTGCTTTGGAATCTTCCTCGTGTCTCCAGGTTTTAGACTGAGTCCGTGAGGATCCCAAACACTGCACAGTGATTTCTGACTACTGTGAAATAATGCCCAGGATCCATAGTCATAATCACTGCTTATTCCTGTGAAGTATTGTTGGTGCCACAGCACTGCCACTATCTGAAGTATTAATTAGGTATTGTTTTCCTCTATCTGGAGTCCCCTTGCCCTTTTATTACTTGATGAGATGGACTGTTGAGGTTGGTCTGCACCGTTGTTCAACTTCACCGTGCCAAATGGATCAATTTTACAGGTGAACTTCTGATTGTCTGATGGTTTTGATGACTTTTTCTAAAGTCAGAGCATCTTTGGATTAGAGTACACCCAAAAGAACATCATCAATCACTCCCATTATCATTCATTCTCTCATGAGCTCAAACCTAGGGCAACATGGTGATTAGCACTGCTGCCTCACAATGCCAGGGACCTGGGTTCAATTCTCAGCTTGGGAGGTTGTGGAGTCCGCGTATTTTCCTTGTGTATGTGTGGGTTTCCTCCGGGTGCTCTGGTTTCCTCCCATAGTTTGAAAGACGTGCTGGGTAGGTGCAATGGCCATGCTAAATACTCCTGAGTGTCCTAACAGGTGTCAAAGTGTGGCAACCACGGGGTTTTCACAATAATTTCATTGCAGCATTAATAGAAGTTCTACTTGTGACATGAATAAATAAACTAATAAACATAAGATCACCATAGCCACATCCTTCAGACAATTTGTATAACTCATTTCCTGAAGAGACTATAGGTTCCCAGGGTTTTGGACTCGAGAACAGCACAGGAACAGGCCCTTCAGCACTCCAAGCCCATGCAGGTCCTGATACCTCAACTAAACTACAAAAAAACCTTATGGTCTTACTCGATCCATATCCCGTTATTCCCTCGCTATTCCTATACCCATCCAGATACTTGTTAAATGTTGCTAACGTGCCTGCTTCCACCACTTCCTTTGGCAGCGCATTCTAGGCAACCACCACTCTCTGCATGGAAAAACTTCACTTGCACATTTCCCTTAAATTTAAACTTATCTTTCACCTTGAAACCTTGTCCCGTTGTAATTGACACTTTCACCCTGGGAGAAAGCCTCTGACCATCCACCTAATCTATGCCTCTCATAATTTTGTAGACCAGGTCTCCCCGCAGCCTCTGTCTTTCCTGTGAAAGCAATCCTAGTTTATTCAACCTCTCCTCAATGTTAATATCCTCAACCAGGCAACATCTTGCTGAGTCCTTTTTGCACTCTCTCCTAAGCTTCCATGTCCTTCTGGTAAATCAGTGACAGGAACTGCATGCAATGCACCAAATGCAACCTAACCAAGGTTTTATATCACTGCAACATGATTTCCCAACTCTTGTACTCAGTGCCCCAGCCAGTTGTCTTGCCACTTTTAGGGAACTGTGGATGTACATGCACAGATTTCTCTGTATATTAATGGCTGGCTTGTTAAATTTTGATTGCTCCAATTTTATTGCTTTTTAGGTTAAAGTAGGTGTTAAATGAATTCATGCCCTTTTCAAGATTATCAGAAGATTAATGTATTCCTTTCATGATGAGCAATGTTTGTTTTAGTTGTGTGTGCGTGCATGCCCAGAGTTGATTAGATAGGGAGAAGGCTACGAGAAACAGGTTGTCTGTGAAGTCTAAGAGATGAAAGGTTAGAAGTGTCATGTTGATACATTTGTAATGAGAGGTCATGGTGAGTTTGAGTTACAAGTAAATAAGTTGAATCTAAAATTTGCTTTGCAAGATAAGTTGGAGTCTTGATTTTTCAGCAGTTGAATTTCAAAAGGGAGCCCAGAGGTGTCAGAAATATTTGCATCTTACAAAGGTTCCATGACAATCTAGTACATTTTATTGACCCAAAGTAGAGACAAACTTAAACAAAGATTTTTATATTTGGTGACAGTGAGTTCAAAGAGGTGTTTGAAGATAATTGAACTTGAGATGAAAGGGAAAAAAGATACTTAAGGAAGGATGTTTAACGGAGTTGGTGTTGTTGTGGGGTAAAACCCTGAAGACCAGCTCCTTCCTGTTCAGCAGTTATGAAAGTCTTGAACTGGAGAGAAGCATTTGAGAAGTGTACCTTCACTAAATTCCTTGAATTGTGTAAAATTGCTGGATTTTTATGGTTGCAAATCTATATGGGGTTGTTGCCAAGAAGATAGCTTATTTGTATACTTTTGACCAAGCAGGTCTTTTGGGGGTTGTTGTGTAAGACTGTTTTACTGTGTAACTTTAATCTTGTGTGCTTAAGTTTTTGTTTTTTTAAATAAATCTTTTAATTTTTAAAATTCTAAAGGTGTTATTGGAGTTCTATGCTTTTAGAATCAGTAGTTCTTCCTCCTTGCTTTCACAATTCAAAATAAATGGTTTATAATCACTGTAACAGTCTTCAATCTGGGTTCTGGCTTGCTCATCGGTAATATTTGTTGTGGTCGCATATATAAGGACTTTGAGGCAGACGATATGAACACTCAGGCTGGGATGCGAGGGATACATAAATCCAATTATTCATCAGCTAGGCATCAAGGTATGGGAACTGAATCAATTTAATGCTAATGGGTAAAATCTTACTAAAAAATGCCAGTGCTGTTTCCGGTGAGAAAAATGGTGGGGGCAATGTTCACACTGAATGTGTGTGAAAATGGGAGAGTTTCAGACTCATTTGTTGACGAGGTTTAGACTGTAATTGTATGACACTGAGTCAAAACAAAAGCACAATGTAGTTCTCACTAGTTGGGGGAGGGGATGGAGTCTAAACTTGCTGGGAAACTGGCTGCTGAGCTTCAGGGGTGCAATTGTGCATGTGCTCAATCTTCCATTACAACAATGTGCCCAATCTCTGCATTACAACAATGTATACACCTCATATACACCTCAAAAATATAATTTTTGAGGTGTACACATAGTTGTAATGTAGGGAATGCCTGTAAATACACAAACAGTAAAACACAAGAAACTCTTGATGTGCTTTTAAAGTTATGACATGCAAGTGTTTATGATATCAGAATGTGATACAAAAGCATTTTCAAAAACAATTATTTGTGGTAACAAAGTTTAGGACACAATTTAGAGATCTATTTCATTTGAATCCAATTGATCAAGATTAGGAGAGTTTGGACAGTTAAATTTGTATTCAGATGAAGTCTAATCAGACTAGGTTTACCAACAAATTATTAAATGATATTAAAATTTATTTTATGACTTCATATGAAACAGAATAGCATGGACTATTGTCATGGTAGAATGTTGTTTCTGTTTATGTTGTGGAGATGAAGAGCAGTGATTTAGCCCATTTAATTTTCTCCCAGGGTGAAGATTTCTAATTTCAGGTGGAAATTTTCTCTTTAAAGGTGAAAGTGGTCATCTAAAAATGAATAATTTTAATATTATACCAAAAGTCTTACATCTCCACAGGTTTCTTGTTTGCTGACTACTTATTTCATTTTATTTGACACATCTGTTTCAACTATTCCCATTTTGGGGCTCCTATGTCCAGTTTTCTATTCAAATTTATTTTGTCATTTGGTTTCCATCACACTGTAATTTCAGACTCTGACCACAATTTTGTGGTGTAGTTAAACATTTTATTTTTCTCTATAAGGTATCAATAACCTCTTCCCACGCTACCCACCTCATTTCCTTCTCTATTCTGATCATAAAATTGTTCCGACTACACAATTCATTGATTTGAAGGCTTATTTTATTGTTTTGCCATTGCTCTTATTCTGTATGAAATTATCACTTCAGGTTACAGTTTAATGTGTGTAATATTGGACTGGATTTATTGTTGATGACAGGATTCTCGCCCATCACAAGAATCAGAACACAGGAGATAGGAGCAGGAGTGCACCATACAAATTGTCAGGTTTGCTCTGCCATTGAATACTATCATGGCTGATCTTGGATTTCCGCTTCACTTTCCTATCTGTGCTCCTCATCTCTTGATTCCCTAAGGGACAAAACAATCTGTCTAACCTGGCCTTGCATTCATTCAACAATGGAGATTCCATAAGGCTCTGAGGTAGAGAACTCTACGGATTCACAACACTTTGAGTAAAGTAATTTCTCTTTATTACAGTCCTAAATGAGCCTAAGACAGCACTGCAACAATTTATACTGCAGAAGAAAATGTTGCTGATTAGCTGGCAAGTCGACTCCAATTGGCAGAGGCGTTGCCGTGGAGAAACAACGGGAAACTATAAGCCTCTCATACTCTTCTGAAGAACAAATTGTTGCGATTGTAGGAAATTTGACATTTTTGCATTCGTCCTGATGAGTGCAAGACAAAAAAGCTTCAGCAACATGTTCCTTTCCAGCAATATTTATGTTTTTTCAAGTTATGGTCTGGAATTTTACCACCCCACCCACTACGGGAATCGGAGCGGGTGAGGGGGCAGACCATGGAAAGGTCGCTTGACCTGATTTTACGGTTTTGTGTTGAGTGAAGCCATAAAATCCCTCCAATGCTCATAGAACCATAGAATTCCAACTGTAGTAAGAGGCCATTTGGCCCATCTCAAGTCTTATGGACTCTGAAAGAGCATCCCACCTCAGCCCTCCCCTCTGCCCTATCCCCATAACCCTGCACCTTTACCATGGCTAATCCACCTAACATACACGTCCTTGGACACTAAGGGGCAACGTAGCATCACCAATGCACCTAACCAGCATATCTTTGGACTGTGGGAGGAAACTGGAGCATGCAGAGGAAACCCGCACAGACATGGGGAGAACGTGCAAACTCCACACGCACAGTGACACAAAGCCAGAATTAACTCTGGGTCCCTGGTGCTGCAAGGCAGCAGGGCTAAACACTGTGCCGCTATGTTTCCCTTTTGTAAATATTCTGAGGAAATATTAAATCTGAATATTTATTATTTTGTGTTCAGCGTTCATTTTAAGCTCTTTTGCATTGTCCAAAGTTCCCAGTTCTCAGCTAGCCATCTTGTTGCAGAAAAATGAAACAAATACATCGGAGGAGAATGTTTGGCAAAAGTGCGATAGAAGAGAGTTGGAAAGCCTTTCAAAGAAGAACCATTCAGCATACAGGAAATACACATATCCAAGATTAAAAGTTAAGAAAAGCTTTTGTTTTTTCCATCCCTGGTGTCTTTGAATTGAGCACTTCTAATGTTATAAACCTGATAGTTCATTTTGTTTTAACTAAAAGCCAAGATTAGCTCTTATTAATCAGTTTGATAACAGTTGACTAAAATAGGCGGCACAGTGGCTAGAACTGCTGTCTCATGGCACCAGGGATCCGGGTTCCAATACATCTAATCAGCACGCCTTTCAGACTATGGAAAGAAATTGGAGCACGTGACAGAAACCAACACAGACACGGGGAGGATGTGTAAACTCCACATGCTTGTGACCAGGGCCAGAATTCAGCCTATGTCCCTGGCACTGCAAAGCAGCAATGCTAACCAATTGGCTAATAAGTCTGTGTGGAGTCTGCACGTTCTCCTCATGTCTGCAGGGGTTCCCTCCGTGTGCTCCGGTTTCCACGAACAACTCCAAAAAATGTGCTGGTTAGATGCATTAGCCCAGCTAAATTCTCCCTCAGTGTACCCGAACAGGTGCTGGAGTATGGCGACTAGAAGATTTTCACAGTAACTTTGTTGCAGTGTTAATGAAAGCCTACTTGTGACAACAATAAATAAACTCTTAAGCTCACATTCTCTGAGTTTGCAGGTAGTCTTTCATTCTCAGAACATTATCCTAATGATCACTGTCAAGTCTCCAAGTTCAAAATATGACACGAGAGTAGATTCCCCCGTTCCTACATCTAAGGCTATCGGATCACCTGGGCACAATGAATATGGAGAAAAAATTGGGTGAAGAGGACAAGATAGTCCTAATTGAGATCACATTCTGTTCCATTCACTAAATTTTCTGGTAACACATTCTAGGCATCCATCATTCTCTGTATGAAAAACCTCCCCACACATCTCCCTTAAACTTTCCCGTTCTCACTTTAAACCCAAATGCTACCTTGGTATCAATGTGACACAGCTCCTGCTCTGTCCAAGACCCCAGTAAACTACAAAGAGTTGTGAACGAAGCCCCATCCATAACTCAAACCAACCTCCCATCCATTGACACTGTCTACACTTCCAGCTGCCTTGGAGAAGCAGCCAGCATAATGAAGGACCCTATGCACCCTGGACATAATCACTTCCAACTTCTGTCAGGAAAAAGATACAAAAGTCTGAGGACATGTACCAACTGACTCGAGAACAGTTTCTTCCCTGCTGCCATCAAGCTTTTGAATGGAGTTACCTTGCATTAATTTTCTCTACACCCTAGCTCTGACCGTAACACTACATTCTGCACTCTCTCCTTTCCTTCTCTATGTACAGTATGCTTTGTCTAGATAGTGCACAAGAAATAATACTTCTCATTATATACCAATACATGTGACAATAAATCAAATCAATAGATGGTTGATAAAATCGTGACAAGGTAGCTTGCCCACCTATTATTATCCATTTCGTTTAAGTGAGCTACTAAACTGCAATTTGTGAATATGATTTATTTTGTTTGCCTTCTCAACATGAAATGTGAAGTTCCAGCTAAATATTTTTCCATTTTCTTTTGAAGGCACCCCAGCTTCTAACAGTTATTGAAAAAAAACTATCCTAATACTATCTTGATTTCCCTCTGTGATCTTTCCTTCAGTCATCCTATCATCAATCATAGTTATGACTTTTGTACTGCTTTCAAGGCTGAAATGTCAGATGTTACTATATGCTTATGCATCTCTGAATCAGAGGGTCATTTGCTGTGATGGAGAGCAGAATGTTGATCTTAGAACTGATCTGAGCATGTTTTAGGACTGTTCATGGAGTCTCAATTCCTTACGTTCATTCTCAAAGTGAGGTAAGTTTATACTGAAGTTTAATTTGTTTAGCTCTACTGAGCTTTTTTTTCACTGAGGCATAAAATATGAGAAAACCTTGTAGAATACATTACTACTACTATGTGAAACAGTTAATCAGGAAACCTTTGTGTCCTGGAAAAGCTCATTTGCATTTCATATGAGAGGAAACCTGAGTTGTGGATACTTTGGGTAACACATATGGTTAGTAAAGTTCTTCAAACACATCGATGTGAAGAGCATTCCTGTTCTTTGTCTGACGTCAGAGCCATGTGACCTGTCTTGTAGAGTTAAGATTTATTTATTAGCATCACAAGTAGGCTTATGTTAACACTGTAATGAAGGTACTGTGAAAATCCCTGTGTCTCCACGTTCCCGTTTGGGTACACTAAAGGAGAATTTAGCATGGCCAATGCACATAACCAGCTGGTCTTTCAGATTGTGGGAGGAAACCAGGGCATGCAGAGGAAAAGGAGAGAACATGCAGACTCCACACAGTGACCCAAGCCGGGAATGGATCCCAGGTCCCTGGTGCTGTGAGGCAGCAGTGCTAACCACTGTGCCATCATGCCGCCCCACATAAAAAGCCTTTCCTCTTCATGGGTGAGTCCATAAAGGGTCTGTAAAGGATGCAGAGAAATTATTTCCACTGATGGATGGACCCAAGACGAAGGGTGCAATCTAAAAGTAAAGCTTTAGGCCAATTAGGGGACAAGTCATGAAGCAGTTTTTCACACACAAGATAGTGGAAATCTGAAATGCTCCCAGTTGTGTCAATGGAAAATGTAAAGAAATAGATCAATAGATTTTTATTAGATCAAGGTGTCAAGGGATATGCAATAAAGATTGAGTAAATGGAATTGCAGTACAAATCAACTGATCTCACTCAATTTCAGAACTTGAGAGGATGAATAGTTTACTTTTGTTTTATGTTCATTGAAAAGGCAGTATTAGACAATTGAGGACTTGAGGATAATGCAGAGAGAAGTCGATGTAGGTCCCATAGGGCAAAAAATGGGATTAAGAGACAAACTTTTGTTGCCAGATCTGACCAATGAGTATTTAGTATTGAACAAGTTGGAGGGAGCCCGTTCCATGGAGTTGAATTTTAATTGGGACCAACAGATGGATTTGTAGGCTTGGCGGGGCTGAAGTGTCAGAAAACTGTTTGCCATTTCAAACAAGCCTCTAACTCAGCCACTTCCAGCCTTGCCTGAGGAGAGAAAGTAGGTGAGCAGTCAACACAACATGAGGAATTTTGCAGCTTTTACTATGATAATAAGCTATGAGTCTTACTGCCATGCTGCTTTAGAAATGTGACAACTGCCAACTGGGTTTCTTGAGCCTTGGGGAATTTAGCAGTATCTTGGAGTGAGGATTTGATGAATTTAGGAGAAACGGGCTGTCACATTTCCCCTTGGATTGAGGTGTCCACCTGAGTGGCTTCTGTGATTGGGGAACTGCCCCTCCCCCCCATCCCACCAAACACCCTTCCTCATGAGACCTCCAAAGTCTGATCAGCAGCCCCCTCCATTGCTACATTCCCTCATCCACTCGAACCCCTTCTATTCAATGCTCCTCAGCAGAAACCAATCCCCACCTGAATAAAGGCCCACTGTCAATTACCCCCAACCTCCTGCAATTGAATCAATCCCTGAGGCCACAAACCCACAAATGGCGGGTTCCCCTGAGTTTCTAATTGATCCACTGCTAACTGTTGGACATTCTGTCCATTGATTCAGTGGCCATAAGATATCTCAAAGTGCTTCGTAGCCAGTTAAGTATTTTTGAAGTGTACACAGTGATGGAATGTAGGAAATCCAGCAACAAATTTGAGCACCACAAGATCCCACAACAGCAATGTGATAGTCTGCTTTGGTGGTGATGTTGGTTGAAAGTTAAACATTGACCAGAACACCAGGGAGAACTCTCCTGCTCTACTTTAAATAGTGGAATGAGATTTTTTATTTCAACCTGAGAGGACAGGCAGGGCTTTGCCCTAATATCTGATCCAAAACAGAGGAGCTGCAACAGTACAGTGAAATCAGCTTCGATTCTGCCAGGTGGGAATAGGAGCAGGTCATACTTTGGGCATATGTAGTTCACGGAGCCAACAACACATTTAAAAGCCTTCAGTTGGATGTGAATTTCATCAGCCAGGTTTCCGAAACACAACTGGCACAGTGGTTAGCACTGCTGCCTCACAGCTCCAGAGACCCAGGTTCAATTCCAGTCTTGAGTAACTGTGTGGAGTTTGCACGGTCTCCCCATGTCTGTGTGGGTTTCCTCTGGGTGCTCAGGCTCCCTCCCACAGTCCAAAGATGTGCAGGTTAGATGGATTGGCCATGCTAAATTGCCCCTTAGTGTTCCAAGGTATGTAGATTAGGGAGGTTAGCAGGGTTAATGCATGAGGTTATGGGGATAGGACTTGGGTAAGAAAGGAAACATGGGACTCCAAATTTATCCATGTTGTCTGGAAGACTTGGATAGCCTTTTATTAGCTTTAAAATGTTTCATTCAGTGACTCAGACATTCAACAAATTTAATCACAGTTGTGTGGATGACACCCAAGGGAGTTAGAGTGTTGCCTTGAAAGGGAATATACTTTGCCCTTCATGATGAGAGGCAAATGTTTAATTCATGTTTGGATCAAGGCTGTAATGAGACCAGTTCTATGACCTCAGCATCTAGTTGACAGGAAGGAGAGTATGCTGGAGAAGGGAGCAGTGTACAATTTTGCACATGTTGACCAGGTAAGGATGCAGATTTTCTTCTCATGGATAGAACAGGAAGGAGGAGGTAACAATGGCAGACCAGTTAATCAGCCTTGGCTGATTCTTTGCAGGGACATCCCAGATATTTGCTGCTCCAAAGTGAATTCACTTGGGCTCTTGAAAACTCGCAGCTAATCTCAGCGGTCCTTACTGAGTCTGTTAATTATCACTGTGGGTCTTAGATGAAATAGCATAGAACTCCTACAGTGCAGGAGGGGGCCATTCAGTCCATTGAGTCTGCACCAACTCTTCGAAAAACATCTTATCCAGGATCTATCCCCTTGATGGAAGCAAGGCAATTGGTAAACACTATATTTTATTGAATATTCTAATAACTATGTACTCTACAAGATTTAGCAAGGTGCTTCACATCAAATTATCTCACAGCATGCTGTCATGTAGTCTTCACATTCTCTCATCATAAATCAGCAAGTCATTTGTGACACTGAGCTGTCTCCACTGCTCTTGTTAAAGTGGTTGTTTGTTGTTTTCCTTGGACACAATCAGAATCTCCATCAAATCTCATGAATCTTAATAAAGTTGCTGGACTCTTAATGCCATCTTTGCTAATTCTTTAGTATTTGAAGTTACCAATAGTTTGTGATATGTCTCATTTAGGCCAAAGATGTGGCTCACAAACTTCTCACGGGGCCCTGTGGTGCTAATGCTTGTTTAAAGAAGATGGTTGGGCCTCGGACGCTACCCTGAAGAACTCCTGCAGGGATGTCCTGGAACTGAGAGGATTGACCTCCAAACACCACAATCAACTTCCTTTGTGCTAGGTATGACTCCAACCATTGGAGAATTTCCCCTGATTCCCATTGACTCCAGTTTTGCCAAGGCTCCTTAATGCCACATTCAGTCAAATGCTGCCTTGATATGGGACCGGGGTTTGGAAGGAGGGGTCTGTGGATCAAAGAAAGGTCCGTTGATGGGATTTTATGGTCTTGGGGTGAGCGCAGCTGGAAATTCCTGTCCCAGGTGTTTTGTCCATGTTTGGAACAAGGCTGTATTGAGACCAGGAGCTGGGTGACCCTGGCGGAACCCAAAACTGAGTGTCAGTGAGCAGATTGTTGCTGAGAGAGTGCTGTTTGACAGCAATGTCTATGATAATTTCCATCACTTCACTGACGATTGAGAGTAGACTGATGGGATGGTAATTGGCTGGGTTAGATTTATCCTGCTTTATATGGACAGAACATACCTAAGCAATTTCCCACATTGCTTGGAAATGCCAGTGTTGTTGCTGTAATGGAACATCTTGATTAGATGCACAGTTAGTTCTAGAGTCTTCAATACTATTGCCAAAATTTCATCAGGCCCCTTAGACATTGCAGTATCCAGTGCCTTCAGCTGTATTTTGATATCAGGCTGAACTGGATTATCCACTCAGCACTTCTGGATGAAGGTGATTGCAAATGCTTCAGGATGTCCTTTGCACTGATGTGCTGGTCTCTCCCACCATTAGAATGCTGATATTAGTGGAGCCACCTCAGTGAGTTGTTTAATTATCCAGGACCATTCATGGCTGGATGTGTCAGGACTATAGGACTTAGATCAGATCCGTTGTGCTTTGTATCATAAACCAGTGCATCACTGTGTTGTGTGTCCCATGATTATGTGGTGACATCATCAGAGAAATTTGGCAAATTTTCCCTCTCTTCCATCAGGGGATGTGAAGGCCTCTGGTGGGGCCAGAATTTATTGTCCATCCCTAACTACCCGTGAACTGAGTGGCTTCCTTGGCCATTTCAGAGAGCATTTAAAAGTCGACCATATTGTTGTGGGTCACATGTAGGCCAGACTGGATAAGGATGGCAGATTTCCTTCCCTAAAGGACATTAGTGAACCAGCTTGGTATAAATGACAATAGTTTCAGGATTGTCATTGGACTTTTAATTCCATGTGTAACATCAGCTGGAGTCATCACAATCTGCATTATCCTTTGTTTATGATCACACGTACAAACTCTGTATGTTAATGGAGTTATATCCTTTTTTATTTAGAAATGCCTCTGGCAGTCCAGATGGAGATTTTATTGCCACATATTTACAATTGATAACCCCTTGCGTCTCTGGAAATCCAAGCATGGCTGCAAAGTCTCTGGCTCTTTCAGCTTGACTGGTATTGTCACTTGTAAATGAGAGGTACTCATGCACTCCTGATTATGGCATCCCTGAAAACCTTTATACAGTGATATGCTGTGAAATTCCATTCGGTTTACCACGTGATGCCTGGAATGACCCAGGGCAAAGGAATTCAAGGCCATTGGCATCGGGTGGCCACCTACACAGTTGCAAACTATCACACCAGGCAGAATGTCACAAAGGCTGCTGAAGAAACCATGTTGGACTCAAAAGATTAACTTTGCTTCCCTCTCCAGAGATGCTGGAAGACCTGCTGAGTTTTTCTGGCACTTCCAACTTTTATGTCACACAGGGATGTGTCAGTCTCCCTTGAAAAATGCGGTCTTCTGAGGCACTATGATTTGGACATCCTGTGGAAGGTCATCCTCACCCTGCAGACACGGTTGGCCATTGTTTACCTTTGCCTGCTTGATGTTTCTCTCTCTCCTCCACAGTCCCTTGTGCAGCACCAGGTTGTACACCTTGCTAGACCACAGCACACATGTTCATGTCCAGCTACCCTCGTCCTACACCTCCTCCTTCTCTCTTTCTCACTGCAGGAGGAGCCTCCTACTGAACAAATAACTCCCATGGGGGACAACAATCTAAATGTCCAATTCCCAAGTGCACAAACTTGATTGTAGCACTTCCTGTCTGTCCTCTTCTCTGAGAAAATGTCCTCATGCAAGCTGAAAACTCTGAACACACAAAAGTTAAGCTACTATGAAATTTTCCCACCTTCAGCATCAGAGATCTGTTGAATGTAACCAGAATGCTGTTTTGAGCCTTCACATCTGCCTGCGCAATACATTGTGCTATCTGGAATGTCTCCCTCCCCAGTGCTTTGTACGTATATAGACAACATAAAGTTCAGGTCTGTTGTCTGACATTGGTGTGGAACTAATTTGCATATTATTGGGGACTGGTAGGAGGATGTCGGCTCATTGACCTAATGTGATTATACCGGATATTACAGACTCATAGTTCAGCAGCAGCCCTGATGTAAAATTTACCCCATAGTAAAACATGCCTTCAATTTTGATGATAGATGTATTGAATTCGATTACAATTCGTCATGGTGGGATATGAATTCACAAACTCTAGACAGCCAGTACTATGATCACTATGTCATTGTAAGTAAATACCATTTTACTTCAAAAGAACCTGGAAAAAGTTACAATAACAAGTGTTGCTGTGCAGCACGGTCAACATATTTATACATTTCATTTCTGCAGATAAATAAGAAAAATTCAATGCTTCCATTTACGGTGCTGAAATTAAATTGTGCACTTAAAAATCTTTCAATATTATAAAGGAGATATACATGATTTGCTATCTGCAAGATGTTTTACACAGATGATAGATACAATCTACTTTGGAACTCCTTAAAATGTAGTTACTAGTATTTATGCTGCAACTCAAATTTGCTACATACTTATAATGATGTACGCAGACCATGCAAAGCAAATGGTGTGGCTGAAGAGCAAAATCTAAAATGAAATGGAACCAAAATAAAGTCCAGCATTATTCTGCATGAGTGTATTTCTAAACATGGGATAATACCAATAATCTTGCAGCATTTGCTTCTGTAATATCCCGTTCTGTCATTATTTTACATGTGAGGGCATTGATAATGAATTCTTTTGTTACGTAAGTATGTTTTGAATTCTCAATCTCTCGTATTAAACACATTAAATGTAATCATACTCTCAACATGTTTTCTGATTTATAGTTCTAACCGTTTAGCTTATTTTTCATAGTCACATAGTGCTGAAAGGTGACGTTTGGCACACACTTACTTAGTGTTTGTTCAGGGATACCATGTAGAGTTTATGCAGTGGAAAAGCACATTGACTATTGGAGCATTATGTTGTCTGATCACATAGTCTTCAGAATTGCATTCATTTGTTTTCTATCACTGAAATGTGTATACACTAAGTTACTTCTCATCACCTGAGATTATCTCAAGTACAGATTATTCTTATACGGTATATACAGAATTGTTGATGCCCAGATTCATGAAAATATGTGCATGCTTACTTGGTTTGGATTAGTATGATGTAGCAACTTATTCATGTGGAACCATGGGCCAAGTAAGACCTGCATTCATATCTAATTCATCAAAAGCATTCGTTCTTATCTCTCATTATATCTTTGGTCTTGAATTGTTAACCAAGACTAGTGGAAGAGCCTTCATGTGTGAGAAATTCGGTTTCACTAATTGGCAAGCTAATCGATGTCAATGGGCAACAGACTTCAGTGAGCATATAGCAAAACAGACTTAAGTCTGCACATTGTGAAGTCAGATGTAAGTAGCCTTTGCAGCATAGATAAAAATCTTTCCCAATTTTAAAATACAATTTCATCCAATGGTAATTGCCTAGTATATCAACAGCTGTATAATTACAAAAACAATCAAAATCAAAATTTGGCATTATTTCTGTTCTTTTATCTTTTTACTCTTGATGATGCTTGAGTTGTAGCAGGAAACAAGTTGTTTAAAATCATTTGCCAGAAACTATGCCATCATATTGTAACAGTTAAATATGACAATTATGCATTGTAACTTGTTCCTAAAAGTGAGCAATTTTTAGCCAGGTCCTGAAAACTAAAATCTGCTTCTACCCAATGTATGATCACATATTGGGGGGAAAAATAATATGGTATCCCTTTAATTTTTGTCCCAAAATTCAGGAAATCATACAGCACCATCAGACAGCACAATTAAAATTATTCACGGAACAGCTAAAAAAATTAGGCGATTTTTTTAAAACACTGGGGGTTGCTAAAATCGGGTGCACACTACCTAAAAGGATGGTGGAAGCAGATTCCATCGGAAATTTCAAAAGCATCGGGCGCGTACTTGATGTGGAATAATTTTGCTCTCTTGGTGAATCAAATTGCACAAGTCATACATTGAGCCAGAACAGAGTCAAATAGTTTCCTTCTGTGCTACGATCCTCCTTAGAATATATGGCAGGAAGGAGAAGCTATGTTGTTGTGCAGGTAGTGGATAACACAAATTAAAAAAGATCATGCAATTATTTGATAGCTTTTATGCCCTGGGTACATGAATAGAGAGGGAATAAAGGATATGGAATGAGTAAGGGCAGGAGGTTCTTTTTTAGTTTAATTAGGGCATCATGATTGGCACAGGCCAAAGGGCCGGTTCCTGTGCTGTACTTTTCTTTGTTCTAATGACCTCAAAGTCCAAAAGTGCTTTACACCCAATGAGATCTGTTTGATGTACAATCAAAGGTGGGTTATTTGCCACACCGTCTTATGTGCTCTTGTAGCCACAGTATATATGTGGCTAATCCAGTTCAGTTTCTGGTCAATAATAACCCGCAGGGGATGTTGATAGTAGGGGATTCAGTGATGGTAAAGCAAAGGAACCATAAACCAAAATTAGTAAATTTACTGAATGACACCTACACCCGCCCCCCCCCCAACTACTGAAGCAATTACCAAGATACTGCTTTCTGTAACTTTAATTTGACATGACTTGGAACCAACCCAAATTAAACATGAGTTAATAGGCAAATGATATAAATATAAATTTCACTTTAAATAGTCAATACAATAAAGATACAAATTACACAACTGCAAGAATTCCATTCAATATAAATGGAATTATGTAGCTATACATTCAGGTGTGGGCTGATAAGTGACGAGTAACATTTGCAGTACACAAGTGCCAGGCAATGACCATCTCCAACTAGAAAGATCCTGATAATCTTTCCATGACATTCAATGAATCCCCTACTATCAACATCCTGGGGGTTACTATTGACCAGAAACTGAACTGGATTAGCCATATGTATATATATATATTAAGACAGTGTGGCAAATAACTCACCTCCTGATTTCCAAAGCCTGTCCACCATCAAAAAAGATCAAATCAGGAGTGTGATGGAATATTCTCCATCTGTCTGATTGAGCACAACTTCAACAACAGTCAAGAAGTTCGACACCATCCAGGATAAAGAAGCATACTTGATTGGTATTGTACCCATCAACTTAAACAGTCACCCTGTTCATTATTGGTGCATTGTGGCAGCGGTGTGTGCTATATACAAATGCACTGCAGCAGTGGTCTCCAAATAGTTGATGGCATCATAGAATCCCCACAGTACAGAAAGAGGCCATTCGGCCCATAGAGTCTGCACTGACCAAAATCCCACCCAGGCCCTACCCCCATATCCCTACATATTTACCACTAATCCCTCTAACCTATGCATCTCAGGACATTAAGGGCAATTTTTAGCGTGGCCAATCAACCTTACCCGCATATCTTTGGACTGTGGGAGGAAACCAGACCACCCGGAGGAAACCCACACAGACACGAGGAGAATGTGCAAACTCCACACAGACAATGACCCAAACTGGGAAGCGAACCCAGGTCCCTGGAGCTGTGAAGCAGCAGTGCTAACCATTGTGCTACTGTGCCACCCACCACTGTGCTGCTGTGCTGCCCTTGTCAATGGCAATTAACAAGCTGATCCTGGAGTCTTGAAAAGTGCCTGTCATTGGCTGCCAAACCGCTGCTGAAAATGAGCAGGACTCAGGCTCCTTGCGCCGACGAGCGAAATCAGCTCGTTGGTTGCCAAACAGTTGCCGACAATACATAGAACTCAGGTTTCTCATGAAGACAAGTGATTCAGCTCATTGACTGTCGAACCATGCCAATAAGTGTGGAACTTGGACTTCTTGTGATGACGAGTGAATCAGCTCATTGATAGCTGAAATGCAGGTGCCAAAATGTGGATTAAGCTGGGTGAAGACAAAATGATGAGTGAGGAGCCAAAGACCTCCAACAGGCAAAACCCTACCATTCCCACCAGGAATGGGAAAATGAATTTCCTTTTGCAAATGTAAAAGGCAAGACTGTTTGTCTCATTTTTCAACATGGTGTGACCTTGAATAAAAGAGGTAATTTGGAACAGCATCACAAGGCAATGTATGCAATAATTTCAAAAAATGTTAATTTTAAAAAAATACCATTTGGATGAAGAAAGTTGGGGAATTAAAGGGAATGTTGCAACATCAACAGTCACTCTTTTCAAAACCTGTGCTAAAGACAATGCTCACAAGAAGATATCTTTTTGCGTTGGATAAAAGCAGATTACTGCGGATGCTGGACTCTGAAACCAAAAGAGAAAATCCAACAACAGCTTTGACAAAGGGTCATCTGGACTTGAAATGCAGCTCTTTTCTCTCCTTACAGATGCTGCCAGACCTGCTGAGATTTTCCAGCATTTCCTCTTTTGGTCTTTTTGAATTAGCTATCTGTTGGCAAAAGATGAGAAACTGTTAACCGATGATGAAGTTAACATGGAGGCTATAATTGTTGCTGCCGACACCTTGTTCAAACACTTCAGAAATAAAGATGCAATTATGACAGTTATGAGAGCATGCCGCTTGGTGCTTTAGCAGTAGTCAGAAAATTGGAAATGTTGTCTGAGGCTGTGTCTCAGCAAATACACCATGTCTTATCAGGCTGTGAATGTTTCTCACTGCAGACAACAGACAAGAGCAATGCGGCCCGGCTGATTTATTTTTCGTTTGCGTGGTATTCAAAGTTGGAACAGCAAAGGAAGATTTCTTCATTCTTTTGCCACTCAAAGAGAGGACAAAAGGTGAGGATGTCTACAATGAATTTAAAAGGCATGTGACTGAGAAAAATATTCCGATCAAGGCATTGGTTTCAATCACAATCGATGATGGACCGTCAATGCTGAGTGTCAATGCGGGCTTTGTTCCACTTTGCAGAAATGGTCCTGAATTCCCTTCCTTTCTCAATTACCACTGTATTATCCACCAACAACAGCTAACCAGCAAAATTATTGATTTTTCTAATGTAGTGGCAGTTGATGTCTAGATTGTCAACTCAATTCGTGCCAGAGGTCTGCAGCATTGCTTGTTCAATCGTTACTTGATGAACTTGATGCTACCTTTGGTGAGCTAATTCTTCATACAGATCTGAAGTGGCTAAATTGAGGAAAAGTCCCCCAAAGATTCTTGGATCTTTCGCTGAAATTGTCACCTTTCTTAAATCAAGGAATGAGGTGTACAGCAAGCTGTGACGATGAGCTGTCAGATAATGCATGGTTACGAAACTTGGCATTTCTTACCCACGTGAGTACAAAATTGAATCAACTAAACCATGAGCTGCAGGGGAGGGGCAGAAACTTGTCAATCAGTGCAGTGAATGTGTCCAAGTTGAAATGCGGCCTGTGGTCCTCCCAGTTAAAGAACAAAATTACTGAGTACTTCCCAAATCTGGAGAAAATCCAACAGGTAAAACAGAAAGAGTTTCATCCAAACAAATTCTGTGACCATCTGAGCAAATTGGAAAAGGAATTCAACAGACAATTTAAGGAATTAGACAAGATGGAACAAATCATTATGTTTGTCTCAAGTTCTTTTCTTCAAATGGACATTGGAGAGCTAACAGCAAAATCTCAGCAGGCTTGAACAGTGAACTTGACTTGGAATTAATCACTACACAACATGACATGCAGCTGAAAGCTAGGTGAAGGGACAAAGACCCTTGGGGATGTGTAAACAGAGAGAAATACCCTCTTCTGATATTGTGTGCACTCAAAGTGAAGGCCTACTTTGGTACCACACTTCTCTGCATTTTCCCAGATGAAAATCATCAAGTAGAAGTGCCACACTCATTTCACAAATGCCCATTTGATGATTTGTATGAGACTGGCCACCTCAAATTACATTCCAGATGTCACAGCACTCACAGTGTGCAAGCATAGGTGTCATACTAAGAATAGGTGAGTGATGTACACAAGTACATTCTGGGGAGTTTTAGTAAAGTTGAATTTTTAAGAGTAGATCTTGAGCTGATGCTAAAACTGACCTTGTGCTTAAAACAGTTGAAGACCACTGCACTGCAGCAATTCATCAAGTGTCCCTTAACAAAACCATTTAAACACCACAACTTCTACCACTTAGGAAAGACAAGGGCAACAGATGCAGAAAAGCACCACTTGAAACTAATTTCCACATCATCTCATCAAGACCATTCAGGACCTCATTAACTGTAATCAAGATTACAAAACTACCCCAATCTATCCAGCCTATCCTCATAAGGCAACCCACTCATTCTAGTTATCAGTCTCAGTAAATCTCTTCACATTCTTCCTTAAATAGGGAGACAAAACTATGCGTAGTAGTTGAGATGCAGTCCCGTCAATGCCGAACTGAAACATAACATCCTCACTTTTATATTCAGTTCCTCTCATAATAAAAGATAGGGGTTGCAAATGCCGGAGTTTGCTGATATTTTAGATACTCTGGCCTTTACTCTTCCTACCTCTTCACCTACACCCACTCCCTTGCCCATTCACGCCCCCTACATTCACCTCCATGACCTCTTACAGCACCAAACATCAATTTAGTGCAAACTCATGCCAACCCACCCACCATCTTTTGCATTTACACCCTGCATGCCAATGCACCCAGTATCCATAATGGGCAGACATCAGCAAGCCATGTTGAGACAAAATAAAATAAAATTGTGAATATCTATTACTGTCCCATTCACAACTTTTGATTCCCCTTAAGTACGTAATCCCTTATAAAAACAAAAGGATTGTATTCATTACCTCGCATAAAAGGCAGCTAATCCTTGAATAACTCATTTGAGCTGTTGATCAAAGTTTGAAATTAGAACCCCGTAATGAGATAAGGATAGGTTGTGGGAAGCAGTGAAACATCAACAATGGCATAATGATAACCTTAAAGGCAATGTCAACAACTGACTATTTTAATTGCTGGAACAGCTTTTGTTTCAACTCACACTGACATAGGCAGCCATTTTTTTTTCTATTTAAAGACCTGGGAAATTAAGTAAGTTCACAGCTTGTGTTTCTTGACCTCTCACTGACACGGGGAGTGTATTTTTTAATTTTTAAAGGGCTACGATTTAAATTGCTTTACTTCTTGGCAGTTCTGTAGATTTTCTCTCTGCCTTCAATAATATTTATGTCTGTTCTAAAAATCCATAACTTTCACACTGCAGGTTAAGGCTGCTGCTGCAGCAAAAATGTGGTCAGTTTGAATTCAGAATTAAATTTGGGTTTCCCTCCTAAATGAGGAATGCACTGTTCCTTTCCCCTGGAATCTGTCAGAAATGGGGATGGGACTTTCACGTCCAAAGCCTGTCCCCCATTTTTTAAAAGTCTGTAGCATCTCTACGGTTCCCCAAAAATCTGGGCCATTGTTCCTCCCATTTTTTTGAGTGTATATCCTATTTTGATCTTTGTTATTTGTTGTCTCCTCTGTAGTGTTGTAATAGTCGATTTAGTTGAAAAGTTCATCTCTGTCTTTGTTATCTCCAGTCTTA
The DNA here is from genome assembly GCF_965287045.1 of Carcharhinus amblyrhynchos. Classification (NCBI taxonomy): domain Eukaryota; kingdom Metazoa; phylum Chordata; class Chondrichthyes; order Carcharhiniformes; family Carcharhinidae; genus Carcharhinus; species Carcharhinus amblyrhynchos. Next base: position 101,040,934 of record NC_137329.1, read on the forward strand.
AATATTCCAATACTAACCTGGCTCTTCACCCACCCTCTCAAACTCAGCTTATCTAACTCTCTGCTGCCCATATCCCAACTTATGATAAGATCCACCCATTCATCCCCATATTGGCTTCCTGAGTAGCAAGCCCTTCAATTTAAGGTTCTCATCCCCCTGTTCAAATCACTCTATGGTCTCGCTTCTCCCTATCTCTGAAATTGGGTTGCCAACATGAACTAAATGTATCACTGGATGATTCATCACATGACTTACCCCCACACTCTTGCCATTTGTCAGCCAACACATCCATCTTTGTGACACATTATCTTTCTAAACCAACTGGAAAGCAAAAAGATTCATTCCCCAATTGGATGATGTTTGACTATAAGCCAAACAACCTTTCTCCCACACCCCATCCCCCCAACCCTTTTCAATATTTTAATATCTGACAAATAGAAATATCCAAATAAAATGACAAAAAAACATTTTTTTTGATGCCATGATTATTTTTCTCCAAGATTGCACATAAATGTGTCCTGGAGATTGATTTTCAATTTCTGGAGACTTCATATCAATCCTAGGAGTTTGGCAAGCCTACTCTGTAATGTCTTCTAGCCTGACACTCTGCCAACCATTATGTACTTCTGATGTATCCCGCATGCACTTTATTGCTCTGTAATGACTTTAATAAGGCCATCGAGGTTGGCCTATTGGAGTATGGTATCATAGAAATAGAAATCCTACAGTACAGAAAGAGGCCATTTGGCCTGTTGAGCCCACACCAACCACAATCCCACCCAGGCCCTACCCCCATATCCTTACATATTTTACCCACTAATTCCTCCAACCTATGCATCTCAGGACACTAAGGGGCAATTTTAGCATGGCCAATCAACCTAACCTGCACATCTTTGGACTGCGGGAGGAAACCGGAGCACCCAGAGGAAACCCATGCAGATACGAGGAGAATGTGCAAACTCCACACAGATAGTGACCCAAGCTGGGAATCGAACCCAGGTCATTGGAGCTGTGAAGCAACAGTGCTAACCACTGTGCCACCGTGCCGCCCAAAACTTCCTGATTAAGGATCCACCCAGTGCAGAGGAGGGCAGGGAGGAATAGGACCTCCTCATGAAACTGCTCCTGGGCCCACAAGATGTTCCATCTAAGTCCAGGCAGCGAGTGATCGAGGGCGGTCATCCAACATGGCTGTCTGCCCCTCTACCGTGGCTATATTTGTGGCCTGGTGCTCTTGAAGAGCGAATGTGTGGTGTCCAAGGGCACAGTTGATGCCTTCTGTGCCCACTGGGCACCACAGGGACTGGGATGCATTATTAACCCCTTTAATCACATTTTGTTTTGATGTGTTAAGTTTCCTTTCCACTTTTTCCTTTGTCTTGGGCAGTTCTCCTCCTTTTAAAGAGCTTCCCTTTTTGAGTTGTCCCTAAGTTAGGTTGATTTTGTTTATTTGGTCAAATACAAGAGATATCCTTGAATAAGTATCTGATTGATGGATCAATCAGGGAGTCTTTGCGTTGTACTTAACCAGGAATGTCTGTTCCTCTGACACTCCCGGAGATAGACTGCTAGTTCTTAGCACTCTGTGTACTGCTGTTAGAGTTTGTAAATAAAGGAATTTTGATGACGTGACTTCTGCCTCCAAAGACTTGTATGCACCATTGATGCTTATGCCTTCAGCCACCTAGACCCCAAGTTCCTGAATTCTCCCGCCAAACCCATAAAGCTTGTTCTTTCCTTTTTTAAGACCCTACTTAAAACTTATCTCTTTTACTAAGCTTTTAGTTTGTCCTTCTAAAATCTGTCTCTCTGTGGTGGTGTCATCTTTTGTGAAGCACTTTGGGACATTTTCTAAGTTAGAAGTGTGATACAGATACAATTTGGTGACAGTGCTGGAGGCAGTGGTCTTTTTAAAGGTGTAGTTTTTGAGAATTGGCTGCTCATTAAAACATGTAACCTCTTGTCTATTCAATCTCTTTTACAGAAAAGTATTATACTTTGTTGATCTTTCTGGTTTATTTTTATTTTAGTTTCGAGGAAAGACAATGCACGAAAAGTCATTATTATTCCCAAAAGAAACCTCCAAAGCAAGCACTGGCTGAAACATGGTAGGTCAATGCCAACATCTTTGAAACTTGTTTCTGTTGTGCAGCCGTGGCAAAAGTGAATTTGTGATATGAAATAAACATGGTCAGTCATCTATCTATTAAATATAAATTATTTGGGATCTGGAGGTTTTTTAAAACATAGGCGAAAATTATAGGATTCTGGGAGGCATGCTGCAATGTAAAGTGGTTTTGTTATGTCCAGTTCACTGAAACAAGATGAATTAATAATTAGATTTGACATCTACAAAGAAGCACAGAGAATAAGAGAGAAACTGTGTAGCCTGCATGAAAAATGACTCTGGGCACAGAGAGACAAGAATTCAAGCTGGTGAAATGTCCTCTACAAAGCTCTTTAGTTTCAGCATGACTGGTATGATGAAGGATACAGAGGTCACACAAATTTGTACCAAACATTAGAGAAGGTAGAGGAAAACAAAGTGAAATGCCCTATTCGGGAAACTAAATTGTGTTTTTCTAAAGGCAAATGGCTTTTTTTCCTTGCTCGTACTGATGTGGAACTGAATGTGACTGAAGCTGCTTCAACTCCTGACAGAACTGGCTGACTACATGTGCTGAAGTTGTTATCATAGAACCAAAGAACCATATACTTCCTACAGTGCAGAAGAACGGCATTTGGCACATTGAGTCTGCACCGACTCTTCAAAACAGCAGCCTAACTAACCCATCTCCCTGCCCTATTTCCCATAACCCTGTGCATTTAGCATGGTTAATCTACCTAACCTATACATTTTTGGACACTATGGGGACATTTAGCATGGCTAATCCACCTAACCTGCACATCTTTGGACTTGTATTTGAACTAACTGGAAGAAAAATCAGTTTGCCACAATTCTACAAGTTATGGAAAAATCAATTCCCACCAGTACATTCCAGTCCTGATCCAGCCTGGATGAGATCATTGGGTACCCATGCTATTACGGAACCACTTGGGTACCCAGGTGCCCAATGCTGCCAGAAACTCTGGAGTCTATCTGACACTGGGAAGGCACCCACCCACCCCACCCTTCACCGCCATCACCACTATAGTCACCTGTCTAAGAGGGTCAATACTGAACATTTTAAATTTCTTACCTATTCTTCAGTTGCCCAAGCCATTTTGAAGGCTCTATTACTAAAATAAGATTATTCTTATATCATCAGGCTCACATCAACCATCCTAGAGGCTGATGCACCTCAACTCATTGGGCATACTGGCCTCTTGTCTTACGTAGTGCATTAAGGAAATGGGAACATCTAATATAAGGAACCCCGTCCCTGTTCAATTTATATTGACATAATTGGATTTGAGTGGCATGGTGACACAGTGATTAGCACTGCTGCCTCACAGTGCCAAGGTCCTGGATTCAATTCCCAGCCCGGATCACTGTGTGGAGTTTGCATGTTCTCCCCATGTCTCTGTAGATTTTCTCTGTCTGCTTCAGTTTTCTCCCACAGTCTGAAAGACGTGCTGGTTAGGTGCATTGGCCCAAACAGGCACCAGAATGTGGAAACTAGGGGAATTTCACAGTAACTTCAATGCAGTGTTAATGTAAACCTATTTTTGACTAATAAATAAGCTTTTAACTCCAACTTTGAAAGGATAAGACAGAGGTTCTGCTGTGAGATGAATGTGATCTCCTTTAAAGAGGCATTTATCTATGCAAAAGTTGCTGCAATTGTCCATGATTAACTAACGATCTTGTTACAGAAACAGTACAGAAAAGTTTGAACATGCAAAGAGAAATCAGAATTTTGAAATTAGTCTTTTTTATTGTGCATGTAAAAAATGAGATTATATTTCTCCAGGTTTCAGCACGGTGGCACAGTGGTTAGCACTACTGCCTCATAGTGCCAAGGACCAGAGTTCAATTCTGGCCACTGGTCACTGCCTGTGTGGAGTTCGCATGTTCTCCCTGTATCTGTGTAGGTTTCCTCCAGGTGCTCCAGTTTCCTCCCACATTCCAAAGATGTGTGGCTTAGGTTGATTGGCCATGCTAAATTGTCAGGGAATTACCAGGATAAATATGTGGAGTGATGGGAAAAGGGCCTGTGTGGGATTGTGGTTGGTGCCGACTCAATGGGCCGAATGGCCTTCCCTCTGCATTGTAGGGATTCTATCATTCTATAATGCTGGTTCTTTCACACTCACTCATAGTGTGGAAAGAATGTTTAAAAAAATGACAAATTCACAACATTATTACTAATTGAATCAAACTCATGCTTGTAAAGTAAGACTAAAGTAAGTGGCATTTTCAACTGTCAATCACCTGCTTCCAATGAAAGAATTCACAAAGTACAAGTTGTAAAACTTAAACTGAGCTCCCCTCCCTGCCCCAGATATGTCGAGGGATTTTACAAAAGAAATCTTTATGGGACCAATCGATCGAGCTTCATAATTGGCAGGATAGGCTTTCAAAGAGGCGTCCTTATACAATTTCAACATGATGTATGTTTGGACTGAAAACACTGTGGCAGAGTTTAAACCTTTCTGTACCTGAAGTTCTACTCCTACACACAAAGGAATGAATGTACTGAGGGAATGCTAGTCCTGGAGTAGGCATAGATTAGACTATGCCACATTCAGTCCATGTGAGGAGTGGTAAGCCACAGCAGAGGCACATCTTGATGAATCAGATAAGCCTAATGCAAAACTTTGCCCAAGGAATTCGAGGACAACCACAGTGCCAACTAGCCATCACTGGAATTTTGCAGGCAGTCAGTACATCTGGTTCCTTCCGCAACAAAATCATTTGGAAGAACTAATCGGTTAAGCTTTAATTATTGTGCACAGTTCACACATACTAAGGGGAAACAGCATGGCACAGCCCACATCACAGAAAATAAATTGGCTGTACTTGATATTATTTCTTGCTGAGCTTTTGTTTTGTGTTGGTACGGTGTACGGTTTCATCAGAATAAAGAATGGGTGTTGACAATAGTTAGTCATGTGCAGAGGACTATGCTGTTCAGAATATTTCTGGTCACCTTAGTGTGTGTGTGTTATTAAGAGAGCACACTCACCTTTGGGGAAATAGTGGCACACTGGTTAGCACTGCTGCCTCACAATGTCAGGGGTCTGGGTTCAACTCCAGTCTTGAGTGACTGCCTGTGTGGAGTTTGCACATTCTCCTGTGTCTGTGTGGGTTTCCTCTGGGTACTACCGTTTCCTTTCACACTCCAAGTATATGCAGGTTAGGTGCAATGGCCATGCTGAGTTACTCCATCGTGTTGGAGGCTCGCAGGGTAAATTCGCTGGGTTATGGGGATAGGGCTTGGGTGGGATTGTTGTCAGTGCAGGTTAGATGGGACAAATGGCCTCCTCCTGCACTGTAGGGATTCTATGATTGTGAAAGAGTGGGAAGTTGAGAACTCCAAATCCTGACAGATCCACGTGCACGTAAATTGGGAACAGTCTGCACATGCACAGTTCGGCCTTCTGAGTTCTTTGAGCCAAGGACAGGCTCAATGCATACAGAAAAAGGGGTAAAAAGCCAGATCATGTAATCAGGAGCAGAGGGCCATTGAAGACATGGTTTCCAGGCAAGGGTCAGAGACAGAACTAGGCCCCATTTAAATTAAGAGAGGAGCTCAAAGTAGAGCTGTGGTTAACAGATTTTAAGTGGAGAGCACTCTGGAGAAGCTCTGGCAATTGAGAAGGTAGCAGGACCACAGAACCATAGAAAAGTTACAGTACATAGGAAGACCGTTTAGCCCACATAGTCCATGCCAGCCCAAGGAGCCAAGGTGCCCTTTCTAATTCCACTTTCCCGCACACAGCCCATGGTCTTTATCTTACAGCACTTAATGTGCAGATCCAAGTGCTTTTTAAAAGAGTTTAGAGTCTCTGCCTCTACCAACTTTTGCATAAAAAGTTCTCCCTCATGTCCCCTGTACACCTACTGCCATTTATCTTGATTTGATGTCCCTGATTCTAGAATTCTTCATCAAGGGAAACAATTTCATCCTGTCCACGCTATCTCTTTCCCTCATTATTTTGTACACCTCTATCAAGTCACCCTTCAGCCTTCTTTGTTTCAAGGGAAATAACACCAATCTATGAAAATTCTCCTCATAACTGCACTTTTCTAGGCCTGGCAACATTCTTGTAAACCCCCATGCACACTCTCCAAAGCAATTACATCCTTCCTAAAATATGTTGACCAGAACTGCACACAATACTCAATTGTGGTCTCACCAGAAGGTTGATACTTTGTGTTGTGGGCTGTTGGGATAAAGGTACCCCATTGGAACCGTAATATTTTGCTCAGCAAGGCCAGGGGCTGAAATTTTGCTTGTGAGTTGATGCTTGCTGCAGATTCAGGGAATGGAATTGTGGGAGATGGGATTGAAATCTCGCGAGATGGCCCATTTTCAAGGCCATTGTCTGAGTTGGAGTGACTTTTGGAGAGAATTCCAAGGTAAGGTCTTCATAGGTGAAGACTGGAATCCCTTGTCAGAGGGAAAGATGACAGAATTGTCCGGTCCCACCAGTGGTGAACATTGTGGTGGGTGGGACCATAAAGTTCAGAGTGTGGCCAAAAGCCAGTTTCCTGCTGGCATACCATGTAGCTGGGGCTGGAAAGTAAAGGCCATTCTGAGGCAATGTGCAGCATGGTACAAGGCTGTGCCTGGCACATGTGTCTTAGGCCCTCGCCCTCCCTGGACTGGGACTATCTGTGCTTGGTCAGTTGTACGCAGTATGATGTGCAGGGTGTGGTCAGTCCCTCACACATTTGGTTTCTGGGAGTTGATGGCTTGATACTGGCTGGCAGAAAATACAGTCACTAACAGGGGAGGCAACTGCAGCTTATAAATGGTGAACTGGTAAGTAGGAGAGAGGGTATGTGATGTTCTTGTGGGATGGTCTTGGTAGGTGTGTGCACAGGCCCTCAAAGTGGGGAATGGTGAGATTGACAGAAAATGGTTGGAGAGTAGGACATGAATATCCCCAACAATTATGGTACGGCCCAGGATCTAAAGGGACGCAGGAGAATGAACAAAGGGAGGGAAATTGGAAAAGATATTCTTCCAGGACAAACGGAGTTACCTGGATGTCACGGGGTGGGGGGTAGAAGCTTACCTCAAAGCAGAATTGGAACGGAACCATTTCAATAGCCGATGGAAAGATACAGTTAAAAAATAATCCAGGACATAAATCAGCATAGAGGGAGCTGAGGGCTTGTTGCAGGAGTTAATGACTGCACCTTTGGACTAATTGAGGAGGCACCCAAATAATTTCTACTAGATGATGAATGGGATGGATAGGATAGAGGTGGAGAGACTCTTCCCGCTCAAAAAAGACAGTAGGACTAGGGGGCACAGCCTCAAGATAAAGGGGAGGCGGTTTAGAACGGAGTTGAGGAGGAACTTCTTCACTCAAAGGGTGGTGAATCTCTGGAATTCTCTGCCCGTTGAAGTGGTGGAGGCTGCCTCGCTAAATATTTTTAAGAAGCTGGTTGATGGGTTCTTGATGAGAGAGGGGATTAAGGGTTATGGGGAGAGGGCGGGAAAGTGGAACTGAGCCACGACAGATCAGCCATGATCTTATTGAATGGCGGGGCAGGCTCGAAGGGCTAGATGGCCTACTCCTGCTCCTATTTCTTATGTTCTTATGTTCTTATGTTAAGACATGGAGAACAAGGCTCAGCTGAGATGGGTTAGGAAGACTCAAATGCCAATTGAAAGATATGGGCACTGTAACTCAGGCTGTCATGAAAAGATACATCCATCGCAGCTAGGGGTTGAATGGCAAATGGGTAGGAAAGTGCAAAGGTCGGTAGGGTTCAATTGGAAAGGGGCCATGGCTAAAGTACATGTGCAAAATGCTCTCAAGATCTCTCTACACATTGCAGCTGAGACATTCAAGCTTTACACAGCCAGCCCACACATTAGTTCAAGGCTGGTACAAGTCAAGTCCACTCAAAAGAAGTCAGCCTGACAATGCCCTTACCGTGGCTTATCGTATCTAGCTATACTCATCCAGATTCAACCACCTTTCTGAAAGTGTTGTCATGCCTGGGGCATCGGGGGTGGGGTGTGGGGAATTCAGCTTCCAGTGATGTTTACATCTGTACATGGCTGAAATGGAGGACCTGGGGATGGAATGCCTGGAATGAGGGCAGCCCAACGGATTCACAATGACTCCCTGTCTTGGCAATGGAAGATAATCTACATCCAGAGTAATGGGCAGTCATAGTTTTGGTGGGTGGAAGATGATTATTGGATGAGACCTTACTGGTTTGTTGGGAGATGTCGATCCTGCTTTACCTGTAGGAACAATCTCTGTCCTCACCAGTCAGGTGTGTCCCCTGCTCTTCAAAGGTTGGGGATGTAGGGGGATGGGGGGTGGGCGAGTGCCTGAGCTCCAGCATCCCCCCTCCTATTTGAGATCTCTCTATTGTTGTGGGAGATCCCATCCTGCATAAAGACAGACGGATAGACTTTGAGTAGGATGGATGCCAAAACAAATATTAAGCATGACTGACTTCAGTGTGTGCTGAGTGGACTGCTGTAAAAGGCTGAAGACACAGTCTATGCAAGATGTGATGTATATACTTAGAAACATATATAGAAACTAGAAGCAGGAGTAGGCCAGTCGGCCCTTCGAACTTGTTCTGCCTTTCATTATGATCACGGCAGATTATCAAATTCTATACCCTGATCCCGCCATCCCCCCATATCCTTTGATCCCTTTAGCTCCAAGAGGTCTATCCAATTCCATCTTGAAATCACATTATGTTTTGGCCTCCACTGCTTCCTATGGTAGTGAATTCCACAAATTCACCACTCACCGGGTAAATACATTTCTCCTCACCTCAGTCCTAAAAGGTACACCCCTTATGCTCAAACTGTGACCCCTAGTTCTGAACTCCCCCACCATTGGGAACATTCTTTCTGAATCTACCCTGTCAAATCCTGTTAAAATTTTATAAGTTTCTATGAGATCCTCTCTCATTTTTCTAAACTCCAATGAAGACAATCCTAATTAACTTGTTCTCACTTCATAGGACAGTCCTGCCATCCCAACAATCAGCCTGGTAAACCTTTGCTGCAAGAGCATCCTTCTTCAGAAATGGACACCCAAACTGCGCACAATACTCCAGATATGGCTTCACCAATGCCCTATGGAATTGCAGTAAAACATCCCTATTCTTGTACGCAAATCCTCTTGCCGTGAAGGCCAACATACCATATTCCTTCTTTACTGCCTGCTATACTTGCACGCTTACTTTTAGCAACTGATGCATGAGGACACTAACCTCTCGCTCAGTATCTACCATTCTCAATTTACATCCATTCAAATAATAATCTGCTTTCCTATTTTTGCTACTGAAGTGGATAACCTTGTATTTATCCACTTATACAGTATGTGCCATGCATATGCCCACTCATTCAGCTTCTCTAAATCACACTGAAGAATCACTGCATCTCCGTTTAGCTCACTCTCTCACCCAACTTTGCATCATCTGCAAATTTGGAGATAATACATTTAGTTCCCTCTTGCAAATCATTAATATATTAATTTAAAAAACTGGGGGTCCTAGATCCCTGAAAGACCCCACTTGTCACTTCCTGCCAAATGGAAAAAGACCCATTTATTCCAACTCTTTGCTTCTTGATTGCTAACCTGCTCTCTAACCATCTCAGGCCATTACCCGAAGTCCCATGCACTTAAACTTTATATAGTAATCTGCTATGTGAGATCTTGTTGAAAGCCTTCGGAAAGTCTAAACAAACCATATCAACCTGTTCTCCCTGGTCAACTCTACAAATTGCATCCTCAAAGAATTCCAGTAGATTTGTCAAGCATGATTTCTCTTTCGTAAACCCATGCTGCCTTTGTCTAATTATTTCACTGCTTTCCAAATGCTGTGCTATGAAATCCTTACTAATGGATTGTAGCAACTTCCCTACTGCCGATGTTAGGCTCACTGGTCGGTAGTTCCCTGTTTTCTCTCTACCTCCCTTTTTGAATAGTGGGCTTACATTAGCTACCCTCCAATCTGTAGGAACCATTCTAAAGTCGAAAGGATTTTGGAAAATTGCCTACAAAGGATCTACTATTTCTCAGGGCACTTTCTTAAGTAATCTGGGATGAAGATTATCGGGCCCAGAGATTTACCCGCCCTCAATCCCCATTAATTTCCCCAAAAACCACTTCTCTACTAATACTGATTTCCTTCAGCTCTTCATTAAAACTCCTCAGAATTTTTAGCATTTTAATCTTGTCTTCCTTTGTGGAGACAGTAAGAAGTCTGACAACACCAGGTTTAAGTCCAACCGATTTATTTGATAGTGAACTCACAAGCTTTCGAGGTTCCCCTCTTCGTCAGGTGAATGGAGAGTTCTCGCCTCAGACAGAGCATATAAAGCACAGACAGTTTACAGATTACTGATTAGAATGTGAATCTTTACACCTAACCTTCTATTCAAGTCTTAAAGTGGCCGACAATGTGTGTGTGGAAGGAGCACTGAGCACAGGTTAAAGAGACGTGTATTGTCTCCAGACAGTATAGTAAGTGAGGTTTTACAAACCCAGGCAAGTCATGGGGGTTACAGATAGTGCGACATGAACCCAAGATCCCTAATCCACATCATGATCCACATCATGATTCCTTTGTGGAGACAGAATTAAAGTGCGAATTTAGCTCCTGAGACATTTCTTTGTTCTTCATCCTGTCTCTGACTGTAAAGGGCCTACATTCATTTTTGTCAATCTTTTTCTCTTTACATACCTATACAAACTTTTACAGTCAGTTTTTGTGTTCCATGCTAGCTTACTTTCATACTCTATTTTTCCCCTTCTTAATAAATCCTTTGGTCTGGTCTTGCTGAATTTTAAACTGCTCCCAATCCTCAGGTCTTTGTTTTCTCTTGCCAATTTGTCAGCTTCTTTCTTGAATCTCACACTACCTCTAATTTTCCTTGTAAGCCAAAACTTTGGCCACAGTTTCCTTTCCACTCTTAGGCCAAATAGGAAAAAATAATTTTGGAGTCCTTGAATGCCTGCCATATGAGATGTAAATGTAGAAGTGTATGAGACAGAATCAGTGCTGGTAGTTTATGAGATCCATGAGGGCTGTAACTCTGTGAAGACCTTCTGAAAGTGTGAATTGAGAGTGAAGAGGAGATTGACTTCCCTGCTGGAGTGAGTGAGATGCTTTTTCAGCATTGGAGAATGTTCATATTCTGAGGTGCTGATTGCCATGTTGACATCCTCACAAGCCTTGCTTGTGAGGTTGGTGGACTTCGGGCTCCCATCACAGAGGTGAAGGACTTGATTGTTTGAAGGAGTGTTGCTGAACTTCAGCACAGATGGTTTGTCTCTAGTGGAGGTTATTCCAGCATTTGCCCAACAAATTCTAGACTGCAGAGATTGAATGCAGTCTAAGTATGGCACTTAGAAATATGGTTAACATACCACTTACCACCTAATGACATAATAGTGGGTGAACCAATTCATGCATCACAAGAGAAAATGGGCTTCTCATTTAAGCAAACATAATTGATGAAAAGTGGACAATCTGATGCAGCGACATGCCCAGCCAACCAAAGGGAAACATGCCAACTTTCTGCTCGCCCACATGCTTAGTCTCCAGTCAGAAAATTCCACCCAATGTTTAGTAAGATTAGTTGACTTACCGGTCATAAATTTCCCGGCCCACTGTCAAGGGAATCGGAGCAGGTAAGGGGCGGACAATGGGAAGACCTGTTGACCTCGGATGGGATTTTATGGTTTTGGGGTGAGCGAGGTTGGAAAGCCCCACCCACAGTGTTCACTGAAGCCTGCATGGCTTGCTGAGAAATCCATGGATTCTGCCTTGGTTGCACCAGCCATTTCTTGTGATTGTGGTACGTCTAACACAGAATGCTTATTTATTCACGTGTGACACACATTAACCAATGTTAGAGTATGAGATAAATATTGTAAATATGGACATATGAGTTAGGAGCAGAAGTCGATCACTTATCTTCAAGCCTGTTCTGCCATTCAATAAGAATCATGGTTGATCTGATTGCAACCTTTCACCTACCCTGATAATCTTTACCCCTTTGAGTATTTATAATCTATCTCTACCTTAAAAACATTCCCTCAGTTGCCTTGGGTGAAAGCTTTGATATTGCTCAGAATGCACCTGCTAAAAATACATAATCATCAAGTAGCTTTATCTTTGTGACTTTGTATTGTAAAGACAATTTTGTTAGTTCAAAAACTGTGGAAACTTATGGCTTTACTTACTTAGCAATCTCGAACTTTGTCTATTTTAAACAATTGATCTGGTCTAGGATCATAACAATGTGGATGGAGGAATCATTGAAAAGGCCGCTCAGATGGAATCATAGAATGATTACAACACAGAATCAGGCCATCCAGCCCATCATGTCTGGCCCAGTGCTCTACAATGCAATTCACCTAGCCTCATTCCTCTGTCCTTTCCCCAAAGTCATGAAATTGTTTCTATTCTGATAATTATCTAATTCTCTTTTGAAAGGTGCAATTGAATCTGTCTCCAATGCATTGTCAGGCAGTACATTCTAGATCCTAACTCCTCACTGTTTTCTAATAGCCACACTGAGATAGTCATATTTTGGCATCAGAAATGGCAGATTATTTGTCAATGTGCAGTTTTTAGTGAAGATTAGGATCATATTAATTTGGCATTGTTGAGGTGATGTTCAGAAATTTGTTTTTGCGTGGATATTCAATCATTCATTTTTGGAAAAAAGATGATCAGTCAAAGGATGTGTTTACATTTCCAACACTGACAGAGTATAAACAAATGAATGACAAAACAAATGCTTTCAATTATGATTGTTTTTACTTCAGTAGGACTAGATTTCCCTCTTCTACTTGAAGGAAACTCATGAGGTAGAGAAGTGTTTTATCTCATGGAAAGAGTTATGCATCAGGCTTGTGGGGTGAAGGGAAGGTTCACTCCAACGTACATGTGCCAGAATTTTACCGCCTCGCCTGCACAATGCTCATAAGATCCCACCCAAGGCCAATGGAGAATGCCATTCTGCGAGCTTCGCCTGCCCCGATTCTGGGGCAGGTGACGTGGTAAAATTCTGGCCATAATGCCCAGGCTATTTTAGCTCCCGATTCTTCATTATCTTGGTCACCCTTCAGAATAGGTGCATTAATGAGGGGGATGGCGGGTAACCTCTGACTTGGGAGCAGGGTAAACAGGATAGGGGAGGCCAATTTTTTTTGCCGATAGCCTCACTCTTCTGGATGCACAAGATAACAATGAAAACGTTAATGTAACTGACTTTCTCTGCCATCCTCTGAACCTGTCTCTTGTGAGACTAGCAGCAGGGAACATACTCCCAACTGTGTGCTAGAAACATGTTGAGGTTTGAAAGATTTCAGATGACAAATCTTCCATTTTAGTGGTGTCTTCAGCAGCCTGGGGTGAGAACGTGTGATATCGCCCAGAATGTTCAGATTTATACAAACACCATGTACAGTGCAAAGAAGATGAGTAACACACTGTCAATGTGTTAACACTTTGCACCCAGTGCCATCAGGAGCAAAGGGTTAAAATTGGCCCTCTTGTCTCTCATTATATAGTTACAGAGTAACACAGCTTTAAAGTATACAATTATTGAGGGTGGAATTTCATTATCAACAATGAAAGAAAAAAATAGCAGCATCAGTAATAACAATCCTTTAAATCTCTTAAGAAGCTAATAAGCCAGTTAGTCCAGCAATCAATGTCAAAAGTTCAATGTTCTCACTGGAGAATGTGGAATTTCTGAGCAAAATGTTTGATGGGGAAAGTTGTAAAAGTACAGCCAGTAAAGCCAGGCCTTTCATAAGCTTGTGATCTGTGTTATGGAGAAAAACAATAAGTTTTTTAATGAGATGGTGACAAGTAAGATCCCCAAATATATGAAAGCAGTCCAAGGCTGACAGTTTTCAATGATTGAAATCATTGTCAACAACTCCAGAAGACATAGATGGAAACTCATAAGAAGTTGGACAACCATAGGAACAAAAATATCATTGAAAACAGGAGCGTCCAATTTTTTGCCTTTCTGGGCCAGATGGGTGTGTTCCATGGAGTCTTGTAGGCCACATATTAGTCTGGAAATTGGATTGCAGAGTACCTTTACTTGAGGTTCTATATGGCTTCCCAAGCCCCCACAATGGCTGACAGGAAATATACATAGACCTCTGAATTGAGGTATGCTTCCTCCATTTTGAGTAAAGGCGAAAAAAAGTGTCCTTTAACCATGTCAAAAGCAGATGTTAGGACCTTTGCATTTTTGGGCCAACATCTTACCTCCCTTCCCCTTCCCCCTGTGTGATCTCCTCCTTCAGCACCATTGTAAAGAGAATGAGGTTGAAGACCAAATTTTTATGATCTCTGTAGAGACCAATTACTATTAAAGAGAAATTTGACCTTCCAGTTAGCTGCTAAAACTGAGATGACAAGATTTCACTATTTAAAATGTTCACTGTAAAATATAAGAAATACTATGGACTCAGCACTATTTTCATTTTGTAAGCAACTCGTTCTTTAAACTACAGAAAAGAGATCTCCCATTTAACTTTTAACATGATCAAAGATCTCCTGCTATGGTTATGTTACACTTAAATGGACACTTCATCCTCCAAGAACCTGTCTAAAGTTATTCTTAGCTCCCAAAGGCTTGCTTCCTTTTCACATTCCTAACCGGATAACTTCAAATCTAGATCTGCCTTTCCTGCGAGGGTTATGCTATGGACCTCTTCCTATAGCTCCAAGCTAGCTGAATCTTCCAGTCTGCTTTGAATCCTCACAAACTCAGTCTAAGCCTAGCACAAGTTTCCACCCACATTCTGCATGGTGAACAATAGCGTCAGCATTGTCTCTGTTTTAACTGCAGGACTAGTTGCTTCTATCTCTTGCTCTCTACTCGCAGATGGCAGCAGACCACACAATTTAAAAAGTGCAATCTCCTAACTACCTGTGATATTCATGGGTTTTGAGGCAAGCTGTAACCTGATATCAAAATGGCTTTGACTACACACTTCCTTGTGGCAGTTGGAGGATGTTAGCTTTGTATCCAAACAGAAATGCTAATTAGTTACTCATGATCACAATTCTCTTTTATCTTAAAAAAAAGATAGTTTACAGTAAGACTGTTTGTAACTCAGCCTTCCTGGGATGTTGGGAGTCTTAGGGTCTGCTGATGGTATGCACAGGGGCTACAGTCTTCGTCTCCCAGGATAAATAGCTTGCGTCTCCTTCTCAGTAAAACAATGTGAGTCTTTCTTTGTTCACTAACAATCAAACCACCCAGGCATTCTGTCAGACAGATGCCACAACAGGTCACATGACCACATCCATTGATCCTAACTTTGAAAACACAATCACAAATTCAATAATCTTATAAACCTTACACTTGTAACACCAATATCCAGGAGTCCTTAAAATTTACTGCTCTTATGCAAGGTACATGTAACTGCCTACCATTCATGTGCAAGATAAAGGCTAGGGTCTGTGTGGAGTTTGCAAGTTCTCCCCATGTCTGCGTGAGTTCCCTCTGGGTGCTCCGGTTTCTTCCCCCAATCCTTCACATAGTACCTGGTTGCAATTTTAACATTATGTAAATACAAACTTTGTAAACAACTACTGATTATTCTTAGAGCTGTTGTTTCATCAGATGGGTCCTAAAATAGCACAAATTCATCTGCTAGCATCAGCATCTTGGGTATACATAAGTTAATGTGTACCAAGGTTAAAATTTATGGCCTAGGAATCCCTGTCCCTATGCAAAATATCTACCATAAATCATAAAATCCCTAGAGCGCAGAAGGAGGCCATTCAGCCCATTGAGCCTGCACCCTGCAACCCCATGTTATTTACCCTGCTAATCCCCCTAACACTAAAGGCAAGTTTAAAGGTTATTTATTAGTGTCACAAGTAGGCTTATATCAACACTGCAATGAAGTTACTGTAACAATCCCCTAGTTATCACGCTCTGGTGCTTTCCCAGGTACACTGAGGGAGATGCTGGCAGGGACAATGCATCTAACCAGCACGTCTTTTGGGGGGAAACCAGGGCACCCAGTGGAAACCCACACAGACACAGGGAGAACGTACAGACTCCACACAGACAGTGATCCAAGCAGGGAATCAAACCCAGGTCTCTGCTCTTGTGAGGCAGCAAGTACTAACCACTGTGTCACCATGCTAAAGAGTTTCAAGCATTTAAAGAATTAAGTCAAGCAAGATGATGAATGAACTTCAAAACAAGGATATAGGGTCTTTAAAATGGAATATTAAAGATGCCAGTAGAGATTGGTGAGGAAAGAAGCAATTGGGGCATTGTGGATAAATTGAAGCTTTTGGTGAGTGCAGTAACTACTATACCATAATACAGATAAAATACACGCTCTGTACTATTCACTTTGGCAACTGCTATGATGAAAGTTTAGAGTGAAGGTTATAGAACAGAATTCCTACAGTGCAGGAGAAGCCATTTGGTTTGTTGAGTCTGCACCAACTCTCTGACAGATAATCTTAACCAAGCCCTTTTCTATTGGCCTAGCCCTAACCCTGTAACCCTACATATCTTCCCTGCTAATCACCCTAACCTACACATCTTGGGACACTAAGGAACAATTTAGTATGGCCAATCCAGCTAACTTGTGCATCTTTGGAGCATGGGAGGAAACCCATACAGATGATGTGCAAACTCCACACGGACAGTTACCCAAGGCTGGAATTGAACCTGAGTCCCTGGCACTGTGAATCAGCAGTGCTAGCCACTGTGCCACTTTGTCGCTAACTCCAGATCTGATACGAAATGTAATATTCACTGCAGCTCCATATAAGTTCAGCAGTAAAATGAACAAGTGAAAATAAGATAGATTCCTTTTTTGAGACTTTATTTTTAAAAATACCTTTTTTGGAAGTTGGTGAATTCTCAAAGCAGTCAATTCCTGTGCACTCTCAATATTACGTGTCAACTTTTTTTTGCAAAAATTCAAAGTGAAGAATGTTGGCCCTGTCATTGTCATTTAGTTTCACAATTTATGACTGCTGCTCTGAATGTGTATAAAAATCTACTTCCAATGAACTTCCTTAAATGGAATTCTCATAAATAAACAAGGAATATGTGGTATTATCTGACAAAATCACTTAGTCCAAATTCATCATGTTAATGCCAGTGACAAGAATACATTTTTTCAAGGATCTCCACTATCAATTTCAATAAATTTAATGGAAATCGGATCACAGCGTAATTGCCAATTCATCTGAATTTATTAAAAAGAGATTTCAATTACATACCACAGCTGAATTTTGATGCACAAAATTTAATTAAGAAACATAAGTCTATCTCCTCCTTAAACCCAGAAACATTGAAAAGCCTTTTTTTCCCCTGCAACTTTTTTAGAGAAGCAACTTCCCATTCAGCTACCTGGTAAAATCAGACATTAGTATGAAGAACCAGGTTAAATCATTTACTGAGTATTTTTAATGCCATTTCAGTGTTCCTCATATAATTACTCTTCATCTAAGATATCCAGTAATGATGTTGGACATTCTAGGTTCAGGCTCAGTGGCTTGCTTCATTAGCATGTCATTCTCATTCCACATCATAAGATTTAATTGTAATGCTGAATATGCACAGCCCTTCACAGAAGTCTAATCAAAGTGGATTCACTTGTATTATTAATATAAAAAATCAGACCACTTGCTATTTTTATAAATAAAAGAATTCAGATACATAAATCAACTGTCATTCATTAGCATGTTACTGACATGTCTGGCAGACATATGAGCAGCCTATCATAGCTCCTTAAAATTATTTTCACCGAGATTAAAACCCTTATACATTAAATATACATTCTAATTCCACCATAAAGTAATCAGATTACAGAGCAGGTGACATTGTACTCCAGAATTCAAATGATTTGCAGTAATGAGCTGCAGAAGGAACGCTGTACTTCCAACAAGAATGAAACTGCTTTCAAATTAGCAATAAAATCATTATGAGCTTTTTTCTGGATCACCATCCCGACTACGATTGAGTTGCTGGTTGATTCATCATTGATAATACAATGGCCATGATTCTATGACAATTTTTTTTTGCGTTGAAATTATTTGCGATACAACTTTTGTTAAATGAGTCCATCTTTCTCAGTCATGACAATAAAGAAATCATTTCCACCTTTTGTGCCAGGCGTGGCTCAGTTGGTAACACACTCGCCTCTGAATCATGAGGTTCTGTGTTCAAGTCCCACTCCAGGACTTAAGCACAACAGTTAAGTTTGCTGCTCTGTGTAGCACCAAGAGATCATTGTGCTTTTAGAGGATCAGACATTAAACTGAGGCCCCTCCTACCTGCTTGGATGGATGCAAATAATCCCATGGCACTATTGTGAAGAAGAGCCCTGACACCTTGGCCAATATTTAACCTTCAGTGAACTTTATAAAGAACAGATTAACTGGTCATCATGATATTGTTGTTTTTTGAGAATTTACTAAGTGCATTTAGCTGCCACGTTTCCTAAACCCCAAAAGTGAATACACTTCAAAAAGCAATTCATTGGGCTCAAAAGCACTTTGAGATGCCTAGTTGGCATGAAAAATGCCATATAAATGGAAGTCTTCTTTTTCTTTGCTCTAAGTCAAAATACTCATTCATATTGATCAAGGTATCTGTTAAATTCACACTGGAAGAGCCACCTGAGGTTATTGTCTTGAAGCAGGTGGGTGGTTCCTGGGCCCACAATAACACTGTTGCGTTGCAAGGGGGCAATCTTACCAAAACAGTTCTAAATGCCGAACGAGTGTGAAAATGGTGCTGGTAACTTTGCAAGAGGTGTAAAACAAGGCACGAACCCAGTTTTTCACCTCTCGCCTGATCTTACTGGCTCACCACACTGATTGACCAATGGGATGAGCTAGTAAGATTATCCCCTACGCCTTAGTATTTTGAAAGTTCCCACTACCACTACCCCTCCTCCCACTTTATCCTCAAACATCTCCAAGACCTGACCTGCCAACTGATTTCCTGCCATTTCCAGCTGCATTGGGGTAGCCATTTGGTGCTCACATCTTGACAACAGTTTTTAAATGAAGCACAAAGCCACATTTAGTGTGGGCCTCAGACTGTGAAGTTATCACTCCAAAGATTTTCCATCCATTCTGGATGTGAGTCCGGCTTCTAGTTAGTTCTGGACAAACTCTTAGATCTTGTTGTTATCGCAGCTTTCTGACATTACCTTCTTTTTGACATGACTGGATTTGATAGGAAGGAGCAAAAAGACATATGCGTGATACTTTGTGGGGTCTGCAGGAAACATGGCAGGTGAGGTGATTTATTAGGTACAACTGGAAAACTTTGTTTCAAGACAGCAGGTTGAGATGAAGTCAGTGGGCATGGTAATGGCAGATCAGGCTTCATGCTGTCCTGTGGCAGGCTCCAATTAGTAATACACTTCCATACCAGTAATACTCATTGGCAGGAAATTTCCAACTGTTTACACACTGCCACTGCTGCAAAAGAGGATGGAGAATTTGGTGCTCAGCCAAGTCTTCATTCACTGCAGTGTAACCAGAAAACCCCACCAGAATGAATGGCTGGAAAATTCCGTCCACTATTTTGCAATCATTTGAAATTAAGTCAGCAGCACAAAGGAGTCTTGTGGCACCCAATTCACACTCATTTGAAGAGTGTGCAACAGCTGACTTTCAGCAATTGTGTCTGAGGTCAGCAGTTTTATTTTTTTGAACTCTACAGCACAAGGGAGGGGATCAGTAGAATGACAGCCTGGATGAAGGTTCAGGAACATCAAAGCGTGTCAGAATGAAGGGGTAGCGGGGTAGGTTGAGGGGGAATGGAGGACTGAAAGGGTAATCCAAGGGAGGAATGAAGATGGGGTCAGGGGAATGGAGGAGTGAAGTTGAAACGGCCAGGAGTCCTGGGTATGACTGATGTGGGGGTGAGGGTGGGGGAAAATTCCTGGGGTAATGATAATGGTCAAAGTAATGAACTGAGGGTACTCAAGGGTGGGGTTCATGGTCTCCAAACTGGCATCCTGTGTGTTCAACTCAGGGTGCTGTCCAGCAGAGGGAATATTTACAGTCCCATTGGAGAATTTGATTCAGTAAGGGGACAGGTCCAATCTGAGATTAGAATGATCCAATGTCTCACAGGGCAGTGGGACTGAACCAAAATTCTAGGGATAATGCAGGGGAGACCAGAGTGGAGAATGTCAACAATAACAAGGTTGGTGTACTCAGGAAAGGGAGCTGATATGTTGAATTGAATGGTGGCAGGGTTCAGATGTTGGGGAGAAAGATGAAGGAAGATGGAAAATGATGCTGAGTGATGGGGACAAGCATGGGGGTGACAAGAGGGTGCTGGCAGGTAACATCTTGGAATATAAACGTCACAAATGCTCAATGTGCTCAGAATGTCTCCAAATGCACGTGTGGCTGCCAGGATTGGAAATTGGGGTGGGAGGAGGGGGGGGGGGGAGGGGGAGGGGGAGGAGGGGGGAGGGGGGGAGGGGGAGGGGAGGAGGGGGGAGGAATTTGGGGGGACGGAGTAGGGGAGGAGGGGGAGGGGGTGGGGGAGGGGGAGGAGGGGGAAGGGGAAAGAGGGCAGGGAAGTGGGGGTGGGGGGGGAGCCCTGTCAGTGGTAGGTGGAGGTTTGGTTGCAGACAATTGAAGGAATTCAAAATCTCATAGTTCATCAGCTCCATGGATAAATCCAGGGCAGTCTCGTTCTCATCTCACTGTCTGCCTTCTTCGCACTGTTCAATTGCTGGAACACCTGTGGGTCTCATACACCCAAGACTTCAACAACATCACAGAGGGTCAGGCGAGAGGATGTGTGGAAGGCAGTGCTTTTACATGTCAGTCACAGAGGCTGCAACATTATTGGCAACACCAGAGAGAGAGGCTGTTCAGAGTGTGGCTGGTCAGGGAAGGCACTGTAGGATATGAGTACTGGTGAATCACTGCATCCTTAGGTCAAGAAATAAACGTCTGCAGATACCAGAATGGCAATGTCAAAAATGACTGAGGCTACATTGAGAAATGGCCACAGTAATATTAGAATTGTACAGCAAGACCTGCACCCATGTGGATTTGGCAGGACCCCCATGCCATTGGCTTTCAAGGTGACTGTGGCACTCCATTATTTTGCCACTGATGTTTTCAGGACTCTGCAGGTGACATTTTTGGCTGCCACACACACATGCATTAGAAAGTTCCAACTTCATTTTCCATCATATGAAGGTTTACCAGGCTGATTCCTCGGATTATTTTCATTGGAATTCAGAAGAGTGAGAAGGGATCTCTTAGAAACTGAGAAAATTCTAACAGGGTTAGATGGGGTAGATTCAGGAAGAATGCCCCCGATTGGTGGAGGAGTCCAAAACTAAGCATCGTAGTTTGAGGATAAAGGGTTGCCTTTTAGGACTGAGGTGAGAAGAATTTTTTTTCACCCAGTGAATGGTGAATCTGTAGAATTTGCTATTATAAAAGCAGTTGAGGCCAAAATGTTGTGTGATTCAAGAAGAAATTAAATATCAGGCAGATAAATGGCAAATAACATCTGTGTTCCTCAATGATCATCTTCAACAAGAGAGACTCTAGCCTCCTGACAATCAATATCATTACCATTCCTGATCCCCCCCACCATCAACATCTTAATAGTTACCACTGACCAGAAACATTGAAACATACATAGAAAATAGGAGCAAGGAGAAGCTAGCCAACCCTTTTAGCCTGCTCTGCCATTCATTATAATTATGGGATCATCAAATTCAATACCCTAATCCCACCTTCCCCCCATATCTTTTGATCCCTTTAGCCCCAAGAGCATATCTAATTTCTTCTTGAAATCACACAACATTTTGTTCTCAACTACTTTCTACAATAGTGAGTTTCACAGATTCACCACTTTTTGGGTGAAAAAATTTCTCCTCATCATAAAAGGTTTACCCCATATCCTCAAACTATGACCCCTAAATCATTCCCCACAATTGGGAACATTCTTTTTGCATCTACCCTGTCTACTCCTGGTAAAATTTTATACGTTTCTATGAGATCCCTCTCACCCTTCTAAACTAAAATGAATATATTCCTAACCAATTAAGCATCACCTCATCTGATAATCCTGCCATCCCAGCAATCAACCTGGTAAACCTTTGCTGTACTTTCTCTTTAGCAAGAACATACTTCCTCAGATAAGGACACCAAAACTGCACACAGTACTCCAGGTGTGGCCTCGGCTTCCCATGTAAATGGCAGCTATATCCAAGAATTAAAAATATCTAAAACATAAATCAGCCCCAAGATTTTGGACAAAGGATACTTTACTGGTCCCTGCTAAGTGAAGGTGCAGTGTGGAATTTGGCCGTCCTGCAACCCCTGAGCAGTCAAACCTCAGGGCCTGCTTCTAAATGAAGGGCCTTACTTGAGTTGAAACAGCTACCTGACCCCTTTATTTCCATGAGAAACAGGCTACACAGTTTTGGGAACCATGAGGAAGACTCCATTCCTGTAACTTGTTCAATAACAGATGGAAAGCTGTACGCTGTGGTGTATAAGATAGTGCCTGAGGTGCTGTGTCATTCTGTTTCATGAATTTTAAATAACTGCTATTGGGGCATTGGAGAGAAAACTAAACGACGCATTGTCCGTGCTTGGAAATAGTTTCACACGAACCTGAGCTAAGAATTTGGGCACCTGATAAATGCTCACACTTGAAGCTTCAAAAAGCAGATATGAAGAAACATCTTCCAGCAGAGGTGTGGATAATGTTTCATGGGTTGGTCAGTTGGTTCTTCTGTTCACCATCACCATGCAATGGAAGGACCAATATGGCTGCCTTACAAATGGAAGTAAGCCAAAGAAACTTGAGCAGACTTGCAGTGATACCCTGTAGCTACCCAATGCAGCTGCTTTCATCAGTAAGGAACTTTGAAGAAGCAGGGAGGATTTAAATATCACACATAGAATAAACTGGCATGAGGGCAAAGCATCATTGCCAATCATGTCCATGTTCATGACTATGTCTTCATTATTCTCCATTACATCGGATTTAAAATAGTAAAAGACATCACATGAAGAGCAGAGAGTGTGGTTATGTCAAAAACTAGAATCTAGTGAGCTGGAAGAGTTTCTGGAAATTATTGGAAGTTATTCTGCATGAGAACTTGATATATTCATTACAGGGAAATTGCAACTGGATCACTGCCACCACATTTATCTTTCTGTTATGCCATGAATTCACCTTATTTCACTCCTCTTCGTCTACGGCCATGTCTTTTTGCATGACAAAATGATGCAAGAATCAAGGTACACAATTATTCTAGAGACCAGACAGGGGCGGAGGAATGGAAAGATCCAGCTAGATCTATCCAAGTATCTAATGCACTGTTTGAAGATACTATTATTTTCATATGTACACAACAAATGGTATCATATGCTTGTGTCCACAGTTGTTAAGGTTCACCTGGTATGCCAGTGACTGATCTGCAACTTAGCCTTGCTTTTCCCTTGGATGATATGTTCACCTCTATTTGGTTGACGCAGGTATTGTCAATGTGCACAAGGCTCCTAATTAGCTGCATGCATGTAATTCATGATGTCCTAAACTCTGGGAAAATCTGGAAAGTTGTGCTGGCTCAGCCTGCTCTTTTCTCTCCGCCCCAGTATGAAAGGTGATAAAGTTGGCCACCTTGCATTCATTTTCAGATTGTGCACTTTCCTTTGGGTTAGATGTTTTAGTGTGGGCACAGAAGGAATCGGAATTTGAGGACAATGATGACGTTTTGAGCTTGGGTGGCACAGCAACACAGTGGCTAGCTCTGCTGCCTCACAGCACAAGGGATCTGGGTTCAATTCTGGCCTTGGATGACTGTCTGTGTGGAGTTTGCATGTTCTCCCCGTGTCCATGTGGATTTCCTCCGAGTTCTCCAATTTCCACCCACAGTCCAAAGATGAGCAGGTTAGGTGGATTGGCCATGCTATATTGCTCCTTAGTGTCCAACATGTAGATTGTTGATAAAGACTTGGTGGGCCAAAGTGGCCTCCTTTGCACTACAGGGGTTCTGTGTATCTGTTTATAATGGCTGTGGGTTATACTGTGGTAAACTGTGTGGTATAGTTTCTCCAGCTGCTTTGTGGCTCAGTCTGTGTCTTCCAGTACACCAATGTTTTCAGGTGACTGTGCCTGGGTTAGTGGATTCCTTGCACTAAATATCTCCATTAAGGCCAGAGAAGAGGAATACTGAAACATTTTCAGTGTCTTTCAAAATTAAAGAGCCACTGAGTTTACAAAGAAGACTGTCACAAGCAACTAATCTAGACAGGTAGTACTGCTTTGCCCGTTTCATATAGCAGCATTAAATGCTTCCTGGGGTTCTGGGACATGGGAAACTGGTGCTCCAATAAGCAATGGTCCCTTCTTTATTTTATATAGTGCCTAATTTTGGTAGGTCTCATAACCTACAGCAACTACTTGACCCCCGAACAATTCTGACATGGCAGGAAATGAACTGCGATCTTTGGGACTCTTCAAAATTCTTGTCTACTAATCCACGTGGAGTGTATGCCTTATTAAATCACACAATAAGTTCAATCCAATTTTGAAATTAAAATTTTAATGCCTTTGAAGAAGCGTGTTTGTTAACTGTGCCCCATTATATTTAGTGTGATATCCATGTACACTTCCGCAGCCTAAGCTTAATGCGAGGAGTGGCATCTGCCAGTTGATGTTGTTACCTTTGTGAATGTTGATTGGACTAAATGGAAATACGCAGCAGGTTGGGTAGCATTTGTGGAGAGAGAGCAATGTTAACTTTTTATCAGAGCTGGAAAAGGTTAGGTAGTTCAATTGATAGTCATCATCCTGAAATGTTAAACTTTGTTTCTCCATGGATACTGTCTGACCAGATGGATTTTTCCTGCTTTCTCAGCTTTTTTTGTTCTGATTTCCAAAAGCTGTATTGATTTTGCTTCTGTATCTAGCTATTGTAGATCGCAGTGTATGAGTCGATCTCAAAGCCTTCAGAATCATAGATTCTCATCGAATCTGCACCAGATCTCCGACAGAGCATCTCACTCAGCTGCTATCCCCATAACCCCACATATTTATCCCGTTAATTCCCCTAACCTTGGGACACTAAGGGACAATGTAGCATGGCCAATCAACCTAACCTGCACATCTTTGGACTAAATCCTTCCAAAACGGGTGTTGACTTCTACACTGAGTATAAAATGTGGGCCAGGATTCTCTGACTTAATCTGCACCCAGGATTCTCCGATCCTGCTGCAGTGAATGGAGTTTTGGATAAGTGCCAATTTCACCATTCTCACTGGCTGTGGTAGCATCGGAGAATTCCCGTCATGAGCTGCCCATGTGAACGTAGATGGTCACTGTTTTGAAGTGTGAAAAACATTAGGAGGCGAGAATCTCCGGCCTCTCAGCTGGGTGTTTCCAGCTGGCGGGAGATGGCAGGATTCCCTGGTTCTATCCCTGTCAATGGGAATTCCCATTGACATTATCCCATGCCAGCAGGAATTCCATGGGTGGGAGTGCACTGCTGGCAGGACCAGAGAATCCCGCCGGCGTGAATGGCCAAAAAATTCCGGCCACATCAGTAGGTAATTTTAAATTAAAGTGGCGCTGTTTATTGATGAATTGATTGTACAAAACACCTGTAACCACAATTAAAGTGTTTCTAAATTCATTGTCTTTGGCCTCTGAGGTACTTCTCATCGATCTCACAAAAACATATAAAATTCTACGAGAACCAGACAGGATAGATCCAAAAAGAATGTTCCCAATGGTGGGAGAGTCCAGAACTAAGGGTCACAGTTTGAGAATAAAGGGTAAACCTTTTAAAACTGAGGTGAGGAGAAATTTCTTCACTCAGAGGGTGGTGAATGTGTGGAATTCACTACCACAGAATGTAGTTGAGCCAAAATATTGTCTGATTTCAAGAAGAAATTAGACGTAGCTCTTGGGGCTAAAGGGATCAAGGGATATGGAATGAAAGGAAGGGGGGATCAAGATATTGAATTCAATAATCAGCCATGATCAAAATGAATGGTGGAGCAGTCTTGAAGGCTGAATACCTTACTCCTGCTTCTAGTTTCTGTGTTTCTATGATTTATTCCCAATCATTTTGGCTGTGGCATTATAATAAACAGCCCAGTCTGGAGCAGATTTGACATTTTTGGATGCAGAGTCACCCCTCCACAGCAGATCATCATCTCTCATTCTATTGAATTGAGAATTCTGCATTTTGTGAACTAGCTGATGACATCTTATGCACTAATAGCATTTGACGATTTGGTAATGAAACCACAGAAAGCACGAAGCTGGACTGCATGACTATCTTCACTCTTTGTGAAGGTTTCTTTCTCTGTCAAGCACTTGCCTATTCCATTCACTTCAAGAATGATTCTTGAATGCTTGTTGAGGCAATTTCCAAAGTTTGAATTAGGGACATTAGACACGTTGGTTTAGCTGCAATGTAGATGTTATTTCTTTGCAGGCACCTCTTGATTTCATTAGTTAAATGGGGAGAGGAAGACCTGTTTCACGGTGGCATCACATGACCAAAATGGCAGAAAATGATCCATTGAAGGCAGCAGTTGGTGAGTTGGAATGTGAGGTGAAGGGGGTCTGGGAGGAAGACAAAGGGATGAAAACAAAACTGTGGTGGTGCACTGTCAAGGGCCTGTCAGCCATGGTGTGGGGAGTCCTTGATTGAGGAAAAGAGACAATTCAGGTACCTTGTTGTGGAAGGTTGCATCATTGAAATAGATGTGACTTGGATGCAGGAACTGGAAGAATGGAATGGGATTCTTGCAGTGTGTGAGAAAATGCAGTTGAGGTAGCTATGTGAGTCAGTGGGCTTATAATGAATCTTAATTATTAGCCCATTGCCTGAAATAGAGACAGAGGCGTCAGGAAAGGAAGGGAAGAATTGAAGATGGACTATGTGAGACTGAAACGGGGTGGAAATTGGAAGTCAAGTTGGTGAACATTTCCAATCACAGTGAGAGCTGAAATCAGCACCAACACTATCATTCATGATCCAGAAGAGTTGAGGAGAGGGGGGAGTCTGAGTAGAACTGAAACAAAGAAGGCTTATACATATCACATACAAAGACAACTATAGTTAAGATCCATTTAGATGCTGTCAACAGTGTCTATCATTTGGAGGAAGTGAGATGAATTAAAGGAGAATTTGCTCAATGAGAGAGTAAGTTCAGCCAGGTGGAGGTGGGGTGAAGGCCAATGGTTGGACCCCTGATCAAGGAAGAAGCAGAGAGCACTCAGGCTACCTGGTCAGGGATGGGGGTGTATAGAGATTTGACATTTATAGCAAAGAGGAAATGGTTATGGTCTGAAAATTGGAAACTTTTAAAGTGACAAAGGGCATCAGAAGAGTCACGGCTATAGGTAGGAAGTTATGGGCAGCATGGTGGCGCAGTGGTTAGTACTGCTGCCTTACAGTGCCAGGGACACGGATTCAATTCCTGGCTTGGGTCACTGTGCAGAGTCTTCACGTTCTCCCTGTGTCTGTATGGGATTTCCTCCAGGTGCTCCCAATGTCTGAAGGACGTGCTGGTTAGGTGGATTGACCATGCTAAATTCTCCCTCGGTGTACCCAAACAGACGCCAGAGTGTGGTGACTTAGGGGATTTTCACAGTAACTTCATTGCAATGTTAATCTAAGCCTACTTGTGACTTTTATAAATATACAAACAAGCAACAAAACAAAACTGGACAAAGGGAGACAAAATAGCCAAGGTTGCAGGAAATCAGTTCAGTGGTACAGAGACAGTTTGAAACAATAGGTCTCCCAAAGCAATCCTGTTTCTAGATCGTGGGAAGAAGGTAGACTGTTCTGGGAATAATGACTTGATTTTCTGGTGGTGGGGTCATAGTCCAGGGGGGGATAGAAGGAAATGTCAGAGGGTTAGAATTTAGCTTCTGCAAGGTAGAGGTCTGTTCGCCAGACAACAACAGTAGCCCCAGTCGTAGAATGTTTAACGACAATGCCAGGGTTAGACCTGAGAAACAGAGTGCAGCAAGTTCAGAAGGAGTTAGGTTAGAATGAATGAACTGATGTCACACCATTCTCAATGAAAACCTCAACAAAGGATAAGAGGCCAGAGGGAGGGGTCATGGAGGAGAGGGGACACCAAAAATAGGTGAAATGGTCCATTGGGTAGGCACCACCAGCATGATGCAATTACCAAACACACCTTCTCTTCCCCTCCTCTGTCAGCATGCTGAAGGAGGCATTCCCTCTGTGATACCTTGATCCATTCCTCAATCATCCCCAACACCCCTCTCCCCTCCTCATGACACATTCCATGCAAATGTAGGAGATGCAACATCCGCTCTTTTGCCACCATTTTTCTCAATGTCCAAGGTCCCAAACACTCCCTCCAGAAAAAGCAGCAATTTGTGGTACTTCTTTCAGTTCAATATGCTGAATTCGCTGCTCACAATGTGCTCTCCACTGCGCTGGGAATTCAAACGCAGACTGGATGACCATTTTGTGGAACACTGCTGTTCAGTTTGCCAGCATGACCCTGAGCCCCCAGTGACCTGTCATTTTAATTCTCCACTTTGCTCTCACATTGACCTCTTTGTTCTTGGCCTGCTGCAGTGCACCAGTGAAACTCCAAATCAGATTGAGGAAACACCTCATCATTCGATGAGGCACTTTGCAGCCTTCTGGACTCAGCATTCTATGCTGTAAGTGCAGACTATAATCTCTGCACCCGTTTTGTTTCCTTTTCCTTTGTCTCAGTTTTTTCTCTTAACTTCGCTTTCAGTCACCTGCTCTTGGCTCATCTTTTGTTTTTCTGTTTATTTTCTTGCCTTAAAACCATTGCCTGCGGCTCTGGTGGATTAATTCTTCTGTTATTCAAACTCGCCTGCCTTCTACCCTACCAGAGACCTTCCTTTTGTCCTTGTCACATTCGCTCAAAACCCGATCACATTTCTAACTGTCCCCAGTTAGAGGCTGGCGTTCACAAAAATGTGTAAGTAGAATATAAGCAGTTAGGGAGAGATTCTGTGGCCTCCCAGCCGTGTTCTTCCCGCTGATGAGAGGTGGTGCATAGTTTACGAGTGGCAGGATTCTCTGGTCGCGCCGCTGTCAGTGGGAATCCCTGTTGATGTCACCCTATGCTGGCAGGAAACCCATGGGTGGGGGTGCATTGCTTTTGGGACCAGGAGAACCCCATCAGTGTGAATGGCTAGAGAATTCCGGCCTTGATCTTTCTCCATGGTTTTTAACTAAGATTTAAGATTTCTATGGACAAAATTCATACTTTGGTATTCAAGTCCCCATAGTGACCAAACCCCATTTCCCGGAAACATTTGAAAATGTTGGCACATAAATCCTGACAAAGCATTATTCAAATATATTTATTTTGCCTGTGTAATGATGTAATGATCCATTATGGAAGACAACAAGAAGAATTTTGGACTATAATCATAAAATCCCCGCAGTGCAGAAGGAGGCCATTTGGCCCATCGAGTCCAGAACGACCACAATCATACCCAGGTCCTATTCCTGTAACCCCACATATTTATCCTGCTAATCTCCTGACACTTGGGTCAATTTGGCATGGCCAGTCAACCCAACCCACACATCTTTGGACTGTGGAAGGAAACCAGAGCACCTGGACATAACCCACACAGGCACGAGGAGAATCCACACAGACCAGTGACTCGAGACTGGAAATGAACCCAGGTCTCTAGCACTGTAAGACAGCAGCACTAACCACTGTGCCACCATGTCACCCCTAATAATACCTGCTCAATTCCAAATGACACAAGACTTCTCATTCACTCAGGTGAAAGTTTCCTTATAGTCTCCATGAGAGAGGTGACAATCATTGCCTTCAGTTTTGTAAATCCAGGGGCAATCTCATTCATTTGAATAAGGGAGAAGTTGAAATTAATCGAGGAAGATGGCAAAATTTATGTCTAAATTCTTTGCTAATTTAGTTCTAAATTATATTTTCTTGTGTCAATTTCACTGATGTAAGTAATTTATACATGTTGGAAGCGTGAATAACATTTTAGTTAGCTCTTCAAAGAGATTAGATATTCCTTCAGCTGCCAAGCTCAAATTGGTAGCTACAATATAAACCCATCCTGGTGATCATGTATCGCATCTATTATTAGAATGAATAATTTGCAAATAAGGCTGACCACGTACCTACCAACAGAGAACAATGATTGATCTCACAAAGCCATAGATCCAAGATGTTAAACTCAAAGTAGGAACATTAGTATTGGTAATTTTGTTTCCAGATGTAAATTTCTTAATTGCAGAAACATTGCATTTAAGGCTCTGTAATGATGGATAATTGTTCCCTTCGAGGATATTTGTAATTAAACACACTACTGGTGATTTTAACCTTGCCCGCTTATGGGCCCAGGAGATTTTACGTAACCTATACATTTTTGGACTGTGCGAGGAAGCCGGAGCACCCGAGGAAACCCACGCAGACACGGGGAAAACATGCAAACTTCACACAAACAGTGTCCCAAACTGGGAATTGAAAACTGGTCCCTGGTGCTATGAGGCAGCAGTGCTAATCACTGTGCCACCATGCCTCAAATTAATAGAGGACAGATTGCTTCTAAAGTGGTTAGACTAATTTACAAGAATACTTTATTTTACTTAAAGGTAATCGAAAGACTGATTAGCTTATACATATTTTAATTTTTGTATCAGCACTGAACATAAATTTTGGTACGTGGGATAATTTTATCTTACAAAAGGTAAAATAGGAATTTTTTAATATATATTATTTTGTGCATCATTTCAGAAAGCCTGATTATTTTCATTTCATAAATCATTCTGAGATATGTTTTATGCATACTTCTGTGTTGAGGTGCTACAGGATATGAAAGAGTGGAGTTTTACCCCGATTTAAATGCCACTCTTGGATGGCTTAACTCCATGACATACTATTTTCAGGTTTTCTCTTGGACTTGATGTTTTTAAACAATTTATATTTTTTTATCACATCAAAGGCGGACTGTAGCTTTTCAAAGGAAAAGGAGAATACTATGCCGATGGCTCTTCCAGCCTTGCATTCCTTATTCTATTTCATCTCGCTTCGTTTTGACTAATTCAGTAACAGCTACCGGTAATAAAAAAAAACTTGTTAGAACTTGTTGTGCCTTGAAGGGCTAGCTTTGATTCACTAACATCCAATAGGATGCATTCACTGATTACTTACAAGAACTCATGTTTACTGATTGATGGTTAATAAAACAGAAACAATTTTACAGGTCGTAGGAGAAAATGTTGCCAAATAGCATGTTTCATCTGCAGAGAATGCAATGCGCTTTCTTCTCGCTGCCATTTTGTCACAGGCGAAGGTTGTGAGGGTGGCAAAACATCTAAATCATGAGCTCAGACATACTAGCTGGTTGACGATATATGAGGCTCACTTAAAGTGCTTGTTATACCTTAATAATTGTATATGCAGATTGTGCAATAATGGTGCAGAAAGCAAAGGAATATAATGCACGCTGGTAAGATTGGATCACAAAGAGTAATTCATCCCTTAAGCAAAGCCAATGTCCAAATCTCAATCATCTGTGTTTTTCTTCAAAGACTAGTTTTTAGGAAAAAATATAGACTTTAGACAGTGAACTTTCTCTCTTCAGGCTGGGCAGAAATCCAACCACAAAATTGTTCTTTTGTCTTACTGATAGCTGTCGGTGTAAAGCATAATTGATCTGCATTGTGCAAAGTCAATATGCAAAAAAGAATGAATAATTAATAGATCGGAACAACAGAGTTTGTGTGCATCTTAAATGGGAAAGTAACTGCAGGGGCAGAACTTTCAGTGTGAAGTATTTACCCCCTCATGTGTGCCACATTTTTATTTATTAATGGTCTTCCTTGTTGAACTATTTACCGTTATTAGACAGGGGATCCATGTAGGGTTCCTGTGTAGTGCTTGAGAGATGGATAGTTCCTTAAATTGGAAGCCAAGTGGATGCTCTTCATTGATGTTAGAGAAATGGTTATTTGTGGACTGCTTCTGTTTGGTTTCTGTCTACACACTGATGGGAGCTATCTATCTCTTTTTAACTCTGACTGAGTTCTGCTGTATTTAAAAGAATTTTATATCTCCCTGTTGGTCGGCAACCAGAATAATTGAAACAAAAAAATGACAACTG
Source organism: Carcharhinus amblyrhynchos (assembly GCF_965287045.1). Classification (NCBI taxonomy): domain Eukaryota; kingdom Metazoa; phylum Chordata; class Chondrichthyes; order Carcharhiniformes; family Carcharhinidae; genus Carcharhinus; species Carcharhinus amblyrhynchos. Next base: position 101,073,249 of record NC_137329.1, read on the forward strand.
CATCTGTTGAATGAAAATATTTTCTCTTCCCCCCTCCAGTCAAATGGTGGCATGGCACAGGTGCTTTCCTGTCCTTTGAGAAATGTCTTTCTCCTGGATTGTATGGTGGGTCATTCATCAAGGGGGGCATGCAGCCAAAATTCACATTCATTTACATCGGACAAGTGAATTAAGCAAAATTTTATTGTAAAAATGTGACACTGTCAGCCATTTGAAATTCATATGAATGACTAAGGTGAAGGTATCATGACAAAAGTATCCAGATTTCCTGACAGTAAAAAGCTAGGTGGAGCAGTAAGCTGTGAGGTGGGCTCAAAGAGACCGCAAAGGGATATAGACGAGTTAAATTAGTGGACAATAAGATGGCAGATGCAAAATAACAGGGGCAAATGTGAGATCATCTTCTCTGGTGGGAAAAATGGAATAGCAGGTTTTTTTAAATGGTGAGAAACTCTTAAATGCTGGTGTGCAGAATAATTTGGGTGTCCTTGTTTAAGAAACACAAAGGGCTGCTGTGGCAGTAAGTAAGTAGGGAAGACAAATGGCACATTGGCCTTAATTGCACGAGGGCTGGAGTACAAGTGTAAGAAAGTCTTGTTGCATATGCTTTGGTGAAATCACACCTAGGCCGGGATTCTCTCAAAAAAATTCTACGTGCCAAATTCGTGTACCAAATCTGGAGTAAATCCTATTGATGGTTTAAGTGGGATTTTCAAAATGTATCTCCGACACTCGGTGTATCACAGAGTACAGCAGCGTGAATCATGCTGAAAATCAGTAGCCTATTCCCACTGGAGACGATGGCAGCATAGTGCTGAGCAGGCACCTTGCCTGCACAGATCTGTCAGCGCTGAGATTGGCACATGCACAGTGCCCCACACTGCTGGCCTCTCAATCGCTGACCAGCACAACAACCCTCTATCATTGGCCATGGAATCTCCCCCACCGCTAGCCTCCTGGACATCTCTGGGCAAGTCCCGAACCCGATCTTCCAATTCCTACCCTCCTGCAGTCCTGACCACCAACACCACCACCACCCCTGCCCCCCCCGCCACCGCCACCTGATGGCCGGCCCTGATCAACGCCTTCTTGTCTCTAACCCAATGCAGAGTGGCAGCGAGAACCCCAACTCCAGCGATTCCTCCCAGAGACTTTGTCTTCAATAGTCCCCACCCCTTCCGGCCCTGCACCCTTGGCACTGCCCACCAGACATTGGACAGTGCCAAGGTGCTCCTTGGGCATTGGCACTTTGTCCTTTGGGCAGTGCTGGGGGGTCAGGCTGGCATTGCCTAGTTGGCAATGCCCAGGGGGCACCAAGGGCCCCAGACCCACGACCTTCTGGGGGAGCCTCAATGTTCTCCCTTCACTCTAGCAGGGTTGAGCAGCCAGCTCCTGTTAAAAAGGAGCTGTTTTACACCCCGTTGGAGTAAAACACTCCTGGCCTCCTGGCAGTGGGGGTGGGGGGGGGGGGCGGGATGGAGACAAGCTAGCGGCCGGAGACATCAGTCCCAGACCCGCTAATAGGGTTTAGATGAGTATTACAATATTCAAATCAGCTCTGGGCTGATTTCTGGCCCTAGAGCAGTGCAGTGGGCTGGGAGAATCCCTCCCCCCCCACCCCAGCCATTCCCCTCAATTGTACAGTGCAGAGTTTTGGTCCCCTTATCTAAGGAACGATATTCTTGCATTGGAGATGGTGCAGAGACAGCACACTCAGTGGGTTCCAGGGATGAGAAAGTTGTTCTGTGATGACAGATTAATATAATGGGTATGTATTCTAAGGAATTTACAAGATTGAAAAGCAATTGCAATGAAACATATAAGAATCTGAGGGGGCTTGACAAGGTAGGGACTGAGATTTTGTTCTGCTCGCTGGAGACTCTAGAACTGATTCTTGGGCTAAGGGATTGATCAGGTAAGACTAAGGTGAGTAGGAATTTCTTTACTAAGAGTGTTGTGAATCTTTGGAGATATTTAGCCAAGGGGCAAAGGATGCTCAGTTGCTCAGTAGCCAACTGCACTGTGGGTGCACCTATGCCACATGGACTGCAGAGGTTCAACAAGCCAGTTCATCTTTCCAAGGACATTTAGGGATGAACGAGGAATGTTGGCCTAGCCAGCAACACTCACATTCCTTAAATGAATTTAAAATAATCTGTATATTAATAGTAACTGTCATTATAATGCATGTATAAATTTGGTTTAATGAATTGACGATAAAAGGATCTTTTTAAGACATCTGCCACAAAAATCAGATGCATGAGAAGTTTCACATACTAGTGTGGCTCAAACACTTCTGCTGTCAATCACACTGACACCATTTTGGTCAATGTGTCAGCATCCATTCAGTGAACATTTGTGGGCAGCATATGGATTAAACCAATCATGGTGTCAGTAAACACAGATTGCTGATTTTCACTGCATTGCCATTTTGGAGTTCAATGCTCCACTTAACACTCTCTTAATCACAGAAAAAGCTGGAAAATCTCAGCAGGCCTGACAGCATCTGTGGGGAGAGAATAGAGCCAACATTTGATTCTAGATGACCTTTCATCAGAGCACTGATGTGGGGTCATCTAGTCTCAAAATGTTAACTCCATTCTCTCCCAACAGATGCTGAAAGACCTGCTGAGATTTTCCAGTATTTTCTGTTTTTATTTCAAATTCCAGCATCCACAGTATTTTGCTTTTACTCCGTAAAAATAAAAATCATTTGCATAAAAAGATTACCCTTTTAATAAAAATACTTACACTGCAGTGTTAATTATGTTGGAAGAGGCGATCACAGTAAGGTTGAATTTAAAATACAGATTGAGCGTGAGAAGGTAAAATCCAATACCAGTGTCTTATGCTTAAACAAAGGAGACTACAATGAGATGAGAGAGGAATTGGCTAAGGTAGACTGGAAGCAAAAACTTTATGGGGGGGACAATTGAGGAACAGTGGAGGACTTTCAAAGTGATCTTTCACAGTGTTCAGCAAAAGTATATACCAGTGATAAGGAAAGACTGTAGAAAAAGAGAGAATTAGCCATGACTATCTAAGGAAATAAAGGAGGGTATCAAATTGAAAGAAAATGCATTCAAAGTGGCAAAGATTAGTGGGAATCTAGAGGATTGGGAAATCTTTAAAGGCCAACAGAAAGACACGAGAAAAGCTATAAAGAAAAGTAAGATGGATTATGAGAGTAAACTAGCTCAGAATATAAAAACAGATAGCATAAGTTTCTACAAATATATAAAATGAAAGAGTGGCTAAAGTAAACATGAGTCCTTTAGCAGATAAGAAAGGGGATGTAATAACTGGAAATAAGAAAATGGCTGAGACATTGAACAAGCATTTTGTGTCGGTCTTCATAGTGGAAGACACAAATAACATGCCAAAAATTGATGACAGGAAGGCTATGGCAGGTGAGAACATAGAAACTATCATTATCAAGAAAGAGGTAGTGTTGGGCAAGTTAATGGGGCTAAAGGTAGACAAATCTCCTGGTCTTGATGGAATGCATCCCAGGGTACTAAAAGAGATGGTGGACGAAATAGCAAATACACTGGTGGTAATTTATCAAAATTCGCTGGACTCTGGGGTGGTTCTCGCAGATTGGAAAACAGCAAATCTGACGCCACTGTTTAAAAAAGAAGATTGACAAAAGGCCAGTTAGCTTAACTTCTATATTAGGGAAAATCCTTGAATCTATCATCAAGGAAGAAATATTGAGACATCTGGATATAAATTGTCCTATTGGTAAGATGTAGCATGGGTTCATGAAGGGGAGGTCATGTTTGACTAATTTGGTGAAATTCTTTGAGAACATTACATGTGCAGTGGACAATGGGGAATCTGTGGATGTGGTGTATCTGGATTTCCAGAAGGCACTTGACAAGGCGCTGCACCAAAGACTGCTACATAAGATAAAGGTGCATGGTGTTACGGGTAATGTATTATCATGGATAGAGGATTGGTTAACTAACAGAAAGCAAAGATTGGGGGTAAATGGGTGTTTTTCTGGTTGGTGATCAATGATTAGTGGTATGCCTCAGGGACCAGTGTTGGGACTGCAATTGTTTACGGTTTACATAGATGATTTAGAGTTGGGGACCAAGTGTAGTGTGTCAAAATTCACAAATGACATTAAGATGAGTGACAGAGTAAAGTGTGCAGAGAACGCTGAAAGTCTGCAACAGGATATAGATAGTCTAAGTGTGTGGGCGGGGGTCTGGCAGATGGAGTACAATGTTGGTAAATGTGAGGTCATCCATTTTGGTAGGAATAACAGCAAAATGGACTATTATTTAAATGGTAAAAAATTGCAGCATGCTGCTGTGCAAAGGGACCTGGGTGTTCTTGTGCAGGAATCTCAAGGAGTTGTTTTGCAGATGCAGCAGGTAATTAAGAAGGCAAATGGAATATTGTCCTCCATTGCTAGCGGGATGGAGTTTAAAAACAGTGAGGTTATGTTGCAGCTGTATAAGGTGCTAGTGAGGCCACACTTGGATACTGTGTACAGTTTTGGTCTCTTTACTTGAGAAAGGATATACTGGCACTGGAGGGAGTGCAGAGGAGATTCATTAGGTTGATTCTGGAGTTGAGAGGTTTGGCTTGTGAGGAGACACTGAGTAGACAGGGGCTATACTCATTGGAATTCAGAAGAATGAGGGAAGATCTTATAGAAACATATAAGATTATGAAGGGAATAGATAAGACAGAAGCAGGGATGTTGTTTCCACTGGCGGGTGAAACTAGAACCAGGGGCATAGCCTCAAAATAAGGGGAAGCAGATTTAGGACTGAATTGAGGAGGAACTTCTTCACATAAAGGGTTATGAAACTATGGAATTCCCTGCCCAGTGAAGCAGTTGAGGCTACCTCATTGAATGTTTCTAAGGCAAGGATAGATAAATTTTTGAACAGTAAAAGTATTAAGAATTATGGTGAGCGGGTGGGTAAGTGAAGCTGAGTCCATGAAAATTTTTGACGTTGCTGCATTCCCTTCATCTTCTACAGGAGTTTGAGCCTAGATTATGTACTTAGGTTAGCAGCGTGAAGTATTTGAAGTCTCTGTTATTGATACTTTAATGACTTGTATGACATTTTTATAGTTAGTCAGATTACAATTGGGAATGCTCAAGAGGTCACAATTAGTTGCGCACACAGAGTTGGTTAGGTTTCTTTTGACAATTTGCTTTAGTCACAATGTTCCACCAGAGGCTGTCACCTTCTGTCATTTTTGTTTCATTTGCTGAGCATTTGTTTATTTAAGAGTTTTTTTTTAAAGTGTAAGTCAACAGGTTGCATTTTACATTCCCACAAAGAGGCACATAAACTAGGGTGGGCAGCAACCTCACTATTTTCCTGCCCACCCCTATAATACGATATAGAGGGCAGGTAAATGCTGAAATGAGTGAGGAAAGGATAATTAGGCTTGTTACCAGACCAATTGACACTGAGACCTGATAATAAACTGCCCACACCATAAAACAATTCGCAAGGGTAGCCAGGTGAAACCAGGCAGCCTGATATTTTTCACTTAGATGTTTAAACAAAATTCTTCATTAGTAGGTTTGTAGAAGACTCTGTGCCAAATAAGCAAAGCTGTGTGTTTCCCAACTGGAAACTGTGAATGAACAGGGGTGTCCAATACCTTCTGACGTCCAGGTTCAAATCAGGCAAGATATGATCTATGAAAGTCCATTAAGGATGCTAAAAGGCAGTACTGGACCAAGCTAGAATCCCAGGCTAGCCACATGGCAAGGTCTGCAAGGCATAACAGGCTACAAGGTGAAGGCAGGTAAAATTGCCGGCTCGAATGCACCCTCCCCAATGAGCTCAACGCATTCTATGCCTGCTTTGAGCAAGAAGTCAGTGAGAACATGCCCTCCACCCCAGAAGCCTTGGGTGAATCTATATCTGAGGTCACCATTGCTGACTTCAAAGCAGCCTCCTCAAAAGTCAACCAACGGAAAACAACTGTCCCGGATGACAGTTCCTGCGCGAACCCACTGGTAGGGGTATTTGTGGACATCTTCAACCTCTCCTTCACACCAATCTGAGGTCCCTACCTGCTTCAAGAAGACGACCATCATCCCGGTACCAAAGGAAAACTAGACAGCATGTCTTAAAGACTATTGTCTGGTGGCTTTGATATCCATCATTATGAAGTACTTCGAAAGGTTGTCATGTCACAAATCCTGCCTCCCAGATTACCTGGATCCACTACAATTCACCTATTGCCACAACAGGTCCACAGAAGGTGCCACCTCCCTGACCCTACACTCAACCCTGGAGCACCTAAATAACAAAGACACCTATGCCAGACTATTCATATACAACTCAGCCTTTAACATCACTATTCCTACGAGACACAACTCCAAACTTTGGGGCCTGGGTCTCGCTTCCTCCGTCTCCAACTGGATCCTCGACTTTCTAACCCACAGACCGCAATCAGTAAGGATAGGCAACAACTTTTTCTCCATGATCACCCTCAACACTGGTGCTCTGCAAAGCTGTGTCCTCACTCCCTTACTATACTTCTTGTACATCTCTGCCTGTACATCCAAGTTCCCCTCCAACTTGATTTTCAAGTTTGCTGATAACACCACCATTGTGGGTCGGATCTCAGATGATAAGACACAGTACAGGAAAGAGATAGAAAATGTGGTGAACTGATGCAATGCCAATAATCTCTCCCTCAGTGTCAACAAAACAAAGGAGATAGCCATCGACTTCAGCAAGTGTAGTAGAGGGCATGCCCCTATCTACTTCAATGGGGACGAAGTAGAAATGGTTGAGAACTTCAAGTTTTTAGGTGTCCGGATCAATAACAACCTGTCCTGTTTGTGCCACCATGCTGCCCTAAATGTGTGAGAAGAGGACAAAGATGTTTAGTTTCTCACCCTCTCCTGTTGTGACAAGCCATGTAGAATGCATTCAGAATATTGATACACCAACAATTATATCACTTCATATGCAACATAACTTGATCAGGAAGCTGGCATACAACTCTTCCGGCTGGAGAGCTACTTAACTTTTTGATGTAGCAGGAGCAGGGTGGATGTCAAGGAAGTTCAGGCTGCAAGATTTCAGAGCAGTAATGGTGTGGGGGGTGCAGGGGGGAGTGGGGGGACGGGGGGGTGGGGGGCGCAGGGGCAGAATGAGATTTACCAAAGGAGATTGTTAACTTCCAGCAAAGATTTCACATTGGCTCCTATCACACATTAATGCTCATTTCCATTGGAGAAGAGCCTAGTGTGCTAACTCTTTCCTGATGTAATCAATGTGTTAGCCCATGGATCAGCTTATTACTCCCATCTCCAGGCAATACTAAGTGTAATTAGAGGTTGAACAAACACTTTTAAGACATAAGGATACATTTTGCTCTTCCAAAATAATATAAATGATTATCTTAGTGGCAATGACACTCAAGAGAAAAGAGATGCCACATTGCAGGAGATGGGCAGTACAGTGCAAAATGAAGAAATGAATTAGCTTATAAAGTACAATACAGTAAGAGGGTTATAAATTACATTAAATATGAAAATAGCAGCATATGGTCCTTCCTAATAAACCACCAAGGAAGTAGTTCAAAAATAATTCTTTAATAAGCTATTAAATGGGCTTCATATGGAGAAAAATTACAGCCACATATTATGAATATTGCAAGCCAATCAAGACTTTGCAGAAATGTACTGTTATTATTATATATTAAATATGGTATGTGGGGTGCACATTGAATTCAACTCACTTTAAATGCCTGCAGTATCTGTTGCAGTGGAGTTTGGGGTGCTGGGAGGAGCAGCTTAATCAGCTGATTATTTTTAAATGCAGTTTGAGGCTATCCCAATATAATTTCTGCTGTCAATCATGTAAAACCCAGTCTGATTAACAGTGTGGATATCCTGCAGTAAATTCCTGGACAAGTTCAGAACACCTAGCCCAAGTCTACAATGGCGGGGTCAGGCAATACAGAAAAAGCGATCGTACCAAAAAAAATTCTAAGTGCTGAATGAGCGTGTAAATGGGAGAATTTCAGATCTGGACTTTGGCGAGGCCACAGATGAAATCTTATGCCACTTTGTGCAAACAATTATGCACAATCTGTTTCCCACTAGCAAGGGGAGGGCACCAGGACCCGAGCACACTGGAAAGCCGGCACTTCACAGTAGAGGGCACACTCACAGTCAGTGACATCCCCCCTCTTGATATCTCTCCCTACAGCCCATCCCCCCCCTCCCCCCCTCCCCCCACCATCCCCCCTCAGCCAATTGGCCCCCTACCTACTGGATATCACACCCTACCCATCCCCCCTGCCTCCAGCCAATTGCACAATGCTCCTCTCTGGCCCAGCTGATTGCATGCCTCCCAAGCCCAGCTGATCATTGCCCCAAGTCCTGGCCTGGTCAATCACCATCTCCCGGTCTGGCCCAGCCGATCATCAGTCCAATTGGTTGTCGGTTGCAATATGTGCAGCTCCCCCCACCCCCCCACACACCTGCTGCTCATTGCCAGAGTGTCCAAGTCCCCTCTCTCACTTCCCCTTAGACCCTGCCCCCATCATGGCCCTGCCCCCTTGGCACTGCCAGGTGCAAGGGTGGGCAGTGCCAGGCTGGCACTGCCAGGCCAGCACTGCCAGAGTCACAGGCTGACAGTGCTCAGGGGATATTTTCCCTTTGTCTCCAGGCCTACGGGGGGGGGTTGGGGATGCATAGAACAGGAAACACCATAAACCATGGCAGGATCAGAAGATCTCATCACTGGCCAATGGCAGGCTGCATCTACCATCATGAAACACATTGTGGGAGGGCGTGGAAAATCCTGTCTAATCTGTTGAATGCATATGGGGAATTGTCAAATTTAGATAAATTTAGAAGTTGTTCCATTGAAGAATGTATCATGGAATTTAACAGGTTATATAACAGTTTGCAGAAATTCTATGTGGAGATCCCTAATTCAGTGCTTGTCTCCTCATTATTGGATTTTACTAAACTTCATCGACTTCAGGAAATGTAGAGGAGAACATGCCCCTGTCTATATCAACAGCGATGAAGTTGAAAGGGTTGAGAGCTTCAAGTTTTTAGGTGTCCAGATCACCAACAACCTGTCCTGGTCCTGCCATGTTGACACTATAGTTGAGAAAGCCCACCAATGCCTCCACTTTCTCAGAAGATTAAGGAAATTTGGCATGTCAGCTATGACTCACACCAACTTTCACAGATGTACCATAGAAAGCATTCTTTCTGGTTGTCTCACAGCTTGGTATGGCTGCTGCTCTATCCAAGACCGCAAGAAACTACAAAAGGTCGTGAAAATAGTCCAATCCATCACGTGAACCAGCCTCCCATCCATTGACTCTATCCACACTTCCCGCTGCCTCGGCAAAGCAGCCAGCATAATTAAGGGCCCCACACACCCCAGACATTCTCTCTTCCACCTTCTTCCATTGGAAAAAAATACAAAATTCTGAGTTCACATACCATCTGACTCCAAAACAGCTTCTTCCCTGCTGCTGTCAGACTTTTGAATGGACCTACCTTGCATTAAGTTGATCTTTCTCTACACCCTAGCGATGACTATAACATTACATCCAGTACTCTCTCATTTCTTTGTCTATCAACAGTATGCTTTGTGTGTATAGCACTCAAGAAACAATACTTTTCACTGTATGCTAACACATATGGCAATAATAAATCATATCAAATCAAGACTTGCAAATGTGGATGGGCCCTTGGTCCTAACTGGATTAGATTCTCTGAAAGAGATAAACTTTTTGATCAGCTGTCTGAAGCTTTAAAATAATTAAAGAATAAAATAATCCATCCAATTTCATCGCACCAAAAAGACTTTTAGCTGTAAAACAGAAGATGGTGGATTCACGGTAAAACAGAAGATGGAGGAGTCAATGTGGCAGCATTCTGAGACTGATTAGGTATGGAACAAAAGCATCAATATAAAAGTAAAAACACAAAAAAGAAATAAGGATAGGGAGCGTTTTGTTAGCTCTACAGATCACAGGAATTGGGAATCTATGGCAGGAGAAATAATTCCTCGAATCCCCTATGCTCAGAAATAGGGTGGGGGAAAGTGTCTGGGTAAGATATTCTGTCAGATAGTTGGTGCAAACTTGATAGGCTGAATGACCTCCTTCTGCATTGTGGAGATTCTATGATAACTGAGGAATGGTAAACAGATGCTTCAGATGTAACTCAACATGGCATTAGACAATGAATTTTCTAAATCAGAATAACACCTTTTATGAAATGACACGTGACAAAGAATGATCAGGACGGGAAAGTGAAGATACTGAGAAAGAATTGTACTGGCTAACAAACATTTTAGTCCAATGATGGGTGTTCTAGTGGTGGACTCATTCAAGTTGTGCTATATTAAACATTGGATATCCATTCACAGTATGTGTACACAGTATATTGGGGGTCAGGGCATTTGTGCACTGATCCACCTAGCAGTCTCCAGTCGGCTTCCTGATGTGAGTAGGCTGTGCTCAACATGCACCTTTAGATGCATGCTGCAATCTGAAGCAATGGGCAATGATTGCCGAGGCTCCGACTTCCTTTCCGTTACATGGCTGAGCAGGAGTGTCTCCCACTCTTACCAAATACCACTGACAGTGTGTGGAATATAATTTTACAGCAAGAGGGAGAGAGCGAACAGAAATTGACAGCACAGTTCAAAACCATTCATCTGAAAGGAAGAAAGGAAAGAGGACAAAGAAAAACAAAAGAAGATTTTAGCGTGGACAACAGAAAGTAAGAGAAGCAAAAAAGAGACATTGAGAGAAAGTAACATGAAGTATGCAAAAATGAGTAAGAGATCATATTCTTTAATTAGTGTGCAGGGCATTGGTTTGCCCTTTTAAAAATTAATATTGCAATTAAAGCATTAGTCGATGAAGTTTTTATCACAGCTGTTGACATTAATACTTACAATAATCCGAGTATTGCCTCTCTGAATTGAGCTGAAAATTCTTTCAAGTGTTGTGTGGTGCTGTGTTACAGATTACTCAGGGGGTCTGAGCTGCAGTTCCAACTTGCACTTTTAGATGAATGCTGCAATCTAGAGCAATGGATACTGATTTCAGAGGCCCCAACTTCCTTTCCATTACATGGCTGAGCAGGAGTGTCTCCCACTCTTGCCAGCTACCATTGATAGTGTATTGGAAGGAATTGCATTTTGATAGTGATTTTGCTTGGCCACATTATGAACTCACCTGCTTTGGGCTTCAGTTCCTGAGGTGGACTACTGTGGCTACAAGAGCAGATCAGAGGCTAGGAATCTTGCAGTGAGTAAGTCACTTCCTGGCACCCAAAAAGCCTGTCCATCATCAACAAGTCAGGAGTGTGATGGAATACTCCCCACTTGCCTGATGGATGCAGCTCCAACAACATTCAAGAAACATGAAACAATCCAAGACAAAGTAGCCCACTTGATTGGCATATCCTTCACAAACATCCCACTCCCTCCAGCACCAACCACAGTGGCAGCATTATGTGCCCTCTACAAAATACAAAGAACGAAGAACAAAGAACAACCCAGCACGGGAAACAGGCCCTTCGGCCCAACAAGCCCGCGCCGCCGCATCACCCTACACCTATTCTACCCTGTGTGTCTACGAATGGAACCCCTAACTTAGCCAGATTCGGGGGAGAATACATCGCACAAACTCACCAAGGCTTCTTAGATAGCACTTTTCAAACCCACAACCACTATCATTTAGAAGAACAAGGGCAGCAGACACCCAACAACACCACCGCCTGGAAGTTTCTCTCCAAATCACTCACTATCCTCTTTTGGAATTATATCACCGCTCCTTCACTGTTGCTAGGTCAAAATTGTGGAACTACCCCCACAACATTACTGTGGGTGTAACGACACCATGTAGACTGCAATTGTTCAAGATGACAGCTCACCATCACCTTCCCAAGGACAATTAGGTTTGGGCAATAAATGATGAATGAGCCGCGAATGAATTTAAAAAAAAATCCAGAACTTCTGGCTCAGAGAAACTACACACTGTGCCACAAGACCTGTACAAAACTATACTTATTTTAAATTTTTAAAGAGTTATAGTTACAATAAATGCGGTTATGATGGATAAAAATATGAGCTGTGATATATCTGAAGGTCCACTCAGCAGGGATAAGTGCAAGAGAATGAAACTCTCATTTATCTGTGTTTGTAACAGTCCCTTTACCAAATTATAGGATATTATAGCAGCAAGAATAGTTGAGAGAAATCAGTCAAGGTCCTGAAATGAATTCTATTCTTCATGTCTTCTGGTTCCAATGGAAACAATGGACATAAGTTCAATGAATACCTGAGTGCAATGCAAAACGCTTCAATGGTCTGGGAAGGGGAGGTACAATCTTTCATTTCTCTATCTCTCACAGTGACAACTGGCAGTACCCCTCCCCTCTTTCCCAGCCTGCGGAGTAATTCCCTCCCCTGCATTGCGTTCTTCACCAACCCTCAGATGAACACAATGGCCTAGTTTCTCATAGTGTCACGGATATTCTGCACCTTGTCCAAAATAGTACCGAGATTGCGGAACCAGAAGGTCTATTTCCATTGCCAACAGATTCTATTTTTGCCATTTGGAGAATGAGGCATGAGGTGACTCATATCTGGGAGAAACCTGAACCCAGCAGGAACATTTGAACTCAATGCTGAGTTCAAAAAAAACAACTGTCACTGCAGCAAGGCCCTTATCCTGCAGTGTAGGAATTACAATTTTTTAGGTTATACATAAATCTCATAAAAGGCAAATAAAGTCCGTGGAACTGTTAAACTGAAAAGTTATTTCAATCTTCAGCCCTTTAAATTTTGAAAAAGACAGCCTACCTGTGTCTCTGAATTGAAACAAAATCAATGCTTGCTGTTTTAATTTGTGTTGATGTAAATCTAAGGGCTCTCATGGTAATATTATTTATTATTCCTTGATTGTTTCCGCAACCCTTCATTATCACAGAGGTGTGGTGGGTGGAGGGTGTTGTGGTGAAGGGCTGTAAGTTCACAGTTTGATTGATATCTCCAAAATAATTAGTTGTCTTTGATGTGGGATTATGGATACAAATGTTCATTTATATAGCGGGGTAAGTGCTGGGGGGATTTAAATCTATTGAATGGGTATTTATTAATGAGAATATTTTTGAGTCATGAATATTTTCTCTCAGCATGGCTCCTGAGATCTGCCAATAGAGGATACTGATTGAGTTGGCATGGATGGACATAGGTTGGCATGAGTTGATATTAAACTAAATTAGAGGCTATGTGACCATGGGGGAATCATGGGTTTGCACTAAATTGGCATAGGGGCTATAAGGGGTCATGTGGATGAGTGGAGGGGCATGGGTTGGAATGCAATGCATGAAGAGCCATTGAGGCTGGGTGAAAGGACAGGGGTTGGCAAGGAGGATATGAGAGGCCATTGTAGTGCATAGAGGGCATAGGTTGGCATGAATTGACATGGATGGGGTAAAGAGAGTTAGTGGGGGATGAGGGGATGTGATGAATGTTGTTCAGAGGGCTCAATATTGAACAAAACAACCGTAATGAAGTTCTGGAGGATCAAGGTAGGTCTTTAAAGCATCCTACTTTGTCATTGGGCAGTCCCTGTGGCCACTCCAAATTGTTTCTGTGGGCAGCAGGCCTGACTCCAGCATGCACCCACCGCTCCCCACCCCCACCCCCCACATCCTCCCTCCTCCAGAGCCAAGTTCTGCAATTCAGGGTGCATTTTTCAGGGGTGCATGTGGTAAGCCTGAAAGTTTCCTGACTGCTCACCCATCTCCGAAACAGAAGCCAGGGCCAATTTACGATCTTTTGTTTGTTGCCCAAGCGCATACCTCTTGATCTTTTCCTCTCCACAGCAGCCGCAAACAGCATTATCTTCTCACATGGTGCCTATTGCAGAATAAATAATTCCTCGCATGGCTCCTTCATCATTTCAAACAAGTCATTTGTTTTCCAATAAGCATTTCCACAGGAACCTCAGACTTAGGATGCAGGCTCAATTGGCAGTTAGGAAGGCAAATTCAATGTTCGCTTCATTTCTAAGGGGTTAGAATACAAGAACAGGGATGTACTGCTGAGGCTGCATAAGGCTATGGTCAGACCCCATTTGGAATATTGTGAACATTTTTAGATCCAAACCTAAGGAAGGATGTGCTAGCTTTGGAGGAGGTCCAGAGGAGGTTCACAAGAATAATACCAGGAATGAAGAGTTTGTCATATGAGGAGTGATTGAGGAGCCTGGGCCTATACTTGATGGAGCTTAGAAGGATGACGGGGGAGCTGATCGAAACTTACAGAATACTGAAAGGCCCGGATAGGGTGGATGTGGAGAGGGTGTTTCCATTAGTGGGAGAGACTAGAACTCGAGGACACAGCCTCAGAATGAAAGGATACTCCTTTAAAACTGAGATGAGGAGGAATTTCTTCAGCCAGAGGGTGGTGAATCTGTGGAACTCATTGCCACAGAGGGCTGTGGAGGCCTAGTCATTGAGTGCATAGATAGGTTCTTAATCAATAAGGGAATCAAGGACTACAGGGAGAAGGCAGGAGAATGAAGATGAGAATCATATCAGCCATGATTGAATAGTGGAGCAGACTCAATGGGCTGAATAGCCTAATGCTGCTCCTATATCTTATGGTCTTATTTAAACCTTCAATGATGTCATGGCTGGTCTGACTGAAATCTTCACTCCATCATTCTGTCTTCACCTTATAATCCTTGATCCCCTTGTACATCAGCAATCTATCCAACTAGCCTCCACTTCTTTCTGGGGAAGAGAATTCTACAAACCAGCACCTATGGAGAGAAAATAAATTCCCCTCATTTCTACTTTAAAAGAGAGTTCAATTTTTTAAACTGTCTCTCTATTTAGAGCCTCTTACACAAGTGGAAACATCTTCCCAGTAACCACCCTATCAAGCCACCTCAGGATCTTATATGTTTCAGTAAGATCAGCTGTCATTGTTCTGAACTTAATGGGTATTGACTCAACCTAATCTACATAAGGTGAGCCCAGGAATCCATCAAATGAATCTTCTCTGGTGTGCTTCTACTGCAATTATACCCTTCCTCGGAAAAGGAAATAAAAACTGCACAGTAATCCAGGTGTGGTAAGACCCTATACAGATGCAGTAAAACTTGCCTGCTTTTATATTCTATTCCCCTTATAAAGAAAGCCATCGTCCCATTTCCCTTCATAATCATTTGCTAACCTTCTGTGATTCATGTACCAGGACACTCAGATCATTCTGTACCACTGAGTTCTGCAATCTCTCTCCTTTGCTTTTCTATTCTTCCTGCCAACATGAGCAAGTTCACAATTTCCCACATTATACTCTGTCCACCATAACTATTGCTGCTGGCAAAAGTTGGCCTCATGATAGCAAGATTGTGCAGGATACAGCAGACCATGGAGAATTGAGGTACATGCTCTGTTGAGTTTTGCAGGGCTCCTCTAGAACATTTCAGCCAGCAGAACTGTTGCTTAATCATCTTAATGGTCTGCCCTAAGAGATTTTCAGTAGCAGCATGGTTTTCTTTATGTGCATGTTGGCCATGTGTGGTTTCGTTGTACACTGGGACCATAAGCCCTTGTCATGTTGCAGTCACTCTCTGGTTTAAAGCGTTGGCTCAGATACTGAGGAACAGGGGACAGGCACACAGTAAACACATTGTGATTTATGTCAAGCAAGTGGGTGTTTACATGCACTCTGTTCTGAACATGGTTGCATACCTGCTGCACATTCGAGGAATGGAACCTCTTACAGGTACACCTCAGTGCTTAGATGCAGCATTCACAAGCCATTCCTTTACTTTTAATGGCACCCTGTACCATCAGAAAGCCTACTAACCAAGCAAGACCACTTGGATGCTCCATTTGCTTTTGTCTAACCAGGGAGAACGTCATCCCCTCTCAGTCTTCTTTAGCAGCCAACCCGGAGATATTAATGTTGCCTGCTCAAGCCTGTACGGATTTTGACACAAAAAAATTCGTGGCCACTGTCAAATTCATAGCCATAGGCAGTGATGTTCTTGCCCAGGTCTGCCTGCAAGAGGTAGCAGATTTTTGTGAGCACCCTGTTTGTGAAATGGAGTTAACGCACACCATGCTCCTGGTTTATTTTGAGAGAATGGATCTTTCCTAAAGGACCCTAGGTGGATAGGATCTGAGAGCCCATATCGTCCTTCTCAGCCTCATCCCCTTCCCCTTCAAACAGCTTGTCCTTCTCTGTATTGCCTCTGCTTAATCTTCCTGTTGTGCTGCAGGTCAAGGCGGATGATAACTTTCGCAGTGTTGATTGCGATTGAAAGGGCTGATCAAAACCTTAAAAGTCAGAACCAGGTCTTAAGCATGTCTATGTGGAGTTTGCATGTTCTCCCTGTATCTGCTTGGATTTCCTCTGGGTGCTTCAGTTTCCTTCCACAGTCTGAAAGACATGCTGGTTAGGTTGATTGGCCATGCTAATTTGCCACTTCGTATTTAGAGGAATGAGCAAGGTAAATGTGTGGGGTTATGGGGATAGTGCCTGGGTGCGGTTGTTGTCGATGCAGGCTCGATGGGCCAACTGGCCTCCTTCTGTACTGTAGGAATTCTAAGCTTCTATTCTATTCTATGATTTCTACAAATTCACTTATAGAAACTTAGCACGAAGTCAGCAGTAATCCATCAACAACTAACCTGAGAATGGTTCCCTCGAAATTTGCTGGCCAGCATCCTTTCTGCTGCTGGTCATGTGTTTACTTGTCTGAAGTTAAGCGAGAGCATTTGCTGGAGAAATGAGTTGAAAATGGCCACTTTGGTATCAAATCAGAGCTGTGGATTGGCTATTACCTTGATCTGCACACCCTGCATAATTGTGGCATGCGTTCTAACACCTGTGCTGCAAAAGCGTACCCAAAATGAGATTCGACAAGGGCTGTGCTGGAATTGTGTGCATGTTATGTAACGTGGGTGCCAACACAACACAAACTGCAGGTGCTATATTGCCCAATTTTGCAGCGTTCCTCTTTTATTGGAGCCATTTAGCTGTAAACTATACTTGACTGCATAATCAGCTTACAGTTTTCTGGTAATTTGCATTCAGATTCATTGAGCATGTTTCCTGAAGAACACCATTCCACACTCAAGATTTCTAAGGTATAAAGTAATTTTCCATTTTCATGTTGTTAATCCCTTTCATTTGAATCTTGGCATCTGGCTGTTTTGTATTCAGAGTCAGTCTGGTCTGTCATAATAGCACATATCACTTAGAACCATACACCAAGGATTTTTTCCTCTTGTCTGAGCAGGAAACTTAATCTTCATGGAAAACACACACTATCCTTACAAAAATGCATTATCCAATTTGTGATTACATGAGAGTATGGCACTTTATTTTCTGTAAGTGTCACACTTTAATTACCAATATTTATAAATCGTAAGAAGTCAGTATTGAGGAACATTGGCAGGTGTTCTGTAAAATGCACATCTGAGTTATCATTTCTGTTAAGCAACTGCTTCCAGAATCAATGGGGTGCGGGGGAGGGAGATCCCCCCATCCTGCTGCACTGCTTTTGTAGACTCATGCAGAGGCCGTTTAGCGGGCTCCTCGCTGGGTGCCCCGATCCCCACGTGTCGCTGGTAGCTGGATTTACGGTGCTCCACTCCAGAAATCAGCACAGAGCTGCATAATGTATGCAAATTAGAATTTGAATATATTTTAAATATCATTAGGGACTGAAATCTTTGGGCCTGCTAATGTCTCTCTTCCCCCCACCCCACCCCTTCACCACTGCCCCCCCCCCCCCCCCTCCCCAGCCAAGAGTGGTTCATTCCAGCGGGATTTACTACAGCTCTCCCCAATGGGAAGTCAGCATCCAGACCCTGCTGGAGTGAAGGGGGGGGGTAGCATCAAGGCTCGCAGAGGGTCAAGCACCGAGGGTGGATGCCCCCCGGGCATTGCCACCTTGGCAGTGCCAGCTTGTGACTACTGGCACTGCCAAGGGGCAAGTACCCAATGGGCACCGGATAATGCCAAGAGGGCAGGGCTTTATGGGGGAGGGACCACTGGGAGGTGGAGATCAGTGGGGATGGGAGGGGTCCAGCAGCCGCTCTACAGTCAGGCTGTGTGACAGAGGGAGAGAGGCCAGTGATTGGGGCCGGGGTGGGGGGCGGTCAGCCTGTTGGGGGACTCAGGGCTGCAGGGCGGGTGTTTATGATTGTGGGGGTGGGGGCAGTGGTTAGGCCTGCCAGTGGGAGGGGCTGATCGGGAGATTGGGGTTATGGGGTGGGGGCATCGAGGCGGGTTGAGGATGGTTGGATGTGTTCGGTAGGGGGGGCCAGCAATTTGGCCATGGGGGGATCACGTGGTCAGCGATGAAGAGTCACAGGAATGGTCAGCGATCAGGAGGCCAGCAGAGTGGGGGTCACTGCATATGCGTCAATCTCTGTGCTGACAGATTGCCGCATGTGTAGTGGCCCACTCAGCTCTATGCTACCGGCCGCTCAACGTGAATAGGCGCTGCCCCCAGAATTTCAGTGTGATTCACGCTGAGGCACTCCTCAGTACACAGAGTACGGGAGATTTATTTTGAAAGTCCCGCTGAAAAAAACAGTGGGATTTACTCCAATTTTTACATGAATTCGACCCTTCAAATTTTTTTGGAAGAATCGCGCCCAGTATAATTTACTCTCTACCCCTGAATGAATAGTCTATGGAGATGGTGAATTTTAAGTAAACCTTTCTTCCTGTCTGGTATCCAATAAGGAGATCACGTGTTTAAGGGCTGTATTTACCATGTGTATTACGTATACTTTAATACAGAAATCAATGTTGTTATATAATCCAGTCTTGAGTGGATTAAGTATCTGGGGGAGATTAAAATGGATTACTAACCAATTTAGCATGACCAGTGCATCTCACCTTGTGGTCAATGCAACTTCACCCAAAAATATTCAGCTTTTATGAAATATACTTTTCTTTATGATCTCGCTTCCAAATTTTTCAATGCAAATTCCTGACAGACAATTTGCATGTGGCTTTACATGCCAGTACAGGTATAGATGTTGTCTGTTTCTAATAATGATTGTTGGTATAGGAGGAATTTGTGTCTATCCATATTTTTATTGCTACTGGTGAGTGATTTGACAGAAAATGTTGGGCAGTAATTTATCCTGAAATGGTTCACTACATTGTTCTGGGTTGTTCTTGATTATAAAACAGATCATAATAAATCAACAGGCTGATTCACATCTCTCCTGATTTTTATTTACATTGAAATATCATGAATAGGTCACTGAGACAGTGGGACGGCGGCGCGGGCTCATTGGGCCAAAGGGCCTGTTTCCCGTGCTGTGTTGTTCTTTGTTCTTTGTTCTTTGAAATCTCTCACAGTCTCTGTGACAAAAGCCAGAACCACAAGAGCTGGATTTCATTTTTAACTGATTCTGCGGACAGATGGATAATCTTGTTTAAGTTTATTTGTTTGTGTCGCAAGTAGGTTTACATTAACACTGCAATGAAGTTACTGTGAAAATCCCCTAGTTGCCACACTCTGGCACCTGTTTGCATACATTGAGGGAGAATTTAGCATGATCAACGCACCTAACCACCATGTCTTTAGGACTGTGGGAGGAAACTGGAGCACCCAGAGGAAACTCTTGCAGACATGCGGAGAATGTGCAGACTCCGCACAGACAGTGACCCAAGCCAGGAATCAAGCCCAGGGGGGGTCCCTGGCGCTGTGAGGCAACAGTGCTAACCATGTTGCTGCCCAAAATCTTGTGCTTTTACAGTGACATAAAGGTGCCAATCACTCTTAAGGGATATACTATAGGTTCATTTATTTAAACTAAGCATACCAGAACATATGTACATGGATGGAAAACATAAAGACATCAGTAGCAGAGCTGTATGTGCTGTGTTCTGCTCATTAGCCAAAGTGAAACTGAGGCTGGATCATATGGCATGCTGTTTTCTCTTAAAGATATATTACTTGAAATAAGGTCTTAAAAATGAATGCCCTACATCATTTAAATAAACAAGTATCAATGAATTTCAAAGTGATTCTATATATTTTAAATTGACCATAAGATCACACATATATTTCAAAATAACTAATTTGAATATGGAAGAATCAAGGTTTTCTAACTGACATGAATAACCTGAAAATCATGGAGACAATTTCCACTGTGTTGCAGATGATTTTTTCTTTTTCATGCAGTTCTGTTCTAAATGTGGAGACTTGAAATAGATCTAAACAGTAGGTTTTGCGTAAGTATAACTGTGTCAATGAAACCCACTGGAAGATTCAAACACTTATTACCCTGATCAATAGGATTTTTAATCAAACTCTATATTTACTTTGAATCATCACAGTTAGGTGTATGTTTGTATATAACAGCCACACAACATTAAAAAATAATAATCTAAATTATTTTAAAATGTATCCCTGCTAATCAGATAGTCTGAATCAGGTTTAGTCTGCATTCAGCACCAATTCTGCAATGTATATTTTTATATATTATTTATGCATTTTGAACAAATTCTGGAAAGGAAGGTGGTACCATTTTAAATTTAGTGAGAGTGGACTTTTTACTTGAGTTTTTTCTTACTCCTCCGTGGGATGTGGACATTGCTGGCTAGGCCAACATTTATTGCCCATCCCTATTTGCCATTGAGAAGGTGATGGTGAGCAGCCTTCTTGAGCTGTTTGCAGTCCAGGTGGTGTAGGTACATCCACAGTGCTGTTAGGGAGGAAGTTCCAGGATTCTGACCTAGTGACAGTGAAGGAATAAGCAAAATATTTCTAAGTAAGGATGGTGAGTGGCTTGGAGGTGGTGATATTCCTTTGTATCTGCTGCCCTTGGCCTTCTAGATGACAGTGGTTGTGAGTTTGGAAGGTGCTGCCTAAGGAACCTTGGTGATTTATTGCAGCACATCTTGTAGGTGGTACACATTGCTGCCATTGTGTGTTGCTGGTGGAGGGAGTGAATGTTTGTAAATGTAGTGCCAATCAAGCATGCTGCCTTGTCCTGGATGGTGTTGAGCTTCTAGAGATGTTGGAGCTGCACTCATCCAGATAGGGGGACAATATGCCATCACATTCCTGACTTGCGCCTTGTAAATGGTGGACAGGCTTTGGGGAGTCAGGAGGTCAGTTACTCAGCACAGGATTCCCAGCCTCTGACCTGCTCTTGTAACGACGATATTTATTAAGCAGTTTTGCCAGATCTTTAACCTCCTGCCAGTGATCTCACGGATGGAGATTGCGGGCTCAAGAATCCGCCCATTTGGCTTGATGCATATACCTTTTTATATATCTGTAATACTGCAAAAATAGCATTTCCCAACATGTCAGTTTCCCACTGCTGTGATTTGATGATGACTAATTTGATGTGATCAAATGATGCGTAAATGGGCACTGGTTTAAGAATTCATCAAGTTTAAAAGTTTTGAGGAACCATCGATTTCTTACAGCACTCTCTTAAATTTTGAAGATATTGGGCTGGATTTTTCTTCACATGAGCTGAGGTGGACTCGGAGTGGCTGCACTTGCAATGTCCCCTAACCGGCAGGTATCTGTTGGTACACTTTGCATGTCAGATCTATACTTAATGAGGTTGCTTCAGATGGTGGTGGGGAGGTGGGGTGGGCGGCAGTGATGACTGACTACCTGCCTGCCAGCAGCAGTTAGGCCAATTAATGTGCCACTTGAGGGCACTCTTCACATGCCATCTGGTATATCTGAAGTGGAATGCAATGCCTCGGTGAGGCCAAAGTCTATTGGGTGGATGAAGGCAGCATCCTGTCAGGGGCATAGCAGTGTTCGGCTGGTGAAGGGTGGATGGGGATGTGGGGGCACAATTGCAGTAACAGGTCAGCCTGTAGAGACCATTCCCTCCACAAAATTGGTACAGCAACTTCGGCCACATAGTATTTTTAATCATTGAAAAGCCTTCAAAAGGATGCCACCATTCTGAGGCACCTCAAAAACCTCTCCAGTATTCTGCCCAGGCTCCTTTCAAATCCCTGAGATAAAATTCAGACCAGGATCTGTATTGGCACCCTGGAAACATAATCTACCCATCATAACTGATTGCAATCAATGCACAACTTCTTGTCATCATGTTGGATGATGTGTGTGGAAACTTTTCATTCTTCACTGCCCCAGTAGAATAGTTTTGCGAGAAACCAGTGAAATTTCACACGGAATGCACAGAGGACAGTGACTATTTGTGATATCATTCTTTATTCACATACAATACTACAAAATATTGATGTGCAAATGATTCTTTGAAACTACATTTTACAAAATGTTACCACAAGTAATATCCTGGATGTGGCCTTGCCGAAAAGGTATCAGTGGAGCTTCACCTGACACAGTACCCAATGCAGAACCGATTCACATAGATAAAGAAGGTTTCTGTTTAGTGAATGCACTAACTTAGCAGTCCACATCTGGACAGCAGTAGGGACTTCAATATTGGCCACAGAATTGCTGGAAAATCTAGGGGTTTGAACGAGCCAGAGTTCCATTCATATCAAATAGCAGAAAATGCACATGTGGATGTTGAGAGATATTAGGATCAACTTTCTCTGTGACTTCCATTGTCAGGATAGCTTGCTATCTACACTTACACATGAGAAATTGCAAATTGAGAAGGTACAGAAGGACAGAATCTCAACAAATGTCGATTCTTCTAATAGAGAAGAGAGCTATAATTGTGGAGGAAAAATGAAATACATTTCATTGGCCTTTTAACATATTCATTTGGAGAACTAATCCTCTCAGTAAGGAAGGGTGCTTTCCAAATTCCAGTCAAAAATGTTGCTTTTAAAAATGGCTAACTGTCTGATCATAACAGGAACTAAAAATATTTTGTTCCAAAGTATTTAGAACTTAGATACATACTCACATCGATATCTTTGGGGATGGTGGGATTAAACTGAAATATGCAACAGATAGGGGAAGCCAAATTGTTTGTGTTGCTCAGAATTATATTATAAGTAATGCAAATGTTGCCTTGTCTTTTTTACAAGGTTGTCTTTAATTATCTTTGGAGGAAAGGATCAAGTGTGCTTCATCAACTGATTAAATATTTGACTGATGTTCAGTAAATTGTGTTCATTTATTTTCACTGTATGCACAGTCTTATTCAGAAATTATGTGCTAGTCAAAGTTTTGAGCAACACCGCACTGCAGGTGACCACCAACGTTCCCTGTATGAGGTAAATTAAAACTCATAGCTCGAAAATTATAGATTCTTGCATTTCATGATTTAAATATTTAATTGTAACTCATGTTATGATCTAATGCCTTTCTAAACCAGGTATTAAATGGGTAAACACTGGTGGAAACACAATTATATCCCGTAGGCATGAAGGCAAATAAATGATATTGCCTGGTGTTCAGTTAAACACAGCGGACATTGAGCAATGAAAGACCTGAAGATCTTGCAAGAAATCTATTTGACTGAAAAGTATAAATGCTTTTTTCAGTCACACGTGTAATCATGAACTATAATGACAATTTAAAATCTCTAACCTTGATGTCATAAATCAGAGTTATTGAAAGAATGCATTTTAAAGGGATGATGGGGTAAGGCCAATGCTGAAGGAAAATCATCATGAGGTTGCATGGTGGCATGATGATACAGTGGTTAGCACTGCTGCCTCACAGCACCTGGGGCCTGGATTCAGTTCCCGACGTGGGTCACCGTCTGCGTGGAGTTTGCACATTCTCTCTGTGTCTGTACGGGTTTCCTCTGGTGCTTCGGTTTCCACCCACAGGCCAAAGAAGTGTGGGTTAGGTGAATTGGCCATGCTAAATTGCCCCTTAGTGTCAGGAAAATTAGCTGGGATAAATGCATGGAATTATGCGGCAAGGGCCTGGACGGGATTGTGATCGGTACAGACTCGATGAGCTGAATGGCCTCCTTCTGCATTGTAGGATTCTATGAGACCTAATACAGCTCACTCATGATTTTGGCACTCACTTCCCACTGTTATCCAGCCACATATCTTTATTCTTGTTATTGATATAACAATCAGCAATCTATCCTGTGCTACCAAAATATAACAACTATATGCAGTTAAAATGCACCAAAATTATTTAGGCCAGAATTTTAAGCCCCCTCACCGTGGGAGAACCCACGGCAAGGCCACAAGCAATTGAAATCTTTGTTCTCATCTGTGGGATTAGAAGATTTCGCTGGTATGAAGGGCTGGAACATTCCAGTCTTTGTTGCTCCGGAGATCCAGAATCACATTATTTGTGATTTTAATCCATTTGCTTATAGCAGGCATTAATGACACCCAACTAAAGCTGGTAGAGTCCTGGTAGAATTAGTAGTGGGCAGCACAGTGGAAAAGTGCTTAGCACTGCTGCCTCATAGCACTGGGTTTGATTCTGCGTGGAGTTTGTACATTCTCCCTGTGTCTGTATGGGTTTCCTCCTGGTGCTTCGCTTTCCTCCCACAGTCCAAAAGAAGCACAGTTAGGCGGGCAGATTGGCCATGTTAAATTGCCCCTCAGTGTCTGAAGATGTGTAGGTTGGCTGGATTAGCAATGATAAATACATGGGGTAATAGGGATGGGAGGAGATGCGCCTGGGTAAGATACTCTGTCAGAGAGTTAGTGCAGACTTGATGGACTGCATGGCCTCCTTCTGCACTGTAGGGATTTTATGGATTATATGGTTCTTTGCATGACGCCAATGGGACCCAACTGCCTTTCCCATCTCATCCATTCCAAAATGTGACTGTGTTAGAACCTTGTGGCTATGGAAACCTCTGGGCCATCAGCATTCTGCTCCATCCTATTAGCTACCCATACACTATATGTTGGAGGTGGCTGGTGGGATTTAAATAAGACACAACAATTAAAATCAAGTGCTGTGAGTTTGTGAGCAGGAAATTAACACACCAGCATGGTTTTCTGACAGACCCACACTGGTAATTAATATCCAGGGAAAAAGTTCAACATACTGTTGGATTATATCTTTCTGATACTCTTAAAATCATGGTGACAACAACCTCACCCAGGCCCTTTCCCCATAACCCCACATGTTTACCCACTAATCCCCCTAACACTAAGGGGCAATTCAGCATTGCCAATCCACCGAACCGGCACATCTTTGGAGTGTGGGAGGAAACCGGGGCACCCGGGGGAAAACCACACAGATACGGGGAGAATGTGCAGACTCCACACAGATAGTCACCTGAGGCCAGAATTGAACCCGGGACCCTGGCGTTGTGGGACAGCAGTGCTAACCACTGTGCCGCTCTTGCTAGAGTTGGGCATGCACAGCATTGTCGTATAATTCTGCAACTTTTTAAAAAAAATTCATCAATCTGCTAGTGGACAAATAGAGATTTCGGGCTGGACATTAGCTCTAAGGGAATAATAGAGGGTTGGGACTGGTGAGCTGTTTTGTGGTTAGAACCATAGAACTTTACAGTATAGAAAGATGCCATTCGGCCCATCGAGTCTGCACTGACCACAATCCTACCCAGGCCCAACCCCCATATCCCTACATATTTACCCACTAATCCCTCTAACCTATGCATCTTAGGACACTAAGGGCATTTTTTTTTTAGCATGGCCAATCAACCTAACCCATACGTCTTTGGACAGTGGGAGGGAACTGGAGCACCCAGAGGAAACCCATGCAGACACAAGGAGAATGTGCAAGCTCCATACAGACAGTGACCCAAGCCAGGAATCAAAGCCAGGTTCCTGGAACTGTGAATCAGCAGTGCTAACCACTGTGCTACCGTGTTGCCCAAGGGGTTGGAAATTACTTGAGTATAAGCCTTAAGAACCTGAATGGTTTTCTGAAAAAATATGTTTAGTTGGTTTCCTGCCCACAAGCCAGGCTGACTGTAACCCCCAAAGCAAAAGGCTGTAGCCAAGCTGGGCTCAGAACAGGTGTGTCTAATGGGGAGGGAGAGATATTGGTGTTTGGGTCCGATCATGTAAGGAGATGTTGGGGGCAAGCAGAAGGTGGTGGGCGTGGGATTGGATTGAAGGGAGGAGGGGAAGGAAGGGAAGAGACAGGGGGACTAGAGGGTGAGAGAAGAGGGGAAGGAGGGAATGAGAGAAAGGAATGAAGGAAGGGAAGGAAAGAGGTGAGGGAAGGGGGGAACTGCAGACTGGGGGGAGAAGGGAAGGAGAGGATGAGGAGGTAAGTAGGAGAAGGATGAGGGGAGGAGGAGGGGAAGGAGTGGAGAGGAGGAGGGAAAGGGGGAGGAAGGGATGGGGAGAGGGAAAGGGGGAGGAAGGGATGGGGAGAGGGGAAGGGGGGATGGGGAATAGAGGGGCGAGGGGAAGTGGGAGGGTGTGCAAACAGTTTCCAGATGAGGGCTTAACAGCATGGCTTGTTAGGGCTGGCAGAAGCATTTCTGTTCCCCCCAGCTCCCAAGAAGTGCAGTAAAGACACTCAGCTCATCTCCTTCCAGCTGTTGAGTGTACTGATGCCGGAAAAACCTGGCTGCCTGTGATTAAAAACAGAAAAATGAAAGCATGCAGCTGAACTAAAATATTTAATTGGCAATCTGCCTCCTGTGAGTGGATTAGTACCTCCATCAAAACTGGAAGTGGGTGGGTTTGAGACGGATGGGATTTCTGTTTCAGATTTCTGGCTTTTCAGACTTTTACTTGATCAAATGTAACTGTTCTTTGAGGTTAAAATTCCCTCCTTCACGTGAAGTGACAACATTTTAGTCCCTTCCTGATTTGGCCAAATCATCTGAAATATATTTTGATCATGTCCAATTAACAGTGCAATCAGACAGATGTATCCCTTATTTCTCAAATCCCCACGTGGAATCGTACTTAGGAGTTGAATATCAAGCCATCCTTTCACATTCTATTCATTGTCACCCAGCAGGCAGGCCCTCCGGGCTTGTGTCTTTCTCAAGTCACAAGAGTTGATTTAGACAGAAACAAAGGAACTCTGACAGGATTAGATGGCAAACATGTGCAAAGAGCATAAACACTCTTCAGTTGATCTAAATGATTGGATTCATGGAACAGATGTAGGCAGTTAAAGCTTAGCACACCATCTCCCACCCTAACTCTGTCATAGAATCCTACAGAGCAGAAGGGTGCCATTCAGCCTATCGAATCTGCATTGATCACAATCCCATCCAGGCCCTTTCCCCATAACACAACGTAGCCGCCGTAGCTAATCTCCCTAACTCTAAGGGGCAATTTATCATGGTCAATCCACCTAACCCCCATATCTTTGGACTGTGGGAGGGAACTGGAGCACCTGGCGAAAACCCATGCAGACAAGGGGAGAATGTGCAAACTCCACACAGACAGTGACCCAAGCTGGGAATCAAACCCTGTGAGGCAAAAATGCAAACCCACTGTGGTTTTCCAGGACTTCAAACCTATGGATGTCCTTACCTTCCTCAGCATTGTCTTACTCTTACAATTAAGTCTTCCCAAAATCTAATCTGGCTGTCACCTAACTATTGCTTTGATTTACATTGTCTTCCCTCCTACTCTTTTCATCTGTCTTTCACAAAGAGCTTTGCCATCCATCTAAATTTCTCCAGAGTAAGAAAAATCAATAGTTTCCTTTTGCAAGCCAGCAGTCATCTAAAATCTGTATGTGTTGTTTAATCTTGAATCTCATGGGGGAAAAGAGAAGCCAATGTTTAAAGAATGCCACCTTGCCCACCACACCTATGATCTAACTACATCTGGATTGTACAGATGATTGATGCTAGGGATACTATGTATGAGTGTTTGAAAAGAAACCAATAGTAAGGTAATTGTGTTAAAACCTAAATTTATACTTACTGATGACTGATTCTGAATGTAATTACAGAGTTAATTCTTCTCTTTTGAACCATAGCAAATAGCTATAAATGGTTCTTTGAAAAATACAAATTTGTGCCTCAAATGTGATTTAACAGTCTAAATTTAATAGCAATAATATTTATGCCCCTGTAATAGCTCCAGTCTCCATACAGAGTCATTGCTCTGACTCTATGCTGTGAATTCCCATCTGTGCAGAGTGTATTGATCCGAGCAAAGGTATCCAAATTCCTTTCCCTTACTGCTAATAGAATCATAGAATCCCTACAGTGCAGAAGGAGGCCATTCAGCCCATTGAGTCTGCACTGACCACAATCCCACCCAGGTCCTATTCCCGTAACCCCCACATACTTACCCTGCTAATCCCCTAATGACATTAGGATTGATTTAACATGACCAATCAACCTAACCAGCACACCTTTGGACAAGAGGAGTGTGAAGATCAGTTGGTTAAAATTCCCTTTTCATATCAACAAGACACAGCGTTCCACTGGGAAAAATAACAATTTAGTTCACTCCTTGAATTGGACACGGCATCTAACATATATTTTGATCATATCAAATGTAGGAAAGTTATTATTTTGCTTCCAGTGTTTCATATGATGAAATGCTTTTGAATTGTATTTTTCAAATGTGTTCTTTAAGCTGATGGTTGATGGAGGAGCTAGAGAGAAAATCTCTGACAAGTTGGGTATATATAACCACAGGTTTCGCATTGCTATCAATTTTCAAAAAGTCAAGTCTTCCATAGCTTGCTATTTGGCAAGCAAAAATCGTGTGTTGTAGGGCAATGGTGGGTAACATACGACCCATCAGGATATTGAATGTGGCTCACAAGGCATCTTTGTTGACTGTTTGTCCATGTGTAGGGTTATCACATTCTGCTGGCTTTTGTCCATACAGTTTTTTTTCTTACTGGCACACCTAAAGTGATGCGTATGCAAAACAAAGATTGGGAAGTGAGGTGCACACGGATTGCACACAAAATTCTGCATCCAATCAAGTATAAGGGCAAGATTTTCCAGCCACACCCGCCCCAAGACCAGAAAATAATGCCCAATGTCAACGGGCCTTTGCATGGATGTATCCCACCCGCTTTGATTCCCATGGCGGGCGGGAAGTGAAAACTCCATCCTAAATCTTTCTGTTTTTTCTGTTTGAAGTTGATGACAGCTCTATTAATATATGAAATGATTAAACATTTTCTATGACTCATTTTGAAATTTTTGGTGCATATTAAATGTATTTAATCTTATTTATGGTGTCACAGTGAGTGAACATGCCCGATTTCAATCTTGTGACCCACTGAGATGAAGAAGGGCCACTCAGCAGTCTACATTTCTCATCACTGCTGTAAAGGAAAAATGAAAAATCCAATCAGCATCAAAAATATTAAAGATAATGTAAATCAATGCACCCCTTAAGTATAATACTTCCAAATGTTACTGGTTAATCAGCTTTACAGTAACCGCCAAGATACTTTTTGGGGTATTCCCTGGAATTTAGAAGGTTAAGGAGTGATTGGATTGAAGTTGCTAAGGTATTACGGAGGAATGAATAGGACAGATTGGGTGAAACTTTTTTGCTAGTTCAGGAGTCCAGTACGAGGGTGCATTGTCAAAAAAAGCAGAACCAGACCTTTCTGAAGTGAAACTAAGAAAAACAACTTCACACAAAGGGTAGAGTAAATTTGGAACTCTCTTATACAAGCAGCAATTGACACTAGATTAAATGTTAATTCTAAAACTGAGATTGATAGATTATTGTTGGCTGAAGGTTACAAGGGTTATGGGACAAAGGTGAGTTAAATCATTGACAGGCATGATTTCATTGAATGGCTAAACATGCTTGAGCTGTAAAGTGGCCTCTCCTGTTCTTATCTTTGCATGTTCGTATCCATTGGGTAAACCCACAGGTAGTGCTTACATTGGCATTGGAATACCCAGAAGAAAAAACAGTAAAATGGGGAGATAAGAATGATAGTCTGAACTGATCTTGTATATTTCACAATGGAATACCAGTGAAACAGGGAAATAATGTTAGTCCGATCTTTTTTTCCCCTTCTGGATAAATCTATCTGGCATCATACAATTCCTGCCCATCATATTGGGAATATAGTGAACAGTTTAATGCTCATAAATAGGTGCTGTGTGATCAAATTTCTTAGCCTTTCTTTCTCTTTTTTATAAGCATCAGTATTTTTAAAACAACATTAGTTTCAATTTTGAGTCCCAGCCAAGAGTATTGTGGGTGGGGATGACTGCTAAACCATGTTGGCCCAGCACAGGGAGATTTTAAGTCACAGGAGGCATCTGTTTGGTCTGAGTCATTCTCCTGTTTGGTCTGAGTCATTCTCCTGTTTGAACTGGGCAGGCAGCAGTAGCTGGCTGGCTGCAGGAATGGGATTTCAGGCAGCGGGAGGCTCATTGGAAATCCCAGCAGTTAGTGAGGGGGAGGGAACTCTTTTTTCAGTCCTCAGGATAACTGAAGTAAAATTCATTTATCGTCAGCCCCAACAGCTTCCCCAAGCATACATGTGGTCACATCTAGTGTCGAGGGCCTGGGTTGGCTCCCAGCTTGGGCCACTGTCTATGTGGAGTTTGCACATTCTCCCCGTGTCTGCGCGGGTTTTCTCTGGATGCTCTGATTTCCTCCCGCTGTCGAAAGATGTGCGGGTTAGGTGGATCAATTGTCCCTTAGTGTCAGGAGGGCTAACTATGGTAAATGTATGGGGTTATAGGGAGAGGGCCTGGGTAGGATTGTGTCGACGCAGACTTGATGGGCTGAATGGCCTCCTTCTGCACTGTTGGTTTCTATGATTTGGCCTGAAGCTGCCATCAAAACTGCTCAGCACCTTTAAAGAAAGATCCTGACTGCCATCCTCTCATTCAGGAAGGCAGTGGGTGATTTGCACAGGTCATTATAGCAGCTCACTCTCCCGATCTCCAACAGGCAGGCAAGGTTGAAATTAGCCGTCTTGTTTTGCAAAATGGAATGGTTTTCCAAATGCAAAATTCCCAGATGTTATTGTTCAATCACCATCGCAAAAATGTTTCCATTTACTGGAAATTTGGGATCATTTAAAAACTCAGTTTGTGCAAGATTGGTATTTTAGATTTCCAGCATCTGCAATATTTTGCTTTTGTTACTGGTTATTTGTAGTTGACAGGCAGCATATTTTGGCAGTTTGAGCTGATAAAAGCATATGGTTCATTTTAAAATTTGGCAAAATGTCTTGCTTTGCTGGAGAGGTTCAATTTCACAAGTTACATATGTGTGACCGGTCCACGTATTACATAAGTATAATTTTTCACATAAATGTCCACATCTATACTTTGAAAGCATTTAAAGACAACAAAAAAAAGTGAGGTTATGCCAAAAAGTTTGTTTTTATTTGGAATTTTATTTTGCATCTAATTTCAGATGAAAACTGGCATACACAGAGGTTTGCTGGGTGTGATAGGGTAGCTATTGTAAGTTAAAGTTTATTTATTAGTGTCACAAGTAGACTTATATTAACACAGCAAGGAAATTACTGTGAAAATCCCCAAGTCACCACACTCTGGCACCTGTTGGGGTACACTGAGGGAGAATTTAGCACGGCCAATGCACCTAACCAGCACATCTTTCGGACTGTGGGAGGAAAGCGGAGCACCCGGAGGAAACCCATTCAGTCACAAGGGATGGAATTTTACGACTTGCTTTGGCAAGGGTCACAAAATCCCACCCAAAGCCAATGGAGAATTCTGTTCTGCGAATTCCAGCCAAGAAGGTTGTGAAGACTCCGCACAGCGAGCCAGGAATTAAACCTGGGTCCCTGGAGTTGTGAGGCAGCAGTGCTAACTACTGTGCCACTGTGCCACTCAGAGATAGGAGCATTCTAAATCCATGCTGCCACTCTCTCTCTGACACGTCAATGAATTTCAGATTAATTTCTTTCAATTTCTCATTGATTTCTATCTGCAACTTTGGTTTTATATCTGGAATATGTGTGCAATTCTGGGCACAGTACTTTGTGTAGTTATATTATCGGATGAGAAAATTGGTATGTCCGGACTAATAATCAAAGAAGTCCCACCATGACAATTCGGGAATTTGAAGTTAGTTTTAATAAATAAGCTGGAAATAAAAAGTTGGCATCAGTAAAAATATCTCCAAGAAGCCATCAGATTGTTATAAGAAACCAATTGGTTTGGATCCAGGTCCTTTAGAGAAGAAAATCTACAGTCTGGCCTTGCTGTGATTCCAGTCACAAAACAACTTGGAATTGACTCTGAAGTGCACATCAAACTCCAGGTAATAAATCCTGGCCTTACTCTGCAGTATGGATTAAAAAGAACAAAACATGGACAAAGAAATTAATCACTTAGGCCTTTTTATTGGCCTACCTGGTTAGCCTGGCAACAGGCAGCACTTCAGACCTATTCCCATGGCACACACAGCACTCTTCATCGATATGGACACATACAGTTACAGTCATAGAATCCTTACAGTGCAGAAACAGGCCTTTTGGCCCATTGAGTCTGCATCAACCACAATCCCACCCAGGCCTCATTCTCGCAACCCCACATATTTACCCCATCAATCCCTTGACACTAGGGTCAATTTAGCATGGCCAATCAACGTAACTTGCACATCTTTGGACTGTGGGAGGAAACCTAAGCATCGGAAGGAAAACCACGCAGACACAGGGAAAACATGCAAACTCCACACAGACAGTAGCCCAAGACCGGAATTGAACTTGGGTCCCTGGCGCAGTGAGGCAGCAGTGCTAACCACTGTGCCACCTTGCTGCTCCAAAGTTCCTTTCCTTTCCTTTCCTTTCGCTGTTGGGTTCTCTGTGTTTGCCTGAGCACATTATGTTGGCACTATCCTGATGTCTCATAGCCTGATTAGCTGATATGATGCTGCAATTCCAAATTTAAACCATGTAGGTCCAGGCAACACCTATATTGTCCACTCCTGAAAAACAAAGCCTGAAGCAGCAAGGTGAACCCTGCCATCATGTTATTTAAGGGGCCATCGATTCTGATTGCCGTTTAATAACATTTATGGAACTTCTTAAACTAGGAAAATATGTGAGAGTATGCATGACTCTCTTTGGAGTTGTTTTGGTTCATTTGCCAGACAGTGTTGCTACAACCTGATACTATTGGGCAGCGAAATAGATGATCTATCCACACACAGGCTGCAACACATGCATGGGCTGCAAAGCCAGTGCCTCGGTGTTTATAGCATGACAGGTAGCAAGATTGCAGAACAGGCAAACTTTAGCTCCACACCATGCCCTTTGCCAGTTTGGAATAGAGCTCCTTATGATGCTTAATGGTGATAGCTGTCTGGCAAACCAGGATGTCTGGATCTTGACCATTCGACCAGGTTTGAAAGGGCAGAATGTGTGAGCATTTCAATCATAATATCTCTTTCCCCATTCAGTTGCAAGAGGTCTTGGGGTGCCTGAGGAACATTCATTGTGCTTACAAGTTCAGACTCTGTCTTGGCAAGTTTCACAGGCTGAGGAGTCCAGCATGATAATCTGTACGTTCTCAGGCATATTTCTTAAGTCAATGCTTGGCTGAATGTACCGCTGTTTGCTGGGCCATTGGACTATGGGTACAGAAGACTACCAAGATGCACTCAAAGTCCCACGTGTGTGCAAAGTCCCTGAACTTCCTGGAGATGAATTGGTGAGCGTAATCTGTCATTATCCTCTGAGTGTCGCCATATGCGACAAAATGCCTCTTGAACTTGTCGTTGTTTATGTTGCTCTTCATGTCAGGGGAGTTGGCCAGGTTTACCATTCCATTCACAGATATCAATGCCGTGAGTGACCACGGGAGGTCCAGGACCTCATGTAGGTGCAATGATTATTTAGCTTGAAGAAGCTTGAGTATGTTGTGTGATGCACACCTGAATACTTGCCTCTCCATGTTTGCATACATTGAGGGCCAGTATAGGGATTCCTTTGTCCTGTGCCTGGTTGCTTCCACCCTTGGCTGTCCCCGGTGGAGTTGCTGAGTGTGTTACCTCTGCAGAGAGGTGGGGATGACAAATTGCTGGCTGCGCAGTATCAGTCCATCTTGTACTGTTAGCCCCTTGCTCATAAAGAAGAATGTGCAGAACTCATGGAGAAGCTCCTTTAAGGAATCGGGTCAGCCTTTCATAATAAATTGTGGCTCTGTCTGAATGCAAGGTCTGCCTGCAGGGCATCCTGATGTTCCTCAATTTGAGGAGATGCAAATCATTGTACAGTTGTGATATCATAAACTGCTTGGTCACTGGTGGCTGGAAGATTCTGGAAAGGGCTTCAGCAAGGTACAGTTCTTTGCTGTGTTTGAAGATGACTCTGAGGTTGTAGCATTGTAGCTTGAGCATTATCCGCTGTAGTCGTGCAGCTTGAAGAGGCTGTTTAAGAATAGTTATAAGTGGCTGATAATCAGTTTCAACATTTATTGGATGACAATAGACGAAGTCTTAAAATTTCTAACACATGAAGACGAGGACAAGAAGTTCCTTCTATATTTGGCCATAATGAGTCTCAAGGAGTGATTTCACCATTTTTTTTGTCTAAGTACTGGTGAACTTGAAACTGGGAGACTTTCAAATCCGTTTTTTGGATGTGTTTTAACACACACACACACACACACACACACACTCACCCCCACCCCCCCAACCAGGTTAGCATGCTGCCTGCAAAACTCTGAGCGAGTCTGTTGCTTGCTGCAGAAGCCTGTGGATGGGGCTTAGTGCACCCAAAAGCCTGCAGGGGGAGGTAGTGCACATGTACAGGCCTCTGATGCTGCACATGGACATTAGCAATAGCAGGAGTCTGACTGAAAAAAAGAGAGAGCTGTCAGACCCTTGCTAGTGTAAACTGCCTGAAGCAGCTCTCCTCTCTTCAATTGCAGGGGCCCATTGCCCAAGATACAACTGCCAATGACCCCCTCTCTCCCTGACCAATCATGGCCCCGCTGCTCTCCCCCACTGATCGTTGCAAAGTAGCAGTGGGCCCTGTCTCCCCTCTCTTCCCCCACCGATTGCTGTAGATTTAAAACAGGGCCCCTCGCCCTCCCTCCCCACACCGATTGCTGCAGAGTGGCAGTGGGCTCCCTGCCCAATTAACACCACCCCCACTGGACCCTTCCCTCCCTTAGTTATTCCCCCCGGCACTTCCTTGGTGGGCATTGCCAAGGTGCCAGACTGGCACCGCCCATGGGGCGGTTCTCTGCCGGGGCCCTCAAGGTCCTCCAGTTCCACCAGCGAGGCCAACCCGACTGCTCCCTGGTCATGGGGAGCATGTCTACTCCTTGCCAGCGAGAAGCTTTCCCGGCGAGACCATAAAGCCGGAGGGGGGGCATTGGGGGGGGGGGGGGCTAGCCCGGATGATTGAGCGCTGGGCTCGCTGAGCAGGTATTAAACAGCATTTAAATAAATTTAAATACATTAACCTGCCTCTTCCAGCGAGAGGCTGACTGCATCAGAAACCCAGCGTTCATACAACGGTGCTAGTCGAGAAAACCGACACTAATCACATAGATCGCTTTGCTTCCCACTTTACCACCACATTGCGCCTAAAAATGGGCACAATGCAATGGTAAAATTGCTCCCTCAGTGTCAGTGAAGGCCCTTGATGTGAGGACCCTTGATTCTGGATGCAGACTGCACCAAGCCTGCACTGGGAGACATCTGCTGATAGGAGCACAGGTGCCCAAACGTCAAAGTATTGCAGCACCGCAGGGACTGAGAATGCCTGTTTGAGCTTGTTGAACTCAATAATGTGGTGCTCCTGCCAACACTATTCGACATCTTGGTGGAGGAGCTGACAAAGGGGTCCAGTGACATCACTGTCGCAATGAAACTTGGCAATTGTCATACTAAGGAAGTACTGTAAAGCATGTTTGCCCTGGGGAACGGACATCTGTCGCATAGTCATTGTGTTGTCTGGATCTGGCATCACACCATAGGCTGTGAGCAAGTGACCCATGTAGGACTGAGCTTTAACTGTAATGCCCTGATTCTGTTGAGGACTAAACAAAGGTGTGCCTCATGTTGTTGTCCCTTCTCCCTATGGCCCCCATCCCTTATTCTGTGACTCCATCTCTCCAGCCCACACCCCTCCCCTCCTTTTCCACCATGACTTACTGTAGTCTGGGTCCTCTGCAATCCTGGGACTCTAGTGCCAGGGGGTGTAGGGGGTTTGGATGTCCTTCTGACTGCAGTTATGACCTTCTTGGTTGAGCTGCTGGTCTCTATTCGGCTGGTAGATCTCATGAGGCAGGGCTACCACCCCTGGAGTTTTGATTACAGGAGAAGGCCCAAGGGTTGGCTTGTGGTTTGGCAGACCTTCCTGGAAAGAGGCAGCGCAGGTTTCTAGCCAGCTCTCTACTTGGAAGGCAATACACTGAAATTTCAACAAGGCCACTTTAGTGTAAGCAGCACTCTTTGAACTATGATTGTAGGAAAATTTCACCCATCTCAACTATGCTGTTTGGAGTCCCTAAACCTCCTTGTATCTCCCCCTCTGTCTCCACTTGTGAAAAGTCATCAATTCAACCAAACCTCACTCACTCTGCCTATTTCCTCTGAACATGTCTCAGCATCTTTTACTTTTATCTCTTACTTTTGTAAAGCATCTTAGAATCTTCTTATGTCAAACAGTGCTAAGTAAATTCAAGTTATTGTAGCCGTGCACAGTATGCTGCCTGTGATATATGCTTCATATTTTATGTGGCATTTAAATCAAACTGTTCTTATATCTCATCTGCAGTGATGATTGTCTCAGAAGTAATTCTTCTAAAGAGGCTCTGATGCCAACATATTAGTGCTCAGAGGTTAAATACAGATATTACTGTTTAGACTTCCTCCACACACTGTACTGATGGGTCTTTCAAAGGTTTGTCAAAACCTAGACAATTTCTTTAAAAAAATTCTTCCTATAACAAGCTTGGGCATTTTCAAGTGATCATTTGTTAATGCAAAAAGCAGGCAATAATTTAATACAAATTCTAAACTGGCAATCGTTACACAGCACATCATAGAACTGGAAAATGTGGAAAATGTACACCAGTGTAATATGCCCTGCAATTGTGAGGTTGTACATTATTGTAAAAGTACATTATTGGAGTAAATAGAAAAAGGTTTTAACAAGATCTTTATGTACCTGACTTTGGAGTGCATGGTATTGCCATTGTGTGAAAAAGGAACCATAGGTTCCAGTTTATATTCGTAGAATCTTCGATTTTGTTGAGCCCAAATGTTTACCCAAAGTGCGAATTTAATATAGATACACTGGATGTACAATAGTGATTTAAGTGTAAATCATATTTTTCAAACGTAGATACATCATATCCATTTTTATTTAGTTGTTCATATATTTGAGTTTGAGCATTGGTGAGTTGCTGCAGTGCTTCTTATAGATGCTACACACTACCACCACCATACATCAGCTGTGGAGGTAGTAAATGTTGAAGGTGATGGATGGAGTACCAATCAAGTAAGCTGCTGTGTCCTGGATGGTCTCAAGCTTAAGTGTTCTTGCATCTGCACTCATCCAGGCATAGATTACAAAGCAGGGAGGTCTTTTTGGAGTTGCATAGAACTTTGTTGAGGCCACAACTAGGGTACTGTGTGCAGTTCTGGTCATTGTAGAAAGGATGTGATTGCAGTGAAAGGTACAGAGGAGATTCACCAGGATGCTGCCTGGGATGGAACTTTTAAGCTGTAAAGAGAGGTTGGATAGACTTGGGTTGTTTTTATTGGAGCAGAGAAGACTGAGGGGTGAACTGATTGAGATGTACAAGATTTTGAGGGGCACGGAAAAAGTGAATAAAAAGCAACTGTTCTCTTTGTTGAAGGGTCAATCATGAGGGACACAAGTTCAAAGTGAGGTTTAGGAAGTATGTGAGGGAAAACCTTTTTACCCAGAGGGTGTTGATGGTCTGGAATGCACTGCCTGGGAGGGTGGTGGAGATGGGTTGCCTCACATTCTTTAAAAAACACCTGGATGAGCACTTGGCATGCCATAACATTCAAGGCTATGGACCAAGTTTGGGTAAATGGGATTACGTGGGTAGGTCAGATTTTCTCACATTTCGGTGCGGACTCGGTGGACCAAAGGGCAGCTTCGGTATTGTGTAATTCAACAACAAAGGGGTCACATTGGTTACCCTGCAGTCCCTGTGCTCAATTTGCTCATTTAAGGAGGATTGCAAAATTATGGTTAGAGTCTCTGCTATCACCACCCCCTCCCCTCGCCCAATGTGTTTCAACAGCTGAGGCGGTATGCCATCAGGACCAAGAACTTAACTGTATTGGATTCTGTTAATGTTTTCAGAATCAATTCCTTTTCAACAGTTATCTCTGACAATTGTTCCATTTTCTCCTTTGCTGCACCCACATTATAACTTCCATCATCATTTGTAAAACTGATGCTTATCTCTGCCATATCTTAATCCTGCATAACTAGATTCCCTCCTTCATCTCTGGATGTTCCTGCACTCTCTTTAACTGTTCTTTTACTTTTTATGTGCTTGTATAAGCTCTTACTCTTTCCTTTTATATTATTTTCTATACTTCATTACATTCTCTTTTAGCCCTTTTCATCTTTCCTCTATAGTTTCCATATTTCTTGTGGCTATCTTTAATATTGTTAGTTCCAATTTTATTAAATTTTCCTATTTTAGATTTCAAGTTAATTCATTTCTTTTCTATTTATACATGGAATTCCATACTTTGAGATATTTCATTTTTGTCTAATGGTAAAATATTTTGTATTCTATCTATCCCATATTTTACTTTCCATCTATTTTCTTACTTTGCTGTCCCATTAATTTGAGCCAAATCATTTCTATCTTAATTCATTTTATTCCTTTTTTTTCCAGTCCTGCGCTGTTACATTTGATTCAACATTGTTATTTTCTGTTCCTTTAGGACCTGACTATGCTGTGGTCACTATTCTTCTCTTATTTTCAGATCAGTTATTTGTCCCAGTTAATTTTGCAGAACTAAGTCAGCAATCCTTGATTGATAAAAAATATACTGATCCTAGAAGCAGTCTTTAAAATTGCATTTCTCACATTTGCTATAGGCATTTTGGTTTATCTTGGGATAGTTATTGCCCAATATTATTTCCCTGTTTTATGTTGTTCCGTAAACTGTTTGCAGATCCTTTCATCTCTTGTTGGCATTAGGAGAGGTAATGGCACAATGGTATTGTCGCTAGATTAATAATCAATAGATCAAGGTGTGCTGGTTAGGTCCATTGGCCATGCTAAATTCTCCCTCAATGTACCCAAACAGATGCTGGAATGTGGCGACTAGGGGATTTTCACAGTAGCTTTATTGCATTGTTAATGTAAGCCTGCTTGTGACCAATAAATAAACATCTTACTCCTGCTGATTTTCTTTCTAAGAAAATCTAAGTATTTTTGAGAAGATCTAAGTATTTTTGACTCTTTGTTTAAATAAAAATCATTCTTGTATAAAATTCCTTAAGGCTTTAGTGTCATTTCCAAAATATTATTTGATGCTTGAAAGTAAATGAATGAGTAAGTATGTTATAAGATGCCAGAAATATTGTGGATTTTGTATGATAAATTATTTCGCAGTGAGACTCTTTTTACAACTTTACTCTTTATTATTCATAAATTATGACAGAGGTCACTATCTGCTAAAATGGTTGCACAATAATGACTCAAATGCAGAGAGGTTTTTTTGAATGAAGCTGAAAAATCTCTTGGCTCCGAATTGTGTTGAAACATAGCACTTAAGGGCACAGTTCGAAAATGTGAAGAATGATTCTGTGAGGGAAAATTGGTCATTTTCTATTGCTAGTCTGAAAATGGTCAATTTACCACTGCTGAGTTTGGAAGAAAGAGCCTGTAATTTAACAAAAAGAATGCTTTATGTTTTATTATTTTCTGGTGCATGTACATCAGGAACATTCAAGTTCAAAGGAAGGCAGATTGATATCTCACAAGAATTTAGTACAGAAATATTATATAGCTTTACCATTTTGACTGATTGTGTGTGTCAATTCATCTATCCTTTTGATATCCTTGATAGAGTCAGTTGACGAGAAATTAGGCGAGTAAACTGCGTCTCTTGTGTCTCTCCTATGCAAGGCTATCAGAAGTCAAATTGTGGAATAGAACAAAGAAGTACCAACAATAACAAATGCATGGAAACAGGAATTGGGGAAAAGAAACAAATCAGATTGAATTAAGTTGGAGTAAAACCAAGATTAAGGATTTGGGAACGTACATTTTTAAAATATTTGAAGGGGCTTGTTTTTCTTTCAGAATGTAGAAAATCTAAAAGTAATTAGTAAACTAGGAGTTGTAAAAATAAGAATAAAGGCAGCTGGTGTGATATACACTAGAATTCTACCGCCCCGCCCACCACGGAATCAGAGTGAGCTGGGGCGGACAATGGAAATGTCCATGGACCTCAGGTGGGAAGTTCAGGTCTCGGGTCAAGTAAGGCTGTAAAATCCCACCCTATTAGAGTGTAAGACACAGTACTAAACTGAGAACAAAAGTGAATTTCCCAGATTCATTTTAGTTGTAAATGTCTTTGTAAACCTTACATTTATCTGTTCCAGCCAGCTGGTACCATGACTCAGGTTTTGTGTGGGTCTTCAGAACAAAATACCACCATGCCACCAATGATATTCTCAAGCTGCACCTTTGAATTCTAAATAAGGTCCTCACTTGTTTCAGCATGAGCCTCGGCTAATTT
Source organism: Carcharhinus amblyrhynchos (assembly GCF_965287045.1). Taxonomy (NCBI): domain Eukaryota; kingdom Metazoa; phylum Chordata; class Chondrichthyes; order Carcharhiniformes; family Carcharhinidae; genus Carcharhinus; species Carcharhinus amblyrhynchos. The sequence goes on from NC_137329.1 coordinate 101,113,823, forward strand.
CAAAGTCAATGAATTTACAATGTCACTTGGCAGGAAAATGGTTCAGCCTGAGAGCAGTAGCCTGATTGTAACCTCTCCTAGGTTGATTGGAGGAAGGGTGTTTAAAAATAATTTATAAAAAAATAGAAACTATTTGTTATGCGAATGTATACCCGGCGATGTACATTTACTGTTGCAATGCACTCAGATGCCAAGTAATATCTTCAGGCTATATCTGTCCACATGGAGAGCAGCAAGGATTAAGCTTGATGGAGCTTCAGCATTTTGAGTTTAAAATTCTTATTATTTTGAATTTATAGGAACTAGAAGATATATAATGATGACATGGATCAAATTGCAAAGATGGTGCATGTAAAGACTCACAGTTTAAATGGATTTCATGTTGAATTAGACTGAGAAAAATCTCCCCAAATTAGTACCAGAGAAAGAAAGGCTGTGTGAAGAGGAAATAGTCACCACTGCACCAATGAACACACAGCTACTGGCCATAATAAACTGGGAAACTGATGACGTCATGGAGGCATTTGAGAAGTTTGAACAAAAGTTCAGACTGACATTTGAGAGCTTCCTAAAAGGCATGAGAGAAGAGGAAAGGGTCAGCTCCATCCTTCTCTGAGTCAGAGAGAAGGGGTTAAATTTGTTCAATAACTGGGGATTTTTTTCCCATAATTCAGCATACATCTCCTACTAAAGGCAAATCACTGGATCCATCAACATGAGTTTCCAACCCTGAGGCAGGAACCAGGTGAGCCTGTTGACAATTCCTTAAGATTGAAAAATACTCCAGAAAACATAAACTCAAGGAAACAGATGTAAGAATAATGGTCAGCCCTTTTGGGGATCAGTACATCCTGCTGTACAAAAACATTTGATTAGGAAGGGCAAGCTCACACTATCACAGTATGTAGACACCATTGGAGCACATGAAGCCATGGGTAGATTGATGAAGCTGCAGACTATCCAAACAGCCAGCCTTTAGTTAAGTCAAGAGAAAGGCAATACTGTTTATGCAGTGAAATAGCAAAAAAAGAACACATTCCAAAAAGAGAGAAAGAAAATGTAGGAACTATGGATGATAAAAGGTGTTCACAGGCAGAAGGAACTGTCTTCCACATGGATCAAACTGCAGAGATGGTGGAAATCCTAATCACTAGGAAATGGTGTATAGGACACAGAAAGAACATAGTAAAACAGTTATTCAAGGCAGAGTAACAAGATGGATGAGAAGGAACATAAACCAATGCATCCATACTCCAGAAGATATTGATGAGTTTAAGAACACAATAGACATATGAACCATACAACTGCATGAAATGGCTGGATGTGACAGATAAAATCTTCTCACAATATTTAGATCAAAAAGAGGGTGAAAAATAAATCTACAGTCACAAATTAAGATGAAACTTCATACTGAAGCACCCAGTAACATCACATTGCTTGGACTGTACCAGATCTTCCCTGATAATCTGAATGAAAATAGTTACCCCAAGAAGCTCTGAATGTGTACAACATCATGCTATTGGAATTAGGGAACCGAGATTCAGTAGTTAGGAATTACCCAAATCAGAGGGACACACAAGAAAAGGATGATAATATCACTGAACTAGACAGTCCTGTTATCCTGAGGTTTACACGGTAAGAAGTCTCACAACACCAGGTTAAAGTCCAACAAGTTTATTTGATAGTAAACCCACAAGCTTTCAGAAACGCTATCATATGTGTGGAATCTGATGAAGGAACAGTGTTTCCAAAAGCTTGTGGATTTACTATCACATAAACATGTTGGACTTTAACCTGGTGTTGTGAGACTTCTTACTGTGGTTACTCCAGTCCGATGCCAACATCTCCACATTCTGAGGTTTGGCAGTTGTGAAGAGCTGTAGCTTATCTCAGTAAATCAGACGGTAAAGGTGGTGATATTAAAGGTGGTAATATATTTATTGAAAAATACCCTTGACATGAAGCAAGGATGATCTGGTACAAATGTATCCAGAGTGCTTTGATAAGGGAGTTGGATGCTTTGAAGATTTTGATAATTGCATAACTATTGATCTAGGGGAGAAACCAATGATTCGTCCCTCACATAAAATACCACTAGAACCAAATGGAAAGCTTGAAAGAAAGCTCCAACGGACGAGGGAGAAGAAATGACCACCAGAATCGCAGAACATAAAGACTGGAAAATTCCATCATGGTGAGAGAGAAGCCAAATGGACGGCTAAGAATTTGCTTGGATCCCAAAGCTCTTAATCAAATAATAAGGAGGAATTACTGCCCTATTCCAACAATACAAGAGATCACACCAGAAATGGCAAAGGCAAATGTTTTCAGCCAGTTCATTGTTGAAAATGGCTACTGGCACGTGAAACTTGAAGTGGAATCTTCACTGTTGACATCTTTCAACTCAGCCTTTGGCAGGTATAGATTCCTGTGTCTTCCTTTTAGGCTTAAAGTGAATCAAGATGTGCTCCAGCATAAAATTATTGGGACATACCAAGGATGTAAAGGATCAATTGGCATAGCCGATGATATCCAGATCTATGATGCAGATAGAATCATAGAACCCCTACAGTACAGAAAGAGGCTATTTGGCCCATCGAGTCTATCCTGACCACAATCCCATTCAGGTCCTATTCCCGTAACCATCATTTACCTTGCTAATCCCCCTGACACTACAGTCAATTAAGCATGGCCAATCAACATAACCTGCACATGTTTGGACTGTGGGAGGAAACTGGAGCACCCAGAGAAAACCCATGCAGACACGGGGAGAAAGTACAAACTCCACACAGAAAGTGATCTGAGGCTAGAATTGAACCCAGGTCCCTGATGCTGTGAGGCAGCAGTGTTAATCATTGTGCTACTGTGCTGCTTGAGTAAAATGATCTTTCCCCATGGGGTCATTGAGGAAATCTGAGATCAAGTTAAACATGGACAGTTGCATTGTGAAGGTAACAGAATGCCAGTTCTTGGGAATGATAGAGTCAAATCCTGAAAGAACCACAGCTACCTCTGAAATGGAAGTTCCAAGAGACAAGAAAAGTTTGAGAGGTTTCCTTGGTTTGATCCAGTGCAGAGATCTTTCATATCTCACATGTCACAACATACAGTTAACCTGTGAGAGCAGATGAGAAAAGATATTGGGTACCAGTAATCAGAGTCACTTGAGAGCAGTTTCAACAAAAACAATGAAGTGGAATGCAAAGAGACAAGTCTGTTACATTGCAATGAGAAAAAAAAGCATGTAAATGCTTTTATACAAGGAATGGGAGCAGCCCTGCTCTAAGGGGGATAAAATTTGCACCCAAAGACATAACATCAGCCGAGGCTCCAAGGTCACACATCATTGAGATTAAAGCCGGAAAGCAAAGCAGAAGGAACAGAGTCCATATTTGACCAATACATGAGATGGAAAAGCAATAAAGATTATTAACAACACCAGTAACATCGCTAACCAGTGAGACAATGGTCAGAATTCTTTGACCACGTCTACGGCTGGAATTCTCCAGCCCCGCTGCAGTGAATTGAGATTTGATTGAGCGCCAAATTCTCCATTCTCCCTGGTGGTGGTGGTGCAACATGCACGACTGGAGAATTATAGCCATTTTCAACAACATCATCCACAAATGGTACACTATCACCTATAGGCAGCACAATATCAACAACAGAAAGTACAATATCAACAGCACTCACCAACAAACAGTGCAATATCAATAACAAGCAGTACAATCTCAAAAACATCACCAACAAGCAATGCAATATCAACAGGAGATGCAATCTCAACAACATCACCAACAAGTGACACAGCATCAGTGATATCAAGCATGACTCCTACTACACCAGGAACAACAAGCACAACCTTGCCAGCGCAGTGTGGCAACACACCTTGAGTGATGAATGCCAAATCTACAATATGGACACACAATATCTTAGTACCCTAAGTGATACCATATATAATATTTTCAGGGGAAAAAGATCAAATCATAACAAACTCTAGAGGTTCACTTCAATTATAAAAATTGATTGTTAATATTCTTTAGTTATATATAGTATGTACAATAAGTTAATAATTGGACACTTTATTTTGATATCAAAACATTATACTATGCTAAAAGAAAAAGGGACATTGTATTGGTTTATTAATTGTAAAGAGTTAAAGAGTTTTAATTGTTAGGCAGATATATCCAGGGTGCAATAATATATCAGTCCACCAGCAATATGGAGAGCAACAGGAAATACACTCCGTAAAGCTCAGGCATTTTGAGTCTGATTATTTCAAATTCCTGGGAACCAGAAGAATAAACAAGATCAGTGGTTTGAATTGAAGTAGCATATAAAACAATATGATTTTTTGATCCAGAAATGACTGGAAGAAAAACTGCAGATTAATGCTGGTTGCCATTATTAGTTCGCTAAATATCTAGCAATTTGTGGTAAAAAATTGGTACACCATAAGTTGTGACCTTTCACAAATAGCTGGATAATTTGCACTGCTCCTCTATTAGTCTAAAAATAAAAATGGAAACTTCTCCATGAGCCTCTGCTTTGAAATTAATTGCATGAAATTGTTGGATTTACACCATAATGCATATGGATCTTTGTTGTCGCCATTTAAGGCTGGTAATAAATGCCTTAAGGACCCAATTAATGGCACTGTTATGACCTTGATATGAAACCCAACCTCGGAGGCCTGGTGAATGAACAAAGCAGTGTCTCACTCCAACATGTAGTGGGTTATTCCAAGAGGTTTTTAAAATGCCTTTTTTTAATCTCATTTGCCAGTAGTCTTGTGACAGTCTCGCTGTTCATATCAGACGCAACTTTTCACAGTCATGCAGCACCCCAAATGTTCCCATGCACAAGTTGGGCTCTTAAAACTATGGCATGTGTGTGGTGACACAAAACCACTTAAAAGGGGCTATGCACTTGAAACAAATTGCCTGCAGACTCCAAAATAAATTAGTATGTACATTGGTCATAGGGCAATAAGTGTTAGGATGCAAAGTTGTTCTGACATTCAGAATGCAAATGAGGCAAAAATTTCATTCAAGAAACAATTTTAGGGTATTGTCAGTCAGTACAAAGGCACAGTGGTTAGCACTGCTGTTTACAGCACCAGGGACACTTGTTCAATTCCAGCCTTAGGTGACTGTCTGTGTGGAGTTTGCACATTCTCCCCATTGCTGCGTGGGTTTCGTTCAGGTGCTTTTGCACACTGTCACTTTAAAGAACAAAAATGAACAGGCCTTTTTGAATGTTTAAATTAGAAGAAAGGATAAAAAAGGATAAATGTTTGTAAATGCAGCATAGTGGCAAAGTGCTTAGCACTGCTGCCTCACAGAGCCAGGGACCCAGGTTCGATTCCTGGCTTGGGTCACTGTGCGGAATCTGCATGTTCTCCCTGTGTTTGTGGGGGTTTCCTCTGAGTGCTGCAGTTTCCTCCCACTGTCTGAAAGATGTGCTGGTTAGGTGCATTGGCCATGCTAAATTCTCCCTCCATGTACCCGAACAGGTGCTGGATTGTGGAACCTAGAGGATTTTCGCAGAAACCTTATTGCAGTGTTAATGTAAGCCTACTTGTGACACTAATAAATAAACTTTAAAAACGCACACATATATGCACACGCACACCTCGTCGGTGGCTGAGATCAGTACAGGCCATTGTCCTTTAAATCTCTTCCATTGAAATGGTGAAAAGTAGTCAATCAGCTCTTACAAATTTATTTGCATTTTAAGCAACTTCCCAGACACTTTCTCTGCCTGTCCAGAAGCCACAATAGTAATCATCTGACTTTCTGGAATCCATAAAGTGTTACTGTCCCATATTGCTATTTCCTTTTTTAAGAAAATTAGTGTCCATTCTTGATACTTAACTTCTCAAGGGTTAATTTAACAATTCCCAGTTGCTTTAGGTTACAATATCCCCTTTTAAAGCTTGTTCTTTCCTTTTTCTAAACATTGCTATTGTGTTTCTTTTAATCCACCCTCAATCCACTCCTTGCACCACTTTTTAGATCTAATTTGATTCTAATTCAATCCATTTGGCTCATTTCTCATTAGCACTAGTTTCTTCTCGATCTTTAAAATTTCATTGATTAAAGAAAGAGTCCAATGGTCACAATGTTCACAAGGTCCTCGGTGCATCAGTGACATTGTTGCATTTCTGACCATTTGCAGTGTCAATACAGTGTGACCAAAAGGGTAAGGAAATAAATGTGATTCATGTCAATCATCAGGGGACGTGCCATTTCAACAGCTTCTGGACCATTATCAAGGCCAACCCTGTTGGAAAGTCAAGAAAAAGCATGCCCAATAATCAGACAGATTGATGCAGGTCTTGGGAAATTAATTTACCTTTAACATCATAGAGACATTCCTTATAACATTCATGGCATTGTGCCATTTCTGTAAAATTGTCTTTAATGTAGTAAGATGGTCAAAGAAGCACACAGTATGTGGTGGACTCATATTTACGCCATTGCTATTGAAACTACAGTTTTTTTTCCAACCATTTTCAAAATGCAACCATTGTTGAATAACTTTCAGTATAAGCATTCAAATAGTTGTACTCTTATTGCTAAATAAAAACTTATATTTCTAGATTCATAGCCTTCATAATTTAGAGGGCTGTCCTGAGTGAATTTTGAGGTGTTGAACCTTCCCTGGTATTTCAATTTATTTTCAATGTATAGTGAAAGAAGTAGATAGGAAGCTGCAGAACTGAGCAAGACATAATTTTAAAGGGGAATAACTCATGATTAATGGAGATTCTGAGATGTTCCAAGGATACATCAAAGACAATAAAGGTCTAAATTGTTTTGCTTTTTCTCCTGCCTCACATATGTTAACCAGGTCTCACCACTGTAGAGGAGTGCACTCACTCTGTATGAAAACAGTAGGACTGTCATTTAAAGATGGAATCCCTGAAGCCCCCTGTCAGCAATAACTCCGTTATTGTTGGCTCCCAGATGTGAATTTTCAATGAAATACACCGTGCCTAGGCACAGGGTCCTGATCAATGGAGGAGACCCATTGCACTGGGCACCCAATCAGAGCCTGATTCCTCTGCATTTGCTGATAGCCTTAACAAATACAAATGACTGTACTGCAGGCAATGCAGAGTGAAGTTAGACTCTGATTGGAGAATCTGAAAGATTGGGAAAACACTGGTCCAGACCTACGAATGGTTAACTTGAGGTGCGCTAGGAACTAGGAGAGGCGAATAGGCAAGGAGGGAGAGAGTGCTGAGGTTTTACTGATTTTTGCAAAAGGCGAGCAGGTTTGTGACTCGGCCCAAGGTAGGGCAGCAATAGTGAGGAGTGAGGTGCTGAGACTAGCCATGAGCTGAGCTCAGCCACTGAGAGGAGCAGCAAGAGAGATGACCAGGCAATTCAACCCAGGGCTGTGGGCAGGCCAGCAACGGTGAGATATGAAGTGTCAAAATTAAATCAAAGGCCCCACATGAGCGAGGTGAGTGAGATTGTGGGAATAGGAGGGTGTGAGGTGTGGGGATGACTGTGAGGGTTAGGGAACTCCTTGACATGAGATGGCTTTGGGATTCTGCTGCCAGACAAGAGCCCCATCTCTTCAATTAAATACCACCCTTTGTACATATCTCTGTAATTCAAACCTTAGCATTTGTTTTTGTGCGTATAAACTCCACTATTAATTGGGCTGAAGTGTGAACAAACAATGCTATACAACTGCATTAGAACACCAAGACTAAATAAAATGCAAATCAGAGCTGTTAAGTCTAATATTTCTGATGTGTGTTTGGCATAAAAATACAAGCTGTTTTTGTCAACCTACATCAGCACAAATCTTCACACATAAGTAAATAGATTTAAGATAGATCGCACTCATTGTACTCATGCAATGTACCATCTAGTATTGTACCAATTTTAGCAGCTATGCGTAACTAGATCAGTTAATGTTGATTGTGGGATGTTAATATTATATTCAACATCAAAAATGTTACTGAGTATTTTCTGTCTTCAAACATCTATTTTGATTTTGTTTTGAGAACTTACATTCTTTTTCCTGTTCTATTTCACTTTAGTTGGCAGAATCAGACTATCTTAGCAAAACTATTCCTTTCTTTAATTGGTTCACCCTATGTGATGGAAGGGGACTTCTTTTTGTCCTTGCTTTAGCTACACATTCTATCCAGTGGGCCAAGAAGAGCAGACCAATGTGATTATCAACTAAGGGTGGAAACTGAATTCAAAGGGATTTCCTGCCCAACTATTAGGACCATTAGTGTATTTATTAGTGTGGAGTAAAATCAGTGGAATTATGATTATTGCTAGCAGCATTTTTGACACACCAACTTCACTTGTGTGTTGCTGTAAGTGGGGAATGCTAAGTTTTTGTTGCTATTCACATGCCATGCACACAGACAGTCACCCAAGTTGGGAATTGAACCCAGCTTCCTTGCGCAGTAAGGTCTATAAATAAATGTTAAAGTAAGTTTTCCCTCTTATTGGTTGCCTCACTACATGCTGCAGTTCCAGTCCAGTAGCTATGTCTTCAGGATTCTGTCAGTAGTGAAACAACTGAGTTATTCTTGGTGATGGATATTGACGTCCTCCACCCAGATTACATTCTGTGTCCTTGCCACCTGCAGTACTTCTTCTGAGTGGTGTTCTATATGGAGGAGTTCAGCAGATTCAGCAGCTGTTGGTGGCAATCAGCTCATTTCCTTATCATTGTTTGACCTAATGCTTGAGACTTTATGTGATCATAGAGGTTTACTGCATGGAAAGAGGCCCTTTGGCCCAACTTGTCCATGCCGCCCAGTTTTACCACTAAGCTAGTTCCAATTGCACACATTTGGCCCACATCCCTCTATACCCATTTTACCTATGTAACTGTATAAATGCTATTTAAAAGTCAAAATTGTACCCAACTCTACTATTGTCTCTGGCAGCTCATTCAGACACTCAACACCCTTTGAAAACATTGCCCCTCTGGACCCTTTGTATCTCTCTTCATCACCTTAAGGTGGAGATGCTGGTGTTGGACTGAGATGGGCACAGTAAGATATCTCACAACACTGCTCCTTCATCAGGTGAGTGGCGGTTAGTTCACAAACATAGATCTGAAAGCTTGTGATTCCCAATAAACCTTTGAAATTTAACCTGGTGTTGTGAGATTTCTTATTGTGCCCACCCCAGTTCAATGCTGGCATCTCCACCTCAAGGTTGGACACAGTTAGGCAGAGTCACCAACTCAGATTCCTTTCTGCCTACCTCATTTTTGTTCATACCTATATGGCCAGTCCAGTTGGGCTCTGGTCAATGATAACCCCCAGGATGCTGATAGTGTTCAGCAATTGTATTTCGTTGAATATCAAGGGGAGATGGTTAGGTTCATTTTGCTGAAGATGATTACTGCCTGGCAAATCTGTGGCGTTAACATTACTTGTTACTTATCAGTCTAAGGCTGAATGTTACACAGGTCTTGTAGCAGTTGGACATGGACTGCTTCACATATGAGGAGTCACAAATGGTAATGAACAATCATCAGCAAACATCCCCACTTCTGACCTAATGATGAAAGGAAGGTCATTGATAAAACAACTGAAGATGGAAACTATCCTGAGGAACCCATGTAGTAATATCCTGGAGCTGAGGTGATTGCCCTCCAACCACCACAACTATGTTCCATTGTGCTGGCTATGACTCCAATCATTGACAAGTTTTCCCTCTAATTCCCATAGAGTGCAGTTTTGCTAGGGCTCTTTGATGCAACACTTGATTGCATTCTGCCTTGATGTCAAGGGCAGTCATACGTTTCTCACCTTTAGAGTGCAGTTATTTTTTCCATATTTGGACCAAAGCCTTAATGCGGTCAGGAGCTGAGTGGCCCTGGTGGTGATCAAACTGAACATCAATGTGCATGTTATCGCTGAGAAAGTTCCTCGATTATATTATCGATGACATTGTCAATCACTTTGCTGATGATCGAGATGGGGCAGTAATTAGCTGGATTGTATTTATCCAGCTTTTTGTAGAAAGCACATGCCTGATCAGTTTTCCACATTGCAGGGTAGATGCCAGTGTTGCAGCTTTACTGAAACAGCTAGGAGCATGGCAAATTATGGAGCACAAGCCTTCAGTACTATTGCTGGAAAGCTGCCAGGCTCAGAACCTTTGCAGCATCCAATGCCTTCAGCCAGCTCTTGATATCACATGCAGTGAGCTGAATTGACTAAAGACTGGCATCTGTGATGCTGGGGACCTCCATCGGAGACTAGGATGGATCATTCAATTGGCACTTCTGGTTGAAAGTTGCTGCCAATGCTTTAGCCTTATCTCTTGCACTGATATGTTGGGCTCCCCCATCTTAGAGGATGGGGATATTTGTGGATTCTGCTGCTTATCATGGTCCACAGTGACATACCAAAGCCCAATTTTGAGTTATTAGTTCTGTTCAAAATCTATCTCACTTACATTACAAGGAAAATAGGACAAGATTTATACTATGGGGAGAGGTGGTATTTGGACAAAGGGAATGTAAATGATGATGATAAAGGCTAAGAAAGGTGCTAAAAGCATCCATTAAGTGATTAGAATATATGGTTGACAGAACAAAGGTAGAGATTGTTAGGGGACTAACTGAGGAATGTGGCAGTTGGCCTTGTTTTGGGGGGGAGTGTCGTTGTTGGACTATTACTATTATGATCTAAGACAGTTAAGTACGGGACTATTAAACACATCTACACAGATTAAATAGAAATTATCTTTTTTTAATCCAAAGCACATTTATGAGATCTGAACCCTTTTAAGGATTTCCCTTTCCCCAAACAACAACCAATTCAATAGGTCTATAAGTAAAGGCCAGCTTATTATTGCTTTACTCTATATGATTGAGGTATTATTCTGGGGAACATCTCTTATTGGTTCTACAAATATACATTTTCTAATAGCCTCCACGAAGGTATCTGCACTCTTGTTTCTGGTCTGCTAGCCAGTACCAGCTTCCAGGCTGCTTCCCTGCTTCCACAAAAAGTTTGACAATCATACAATCATTTTCTGCTTATGGTTCTCCTTGTGTGTTTGCTGTCTATACCCTCAGCTTCTGTAGTTCTAAAAGATTAACATATATATGCCTCCCCTGGATGTGGAATGGTCTACCCAAAATGTTTCTTATTAGCAGAGCATTGTATTTGCCTAGTTTGTCCATACTTCTAATCTCATTCCTGGGACTCATATCCTGTGAAATATCATTTGAAATGCTTTTTAGCTGCTGGCACATTCATGACAGTGAGCATGAGGTCAAGTTGGTTTTTCCCTCTTATTGGTTCCCTCACAACTTGCTCCAGACCCAGTCTAGCAGCTATGTCCTTTAGGACCCTGCCAGCACAGTCAGTAGTATTGCTACCAAGGCATTCTTAGTAATGGATATTGAAGTCCACACCCAGAGTACGTTCTGAGTGTTTGCTTCCCTCAGGATTTCTTCTAAGTCATGTTCAACATGGAGGAGCACTTAATCATCAGCTGAGCCAGAGTGTGTGGGAGGGGGGTGGTTTGGGGCATGAGGGCTGTAGCAGGATGGAGTGGAGGGTGGTAATCAGTAGGAGGTTTCCTTGCCCTTGTTTGACCTGATGCCAAATTTCATGAGGTCCAGGGCAACTCTATGGCTGTTAGAGGATTTTCACAGTAACTTTATTGCAGTGTTACTGTGAAAATAAGTGACACTACTAAATAAACTCAAACTTCTGTAAAATTGTACATCAGTTTTGTCAGAATCCATGATGTGGAGATGCTGGCATTGGACTGGGGTAAGCACAGTAAGAAGTCTCACAGCACCAGGTTAAAGTCCAACAGATTTACTTGGCAGTACTAGCTTTCAGAGTCTCAAGCTTCTTCACCAGGTGAGTGAGGACTTGTGTTCACAAACAGAACATATAAAGACACAAACTCAGTTTACAAGATGATGGTTAGAATGTGAGTCTTTACAGGTAATCAAGTCCTAAAGGTACAGACACCGTGAGAGAGGGCCAAGCGCGGTTAAAGAGATGTGTACTATCTCCAGCCAGGACAATTAGTGAGATTTTGCAAGCCCAGGCAAGTCATGGGGATTACAGATAGTGTGACATGAACCTAAGATCCCAGTTGAGGCCATCCTCATGCGTGCGGAACTTGGCTATCAGTCTCTGTTCAGCAACTCTACTTTGTCGTTTGTTGTGAAACAACTATATGATGACATCAACAAGTTCCATCCTACCATCAAACTCACCACGGACTACTCTCTGAATCAGTTGCATTCACTACCTGCCCTGTCTGGAGACAATACACATCTCTTTAACCTGTGCTTGGTGCTCTCTCCACTCACATTGTCTGTACCTTTAAAACTTGATTACCTGTAAAGAATCACATTCCAACCATTATCTTGTAAATTGAGTTTTTATCTTTGTATGCCCTGTTTGTGAACACAACTCCTCACTCACCTGATGAAGGAGCTTGAGACTGGGAAAGCTAGTGCTGCCAAATAAACCTGTTGGACTTTAACCTGGTGTTGTGAGACTTTTTACTGTGCTTTCAGAATCCTACAGGATGCTACTAAAAACTACAAACTCCCTAATTTTATAATAGAGTTGATACATTTCTGACAAAGGAAATCCTTCCCGTGGTGAATTTTTAAATCTTGAGTTGGTCACTGTGACAACCGTATGCATGAAAGGCATCGTTTGACTTAGTTGTGAAAGTTTTCTAACTTGTAAACGACGCTGCCGTGCAGAATTGAATGGAAAAAGTTCTTTTCTGTCACTAGCCACATATTCCAGTGTAATTTTTGTTCTCCTGCTGAACATTGAGTGCAAACACCGTGAATAAAAAGACATTTTTTTTAACTCTGTGGGCCTGGAGTTCCACTGGGCGTCAACCCATAAGCTGCTGTGTAACGGTCAGAATACATATCAGGCAGCGTTTGAAAATCAGCTGCTTTGCAGCGCCAAGCCTGGATAATATTCACTGTTTTGGGGCATGGGGTTTTGAAAGGGCTCTTAATATTCAACGTAAACAGATAAATATATATATATAAAACTGCAGTGTTGCCTATAAAGGGAAGAAATAATTGAAATGCAAATAGAATCAGACGGAGCGAAGAGTTAACAGATCTCAACTGGGGCGTAGCTGAAGGCTGTGTTAAAGCGGCGGGCGTGTGGACCCCGCGGGTATCTCACACACACACACACTCTTTGGTGGCTTCACTCCAATGCTGAATACCATTGGCATCCGGAAATGATGAAAATTGTGGTCTGGGGCGAAGAGGAGAGAGAGAAAAAAAAGACTGTATGTGAAGAAAAGTGAAGAAATGAGTTGGTGAGGGATAATGTAAGAGCAGCAGCTGTAGCAGATCTTGCCTTGAACTCAAGCCCTGACTGCAGAGCAGGGGGGGAACGGTGTGAACTGCAGAAAGTGGCATCGTTTGAAGACTTGAGTAACTTTTTGTTGTTTAATTCGGGCCATCAAATCACACCTCGAGAACAAAACAATTGGCTCTGGGATGGTTTTCAGGTAAGTAACCTAAGGCAAGACCTGAGACTGGGTGTTGCACTGTTAGTAAATAAAGCATTAATTTCTCTTAGTTGTTGAAGGAAAATAATCGACATTTTTGTTGTACATTGATTGTTTTCTAATTTTTGGAACAGCTGTTGACGTAATTCATATAATGGAGGCATTTATTAAAAACAGTTTTCCACATTTAAGTTAAGGGATGGGGTGGAATGGACTGCTTTCTACATTTCGTATTTTTTTCCCTTTTTTTGAAAAAAAAATCTGTGAGTTGATTACTTTTGAGTTTCCCTTCTCTCTCCCCCCTCCCCCCTCCCCCCTCCCCCCTTTCTCTCAGGATTGCTGATTCCGTTTCCAGCATCTGCGCCTGAGTGAGAGCTGCTTTTGGCAGATGTCCCAGGTGAAGGAGCCTCCAGGGCCTGGAGGGCCAGAAGAGGACATTTTTACAGAAAACTGCCTTTTACTCAATACTGATGGTAAGGAGACTTGGGAGGGGGGAGTAACGCAGGGCATCTCATGCTTCTGGAGCCTTAGAGGTTCAAACGTTTCAGTTTAAACTTAAAACTTAACATTTTGGCCCCCAAAGTGCACACAGAGCCAGCCAAATGAGAATTTAATTAGAGGTGAATGCCTCACTCAATTTACATCTTTTCATCTGTAAAGCTTAATTACCTTGAGTGAATATCTGAATACGACACTATCAAGTTTCCACATACACGTTTGATTGCTACAAGAATTAGAATAGTTTTAGGACTTTAGTTGAAACTTGAGATGAATATTCATCCAACCTATACTTTGGGGTCTGTTGAAGTTTGACATCTTGTAGTGGTAATTTAATAAGATCCCCCAAGCTTTTCGTTTTGGTTTGTTTTAGATGATGCTCATGCATGTTGCATTGCAGGGTTGATTTATACTTTTGAGATTCAAACTGGGATGCCTTGCACCGCAGGGCGAAAGTGCACATTGGTTTTTCAGACTTGTAGTGTCTCTTCTGCGAGGAGATGCACTCAAAAGTAAACATTAAAAAAGGGCAACCTTTAATTTTTTGATAATTTCTGGTTTTAGAGTATCTATCTTAGTAAAATCCAATCAATTTCATTGGTATTAAAAAGAATTTCTTCTAAGATTTACATTGAAATGCAGCAACGTTTTAAAAAGCTACTATGAAATTTAAAATCAGTTAAATCATATAGGAGTCTCTGTCTTGAAGTTAATATTGTGGAAAATATTTATTTGAGGCTCCTGTAATTTTCTTAGAACTGCATCTGTTATCAGAATCTCATGAAAGACTTCTCTGGCTATCACCATAACACAGCTACAACTTCAAACAAGCAATTCAAAAAGTTGTAAGTTAGATAAACAAACTGGAGAGACAGCAGCTTGCATGAACTTGGTGTTTGGGTGTGTCACCTAATCAACAGCCGGCAGTTTAATTTTGCCAGTTCATTGTGTATTTATATGCTAGGCAGCTGTTTTATTTCTGTTGTCTTTGTATTTTGTTTATTTCAAAGCCCTCAACTTTCTGATTTCAGTTGCTGTGAACAATTTGTTTCTCTTTTGCTGCATTAACTTCTTTCTTATTTGGCAACTGAACTCGTAAATGTATTTCCTGACGTCAACAGAAGTGTTATTGTGACAATCATAGAATCCTACAGTGCAGAAGAAGGCCGATTGGCCCATTGAAACTGCACCAACCGCAATCCTACACAGACCGTATCCCCATCACCTCATACATTTACCCTGATTAGTCCCCTTGACACCGAGGGACAACTTAGCATGGCCAATCCACCTAACTCGCGTATCTTTGGACTGTGGGAAGAAACCGAAGCACCTGGAAGAAACCCATGCAGACATGGGTAGAATGTGCAAACTCCACACAGACAGTTACCCAAGATGGGAATCAAATCCAGGTCCCTGGTGCTGAGAAGCAGCAGTGCTAACCACCGTGCTACCCCATATTAACATTCAAACAAATGAATTCAATTTATTTAGGAAGTTGCGGAGTGTCCCACTTAAAGTAAAAGTGCAAGGGAACACTAATGTGTGAGATTACCCACACCCAACTGTTGCAATATATTGTGATGAATGCAGACCGTTTCAAACAAACCGATAAAAGTGCTTCACGTTTTTAAGTTTTTCATCTGTTCCACGTAAGTAAATAACTTGGACTAATTTAGTCATTAAAAGGCATTGAACCAGGCCTTCAATAACTTTAATTTCCTGTGAATTTTGGATAGCTAGGGTATGGTGCTGCTTCACTCATCAGAATTTGACTTCTCTTTTTCTCCAGGGCTAGAAAATGTAAAGAGTGTGTTTTTTCTTATTTGGAAGACTAAACCATTATCTTCGGCTTCTGCCACAAACTCTTGTTTCTTCAACCAGTGACCCCATCCCTGTCGCTGGTAACTGGTCAAAGCTGTAACAGACTCTCTGCAACCATGATGTTGCATTTGATCTTGGCTAAGCTTCTGAACATGCATCTGCACCATCATGAAGACTGTTTGTTCATTTCCACTATTGAATATTACACAACTCAACTGTGGCAGCAGTTTACCTGCTATTTGAAACGTTTTCCTTGACTGCTCCTGGTTGGCCTCCACTCATCCACCTCCATAAACACCAGCTCGTCTAAAGCTTTTCCATCCATTTTGCACCAGGCGCTATTCAAGTGTTCACCCCTGTTGGTTCCAAGATGAACAATGCTTTGAATTTTTAAAAGAATTCTCACCTCTACTTTCAAATCCCCATCCAGGGCCTCCTCACTTCCTACCTCCATGGCCATGCTGCTCCTCACGTCTGCGGCCTCCCCACCTCTGCGTGTTCCCACACAGTTCTTTGAAATATCTGCCTTTCTCCAGTTCTGGTCTCGTGCCCATCCCCAATTTTAATCATGCCACTGTTTGGCAGACCTTCAGTTACTGAGGTCTTAGGCTCTGAAAATCACCCTGCTCTCCTGGAAAAAAAACTCTTTCCTCCTTTTTAAGATGCTGTTTAAAACTTGAGAGAAGGAAAAGGTTTTTTTTGCTTTTTTCATCTCCTCATGTGGTTTGATGTTAAGTGTCTTGGGACTATTTACTTCATTAAAGGTACAATATAAATGCTTTTGTTACTTTGCAAATCAGGGTTAAAGATTCTTAAATTTTCAGCAAATGCAAAAAAGAGTGTACTGACATTAAGTTCACTGTCTTGTCATCTCTGGAAGCTATTAAAATACAAATATTGAATTACAAAGAGGTTGCAGCGCAGAAACTGTTTTTTTGGTCATTGTCAATGCACCATGGGAACCTTCTCCCACTGTGTTCATTTCATCCTAGCAGCCTATTCCATTCCTCTCTCCCACATGCAGTTACCTAGCTTCCTCTTAAGTACATCTATACTATTGACATTGAGCCAATTACCACATGGAGTGGTCAGTGTTTTCATAACTCTTCCGAGTAAAGAAGTTGCTTCTGAGTTCCATATTAGGTATATTGGCAACTACAGAATCACAGAATTGATTATGGTATGAAAAGAGATCATTTGGCCCATCACAGCTGCACCAGCTCTTCAAATGGGCAACTCTCTCACTACCCTTCATATTGTTCTTTTTAAGAAAATAATCTGATTCCTTTTTTGTGTTTCAGTTGAACCTGCCTCACCCTACACAGTGCATTCCAAACCCTGATCACTCGCTATGTATCACATTTTTGATTCTTTTGCCATTACTTTAAACTTGTGCCCCCTTGTTCTCAATACTTTTACAAGAGTGGTGGGTTTCTCGCAATCTACTCTATTCAGATCTTTGTAATTCTGAATATCATGATCAAAACTCCTCTCAGCCTTTCTTTTTGTTCTGAGGAAAACTATCTTCGTAATGAAACTTAAATTTATGGTGGCTGGTTAAGAACATAAGAAATGGCAGTAGAATTATGACCACCTGAACCTGCTCTGCCATTCAGTTAAGTCATGGCTGATCACAATCATATTTTCCCATCCCAATAATTTTTATCAATCTTGACCTCGTATACTGTCAAAACTGAGCAGTCTAGGGTAGAGAATTCCAAAGATTCCCAACTCTCTCTTGAGTAAAGAAATTCTTCCTCATCTTAGTTCAAAATGGCTGTCCCCATTTGCTGAGACTATGTGCTCAAGTTCGAGACTCTCCAGTTGGGGAAAAGCCTTTTCGCAACTTTCCTGTCAATCCTACTGGAAAAACTTACATGTTCCAATGCAATCACTTTGCTTTTTCTAAACTTCAGGGAATTTATGCCCATGTTACTCAAGTCCCTCATCAGACTACCCATTCACCCTCAGAATCAATCCAGTGAACCTTTGCATCTCTTTGGGCCTTCCTTAAACTTTTAAGCTTCCTTGAGTGCAAAGGCCAAAACTGTACAGTACTTCAGCTGGGAAGTCGCAAAAATACAAAATTGCAGCAAGATTTCCTTAACCTTGTGTTGCAAAGTCTTGCAATAAGGCTTAATCTTATAATTAATTGCTTGCTATACCTCCATTTTAACTTTGAACATTTTAATTCTTTGAACAGCAACATTTAATAGTTTATTGTCACTTCAAATAAATATTTGACAATAATAACCTCATATTTCCCCACATTACACTCTGTTTGCTACCTTCTTACACACTCACTTAAACTGAGACCATAGCACTGATCCTTACAACATCTCACAAGCAGCTGCAAGCCTGAAAATGAACCATTTTGTTTAAATCTGTCTGAGGGAGTCTATGAGAGGAATTTTAAAGTATCCCATCAGCTGTCTTCTGCTCGGTTGATCTCACTCTAGACTACGAAAGTCAACATATAGTTAAAGAATGAAAAGGAATCTATTTATTAATGCATGCATCAGGAGAAAGAACAGTCAAGGGTTGACTGTTCTCTCTGAATAATAACATGAGATTGATATACTCTTCTGAACACTTCAATATCCTGCTCAATCTGTCACCCAAACTGGAGGGACCGATTACAATATTACACAGTATTACCTTAGTCAATAACGTTCCAACAGGGTTAAGAGATCATTGCATTTAGGTTTCTACCCTGTTACCTAGGAAATGTAACCCACATACATCTGGTATATCCAAGGCCACAGCTAAAATCTACAATTTTTAACAGGGTTAATAGGGAAAGGAGTCATTATTTCACTCAGGATGGCCTCTTTTTTTCAGCTTGAGAGACTGCACCAACCTCACTACCCAGGAGCAAATTCACTCCTGTGCATTCCAGGCCTCTGACTAAACTTTTTTTTGTGTATCCCAAGCAGATAAGAGAATCTGTCTTTCTATACCCCTTTGTATTAAAATAATTTGATCCCCCTATCACAGAGGTTCCCATCATGTTGAGCAGCTAGATCATTGTTTGGCCAAAGTTCACAAACACATTGAGAATACGGTTTAATTTCATTATACTTTGTTAAATTGTGGCTATACAGTTTATAATACTTTTGTATATATTGTTCCAGACACACTGTGAATCCTCACTATATGTAAGGCACTTTATAAATACCTTAACCTAGCCTACTTATTATCATAAAACTAAAATGAAGGGCCTCACACTAAGAATTTGATACGACACCCCTCCCTCAATAAATTTGAACTCCCAGCTGTTAACTGAAAGAATAGTGCCACAAGATTTCATACGTTGCAGAATAAACCTTTACTATACAAGAATTAAACAAACTAAGTACAACTAACTTAACACTTTATTTTACAAACCCTTATTATCTAAGCCTGAAAACCTCAACAGGATTCCCTGTTCTATTTTGTTCCACCCAAGAATTCTATTATACATGTCAAGACCATGAGGATTTGTTCACCCTTCCTGAGTCCAAACCAATGTGTGTGACAAGTCTGAGGAATTTCTTTCAAATTTCCTTAGTTTCCCAGCCTGGCACTCAGGTTTCCAAAGCACGTGCTCTCTTGAGAATCCTATACTACTGATCTCTTCCAGCAGTTTTACTTCCTCGCAAGCTTGGACTTTCCATTCCAAGCATGGGCCCCAGTTGCAATTTCTGCCCGTGACTCTAGATCAGGAATACTCCTGATTCTGATGGCCTCCATACTCCTTGTTCTGGCTGCTGGCAAATTCACCATTGTCTTCTTGCAGCCTTGATTTGATTTATTATTGTCTCGTGAATTAGTAGACAGTGAAAAGTGTTATTTCTTCTGCACTATACAGGCAAAACAATTTTTTTTTAATATACAAAGGGTGGTGGGCACCTCGATCTCGCTGCCGGACGAGGTGGTGGAAGCAGATACGATACTGATTTTTAAACAGAGTCTTGGCAAATACATGAATAGGATAGGAATAGAAGAATATGGTCCCGGGAAGGGTTGGGGGTGGGGCGGGGCTTAGTTCATACGGGCAACAGGTTAGTTCACATGGGCAGCAGGCTTGGAGGGCCAAAAGGCCTGTTCCTGTGCTGTAATTTTCTTTGTTCATACCGTACAAAGAGAAGGTGCAGAATATACTATTACGGTCGTAGGTAGGGTGCAGAGAAAAATCAACTTATTAGGAAGTGGGTCAATTCAAAAGTCTGATTGCAGCAGGGAAGAAGCTATTCTTGAGTTGATTGTTAAGTGACCTTAGGCTTTTGTATCTTTTTCCCAACGGGAGAAGGCGGAAGAGAGTATGTCCGTGGTGTGTGGGGTCCTTGATGATGCCCGCTACTATTCAAGGTAGCGGGGAGTATGATAATATCACTAGATGGGAGACTGGTTTGCATGATGGACTGGGCTATCTTCATTTGTCATAAATAACCAGCTGGTTGTTTTAGAGAAAAATCAGGTGGAGAGGATAAGTGCGAGGTGATTCATTTTGGTAGGACAAACTTGAATGCGGATTACAGGGTCAATGGCAGGGTTCTGAGGAATGTGGAGGAACAAAGAGACCTTGGGGTTCATTTCCATAGATCTCCTGAAGGTTGCCACTCAAGTGGATAGAGCCACAAAGAAGCTTAGTGTGTTAACGTTTATTAACAGGGTTTGAATTTAAGAGCCGTGGGGTTATGCTGCAACGGACGTTGGTGAGATCACATTTGGAATATTGTGTTCAGTTCTGGTCGTCATATTAGAAGAAGGATGTGGAAGCATTGGAGAGAGTGCAGAGGAGATTTACCAGGATGCTGCCTGGTCTGGAGGGTAGGTCTTATGAGGAAAGGTTGAGGGAGCTGGGGCTTTTCTCTTTAGAGCGGAGGAGAATTAGAGGCGACTTAATAGAGGTTTATAAGATGATGAGAGGGATAAATAAAGTGGACGTGCAGAGACTACTTCCTCGGGTGGATGTAGCTGTTACTAGGGGACGTAACTATAAAGTTCATGGTGGGAGATATAGGAGGGATGTCCGATGTAGTTTCTTCATTCAGAGAGTGGTTGGGGTGTGGAATGCACTGCCTGCTGTGATAATGGAGTCAGACACTTTAGGACCTTTCAAGCAGTTATTGGATAGGCACATGGAGAACGCCAGAATGATAGGGAGTGGGATAGCTTGATCTTGGGTTTGGACAAAGCTTGGCACAACATTGAGGGCCGAAGGCCCTGTACTGTTCTATGTTTCTGTGTGGGATTACACACCCATTATAGATCACATCCATTCAACATCCTCAACTCCAACTCCAGACCAGTCAAGATTGACAGTAAGCACTGAATCTCATTGTTTAGTGAGAAGAGAGCGGTTGTCAGGGCTGAGTAAAATGACTGTTAAAAATGACTTAGTCATCTGGGTTTACCTACAGCTGGCCTAGAGATTAATTTGTGAATTATAATATTTGCAAATTTGTTCCCTTCTCCCACTCAAACAATCATTTCACTATCTCCCCTTCAAGGTGACTGCAAGAAAACAGAAATTAAAAAAAAAAACATTTTCCTGTACAACTTGATTCCATAGCAATGTAGCATTTTTGTGTGGAACCGTTCCAACAGAAATTTATACTAATCATCTTTTACCTTCAAAACAGCCCTTTGATTTTGGGAGCTGCATGGAAAGTTTACATCACCAATTGATATCATGGTCCTTTAACTAGACTTACTGGTTTAATTACTTTAACGACTTTAGATGGCTTTAACAAGGCTACTGGTAGACTTGGTGTTTATAATTTGCTTTTAGCTTCTTTGATCTGGAAAACTTAAATTAATAATTGAAACTTCCCCACTTATTACTCCAATTTCAAAACATTTTCTGTGATCTCTTGAGACAAACTGGTTCCTCCAGGTAGATCCAAAATAACATTATAATCCTCAGTGTGAATGCTTCTTACCATAGGCCCAATAACACAATGAAACTTTTAAAAACTATAATCAGCCCAGGTCTGTTTGAATTACACTTACCAGTTATTGTTTACCAGTTTTTCAATATTTCCATTGACCTTCATTTAGATTTCAATTCTTAAAACTATAAAATATATATCTAAAACAAATGCAGAAGAGATTTGTCAAACATTATTTTCCTTTCATAAAACCATGTTGATTCCACCTAATTGTGTTTTGATTTTCAAAATGTGCTGCTATTACTTCATAATGATAGAAGCATTTCTCTGATGACTGATGTTAAGCTATCAACTTGTCCTATTTTCTCTTTCCATCCTATCCTGAATAGCCATGTTATGTTTGCTATCTACCAATCCATTGGACTATTTCACAAACTAGGGAATTTTGGAAGATCAGTGTTATTTCCACAGCTGCCTCTTCTAAAATCCAACAATAATTCTACGTGGACAGTCAGGCCATTATGTTTTGTCAACATCAGTCCTTTTAAACTTTTTTTTTCCTTACTAATATTGCTATTTCTGGTATTTCTTTGCTACTTTGAAAATGGACACAATATTTGTTTAATGTCTCTACCATTCATATTTTGTCCTGTCCTAACCTCTGAGAAATCCTCTTTTACTTTACAAGAGAAAAAAGCTCCACTCTGGTCAGTTGCTGCTCAGCTACAGAAGCTCTTTCTTTAGTGATGCAAGGGCAATAAGTTAAATAAGTTGAGTGATCAAGATTTGGTTTCACATCACCGCGCAAAGTTATTGACCTTCTCACTAAAGTGAGAGACTAGAGAGGAAGCATGTATGGGAATTAGAAATGGTAACACTTAAGCATTGTTCAAAGTGCTCCTTGATATTCCCAGTCTTTCAGTTTACGTGTGCCATTACAGCATTTATTAGCCAGAAAATTCTTTCTCTCCCCAGTAATTCTCTATAAAACCCATTTCTTGTGCAGTAATATGTGTTTTGATCACAATGTGGAGGTAGTACTGCTGACAGAACCAACTGTAGTCATGGGGGAAAAAAAACATTGTTTTGTATTTGGTTAGATATCACGAAGAAAATCTGAATAAAGATTGCATGAAATTCAGAGACTGGGATAATTAGTTTCCTGTTGTCACGAATGGTATATAGTCACATCGATGCTGGAACATCATTGTTTGGATTTGGCTGATTCGCATGATGATTTGTTGGGTCTCTGGTCTTCTGAATGTTTTCACCCAAGTGCAAATTTCTTTGCAACACTTCATATTATTTGGTCACAGAGGAGATTTTACAGGAAGGAGCAGTTCAGTTTGTATCCCGGAGTGAGGTATGTGTGAGAAAGTCCATGGAGATAATTTTATTCTCGTTTCCCCTCTGCTGTAAGTGTGAACATATAAATTGTTCTGAAATTATAGCCCATGTAGTTCTGAAGAGACTGCCTTGGATTAGCCAGTCCTTATCCATTGATTTCTTAAAGTAAGCAGCATTGTTGGTCCTACACATCTATTAATTTAAAATAATTTTTGTTGTCTCATTAATCAAGATCACCCAGCATTCTGCATGTTGTGTCCTTTTTAGATAATCCATTCATTGTCCTCTATTTCCTTTCTGACAGTGCTGCCCTCTGGCTCTCCCAGTAAACACTCAAAATTCTGCAAGGGTGCCATTACATGATACAAACCTAAAAATATGAAGTTGAGTTTTTGGAAATCAAGGGATGGAAAGTTTGTGGGTGGATCTTGAATGCAAAACATGATCATGCCTTGGATGCACCATTGACTCTGTACCAAGTTCTTGGGTCAGCTTAACGTGGGCTGATGTTTATTTACACCGATTAGGTTGCCATAGAGTCCTTGTTTTGGCTGAGGTGGGGGAATTTAGTTCCAAGTCCTATCCGCCTATGAATTTTGAATAAAAGATTGCTCACTAAACAGCAGTTTTCCAAAGCACTTAATTGACCTAGATTGCTTGGAGGATACAGCCTTTTAAAATTTAAATTCCTTTCCATTCTATCAAGTCCTCAGCAATTCTGGTGACAGGACATGAGGGTCATTCATGCATCCATTATTGTATAGTTTTATAATACATCTGTACAGGAAAAAAAATCTGAAGCAGAAACAAAATGCTGACAGTACTGGGGGCAGAACAGGAGGTCATTGGCTTGAGAGGTTAACTCTGGCCAGAATCTTACAGCCGTTCATGCCAGTGGGATTTTCTGGTCCTGCTGCAGTGAATGGAGACTTGGCTGGGTGCCAAATTCTCCATCCTCGCTGCAGCAGCAGTATAGGAACGGCTGGTAAGATCACTCCATCTGATTTTCTTTCCACAACTGCTGCTTATCCAGCTGAATATTTCCAGAATTTTCTGTTCGTTTTCTTATTTCATAGTTCTCCAGTCTCTTTGCAGCTCAAACTCTACATCACAACAATTTCTCAGTGAGATGCCAGAAGTCTAAACACTTGCATCCTGTCCCAAGGATTTATAATTTCCTTTCTGTTCAACTATATAAAAAAGTTTTTAAGTAGTGCACAGTGATAACATCAGAAGTATTTCTTGAATGAACTCAAATAGACCAGAATGAATGACCTTGTAAAATTAGTTGCTGAAATATCTTTGTAGTTTGAAGAGGTCCTCTGAGGACTTTGTTTTCTCTTTTTGCTGTGCTGCAGGGTGTTTCACTAAGAAGAGGAAGATTACTTTGAGAGAAGGAAAAATGTCAGTGGTAAACCTACTGAATTGAGGCCTGTTACTATGAAAGCATTATTGCATGATTGGCTTGTGTATTAGTATACGGCTGCCTTTTTAACTAAGGATCATTGTTTCTGTGTGTATTTGGCCCAGAAATTTACTAAGGCTGTGCCTATTTCCCAGGTGCCAAATCAGTGCTGACATCTTCAATATTGAGAGCAGAAATTACACACTTATAGGCTGGAAGTGCATCATTCAGCATACTTGTGTGAGCAGAATGCATCCTGAGTGCAAGCCTCCATTAGAGCCTTTATATGTACAAATAGGAGCATGATACATCATAGAATCATCATAGAAGCCCTACAGTGCAGAAAGAGGCCATCTAGCCCATTGAGCCTGCACTGACCACAATCCCATCCAGGCCCTACATATCCCTACATGTTTACCTGCTAATTCCTCTAACCTGCGCATCTCAGGACGCTAAGGGGCAATTTTTGCATGGCCAATCAACCTAACCCGCACATCTTTGGACTGTGGGAGGAAACCGGAGGAAACCCACATAGACACAAGGACAATGTTCAAACTCCACGCGGACAGTGACCCAAGCTGGGAACCCAGGTCCCTGGAGCTGTGAAGCAGCAGTGCTAACCACTGTGCTGTCATGCAGCCCTCGTACATATCTGAGCACCTGTGCAAAACTGGGTTTCCCCATTACAATCAGGAAAAGCAAGACTGTTTGGAATCAAATGCATGGACCTTAAACTGTCACCACCACAAAGTAATTTTCTGAAGTGTAATTGCATTTCATTCCTTTTGTCAAGAAGCCCCATTCCCCGCCCCATTTCCTGACTTTAGTTTTAATTTATTAATATCACGAGTAGGCTTATATTAACACTGCAATGAAGTTACTGTGAAAATCCATTAGTTGCCACAATCCTGTATCTGTTCGGGTACACTGAGGGAGAATTCAGCATGGCCAGTGCATTTACCCAGCATGTCTTTCGGACTGTGGGAGGAAACCGGAGCATCCTGCCGAAACCACGCAGATGGAGAGAATGTGCAAACTCCGCACAGACAGTGATCCAAGTCGGCAATCAAACCCGGGTCCTTGACACTGTGAGGCAGCAGTGCCGACTGCTGTGCCACCATGTTGCTTCCCACCCCCTCACGATTGTGCCCACTACCACACTCCCCAATGCTTTCCCTGCTCCTTTTAATCACTTACCTGAAGTCTTTGC
The DNA here is from genome assembly GCF_965287045.1 of Carcharhinus amblyrhynchos. Lineage (NCBI taxonomy): Eukaryota > Metazoa > Chordata > Chondrichthyes > Carcharhiniformes > Carcharhinidae > Carcharhinus > Carcharhinus amblyrhynchos. The sequence goes on from NC_137329.1 coordinate 101,139,503, forward strand.
TGCTGACAGTGCTGTCCTAAATTGAACTTGCGTCAGTGAGCTGCTTGAGGATGGACAGTAGTTTAGTGCCCTCTACGAGGCAGCTGAAAACTCTGCTTTCAGTCACACAGTGGCCTATAGAAGTAAATTGGTGAAGGCAGTAACACTTTGCCATTTGAGCTTTTTAATCATTTTTTAAAATTAACCTCGCCATCTCTTTAAAAAGTGTCATGAGCAATCCACTGAGCTGTGCAGGTGCCACATTGTGCATTGGAAAATAATGAAATGTTAACTCATCCATTTAGATGAGTAATGGACAGATAGTGCTGTTCAAAATGGGGTTGACAAGCAAATACAATATCAGGGTTTTTAATCTGAGACATAGTTCTACAGAATATGAATTAATGCTCAGTCCAAAGAAATCTGTACTGAACATCAGCGGTGGGTTTTCACACATGACTTGTCATGCTTGTGGTATTCATAGTGTCATTCTTAGACACATTGTCCCTTTGCACAATTGTGTTTTAAAGTAGAATTAACCTTTCTGGGGGGCATGCATTAAGGAGTGAAGAAACTGATTTTTAAAAGAATGAAATGCCAAGGTGTAGCACCAAATTCCAAAATAAAAGCAAAATTGAAAATATGCTACTTAAGGAAGTTGTGATGCTGAGTTTGGAGTTTGAATGTTTTGATGATCCTAAGAAGGTAAAATTGAGCGAGAGAAGTTTCAGTTTTGAGACCCATACCAAAATATGTTTAAATAATTCAAGAAGTAATGACACCCAACGTGTGAAAGGAGGAATGAGGGTTTGTAGAATGCCATGTGAAAAGCAGTACTGACCTAGAGCAAGGGTAGAATGGTTGGAATGGATTTATGGTTGGAGGCAGTTGGAGCATCATAAGATTTACAGGACTTGCATAACAAACCAATATTACTTTTGCAAAAGTGCAAGATTTGATCCAAAAATGTCTTAAAGGCAAAATACTGCGCGTGCTGGAATCTGAAACAAAAATCGCAAATGCTGGAAAATCTCAGCAGGTCTGACGACAGCTGTGGAGAGAGAATAGAGCTAACGTTTCAAGTCTGGATGACTCTTCATCAGAGCACCCAGACTCGCAACATTGGGTCTATTCTCTTTTCACAGCTGCTGTTAGAGTGCTGAGATTTTCTAGCATTTTTTTCAAGAATCTCTTCATAGATATGGGAGGACTACTCAGATCATGACAGTCATGGGTTTTAATTTCTTGCTGAAATCTTACTACCTTTCACACTGGCAGGATTTTGTGTCTCGTCAGTGGTGTTCCCCGCCAGGTGTTTCCCAGCATCAAGGGGTGCATTCAATGGGTAGCCTCATTGGCAACAGTGGGACCATAAGATCCTGCCACTTGCGGCCATGAAACTCACCACACAGAAGGAGAAAATCCCACCCATAATTGAAAATGATGGCCAGAATCTATTTTGGCTTATTACTCAGGAAGACCTTGATTACCTCCAAAATGGCATCCAACTGTTTGCAAATTATTTCAAGAATTTTTCTTCTGCTTCTCTATCTGAAAACTCATTGCACGTTTTGAGCGTTTAATATGCAGAAGATCTCCCAGACATCCTAAATTTGTATTTTGCTACTTTGAACCAATGTTCCTTTTCTTACTTTCATATGGCAATTTGAAATAGAAATCAGATTGATTATGTTATATGGTTCTATCTTTTTTTAAGTAGCCCATGGGCTACTTAAATTTTATAACTCAAGACTCTGATTAACACCAGACTGGCTTTTTTCTGAACCACTTCAGGACCTGAAAGTCTATTTCCCTACTGTCTTGGTGAACAGGATTTGGTCTGTGATCATAAGATTGAATTTTATATGCAACTTGCGGGAAAGACGAAGGGGTCTAAGACTAATATTTTAAATTTGCATGAAGGTAATTATTAGGGCATGAAAGTGGATTGAGTGAAAGTGAACTGGCAATTTAGGTTCAAGGATAGTTCAATAAAGATACAATAGTGGAAAATTTAAGGGGATATTTCACAGTACACAGCTGGAAAGCTTTATTCCAATAAGAAAAATCCCATGGTGAGGACCCACCATCTGTGTTTAACCAAAACAAATTACTGACAGTATCATTTAAAAAAATATAACAACACAAAGATGGGTGGCAGGTGAGAAGATTGGACAGAATATAAAAACAGTAAAGCATGACTAAAAGATTAATAAGAAGGGGAAAATTAGAGTACGAAAGAAAGATAGCTAGGAATATATAGATGGTAACAGCTTCTATATATATATTTTTAAAAAGTGCTAATGAAGTGAGTATTGGTTCTATAAAAGGCAAGTGTGGGGAATTAAAAATGGAAACTAAGGAGATGGCAGATGAATTGAACTGATATTTTGTGCCAGTCTTCATTATAGAGGATTCAAGTAACGTGCCAGAAGTAGCTGTAAGTCAAGAATTGCGAGGGAGGAACTCCAGAAAATGATAGTAGCCAGGGAAGTTGTTCTTGTCAGCCTGCAATTCCAATAAGTGGTTAAGCCCTGGGCCCTGATGGAATTCATCCAAGGGTCTGATTTTAAAAAATGGTCAGTGATGTGTTGGTTTTTATTTTCCAAAACTCATGAGATTCAGGGAAGTTTCTGTGAGATTGGAAAATAATGAATGTAACTCTTTTTATTCAAAAAGCAAGGGGGCAGAAAGCAGGAAACTACAGGCCAGTTGGCTTAACATCTGTCATAAGAAAAATATTAGCAATTATTAAAGACATTATAGTAGGGCACTTCAGAAAATTCAAGGGAATTAGGCAGAGTCAGTATGGTTTCATGAAAGGGAAATCATGTTCAACCAATTTATTGGAGTTCTTTGAAGAAGTCATGTGCTATGGATAAAGGAGGAGTAGTGGATGCACTGTACGTAGACTTTCAGAAGGCATTTGACAAGGAACCACACTTATAGTGGGAAACAAAAGCTCATGGTGTCAGGAATAACATATTGGCCTGGATAAAATATTGGTTAGCTGGCAGATAGCAGAGGTTAGGTATAAATAGCTTATTTTCTGGTTGGCAAGATGCAACCAGTGCCATAGGGATCAGAAACAAAAGCAGAAAGTGCAGGAAAATCTCAGCAGGTCTGACAGTATCTGTGGAGAGAGAATAGAGCCAATGTTTCGACACAGCCACAGGGATCAGTGCTGGGGCCTCAACCTTTTAGAATTTATATAAATGACTTGGACTGAATGTATGGTTACTAAATGTGCTGATGACATAAAAAAAATTAGGAAATTTAAGAAGGGGACCAAAATTACATAGCTAGGATTAGGTGTGTGGGCAGATACCTAGCCAATGTGAAATTGTCTAATTTGGCAGGAAGAATAAAGAAGATTATTTTGTGCAAGATTGCACATCTGAGATGGAGAGTGTCCTAGTGCATGAATCACAGATATTTGTTGGCATATACAGCAAATAATTAACCTATTGTTTATTATGAGGGGAATTGAATACAAGAATGGAAAGGCTATGCTTCAATTATATGGGGCATTCGTGAGACCATATCTGGAATACTCTCTGTACGGCATTTCATCCTTTTTTTTAATGAAAGAATGTAAATGCATTTGAACCGGTTCACTAAACTAATACCTGGATTGGTTGGGTTGTCCTGTGAAGAGAGGCCGGACAGGCTAGACTTGTATCTAATAGACTTAGAAGAGTAAAAGTCGACTTGTTTGAAGCTTAAGGTCCTGAGGTGACTTGGCAGAATGGATGTAGAAAGGATATTTCTTTTTGTTGGAGAATCTAGAACTAGCGGTTGCTTTTAAAAATAAAGGGTCACCCATTTAAGATAAAGATGGGGAGTGTTTTCTCTCTGTGGGTTGAGTGTCTTTGAAATTCTGTCTCTCAATAGTTGGCAGAGGCAGCTTTTGAATATTTTTAAGACACAATAGATAGATTCTTGATATGCAAGGGGTGAAAGGTTATTGGGGGTAGGCAGGAGTGTGGATTTAAGGTGACAATCAAATCAGCCATGATCTTAATGACTCAGGGGCTGAGTGGCCAAGTAAGATGTGACCTGTGCATTTCACAGTTGGAGCAAGAACATCTTTTGTCCTGTTTCCCAAATAGTTCTGTATTCCGTTTTTGCTACTTCCTTCCCTGCTATGATCATGTCGGCTGAGTGTTGAGTTTCCCAAAACCTCTCAATTCTTTTCGACTTGATCTTTAACAATTTCCATGCCATTCGTAGTGTTTTTATATCACTTTTATCTTTATTTGCATTGCTTTCGCTGGCATTAAATTTTATCTTCCATTGATATTACTATTATGCTCACTCTAAATCATTTTGAAGTTCTCCATCTGTCACCTTTTACACCCTTTTCCCACCTGTGCTACCATTAAGTATCAACTGCAAGTTCAACCAGATTGAATTAAGGTTCTGAATTCAAGCTGTTAATGAACATTAAAGTAATAGAATGCTCAATATCAGTCCCTGGGGCAGCTGCCTCAGTACTTACCCCTGAAAAATGATTTGTTGCCTCCTACACGCAGAATTTATTGAATCCCAGGTCTCTCTCCAAGGCCCAAAACCTCCTGATCTTAAGTAGTAATAAGTGTGATAGAAGTTTTAACTATTAAAGAAGCTATCTCTTCTGAGTAGTTATTAGCTGCTGTTTACTGTGCTATTATATTGATCATCAATATCATCATTGCACAAGATTTGTATAGAATAGGCACTGTAGTGGCAACTCAGTCTTTTCTAGTTACCAAAGTAGATTTCTCAACTCCACCGTTGTTGTTTCTCTTTTCTCTCAGTGTACTCTGTTGTCACTCCATCTGATGTGCTGTGAAATTGCTCTTCCTCAAATTGGAGCAAAATGTATAATCACCTGAACAGTGAGTGATGTGACTTTTGCCACAAATGTTTGAGAAATCCCTGGCATCCACTTAGATGGCCAAAATAAAGGAAATGATTTGTTCACTTATGTCATCTTATGTGTTTTTAGTGCTTGGACAACTGGAGAAAATATTGAATAATTGCCTCTTTCAGATACCAGTAAACATGACGAGGGGAGTGAAGTTGCACAGCAGGAGGCCTTACCTTCACCAGGTAACTGGGCCGTACATCAGGATGCAGAACACCCATCTACCCCGGTGAATGACACTACTGGTGACCTCATCAGAAGTAAGTGCGTGGAAGGTCTTTTGACTAATGTAGTGCATTCTGGAACAAATTGCTGTCTGACAGTATTACAATAATACCACAATTACAGATAGTGGCAATATTGACATACAGTTAACTTGTGTCAAATGTGATAATGTCAGTAGAGTAACATGAGTCAACGGAATTGCTTTAACAGAATGATGGCTGTCTGAGTGTATTAACAGTTTTGCAAGTGCCACAGGTATTTGCTGGCTGCTCTTTCTCATTAACATGCATATTGTCAAACTTGTGTGTGTGCTTGCAGTGATATTTGCATTACAGATTTGTTGCCTTTGTTTTGAAGAACAGGAAGCTCACTGTTGGTGGAATAATTCTGGTACACATTCATTGGTAGCCCATTGTATGTACGCAACATGACCTGCTTAAGTTTATAACAATTCTGGTTTGTAAACTTCACTTTCCACAGTTTCTTGTTGTTTAATTGTGGAAAGGAAATTTGTACCCATGGCATTTTTCAAAAGGGAAAACACTCTTTTTAATCAAAATATGTAACACTTTCTTTGTCACTTTTTTGGTCTTGAATCTATCTAAATTAGTTGTCATTAAAATTACTTTGTAAGCAAGATCTAGAAAACACTCTTTGCAAAAAACAGATCCAGTGTTCATTTTGTCTTTCTTTTTCACCAACTGAGGACCAAAAATGTGAAAACAAGTTATGAGATCAGCAACCAATCATAAAAAGCTAATTTTATAAAGGGGGTCTGACAACAAGTGTTAACATATTCAAGGAAACCGAGGCCTGTTTTTAGGCATCTGTCTGAAATGCCCATCCAGCAGTGGGACCAATGCCTGCACCGAAACAAGGCATGTTGTGATCTGAGACCAGACCCCTAGGTTCTTGAGAAAGGTCTGGTTAGGGACCAATAGCAGTTTGTTCAAAGTAGACAAGCTTTGGAATTCAAGGCACTTGTCATTGAATAAAACAATAAGATTCCACAGATTTTGAACAAACAAAAAATAAACTTTATTACGCAAGCTGAGAGAATCAAAACAATTTACAATATTTATCTCATACTCTAATATTCAAGGTTAGTATCAGGTACCTGTAAGTTAACAAGTTAACTGTGGTCAAATGCATCACATTACTCAACAAATGGCAGACATAACCAGGACAGATGGTCACTGACCGAGAGTCCATGGATTTTTTTTTCAACGATCCACCCAGACATCTATACTACCGTTAAGTCAACCAACCTCACTGAACTTTTATAACTTTCACAAGGGATTACAGTTTTCGCCTTCAAATGCCTATCCTTGAGATTCCTCAATTCTCTGACATCAACAAGGGCCCATCTTGCAAAGTCTCAATCATGTCTTCTAAGTTTCCATTCCATGGATTCTGATGAGGCACCTGAGTGCCAACTCACAAGCAGTTCTCTGGCCATGTTGAGCAAAACACTACTGCAGCAAAAGGGTACCTTTGCTCCTGTGGCCTGTAGCACAAAATCCCTTTTCTTTGGCTGCATTTTTCATGTAAAATCTGCTCCCTGTAACCCTCTTCCTTTTTTTGACATGGTTTTTCTGCTTTTTTTTTAAACTGAACTGGAACTTCTCCTTTTCCTGTCCCTTTTTTTTGGGATCTCTCTCCCAGTTCCTGTCCATCTGAGACTTCCCTTAGTCCAATGTCTGGACTCTAGTCTTACATAGTGTTTCGCACCTTGTCACCTGACCTTTTTATCGCACTTTTTTTGCGGAATTATGCAAGTAGATTGCAGATCTGTGCATGTGCAACTTGCTGCAGTCTGCATATGCGCAAGAGCTCTGAAGTCTGTTGGGCGTTGAAGTTCTTGACCTTTGCTCCCCAATGACCAAAGTATAATTTTCGTAGCAGATGCAGCGTACAGTTTCTATCCCATTAAATTTCAAGTGCAGTCGATTGCCATCTTATATGAATTACATTTGAATGATATCTTTGCTTACTTTGACATTTCATATCTGCAAAAGCTTTTTTTTTCTGTGCTCTAATGGTATACGAGTCCTAGAGATGCTTAGCTTGAAAAGCAAGAAATCATGCCTATAATGTTATTCTAATTAAGTTAATTTAAAGCATGGACTATTTCAGGTAAGGAGGGCTATACTAAGCTGTCAAAATCAATGAATCATAGAATGGTTATAGCTCAAAAGGAGGCTATTCATTCCATCTCATTCATAATGACTTTTGACAAAAGCAATTCTTGCTAGTACCATTGCACTATTCTTTCCCCCACTATAATCTGACAGATTTTTTTTCTGTTTACGTGCTTCTTCAATTCCTTTGTCACAAACACATTCCTTCGTCAGTCACCATAAGTTGGTGTCCTCTAGTTCTTACCCTCTCACCAAAAAGAACAGTTTGTCTCTGTGCACTCTTTCCAAATGAATTTGAGCCTTTAGCTAATTCTCCTCTCAACCTTCTCTTCCTTCTTCCATGTAACTGAAGTCCCTTGTCCCTGGAACCATTTTTGTGAAACAAAAGCTGAAAATGCTGGAAAATCTCAGCAGGTCTGACAGCATCTGTGGAGAGAGAACAGACCTAATGTTTCAGGTCTGATCCAGACTCAACATTAGATCTGTTCTCTCACCACAAAACTGTCAGACCTACTGAAATTTTCGAGTATTTTCTACTTTTGTTTAATTAAAGCATCCGCAGTAATTTGCTTTTACTATTTACGAACCTTTTTTTCTTCACCCTCTAAACCCTTTATGTCCTTGAAATGTAGTGTCCAGAATTGGACTTGATTCTCCCATTGAGGATAACGAGTGTTTTATGCATGTTTATCTTAACTTCTGTGCTTTTGTAATCTGTGCCCTTACGAATAAAGCCCAGGATCTTGTGCGTCATTTAAACTGATTTCTCAAGTTGACTTACAAACTTCAGCTGTGCAAACTTACCCTCAGGTGTCTTCCCTGTTACTCTGCCTCCTTTAGCATTGTGCTTTTTATTCTATTTTGTATCTCCAACTTCTTCCTACTGAACTGCACCATTTCATTCATTACATTTCATCTGCCACATGTCTACTTATACCACAAGCCTGACTATGTCCTCTTGAAATCCACCACTATCCCCCTCACGGTTCATCATTCAAAGTTTTGAAACCGTACCCTACACTTAAGTCCAAGTCATTTCTGTTGATCAAGACAAGCAGTGATCCTACTGCTGACCTCTGGGCAGCCCTGCTTCCTTCAATCTGAAAGGCAATCGTTCCCACTAATCGTTCTTATTATCCAACCATGTTTGTAGCCATACTGCAATTCTTCCTTTTGTTCCATAGGCTTGTCAGCAAGCTTGAAGCCTATCATGTGGCTTTTGGAAATCCATTTACATCAACACTACAGCTCTCTGTTACCTCATCAAAAAAAGACTTAGTTAAACACTATTTACATGTAATGACTCAGGACACCTGACTGGAAAGGAACATAGTTTATTGCCAAATGCAAAGTAAAACCACTGCAGTGGTGTACATACACTAGTCCTTGCCCATAACCATAGTTCAGCAGACTCAGTTCTGGGTCTGTCTTATAAAAGGCTCAGGCCTGGACATCGTGACAGAGCAAACCTCTTTCCCTGGCACTGCCCAAGGGGGAAAATGTCCATGTCCAGGGGCCATCCTGGCACTGTCCATTGGGTAGTGCCTAGGGAGCGGTCATTGGAGAGATTGGTCAGGGCTCGATGGAGGCCAATGATTGGGGCGGACTGGTGGGGAGGATGTTGTCTGCCGGGGAGTTTGCCCCCTGTAGGGTTGAGGGGGGGTGGTGGTGGAGAGGAGCACTGGAGATCAGGGTATTCCTGGATGGGAAGGGGGTGTCGGGGCTGACCTGGGAATGCTCATGGGGGCCACAGTCAGGCCGTAGTAGTGGGGGAGGGAAGGGGCACTGTGGGGGGGGTCCCGGACTGGTCAGCAAACGAGAGGATGACCGAAAGGGGCTACTATGCACGCGCAGAGTTCGGAACTGTCAGCCTCTGGCGTGAATAGCACCGCCCCACCCCCAACCTTTAAATAATATTCCCAATAGTGACCTCTGCATTGCACAGTGTGTGAGAGATTCTAGTGTGAACTCTCACTGAGAAAACAATCATGATTTGCACCAGTTTCCCTGTGAATTCAGCACTTGAGCGTTTTGAGAGAATCACCCCCAGGGTTGCTGTTATTTTGAAGGCAAATACAGCATCCAAATTTCACACAAATGGACAGCAGCGAGATAAATAGCCAGTAGTTTTGTTTTAGAAGATGTTGGTTAAGGGATAAATTTTGGTCTGGACATCAAGAGAAAGTACCATATAAACAGGCAAACCAGTTTAATGTCTCATCCTAATGACATGTTTACAACTTTGCAGCATTCCCTCAATCCCACACACAACTTTCAGTCTGGATTATACGCTCAGATCCATGACTTGAGCTCACAACCTCTTGATTCAGATGAGGAATACTGCTGTTCAGTCAAACTTTGGTTTGTTTGCGAAGAACTGACATTTGCAATCAAAACTTGGGATGAAAGGTGTTTTTGTTTTTGGTGCGTTGTTACAAAAATCTGGATTTTCCACAAGGATGGAAATCCTTCCGAAAATGTGGCAGGATGAGAATGACTCACACCAAATGTCACTGGTGCTGACATTGCTCTGATTTTTCTGCTATTTTGCGTGTCAGTTTAATGAGAATAATTCATATCCACTCCTCTGGTTTAGAGCTCACCTGATTCACAACAGCAAATAACATGCTGCTGCAGGGTTTGAAGATCCGCAGTGGCTTAAAAAGCCTTTCAGCATCATATGTTTTGGATACAACAGAAGTGATTGCTGTCTAAATGTTAGGTTAATTTTTCCTGTCGACTTAATGCATTCAGTTCCTCACTGTATTGTTGGCAAGGAAGTCTCCTCCTGGCTCCAGAATACAGAAAGCCATCTCCTTTCTTAATTCTGTTGCTCATGTCTCAATTGGCCAACATTGTACAAAGGAAAAGATGGGCTGTTGTAATTGGGGTGTGCGTGCGGAGGTGAGCGTAAAACCATTGCTGGAAATGTGTGGTGGATAGAGGAAATGGAGCTGTGCAAGGACAATTCCTCATGAAAACACGAGAGATGGTTAGAGAATTGTGGTGTGATCAACTATTTCAAACACCGGACGCTGCATTGAGAACAGATAGAAAACTATAGTTGCAATTGCAGAGCGTGTCAAAGCCATCAAAGACTAAGCTTACCGTCATCCTGTGGATGAAAGGATGAAAGTTAGATGGAAGGATTTTGATAGAAGGAATTTTCAGAGTGTTGCACTCAGCTGGGTGGTTATGATAGTGTGGAATGAACTTGAAGAAGAAGAAGGGAAAGTTTTATTTGTGGGATGATGATGAGAAAGGATGAAGGGATAAAGTGTGGCTTTTGTGAAGGCAAAATTGTGGGTTTTGGCAAAAACAACAGTAACAATGTCTTTGGCAAATTGGCCATGCTAATTTGACCCCAGTGTTACGGGGATTAGCGGGGTATATATGTGGGGTTACAGGAATAGGATGAGATTGGGTTGATGCAGACTTGATGGGCCAAATGGCCGCCTTCTGCACTGCAGGGACTCCATGAAATATTGGAGCAAGAGAATGTAGTTCTGTAGGAAGGTGATTTCGCTGATTGTAGATGGATCTCTGAGGACGTGGGGAGATGTTTTAATGATTTGGGCCCAGATTGGATAGGAATGGAGAAGGAGAGCATGGCTGAAGCTGCAAATTGAAAATACATAGCAGTAAGTCAGCATCTAAAAACTGTGGTTATAAGACTTTGACGAATACTTCAAGCTGAAATACTAACCTGTCTCTTCTCATTGGCTCTCCTATGAATTAGTATTTTATGTCTATTTTTCAGACTTCCAACGTAAGTTTTGTTGATCTTGTGTTGGTGGTTGAGGTAGCTGAATGGTTGATCTTGATCTTTTGAGAAAAATATTGTCCATGAGCTCTTCAGTCTTGAGTGGCGGAGTTGGAGATTGAAACAGGAGAGTGGATTTTCCTTTAGCTTTGACCTGAAGGAAATGGTAGACGGATCTGGCTGCACCTATTCACGTGCAGATTGAAGGAGGCTGTATACAATAACCAACAAGAAAATTTTGTGAGAAGACATGTATGAAATTCAGTGTTTGGGAAGGCAGTGGAAACAAAAATTGCTAAGCTAAGTGAAGTTGTCTTTTTCTGATGAGGAATAGTTGGGGGATGGAGAACAAATCTTTGGAACTGTTAACTGAGAGCAAATAGAGAAACCATTGCTTGAGATTCTCTTGATATGAAATGATAAGGATGGAACCAGCAAAAAGACACAGCTCAATCTAGCTGGACAATAGAGACAAAGCTTTGGAGGAGGCTGTTGTGGCCAAGGTGGTACATAGGTTGGGAAGAATGAGGAACAACGTGCCATAATAGTACACGATCATTATAGAACCCAATTTGTGATTTTGATATGAATCATTCACTGTGAAAGGGTACAAGCATAATTGGAGAGGTTCAAACATGAAGTTATGGGAGAGATGGGTATGAATTGGGAGGCAACATGTTGAAGGACCCTGGAGCAGAAAGAGAGATTAGAGATGGGGTGAATGTTTGCAAGGACAGAGGTGTCAAGTGTGAGGTTTTTTAAGATGGGAAGTAATGGCAGCAGATTTTAAAAGGGAGAGGGGAAAATGAGAGAAGAGAGAACTTTTAACAATGCCAGCAAGCATGGAAACCATAGTTGAAATAAAGTTTGGGAGTAATGCCTTGTGATCAAGATAACTCCAAGAATGATGAAAATTTAGGGCTGGGTGATGTTTGGATGGGGCTGGGGGAAGGGGGATAGGCATAATCTCAATGATTTGAGACTTCCCCCTAATTGCTCAGATTTTGTGGAGAGGAAAAGGTATAAGAGTTTAAAAAAAATGTCTAGTAGTGAAGAGCTGTTCAGGATGTTCTGAGAGCAATGGATAATTTTGGTAGATTGGAGCAGGATCTGCTGGTGCTTTTTAGTATAGCCAGATCTGCGTAAATGGCTCAACCAGTTATCTGTCATAAATGTTCAAATCTATGATCTTGGACATAAGCAGGTGGAAATGAGGGCAGGTTTGAGGGGCAAAAAAAGTGGTGGAGAGTAAGGGCTTTATGTATGAAAAGGGCAGCAAAGTTGAAGGTAAGGTTGTGATAGAATAAATAGGTAGCTGTATAAATATTGTGCTGAATAGAGGGCTGAAGGTGAATCATTGGGGATTTGTAACCGATTTGGAGAGAAGTTGGGGGAGGAAAGAGAAGCTGAGTGAAGAGAGTTACAAGGCAGTTGTCGGAGGTGGCCTTAACTGTAGTTGAAATGACAGGAGTGGAAAGGCCACATAAGATGGTAGGGCTGAAATAGAAGTAGAAGTGCTTAAATGTAGGCTTAGGATGGTAATGAACTCAAAAACGAGTGCACGATAAGTTGTGATAGAGGTTGAATCACAGGGTGAAAAATCCCTTGGGGTGCAGAAGTTGAGGAAAGAAATTACTGAAGATATCTAAGTGAGACAATTATCTCGCAGAGATAAAGAAAATGAGGATCTTGAAGGAGAGACAAGGTGCTGAGGAGGAAGGTGACAGACCAAGTTGAGACATAATGATGAGGGCCACACATGCAGCATGTGAAAGGTATCTCAGTGCAGGGAGGCTTCAGCAAGCTGGACTTTCAAACCCATTGAAATTATAGTTTTTGTTCCATGTCTTGTGCTACACGTCCGACAGAAACCGATTGAATAAAATGCATATCTTGAATGATAGTAATTAATCAAATGTTGTATAGTGGACCAAGGATTTATCCAATACCTAAGCAAGGCATACCAGTTATTGATGTCAAGCACGAATACGCAAGCATGCACCAGGTCGGCTATAGCAAGGTTGAGTGCTGGTTTTGATATATTTGGTTGTACTTCTTTTTAATCTCAGATACTGGCTTTAGGGCAAGTAACCTGTATGTTGCTTGCCCTCTAATTTTTACATTTAGATGCTTGAATATGTTTGCACAGTATTGAAGTGGTTAATTACACAAAGGATCAGTTAATTCCTTTAAATTTTTGTTTCCAAAGTGAATTTTTGAATTGGAAAAATAAGAATGGATGGGGGAGGAGAGAGTTTACCTTGAATAGTCTGTAGTACCAAATTTAAGATTGTTAGCACAATGTCATAGAATCCTTACAGAACAGAAGGAGGCCTTTTTCTTTAAGCCCATTGAGCCTGCACTGACAGCAATCCCACCCAGACCCTATCCTCATAACCCTACGTAACCCCCTACAGCGAATCCTCAGGGCAATTTAGCATGGCCAATCAACCTAACCCACACATCTTTTGGACTGTGGGAGGAAACTGGAGCATCTAGAGGAAAGTCGCGCAGACGTGGGAAAGCTGAGCAAAGCCAGAATTGAACCAGGATCCCTGGTGCCGTAAGGCAACAGTGCTAACTCATTGTGCCAACATGCTGCCCATGATAGAAATGTGGAAATAAAAGGAGCAAAAATATATAATTAGACTCTAAATGAGGGTAGGTGGGTTAGTAAGTTTGCTGATGACACCAAGATTGGTGGAGTAGTGGATGAGGTGGAGGGCTCTTGCAGGCTGCAAAGAGACATTGATAAGATGCAGAGTTGGGCTCAAAAGTGGCAGTTGGAGTTTAATCCTGATAAGTGTGAGGTGATTCATTTTGGTAGGACAGACTTGAATGCAGATTACAGGGTTAATGGCAGGGTTCTGAGGAATGTGGAGGAACAGAGAGATCTTGGGGCTCATATCCACAGATCTCTGAAGGTTGCCACTCAAGTGGATAGAGCCGTGAAGAAGACTTATAGTGTATATTAGCGTTTGTTAACAGGGGTATCGAGTTTGAGCCATGGGGTTATGCTACAACTATACCGGACATTGGTGAGACCACATTTGGAATATTGTGTTCAGTTCTGGTCACCTCACTATAAGAAGGATGTGAAAGCATTGGAGACAGTGCAGAGAAGATTTACCAGGATGCTGCCTGGTTTGGAGAGTAGGTCTTATGAGGAAAGGTTGAGGGAGCTGCGGCTTTTCTCTTTAGAGCAGAGGAGGATGAGAGGTGACTTAATAGAGGCTTATAAGATGATGAGGGGAATAGATAGCATGGATGTGCAGAGACTACTTCCTTGGGTGGATGTAACTGTTACTAGTGGGCATAACTATAAGGCTCATGGTGGGAGATATGAGGGATGTCCGAGGTAGATTCTTCACTCACAGTGGTTGGCGTGTGGAATGCGCTGCCTGCTGTGATAGTGGAGTCGGACACTTTAGGAACTTTCAAGCGGTTATTGGATAGGTACATGGAGCACACCAGAATGATAGGGAGTGGGATAGCTTGATCTTGGGTTTGGACATAGCTCAGCACAACATTGAGGACAGAAGGGCCTCTACTGTGCTGTACTGTTCTATGAGACTGACGGTAAAGCACTTTTCCTTGTTTGCTGTGCAGCACAAGGGAAAAGTACAACCACTCCCTAACTTATTGGGCATGTAAAACCAATCCAAATTGAGTAAATGGGCAGACAGTGTGAGCAGTAAAAAGCGTTGATTGCCCATGGATAATCTGCCATCTTCAAAAATTGATGTATCATCATAGACAGGAACTTGGCAAAATAGCAGAGATAAGACTTTTTATTGAAAAACTCCTTGAGTAACTCAAATAAAATTAAGTTAATAGACAAGTAAATTGAAAAAAAATGTTTAAGCCAAGTGAATCAATTTATTTTTTCCATTTCACTATGTTTTAATCTTCTTAAACTTTAAATAAAATGGAAAATCATCAGATGGATATGGAGGTGGTTCTCCTTCCTGATGTTCCAAATTACTATTTAACTATTTCTCTCCCTCCAAATTTTGGTTGAAGAGTGTTCTCTCCGCTATTCAATGTTTAATGTCTGTGCCACACTGCACAATTTCCAGGCAATGTAACACATGACCGTAACACCACATTCTGCACTCTCTCATTCCCTTCCCTATAAACGCTATGCTTTGTCTGTATAGTGTGCTAGAAATGATACTCTTTCACTACATAGTAATACGTGACAATAATAAATCAAATGTCCTAAGTCATGAATCCAGAACCCCCATCATATTTTCATAGCATTTCAACGGAAATAAAATTTCTGCCAGCCTGTGTCTCCTTTTATATTCCATTACCACTCCTTATCTACAACATTGACATGCGAAGAAATATAATCCTGACTTTTAATGTTTCCTTCTGACACTGCAGTACACATACATGAGCGTGTAAGATAATGGCCGGGATTCTCCAGTCTTGTTTGCCCTGCTACCACTGCCAGTGAGAACGGGGAATTTGGTATTCGGCCAAAACTCCATCCACAGTAGCGAAACTGAAGAATCCCAGCCGTGGGCAAGGTCAGAGATTTCCGGCAATTGAATCAGAGAAGATGTAATATGATTTATTTGGGACCCTATCTGTACCCTCTTAAATTCTCAAGCAACCAAGATGCCTGCAATTTCTGAGCAATCGAGAAACTTGGCTGCCTTTTCATTACCTTTTAACGTTTTGGCCCAGCCCTGAATTAACTGTAAATGATCAATGAATGTTACTTAAATCTATTTTCAACAATATTCGAGGAATGTTGCCATAGTGGAATAGTTTTGCCATTGCATGTTTAACCTTGATGATATTTTGTGCTGTAATTTGCTTAAGTGAGTTGGAACTGGTGCTGCACTCCCTACAGGGCATCTGGGATCAGAGAGAGGAAAGCAAGACATCTCTGTAAACTATCCAAATGAAAGACTGTGAAATGAGCAGCATAAGGTCTGTGTTATAATTCAGAAAGCTCAACTGGAAACACGCAGTATTTATTGTTAAATGCAAACAAAAAGGGCATTATATGGCGTGAATACCTAAGTCGCAATGGGACAGTAGTTCTGCAGACCCTTTCCTGGTGCCTGCCTTGTAAAGGGCTCAGGTAACAAGTTCCACTTGGGCAGGCCATTGCTTGTTACCAATTTTGATTTGTTTCAGGAGATCAGCATGTTCCAACCAACTCGATAGGAGACCCCCTCAAACCAAAGCAGTGCACCACATATGTATTTAATTGTTGCGTTGCCTTTTCTTTTATTCTTCACCTTGGCCCTGGATGCCTTAAGGCAAAATCTAAAAAATTAAATCTGTAATTGTGTTGTTAATATAATCATAATCTATCCACACCACATTCATATCCCATATTTATTTAACTAGAGATTTCCAAGGCACAGGTTGCTAAATTAAGAAAGAGAAGACCTAGAATTTCTTAATATTGTGCCAGGGATTAATTAAGTGCCGTCTTTTAAAGCTACATCAGGTGTAAAGTAAATCAAAGCGGAGTAAATTCCCACATTTGTTGGGTTTATTTCTTAGAGATTGGTTAGTGTTTGGAATTCTACACCCCAGAGAGATAAGGAGTAAGGGGGAGAGATACAAAAGTGTCCAGAGGGACAATTTTTTCAGAAGGTGGTGAGTGTCTGGAACAAGCTGCCAGAGGTAGTAGTAGAGGCGGGTACAATTTTATCTTTTAAAAAGCATTTACATAGTTACATGGACACGATGGGTATAGAGGGATATGGGCCAAATGCGGGCAATTGGGATTAGCTTGGGGGTTTTTAAAAAAAAAAGTTGCATAGACAAGTTGGGCTGAATGGCCTGTTTCCAGGCTATAAACCTCTATAACCAAAAGAACTTGTATTGAAGAGCCCCACAGGGAGATCGATTAGAGATAACCCTCATGAGTTTCATAGGGTATCATACTCCTCCCCCTCCAAGTTTGAGGGGTACCCCCTCACTCCTGTGGTAGTGGGGCTGATTTTGTCATTGGCTTCTGGCCTCATTTCTGGCATTTGCGTGGTCTAGCCCAGGGTGGAGGGGGGGAATGTAGGAGAAGGGCATCAAAGGTGAAGGTAAGGTTGTGATGGAACAAATTGGTAGCTGTATAAATATTATGGTGAACAGAGGGCCGAAGGTGAATTATTGGGAATTTGTAAGTGACTTGGAGAGAAGTTGGACAGAGAAGGAAGTGGAGTTGAGGAAGAGAAGCTGAGTGAGGAGAATTACAAGGAAGTTGTCAGAGCTGGCTTTAACTGTAATTGAAATGACAGGAATGAAGATGGTAGGGCTGAATAGAAGTTGAAGTGCTTAAATGTAGGCCAAGGATGGCAGTGAACTCAAAAGTGAGTGCGTGGTAAGTTGCAATAGAGGTTGAATCACTGAAGGTGAAAAATCCCTTCGCAGTGATTAGCACTGCTGTGTCAAAGCGGGAGACACCATCCATGTATGGACAGCTCCTGGTGGATCCCAGGAGTTCTCTCAAAAACAGGACCAGTGTCATGCATGGTAAAGACTGGGAAGAAGATTATAAAACTGTCAATCCCTTCCACCATTGGGATCAGGGGCGACTGTTGCACCAGACGTGCACCATTGGCAACTTATACTCCCCCACCCCCACCAGTGACAGCCATGTCCCACAAATGAATAAAAAAAGCATTCTTTGACAGCACCTCTGAAACCCATAAGGCATTTGGGTGGCAGAGTGGCACTGAGCTTAGCACTTCTGCCTCACAACACCAGGGACCCGGGTTCAGTTCCCAGCGTGGGTCACTGTGTGTGGAGTTTGTACATTCTCCCTGTGTCTGCATGGGTTTCCTCCCACAGTCCGAAGATGTACAGGTTAGGTGGATTGGCCATACTAAATTGCCTCTTAGTGGCAGCAGGACTAGCTAGGTAATTGCATGTGGTTATGGGGATAGGGTGTGGGTGGGATTGTGGTCAGTGCAGACTCAATGGCCTCCTGCACTGTGCAATTCTGAGATTCTATGACATGTCCCCACCATCTCGAAGGACAAGGGCAACAGATGTATGGGGAAAACATACAATTGCAAATTCTCCTCCAAGTAGCATAAAAGTTATATCACTATCACTGGGTCAAAGTCCTGACACTCCCTCCCTAATGCCACTTTCCAGACTGCATTGGGTTAACAAGGCCGCTTACCACCACCACCTCAAGGTAACTAGCATTATACTGCAATTCTGGCTTTGCCACTAAGGCTCTTATCCCATGACTGCTTTTAAAACAAAAAGCATGCTTAATTTTTGTTCATCTGACCTGGAAGTGTTGGTGTATTTATTTAAGTATTCCACAGCAGTAAGAATATTTCCTGAAAATAATCATGTGGCTTTTGTAATTTTGGCCATGTTTATTTGCAAATAACATTTACAGCGTTCCTCAGTACTGCTTTTTCATAGTTAAGGCATTTGGGTAGTCTTTGTCTTTGTGTGACGCTATAAAATAAGTGACGGGGAATCAGCAGCCTGGTTTACATCTCTCTTTGGAGGCCAAAACATCAGTGGCCACGTAAGATTGCCTGCTGACTCACTGTCATCTATCTGTTTTACTGTCCTGTACAAACTCGAGGTCTACCTCAGCACTTCTAGGGCCGTTACAGGTTTGGTTATGGGGCTGTTCACTGCTGTATGCACCATCTAGATATGTGAGGGGAAATTTTCAGCGATAGGTTTAATTAAACAATTCTGAAACATTAGAATATCTTGTAAGATGGAAAACTCCCCCAGTTTTTTTAGTTTACTAAGTGGGCATGATCATACTGAATGTATCCTTTCCTACCCAACCATTACCATGTGGCTTTTTAAATTATATTATTTTGAAGCAATTTCAAAAGAATTACATGAGTTGCAATTCCTCAAGTGCGTTTTCTGGTGTTAACTGGGCACTTGCTCACTACTGTAAAAGTTGTTGGGTAACAGGTAGCTCAAGTGCTGGGAGTCACAAGTGGTTTAGCTTAAAGGGGTTTATTGAGATTGTGTGATGGAACTATCAGAATAGACAGGGCAGACATACGACCTTTTGATAGGTAAGAAGATTCATTGGTGCTGGATCAGACGGATGAAGTGACCTGTGCCCTGCTGCCTGCCATAATGTAGTGCCTTTGATCTGATCAGAATGTTAAGACAAAGCAAGCAAACCTGAGAAAAGTTTCTCCCCTGCCTCTCTCCTCCATGCTTTTTATTCTGCTTTTGAGAGCACATTTATATGCTTCATTTTTAGGGGTTGATGAATATCGTATACCAACCACTTGTTCAGCTGCCGTTTTTCATCCAGTTGCCCAGTTATCAAGGGGTGGGTGCCTATGGTGGACACTTCCTTTCCAACCTCACCTTGCCCTTGAGGTCACTTCATTGCTTGTCTTCTGTAAGAACATTCCATTCATTTATTTGGATAAGCGGACACATTCTCCATCTTATCAGGCCCAGAACTGTTGACTTGAAGGCCTGTGCCTGAAGGAGCTATGTGATATGGATAACAACCTTCTGGAGAACAATGGATAATTGACTGCTCTGCGTTTGTTATCTCTAGCAGGGTTTGGAGAGTTCTTTGAATTTGAGCGAGGGAGAAACTTGTTGTTCGGAAATTGCAGCCTCGGTTTTTCTTTAACAAATATAGAATTGCGAGAAATAATAATATTCTCTGAGCTGTTCTATTTCAGATTCTTAGAACTACCATTTTATTATTGTTACCAAAATTTATACAATGAGCAGCTGTAGTTAATGTTTGTTCATTTAAACAGAAATCTTTGTATAGTGAATTTAGGTGGACCTGTCTTATGGAGCAGATATTTGTGAAATTATTTTCAAAGCTTATCTGTGGTACAAAAAAGTGAATGTGACACAGTAGTTATTGTCAAATTGACTGGGACTTAATAATTTATTAAAATGTCAAACTGATGTATATAAGTGCAGGAGATTACTTATTGCATTTTCAAAATGAAAATCTCCTTTGTTCCTATTCTATGCAAGTACAGCTGAATTTGTCCAGCTGGATTGATGTATGAGGCTAGCTACAACCACAACAGCAAAGGGCAGCAAAATATAATATAGATCAATGTGATGCTATCATTGACATTTCCAGCTGTTCTGTGCAGCGTTTCTTTCTTTTAATGTGCTTCTCAGCAAGGGATTATTTTACAGGGTGAATTTTCTGCTTGTGCGGCCCTTGAGCCAAAGTTTGGAAATCTCTTCAGCAAACAACAATTGATAGTAGATTAATTGTAAATTTTAAATCTGAGATTGCTATATTTTTTTTCTGGATGTGCCAAGGGATATGAACATATCGAGAGGGGTATAATATGAAGGTTGGTTGTGGAGCATGCATGATCTTGTAGAAATACAAAACAGATTCAAGGAGCTAAGAGGCTTACTCCTATGTTCTGTATCTTAGAACCTTGCCCACAGATGGTGGATTTTAGGCCATTACTGACCAAATCCATGTCCCACACTATTCAATCCAGTTATTTAAAAGTTGCACTGACAAGTTAGTAATGTGTGCTGCGAAGAGATGCAAGAAGGAAACTTGGGGTGGAATTCTCCTATCCTGCCTTTGGTAGGCAGGAGTCAAAAAGTCAGAAACTCACTGGTGTAAAATCGTATTGCAGTTCTCCTCATGGTGGGTTAGTGGTGGGCCGGGCTTCTAGTGGTGTGAATGCCATTTGTGTTAATTTGCATCTTATGAATTTGTATTAAAAGAAAACTGCCTGCCATCCTTTCAATACCTGAGGTAGAGTTCCAAATGTGGCATGGGTGCTTTGTTAGTGATGGGCTCAGGGGGAAGGTGGTTTTCTTGTTGAGGCTACCAGCCTTTTCCTCTGGGTTGCTGACATCCTGCACAGTCTGGTGAAGACAGGTGAACTAAATAGTGATGTGGCTGCGCGGGCCTGGTGTTTAAATATCGTATTTAAATTGAACCTGCCACCTGAAGGCTGGCAGCCTAACCAGCTGTCGGCCTACGCGGTAACTCTGAGAGGAACTCACCTGTGCGTAATAAATTAGGTTTCCAGCTCCGAATCTTGTGTGGCATCCCAACGTTCTGGCTAACAGGAAAGGTATCTGTCTGCATCTGCCCGCCGCTGCACTTAGTCTCAAAATAGGATAATTCTGTCCTAACTTCATCTTCCTTGTTGCATGCTGTTGTAGTGCACTTGTTGCAATCAAATTTTATCTTCTACTTAACATTTCTGTTGGTGACAATATACTGGGGACATCAGCAGTCACATTGGTTTGAATTTGTGGTAGGCAGATAAGAGGAACGAAAAATTCCAGAAGTATTAAGAGCACGTTGTAATAATAAGATGCAAAAAGTTTTCAAATACATTTTTTTAGTTTTACAGAATTCTAGCTTTGCTTTCCTCCACTGATTACACTTTTATTGTTTTTTTTTAAAGGAAAGAAAGTTTTATGAAAGTTTTTTTCCCCATTTTAATTTCAACACATTAAACAATATCCCCCAGTCCTCAACCTGATGGCAAATTTTCATATCTTAGGCTCTTTTATACCTTTCCATAAAGTCCTTGGATAGGTTGTTCTTAGCTGTGCCCAATTAGCTTTGCACTCACTTCTTGGGGGCAGCACAGTGATAAAGTGGTTAGCACAGCGCCAAGGACCGGGCTCGATTCTCGGCTTGAGTCACAGTCCGTGTGGAGTTTGCACACTTTCTCCGCGTCTGTGTGGGTTTCCTCTGGATGCTGTGGATTCCTCCCACAGTCCAAAGATGAGCAGGTTAGGTTGATTGGCCATGGTAAATTCTCCATCAGTGCACCTGAAACAGGAGTTGGACTGTGGTAATGAGGGGATTTTAACAGTAACTTCATTGCAGTGTTAATGTAAGCCTACTTGTGACTAATAAATAAAGTTTTTTAAACTTATGACTCCGTTTTGATGATTTTGGAGGGCAACTGAAATGTATCGCTGCTTGATGCGATCTCACCAAGGCCAGGTACATCTTTTAATCTCACCTGTGCAGGCTTGTATGTTACATCCCCACATTTAATTTTGTGGGGGTTTTTTCAGTTGTTGAGCACTGAACCCATGATTTTTTTCATGGTTTATCAGCGAAAATTGAAATATCTTTATCCTGTTGCTTTTAAGTATTGCTCTGTTTGATTGAAATCCATTTCCTCATTTCCTTTTTCTAATCCATGTTGAATTGATTTGTGTCTATTGTCTCTCTGGTTATTGACTGAGCTTGTGCTGATCTCTTTGGATTATTGCATGTTGGTTGCCATTATTGATTGCACACAGTTTATTGGTGTAGGCAAACTTGAACACCCTGGTCAGTAATTTTGTCTTGGGTGCTTGTACATAGCTAGTCAGTTTGTACATAACTCGTGGTAGCCTTAACATGAATCCTTTTGAGTCTCTATTGTTGATAATATTTCACTCTGACATGTACCCAAACATTCTTGATTTGTGCAGAAATCCAAACTAATACTTTGCTAAATTTCCCACAGGCACCAATTTGTTCACAGGCTGGATTTTAGAGTTGGTATCATGAAACAAAATTCACTTCTTTATTTGAAATTCAATTAAAATATTGCACTCAAAAGAAAATCCAACCCCCTCCCCCACCCCCAGCTTCACAAACTCTGCACTGTCTTGAGATTAAAAAATAGTAACACCTGGAAAGTGGATATGTAGGAATATTACTTTTGTGAATGTGCCTTTTTAGTCAGGCTGGGAAAGGTGTAGAATGGTGGTGTTTGATATTTTGAGAGAATTATAAGACAAGGAGCAAACGCTTAGTATCAGAGGGGTAATAGGGAGTGTTTTTTCATATTTATTTCTTCATGGGGTAATAATGGCAATGCTACAAATTCTGGACAGAGATTGCTTTTACAGTGGAATGGCTTGTGAGGTCCATTCAGACAATGTTACGTGCCACATGCGGGCCAGATTGAATTTGGGTGGCAGCTTCTCTTCCCTTGAGAGTATTAATAAACTAGTTGAGATTTTAAAAAAGTATTCATCATCATTTCTTTTTGGTACTATCCCAAACATTGCAATGTTTCAGCATTGAGCAGTCTGTTCTCCATGATTGATTATTGATTGCATCACAGTAATTTTTTTTCAAAATTCCAATAAGGCTTACTATGAGTTTTCAAATTGCTCTTATGTGGTTCTTTGAATTTAAAATTCATGAGATCTATTGAAGTGCTTTAAAGTTTCTTAATGTTGGTCTGAAGCAGTTGGCTTTCCGTTGATCTGTGGCGTAACTTGAAAGCTGAATGTCCATCTTATTAAAGAAGGGGATGCAATTTTAGTTGCAATTTTTTATTATTGTATGCTATTAAACCCTTTTTAAATCAACAATAGGCAACAGTTATTGTCAAACTATTATAAGCCTCCTGCCCTTGACTTGGCTCACTCATGCCTTTGATTATTCCAGTCCTCCCCTTTCGCCTTCCAGGAATATTAACTCATCTAAAATTCTGTTGTCTATATCCTATCACACATCAGTTCGCATTTACCCATCAGCCTTGTGTGCACTGACCCATATAAGCTCCATGGTGCTTCCAAGGATTGTAGATTGCTTTTGGAAAACGTAGGTTTTCAATTCCAAGTGCTATGCTGGGGAACAAACAAAAGCTGACTAACAACCTCACAGAAACACTGGTATTTCAGAAATATCTCTGAACATTGGCCTATGATAAATAGAGGTTGAAATGTCACAAGTTGCAATCCCAGCAGTTGCACTCTGATTAAGCTTATGATAGCCACTGGCATTTGGCTCTGCAGGAGATTGCAGTGTCAATGAGAGGGTCCTTAATTGGTCTCATACAGGCACCATTTTTGGAGCCTATCTTGCCTAGGTGCCTGAAGACCTTGGCCTACAATGGGACTGAAGAGGGAGTTGGCTAAGTGCTGTTCTGACCCTGCACAATGTTCATATTCTTTTTTTCAATTCTTTCAAAATTCAAATGACCACAGAAGACATAAGCTGAACCTAAGGATCATGAGGTAGCAATGAAAATCAGCCAGCTGCAGGAAGGACGGAATGTAGGAACAGGAGTAGACCATGTGACTCATTGAACCTGCTCTGCCTTTCAATACAATGATGGCTGATCATGGATGGAATTATGTATTCCTTGAGAATCTGCCTAAATATATTCTTTTGTTTGACATGGGCATTGCTGGCAAGGCCAACATTTACTGCCTGTATCTAATTGCCCTTGAGGATTGGTGGTGAGCATCTTCCCTTAACTGCTGCAGGTACATCTACAGTGCAATTATGAAGAGGGTTCCAGGAATTTTGAAGGAATAGTTGTATATTCCAAGTTAGCTTGATGTTTGGCTTAGAGAAGAAACTTGCAGGTGGTGGTATTTCTATGCATCTTCTCCTTCTAGCTGGTAGAGATTGAGGGCTGGAAGGTGTTGATAAAGGACTCCTGGTGAGTTGCTGTAGTGCATTTTGTCTGTAGTATACACTGATGTCACAGTACATTAAATAGTGGAGGGGGTGAATGGTTAAGTTGGTGAACAGATCACTTAATAATATTTGTGCCATGCATAAGCCAAGCCTGAATGTTGTTCTAGTCATGCTGCATATGGACATGAATCGTTTCGTTATCTGAGGAGTTGCAAATGGTGCTGACCATTGAACGTTTTGCATCATCGTCATCAGTGAATATCCCCATTTCTGACCTTATGATGGAGGGATGGTCTTTGATGAAGCAGCTGAAGATAATTGGGTCTAGCACACTACCCTGAGGAACTCCTGCAATAATACACTGTGACTGAGATGATTGACTGCCAACGCCAACTGTCACCTTCCTTTGCGCTAGGTATGACTCCAACCAATGAATAGCTTTCCTCTGATTACAACTGATTTTGATTTTTGCCAGAGTGGCTTGATCTTGCAGCATCAACATTGGGGTATCCACAGCCCTTTATAGTAGAGAATTCCAAAGACTCTCAACCCTTTGAGTGTGGAAATTTCTCCTGATCAATCCTAAATGATTGTTCTTTTGTCCTGAGACAACATGACCACAAATTCAGCCACGAAACTACTCAAACTGTGAATGTCCTGAAGTAGAATTCCATTTTCTTTAAGGATTTAGACACTGATTCTCATTCAACAGCAATTCCTGACCAACCTGACTTCCATGGACGTGCTCTTCAGCAAAATGATTCATTTTTTTCAGAAGCTGTTTAGCTCCACTCACAATAGTCTTGATAGCATGGATCCACCAACACTACCTTTGTCCAGACAATCATAGAATCCCTACTGTACAGAAGGAGACCATTCAGCCCATTGAATCTGTACTGACCAGCCAGCCGCTATGCCCATAACCCCATGCATTTACCCTGCTAATCCCCCTGACACTAAGGGTCAACTTAGCATAGCCAGTCAACCTAACCTGCACATCTTTGGACTGTGGGAGGAAACAGGAGCACCTGGAGGAAACGCATGCAGATGCGAGGAGGATATGCAAACTCCACGCAGATAGTGACCTGAGGCCAGAATTGAATCTGGGACCCTGGTGCTGTGAGGTTGCAGTGTGAAACACTGTGCCGCCAGGACCATCAATTACTTTCACCTTGCATTTCTCTATAGCCAACTGCTGAATCAAGCCTTCATTTTCTTCAGCCTGCCTGCATTGTACCACTGAGTGATCAAATGGCTCCATGTCCTTGATCTGGTATCAATCTTCATTTTAGTTTGTTTCCCTAGAAACTTAAATTCAATTTCCCTTTCAGTTAAAGCCTGACTGAAAAGAAAATACAAGTTTTGAAACCAAGGATTCCATTACAAGCCTTTATTGAAGACTCACATTTTCCACTTAATGAAGCAATCAGATTTTCTGAAACGGCAGAGCTTGGACACATCATTTTAATATCTTTATGACATGACACTGATGGAAACTCCACAAGCCTTCTTCCAATGGTCATAGACTCATAGAATCATGCAGTGCAGAGGAGGCCCTTTGAGTTTGCATTGACACATTAGAAACACCTGAACTCTCACCTAATCATACCCGCCAGCATTTGGCCCATAGCCTTGAATATTATGATGTGCCAAGAGCTCATCCAGGTGCTTTTTAAAGGATGCGAGGCAACTTGCCTCTACCAATCTTTCAGGCAGCGCATTCCAGACCATAACCACCCTCTGGGTTAAAAAGTTTTTCCTCACTAAAGCTTTTTTCTTCCCCCAAACCTCCTGCCCCTCAACCTGAACCTATGTCCCTTCGTGGCTGACCCTTCGACTTCTATCCTTTGTAATCTTGTATACCTTGATCAGGTCACTCCTCAGTCTTCTCTGCTTCAATGAAAACAGCCCAAGCCTACCCATCCTCTCTGTCAATTCGCTCAATTTGAGGATGATGCTTATTCAAAGTTGCATGTTTCTACAATAGGTCTTCTTGTGACTGAACAAGGCAGTTCTTGACCTACAGATCTTTGAGTACATAAGGCAGGGTAGGATACTCTGCAGGCTAGTGCAGAACTTGTTTCCTTTACTTTCCTCCTTTGTTGCTCCTCTGCATCAATATTAAATAGTTTGGACTCGAAGCATGATGCAGCTTGATGGATAAGATGCCATCAATCTGAATGTCTAGTCGCCAGCAACTCCCAGCCATCAACACCTGTGATGTTCTAAGTGTTTATTAGCCATATTCATTGACTTTGAAGTTTACGCAAAAGTTTACCGGAATATTTGTGCTATTCTTGAAGGGTATGGGAGGGGAAAAAAGTGCTGTCACTTAATCTATTTTGTTTTGGGGATATTGAAAGCTGGTAAAGTTCATACATGTTTGCATACTGTTCAAAACTGAAGTACAGGAGCATTTTGAAGGTTAACTATAAAATATGTCACAATTTAAGCAATATTTTCTTCAGCTTGTATTCTGATGAATTGCAGACAGTAGATTTTCCACATCTGTTTGTGATTTAAGATGTAAAGCACTGAGATTTTCTGAAGAAAGTGTTTCAATGTTCTGCCTTAGCAATGCCATTTAACTTGGAAATGTTTAAATGGGAATGTTTCTAAATGTCCAGC
Organism: Carcharhinus amblyrhynchos; assembly: GCF_965287045.1. Classification (NCBI taxonomy): domain Eukaryota; kingdom Metazoa; phylum Chordata; class Chondrichthyes; order Carcharhiniformes; family Carcharhinidae; genus Carcharhinus; species Carcharhinus amblyrhynchos. The sequence continues at coordinate 101,166,526 of NC_137329.1, forward strand.
ATAGGTTAGTGCAGTAACTGGAAAACATTTGAAAGCCACTAATTCTGTGACTCTTCAACATCGTAAAAACATATTCATAATATGAGAGCCAGAGCTTTAGTTTTAATGTGAATTGTAAAATTGGTCTGTACCTGAAATGTGGATGCCAACATTTTTCATGCAAGAATGAGAGGAATGGGTAGAAGAAAGGTTCCAGTGTAAGACTCTGATTTCACACGGCAAAATGCCTTTTTTAAAAAAAAAGAGGCTTTGGAAGGCTCATCGTTGGCAAGACGTTGTGTGGTGGCCATGTGTGTTTCTAATTACAAGTGTAGTAGGAGAAACTTTAGCTTTGTTCATCATTGGCCACTTTTACTGTTAGATCAGCTAGATATTTTGGACTTGAGCACTCAGACTTCCAGTTGTGTACAAGTGGATGACTTTAAAAGTTGCCTCAATGCTTTTACACTTGAATACATGTCCTTGGAGGATACGTAAAGATGCTGTCTAACCTATTTTCTGCTTTGGGGATGTTGAAAAGTTGGTAAAGTTCGTGGATGTTTGTGTGCAGCTCAAACTCAAATAGAGGTTGATTTTGAAGCTTAATCATAAAATATATTACATTCTGAGCAATATTTTCTTTGCATTTGTATTCTGATAAAGTGTAGGCAGTTGATTTTTCATATCTATCTTTGATTTATGATACACTTAGACTTCTTTCCAATTCCAAACCAGAACTTCTGCATACAAATACTTGCAAGAGCAGAAAATCAAAGGGATATGACACATGACTTTGGAATGGTTTTCGCAATGCAAATATTTCAATAATGATCGAAAAGTGTCATCTTAAATCAAAAGCCTTTAATAAAATGGCACGTGCAAGTGTCCAAAAATAACATGATTGAGAAATCAACAGAAGACTGCTTTCTCTCTGTCCTCATTGATTTTTTTTTAAATGAAGCGCTGTTTCTATATAAGACATTTTTGGGTTGGAATTTCATTTAGAAATGCCAATTAAAATCTCGTAAAGGAGGAAGCTATTAGCAAGCATAGTACGACACCCCACTGACTCAACGATATGTAGCTTAGAAAAGATTTTTTAAAATCTGTACGCAGCTCATTATCAGCACTGTGCCTCATCTCAAGGAAGTCCTCTTGCATAGTTAGCTGTCAACTATGATATTTGTCCTCGAGTACCTCCATTAATTAGACATGGGCCGCCTTGCTTTGTGTTCTGAATTCTGAGCTGAATTTGCCCAGATATGGTTTTATATCTTAATTTTGTGCTGGGAAGTCTGCTGGGTAAGGTAATAATTAACAATTCAGCATCTGATATTGTCCTCTAGTATCTGAAATGTTGGCGAGGTGTTTGTGTTAATCCTCGGCAACAAATCTTTTCCTCAATCCAGGAATATCTGATGTTTGGGTCAATAGTCAGCAACTAAAAGATGTCTCTGGCACGTTGATAGATTTGAATTTTGTCCCCTAGAATCACGTAGCAAGACATAGAGGGCATGCTGTTAAACTACTATCCTGTAGAAGATCTTTCTCTGAATGGGGTACTAGCTGTGATATAAAATCTACTTAGAAGCTTGAGTAGAGCTTTATTATCAAATCTGATAAATATAAATACTCTGGTCAGTTTAGCTAGTGAGATGGGGATTTCTTCCACCACCACCACCGCACACCACCCCCCACCCCCCAAACCTATCCTGAACCTTCCCATGCTGACACTATAGTTAAGAAAGCCCACCAATGTCTCTACTTTCTCAGAAGACTAAGGAAATTTGGTATGTCAGCTATGACTCTCAACAACCTTTACAGGTGTGCCATTGAAAGCATTTTTTTCTGGTTGTATCACAGTTTGGTATGGCTCCTGCTCTTGCCAAGACAGTAAGGAACTACAAAAGGTCATGAATGTAGCCCAATCTATCATGTAAACCAGCCTCCCATCCATTGACTCCATCTACACTTCCTGCTGCCTCAGCAAAGCAGCCAGCATAATTAAGTACTCTACACATCCCGGACATCCTCTATTCTACCTTTTCCATTGGGAAAAAGATACAAATGTCTGAGGTCACGTGCCAGCTGACTCGAGAATAATTTCTTCCCTGCTACCATCAAACTTTTGAGTGAACCTACTTTGCATTATGTTGATCTTTCTCTACACCCTAGCTATGACTATAAACTATATTCTGCACTCTCTCCTTTCCTTCTTTATGAACGGTGTGTTTTATCTGTATAGCGCACAAGAAACAATATTTTTCCCAGTACGTTAGTACATGTGACAATAAATCAAGTCAAAACCATGGGTCCCACTATAAGGGGGCCGGAAAATCCAACAGAAGTTATAGTTTTTGCCACCGATTTTGATCTTGTTTGACTTGGGGCAAGTTAACTTTTAGTCTGTGCAATCTACCTGTTAATAAATACTTGTCACTCCTACAAATGTCTGTTGAAAACCTTGGACTTACTACTTATGAGGCAGATGATCACCATGTGATCACAAAGCCAATATAGTGGAAACTCTATAGTTGGTGATGCTCTTGCTTGACCTGATTGCAATCATATGGATTTGGAATTTAAGCATCCTAAATAATACTGTTAAACTTATGCTGGTTACACCATCATCCAATTGTCAGCCAAGATTCATGGTTCCTCTTCTGGCTTAGTGAATCCAGCGCACACCATGATTAGGTTGGAACATTCCCTCATTTTATGTAATTGCAATCATAAAGGCTGTTGTGGTTCTACAAGCTGTAACTTCCACAAAATGTGGGTTTAAAAAAAAGTTGTTTGCAACCAAAATACAATGTGAAAGTAGTCAAATACTGCAGGGCAGTTACCATTTTATACAGAATTACAGAAAATGTGCACAATAGAAACATTCAGCTCGAATAGTTTGTGCTGATGTGCCATATGAATGTTATCTACTCATCTGCCTCTCAGCAAATCTTTCTATTTCATTTTTTTCTTTTGTACTCTAGTCTCCTTTTGAAAGTATCTAAGCTATTGACCCCAATCATGTCCAGTGGTGGTGAGTTTCACATTCTAACTGTTAACCAAGTAAAGACATTTCTCTTTGTTTCCCCATTGGATTTATTAGTAATTATCTTGATTTACGACTCCTAGTTGTGTTCTACTGAACTAAGCCTTAAAAGTAGGACAAGGGGACAAAGGTTCAAATTTGTTTTTAAAAAAAAATGAATTTAGAACTGACGTCAGAATGAGCAACAAGTGGATCAATTAGTGACAAGTTATTTCAATATTTTGTGTTGATTTAAAGGGAGTTATTACATAAAATCAAATGAACACAGCTCTGTAAATATGTTCTGGTAAGTGTTACGAATTGGCCTATTTTGTCTTGCTTCAGTGATAGCTGCCACCTCCTCCCTTTCTGGTCTTAGTTACCACATGCTGGAAAGCCTTGAGAAAATAGCCCGTATAATCTTGGCAAAAATTGCTGTACTACTCAGCAGATTGAACTGTGAAAGCCCATCTATCAGCCTTTTATAATTTCTACCTTTTTCATTTTCTTAAATCAACAGAGGAACACACAATCTAGTGTACTCGTTTGGCTTCTTATGTACCCATATCATTGCCACTTTAAATCCAGTAGTAACTTGGGAAGATTATTCAGGAGGAACATGACAAAGCAAAATCAGAACTAGGAGCAGGAGAAGGCCATCTGGCCCCTCAAGCCTGCTTCACCATTCAATAAGATTATGGTTGATCTTTTCATGGATTCAGCTCCACTTACCTGCCTGCTCACCATAACCCTTAATTCCTTTACTGTTCAAAAACTTATCTCTCCTTTCCTTAAAAACATTCAACGAGGTAGCCTCAACTGCTTCATTGAACAGGGAATTCCACAGCTTTTTGTGTGAAGAAGTTCTTCCTCAACTCAGTCCTAAATCTGCTCCCCCTTATTTTGTGGCCTTATTACTTTGTTCCCTAGTTCTATTGCCAACCACCCGTGGAAACAACTTCCCTGCTTCTAATCTATTCCCTTCATAATCTTATATGTTTCTATAAGATCTCCCTTATTCTTCTGAATTCCAATGAATATAGCCCCAGTCTCTCATAAGCCAACCCTCTCAACTCTGGAATCAACCTGGTGAATCTCCTTTGCACCTCCTCCAGTACTAGTATATCCTTCTTCAAGTAAGGAGACCAAAAGTGTACACAGTACTCCAGGTGTGGCCTCACCAGCACCTTTTATACAGCTGCAACATGACCTTGCTGTTTTTAAACTCCATCCCTCTAGCAATGAAGGACAAAATTAATGACCTGCTGCACCTGTGGACCAATTCGTTGTGGTTCTTGCACAAGGACACCCAGGTCCCTCTGCACAGTAGCATGCTGCAATTTTTTTTACCATTTAAATAATAGTCCATTTTGCTGTTATTCCTGCCAAAATGGATGACCTCACATTTACCAACGTTGTACTCCATCTGCCAGACTGTGGCCCACTTACTTAGATTATCTATATCCCTTTGCAGACCTTCAGCATCCTCTGCACACTTTGCCACTTATCTTAATGTCATCTGTGAATTTTGACGCACTACACTTGGTCCCCTACTCCAAATCATCATAAACAATTGTGGTCCCAACACTGATCTCTGAGGCACACCACTAGTCACTGATCGCTAACCGGTAAAATACTCATTTACCCCTGCTCTTTGCTTTCTGTTAGTTAACCAATCCTCTATCCATGCTAATACATTACCTGTAATACTGTGCACCTCTATCTTATGCAGCAGTTTTTGGTGCGACATCTTGTCAAATGCCTTCTGGAAATTCAGATGCACCACATCCACAGGTTCCCCATTGTCCACTGTGCATGTAATATTTGGTGGAATTCTTTGAGAATAAGTTAAACGTGATCCCTTCTGTTCATGAACCCATGCTGCGTCTTACCAATGGGACAGTTTATATTCAGATATCTCGCTATTTCTTCCTCAATTCAAGCATTTTCCCTACCACAGAAGTTAAGCTAACAGGCCTATCATTAGCTGCCTTTTATCTATCTCCTTTTTTAAACAGTGGCGTCACATTTGCTGTTTTCCAATCTGCAGGAACCACCCCAGATTCCAGCAAATTTTGATAAATTACCACTAGTGCATTTGTTATTTCCCCTGCCATCTCTTTTAGTACCCTGGGATGCATTCCATCAGGGCCAGGAGACTTGTCTACCTTTAGCCCCATTAACTTGCCCAAAACTACCTTTTTGTTTTGTGATAATGATTAGTTTTCCACCTACCATAGCCTTCCTGTCATCAATTTTTGGCATGTTATTTGTGTCTTCCACTGTGAAGTCCGACACAAAATATCTCTTTCAATGCCTCAGCCATTTTTCTCAATTACCATTTTTAAATCCTCCTCATCCTCTAAAGGACCAATGTTTACTTTTAGCCACTCTTTTTCATTTTATATATTTGTAGAAACTTTTGCTACCTGTTTTTATATTTCGAGCTAGTTTACTCTCATAATCCATCATACCTTTCTTTAAAGATTTCTCGTGGCTTTCTGTTGACCTTTAAAGATTTCCCAAGCCTCTAGTTTCCCACTGATCTTTGCCACTTTGTATGCCTTTTCTTTCAATTTGATACCCTCCTTTATTTCCTTAGATATTCATGACTAATTCTCTCTTTTTCTACAGGCCTTCCTTATCACTGATATATACTTTTGCAGAGCACTGTGAAAGATCACTTTGAAAGTCCTCCACTGTTCTTCAATTGTCCCACCGTAAAGTTTTTGCTCCCACTCCTCATTAGCCAACTCCTCCCTCATCCCATTGCATCTCCTTTATTTAAGCATAAGACGCTGTATTGGATTTTACCTTCTCACGCTCCATCTGTATTTTAAATTCAACCATACTGTGATTGCTTCTTTCATCATGATTGACACTGCAGTGTAAATATTTGTATTAAAAGGGTAATTTTTTTGGCGTAAATGATTTATTCCAGGAAAATTTCCAAAAAGTCCCTGTTTACCAGTCTTAGAAGTACCCTGGCGAGAAACATTCTTAACTCACTAACCATTTTTCATATCTTTCTTGCCACTCTCATAGATTGGACACAGACACACGTGCACACATCAAAGTTATATTCACGATAATTTTATTTAAAAAAAGATGCAGTGTACACCCTCTTTCCCCGTAAAACTGATTCTCTGATCTTGTGTACGTTCATGCATCTGCTCTTTGACTATATAAAGGATCTTGATTCCCTCAATAATGCATATCTTGGCTTATTTTGAAGTCCTGAGGATATGTCAGAGTTGCCACTATTTTGAATGCTATTATGAATCAATGCCTACCGCTGAGAAGCAATTGGTCCAAGTTATACTTGGATAGGATATAAGATCTTAGAAGTATAGTGCTCTTGTGCCAGGCCTGTAAATCCAACTGGACCCAACCTCAAAAGGGATGTGAGCAGCTATTATAACTGTTCTAAGTTATTAGGCTGATGCAGAGCTTGGAAATATCCTGTGTCCAGCTTTATTGAAGTTAGATATTTGTAATCTTAAATATCACCTGTACAGTACATGTAAATGCTTGCCAGGATTTTATTATTTTGACTTCTAGGATATTAAAGAATAAACCAGTGCCCTTCGTTAACACACACCTCATACACAAATACTACTTCTTTCACAGGAAACATGATTGTTTTGAAAAGAGGCAGCTGATTAACTCCCATCAAGTTCATTCTGCTCTGTGTGGAGCAATCCAGTCAATCCCACTGCCCCGCTCGATCCCTGTAACACCACAGATTTATTTCCTTCAAGTGCCCATCCAATTTCCCTTAAAATCATTGCTTGTGCTTCCACTACCCTAACGGGCAGCGAATTCTAGGTTATTATCACTTGCATAAATAAGCTCTTTCCCCCTACATCTTGCGCCCATGACCTTAAATCTGTATCTCTCTGCCCTTGGAATAGTGTTTCCTTGTCCTGTCCAAACCTGCCATGATCTTGTACACTGATTCCCACTCAATCTCCTTTTGCCCCAAGGAGAATCTGTATCCCACAATCTTGAGGATCATCACATTCTTTCTGAAGTGTGGTGACCAGAACTTGAAACAGTACCCTTGTTGGAGCCTAACCAGAGCTGTTTGAAGATTCAGCATAATTTCCCTGTTGTACTCGATGCCGTTTTTATGAAGCCCAGAATTCCCCCCTCGGTATGTCCTGCCACCTTCAAAGATCAATGCACATGCACGCCCAGTTCCCTTTCTTTTGCACACACTTTACTACTGTGTTGGTAAATATATGTTGCCTCTCCCTATTCCTTGTATCAAAATGCATCATCATACAGTTTAAATTCCATCTGATGAAACCTTCTGCAACTTGACATAGAATGGACAAGCAATGTGTGAAATCCCCACTGTTTGCCACTCATCAATGTGATTTGAAGCTGCTTATCCAGGAGCTCATATTATATCCATTAAATAGGTGAATTGTATACCCTTGTTAGTAAGCAACATTGTCTATCGTTAAGATGGATCCTAACAGTATCCACAATTTTCCAGATGAATTCTTTCTGGTTTCCCTAAACTTGGAATTGTTTGTATGGACCTGAAATGGTTTGATGTCTCATATTTCTCATAGAATCCTTACAGTGCAGAAAGAGACCACTTGGCCATTGAGCCTGCATTGACAGCAATCCTACCAAGGCTCTGTCCCCGTAACTCCAGGCATTTACCCTGCTAATCCCTTGACAATAAGGGGCAACTTACCATGGCCAGTTAACCTAAGCGGCACGTCATTGGACTTTGGGAAGAAACTAGAGCACCCGGAGGAACTTCATGCAGACAAGGGGAAAACGTGTGTATTCCGCACAGACATTGACCCAAGGGTGGAATTGAACCAGGGTCCCTGGCACTGTGAAACAGCAGTGCTAACCACTGTACCACCATGCCACCCTGACTATATAGAGGGGATTACAAATGACTGAACTCTTCACATTGCATTTAAAGATAATTAATTGATCTTACTATTAATTTTTAACCTTGGCTGAAAACTTGTTTTTTGTTTGCCTCTTGTTCTTTCTGGACCATATGGGAAGGTGATGGTGTAGTGGTATTGATACTGGATTAGTTATCCAGTGACTGAGGTAAATGCTCTGGGGACCCTGGTTCAAATCCCACCACAGCAGCTGATGAAATTTGAATTTGATTTAGAAAAAAATCTAATGATGACCATAAAGCCATTGTTGTAAAAACCATCTGGATCACTAATGTCCTTTAGGAAAAGAAATCTGCCATCCTTCACCAAACTGGATGACGTGTTTTCAGATTCACAGCAATATGGTTGACGCTCAACTGTCCTCTGAAATGACCAGTACCACTCAGTTCAAGAGCCAATTAGGGACGGGCAATCAATGTTGAGCCAGCTGGCAATGCCCCACATCCTATGAATGGATTTTATGAAACTACTCATTGTACTAGCTATGGAACACTGAAGGAATAGTTTAATTTTTGATTTGTGAAAGTGCAGATAATCTTCTTCACCTGAGTATGGGGAAAGATGGCTGGAAATTTACCAGATATTTGCCAGCCTCTTCCCCGTATCTGTGTGTTTATTGAAAGGGAATTATTAGTCATGTATGAATAATACAAGTAGAAGAGGATGCGAGATTATACCTAGAGGGAGCAAAGTTCAACTTTGGAATAATTACTGCCTGTGTCATAGTTTCTATCACTCCTCCCTCACCTTCAGGTTTAATCTTTTCGAACTGTCTTTCTCAATTTGGAATTTTGTACAGCTCTCACTGTTAGCGGCTCTGTATCACTGCATTTTTGCGAAGGCTGATAGACTGAAGGTCTGACGTGTGAAATCGAGTTATGAACCTCTAGAGCGTGTCTCAATCTTGAATACATTTCTAATTTCCAGAAACATCTGACCAAAATCAGCACATTAAATTTGCTGCTTTTTTTTATTATTTATAAATGTTAAATAATCCCCAAATGACTTGGCCAGGAGAATGATTTAAAGATCTGCTCTGGACTTCTGTCTTGATCTTGTGCTATTCAGTTGCTTCCCACTTGAAACATTTATTTGGGGATTCTGTGTAAAAAGGCAAAGGGGGGACGTTGGTTTTCATCCTGATTCAAGCACTGTGGTGATGAGCATCATATGTGATTTTACTCTATAATGAAGGATAACTGTATGAAGAATGAGGTTTACTTTCAGCCGTTTCATGTAGGCTAAACAAACCTTTTAATTGCCCACACCCAGAGATTAACTTGACCTTAAGTCTAGCACCTTCTTTTAGTGTCACAAGTAGGCTTACGTTCACACTGCAATGATGTTGCTGTGAAAATCCGTGATTGCCGCATTCCAGCACCTTTTCGCGTACACTGAGAGAATATTTAGCATGGCCAATGCACCTAATCAGTATGTCTTTTGGAGTGTGGGAGGAAACGAAAGCACCGAGTGAAAACCCGTGCAGACACGGGGAGAATGTGCAAACGGTGACCCAAGCCGGGAATTGAACCTGGGTCACTAGTGCCATGAGATAGCAGTGCTAACCACTGTGCCACCAGCAGACATTTTTTCTTATTTTTAATCAGGGTAATTACACCACAGAAAGAGGCCTTTTGGCTATTCATTTTGGGTAATGTGTATCATTTTCTTGAGCTTATAAACCAGGTTTTCAGATTTTGCTGAATGTGTCTACTGCAGCAATTTGCACTTAATGTGCTGAAATGGCCCACAACACTTTACAAAGAAAAACTTGCTTATTATTCTGATTTTTGAGCTGCTAACTGAGAGGGAAAGACTTGTGAAAACAATATTAAAATGCAAAGTAATGATGATGAAAGGTTCTGTCACCAATGGTGCAGTGGAAGAGTTGTAGTCTGAAGTTGGAAAAAAACATTGGCAACAAACTTGATAATAAAAAAGAAGATTGCAGTGTTTGAATGGAGTAAGGCTGTACAGAGATTTATAGGTACGTTTTGAGAATTTTGAAAGCAGCGTGTTGAGCAGTTGGATTCTGATGAAGGCAACCAGGAAGGATCCTTAGTGTGGGGTAGAGTTCAGAAGATTTGACAAGGAATGTGTTGGAGGAATAATCTGGTCGTGAAGAAAGTAAGGACAAGAATTTCAGCAGTGCTGAGGTTCAGCTCAAAACAAGGTCGTCCAGTTGCTGGGATGGAAGGAAATGATGTTTCAGAGGATGTGGGGTTTAAAGCTTGACTCTGGATTCAAGAGGAGATCTCTACATGGTCTGATCCTGAATAAGTAGTCAGAGAGATAGATGAAATTGAGAACCAAGTGCAAGGCTTTTAGTGAAGGCTTGTAAAGGCTCTTCGGCCAGTGTTGAACTGGAGAAAGCTCATGTTTGCCTATAGCTTCATGTCAGACAGGCATGTTACCCGAACATGGATTGTTTTTTGGATGATTTTGGTACAATATAAGGAAATACAGTTTGGGATTTGGAGTTTTCCAAAATTTCAGAGAATGGACTGGGTGATATGAAGGTCAGCTCCCTGCACACCAGAATAAATGTTGGGGTGAGTCCACTTCTGGTTGGCCAGGTAGCCTGACTTTCATTATTTGGGCAACAACTCTTTAGAATGAGGCAGAATTTCCATCTGTCTCCATGAGCAAGTCCTGCCTGAAAAGGTTGGTGACAATAACTGATATTGTAGGAAGGCCAGGATGATGAGGTATCATTATGCCCTGAAATCCAGTTAAATCCATGATCTCGCCAGGGCCAGGTTGGCTGGTGGTCATAAGGTGAGGGGGGAGGGCGTCCTTGATTGCCACAACTGACCAACACCACGTGGGGCTAAACCTGCTGGGCTACATGTTTTGCACAAAGCTCTGCCGCTGTCAATTAAATCAGAGCCATGACCAAGATTGCCTACTCTCTAACATTGCTCTGCTCCACCACTACCTCAGCTGATTTACTGCTGTCCTTTCATCCCTGACTTGGCTAATAAGTGCTACGGTCTTCTGGCTAGTTACTCATTTTTCACCCACCATAAATTTAAACCCATCAAAACCCTGCTGTCCATATCATACATCAAATCCTATTTAACCATCACCTCTAAGCTTGCCAGCCAATATTGGCTCCAGATCCAGCGATAGTCCAGTTTTAAAATTCTCATCCTCGTTTGCAAATTTTTCTATGCCCTTGCCCCTCCCTATCCCTGTGACACCCTTCATCCTGTGAGATCACTGCCTCTCTAATTCCAGTCTCTTGCATTTTTTTTTTATTTTGAATGTTCCACGGCTGGTGGCTGTACTTGTAGCTGCCTTAAACTCTGGTCTTCCCTCCCTTGACCCCTCTGCTGCTCAGACCCTCTATATTACTTTTGAGATGCTCCTTGAAGCCTATAGATGTGATTTCCTCTACCTTGCAGCCAGCATTGGTCGGCACTGGGATCTTCAAGCCCTGCCGTTTCACACCCTCTGCCGCTGGGGAACCCATTGTGGGGGTTCACTGTTGGCGGGAATGGGTAGAAAATCCCACCCTATGTTTTGACCAAGGTGTCCTAATATTTATTTGTGTGGCTCAATGTCAAATTTTATTCCATGGTACATTGGTGAAGCATCTTGGGATGTTTTACGATGTTACGGGTGCTATGTAGATACAAGTTATTGATGACGTGTTTTTAGTTTGTGCTTTCATAGTTTTGCCTAATTTTAATGGATATAAGATTGCATTTGTATAGTAAATTTTACAACCCCAAACTCCAAAAAATACCCTTTGAAGTGTAGTCACTGTTGTGTGGCTACTTTACTTAGAAATAAAGCTAACTTTGCCATTTATAGTTCGGTTGTTCTTGCTGTTTTCAGTTGTCCTTTTAGTCAACATGTAAGCTGATTGCACCTATGAAAGAATAGTGCAAAATTATACTAAATTGCTAAATTATATTGAAACTGGTCCTATTTTGTCACAGATTAATTGCTTTTAAAACATTTTATACAGAATGGTTATTTCTAGAGTCGAAATGTTGTGTTTAAAAACTTGCATTTAAAGATTGTTACAACTGTTTCTCTTCCAGAATTTCAGCCATTTTGCTAATCTTTGACTTCTGGTGGAAATCAGCATTTATTTGGAAAGCAAAAATTTTTTTTCCCCTTTTTCAGCTCAACCTCAATCACTGCCTTGGCCGACTACTTCAGCACTGGAACAGACTGAGGGGGAAACTGGCAAATTACAAAATGGCCATGTGAGCCTGAGTAATGTAAATGGAATGCACAATGGGGTCACTCATGGGATTCCAGACCACAGAAAGCTCTCTGCTCCAGTCTCTCAGAAAATGCACAGAAAACTCCAATCAAGCCTTTCTGTAAGTAGTACTGGCAGCAGGAAAAGCAAATTGAGCTCTACAAACTCTCAAAAACCAACATCCACACCAGATGGTAAGTTTAACTATACAGGATCGTTTTATTACACTCCAGTCCAGTACTACTTTTAAAATAATGCTATGGGACATGACTAGCAGGAACCAGGAGCTGTTTTTGTTTGTTTAATAAAAATGCTTTTGTAATTTATTTGATAGAAATATTAAGAACAATAGCATGTCTTGCGTTATTGTTTGCCCAGGGTTATTTCTTTCAGTAGAGCAGATTTTTAAAAAATGACTTGGTTCCCTTGTAGGCTTATGAATCATTTTGCTTTACCCGGACATCCTGACCGACCCACAGGAAGTAATTTCTAATTTAAGGATCTAACATCATGCAAACTGGTTGCTTGTCATGTGATTCAGTGTGAATACATAATTATGTATCTCAAATTATGCACAGATTTTGCAGATGTCTGCTTCAAAATCTAATCATTCTGTTCATTTAAAACCTCTTGTGTATCTTGCACGATCTAAATTCAAGGACTTGAATTCTTATCAAAATATTGGATTTCCTTCCTTCCTTCCTTTAATGTCATGTCCAGAATAAGACATTTCTTTTTTAATACATAAGCCAAATAGTGTGTTTCCAAGCTTGTATAACTGTTGTGATGTAAGAGTTAAGCCCATCTCTTTCTAATGTGACAGCTATTTGTATGCAGTTAGCAGCTGGTGATTGGATGCTACTCAGTTTCAGCAATCCTGATCAATTTTCCCCCATCTCAGGGATGGTGATCACTGAATGTATCACACCTCACGTTGTCCAGTGGAGATCAGGCGACTGCGCAGAACAAAATTTGAACTTGGAAATCACTTGTTTTTTTAATGATGAATGTGGAAGCAGAAAAAAAAACAGTTGTTGGTGCGCGACTTCTTCCATTATACCATATTGGTAAAACAGCTTGGGTTGCTTGATTGGATGCAAAATACTGCGTGAATCTGAAATAAGAGCAGAAAATGCTGGAAAAAACTCAGGTGTGGCAGCATCTGTGGAAAGAAAAATGGAGCTAACGTTTCAAATCCGTGAAGTGTTGCATGGGCTCAACATTAGGTCCCGTCAGAATTTTCTGACTGTTCACGTCAGCAGGATCGTGTGGCCACGTTCCACACACACACACACACACCAGGTTTGATTCCTGGCTTGGATCACTGACTGGGGAGTTTGCACGTTCTGCATGGGTTTCCTCTGGGTGCTCTGGTTTCCTCCCACAGTCCAAAGATGTGTGGGTTAGGTTGATTGGCTGTGCTAAAATTGCCCCTCAGTGTCCTGAGATTTGGAGGTTAGTGGGTAAAATATGTAGGGATATGGAAGTAGGGCCTGGGTGGGATTGTGGTTGGTGCAGACGTGATGGGCTGAATGGCCTCTTTCTGTACTGTAGGGTTTTGATGATTCGATACATCTTTAGACATTAATGGTTAACATTCTTTAGGATGTTTGAATACTGATCAAATAACTAAGAGACTAATGGTGTTTAAGTGCATTTGCTTGAGTTTTGATATTTAACTAGCTCTGCTGAATCTGTTTTGGAATAAATGTTGTGTATTTGTCTTAAATATTTCCTTGAATTCAGTGGCAATGGTTACTTCATAAGGAGGTTCTACATCTTGGACGGTCAGGGTGTTTCCTGGAGACCAAATACATCAGCAGAGATGATGTTGTGGTAATGTCATAGAACCATAGAATCCCTACAGCGCAGAGGAGGCTAATCGGCTCATTAAAGCTGTACTGATTCTCTGAAAGAACGTTTTATCCAGGCCCATCCCAACCTGCAATCCATTCCCATAATCTGTAATCCCTCTAATCTACACCTCTTTGGACACTAAGGGGCAATTTAGCATTGATAAAGGAAATCCATGCCAACACAGCGTGTAAACCCAACATGGACAGCGACCCAAGGCTGGAATTGAGTCCAGGTCCCTGATTCTATGAGGCAGTGGTGCCCACCACTGCGTCACCGTGCCGTCACTGGACTAGTAATCCAACTCTGGGCACATGGGTTCAAATCCCAAAATGGCAGCTGTGAAATGTAAATTCAATTGAGAAAATCTGGAATTGAAAGCTAGTCTCAGTAATGGTGACCATGAAGCTGTCGTCGATCGTTGTAAAAAGTCCATCTGGTTCGCCATTATCTTTGTCTTCCTGAACGTAAGAAATAGGAGCAGGAGTAGGCCATCTAGCCCTTCGAGCCTGCCCCACCATTCAATAAGATCATGGCTGATCTGTCATGGCTCAGTTCCACATTCCCGCCCTCTCCCCATAACCTTTAATCCCCTCTCTTATCAAAAACCCATCAACCCGCATCTTAAAAATATTTAGCGAGGTAACCTCCACCACTTCAATGGGCAGAGAATTCCAGAGATTCACCACCCTTTGAGTGAAGAAGATCCTCCTCAACTCCGTTCTAAACCGCCCCCCCTTTATCTTGAGGCTGTGCCCCCTAGCCCTACTGTCCTTTCTGAGCGGGAAGAGTCTCTCCACCTCTATCCTATCCATCCCATTCATCATCTTATACGTCTCAATGAGATCTCCCCTCATTCTTCAAAACTATAACGAGTACAAGCCTAGTTTATTCAGCCTCTCCTCATAGCTCAACCCCCTCAACTCCGGTATCAGCCTAGTAAACCTCCTCTGCACTCCCTCCAAGGCCAAAATATCCTTGCGTAAGTACGGCGCCCAAAACTGCACACAGTACTCCAGCTGTGGCCTCACCAATGCCCTATACAGCTGCAGCAAGACCTCCCTACTTTTATATTCAATCCCCCTCGCTATGAAGGCCAGCATCCCATTCGCCTTCCTGACCACCTGCTGCACCTGCAAGCTGGGTTTTTGTGACTTATGCACAAGGACCCCGAGGTCCCTCTGCACCATCGGCTGCTGCAGTTTTTCTCCACGTAAGTAATAATCCTTCCTACCATTATTCCTACCAAAGTGGACCACCTCGCACTTGCCAACATTAAATTCCATTTGCCATTTCCTGGCCCATTCGCCCAGCCTATCTAGATCCTTCTGTAGACTCTCCACACCCTCCGCACAATTTGCCGTTCCACCAATTTTGGTGTCATCAGCAAATTTCGACACCATACACTCGGTTCCCTTCTCCAGATCATCTATATAAATGGTAAATAGCTGAGGCCCCAGCACCGACCCCTGGGGCACTCCACTAGTCACCAACCGCCAATCCGAATAGCACCCATTGACCCCCACTCTCTGCCTCCTATTTGACAGCCAATCCTCTATCCACACTAACACCCTACCCCCAACTCCATGTCCCCTGACCTTCTGCAATAACCTCTTGTGAGGTACCTTGTCTTGTGAGGTGCCTTCTGAAAATCAAGACAGACCACATCCACCGGCTCTCCTTTTTTTTTCCGATTTTTTTTTCTCAGTAGGTCGGTCAAAGGTGGCCTCAGTGAGTCAAGGCCAGATGCAAAATCATTAAATAACTTTATTACGCAGAACTAGTGAATGTGCAGCGACAGCTATTTTTGAAAAAATAGTTCCCTTAACTTCAAGTTCCTTCTCACGAATTATTAAACCGTGCAACTATGTCACAGCTCTTTGGTTAAATATGACAGCTGTTCATCTATCTCATTTACTCTCTTCCTACCCATTCCTAAAGTGCAGTTTGGAAAATTGGACCCAGTGCCTGTGAAGCCACTTAATCTTTGAGGGTTTGATTTTAGAACCAGTCTAAATCAAAATTTGGGTCTAATTCTGGACTCAGCAAAAGCATCATTGCTTGCTTTCAATATTGTTTCCACACTTCTTGGGGAAGCTAAACTAGCATTTCAGGAAGAAGAGAATGGATGATTACAGTGGTAGCTTTAGATAAAAAAGGATGGGAAAAAGCTTGATTGGAGCATAAATATCAGAATGGACTGCTTGGGTCAATTACCTGTTTCTATGTATATAGGATATACAGAGTCTTGGAGAGGGGGGTGGGGGGGATGGTCATCGTGTGGAATGGTGGCATAGTGGGAAAACTAAAGGTGCAGGCTAATGATCCTGGGACACAGCTTCCTATCCCACTATGGCAGCTGGTGGATTTTAAATTCAGTTAATGAATCTGGAATTTAAAATGTGTCCCATTCACCATTGCTATGTTATACAACACATCTGGTTCACCAATGCGATCATATGAACTAGCAGCAGAAGTAGGCCATTTGGCCCCCTGAGCCTGCTCCGCCATTTAACTAGATCAAGGTTGATCTTGTTTGTGTTTCAAATTTCACATTCCCATCTACACCACCCTCCCCCAAACAAAAAGGAACCTTAGTTTAAAATATTCAATGATCCCTCCACACCCACCCCACCACCTCCATCACCACCTGAAGTGGAGTTGCAAAGCTGCACAACAATTGGGGGGGAAAAAAAGTCAAATTCTCCTCATCTTTGTCCTTTCAACAAGAAAATCAGTCAAGCTTTCTTGGTCTGGCCTATATGCGACTCCAGACCCACAGCAATTTCTTAACTACTCTCTGAAATGCAAGCTACTTGTTGGGCAGTTAGGGAAGACAATAAATGTTGCCTTGCTGGTAATGCCCACATCCCATGAAAGAATAAAGGGAAAAGGAATCCACTGTTTCAAACCATAGGATCTCTGAGACTACGGGAGGGGTGTGGGGGGGAACACCTCCACGTACATAATTTAAAGATTGCTTGCAGTCGTACCTGCAAAGTCTAAACATTTCAAATGCAAGGAGTGCATCAACTGGGCAGTACGAACTCGATACTGCCACCTGAAACACTAATGCAGTAGAGGCACCTGCTGTCTATACAGAGAGGGATGTGACATGCTTTTTTTAACCCCGTACATGCCAATCAGCAAATTATACTGGAAGCTGCCATCAATCTGATGGTGCTGTGCATTATTTGAAATGTAACTTGGTGTTTATTCACTTTTTATTTTCACCTCTGCAGGGGACTTGTATGTCTATTGCATAAATATGAAAATCTCTGAACTAGATTCCTTTGCTAGGTTTAAAATGTAGGGGATTCATCAAATGCTTAGTTAGATCCTTCTCTAATTTGCATTTAAACAGAGAATAGTCTGCGCAGTTTCTGATCTGTATTGAATAAAAATGTGATTTATTCATACTTGTGAATTTCTCTCAGTTAAACCAAAGCCAGTAGTTTATTTTACCAGTGCCTTATTTGCATTTTATAATGGAGCAAGGAAGTAATACATATTTCTTGTATTCATATTTAACCACAGAAATGCCAGTTCATTCCAGTCTTTGATGTACTTTTTGTCTTCTCAAATCACTTTGGGTTTAGTGAAGCCAGAAAGTGCATTTATAGTATTTTAATCGATGTCTTGAACTTCGGTAATACCTGAAACTGGAGATAAATTGATGAGTCAATTACTGCTTCTGCCTTCAGGGCCTAACAGTCAGTTATATTAACGATAATTAATAGACTTTAGGGAGCAACTAATTTTTCAGGAAATCAAAACAGGATGTACAAGACATAAAGGAAGTGAGTTGAGAACTCTATTTGAAGCAGCATACTAATGGGTGATTTTTTTAAAAAAAACACAACATCCCTGCCTGTTAGCCTTCATGACTGTGTTAGCCTTCATTGACAGAATTAGCTCATTATCACCGCTTATATGATTTTGTAATGTTTCAATGGTATTTAGGGGGACAGAAAATGAATTGAAATATGAAACTGTTTCTGCAAAAAACAGAGTTTCCAGGATGTGTATGTTTTTTAAAAAAAGGTGGGCAGATATATTTGACATGGAACTGAAATGTGCGCACATCTCCTTCGTACAGGTTGCATATCTACATGTAATCGGGGGAATGTATGAAATGAGGGGGAAAGGAATCGAAAATAGAATATCCCTGGAGAAGAAAACCTTGGCTTTCAAGTGCATTTAAGATGTGTCAGCTTGCCTAATTGTTTCAAATTGAGAGGGAAAATGTCGCACTCCATTTCAAAAGCTGTACCAGAGCAATAAACACCCAAGTATCTCAACCAGAAAGGTGCTGAATATGCAAAACAGCATATTTCTTGGAGAGTAGTTTTGTTTAGTGTAATCATGTTTCTCCATATTACAATATTTAAAGTGTAATAATTTTGGCCAGATTTTTAATTATGTAAATGAATTATTTGAAGTACCCTGTTCCAGTGCATTATGATGTGTTTAGGCTTTTGTCTGTTAATTGTTCGCTTATGTTATAATCATTGTTTGTTAAGGGAGTCAGTTATCTCAGTTGACTAAATGGCTAGAGTGTAGTACAGAATGAAGCCTGCATGACTGGTACAATCCCTGCACTGGCTATAATTCGTGGGGCAAATTAAGGAAGCAGACTTGCAGACTTTCACACTTGATGTGGATTGATGTCACTTGTCTGCCTCCAGTAGAGTGTGGTGCCTCTGGTCTGTTATGGACAATGACTAATTAACTTGCTATTGGATTGCGGCAATATCGACTCAGTCTTGAAGAGATACTAGAACTACATTCATGACCTGTTCTGTTTTTTGTTGGATTTCCAGAGTTCTAAGTGCTCCTAGTCATATATTTAATATTTGGGCAGTTTTACTGAGGACCAGTTGTAGGAGATTTACCTGCAACTATACCCACCCACCACCAAGGGTGAGCTAAATCTTTCTAATGATCAGCCATCAGACAATTCTGAGAAGCCCCTTTTACTCCTTCTGTCAAAAGTACTGTTTGAATGAAACCCGTTGCTCATCCCAATCTCCGACTCCGAGTTTGTCCTCCAAGTTGAAAAGAGAAAATAATAATTACCTGACGCAGCTCTCAGAAGCTTGTGTCCATCCGAATCGTTGAACAGCAAGCCTGCACTTTATTTAAATGCCTCATT
This sequence comes from Carcharhinus amblyrhynchos, assembly GCF_965287045.1. NCBI lineage: Eukaryota > Metazoa > Chordata > Chondrichthyes > Carcharhiniformes > Carcharhinidae > Carcharhinus > Carcharhinus amblyrhynchos. The sequence continues at coordinate 101,185,701 of NC_137329.1, forward strand.
ACTTGCAGTGCTACATCGCTTGGTGTGTCAGGTTGGTAGACGGTGTGCCCGTTGACCCAGATGGCCATTGTTAAAATTCTTCTTCTGTAAGTGCACTGCCATGATTTGTGATGTCCAGCAAAACTGGCAAGCACAGGGAACCCCCTTGTCTCACAGTAATGCCGTACTATAATCCAGAGAACTGGAACAAGCTCTATTTGTTGGGGGGGGAGAGGGGATGAATTGCCTTCTCGTGCTTTTCTTTGATTTGAAACTCAGATTGCTAAAACTACTGCTGTGCAGCTAATAAGGACTAAAAGCTGCCCAAGCAGTGCAATAGGAGCCTGCTGAAATTAGCAGGTCTTAATGTAAGTAAGAAGACAGTGTGGAGTTCGCCAGCTGCACTTTAAACACTTTGTGGGGCGGGGGGGGTGTGGGAACAATATTGGAGATGTAGCTCACACCATGACAGTGGTGATGGGGAAGGGTCAGAAGTAGCTAGCAGCCGGGAATCCTGAGAAAGAGTGCCCTTTTTATCGATCGCAGAAAAAAATGGCAGCTGCAGAGCCGCCTTGAAAAGAATTAGAAACGTTCATTTGTTACATAAAGGGTAATGGATAGAAAATTAAAACCAAACCAAGCTAAACCAGGCCCAAGATTGGGAGCCTTAATAGGGATGGGGAGAGAGGAATTAAATTATCAGAGTGCATCAAGCCTAAACTCAATCTGAAAAGTCTAGATTGAAAGGGGGATTAGCAGAGCAAATGAGTAGGGATAGGACCTGGGTGGGATTGTTGTTGGTGCAGGCCAGGTAGGCTGAATGGCCTTCTCTAAACTGCTGGGATTCTATGAATATCTTTTTTTTCGTTTGGTGAACTTGCTAATGGTGTAATCCTAATAGAGTGCATTAATGAGACTTCAACCAACTTCGATGAAATATTAACAGCTGTGATGAATATGCAGGAGAGTGCAGAGCCTAAGGATTGCTGCCCTGTAAGACACTTTGAAAAATCAATATATGCCCTTGGAAAAGACATTGAACGCTATTTTGAAAAAAACTACATTAGAATTAACAGCAATGACATGCAGATTGAGAAGACAAGTCCTTCAGGCTCAGGTTCTAGGATGGCACAGCAATTAGCACTCCTGTGTCAGCACTAGGGAAGCAGACTCAATTCCCAGCTTGGGTTGCTGTCTTTGCAGAGTCTGTACGTTCTCCCCATGTATGTGTGGGTTTCTGCTGGGTACTCCGGTTTCCTCCCACAGTCTGAAAGATGTGCTGGTTAGATGCATTGGCCATGCTAAATTCTTCTTCCAGTGCACTGGAACAGGCACCGGAGTGTGGCAACTCGGGGATTTTCGCAGTAACTTCATTCCAGTGTTAGTGTCAGCTGCCTTGCCCAATATTCAAAGTAAACATTGCTGAAAAGTAATAGGTCATTTTTGTCAATGTGACAGAGTAAAAAGTACCTGAGTAGCAGGATAGCAGATTCAAAACTCAGTGAAACTCTGGTAAATTGCAAGAAAATTTGAGATGAAGTACTTGAGAGAAAAGGAAAGCCTGTTGATGGATGTTCACACCACCAAGTATTCCTCAGGTCTGAATTTTGTCCTCAGTAGTATTATGAAGCAGAACAAAATTAATTTAATCTCACTCAGTTAACTGACAAATCAGTTTCTGGGGAAGATTCAGAAATTTTTAGTATTCTGGGAGGAAGCCAAGAGGTACAAAGAAAGGTTGCAGCACTAGAGGCAACAGATGCGCGTCTGGAAAGAATCTTGCAAATCATTGCATTGCCAAAAAAGTAGAGATGAAAATCAAGAATATAAGTGACAAGGAAGGGGAGAAAAGGCCCAGTGGTATTGTCGTTAGACTATTAATCTGGAAACTCAATTAATGTTTTGGGGTCTTGGGTTCGAATCCTACCATGGCAGATGGTGGAATTTGAATTCACTCAAAAAAAAATCTGAAATTAAGAATCTAATGATGACCATGAGGCCATTGTCAGTTGTCAGAAAAACCCATCTGGTTCACTGGAAGAAAATCTCTCATCCTTACCTGGTCTGGCCTACATGTGATTCCAGAGCCACAGCAATGTCGTTGGCTCCCAACTGCCCTCAGGCAACTAGGAATGGGCAATAAATGCTGGCCAACCAGCGACACCCATGTCCCATAAGTGAATTTAAAAAAAAGCGAAGATAGATTTCCTCACTAAAAGAACATGAGGTCTTGCAAAACCAGTAGACACAAGCAAAATTACAGAATGTGGTTGAAAGGTAGCATGGAGGGATTAAACTCTTCCAAGAGAAAAATCAGTCAGTGGAGAGAAACCAACATGGGGCAGCAAACAAATCTGTGAGCTAGTGTATGTCATCCGTAACCAGCCTTTCGCTCTCCGGAGCAGGGATGTCTGTGTCACCTTGGATCTCCTCTAGATGCCAGCGGATGTCATGATTGCCATTGCACTTAGCCAGCCAGAACAGCATGGTCCTGAGTGCTCTAACTCTGAAGACTTTCCAGACTTTGATTTCAGCTTCATGCTTTTCCCTGTGTGGACCATGTTTATCCGTTATCTTCCAGAAAACCATCCCATGGGCAGACCAACACAACGCCATAAAATTACCATAACATCTCCAGTGGAAGTTGTAGCAGAGAATGGCCAGTAGTCTGAGAAGCCTCTACCTCCAACTATGATGGTACAGTTGGTCAACACTAACCACTGTGCACACAGCAACTTACAGCCAGCATGCCACAACCACATGGAATGGTGAGACAACCAGTGTCTCACCATTGACAACAAAGTACAAAATTGAGCATACCACTCAATATTCTTCTGGCCACAGGGATGTTCTTCCTTAATCTCAGAGGGTGTTGAGATGGCCCACATGGAGGAAGATGATAAATTGGTGCCAAGAAGCAGGAACCCATGTTGGCCCACCACACGAAACAATTGAGAGTAACGTTATCTATGGAGCAACACAACAGCCAACTCGAGCAGGAGTGGATTAAAAGAAAGCAATGGGAAGAAAGGAACAGAAGCATATTGAACTGCAAAGCCAAATTCCAAGGCAAGAACCAGAACCAACAGAGACTACCTCTCCATTAACAGAATGGCAAATGAGATGTGGAAATGTTTTAAGGCCCCCAGACTACCTGAACCTCTTGACTTCAAGTACTTCAAGTGGAGGAAATAGGGTACTGAGAATGTCATGGAGGGGCTAAGACCTCCACCTGTATTTTCTAAATAAAATATTCATTTATGTTCATTGCTTTCTTTAAAAGTTTCAAACTGGACAGAGACCTAAAATAGCTGAATCTGTGTTTGTCTGTGACTCTGAACAAAAGAAGCCACCTGATACAATTGAGGAAACTTGCGCATGATTATCCCTGAAAGAAATTCAAAAACAGATATTCAAAGGCCATTAGCAATTCATAATCCAGGCTGGCCAAAAGGAGTCTGCTCGACTGTTGAGACAAAGGGCCCCACAACCTTCCCTTCCATTCTTAATGGTTAAGACATGTAACAATCTTGGGGACCCAGATGAGGGGAACAGATCCTTTGTCAAAGGCAGTGTGGAGAGGTGGGAGTCATGTGACATGGGCCCCTGGTTTGTGAAACAGGTAATATAGTCTTGCTGAACTGCAAAGCCTCCGTCTACTCGTCTGACTAGCAGCTTGAGAGGTGCGGACACCTGGCCCTCATCTACTGGAAATTCTGCACCATTGCTGCAAGACTGATTCATCTCTATATATCTCATATGAAGTCAACACTGCCAGAGAGCTGAATTATACAGCATTGGTTTTCAGTCCATTGACCTCCATGAAGAAATATTTCTTTGGACTTGATCCTGAATTCTGGAACCCACATGAACCAATGTTTGTTTCCTTTGTGGTCCCTCTACCTCAAATCCTCCTTTTCTCTATCCCTGTCCTTCGGTTTGAGTGGAGAGGTGATCCTTTTTATTATGTGCAAATAAACTAACCTCATGAGTTTGTCCTATCTTGAGTTTGCAGTGGGGTTATTTAATTAAAAATTGGTTTGCACAAAACCGACAGGTTGGCAAATATACCACCACTTAGAGGGAATTAAACCAAATGTTTACGGATGGGTGGTGAGAGGAGAAAGTAGTGCTGTTTAAATTAACCTCCCTACTCTCTGTAACAGTTGTTAATGCTAATACAGTAATAGCAATACTGTTGGAATAGCATTAAAGTTGTAAAACTAAAGTGAATGCGTAATACTTATAACAGTATAAGACTTGAATAACTTTATATCCCTGGCATAAATACTTGAAGGAGGTGTAATAGAAGGGTTTGGTATACACAGGGTTAATGTGGGACTGAGTGGAGTACAACCCACACAGTGATGCAAGAAAGCACATGGCCTAGAGCTAGGTTCTGTATAATGTTGGCCAGAGCCATATTAAGACCTAGAGAAGGAGATAGCTCCATGCCTGTACCCTTTACTTTATATAAGTATATAGTTACAAGTAGTTAATAAAGACTTGCTGGTAACATACCAAAGATGACAAAGATAACAGATATGTTAATAGTTTCTGTAACCAGCACCTTTGCAACATTTCTCATTTGGTGAAATGCTAAAAATTATTTTGCAATGAAAACTTGCATACAATTATTATTCTTGCACATGATCAACAATAGTGTAAGACCTATGCCATTGAAGTGAAAAGTAGGAGACAACATGGCTGTGGTCTTGTGCTCCAGAGATAGCTGTAAATTGTACTCTAGTGAGGGGTCCCAGAAACCCAGTTATGGTCATGATGTGCTTGCCCCGCTGGTGGCAATATCAGTGAAAATGAAAATCTAGCAGCTGATTAGTATTCTTGCTGCTAATGCCCTGCAGCTGAGTGAAATAGAGAATTGAGCACTTTCTAATAGTGCAGAACTATTGGAGGTAATTTAGCATAACCTGCCCATTAGGAAACTGATGAGATTGGGAAGACCACTGAGTTCACTCACTGCTTTATCTTATTCTTCATCAAAATTAATGCAGAGTAATGTTCAATGGGGTACAAAACCAACGCTCCACCTGAGGGCTTCCCAGCCGTGAATTGGGTTAAAATTCACCTAATTGTTGCTGTTTGTTGATTTGCTTTTTACAGGCATATGACCCCAAGTGCATTCAAATGTAGACCTCATTTCATAACAGGACGTTGCTTTAGGGACGGGGAAGAATAATGTGCCTTATGATGTTTCTTCTTCCACTTATGACACACTTCTATAGATTATCTTGTATTCTTTATCTCATTTTGTGTTTTATCATAAAATTCTTTCTGGGGTGGAAACTTTGTAAGATCCACTCATAGGATCGTAGGAGCAGAAGTAAGCAAATTTAGCCCTTCGAACCTGCTCTGCCATTCAATCAGATCTACTCTCAAATCCACCTCACCAACTGTTTGCCATATCCCTCTTTCCTTTTTTTAAATTAGAAATATGTATATCTCCCTCTTGAAACCATTCAACGATTCAGACTCCACCATGTTATGGGGCAGCGGGTTCCTCAGATTCAGCATCCTTTGCAGTTCCTCCTCACCTCGACCTAAACCTGTGACCTCTTGCTCTAAATTGTCCCATAAGAGGAAGCATTTGGTCCACATTTACTTTCCCAATCCCTTTTTAAAATTTTATATACCTCGATCAGATCCCCTGTCATCCTTCTAAACTCCAGCGAGTACAAGTCCAAACTGTTTAATCTCTTCTCGTACGTTAACTCCTTCACTCTGGAATCAACCTGGTGAACCTCCTCCGAACTGCTGCCAGTGCCAACATGTCCTTCCTCAAATAAGGAGAGTCAAACTGGACATAACCTGACACTGGTGGATCTGTTGGTGAATCACTCCATATCTGGTGAAAATCGAGTGCCACAATAGAACCGACTTGGCACAAAATTGTCCCATCACAATTTGGAATCAAAATATTTGGAATGTTGCTCAATTTATGGGACGGTTTGTTGATTTTAATGGTTAATTTTCAAGTATGTAACACACATCTGTTGATCTTTGGTTAATGGAACAAATTCTCCTTTTTGGCTATAGAAACTCTGATATAAATTAGGTCCTGCAGTCTCAATGCATTTGCTTGCATTGCTAATTTGACGTGTCTTATGACAGTGAAGTAGAAGCAGGAGAGGAAAATGGAAGGCATACTATTGTAACAGAATATAAAATGCTTTACTAAACATATGATCTACGCAATTTTGATTTGATACTTAATGGAACAATCATTTCTTCAGCGTCTTCAGTGAGTGGCAAAATAAACGACACCAATTTGATTTTGCGTGTTCCTATTAAGTGCCAGTGCCCCTCCACCCTTGTTGCTTTTAGCCACCATGCTTTCTTTTTTAAGGGAGCGTTTTGTTTTGATGTGGCTAGCTAACATGAACTTCTAATCTTTTTGGTATTGACTGGATTTTTTGTTTTATTTTTGGAGATTCCTCATGGTGCTTCATCTGTAAATCCTAATATTAACTGGTAACACTTACTCCATCAGGATAGGTGAGTGATGATTGTCAACCAAGGCAGTGACTTGAATTTGTGACCCTCTGATTAGGAGGCCAGCAAGTTACAGAAATGCTATTGGGTCGTACACTATAAGCATGATAAATTTAAACTTACAATATCTAGTTGTTACATTCACTACTTGACTTCTTGCCTGATGATTTGTATCTTTTGTCCTTGTATTAGATCACAAATTGGTTTAAATATTCAAATGTTTGTTTTACTTGTCATGTATATTAGATTTTATCTCTTTAAAAAACCAAAAGCCAAAAATTTAGGACTGAGATTTAAACAAGTGTGCTTCTTTTCATGTTCTTTTATGTTTACTTATTTTACTGAAATTATTTTATTTATTCAAGCCTTCCTTTCTGCATCAGACTGCTGCACTTCTTTGGTTCTGGCCTGTCTCTTCTGTCACCACGCCGAGCTCACCCTTGGCCGCCTTCAGGTTTGCTCTTGTCAGCTTGCTGTCTGTAATTCCTGTTGTGATTGCTGTGCCTATTGCTGCATTGAGCTTTGAGGAGACCCCTGCTGAGGATCTCAACTGTGTCTGTGACTTCGATTTTGCACTCTTTAATTCTTGCTGTGAGACAATCTAGTGTCTGGAGATTTGTGTTGAGTGCTCTGAACTCTGCCAACATAGCTAACTAAGTCAGAGCTGGCCCTCGGTTTGTGTTGCATAAGTGAGTTTAACGATATGTTAATGTCATGTTCAAACCTTAAATTAGCTACTAAGGGAAAACCTTGCATTTGTTCTCTTCAGTTAGCAAGAAATTAGAGTTCAAAGATTAAACTGGGTAACAATCTTCACATTGCTCAATTTGTGCACTAAAATCTACTTGCAAGCAATTCAGATATGTCGATTGCCAGGCTTTCTCCCGATTGGTTGGAGCAAATTGGGAAACCTTATTCAAGCAATTAAATGGAGTACTGCAGATCTTTTGTCAAATTTCCATTGGTTGATTAGGAGAAATCCCAAGCAATTGGCTAGTGCAGTTCTTGAGAAGTGGCATGCTATTTTCATTTCTTATACAACTCTCTTTGTATAAAAATTCTGGTTGAATGCAAGAAAAATAAAAATAGTACATTAATAAAAATAAACAGTCACCGATGAGCATAAATTCAGATTGAGTCTAGTCAGGTGAGCTGAAGACTTGCTCTGCCTGTAGTCTCTATTGATCCTTCATGAAACGAGCTTGATTGGTCTCAATTGAAAACTTTAGCCTAAAATTGGCACCGATCTAAAGTCCTCCATTAGATAGCTGTTATGAAAATGTGAATTATGTTTGACTGGTGCGATAGATGGTGCTCTTAGTTGGATCGAAGGCATGTTTTTATGGTAGAATATCTGTTGAAAGAGTGGTTTAAGGCTTATTTATTAGACTCACAAGTAGACTTACTTTAACACTGAAAATCCTTTAGTCGCCACATTGCGGCGCCTGTTTGGGTACATGGAGAATTCAGCGTGGCTAATGCACCTAACCAGCATGTCTTTTGACTGTGGGAGGACACTGGAGCACCTGGAGGAAACTCAAGCACACATGGAGAATGTACAGACTCCACAGAGACAGCGACCCAAGCTGGGAATTGAACCCGGGTCCCTTGTGCTGTGAGGCAACAGTGCTAACCACTGTGCCACCATGCTGCCCAATGGTGACACTGGATAATCAAGTGGAAAGAGCTCAACTGCTCAGCGTGGAATACAATTGCAGAATATTGTTTATTTTTTCACATAAATTATTGGAACTCTCACAGTGGTAATGGAAACATGTTTTGCATATTTCTTGAAATAAAACTGCTTTGTCTCTTCTATTTGTATGTAACGTGTTATGATCCCAACTAGTTGCATGCAAGTGACTTTACCATTCACAATGCATGGTATATTCACTTTAAAATTATAAATAGGATTCTGATCAACTCTAATCTAGATATAAGTTAAGCAAAACTTGTTAACTAGTATATAACATTTTGAAAAGAATGCAGAAAATTTCAGTGTAGGTCTTTTGTGCAGCCTGTATACTGGTGCCTGGACTTGGCTTTAAGTAACATTCAAGTGTATTTTTTAGATCATGCCCTTTGGAACATTAAGTTCAGTGAGTTCGAACCCAAAACCTGAAATTGTTTCTTGGAAAAATGAAAGGACATTGAATGCTTCATTTAGTCTCCCTTATCACAGACAGATGTTTGCTGGCATAGTATTTGTTTTTGGGGATGGAACACAAAATAGAATGATTATTAAGTTTCTTTCTCTATTGGAATCACTCCAGTGTGAAGTTGGTGAAATAGATATCAAGAAATGTCAGTATTTTTACTAACCAACACTGATATTAGTTGCAGATTTTTCAAAAAATGTATTTTTTTCAGTTGTACAATAGTCATAATCAGCAGGATTTCTCATCCATGTTCGCCCTGAAACCGAAAATTCCCGCCCGAGGTCAACAGACCTTTCCATGGCCTGCTCGCTGCCTGCTCTGATTTCTGTGGCGAGCGGGACGGCAAAATTCTGGCCAAGATGTTACTATTAAACAGAAGATACCTTCATACCAGTGTGTTTTGATTTACTGTCTCTTTTGCCTAGCTATTGTGTGATATTATCCCTTTCTTCTTTTCCCCCACTTACCATCTACTTTTTTCCCCATTTGAAGATGGTTGCGTGCATTGCATTCTCACCTGCCTATTCTGTGAGTTTGTCACCTTCTGCAACATTATCCTGGGACAAGCTTCCTGTGGTATCTGTACATCTGAAAACTGTTGCTGCTGTTGTGGAGCAGATGACTTTGGGGATGATTGTAACTGTCCATGTGACATGGACTGTGGCATTATGGATGCCTGCTGCGAGTCCTCGGACTGCTTGGAAATCTGCATGGAATGTTGTGGGATTTGCTTTCCTTCGTGATCACCTGAAGCACCATTACTTTTTTTCAAAAGAAAACTGAATAAACTGGAGATAATGCCCATACTGTTGCCAAGACTGGAGGTACCAAAATACGTGGCTATGTTGAACATTATGAAGACAAAACAGTTGCACTCTTAACTTCTACATTGATTTTTTTGTTTTAAATCTCTGTGGAAATGTACATCATCTCTACTAATGTGGACAATAGAATTGCTATTTTTGTTTTACAACGTGCAGTACAAGTTCTTCATTAATGTTTGCAAATGTTGCTTTAATAGGCAAACGTGTTGCCATGAACATTGTAAATGTCCATCATTAGTCTGTGTGCAGTTTTGAAAACTAAAGCTGTTTCTCTGCAAAGTTTTATATGCATTAATGTTGTATGTTGTTTGTGATAACGATCATTTTCAACCAATTTGTATTATGCGGTTAACCAGATTTACAATCCAGGTTCACAACCTTCAGCCTTACCTTTTCTCAATGCTTTTGGTTCAAACTAAGGAGTCCGTTTGGTTACCGATTATACTAAAATGTTACTTTAAATTATTAAATATGCATATTACTGTAAACTACTGTTAAGAGCATAATCTTTAAACGTCTGGTTTAAATACAAGTTATGGATTTGACAGTGTAAAGCCATTGTTTTGATGCATCCTAAACATAGGAATGATTGTTACAAGTATTCATCTCTGCTTATTTTTCTGGAGTTAGTTTTTAATTGAAAACATGGTTAAGCATACCTGCATGGGGAAAATGGGAGGGGTTTTAAATACACTTTTACTTCATTAATTTAAGATTTTAATTTCTTTGTGTTTTATTTCTGAAAACTTACTGTGTCAATTAGTAATGAATCAAATTAAATCGATAAAGCAAATTGTATTATTGCAGGTTAGAGATGTTGTCTTTGAATTTGTACGTAGCCTTATTTTGTGAGATAAACCAGATACATATATTTTTTATGGCTTTCTGTATTTTTTTAAAAGATTAGAGCATTAGCCTAAGCCATGTACTAAAACAACCAACACAAAAATAAAAGTAATTAGACTCAATTTAAACATTGGTTATATTTTGTTCAACCCTGTGTGAATGTAATAACCTGGTTGACACATTGGATCTTATTGATCATGTTCTGAATTTTACGCATTGCTTTTCTTTTCTTAACGGTAGACTTTTTTTAAAGATTTTATTTGCATGTTTTTAGTCTTGACAGTGGTGTACGCACAGACCCTACCAAACAGAATCAAGTGGGAAATATAACAATTCTGTGATTTGAGTATTGGATTTGATTTCAAATCCTGAAAATACCAGATTGGAATATAATGGTTTGAGATTAAATGTTTGGTCATGACATATCTATGTAAGTATTAAATATGCACCATGAAATCTGACAGAATATGCATTCTTTTGAATAACAGTTAAGTATAAATTTGAATTAATTATGAAGAAGAAAATGTCTTGTAAAGAATGATCAATATTATAGTAGAATCATTGGGGTCAGAATTGTTACGTATTTTTCTGCAGCCCAAAGCAGGTTCCAAAAAGTCAAATTCTATCGGGCAGTGTTCCTTACTGAAAAAGCACCTGATGTCATTTTGATCCAGGTGCGTTATAAGTGGCTGCCTGAAACAATGTCCATTTAAATATGGTGATTTGAGTCTTGTACCTTGTGAAATTGATGTCCACGCACACCTGAATTATCACTTTCTTAAGACCACCGAGCAAATCCTGGCTGGAACAGTCGGTGACCATTTTTCGATTGATATTTCACGGGATCATCACCTCCAATTAAGGTTTGTCTCCGTTATTTGCTTTAGGCTTCTAAGATTTTGTTGGGAATGGTTTAGGCTGACTGGGCTGATTTGAGATACTTTGAGCGTGGGTTGATGAAGGGAATGTTCTTGATTTTTTTTTGTTGTCCTTAGTTGCTAAGCATGAGAATGTGTCTGGGTTTACCCTTCAGACTTACAAATCAAGAGGAGCAGCAGCAGCCAAGAACTACGCAATGTGCAAGAAGAGGACAAACAATGTAAGGGCACAGAAGGCATTACTGCACTGAGATGCTGAGAACATGATGCACAAACCTCTTGGAGGAACGTGGTAAAATACAGATGTGTGTCAATAAGGAGACTGTCACCTACCTGTACCATCTGTTGGATTGAGAATTGTAGCCCCACCAGTGTAAGCATTACACTGCCAAAGGCACTTAAAGGTTGTTGTAGCCATAAACACCTACGTGTTTAGCTCTTGCATTTACTTTGGATGATTTTTCAGGCCATCTAAAGTGCCTTACAGCCAATTAAGTACTTTTGAAGTATTGTCACTGTTGAAAATGTAGGAAACTTAACAACCAATTTGGGTGCAACATGCTCCTACAAGCAGCAATTTGATGATGAAGAGACAATCACTTTGTGTGATGTTGACTGACGGATGAACATTGGCCAGAACATCAGGGCTAACTCACCTGCTTGGGCCTTGGTTTAATGTCTCATCCTAAAGAAGGAGAAATGCTCGATGTGACAGTTGGTGCTTTAGTTACAATTGATTCAGCAGATGCTTTTGAGCACGGTACTCCTGCACCTGAAAATTAACAACACACCAATTTCTACACCCATTTTGGTTTTAATCCATATTATTGAAGGGTTTTTTTAATTCAAGTTAAGACTTGGACTTTATCAAGAAAACTTTCTTTTATGCCAGACTAGATGATAAATACAGCGTTGTCAGATGTTTTAAAAAAGGCATCTGTTTAATTTTGATTCCACTTAATTTTGATCCTATTAATTTATCTGGGTAGTGTCTCCATTAGAATTCCCAGTTGTAAGTTAGCTCACCAAATTTAATGGGATTATAAACCTGGAAGCTCTAATTGGCTGTGACAACAGTTGGGTCAAATCCTTTCTGCACTTTTAAAATTGAATTCTAATTCTAATATTCACTTTTGACTATGTCACAGGTTATTGGGGATGGCTACTTGCTTTGGATTCTGTCCCACATATAGTGATGTTGTTTCTCTTCAAAATAAGTTCACGTTATCATGAGTGATCTTGTTGAAACTTTTTTATGGTCAATTAGTTTGGAATGTTTTGGTTTTTTTGGGTCAAGTTAACAATCGTTCCTTCAGCATAGTTATACTGCTGTTTGTTATCGTTAACAATGATTTGCATCCGCTCCCTGCCTATCTTTTAACATGTAACATGGAATGTAGGCATTTTGAGCACTGTTGTGAAGTTGTTTCGAAGCATAAGCCTCTGGAATGGTACTTGATCATGGCATGAATTCTGCAGGGCAAATCTGCACTAAGATATTGAAAAGAAGAAACTGAGGTGAGAAAAATAGTTTGTCCAGAAAATTGAATTATTTAAAAGTTATGTTCACTAATTTCATGGATTTGCACCTCAAGTCAAATATTCTGGTTTATCAACCATCTCTAATGTTTGTGTTGGTATTCTTTCTGACTCTTCAGCTTTTAGCTTTCTTTTCTGCTCCTTCCTGTCCCTCTTTTTTACGCTGCCTTTTGTTCAGGCTACATTCGAATTGGGGATTAACAGGTTAAGTGTGGTTTGTGGCTTTTTTTTTGCCTTTACCTTGCCATGCTGTATCACCACCTTTTGCAATCACTCGTGCTTCAGCCTACCCACTCTCCCTCTTATTGACTATTTCATTCATTCAAAATGTCCTTTCCTCCACCTACCCTGTTGGCTTCATTTTTTTTTTAAACCTCTCATCCACTTGGTTCAAGTCTGGTTTCTAGTAGTCCAGATGACACCTTCACTTTCAATTTCAAAAAATACAACAGTAATTTCAAATCAAAATGACTGATCATTTGTCCATCCAATCATCTGCTTAGACACTCCCTCTCTCTATTTCCATCCCCCCATATATTTTTCTTCTATCTTGTTCTTGTATATTTTGTATGTGCTTGTTTTCATAGCTCAAATGCTCCTTTTCAATACAGCACAGGAAACAGGCCCTTCGGCCCTCTCTATGTCTCTTTACCTTTTCATGCCTCTGTTGGTGTTGTTATGGGGTTTATAAAGTGTGATGTTTAGCACTGTATCATTAAGGTAAAATAGTGGAAATGTTCTGAAATCTGCTTGACAGCAAACGTTTTAGAAACTAAAAGGGCCCTGACTGTTTTATTAGGAAGAAGATGAAATGTATTTATACTTGGAGACAATGGCAATAGCCTGTGTGTTGACAGTGGATAGACTGTGAGTCTCCAAAGTCCCAAGAAAGTATTGAGATTGTATGATTGTAAACTGTTGTGATTTCATCTTGGAACTAAATAGATAGTTTAAGGAGAGTTGGGTTCTCAAAGATAGCTAATTAGCATTGCAACTTAGATACAAAGCTCATGTGATTCACATTGGCATGGGGAAGGATGCAGAGGAAGTCATTGCAAAGATCAGATACTTTCCTAAAATATCAATGAGTATCACAGACAGTAGGTCTGTGACAATAGATCCCCATGTGGAGATGCCAGTGTTGGTCTAGGGTCAACACAGTAAGAAGTCTTACAACAGGTTAAAGTCCAACAGGTTTGTCCTGTTAAACTTTAACCCAGGGTTGTAAGACTTCTTACAATAGATCCCACCACTGGGATCATCTGATCTTGCCAAAAGTCAATAGACTTTTGGCTGGGCTGCCAAATTTATTGTGGTGGGTGCTGCCATGATGGGGCTGGAAAATTTTGGCCAATGTTTCTGAGCCTCCCTGGATTTAGGAGAGAGGGGAAGTTACAGTATGGCATGCAGGAATGTAGATGGAAGCTTGCACTTGGATTGTGATGACCAAATTTCATAGTGTGTTAAAGCAAGGCTGGAACAGTCCTCGAGCTTGGGCTAGAAGGAGAGTTTCTTGGAAAAGAGAGCCTCACTGCAAAAGACCATGTCAATATTGTAAGTAATAAGGTTGAGAAACGAAAAGAACAGGAGTAAATCCTTGGGAGCTACAAATCACTTTGGATTGATATCTATGTACAGGATAGTGTAAATTGTACCCGACAAGTTTGTTTTTAGTTGGACAAAGAGTAAGAAGTGAGTGGGGAGATATTTTTGTAGTTTAAAGTACAGGTTGCCTAAAAAAAACATGATTTAGTCAGTTGTGTTTTTTTTGTCATTTGTTGCAGTAAAAGTGGAAGGGTGAAATTTTGTCACGTCATTCATTTCAGTTAACAAGTAATTCAATTTATTTTTAACATTATTGATCCCCAGGGGGATCGTGACACTATTGTTCCCTCTGCCCACTGTCTTGTTAATTTAATGTTTGGGTCAACTACAGAACAATTATTTTCTGTACCTGGATATATTCTATTGGCAGGCAACGAAGTCAAGGTAATTTGAGGTTTAAACTAAAGGCTAAGTACTGCGGATGCTGGGATCTGAAACAAAAACCAAAGTGCTGGCAAATCTCAAGTAGATCTGAAGGGTCCTCCAGACTCAAAGTTGGCTCTATCCTCTATCCACAAATGCTGTCGGACCTGCCGAGATTTACCAGCATTTTCTGTTTTGGATTGAGGTTTAAGCACTTGTTATGTATATACGTTTGCAGGCTTGTTGACTGATATATAAATTTGATTTGAACCATCGTCTGATTAAATGTAATACCAGGTAAAACAAATTGGGCCCTTGCTGCTAATAAAATGTTCATTTAAATCATTGCTGATGAGCAGTAATACAATAACAATAATCTTTTTATTTTTCATAATGAATTGATACCTCTACTGTTTAAAAATTACATGACACAGCTTCTGCTTTATAAACCAGCTTCAGGTTAAAAAAGTAGGTGTTCACATTCTAATCCTGCAAAATGTTAGTAATGCTTTTATGGCCAATTAATTACAAGTTATCCAGACTTGAGGAATCTGCCAAAAGTAAATGGTACTAGTTTAATCAGTACAAATTTTCAAATGTAAAGGGTGTTCGTTCAAATTGTTAAAAGAAAGTTAAAAGGAGTTGAGGGGGCTGAGCTATGAGGAGAGGCTGAATAAACTGGGCTTGTACTCGTTAGAGTTTAGAAGAATGAGGGGAGATCTCATTGAGACGTATAAGATGATGAATGGGATGGATAGGATAGAGGTGGAGAGACTCTTCCCGCTCAAAAAAGACAGTAGGACTAGGGAGCACAGCCTCAAGATAAAAGGGGGGCGGTTTAGAACGGAGTTGAGGAGGAACTTCTTCACTCAAAGGGTGGTGAATCTCTGGAATTCTCTGCCCGTTGAAGTGGTGGAGGCTGCCTCGCTAAATATTTTTAAGACGCGGGTTGATGGGTTTTTGATAGGAGAGGGGATTAAAGGTTATGGGGAGAGGGCGGGAAAGTGGAACTGAGCAGCGACAGATCAGCCATGATCTTATTGAATGGCGGGGCAGGCTCGAAGGGCTGGATGGCCTACTCCTGCTCCTATTTCTTATGTTCTTATATATAACAGCATTATTTCAACAGAATATCACACACGTTGATTGGAGTGGGGCACATACTTGATTCATGACATTACTTGTTGTTGACTCCATTATGAAAAGTAGAAACACTATTATTAAACTGTTTATTATGAAAACTTTAGGGGTGGAATTTTCCCACCCATGGGAATCATAGCGGACAGGACAGGATCACACAAAGGTCTGACCTTGGGTGGGATTTTCTGGTAATGGGGCGAGCGCAGCCAGAAAATCCCGCCCCCCCCCCCCCCCCCCCCCACCCCCCCCAGATGTCTGAGATCACCTGGTGATTTTAAAAGAGGATTGAACCATTTCCACAATAGGTTAAAACTTGAGTTATGCTGTTGCTAAACTTTACTGGTTATCTGCAGCTTATCACAAACTTGCTGTATTGATTATGTTTTTAGGAAGATTTACTGCTAGTGCGCTAGTGTATTGAAGGAGAGGCAACCTCACTAATGCAATGCAATTCTTTGGTTGAAAAATCTGGGACAAATTTAACAACCACTTGGACAGGTATGGATTAATTTAGGAAAGCCAGCACAGATTTGTTTAAAGCAAATTGTGTGTAACTCAACTTGATTGAGTGTTTTTTTAAGAGATAACAGGGTGATGACGTTGGGTTGATTGTTATCCATGGACTTCCAAAAGATGTTTGATGAAGTGTCGCACAATAGACTTGTCAGTAAAATTGATATCCATGAAATATAAAAGACAATGGTAGCATGGGTATGAAATTGACTGATAGGAAAAAGGTAAATAGTCGTGTTTGGGATTGGAAGAAGCTTATATAATGGGAGTTCCCAAGGGTTGGTACTAGATTCATATCAATAACCTAGATCTGGGTATACAGGGCACAATTTTAAAATTTGCTGATGTGAAATTTGTTAGCATTGTCAGCTGTAGGGAGGACAGTAATGGACTTCAAGAGGACATTAGCTGGTGGAATTGGTGGACACATGACAGATGCAATGAAAAACAGAATTGTGAAGTGATACATTTTGTTTGGAAGAACGAGAGGAGGCATTATAGAAAAAAAGATCCAATTCTGAAAGGGAGAACAGAGAGACCTGAGGTTGCATGTACACCAATTGTTGAAGATAGCAGAAGTTGAGGAATAGTTAACTCTGGGCTTTATGGAGGCGCAGACTACAAAAGCATGTACGTTATCGACCTTGACAAACACACTCTTTTTGCCTCAGTACCTGGAGTCATGTCTCCAGTTATGGACTCTTCACATTAGGAATGATGTGAAGGCTTTGGAGAGGATGCAGAAAAGATATATACAGATGTGGAACTTCAGTCAAGGGAACAGATTGAAGAAGCTGGGGTTGTTATCCTTCGAGAAGAGAAGGTTGAGAGTTTTGATAAGAGGTGCTCAAAATCATGAGGGGTCCTAGACAATGTAGGTAAAAATTACTCCCTTAGCGGGCGTGCTTAAAATCAGAGGAAACAATTTTTTTGTGATTGACAAAAGAACCAAAATCGGCAGGAAGAATAATATTGCTGGAGTGCAATAGGAGCTATTCAGTCATAGCTTTCTAGATGGAATTGGATAAGCACCTAAAGAGAGAGAATTTTCAGGGCAATGGGAAAGGATGGGGGAGTGGGGCTTGATAAATTGCCGTTGCAAATCCTCAGCATAGCTTCACTGAACCAAATGGCTCAATCCTGTTCTGTAACCTATCTATGATGCTTTGGAACTGTTAAATTGTTTAAACATTGGTCGAGAAAATATGCCCATTAAAATCTATTTATATTAGAGTGGTACAAAGCAAGTAATTTGACAGGCATTTTATTTGGTGATTTTTGACACTTGTTTGAAGTGGTCGAAATGAATTGTAATTCAAATATTTTTACACATGCTATCACCTTTTCTTTTGCATCTAATGCATCCCCTACTGTTTTTGATTCATAATCAGATATTTGAAATGGCACTATTTATTGACATAACTTACTACAGAACATGTTTTGTTTTGAGAAAGGATGGAAAGAGTACCAACCAATCCCTCGAGAGTGGGTTTGCACTAGATCAAACATACTACTTCAGAGGGAATGAAATCACATGCACCGAATAAGTTTTTCCATTTTCCTTATTAGACCTGTTAAAACTAAACTGAATTCAATTCATGTCTTCCCAAAATAAATTTGACCTCAGTTTACCAAAAGCAAGCTTTATCACATTGTGTTACAGCTTTCAAAAAAAGTGCTTGATTCTAAACTAGGAGTTCAGTATGTCACCAGTACAAAGAATGAACTGATACAAGCGAAGTGATTTAGTATAGTATTCCTGCTTGGTTTAAAAACGTTTTTTATAAATATTCCTGCTTAATTGTCTTTGTAGTGATCCTGGATGGAACCTTTTTTAAAATATTGTAAAAGCTTGACTTCCACCTAGACAGTCATATTGAAAAGTTGCAGTTCATTATTGGGTGGCACGGTGGTTAGCATTGCTGCCTCACAGCGCTGGGTATCTGTGTTCGAGTCCTGAAGTGGGTCATTGTCTGTGTGGAGTTTGCACATTCTCCGTTTGAAGTATTTGAGCAGTTTTGGGCCCCACATCTAAGGAAGGATATAGTGGCCTTTGAATGGGTCTAGAGGAGGTTCGCAACAATGACCCCTGGAATTAAGAGCTTGTTGTATGAGGAAAGATTTGAGGACTCTGGGTCTGTACTCATTGGGGTTTAGAAGGATGAAGGGGGATTTTATTGAAACTTACATGATACTGCGAGGCCTGGATAGAGTGGATGTGGAGAGGATGTTTCTACTAGTAGGAAAAACTAGAACTAGAGGGCACAGCCTAAGGCTAAAGGGATTATCCTTTAAAACAGAGATGAGGAATTTCTTCAGCCAGAGTGGTGAATCTGTGGAATTCTTTGGCTCAGAAGGCTGTGGAAGCCAGGTCTTTGAGTAGGTTTAAAACATAGGTTCTTGATTAATAAGCAGATCAGAGGTTATGGGGAGAAGAAAAATATCAGCCATGATTGAATGACGGAGTAGACTTGATGGGCCAAGTGGCCTAATTCTGCTCCTATGTTTTATGGTTTCCCCATGCCTGCGTGGGTTTCCATCGGGTGTTCTAGAAACTTTGCAATATGATTATATCTGAGTGAAAGTCAAGCTTTTAGGGGGTTACGTGGATTGGTCAAGGTCAATTGCCCCTTTGTGTCAGGGGACTAGCTAGTGTAAATGCATGGGGTTACGGAGATTGGGCCTGGGTGAGATTGGGATCGGTGCGGACTCGATAGACTGAATGGCCCCCTTCTGCACTGTAGGATTCTGTGATCATTTTCCAAATTTGTAGTCACTTTTTTTCATTTATAGGATGTGGGCATCACTGCTAGGCCAGCATTTATTGCCATCGCTAATTGTCACTGAGAAAGTGGTGGTGAGCTGCCTTCTAAACCGCTGCTGTCCCTGTGGCATAGATGCATTTACAATTTTGTAATGAATTGTAATTCAAATATTTTTACGCATGCTATCACTTTTGCATCTAATGCGTCCCCTATTGTTTTTGATTCATGATCCACCAACAGTGGCAGTGACAGTGAAGCAACAGTGATGTATTTATGAGTCAGGATGGTGGGTAGCTTGGAGGGGATCTTCCAGGCGATGGATTCCTGTGCATCTGCTGCTCTTGTCCTTCTAGGTGGCATGTTAGGGGTATGGGAAGGTGCTGCCTAAGGATGCTTGGTGAGTTCCTGCAGTGTATCTCTCAGACGGTGCGCTCTGCTGCCGCTGTTTGTCTGTGGTGGAGGGAGTAAATGTTTGTAGAAGGGGTATCAATCAAACAGGTTGCTTTGCTCTGGTTGGTGTCAAAACCTCGAACGTTGTTAGATCTGCATTCATCCAGGCAAGGGGAGAGTATTCCATCACACTCCAGACTGTGTGCCTTGTAGATGGTGGACAAGCTTTTGGGAGTCAGGAGGATTTCTAGCCTGTGACCTGCTCCTGTGGTCACAGTATTTATATGGCTGCTTTACTTCTCAGACCATTTGTGCTTATAAATAGCAGTCAGAATTGCCTAATTTTGTTCTTTCTGAGGCATTGCCTTTTCTGTTCGAATATAGCTTGGGACTAATGAAAGTTCAGTTTTGATTCTTTGGTATCCCGTTCACCAAACATTTAAATCCTCTCCACTGGCTTTTGGCACAGCGGGGTAATTTTTTAAAATCCATGCTTATTTTGTTGTATACAGATAGCTAAGCTTTAAAGCTGTTTGACAATATAATTTTGACTTCGATGCTACAAATTGTTTGATGCCTACTGGCTGCAGTTGCCTGGCTTTGCAACTTGCTGAGTGATGTTGAGCATTTTCAGTCAGAGTACTTCCCATTGAATAATTTTCAGGACAGCTGTCTTCAATGTCCTCTGTAATCACATGATATTTTAAAACGTAATCTGTTTTCAGATTTGAAACTAGGGCTGCATGGGGTTGATTTCTTTACCAAATGATGGCCCTTGCAATGAGGTTGCCGAAATAAGATTTCTTTTTTTGCAGGCTAAGGCTTTGATGGATTTGTGACCTCTACCTAACTGCTGGAGGGGATAGATAATTAAGGAGTGTAGAGGATTGTAGAAGATGCTACATATCAGAGTAAGAGCACCAGAGTTATGTTCCAAGTGCTAAAATATAAGGCCTTTGATAGTTGGTTTTTTTCTTTTGGGAAACTTCAACACGTGGAGAAATTTATACTGAAGTGTCAGTTACTTTTGCAACTTCATTGACCACAAAATGACGATCTTTTTTAACCAATAGATCTCATCTTTAAGACAGCAAAATCCACCACCAAGATTAACAAAATATTTCAAATTATTTATACCTTAAGCAACCCAAATTTTAAAAATAATTCGGAAGTTAGGAGGTAGAAGAAATTTGTGTGGAACCTTTTAGAAAGGAAGCACATAATATATCTGTGGATCAAGTTTCTGAGGGAAAACCATTGAACAAATATATAGACTAATCAGGAGGTGACTACAATTCTGGGGAGGAACATAATTAAAGATCATAGTCAGAAAACAAGTAGGTGGGCGTTTGAACCATAAAATGCAAAAGAAGCCTTTGCACTGGCCTTTTTCTGTCTTAAAATTTTGATCAAGAACCAAGTGTTACTCTAACAATGTTTTAGCAGGGTACTGACCTGGAGTAGTGTACTTGCTTTCATTCAATGTCGTCACAATGTTATCTTGGATAGACAGCTGCTAACATGCATTTGGTGTTGCTATTCTCTGAGTAAGGTTTAAGAATCCCACTGCCAATTTATTCTACTGTACTGTATCCCTTTTTGTAAGAAGAGGTTGTTGGAAATGAACCTAAGATATGGTCTTTCTCATTCTTTGAAAGAAATACAAAAGTCCTAGAGAGTTCCCACCCATCAATTCTTGGCTTTTGCGATGACTGGGCTGACCTCACTCTAGTTAATCACTGACGGTTGTTATAATATTAAAGTTAATGGCATAAAAACTTTGAAATACAGAGGTATATTTCAACAAAGTATTTGTTACTGCTTTAGTCATGAAGATTTTAATCATCGGAGGGAATTGTCACCAACTTTCATGTAGGCCATAAGTGAGTGGATCTTATTCTCTTCCTAGACTACTTATTTAGAAGTAGCTACTTTTATCAAAAAAGTGAAGTAATATGTTAGCCTTATGAAGCCGATAAGTTAATATCACTGAAGTTACAGCTGAACATTATCAAAGGAACTACGCTTTCCTTTTTCTTTATATTTTACATATTCATGTTATATGATAAGAAACAAGTCTAAAAATCAATTGAAGAATGATCACCACAATGAAAAGTAATCAATACATTTTTCAGAATGGCTTCAATTTTGTGATCAGTGGTTAAGCGATAGCTGTCCTGAGGGAAAAACACTACCTTGGAAAATCCCTACCACAAAGTTCTAGCTATCTGTGCATGGTTGGTTTTAATCTAGAACCAAGTCAAGAAGATCTCCTGGCCTCAAGCAACATAGATACCATCAAGCAGGGTAAACAGCGAATGCCATTGACCAATCTTCACATGTAGCAAAATAAAAAGTAAAATGCCCAGATTGTCTATTACTTAAATCATTTTACAGATATCATAAGGGCTTAAGATTTTTTAAACATTTCAGTTCTACTTGACACGATGGTTAGCACTGCTACCTCTCAGCGCCAAGAACCTGGGTTTAATTCCTGGCTTGGGCCACTCCATGCTGAGTCTGCATGTTCTTCTGTGTCTGTGGTCGTTTCCTCCAAGTGCTCGGTTTCCTCCCACAAGTCCAAAAGACATGCTGGTTAGGTGCATTGGCCATGCTAAATTCTCTGCGTGCCCGAACAGGTGCCGGAATGTAGCCACTAGGGGATTTTCACAGTAACACAGCAGTGTTAATACAAGTCTACTTGTGATACATATAAATAAACTTTAAAAACTTTTATAATAGAATTAGACATTCCACATCCACAAAAAAAAGTTTTGCTGCATCAGATAGATTGTGACTTAGCATGCCACTTAAAGACCCAGTTACTCCTCATTCAACAAGGTTTAACTTTTTCCAGGGTTTGTACAGTGAGTGTAAAATTGGAAGTTCCCAATCATTTCTAATTGCAGCCTGCAGGAATTTCAGCAGCACAATCCAAGGAGAAGCGCATAGAATCGTTGATAGCAACTTCTGGATTGCATTGTTTAACTGCATGTGTGGCCTGCAGGCATTGTCAGTTTCAGAGGAACAATACTGTTAAAATTTAAAGTTTTGCAATATTACAGCTGGAATATCAATGTCCATAGCTATTTTAATATGGTGCTTTGCCTACTAAAAATGAAGTTGAAAGAAAAAACAAGCTAAGTATAACTTTGCATCAATAAGTTTGCTAAATTTTCATATTTGCTACTTTCAATTTCTGATGATATGCAAGAGCAAATAAAGCTCAGTTATAAGAAATATATGTTCCTAATCAGTTTGATTACTGTTTTAATCAGTATTATTAAAGTAAAAAAAAGCCAAAGAACAAAAAAAATCTTTGCCTATAAGGTTGAATTTGTCATCATCTAGCAATATCAGTATGTAACTGACCAATATCATAGAATCCCTGCAGTACAGAGGAGGCCAATCAGCCCATCGAGTCTGCACCAACCACAATCGCACCCAGGCTCTATTCCCGTAAGCTGATTATATGTACCCTGCTAATCTACTTGACAGTAGGGTCAATTTAGCATGGCCAATCAACCTAACCTGCACATCTTTGGACTATGGGAAGAAACTGCAGTACCCAGAGGAAACTCTTGCAGATACAGGGAGAATGTGCAAACTCCACACAGACAGTGACCCGAGGCTGGAATTGAACCTGGGTCCCTGGTGCTGTGACGCAATAGTGCCACCCCTCATAGCATGTTTGTATTTTAAAATCTTACATCTTGAATACTTCCTGACAATATTTTCCATTACAAATCCCCGTGGGAATTGGGAACTGCTGATGGAAAAGTTAAGGCTTCAATGTAACACACCCCCACCCATGGAGACACTAGTAGTACTGCCATTGGCAGAAACTATAATTACATGACAAACTTTAGTCTACTATTTTCATTATTAAAATCATATCTACACTTACAACAGATTTTTTAATGGACATGTGAAAATAAGAATAGTGTGTATGAGCTTGAATTGGAAATTCGGTTACATAAGAACATAAGAACATAAGAAATAGGAGCAGGAGTAGGCCATCTAGCCCTTCGAGCCTGCCCCGCCATTCAATAAGATCATGGCTGATCTGTTGTGGCTCAGTTCCACTTTCCCGCCCTCTCCCCGTAACCCTTAATCCCCTCTCTTATCAAGAACCCATCAACCCGCTTCTTAAAAATATTTAGCGAGGCAGCCTCCACCACTTCAACGGGCAGAGAATTCCAGAGATTCACCACCCTTTGAGTGAAGAAGTTCCTCCTCAACTCCGTTCTAAACCGCCTCCCCTTTATCTTGAGGCTGTGCCCCCTAGTCCTACTGTGATGGCCAGGAACAGACCAGGTTCATTGAGGGGGAGCTCAGTATATCAATGGAAAATCAGAACTGAAACATTTGCAACAATTCTTCAGCTATAAATGCCAGGTTGAAGAACTTTCTTGGCCATGTCCTTGCTATTATGCATATCAAACTTCAATTTAGTTCACTGCATGTGATATCAAGAAATGGCTGAGGGCAGGGATACAGCAAAGACTGTGACCCTGGCATTATTCCCTCCTGTAGGCTCAAGGACATATGTTCCAGAACAAGCTACACACTTAGGCAAACTTTCCATGACTGCTCCAAACACTGGCCTCTATTTGACAATGTAAAACATTACCTGGAATACTCTGTCCACGAAATGCAGGACAAATCCCATCTGACAAATTAGCATCTCATCAGTCTACCCTCAATTATCAGTAAGGTGATGGAAGATGTCATTGGAATTGTGATCAATTGGCACTTAACATGACAACCTGCTCATCCGATGCTGAGCTTTGCTTCAACCACTGTGTATTACATAGAATAGAATCCTAGAATGCAAAAGGAGGCTATTTGGCCCATTAAGTCTGCACCAACCACAATCCTACCCACGTCCTATCCTCATAACCCCATGCATTTGCCCCAACTAGTCCCTTGACACTAAGGGGGAATTTATCATGGCTAATCCACCTAACCCACACATCTTTGGACTGCGAAAGGAAACTGGAGCACCTGGAGAAAACCTATGCAGATATGGAGAGAATGTGCAAACTCCACACAGACAGTCACCCAAGTCGAGATTGGAACCCAGGTCCCTGGCGCCGTGAGACAGCAATGCTGACCAGAGTTCCACAATGCCACCCGGTCTTATGATCTTAGTCCAAATATAGGCAAAAAAGCTGAATCCCAGAGATGAGGCAAGAGTGACTGCCTTGACATTAAAACAATATTTGAGTAGGACATCAAGGAGCCTTAGAAAATTTGAAGTCCCTGGGAGTTGGGAAAATCTCTACTCTTCAGTTATACCCACTGCAGAGGAAGATGATTATGATTGTTTGGAACTGAGATAATTGGTCTCCGTCACCTTGATGCAGGAATTTCTCAGGGTAATGTCCTAGGATTGACCATCTTCTACTGCATCATCAATGACCTTCTCTCCATCGCAAGGTCAGAAGTGGGGATGTTTGTTGTTGATTGCACAATATTTTATACCATTTCTGACTCTTCAAAGACAGAAGCAGTCAGTGTCTTCATGCAGCAAGACTTGGATAACATTCAGACTTGGCCTTTGTGTGACACAGATGTTACTCACCATCTAAGTATCAGGCAATGCCCATCTCTAAAAAGAGAATCTCACCATCTCTCCTTGATATTCAGTGGTATTATCAACACTGGATACACAACCATCAACATCCTGAAACTGAGCTGGACAAGCTACAT
The DNA here is from genome assembly GCF_965287045.1 of Carcharhinus amblyrhynchos. Lineage (NCBI taxonomy): Eukaryota > Metazoa > Chordata > Chondrichthyes > Carcharhiniformes > Carcharhinidae > Carcharhinus > Carcharhinus amblyrhynchos. Next base: position 101,210,930 of record NC_137329.1, read on the forward strand.
AAATAATGTGGCTTCAAGAGCAGGTTAGAGGCTGGGAATTTTGAGGCAAGTAACCCATCTCTTGACTCCCCGAAGCCTTTCCCCCATCTACAAGGCAGAAGTCAGGAGTACGATGAAGTATTTTCCACTTGCTTGGATGACTGCAAATCCAACACATCAATTCACTTGATTGGGACCCCATTCACCACCTCCAACAGCAGAGCAAAGGTGGCAGCAGTGTGTCCCGTGGACAAGCTGCACTGCAGCAATCAACTACGGCTTCTTGTACAGCACCTCCCAAGCTTGTATCTTCTGCCACTTTGAAGAACACGAATAGCAAACGCATGGGAACATCGTCATATGCAAGCTCCCCTCCAAGTTGCACATCATCGCCACTGTCACTAATTCAAAATTCTGAAGCCTTTACCAGAGTGTGAATCAATGGTTCATGAAAGTAGCTCATGACCATTGGCTCAAGTACAATTACAGGTGGACAATAAATGCTGGTTTTTCCAGCAATTTTCACATCCCAAGAAAAAGTTATAAAAATGAGGCCCCATTGACCATTACTTAGCATGTAAAATGTAGATGAAATACTGTGATCTCTGCCACAGTTTTGAACCCTTGTAGTAAATTCTTTTTGTAATTACGTAGCAAACCAGCACAACTGTTTCGTAAGTCTATTCAGGAAATGAAGACCCTCCTGATGAATAACCTAGTACTGCTCTTTCATTAAGTGCATGACTTCTCCCCTTCTCCCCTGCAATTTATCCAATTACACTCTGTCTGGCACACTGGGTTCTCCACTATTTTAAGCATCTCTTTCAAGTTGCACCCGCAATTACATTTCTAAAGTAACCCCCCACCACTGTGTTTTAACCTATCAAATGTGCTTTAAAATGGAGTATCATTCTTGTGGCCTTCCTGAATTTTTATCAAAATCTCTATCACCAATTATGTCTTGTAACTAAAACTCAAAGAGTGGGATTTTCCCGCCATGCTTGCTCCAAAACCAGAAAATCCTACCCGAGATCAACAGATGTTTGCAACACCTCCCCCCGCCCATTATGATTCCTGTGGCAGGTGGGACAGGAAAATTCCACCCCACCTGCCCCCATAGTGTTCAAACATTATGAAAAAAAACAAAATGTTATACCTTGTATTGAATTGTGATGGTATTTCACTCTAAAAGCCTATTTGAATGGATTATTATTTCATGGATTTGGCTATGAGCCTTAAGAATAGTACATACAATAACAGCAACATCTTTTTCTTGTAGTTCAGTCTTGCATTTATACATCACCACTCATGACTACCTGATGCCCCAGAGCATTTTACAGCTAAATAGATGCTTTTATTTTAAACAAAAAAAGGTATAGTCAGAGTGATAGGCCAGAATTTTATCGTTCCGCATGCCACGGTATTCGGAGCAGGTGAAGGGTGGAACATGGAAAAATCTGCTGACTTGGGGTGGAATTTTATGGTTTCAGGACAAGCAAGGCCATAGAATATGGCATATAGGGTGGAATGTTTCAGCCTGCCTGAACAAGACCAGAAATTCCCGCCTGAAGTCAACAGACATTTCTGTTATCCACTTCTCGCCTGCTTCGATTCCCATGACGGGTGAGGCAGTAGAATTCTGACGATAGTGTAGGAAACACAGCAACTCGTTTATATATAGCTAGCTCCCAAAATTGGCGATGTGATAATGCCCAGATAATTTGTGTTTTTGTCATATTGGTTGAGGAATAAATGTTGCTGTGGGCACTGGCCAGAACTCATTGTCTTTGAAATAGTGCCGCAGGATCTTTTACATCTGCTTGAAAGGCAGGGGCAGTTTCTCGCATCTGAAAGGTAGAGCCTCTGACAGTTTGAACGCACTCGCGCTTTGACTCCTTTGAAACCTTTATGTCTCCTGTCTTTCATCCTATTATAGACCTTTCATTTCATTCCCCTCCCTCCCCCACCCATACCCCTTTAACTTCTCGGAAACATGTTTCATTAGAAATAAAAAAAGTTCAAGGCACAAGATCTTTGACCTAGAAACATTAATTCTGTTCTTTTTCTCCACAGATGCAGCCTGACCTGCAAAGTGTTTTCTGTTTCAGATTTCCAACATCTGCACTATTTTGTTTTGCATCATTAGACAACTTGCCACTAAGACCACAATTTATTGTTCCTGGGATTTCTTTGTATAAAGCTGTGTGCTAATTCTACATAGGTAATGGCTTTAATTGAATTTAACTTTCTTCTTTTATTTATTTTATTTTAACTATTTTACTTGCAAACCTAGTAATTGAAGTGGTTGCTTTCGTACCCACCTTTTCACCATGCTCCGGAAATCATTGAAAACAAATTGACTCCTCTGACTGACCTTACCGTTTTCCCTCATTTTGATAGTTCCTGTTTACGCCTGTCTAGAGGAAACGATCCAGGAGAAACCTCCTAGGTGTGTCTGCCTGGATAACAGGCTGTCAGCGCTACACGACTAATACATAAACAAAGCCTACTCTGGATAATAACGTTCCACATATCCAACTCCGAACAGGGGAAGGAAAGGGTCTCAGCCACACAGATGAGTCCAGGAATGTCACCGTGGTCCCAGCTGAAAGACAATCCCTAGTTTGTTTGCTAGTAAACTCCCAGGGAGCAGAACACAAAATTCCAATAAATAATTAGCTCTCCTGTGACAGGCTTCTGAATTACTGTGATACATTAATTGGGCAAAATTAGCATGAATTAAGGCAAATAAGTATAACATGTAATTTATTACTTACCAAGCATGGTGCTGCAGTGGAAACTTGCAATTTCCCTCAAGATTGCTTTAACAGCTATAATGCATTCTGTAATTTACTCTGTGGAAAATTAATTTTTCAGAGTTCATTAAGCACCAATATGTTAGAATGCAACTCCCAAGAGTAAATAGCTACAATATATTATGCAAATTCTTTCCAGTATATTTCAAATATGTAAATAGCAATAATACCAGTGTCAGCATCTTGTGTTCATTTGCAACTCAAAAAGCTATAAATGACATTTTTGCAAGGAATTTAACTTTTTATTTATGAAACGCATGTTAAAAAGCAATATTTGTCTTAACACGTATAAGTTGGCTAATTGGCGCTCTGGGTGTTGATTTTCCCTCCTCCTACTTCGCTCTTTTTTAACCAAATGTGTTTTTTCACAAGTCAGTATTTTCGTACTCTTGTGTACCGTGTCCTGTTTAAGGAATCATGCATAGATGCATTGAACATGTATGTTGGCTGGCATTGGGATCCCCATTCCCTGTGCAGATAAAATCTTTATTGAGTGTCCTTATCCTGTCCCAAGGACCTAATCTTTTTGTTTGCTCTGGACAGACTGGGAATAGAGGGATACAAACAGATGGAGTAGTTAGGAACACATGAATGGTGCAGGCTTGGAGGACTGAAAGGCCTGTTCCTGTGCTGTATTGTTCTTTGTTCAAGCACAGCTGTTGTGGATTCTTTAAGTAAAGTAAAATGGTGCTTTCTCTTCTGGCTTTAAAGTCGTCCCTTACAGTGCTCATGAAAAGAGGGCCCCAAAAGCAATTGCATACACAGTCAGCTAAACCAGTGGTTCCCAACTTGTATCCATGAGGGTACTGCAGGTGATCCATGGAAAAGAACATCAGCCTTCTCATTAAGAGTTACTTATTTTCACTGGTAGGCCTACTGTAAGTAAGTGTGCTGTGATAAGTCTAGTTTATTTGTGATGCATCATAAACTATTAGAAATAGCTGCCTTTTTAATACCTGTTGATATACAAATTTGACTCCTGTCAGTCGCAGGCTACGTTTTAAAAAAAAGTATTAAACAGCTAGCGTATGTCGTGGTCTGCAAATGCCTTTGACAAATCAATGATCCGCACAAAGGAAAAGGTTGGAAACCACTGAACTACGTAGGCCAGTGTTTTCTGCTCCTGCATCTGTATGACCCAGCAGATTAGCCAAAGGTCCATTGAATTTAGGCAGGACCAGGAGTTCCTGGCCAGAAAATCCCAGTAATAATGATGTGGAGAATTGACAACCTTCACACATACAGACTTCCTTGGTGTTTGGAATGCGAATAATTACACTCTTTCATTAAAAGCTTTTGTTCTCTTTTTAATATTTAGAATTATTTTGTTCAGTATTCAAAGACATACTTAATCTGATTAATCCAAAATAGAGGTGCAGTAACATGAATAATTAGCTTGTAATCATGTCAGAAAAGAGCATTGATTGACCATATTGTCACAAGACTCTTCCCATTTATTTTCAAACACATGATTTTTTAGCTTTCAACTGACTTGAAATTTTGCAACTTGAAAAGAGACAAAAGAAACTACTTAGAAATGCAAGACCACCTTCCAAGGTGAAGGTGTAAAAGCAAACAAAATACCCCCTGGAGAATGCAAGGAGAGGGCAATTTCAATAATTCCAAGATCTATTGGAACTTGTTGCTGTCTAAGGAACAGACATAAAAGTGCAAAGTATGAATTGTAAAGTAATGGCTGCCATAGACTCAGCCAAAATCCCTTTGAAATACAGTGGGTGAAGTATTTCAGGCCAGGCTGCATCCACTGTACAGAGACTGCAGGAAGGTTTTCAGAAAAAGAAGCAGGCTGAAAACTAGGCTCTCCCTCTTGTTCTGTCTTTTGAAACTAGTATACTACTCTGTTACTATTAGTATATATTATCAGTATACTGCTCAGAAACCAATCTGCAAATCGAGGTCTCATGATATTTGCAACATAAATATTTTTAAAATTCATTTAAGGGATGCGGGCGTTGCTGCCTAGTCCTGCATTTATTTCCCATCCCTATCGTCCACCTTCAGAAGATGGTGATGAGCTGCCTTCTTGAACCACGGCAGTCCCTGACGTGCATCTATACCCATAGTGGTGTTAGGAAGGAAGTTCCAGGATTTTGGCCCAGTGAGAGTGCAGGAAAAGTGATACATTTCCAATTCAGGGTGGTGACTTGGAGGGGAACCTCTAGATAGTGGTATTCTCAGGTATATGCTGCTCTTGTCCTTCTAGATGATAGTGGTCGCATGTTTGAATGGTGCTGCCTAAGGAGGCTTGGTGAATGCCTGCAGTGCATCTTATGCACGTGGCTGCCACCGTTCTTCAGAGTGGAGGGAGTGAATGTTTGTGAATGTGGTGCCAATCAAGGGTATGCTTTGTCCTGGATGTTATCAAGCCAGTGTTCCATAAATTTCAGAAGCACAAGTCTTCCATACTTTTGCTGGAATATTGTCATGGATGGATCATCCACATGGCACTTCTAGCTGAAAACTGTTACGAATGCTTCAGCCTTATCTTTTGCATTGTGCAAAATGTGCAATATTGAGAATGGAGGTATTTGTGGTGTCGCCTCCTCTAATGAACTGATTAATTGTCCACCACCACTTGCAGCTCAGTATGGCAGGACTGCAGACCTTGGATCTGATCCATTGGTTGTGGATAATTTAGCTCTGTCTTTTACTTGCTGCTTATGCTGTTTGGCATGCAAGTAGTCCCTGTTTTTTGTACCTTAACCGGTTTGACATTTCATTTTTAGGCATGCCTGGTGTTGCTCCTGCATTCTTTGTTGAACTAGGGTTGATCCCCTGACTTGGAGATAATGGTAGATTGGGGGATATGCTGGGCCATGAGCTTACAGATTGTGATTGAGCAGAATTCTGCTGCTTCTAATGGACCACAGTGTTTCATGGTTTGCCCAGTTTTGAGCAGCTAGGTCTATGCAAAGTCTAACCCATCTTGGCATGGTGGTAGTACCACACAACATGATGGAGGATATCCTCAATGTGGGGATGGGACTTTGTCTCCACAAGGATTGTGCGGTGCTCACTCTTGCCGATATTGTCATAGACGAATGCATCTGCAGCAGGCAGATTGGTGAGGATGAGTCAATTTTTCCCTCTTATTGGTTCCCCTACCACTTGCTGCAATCCCAGTCTAGCAGCTATGGCCTTTAGGACCTGGCTAGCTCAGTCTGTGATGATAATACCAAGCTGCTCTTGGTGACTGCATCCAAGACACCAGCACGCCTAGATTGATTTTACATGTTGCAGCAATCATCTCATGGACAATCAGAGGACAATTAACCAAATGTTCTTTTACTGTTTATTGGATACCTATCTCCTTATCTCTGATACTGTGTGTATCCATGTATGTGTTTATCCGTCCATCTATGTATGTGTCCCCGATGACAGTCTGAAGGTCAAATGCATCATGTGTTTCTGTTATGTTCCCCTCAAGAAAACCTTGATTGACTTATTATTCACAGCTTAAATAGTTAAATACATTTGGATTCAGAAAAGGCATATCTTCGTGAAAAAGAAACTTAAACCTTTGTAGTGATCAACCAAGGAGGCTGAATAAAGGGGAGTCAGTTCATTCTTCCTCACCTGGTCCTAACAAAATACAAATACCTTTAATAGTGCAAATTTGGTAGCACTGACATATTTATGTACCAATATTGAATGGAAATTGTATTACACTTGAAGCTGATCAGAAACCGTTCATTCTTTGTTCAGACATTCTAATTCAATAATTATACTTTGGCTATTCTAAACTCAGATACTGAAGCAGTCCCTGTCCATATGCATCAAGACTGGGACAACATTCAGGCTTGCGCTAATAAGTGACCAGTAGCATTTGTGCCACATACATGCTAAGCAATGAACAACTCCAACAAGAGAGAATCTAACCATCTCCCCTTGATATTCAATGGTATACCATCACTGAGTTCCCCCACTATAAACAGCTCGGCGGTTACCATTGACCAGAAACTGCAATGGACCAGCCATATAAATACAAGAGCAGGTTAGTGGGTCAGAGTTCTGCAAGTGAGTAACTCGCCTCTTGATTTCCCCAAAACCTGTTCATTCTCTACAAGGCACAAGTCCGGTGTGTTGGATTTTTTCCACTTGCCTGGCTAAGTGCAGTTGTAACAACGCTCAAGAAATTTGACACCACTCAGGACAAAGCAGTCCATTTCATTGACACTTTATCCACCACCTTCAACGTTCACTCCCCTCCACCACTGATGCACAATGGTAACATTGTATATCGTCTATAAGTTGCACTGCAGCAACTCACCAAGACTCCTTCAACAGCACGTTTTTAACCTGTGACCTCACCCATCTGAAAGGAAGAAGCAGCAGAATAGGAACACCAGCAAGTCTCCCCCACCCCACCAATTCACATACCACCTGATTTGGAAATATATTACCGTTCCCTCCTGTCGCTGGATCAAAGTACTGAAACTCCCTAACAGCACTCTGGGAGTACCTAAACCACTTGGATTGAAGTAGCTCATGAAGGCAAATCATCATTACTTTTTCGAGGGCAATTGGGGATGGGAAATAAACACTAGTCCAGCCAGCAAGCAGTCTAGTCAGCAATGCCCATATCTTGTGAAAGAATTTTAAAAATCAAAGGTTCAAATCCCACCATAGCAGCTGGTGGAATTTAAATTCAGTTAATAACATGTAGAATGTAAAGCTGTCATAGAATGTTGTGAAAATTCATCTGGCTCACTAAGAGCTTGAGGGAAGGAAATCTGCCATCCTCACCTGGTCTGGCCTACATGTGACTCCAGACCCACAGCAATGTGGTTGACATTTAACTGCCCTCTCAAGCCAGTCAGTTTGAGGGCAATTAGAATTGGGCAACAGGTCCTATGGAAGGATCTTTAAAAATGCCTACACAGACTGCAGTGTATGAAGAAAGAGTGGATCTCCACAAAGGTTAACCGAGTCAGCTTTGTTACTCGTAACTGCTAAATTACATAATCATAATAAGAATAACCTGGTGCTCTATTAAATTGAATTGAGATGGTAAGTGGTAATGCTACTGGTTCAAATATAGTTTAAATGTAACTGTTGAACTCACTCAGTTAATATTTACTCAAGTATTTCACATCCTCTTTAATGGTTAATCTAATGGTGCTATTAATCATGATATCACAGATGTGTTAATAAGTTCAAATATCACCATGGCAAAAATGTAATTGAATTCAATAAATCTTCTAATTCATGGGCTGGCAACAGGAAAACTAAGAAATAAAAGCTGCTGTGTTACCACCATCCTTCAGGAAAGAACTTGTCAGCCATGCTTTGCCAATATGTGATTCCAGTCACGCATAATGTCCTCTGAAATTGTCCAGCCAGTTACTCAGTTAGCCACTGGATAGAGCCATAGAGAAATACCAGTTTGACATCTTAGCTATGAAGTTGGCAATCAACTAGGGCAAGCGGAGATGATGGTGCTGTTGTGATATCATTGACCAAACAATTCAGATCCCATCATGGCAGCTGGTGGAAGTTAAGTTAAATTAGTGAAGCTGGAATAAAAAGTTAGTCTCAGTAATCGTGAACAAGAAATTATCATTGATTGTTGTTTTTTAAAAAAATCCCCATCTAGTTGATCAGTGTTCTTTTTGGAAGGAAATCTGCCATGCTTACCAGGTCAGGCGTACTTGAGACGCCAGAACCACGGCAATGTGGTTGATTCATAATGGGTGGTATGGTGGCACAATGGTTAACACTGCTGCCTCAGTGCCAGGGACTTGGGTTTGATTCCCGGCTTGCGTCACTGTGTGGAGTTTGCACGTTCTCCCCTTGTCTGCGTGGGTTCTCTCTGGGTGCTCAGGTTCCCTCCCACGGTCCAAAAATGTGCAGGTTAGATGCATTGGCCATACTAAATTGCCCCTTAGTGTCCAGGGATGCGTAGGCTAGAGGGCTTAACTGTGTAAATATGTGGGGTTATGGAGATAGGGCCTAGGTGGGATTGTTGTCGGTGCAGACGCGATGGGCCAAATGGTGGCCTCCTGCACTGTAGGGTTCTATGATTAATTGCCTTCTGAAATGATCTAGCAAGCCACTTAGTTGGAGGGCAATTGGGAATGGGCTGTAAATTCTGGCTTTGCCAGTGATGAAGGTATGAAGAAAAATGAATTTAAGCTTATTTAACCCTGAAAAGTGCTCATCACTAATACCCGAGGACTAGGACCCAAATTGGGAGAGTTCTTCCCACACGTAGCTACCATATAAGAACGTAAGAAATAGGAGCAGGAGTAGGCCATCCAGCCCTTCGAGCCTGCCCCGCCATTCAATAAGATCATGTAGTGACCTGATATAGTCCTTTGGAGCCATGTTCATCAGCCAGCATAGCAAACTCCTCCATCACTATTCCTGAGAAGATGTTAGTGTACCTTTAAGAGATTTTTTTAAAAAAAATCAAGTTCTCTGTAGCTCATAGCTATAGCTATTGTCATTGTGGCACCAGGCTGTCGTCTCAGAGCCCTTTTATTGCTACTTAAATAAGGTTTTGTTTATTTTTACTTTGGGATTTAGTTTTATGACCCTGCATTGTCAGGAGGAAGAATGTTTGCAGGTCAGGTGACAGGAGCTGTTTCATTTTCAGTTCTGAGCTGCAGGTTTTAGTTTTTAGCAGGACATCAAGCTGGAAAGAAGTATATCTCTCTCTTTCTCCCTCCCTCGTTTTGGGAAATCCTGCTGTTTAACTGAAAGCCTTCCTGAAGTAGAAAATCTGCTGTTGATGGTTTGACCAGAGAGTCTCTGTGGTCTTCAGGGAAGCTGTTCTAACTTCAAACTGTCCTGAGTTTATCAATGGAACTGCAGCATTCATCCAAAGGACTCAGTTCCAGTATCACATGAGCATTAGTCTTTGCTGTGTTAAAACCTGTGAAAAAGATTTTGTCTAAAGGAAGTTTTGGTTTTGATTGCAACTGTTAAGGGTTATATCTTATTGTGGTGGTTTCGTTTTTGTTTGTAATTGATAAAGGTTATTACTAATTTTCTTTCCATATATATTAACTATATTCTTCAATAAACTTTATTTGACAAAAGCTCTCTAGTGGGTCATTTAAATCATACCCAAGATGAACCATATCATGCTTACCCTAGCCAAATTCAAACAAATTCAGTCTATGAGATTCTCTTTTAATATCTGGAACTCTATAATTACAGTATTACAAGATAAGCAAGGATGAAAAAGGCGACAAAGGTCATTTCGATTCAAGGTGCAAAACTTATAATCCAGGCGGGCTGCATAAAACACTCTGGAGTTTCTGACCTGAACAGTAACACCGAATATATAAAAATATATAGTCAAGATATCTAAATGACCTTTGTCGCCTTTTTCATCCTTGCTTATCTTGTAATACTGTAATTATAGAGTTCCAGATATTAAAAGAGAATCTCATAGACTGAATTTGTTTTAATTGGGGGAAAAAGACTGAAGGGGTTGGAGACTTCGGCAGAGAGATGGCAAATGGAGTTTAATCTGGACAAATGTGAGGTAATACATTTTGGAAGGTCTAATACAGATAGCAAATATACAGTAAATGGCAGAACCCTTCAGAGTACTGATAGGCAGAGGGATCTGGGTGCATAGGTACACAGGACACTGGAAGTGACAACACAGGTGGAGAAGGTAGTCAAGAAGGCATATGACATGCTTGCCTTCATTGGCAGGGGCATTGAATTTAAAAATTGGCAAGTCATGTTGCAGCTTTATAGAAACTTAGTCAGGCTGCACTTGGAATATAGTGTTCAATTCTAGTTGCCACGTTACCAGAAGGATGTGGAGGCTTTGGAGAGGGTACAGAAAAGATTTACCAGGATGCTGCCTGGTATGAAGAGCATTAGCAATGAGGAGAGATTGGAGAAACTTGGTTTGTTCTCACTGGACCAACAGAGGTTGAGGGGCAACCTGACAGAAGTCTACAAGATTGTGAGAGGCATGGACAGGGTGGATAGTCAGAAAGTTTCTCCCAGGGTGGAAGAGTCAGTTACTAGGGGGCATAGGTTTAAAGTGTAAGGGCAAGGTTTAAAGGAGATGTATGAAGCAAATATTTTACACAGATGGCAGTGGGTGCCTGGAACACGCTGCTGGAGGAGGTAATGGAAGCAGATACCATAGTGAAGTTTAAGGGGCATCTTGACAAATATGTGACTAGGAGGGGAATGGAGGAATATGGTCCCCAGTAGAGTTAGGAGGTTTTAATTCAGTTGGGCAGCATGTTTGGTGCAGGCTTGGAGGGCTGAAAGGCCTGTTCCTGTGCTGTAACTTTCTTTGTTCTTTGGGTTTTGTTTAAATCTTCAGTACTGAGAATAAGGAGTAGATACAGCTAATATTTTCAGTTGGGCTGTGAATGTAAGCACAATATTGGCATGTTCACTTAATGCTTCCAGAGGAGCTTTGCAAAATAGACTTCAGTGGGCATTCAGATCTGTGGTCACTGTGCATAACTTTGTCAATGAGAGGAACAGGCCTTACCCCCATCCTAGGTAGTAAAATGTATAGGAGGAGGAGTGCAGGAGTAGGATCAACCATCAATCCTCATATTTGGCAAAGCTCTTGAAGAACAGCTCATTAAAGAGCAGTCTCGTTCCCAATACAAAAACAATTTTGTCATCTTTATCATTGGTGACAATACGACCACCTTCCTTCAGCCTAATGAGTCTGGCATTCACTACAAATATAAATATCAATCACAATAAAAAAGATGAACCAGCTGAATTCAATACTTAAAAGAAATATTCCACCTAAAAGCTTGGTCCTGTTTTTGAGCTCTTGCATTTACTGTGTTGCTCCTACAATGGCTATTGCTTGGGAGGCTGCTGAACATTCATTGTGGACATTTCAAATGGCTGTGGTGGTCATCTTCTAAGAGCTCTGGGCCTTTTTGTTTGTTTATTAAGTTCTAACAATGATCATAATGAACAGCAGTACAGAAAATAGCAATAATTTAATAAATTTGTATTTGGAAGAGAAGGACAAGGAAAGGAGAAGTAGGAGGACGAAGATAAAGAAAAAACAATTAAAGATTAAAACAAACCTGCCCTTGCCCCCCTTCCCCCCCCGCCCCCGCAAAAAAAAGTAATGAAGTCATCAACAATCATAGGACAGATATAGGCAGGAGGTCCACCACTTTGCCCGCCACAGCGTCGGTGTGGGCAAGGTCTGATGACAGAAACCTCTGTTGATCTTGGGTGGAATTTCCGGTCTTGCCTGAGTGAGGCTGTAAAATTCCGGCCATGGTTTCAAGTGATAAAATATATGCAACCTAGATCAGTTATATGGAAATGGAGATCTGTAGTTCCCAAAATAATCCAGGAAAGTTTGGGAAACTACATTAAATCCATCAGTGAGCCTCTTATAGTGTACCTTATTATCTCAAATTTGAGATTCTGCATAAGATTGCATATCTAATTAGTAAAACAAGGTGAGGCAGACTGCTTCCAATTTAGTAGAATAATACATCTAGCAAATTATGTTGAAAAGGTGAGTGCATCAATCTGAATTTTTGTAAGAGGGAGGCCATTTGGTTCCACTCCAAAGAACGCTGTAATAGGAGAATGTTCAGTGTTACTACACAAGATGTGAGTGATGCAAACATTTTTGTCCAACAAAGCCAATTTGGAACACAACCAGTCTATGTGAATTAGAGAGACTGGGCAGTACGGTCTTTATCACAGTTTTGATCAAAATTTGGATGAAGCTTAGCTAATTTAACTTTGGATAGATGGATATGATGTAAGGTTTTAAACTGCAGCAACCCACGTCTTGCAAATACAGGTGAGGAATCCACACGAGAGAATAGACTTCCAATTATCTTCTGATAAGTCTGTATCAGTATCTTGCTCCCAAAGAGCTGTTAGAGTGGAAAACAAAGAGCAGTATAGTGAAAAGATTAGAGAATATAATTGGGAAATGAACCCCCGAACAAAATGATTTACGTCTAATACATCAGTGATGTAGGGCGTAAAAAAGAAAATGGAGCGTTTTTTTTGCGCACAAAATCTCTGATTTGTAAGTAGTGAAAGAAGTGTGTAGGGGAAAGATGGAGAGAGTCAAAAAAAAAGCAAAAATATTATCAATATATAAGTTACCAACAGTTTTGACATCTCTTGTGTGCCAGACTTGAAAGGCAGAACATAAGAACATAAGAACATAAGAAATAGGAGCAGGAGTAGGCCATCTAGCCCTTCGAGCCTGCCCCGCCATTCAACAAGATCATGGCTGATCTGAAGTGGCTCAGTTCCACTTTCCCGCTTTCCCCCCATAACCCTTAATCCCGTTGCTTACCAAAAGCCTATCTACCCGCATCTTAAATATATTTAGCGAGGTAGCCTCAACCACTTCAACGGGCAGAGAATTCCAGAGATTCACCATCCTTTGAGTGAAGAAGTTCCTCCTCAACCCCGTTCTAAACTGCACCCCCCCCACCCCCCTGCTTATCTTGAGGCTGTGCCCTCTAGGCCTGCTGTCCTTTCTGAGCAGGAAGAACCTCTCCACTTCTACCCTATCCATCCCTTTCATCATCTTATATGTCTCAAACGTATAGAATCTCCTAACGAAGGTGAAAATAAATTATTTGCATCAACAGGCTGCATAAGGAGAGAGATTTAGCCCACGGTGTATTCTGATCTGGGTCCATATTTTTAGTGACTATCTAACGATAGGGTTTGAAGAGAAGTGACTGGCTGAAAAAGGATTCAAGGAGCACAACAGAACAGACCAAGAGGCTGCTTCCAATTGCTCTGGCGCTTAACGAGCTGGGTCTAAATGAAACTGAAAGAAACATCATGGAGATTAGCAGACCAATAATAAAACTGAAAGTTTGGCAGTGCCAAGCTACCTAAATGCTTGGGTCGTTGTATAATTCTGAGTGTTTTATTCCAAATAAAGGAAGAAATTAATTGGTCTCCTGCAACAGAGAAAAATGCTTGGGGATAAACAAGTATGGAGCAGTGAGGGTTGAAATAGTGGTGTTTGTGTGACCAGGAGGAAGTATAGTAAGGAATGACGCAGTGACTATAGGAGAGTGAAATTAACGAGGTTGTTTATTTTTAGTAGGTTGGCTGTAGGTGATGCAAGTGTGAGCAAGGAGAGTGAGAAGGCAACATCACCTTCATAGCTCTGGTGAGATCACTGAACCTTTTGCAACATTGTAGCTGTGTCCTCATATTGATTTCCTCCAAATGACAGAAACTGTTCCCTCAGAGCTTTCTATCCCTGTGAGGTTCCACCTCCTTTCATCCATTAGTTTGCGAGGGCCCCCAAAGCAGGAAAATCTGGGAACCTGAGTTGCAGCATTTACAGCTACTCCTCTTTGGGTTAGTGTTTGAAGTTTACTGTATTTTTAAAGTTCACTTTTATTGGAAATTGCTTCAAGCTTCACTGTCAACAAAACCAGGTTAGAGGAATCATTATTCTCAGATAAAGTTGACCACTTTGAACAAAAAGCCATAGGTGGAAGAGACAGCAAGTGGTATGAAGTTGAAATACACATATTCAGTGGTATGTGGGAACATTAGACATGGCTGCAGTGAGCAATAGCCAGGTTCACCATCCTGATCAGGGGTAAAAACTTCATTTCATCAACTTCAATGTGTTTATTTATCCTTATAGAATCCCTACAGTACAGAAGGAAGCCATTCAACCCATCCAGCCTACACTTACAACAAGTGGATCCACCCAGGTCCTATCCCTGTAGCCCTATATGTTTACCCCCCTGCTGAGGGACAATTTTTGCGTGACCATTCGAGCTAACCTGCACTTTTTGGAGTGTGGGAGGAAACCGGAGCACCTGGAGTAAATGCACACAGACATTCGGAGAATGTGCAAACTCCACACACGCAGTCACCCAAGGCTAGAATTGAACCCGGGTCCCTGGCACTGTGAGATAGTGGTGCTAGCCACTATGCCATCCTGTCTATATTCCACAAGTATGTTGAGGGTTCTTTGCACTTCCAGTGCATGCACAAAGCTAGCAATTGCAGATTTGCTATCTGTTCTCCAACTATCAACATGCTAAGAACAAAATCTGCACAGGTGTTTGTTTACTGAGGTGGCATTTACTGAGTTAGCTGTATAAAGATTGTATGTGAGAAGGTTACTGATCATTAATTGTTATGACAGTCATTATTTTAATGCATTTTCACTGGGCCTGGGTTGTCCAATTGGGGAAAATTGGAAGGATGCCTGCCTTTTGTTAATTATTTTTCAATATGGGAAGTAAGTGATTTTTCCACTTTGATATAGTAAGAGAGCTATGATCGCTGTACTGAACTGAGGTGCGTGCACTTTTAAAAGAGCCATATTAAATTGGGGATCTGTAAAAAGAATTGATGAAATCAATCCCTAAAATCTTGAATATGTGAAATATATGATTGGAGTAACATATATCAAAGAGATATATTTCTTTGGGAGCAGAATGAATATGTATCTCTGCGTAAGCAAAATGCAGCTTCTGTAGAACATTTTGTATCTTAATCATGTTTTATTCAATTAATATACAAATGACGTGACTTCTGTTTCAAACATCCTGAATGTTAATTCTGCCAATCAAAACCAAAGCACATTTGCACGCAGCGTCCCCACATAAATTAAAGGCTCCTGTGTCAAGAGACAAGGTACCTTATCACACAGGTGTAAGACAGTATCTGTCTACCTTCCACAAGTAGCATGGTAGCACGGTGGTTAGCACTACCGCTTCACGGTGCCAGAGACCTGGGTTCAATTCCTGGCTTGGGTTGCTGATTATGTGGAGTTTACACATTCTCTCCATCTCTGTGTGCGTTCCCTCTGGGTGCTCTGGTTTCCTTCCACAGTCTGAAAGACGTGCTGGTTAGGTGCATTGACCTGAACAGGTGCTGGACTGTGGTGACTAGGGGAATTTCACTGTAATTTCATAGCAGTGTTACTGCAAGCCTTACTCACGACTAATAAGTAAATTTTAACTTTCCCTTAACATTGATGACATTACCATTGACAAGTGCTCCACAATATAGGTTCTGGAGATTGACCAGGATCTCATATGCACCAACCACATAATTGCCGTGTGCTGCAAGTACTGACCAGAGGCTGTGTACTTTGAGACAATGATCTTACGTTCTGGCTTCAGGAGTCCTCTACCACTTACAAAGCACTAATCATATGTGGGATGGAATTCTCTTCAATTTGCCAGGTTAGATGCAATTGCAGCCAAAGGGGAGATGATGATGAAGTGGAAATGTCACTGGAGAAGAAACCCAGAGGTCCAGACTAATGTTCTGGCAACACAGGTTCAAATCCCACTGTGGAAACTGGGAGAATTTCAAATTCAATTTATTAACCTGGAATTAAAAGGAATTCTCAGGTAATAGTGACTGTGAAATCATTGTTGATTGTTGTAAAAATACGATTGTTTCACTAATTCCCTTTTAGGGAAGGAAATTTGCCGTCGATAACTGGTCTGATCTTCGTGTGATTCCAGACAACAACAATGTGGTTGACGCTTAAATGCCCTATGAATTGTCCTCGCAAGTCACTCAGTTGTATCAAACAGCTACAGAAAAGTTAATACTTAATGAAAGGGATGGATCAACCATGATGGAAGCAGAAATGACAAAGACAAGCCCAGTCCTGTTAACATTGAAAAGTTATTTTATAAGAACGTTTGGGAGCTTGTGCGAAAATTGGGAGAGCTGTCCCTCAAACCAGCCAAGCAACAGCTTGACATAGTTCTACTTGTGGAATCATGCCTTTCAGAAAGTATCTTCCAGAATCCTTACAGTGCAGAAAAAAGCTATTCAGCCCATCAAGCTTGCACTGACAACAATCTCACCCAAGCCCTGTTCCCATCCTACATATTTACCCTGCCAATTTCCCTTCATACTAGGAGGCAGTTTACCATGGCTCATCAACCAAACCTGCATGTATTTGGACAATGGAAGGAAACCAGAGCATCCAGAGGAAACCTAAGCAGATATGGGGAGAATATGCAAACTCCACGCAGACAGCTACCTGAGGCCAGCATTGAACCCAGGTCCCTAGTGCTATGAGGCAGCAGCACTAACCACTGTGCCACCAAGTCACCCATTATCTCAAGCAGAAAAAAATCACCATTTCAGGTGTGTGCTGTTGGGTGGCAGGATAGACCCACCAGAGATGGCAGCACAGTGGTGTATTGTCAAGGAGGGATTGCCCTGGGAGCCCTCAACATTGACTCTGGACTACATGAATTCCCATGGCGTGAAGTCAAACATGGGGGAATAAACCTCCCACTGATTACATCACTGTCTATTTTAGTTGATGAATCAGTACTCCTCCATGTTGAACATCACTCAGAAGAAGACTGAGGCAGTTAAGCCCCAGAATGTATTCTGGGTAGAAGACTTCAAGGTCTATCTCTAAATGTGGCTCAGTGCAGCACTGACAGAGCTAACTGAGTACTAAAGAACAAAACTGCTAGAATGCAGGTCTTGAGGGAACCAAGAAAAATATTTTTAAAAAATATATTCATTCATGGGATGTGGGCATTGCTGACTAGGCCAACATTTATTACCCATCCCTAATTGCCCTTGAGAGGGTGGTGATGACCTGCTTCCTTGAATCCCTGCAGTGCTGTCAGGGAGGGAATTCCAGGATTTGGACCCAGTGACAGTGAAGGAACAACGATATGTTCCCAATTCAGGAAGCTGTGTGGCTTGGGGGGAATTCCCAAGTGGTGATATTCCCATGCATCTGCTGCCCTTGGCCTACGAGATGGTAGTGGTCATGAGATTAAATGCTTCAGAGAGCTGGAGACATAATATCTACATTGCTTGAAAGATAACACAGTCCAGAGAAATGTTTTGTTTTGAGATTTGGAGCTAAGTTGGTTTTAAAATATTCAGTGAATGTTTAGGGTTATGTCATCATGGAGTTGGATGGAAATTAAGAAGATTCCTTGATTACAATTTGTTTGTGTATTTGCTGGGAGAGGAAGTTAGATTTTGGACCTGTTGAGTTTTACAGCTGAAGAAGAATCTCAAGGAGCCATTGCATGCAGTTAGGGCTTAGTAGGTGTCCTGGCAGCTGAGAAGGTGGTGGAAGGTCACCGGTTCTATAGCAGGCAGTTAGTGTTCAGAAAGCATGTGAGCCGCTTAAAGTTTGGTGGCATCCGGAGATCAGAGTTTGGTGACATCCAGGAGCAGTGCAAAACTTGGTGAAGCTAGTTTAAGTTTAATTATTAGTGTCACAAGTAGGCTTACATTAACACTGCAATGAAGTTACTGTGAAAATCCCCTAGTCGCCACACTCTGGCATCTGTTCTGATATGCTGAGGGAGAATTTAGCATGGCCAGTGCACCTAAACAGGACCTTGGGGGAGGGGAAACTGGAGCACTTGGAGGAAACCCACACAGACAAGAAGAATGAGCAGACTCCGCACAGTGACCCAAGCCGAGAATGGAATCTGGGTCCCTAGAACTGTGAGACAGCAGTGCTAACCATTGTGCCACTGTGTCACCGCCCAGCAGTCTGTAAAAGAGTTGGAAATGTGTCCATGATTAGAGGCAAAAGTGCAGCTTCATGAATCCCATGGAACATAGTCTCAGGAAGAGAAATGGAATAATCAGGAGGTGAACAATCTGCATAAGAGTGATTTTTTTGAGTCAGTTCAGTGGCTAGATCTTCAAAAGTGAAGATGGAGACAAAACGAAATTTTATTTCTCAGTGGTTACTAACATCTAAGAGATCCATGGAATCTGTTTTGGTTGCTTCTGTCATTCAACATGCAGCATGTTGTGTTCAACCACGGTTTGCCTGTAAATTCATATTTACCTCATGTTAATTCTGAGTATTAAAATATAAAATAGATATTGTAGGTTGTTTTACTTTCCTGACTTTATACAGTTCAATTTGTTTAAAATAATGTGATCTTGTGCTTTTATTCTCCTCATGGGTAACTGGGATGTCAAACTTTATCTACCTTAAATAAAAAGTTACTGATCCCTAAACAGATCATAACAGTAGTAAGAAGCAAACTTATAAAGGTAAATGAGTTTTTATGTCATTCTTGGGTTTGAATGGCATCACTTATTCACTCGACCTGTTGACCCTTTACCTTGAATATATTCTTAGGAGCCTTCAGCATATGTGAAAACAACATATTTTTCAGAAAGTTTCTGAAAGTGAAGAAGAGAATTTGGCAATTGAAAGAATAAGGAGCTCCAATTGTATTTCTCCAAATTCAAGATTAAAAGTTCGGAAGCCTTGCATTTGTCTCTTATATTGGGAAGACTGGCCGTAAGCACATTTTTAGTAACTGACAATTTCGTGGATTTTTCCATTAGAGTGAAAAAGTAATTAACCTTCGCTTGTCAATATTATAGTGATTTCGGCTCAAAATAGAAGAAAATCTCAAGATTGAACACTGTCTCATACATTTCTATAAACATTTGTAATTTACAGTATAGCAATGAATATTGAAACAATTATTTTTGATCAATTTTTCCTTAGAAGGCTTACAGGGGGCGATACAATTGGAAATCCCTAATGCCAACCCAGTGTGAATTTAGATTGTGACTTAAGAAGTTAGTGTGCTTGATAGGCAGGTCATTTAAATGGATGGACTGACAGGGCAGCCCTTAAATATAGCTGATTACATTTATTTCAGATCACTGTGACCAGTATTACTTGAGATATTATGCATTTGAATGATGCAGGTTTTAGCATGGAATTTCCTGGCTGCAAAGGTATTCACTTTAAATTGTATTACAGAGGTGACCACTCTTTTGATGGGGCTAATGTTTAAAAAATGCTGCTTATGAATTTGTTGACACGAGCTGTTTCCTCAGCAGGGAGGTACTTCTACAAGTGTCTCGCTGTTTGGGGAAAAAGAAACATTTATTAGCTTTGAATTTTTGGTGGAGAAGCACCACGAGTCGTATTTGCAGTTACTGATTTTGTATTATTTACCACGGACAGCACTTAGGTCCATTTTCACAACAAACACAGATGCCCTTTGCTAAAAGTAGAGAGTGCACTGAGAGTGCTGAGACCTTCAAATTAAGCAGCACTTCAAAACAATGTCACTTGACATATCCTGAGGAGCAGGATTCTGTTTCTTTGGTGTTGACCTTCACAACACTTTGGAACGCAAAATTTGTCAAACTGGCTGATCGTAAAAGTCAAAAATCTGCTTTTACCACTAATCCAGAAATCTAAGGCAGAATTGTCAAACCGTGGGTAGCTCAGACCCAAAACACATTGATAGAATTTTGGTTTCATGAGCTGATGATCAAATGCAATATTCATACTGGACTTTCATGTCTGTCTCAGGAAAGGTAAGCACTTTGATGCGTGAACTTGTCACACGTTAATGTCAGGTTATGCTGAAACTGAGTAGTGAATCTAATTCTTAATAACTTTGCACTACTGGGTCTCCATATTGAGATAACTGTGATTGTGTATTTTTAGACTCAACTTGATCAACCCAGCCAAAGTTGCTGCAACTTTAATGTCAGATTATTAAATGGATAAGTTTACAAAGATTTTGGATTCATTGGACAAGGCTGCCTGTAGGCATTTAACTGGCAATGTGGAAGATTGTCCAGGTATGTACTGTCTTAAAAAATAGTAGGACAATATCAACCTGGCCAAGTACTGTCCCAGCAGTCTGCACTCAATCATCAATAAAGTTGTCGACTTTGGTACTTTCTCAGCAATAACCTTCTCACTGACGCTTAGTTTGGGTTCTGCCAGGGTCACTCAGCTCCAGCCTTTATTACAACTTTGGTCCAAACACGGACAAAAGAGCTGAACTCAAAAGGTGAGGTGAGAGTGACTGCTCTTGACATTGAGGTAGTGTATGACTAAAATGCATCAACAAGCCCTGGAAAAACTAGACTCGATGAGAATCAGGGCAAAAGTTTCCGTGAGTCGGAGTCATATCTTAAAGGAAAGTGGTTGTGGTTGTTGAATGTCAATCATCTCAGTCCCTGGACATCACTGCAGGATTTCTCAGGGGAGTGTTCTAGACCCAACCATCTTCAGCTGCTTCACTAATGATCTTCCCTTCATCACAAAATCAGAAATGGGAATGTTTGACAGTATTCACCATTCACTCTTCAAATACTGAAACAGTCCATGTCCAAATGCAGTGAGACCTGGATTAGACTCAAGCTAGCACTGACAAGTGGCAGGTAATATTTATGCCACACAAGCACCAGGCAATGACTATCACCAGCATGAGAGAATACTACCATCTTCACTTGACATTCAACAGCAACACCATTGTTGAACTCCCCACTATCAACATCTTGGGGGTTACCATTGAACAGAAACTGAACTGGACTAGCCATTTGAATATTGTGACTACCAAACCAGGTCAGAGGCTAGGAATTCTGTGGTGAGTAACTGGCCACCTGACTCCCAAGGTCTGTCCATCGTCTACAAGGCACAAGCAAGGAATGCGATGGAATGGTCTCCATTTCCTCTGTGAGTACAACTCCAACAACGAGGGGAAATGGCTTTAAATTAAGGGGGGGTAGTTATAGGACGGATGTCAGGGGTAGGTTCTTTACCCAGAGGGTGGTGAGGGATTAGAATGCCCTGCCTGCTGCAGTTGTAAATGCGCCTAGTTTGGGGGCGTTTAAGAGATCCGTGGATAGGTTTATGGACGAAAAGGGATTGGTTTAGGTTAGTGGGTCATTGTTTTTTAACTGGTCGGCGCAACATCGTGGGCCGAAGGGCCTGTTCTGCGCTGTAATGTTCTATGTTCTATGTTCTAAAACTCTGCAAGTTTAACATCATTCAGGATGAAACAGCCAACTTCATTCACACTCCTTCCAGCATTTCAATTCGCTTCACCACAGACACACAATGGCAGCAGAGTGAAAAACTTACCAAGACACCTTCCAAATCCACGAGCAAGGACAAGGGCAGTAGATATAAAGGAACACCACCTACATGTTTCCCTCCAAGCCACACACCGGCCTGACTTGAAACGATATCACAATTCTTTCAATGTTGCTGGGACAAAATAGTGGAACACCCTTCCTAACAGCACTGTGGGTATACGTACACCATACGAACTGCAGCAGTTTGAGAAGGTGGACCATCAACGCTTTCTCAAGGGCAATCAGAGATGGACAATAAATGTTGGTCGAGCCAACGACACTCTCATTCCGTGAAATAATAAAAGAATGCCAGCGTAGTTGGGAAATTGGCCCTTATTTGGCCACTTAAGAGGCCTAATTGCTGTCCAGGAGATGAAATAGAATTTCCCACTTTTGGCAATATGGTGAGGCAATGGCTCGATGTTGGACACCTTTCCCAATCCTCCTCCCCACCATTTCATCAACTCTTCTGCTTTTCAGCTTGTCACCTAAGTGCCTGGAAAAAAATCTGACAATCGTTTTATAGATGTCACATTTAGATGAGACCATGTTCCCTTACTCTTTTGGGCAAGTTATTACATTTGGCCACGATCTACGTTGTTTGGTCCTTTGGAATCCAGAATCAGTGATGAGATGAACTTACATCCTTCACTCTTCCAGTGAAAACATATCTAATTTAGGTGGCTATCCATTATAATCTGATCTCTCCGTGATCCCTTCTGTCAGTTGCTCTTTTCTGTGCTCTTTCAGTAGCAGTAATGTCCTTCTGGTACTGAAACGACCAGAGGTCTACATATTCTAAGTGCCAAACGGACAATAAATGCTGGCCTAGCCAGTGACACCCACCTTGAAAGAAAATCCTATTTGGCATTAGTATGAAAATCCTATTTGGCATTAGACCATGGGTGGGAGCTTCCAGTCCTGCTGAAGTCAATGGGAATTTAAATGGATTGCGGCATCCACTGTGGGAAAATCCAGTGTGGCAGCCTTAGCACGTACTTCACACAATCCCCTGAGAGAAAAGAGCTGCGTATGTCCCTTTGATAAAATTAAAGACACATTGAAATAAAGCAAAATGGCTAACTTAGCACATTAGAAGACAAATCAAACCAAAGCAAAAAAATTTGACACAAGTAAATGACTCCCGACAGAATGCAGTTATGTATAGGACTTTGAACAATGCAATCTGCCATTTGATTACCAGAGCAGGCGATGGATAGTGGGATGGCTGATTGATATGGTCAAGGCCTTTTTCACTACAAGTCGGAGAATCAGTAAAAATAGTATTGGAAACGTATGAGGGTTTTGGCAGGGTAGCTTTGGACAGAGACCCAGGATATGAATAGTGTTATAAATACGGCTACGTAGCATCAGTATTAATTGTCCAAGACTAGTTGCTTTAACATTTGGTTGATATCAAGATATAAAAATGGAAGCAGAAACAGGCATTGCTAAAATTAGAATTTTTAAAGGCTGCTGTATTTATTCTCTCTTGGGCGCTAATGGAAATAGCAATTGTTTAAATATTCATGTTGGAAAGTGAGCATTGCAAACAAAGCTGGCATTTATTTATTAATTGCCCTTAAGAAGCTAACTTGAACTGTGGTGTGTAGGTACACCCAACATGCTGTAAGGGAAGAAGTTCCAGGGGTTTTGACTCAGCTGCAGTAAAAGGAGCAACACCAGATTTCCAAGTCAGTAAATTGTGTTATGCAAGTTCTGGTCTCCATTGCATTTATTTGTTCTCCAGGATCTGGGATTATTCCCAAGGAGAAGCGCATGTAGTTCCTCTATTTAATAAGGAAACAAATTGGAAGCAGGAAATTATAGGCCAACTGGTTTAACTCCAGTTTTAAGCAAAATGTTAGAAAGGAATTTTGGTGATGGGGGATATGAGCATTATAAAATAACCTAATTTATTGGAGAATATCAGCATGGCTTTTTAAAAAGATATGTGCATTATTTAATTGATTCTTTTGAGGAAGTTATAGAGTTGATGTATGGAGAAAAATATTGGATATTATACATCTAGACTTTCAGAAAGTCTTTGATAAAAGGTTGCTCCCCTTGTGGGATTATTGGGCAGATATTAGATTGGATAGCGACTTTGATTTGGGTGACGGCTTGAGTGAAGTTCGCACAGTTAATTTGAGGCTATTATTTTTTTCATTCTTTAGGAACAGATGAAGGCATTGCATGGAAAACCTACAAGCATTTAAGGTGACACAAATATATTTACAAATGCAAGGACCTAAAAAGAAGAAAAATAAGTTACAGGTGCATTTAGAAGGAATGGGAAATGTGCCTGTGATTAATAATGTTTTGAAGTGTATTTAATAGTGTCACAAGTAGGGCTTATGTTAAAAGTGTGATGAAATTACTGAGAAAATCCCTGAGTCGCCGCACTCTGCATCTGTTGGGGTACACTGAGTGAGAATTTAGCGTAGCCAAGCACCTGACCAGCATGTCCTACTGACTGTAGGAGGAAACCGGAGCATCTGGAGGAAACACACACAGACGCAGGGAGAACATGCAAACTCCACACAGTCACCCAAATCGAGAATCAAACCCAGGTCCCTGGAGTTGTGCTGCAGTAGTACTAACCACTTTTAGTATTGACAAATACAATGTGATTCTCTTGCATAAGGACAATTCCAAGTAAATAAACACCTTGCTTCGTTGTACATTAAAGCAACTGAGCGGGAGAAGGACCTTGCGATTATAGCTAGGGAACTACTGAAGAGCCTGGAGTTATATTGCAGGGCTTTTGGAAAAGTGAGATGTAGAGTTAGGACAAGTGTAAAACTAGAAATATAATCCTTGCGTTGTACAAGGACATGATGCAGCTGTATCAAAAATACTGAGCCCTATTTTACCATTTTGATTCTAAGTGCTGGGCAGACTTGAAACTGGGAGTGTTTCAGATCCGACTTTTCGACCCATTCTCAGACGCCCCATATGCACTTTATTTGCAAAAATATCGGTGATTCTGAATCACGCTGCAGAAGCCTGTGGGTGGCTTAATGTACCTGAAACTCTGCAGCTCCGATTAGCGCCTCCAACTGTACGTGTGCAGAAAAAATGATAGAATGCTGCACCCCTGCCATATGGTCCCAGGAAGGGTAGGGGGTTACAAACCAGATGGGCAGCCTGTTCGCTGCAGGCTTGGAAGGCTGAAGGGTCTGCTCCTGTGATGTAGTTTTACTGGTGCTTTGTTCTATGTTCAGTGGAGAAATGTGAATCAGGTGTTTTGCATCCCAGATTCCTCTCCCTCGCTTGTACTTAACCTTGTGTCCTGTGTTGCAGGGACAGAACTGAATACCCTGGGGCCCTTGGGACTACTGGCCCCTGCTGCAGCTCCCACCCATCCTGTTCAGGACAGTTCGGACAAGTCCTCGGAGGATATGGGTGAAGGGACCTGGCAAGGCTGGCACTGTTTTGGCGTCAGCTGCCACCTCAAAACTCACCATCCCAGATACTGACGCATTGGTGGGTCCACTTAGTTGTGAGACTTCTGGGTCACTCTCTGATGAGCACCACACATCTGCTGATGTACATTGGGTGGAGGAGGGAACGTCTGAGGCCCGTGGCATGCGGGGGTCTGCCGGAGGCGAACTCAGCTGGCCCCAGACTTCATGCTGGGCCTCTGAGGTCACTTCTCCCTCAGCTGCTGGAGATGCAGCAACAGAAGCAGGGAATGTAGGAGAGGCTGACGGCAACACTGGACTGACTGCGAGGCTGTCGGAAGAAGTCCTAAAGCTTTCAGGTGGACCAGGTATTGCCTGTCTAGCGTGCCTCCCAGGCCAACACTGCAAGGATAGCATCTGCAGTGGAAAGCCTGGGGCAGGGGATCCTCACCATGAGTGGCAGGTTCAAAGTGATGGCTGGGCCACAGCAGAGTTCCATGGGGCTCTGACTGAGTCACAGCGGATCACAGCTGAGGGATTGAACAGGCTTCTCGACATTCTGCGGCCCGTGGCTGAGAGGCTCGAGAGTTTGCAGGAGAGCTAGAGGGACAGTGCTGAGACACAACAGGGTGTGGCAGCAACCCTGGAGAACGTGGCCCAGTCGCAGAGGGTCATGGCTGAGTGTTTCCCAGTCTCAGAGGGCACTTGCTGCAGCCGTTGACAGGTGGCCCCCGACGCAGATGGCCGTCACAGAGGTTGGACCACCATGGGTAGGAATCAGGTGGTCCTCCAGGACTGGCAGGGCCAGGTGACACTGGAGCTTCTGGAGCTTACTACCAGAAGCACCACCATTGAACAAAATGACTAAGGGGCCCACAGGAACCCCAAGGGAGGAGGAAGGGTTTGAGACCTTGGCGGGGCCTTCCAGCCAGAAGACTGTGTCTGTGGCTACACCTTCTGACTCTGTCCTTCTGGACACTGGGGCATCTCAGGGGGCAGTGGGATGAGGAGGGTGTCATGGAAACATCCCTGAACCTGGAAGCTGGCTAGGACCCTCAAGGTCCAAGGCTTCCAGAGGACGCCCACCATGCGCATCACAGGCAATGGAGCATGGTAGACAGCTGGCCCCCTCCCCTCCGATGTACATTCTGCAGAGTCACTGAGACATAGTGATAGGCCATTTAAGGTTAGAAAGTTGTAATTGTACTGAGATGCCACAGGTGAAGGGCTGCACTAATGAGAAGGATAATTAAACACTAACGTTTTCTGTTCACAGGTTTTTATGTTAGAACATATTCTTTAAACAGCTTTATTGCAATTAAATGTTTTTTCACAATTACCTGTGAGTAATATGTCTCAGATTGTCCTGTTCCATTGATGATTGCCAGAGCGTTGCTTCATGTTGATGTCAGTCGGGGAGGCCCCTCAATGCTGTGTCACTGAGAAAAGGAAGCCATTGGTTCCCCAGATCCCATCCCGCCCTGTCCCCATCCCCCGCCCCCCAAGGCCCTGTATGGGGGTTTCAGATCCCTTACCCACTACACAGGCGTGGGCCCAGGTGCCAGCATGCATGCGAAGTTCAGATAGGAATCAGACTAGTTTGCACCAGGGCATCATGGTGCTTAGCGAGTTGTCATCACCCTCCTGCCTGCCAAAAAACTCACTAATACGTCGTACTCAGGCCCACCACTCTGGTGTGACAATGTTGCAGGAGCTACAAGGAATTTTGGGGGGAAAGGGGAGGGTTGGAACCCACAGACACAAACTCCTAGCAAATGAACCATCTGGTGGTCAGAGTCTCCCTTGCCACCATCATTTGAGCTGCCAGCCCTCCAGTGTCTGGGTGGTGTTCCAAGGCGTGTTCTTTCTCCTCTTCCTACTCCTCCTGCTGGTCATCCTCCGCAGTGATGCCCAGCTGGTCAGCCTCCACGTCCTCCTCCTCCTCCAGTAGGTCACCTCTCTGCAGAGGCAGGTTGTGCAAGGCATAACACACAACACAATGCGGGAAGAGATCACTGGGCTGTATTGTAGGGCCCCGCCAGAGCGGTTCAGGCACCAGAATCGCATTTTGAGGAGTCCAATACACCTCTCTATTATCATGTGGGTGGCTAAATGGGCCTCATTATAGAGGGTCTCTGCCTTAATCACTGGCCTCCGCACAGGCATCATCAGCCATGTCCAAAGCAAGTAACCCATATCACCCACGAGCCACTGCCACAGTCTGGGCTCCTCCTGAATGTCTCTGAGATATCCAAACTCCTGACAATGAAGCTGTCATGCACACTGCCTGAGTGCCTTGCGCAGATGTGCGTAATGTTTATATTATGCTCACACATGAGTTGCACATTCAGGGAGTGGAATCCCTTGATGAATCTTTGTGGATTCTGTAGGAGGGCCTTGAGGGCGACATGGGTGCAGTCGATGCCCCCCTGTATGTTAGGCATCCCTGCAATGGCAGCGAATCCTGCAGCCTGGGCTTCCTGGTGGGCCTGGTCCAGGTTAAATTTGATTTAGTGCCTCGTTGTGCACACCTTACTGGGAAATGCCACAGACATCTCCACTAGGGGTCTGGAAGGAACCAGTCACATAAAAGTTCAGAGCGGCCATCAATTTGACAGCCACTAAGAGTGAGTGCCCCTCCCCCACCCCTAGGTGCCAGGTCCTGTAACAGATTGCACAGGTGTTGCACTGCTTCCTTTAGGAGGCGGAGACTTCAGCAGCACACGTCCTGACATCTGTTCAAATGACACGTGCACAGAATTGCTGGGGCCTTTGCTCCCTCCTCCTGTGGCCCTCCCCAGACCTCCCGGTTAATGGTGGCCAACTCCTGCCTCTGGTGGTCATCTTCCTCGACTCCTGCGAGTGGTAAGGCCCAGGCTTCCTGTGCCCGCAATTCCCCCTTCAGATCCTCCTCCTCAGCTCCAACAGCAACCATAAGAACAGCAAGTTCGATCGGTTCCATCACACAAGCCATCTCATCGCTCTGAAGGGGAAGGGGTGGGGGTGGGGGGATAGAAAGGAACACCTGTAGAGGTTAAGGAATGCAGCTTGCCCCTAGCCCCGCAACAGTCACTGTCCAGACTCCCGATTCCCCCAGCCACATGCTCCCCACAATCACCGCCTCCCCACTCCCTCCAGCCACCACAATTCCCCCCAGCCACATGTTCCCCAAAATCACAGCCCCCTGCCCAATTCCCCCAGCTATCTGCCCCCCATGATCAAATGAAAAGTTGAGAGGCTGCAGCAGTGCAATTTGCAATGGCTTTGTGCACATCTTTCAGCTGGAAGATTGCTGAGTGCACTGGGACCAAGAGCACCACAAGACTCGAGGTCAATGCTGAGACCCAGGTCCGTGCTGCAAATTGGATATCGGTGACCCTGCTGAGCAGCAGCCCCCCCACTTCCTCACATACGCTCACAGAGCCGCCACCAATCCAAGAAAGGAAATGGCTGCGACAGAAGAACATTTGTGAATGGCAGAGCCCTGTCAGATGCTATGCACCTACCTCCTCACTAACCATCACTGATAGAGTACCCGAATCGTACTTTTATGAAGCTTGACATCGATTCTGGATTGGCGAACGCGGTGTTAAAGGGGGAAGTGCTGGCAAATTTGGGCATGCAGCCCATCAAGTCAATTTATTTAAATTCATTTAAATGGGCGTTGTGGCCTTTGCGGTTCCAATGGTGGTCATTTTCGGGCCTTGGTAAAGGGAGAACCGATGCAGAGGTGGGCATGGATCGCACTACTGACCTCATGCCCAACTTTACCGAGTTTTGATGCCCGCAAACAGGAGCAGCTTTATGATAAAATTGGATCCACTGCATTTAGTTTTGTTGCCCTCTTGGAATGATAAAGCAAAGCTATGAAAAAAGTTCAGTGTAGGGCCAGGGCATTAGTAACTTACTTAAGGGACTCAGAGTCATCAGAATGAGTTTGATGAATTAAAACCTTGGAAACGCTGAAGGGTCAATTTTAACCCCTCTCTCCCAGGGAGAATGATACAGATGGTGCACCAGGACAGGGGAAATAGTTGTTTGTGCCATTTTTGGGGGGAACTGGTCCAGTGGGGGGGGGGGCACCATTTCTATTTGCCTAAATTCAGGCATAGGAAGGCTGCGTGCCCCCAGTGGAAAGAGCCCAATTTAAATGACAGTGTCGCATCCTGTCATTGGGATGCATCCCCCATTTTAGCAACAAGCTCAACTGAGGTCCACTTGGTCTTCAGCCTACCAACCTCCTTGCCACAAGAGCCCTAGCTAAATGTATTTCTTAAACTTCTTTTAAAGTTTCTTTGTGAGCCAGGAGGAACAGCAATGCATGTAAATGTGTCTTGGGAGTTACAATTGTATTAGAAGACTTTAGGATCAAAAAATTGAGATAAGTAGTCAACAGCCGACTCGGATAAAAGTATTGGAAAAACACAGCGGGAGGCTCAGCTGGAAGAGAAAGATAGAAAAGCATTGAGTTAAGGAACAACATGGTTTTACGTTAATCTTGACTGAGAACAGAGCTATTTTAAATTGCCTGCATGCTATTTTATGATACAGGATCACAAAAGTCAACCATGTGGCAATGCTGTGAAAATTCCGCATCCTTAGTAGAAAAACACCATCTTTTCAAGGCTTATTACTGATGATAGTTGCCAGTAAAATAGTTCACAAGAGAACTTGAACCTGTTTAGAAATAATTGCTCTTCAGTAGTACAGTTGCAAACATGATTGTCAAGCTTGCAGGAGTATGTGCTGCTGATTGATCCAATTTTCATCATTACACTTTTCACCAGCAAGCAATAGAATGCATTTGTGCGCCTTCCTTTCGGGTGAAATATCAGCACTACAGATGTTTTCTTGTTATTTTAAAATTGCTGTATAATGTTTTTACATTGTTTGAGAACCTAAGTTTTATAGTAGGTTTTGTAACTTGCCAGAATATCAGCCCTTTGTGGTGATTCCTGCAGCGTGCTATTGAAATGAAAATCTGGGAGACTGACCAGCACACCTGGTTAGTCCACTGCTCTTATAGAGTCATAGAAATATACAGCAATGAATTAAGCCTTCTAGATATGCCTTCTTAACTATATTTTGGAGTACACAGCTATATTAATAATGTTACTGACATGACAAGTAGCAAACTCTAACAAATGCATTGGTGCTTTGAATTAAACACTCAGTAAACTGCATAAGATGACTGACTCAATACCTCATCGATTTTCACTTTACCTTTCTGAATGAATCTTTTTTTTATTTCTTCAGTTAATTTAGTCATATTTAAAACGTTTCCATATATATAAGTTTGATGTTTAAACTCATTAGCAGCATAGCATAATCCAAGGACCAAATTAGTCTTGATGACCGCTCACAGCCATTTCCTTTCTCGGATCAGTGGGGGCTCTGTGAGTGTGTGTGGGGGGAGGGGCAGTGGGGAGGGGGTCTTTGATGTTCGATTTGTTTGCCTTATGTTACCTTAAATTTTCTTTAATCTTTAAATGATACGTCATTATAACTCAGAAAATTAGGTCCATGTAGTTACTACTTTATCTAATTTTGAGATGTTAGCCATCTATACTCTTTAGTTACAGCCAAAGTTAATATTCTTTAAGCCCTTCAGCCCAACTTGTCCATGCCACTCAGTTCTAAACTGGACTAGTCCCATTTGCCTACATTCGGCCCATATCCCTCTAAACCTTTTCTATCCATGTACCTGTCCAAATGTCTTTTAAATGTAATTGTACCTGCCTCTGCCACCTCCTTTTTGATTTGATTTATTATTGTTACGTGTATTGGTATACAGTGAAAAGTATTTTTTCATGCACACTGTACAGCCAAAGCATGCAGCTCATAAAGAAAGAAAGGAGAGGGTGCAGAATGTAGTGCTACAGTCATAGCTAGGGTGTAGAGAAAGATCTCTGGCAGCTCATTGCATATACGCTCTGTGAAAAGGTTGTCCCTCAGATCCTGTTTAATCTTTCCTCTCTCACCTTAAACCTCAGCCCTCAAGTGTTGGCCTCCCCTCCCTCTTAGAACTTAAGTGAAATCCAGATTGATGGGATATATAAAAGCCATCCTTTTCTGTCACCTTAAACGTGTCAGAATAAAATGAAATGAAAATAGAAAATATATAAGCTTGTTGGGCAACATTTGTAGGGAGAAAAGCAAGAGCTTTAGTTTGGTAACTATTTTGATGGCCATGGGGGATTATAATAGACCTCCCCATGGGCCTTGTAGAATACGAGTTCCTCTATTAGGTGAGAGGAGGATTGCCCGATAGGAAAGGAACAGCCGGGGGGGGGGGGGTTTAAAACCAGCTGGTTCCACTAAGGCCGGCTGTCAAAACACTCGGGGCTGACCCACTCTTAATAGCCTCTGAACGATATTTCAAATATTCTATATTTAAGAGTGATTGGTGAAGGAAGACTGGCCTCGGTAGGATTATTACAGGGACCTTGGTGACGCAACATAGGTTTCACAAATACAGAGAATGGAAGCAATAAAGAGTAACAGGGAAGGTCTCTGATAGGCTGGAAAGCAGAAGTGTTAAACATGGTGCAAAGCAGAAGGGGTTGGTAATGCGACAAGTAAAGAAACGAAAGGTGGACTTAGAGAAATGGCCAATGGCAACAGCAGAAACTTTATCAGTACCGATAATGAAAAAAAGACTTCAGAGCAGTGATTATAATCTGAAATTGTTGAATTTGATATGGAATCTGGAAGGCTGTAAAATCCTCAATCAAAAGATGAAAAGCTGTCCCTTGGATTACCAATGAGCTTCATTAAGAACAGTGTAGAAGGCCAGGGTCAGAGTCAAAGTGGGCCCAAGAGTGAAAATGGCAACGGAAGCTCAGTCACATCTGTGCGCTGCATGGTGTGCTCAGAAAATGCAGAGAAGATCATGTTGGGAATAGCAAATACAATATACAAATTTAAAAAGTGCAAGTTTCGCCAGGAACGAAGGTTTTGGGGCCTCGGATGCTGAGAAGGGAATAAGTGAAAGAGACGGTGTTGCATTTCTTGTGTTTAGATGGAAAGGTACTTTTGGAAAAGAAGTGGGTGATGGAATAGTGGGTCAGGGTGCAATGGAGGGAACAATGTCTTCAAAGTGCTGAATGTGAAAGGAAAGATGCATTTTGGACAAATTCATCCCAGTACCTACTCTACTGGGCGTAGATGCACATTTTAAACTTCCCATAAATGTGCATCAATGTCCACTAATTTGTTCATTTTAGTAAGGATATCAGGATGTGAAGTGATAAAACTGAGCACAATTGCAGTCAATGACTTGTGTTGAGGATGAAGTTAAGAATTATTTACTTGCACGTTTTAGAAG
This sequence comes from Carcharhinus amblyrhynchos, assembly GCF_965287045.1. NCBI lineage: Eukaryota > Metazoa > Chordata > Chondrichthyes > Carcharhiniformes > Carcharhinidae > Carcharhinus > Carcharhinus amblyrhynchos. Next base: position 101,243,329 of record NC_137329.1, read on the forward strand.
GGGATAATTTAATCATGTAATAAAGATGTAAAATGGCTAAAAGCAGATTAACTACAACCCACCTCCCACCCCCGCTGATATTCCTTTAAATTTTGATACCTAGAAAGGAAGATCCAGTGGGGTATATAATGGGTGGTTGATCCATTATTGGTGGATAAAATGATCATTATTGACTTCACTCAGGGGAAAATGCCCAGGGTGTATAACCAGTGGTCAACCTCATATTGCCTGTTATGCAGCACTGCTGAAAGTTAAAAAGATCCCCAAGTGTGTACTGCTATTAGTGAGCCAAGTGTTTATTTTCTGAATGGCACTGTGGCTAGCACTGCTGTCTCACAGTGCCAGGGACCTGGGTTCGATTCCTGGCTTGTGTCACTATGTGGAGATGCCGGCATTGGACTGGGGTAAACACACTAAGAAGTCTCACAACACCAGGTTAAAGTCCAACAGGTTTATTTGGTAGCAAAAGCCACTAGCTTTCGGAGTGTTACTCCTTTGTCAGGTAAGTGGGAGTTCTGTTCACAAACAGGGCATATAAAGACACAAATTTACAAAATAATGGTTTGAATGCGAATATTTACAGGTAATCAAGTCTTAAAGGCACAGACAATGTGAGTGGAGAGAGCATTAAGCACAGGTTAAAGAGATGTATATTATCTCCAGACAGGACAGTTAGTAAGATTTTGCAAGCCCAGGCAAGTAGTGGGGGGTTACAGACAGTGTGACATGAACCCAAGATCCTGGTTGAGGCAGTCCTCATGTGTGCGGAACTTGGCTATCAGTCTCTGCTTAGCAACTCTGCACTGTTGTGTGTCGTGAAGGCTGCCTTGGAGAATGCTTACCCGAAGATCAGAGGCCAAATGCCCATGACAGCTGAGTGTTCCCTAACAGGAAGAGAACACTCTTGCCTGGCGATTGTCGACGATCATCTGTCCTGTGGGACTTTAACCTGGTATTGTGAGACTTCTTATTGTTTCACTGCCTGTATGGAGTTTGCACCTTTTCCCCGTGTCTGCATGGATTTCCTCTGGATTCTCCAGTTTCCCCTCTCAGCCCAAAGGTGTATGAGTTAGATTGATTGGACTGTGTTAAGTTGACCCTTAGTGTCAAGGGGACTAGCTAGGGTAAATACATGGGGTTATGGGGATAGGGCCTGGGTGGGATTGTTGTCGGTGCAGGCTCAATGGGCTGAATGGTCTCTTTCTCCACTGTAGGCATTCTATGATTCTATTAATCCATTAACATGAATGATCAGATTTTGCACAATTTGACCCTGTAGAAAGTAATGATATTTGCACATATGGTACACTGCAGTTTATGGAAGCTAAGTACAATAGTTATGAGACTGTGATGGAGATGTACAAAAAGCTTGTTAGGACACAGCTAGAGTACTGTGTGCAGTTCTGGTCACCACACTACAGGAAGGATGTTATTGCACTAGAAAGGGTGCAGAAGAAATTTACCAGGATGTTGCCTGGTCTACAGCATTTTAGCTATGAAGGGAGGCTGGTTAGGCTGGGGTTGTTTTCCTTAAAGCAGAAAAGACTGAGGCGTGATTTGAGGTGTACAAAATTATGAGGAACACAGGGTGGGTAGGAAGGAAACTTCTCCTCAGTTGAGGGGTCAATAACTAGGGGATATATAAATATAAGGCAGGAGAGTTAGAGAGACAAAAAAAAAGCTGGAAAATCACAGCTGATTTGACAGCATTTGTGGAGAGAGAATAGAGCTAACGTTTTGAGTCTGGATGACCCTTCATCAGAGCTGGGTCTGCTTTTATTTTAGATTTAGAGTGGATTTGTGGAAAAACTATTCCACTCAGGGTCGTGGGAATCTGGAACTCACTGTTTGAAAGGATGATAGAAGAGGGAACTCTCATAACATTTAAGAAATGTCATAGTATGCAAGGCTACAGACCAAGTGCTGGAAAATGGGATTAGAACAGATAGATGCTTAATGGCCAGTGCAGAGATGATGGGCCAGGTGCGAAAACATGGTAAAGTTGGGCATGACACAGTGCGATCCTCGCCCACCTCGCACTGGTTCACTCTTTGCCAAGGCCTGAAAATGGCTGTGATCGGGACAGCACCCAAAACGGGTACGGTGGTTATTTAAATGCATTTGCATGGATTTAAATTGACTTAATGGGCTGCGTGCCCAACCTTACTGGCACTTGCCCCTTTACCACTGAGTTTGCCCACTCAGAATCAGTGCGAAACAGTCATGCTCCACAGAAGCCCGATTTTGGCGCTCCAGTTAGTGAGGTGATAAGTGCCGAGCATCCGATGGCTCTCTCCTTGAAATCGGGGATGGTCTGCTGCCATTCTGCCTGTGATCAGTGAGGGAGAAGGGGGAGTCCACTGTCACTCTGCCTGAGATCTGTGTTGTGGAAAGGGGAGGGTCTGCGATCGTTCTGGGTGGTGGAGGGGATGGGGGGATAAGGAGGTCAGTAATGTTGTGGGGGTGGGGCAATGTCCGTGGGGGCCACAGGGAGGCATGATCCAGCCCGGGAGCGATGTGGCAGGGGAGCTGCATTCTATCTTTTTTTTCTGTGCATGCACAGTTGGAGGTGCCAATTGGAGCTGCAGGATTTCAGGCATGTTAAACCCTGCCCACAGGCTTCTGCAGCACGATTCAGAATTGTTGATATTTTTTCAGGCAGAGTGTGTATGGGGGCACCTGAGAATGGGTCTAAAAGTTGGACCTGAAACACTCCCAGTTTCAAGTCCGCCCAGCACTTAGAATCAAAATGGTAAAACAGGGCCCGATGTGTCAAAAAGCCTCTTTCTGTGCTGTAGAACTCTTAGGACTCCATGCCACTAATAGGGTAACTTGCTCATCCATTCTTATTTATACTGATTTCTGCTTTGTATTTATGGTTCAATTTTTTTTCTTAATCAAATTATTAGTTTAGTAATTGTTTGAAGTGTGAAGGTTCATAAATAGTTCTGTTTGTTGTTGTTTCTTTCCTAAGGTGCTTTGTCTCTGTCACACTTTGCCAAACAAAGTAGGGGTCACTTTAGAGCGCTTCAATGAGATTTGAGAGGTTGCAGTGTCAAATAATTTTCTAAGTTTTGAAACCGGTTGGATTCATTTTATACTATTTTTGGGCGTCCAAAAATAGTATAAAATGGATAACAGAGGTCACTGATGCTGACAATTTAAATGGCTTTCAGTGTGAGATTGATATTATTCTGGTCAAATGTTGGGTGTACGAATGGTTCTATACTTCCTTTCTATTCACTTATTAATTGAGATTGTCAAATTCTCAAGTAAAATAATTTTTGAAATTATGTATGTTGATTTTTTTGGCTATAATGTATTCATTTGTGAATTTGTTTGTTTAATCTGCCTGGAAGAAAAGTTAATATACATTTGTTTTGAAAATCCATGGATCACTGTTAAATTGTAGTCACTGATAACATTTTCTGAATTGCTATTGTCAAAACACTCATCTTTTTAGCCGACTTTAAATCTTCTAGATGGCAGCTGAAATTATTTTCTGTCACCATCCTTCATGTAGTCATTGGATCGCTTCCTGCTGAAATCAAGTGATTCTAATGGTGGGAGGGCTGTTCCTCACTGAAAAGATTACTTTCTCTGAGAATCAACGCTTCAGGCCCAAGAATGGTAGCTCCCCCCAAAGGAGAATAACCAATTCCTTTTGATGACAAGTGGCTTCCAAACTAAAGAGATTGCCTACCTGCCAAGAAAGATCAGTCTTGCTTGGAAGCAAAAATAGTGTCAAAAATAATTGCTTTTGTTGATCTTTACTAAGGGGAAAACATACTGAATCCATATGTATGAGCGGTTGCTAAGTTTCAGAAGATGTCACTGCAAGTAGCTCGCTAAAAGTATGACTGGTTTACATTCATTCTTGAATAATTATTGAGTGGGTGACTGAAGATTGACTATCATTTCTTATTTGTTGGACAGATCTTTCTGTTGACTGAAAGTCTATCAAAAGCATCCATTTTGCTGGGAGAAAACCAATGTAATTTAGTTGTTGTGCATACAATATTAATGGCCAGAACTTTCGGCCTTGTACATTCCGCTACCGCTAGAAGCAAAAACCGAGAATTTGACGTGCAAACCAAATCTCCATTTGCTGCAGCGAGCCGCAAAGAATCCCAGCCATGGATGAGGCCAGAGAATTCCAGCCAATATCTCTAAAATTAAGTACGTGCCATTTTTCAAAAGATTATGGGTGGGATTTTACAGCCTTGCTCATCCTGGAACCGTAAAATCCCACCCAAGGTCAACAGACTTTCCCATGCTTCGCCCCTCGACTCCCTTGTAGTGGGGGAATTTCTTTTAAAATTATGGCCAATGTCTAAAGACTTAGACTCTATTCAAAAACTCACAAACGGCAAAGTCTCTGTTCAAAAGACGCAACCAAAATTTATTTAAAACACAAAAATCAAACAAGACAAACAATACATTAATGTATGGCTGTTTGGAGGTCTCCAATGAGTAGGACAGCTCATGTTCAGAGCTGTGAAACCTCTCCAAAGATCTGAGGCACTCAGCCAAAAGTACAGAATGATTGTACCTTCTGATATCTAAGATATGCCTTTTCATTAGCTTAAAATCAAATTCATTTAGTGTTCACATGTTAGTCCAATTTTTGACAAAATCAGTTAATTGCAATTTGTCACTGAGTACAATGATATCTCATTAGTCCATTCAACCTAGACATTCTCCCATTTTTGGCTAAACCCACTTCCTGCTTGCTATGTAACTATGGAAGCTTTCCATAGATGGGCCTTTCCCATCAGCACATTGCCAAGACAGAGAGATATGTGATTTCTGGGCCATGGAAATGCACTATCTTAAGGTTGAGTAATGTATGCCGCTATAATGTTACAACATTTGTCCCAAAAACTTGAAACTTCTCATGCTTACTTTAGCTGACTAATGGAATTTCAGTTTATAGCTTCTGACCTTAACATTGCACTTTTTGACTGAGACGAACGATACATTTTGTACATTAGAATACTTTCAATACTTTGATATCGATACTTTAAAATCATATTCATTTGTTTTAATCCTGTTATTGCATTCACATATGAGCAAACTGCCCATATTAACTTATTACAAAGAATCATTTAACCCCTTCTAGCTATCTTGTCACTAAAAAAACTACATCTGTCAGTGAATCTCACTAGCTGATTTAAAATTCCCTTCTACATGCCCAAGCCCCATGGCCAGTAAAATTCCAGCCAATATCTCAAGGAGGAGAATGTCCACATATATTTAAATTCATGTGAGTTTAAGTAAAAAGACAGAAGAAGGTCAACAAGCCCATCAAACTTGTCCCACCAGGGAAATCCGTGGCATCATCTTCCTCTCCCAACACCCTGTCTCCTGGGAGTGGCAAAAAAAGCAGAGGAAAACCTTTGGTCTTATTTAGGAATGTGTTCTGGGAGATTTCTCTCTCATACTGATGGTAATCAGGACATTACAATGATTCACGGGAATGAATACATTGATTCCTTACCCATCTTCTACAACTGGACATTGGTGGAATTTCCCATCATTCGTCAAGAGTGTCAGGCTCCGACTGAAAACTGCCAACGTACTCTCAGGTTTTCAGACTAGATTTTCTGGAATTCTGACAAAAAAGAAAACCCGAGCTCATGGTTTATGCCATCAATCTGACAGTACAAAGCTAGCTCTACAGAGATCAGAGCACAATCTTTATAAGGTGCCAAAACTGACTTTAAGCTTCATCCTCTACTCCACCTCCACTGCACAATTATCAGAGCTCCCCCACTGCTCCCACTCAATTATTAGGGCCTCTCCCCCTTCCCCACAACCACTCTCTCTCTCTCTCTCTCCACCCCCCCCCATAAATGTCTGCACCCCTAGTGACTGCAAGTTCCCCCCATCAGTGGCTGCTCTTCCAACACTACCAAGTCCTCCCCTTGAAAAGCCCCTAGACTCATTTCCCTCACTGCACAACAGGAAACCCCCTCCCCTCCACAAATTGGGCTCCACAGAGGGGCCACCCCTGCACTGCCCCCTAGCACAGGTTGACACAGGCTGACACTACTAGTTTGGCCTTGCCAATCTGTTGTGCTGGCAGTACCAGGGCACTGCCTGGGCATGTCCCTCTCCCCCTGGAGGCTATACTTACCTTTGTGCCCCTTGAGGGATCCTTTTGACTGATTCCTGCCTTTACAGGAAGTTTCTAAACCTTGTTGATGTGAGGTCACGTTAGCGAGGTATGAATATTAAGTGAGGGGGATCATCTGGGGTTTGCTCATTAATAATAAAATCCATTTAAATTTTTGCAATGACGTTCTTGTCCTTTGTGAGTGGGAACCTCCTTATTTCATCGGTGAGGGGTGTGGAAAATTGGGAAATGTGATCTCATCGGGAATTAGGTTTCCCAATTCTAGTGGGATTTTGCACCCATGTCACGGTTCAAGCTGACTCAGAATTCTGCTATTGCCTTGACTCTTAGCAGTGTGTTTAGCTTCCATTTGAAGGATTATAGGGAATTGATTCTTTGTGCAGTTTAAGGTTTATCTACTCCAGAGGTTAGTTCTCTGTGAAAAGAATTACTTGCTATCATCCAAATTTTTGAAATTTGAACTGATTCCTCTATTCCCCACATTGTTATCAAGCTCAATTAGTCTTTACATCTAGACAAAATCTAACACCTTAATTGTTTTGAGAACATAAATGACATCACCTCAAAGACTTGGCTAGAAATGGTATTATAAGCAACATTACTTTTCATAGTTGTTAGGACGTTGAGATCATCATGAGTAAATTATATTTTTATTTGTGCATATTGAGTGCAAGATATGGCTTTAAGTTTAAGCTTAATTTATATTTCTGCAGTTGAATGCGAAGAAAACTGCAATTTTAGTTTCACTTTAAAAGATGCCTGCATTTTGTTGAGGTTTTATGACCCTAAAGCAAACATTGAGTAAAAAAGAAAACTTGGCTGTTGCCTAGCAATGAAGAGGGCACAAGGGAACAGAAAGCAACTTGAAGTTCAGTTGGTAATTCTGCTCTTGAGGTGCAGGGAGCAGTTTAAAAGCCTCTCTCTGGTAGGATATGAAGGGAGACTACAAAGGGCAGGCCCCAAACTAAAGAACAGAAATGTCTCAAAATTAGGGAGAGGGACAGAGAAAGTTCTAAGAATTCATTTCAGTCAAAGGGGAAGAACAGAAATCTGGAAAAATGGTCCTGTTGAATGAAGTTTAGAGTAAGGGGCAGAAGTTCCCAAATTAAAATAAAGGGCTGCAGGGCGTGGTTCTGGAATAATGTGAGCTTGCGAGAAGTCAGAGATGGAAAGAGATTCAAATGTTGATGACTAGTGTGAGCCTGTTAAGTATTGGGTGTCCAGTTAAGAAATCTCACAACACCAGGTTACAGTCCAACAGGTTTGTTTGGAATCACGAGCTTTCAGAGTGCTGCTCCTTCATTGGGTGACTCAGACTCACCTGATGAAGGAACAGTGTTCCGAAAGCTCTTGATTCCAAATAAACCTGTTGGACTTTAACCTGGTGTTGTGAGACTTCTTACCATGCCTACCCCAGTGCAACGCCAGCATCTCCACATGAGGGTGTTTTATTGGCAGGGCTGGATATCTGAGAGATTGTGTGGAAGCAACGCTTGAATGCACATGGTGTTCCAGAGCGGAGGAACATTAGAAGGAAAGGTTGAAACCCTTGAAGTGGACCTTTACGAATGGACTCAGAAAGCATTGTCTGGGAGAAGGTTCCGGGGGTGTTCTTAGAGCGCAGAGATTGAACACCTTGGTGTGAAAGGTAGAGTTCCAGTGAGACTATTTCTCACAGTGTGACAAGCATCTGCAGGGAGTTGATGAGAAATCCACAAAGTTGTTTGGGTGGCTCTGTCACTTTATTTCAGTGTGTGGAATTCTGATTTATATGGACTGTGTGCTTACTGTGAACATGAGAGCACAAGATATAATTTGTAACTTGTGCTATCCTTATGTGTTGGCGTAGCTGAGGTGAAGGAGTGGTGAAATAATGTTCATTCTTTCTTGTTTAATAACTGTTTTAATCTTTTGTTAATTGCAATGGCAGGCTTTGTGACTCTGTTGAAAAATTGCCCTCCACTTACCTAAACAAAAAATTAAAAGTTAGGATCTGTCAAGGTGGGATCTATCCTGAGAACTGACTTGTCCAGAAGTAACATCAACTGGAATCATAGCCTAGTTGACAGTATGATACTGTTAACTTTTACCTGTCCGCCATTGGAAAGTATGGTTTTTCTTTGGGTGGTGGTGGTGGGGGTGGGGGTGGTGGTGGTGGGGGGGGGAGGGGGGGGGGGGAGCGTGGAAAGGCAAAATCTGTAAATGATATTAGTTCCAGTGAAGCATAAAGGAATGTAATGGTTTGTCTCCTAAAAAAAAGTTATATGAAGCCATAACTCAGCAGAATTGCCAATTATGAATATTCAGACATCATTTAGCATCACAAAATTAATTAAGAACCCAAAGACTTGAGGATATTTACCTCAGCCTGGCCATTTGGAGAGCCATAGAATCAGAGTTGTGCAGAATTGAGGGGGGCAATTCGACCCATTGCGTATTCTTCCCGTTTTTTGAAGAACAGCTTAGTTAGTCCCACTCTCCTGCGCTTTCCCCATATTCCTCCAGTATTTATCCAAGTCCCTCTTGAAATATGTGATTGAATCTGTATGCAGTGAGTTCTGAGTCCTAACCGCCCATCACATAAAATGTTTTTTCTCATGCTTGCCAAAAACCTCTAACCTTGACCGTGGCTGGGACTCTGCAGTGAATGGAGTTTTGGCTGAGCACTAAAATCTCCATTTTTACTGGCAGTGGAGACAGGATTCTCTGATCTCGTCCGTACCTGCATGTTATCTCCCATTCTTTTGCCAATCACTTTTAATCTGGGTCCTTTGACTCCTCAGCCACTTGGAAAAATGCTGTGGATGTTGGGAATCTGGAACAAACAAAAGTGCTGGAAGGACTCAGCAGGTCAGGCAGGGAGTGGCACAGTGGTTAGCACTGCTGCCTCACAGCTTCAGAGACCGGAGTTTGATTCCCAGCTTGGGTTACTGTCTGTGTGGAGTCTGCACGTCCTCCCTGTGTCTGCATGGATTTTCTCCAGGTGCTCCAGTTTCCCCCCACAGTCCGAAAGATATGCTGGTTAGGTGGATTGGCCGTGCTAAATTATCCCTCAGTGCACTGGAGTGTGATGACTAGGGGATTTTCATAATAACTTCATTGCAGTGTTAATGTAAGCCTACTTGTGACAGTAATAAATAAATTTAAACTTATCTATGGAGACAAAAACAGAGTTAATGTTTCATGTGATCTTTTATCAGATATACACTTGCATATCGGAATAGTTTTGTTTTGTCCTTATGGTTTTGTCAATTGAAACAATCTAGTGGAAAGATTATTCTTGGGTGACAACTGTAGCTGAAAAGGGGTTGTGTTCAGATGAAATCTGTGTAATAATGGGACAGCAACTGGATAGGACTCGATAAACTGTTAAAATTTTAATTTATTTTTGACTAATTAATACGCTTGCTGAAATGTAAAAGTTAATTAGTGCCTGAAAATAGAAGAGTTACTCTAGTAACCATGGTTCAATCATTTAATAAAGAAGTAGGCCACTTAGATTAGATATCCATTTTGAACAACTTGTCAATAGGCCTTACAAACAGGTACAGGCATAAATGATTGATAATGGAATAAGATTTAACTAGTGAAGCTTTTGCAAGTTATCTTTGAATGCGAGATGTGATGTTGCTTTGGAGGATGAAGTCGATTGAGGGAAACAATAAATGAGATGAGATAATGGAATAAAGATATAAAGGCCTTGCTGATCAAGGACAGAATGTTTGTGTAAGGACTGAAAAAGTGAATGGCAAATGGATAACATTTAGGCAAGTTTTTATCTCATGGTTTACACAAATAGCTTACTATGGGAATTTTTAATAAAGAAAATTGTGTCAATAATCCGTGTAGGCCCATCCTTGAAACAGAAGATAATGGAAGGGATTTCAATGCAACATTTGTTGGAGAGGAACTCCATGCTTACACTCTTGGATAGATTGAAAAGTCATAAAGATGTGAGGTACTGAAAAGGAAAGAGAAGGGCATCAAGGTGGCAGGGTGGGGGTAGCATGGTGGCATAGTGGTTAGCACTGCTGCCTCATAGCGCCAGGGACCTTGGTTTGATTCCCGGCTCGGGTCACTGTCTGTTCAGAGTCTGTATGTCCTCCCCGTGTCTGCATGGGTTTCTTCCAAGTGCTCCGTTTCCTCCCACTGTCCGAAAGATGTGCTGGTTAGGTGCATTGACTATGCTAAATTCTCCCTCAATGTGTCTGAACAGTGCCGGGGTGTGGGGGCTTTTCCTAGTAACTTAATTGCAGTGTTAATGTAAGTCTATTTGTGACAATAATAAATAAACTAAAACTAAAAAAAAGAAATGAGGAGTCGTTTGCATAGGCCAGCAGCCCTGCACAACCTGGACTATTAGTCACATCAAGATTTTGTCATTTAAAAAAACTATTGTATGTTACCTCCCCTTAAATTCTGATTAACCTCAACATTCTTGCTGTAGTGAGCATATAATGATAACATATCTTACATGTCAATAAAGAGAACTATAATTGGGAAAGATTAAAATTGTAGCACATTTTGGCTTTTGTACGCTGCTTCTATTTATGTATCTAAAGATCCCATATGCTTTCGTGAAGACACTGAACTTTTACATAGTGGTAAAATGTTGCTTCAGTAACATTTTATCCATGGCCTTTCCATTCACACCATTTTTTGTTTTGCTCACTGCCAATCTGTAATGTTCATATAGCCTATGTGAAGAGGCTATAAATGAACTTTCATCGAGGAGTTTGGCTTATTCACAGCTGCACTCTTGGAACAGCCCATGGGGGTACGTTACAGCCTGTGCAAACTTTTTATATTGTTGTAACTCCTAATGAATACGATGAAATCCATATTATAGTCTCACAAGATAGTGCCTTAAAAAGGTCAGAGTATTCCTGTCAGAGAACCAACTTAGAGAAAACATACCTGACTGATGAGATTGATCAGCTGTTCAGGTCCCATGTCAAGTCCACCCAAGAGGTTTTGGACTAATGACAACAGCTATCTTACACAGTAGAGACACAACTCAATTGACTGACTCAGTCATTCCCATAAATGCTTTCTCTTACATTAGTCATTGAGAAAATTAAACTGGGTTTAAAATTAACCTACATGTAGCAGGGGAATCGATACAGCATTTTAGTGCAAGTGTGACTACGCTTTCAAGAGTGATTAAAGTGGATTCATTAAGAGTAGATAATTGGTTCTACTCCACCCAGTTTGTTTTATCTTATACTCCAAAAATATTATATTACAGGATAATGAAGCCTAAAAAAAATTAATGTAATTGTTAAAAAAAATTCTTAAAGGTAAATGCAGGGTTCAATATATAGAGAGATTTGTGATGAAGGAATTGGTTTCTCCGAAGATATTTATTTTTCTGTTTTGAACTAGCCTTTCCCACTGGGGACAGCAGAGATGAACTTTATTTCTTCAGAATGGATCACCTAATTTCTCTACAGAAAATATTTTCGTTGGCATGTAATACCAATTTTAAACAATTCCCTGGAAGGAAGGGTTATATTTGGAGTATTGCTTGCTACGACTGGGACTGATTCCTGATCAACGTAGGAAGAGGCCATTCAGTCCATTATGTCTGAATGCATAGTACACCGAGTGTCATTCCCCCTGCCTTCTTCCCGTAACACTTCATGTTCTTTCTTTTCATATAATAATCTCATGCCTCAATTAAACCCACTTCCACCATACTCAGGCAGTGCATTCCAGATCTTAACCCCTCATTGCCTGAAAGATTTCTCTTCATGTCTCCATTGCTTCATTTGCCAATTACCTTAAATCTGTGCCTTCTCGTTCTCCACCAGTTGGAACAGTTTTTCCCAATTTACTCTGCCATGATTTTGAACACCTCTTTCAAAGCTCCTCAACTGTTTCATCTCTAAGGAGATCAGTCCCACCCTCTCCAATCTATCTATGTATCTGATTAGATAGTAACATTGGGCGAGATTTTATGGCCTCATCATCCCAGAACCGTAATATCCCACACGGTGGTCCACAGATCTTCCCATTGTCCGCCCCTCGCCCTTTCTGATTTCCATTTCAGATGTTGAGAGAATAAACGTTTATTTGTTCTGTTAATTTAAAACTCCACTGTTTTTCTAAATTCCATCATGGGTTCTTTTATTTCAGCACGAGATGGCAGACAGGGCCTTGATTTAATGTGTCATTAGGTAGTGCAGCACTTCCCCTGTTCTGCACTCAGTGCCAGATTATATTCATGCTCAAGTCTCTTGAATGGGACTAAATGCTCCAACCTTCTGACTCAAACAGGAGAAGCCACAGCTGACATCAACAGTGTGTATTTATGTAGCACCTTTATCATAATAAAACCTCCCTAGGCACTTCTCAGGAGCATTATCAAACATGAATTTGACACCAAGTCACATAAAATAATTTTTATGCATATAGACCAAAGTTTGGTCAAAGGGGGTAGGTTTTAAGGAGGTGGTGAGGCAGCAAGGTTTATGAAGAGAACCACCAATGATGGAGTGATTAAAATTAGGGATGTTCAAGAGGCCAAAATTAAAGAAACACAGTTATCTCAGAGGTTAAAGGACTAGGGGAGATTGCAATGGTGGGAAAGGGTGAGGCCATGGGGAAATTTTGAAAATGCTGAGGTGTACAGGAGTCATTTGATCCAACAAGACATTTATCCAGAATTTACAGGTCAGTTTTCTCTGCCGGGCTTGCCTGGCCCCAATCCCACACTGCCCCACGAGCACTTCATGTTCCTAAGTTATCTCTGCTACCTTCCCTCGATGTCCAAAATTAATGCTCATATCTATTATCAATTATTCTTCTCAAAGCGATTCACTCAGCATCCTTTTTTTAAGGATCAATTAACTTCTCTGGAAGTTTGCCTACATGCCTAAATGCCTTACCTTGAAAGATACTTTTTCTTATTTTTAATCTTTGTTGAGCTTTCTGAATGTTGTGCTTCTGTGCTTGAATCTTATGCTCATTATCCTAGGCATGGTGGCACAGTTGTTAACACTGCTGTCTCACCAGGGACTGGGGTTTGATTCTGGCCTCAAATGATTATTGTGGAGAGTTTACATGTTCTCCCTGTGTCTGTACGGATTCCCTCTGGCTGCTGCGATTTCCTCCCATAGTTCAAGAATTTTCAGGTTGGGTGGCCAAGCTAAATTGCCTCCTAATGTCCAAAGGTCTGTAGATTGGGTGGATTAGCCATGGTAAATGTGCAAGGTTATGGGAATAGGGCAAAGGGAAGGGTCTGGGTGAGATGCTTTTTCAGAGAGTTGATGCAGATTCAGTGGGCTGAATGGCCTCTTTCTGCACTGCAGTGATTCCATGATTGTATGATTCTATGAAATAGCATGTAGTTTTACAATGGTTACATTTGAGATATGCAATTCTCATGCCAGAAGAGATAGCTACTGCCAAAGTTGAATGTACTCATCTTGAGGGACACTGAAGCTTCAACAGGCATTCCAATATTTTCTAACGAGCACATTTTTTTCCACAGTATAGTTCAACCCTCAAGTTCCCTCCTTGGCGTCACTCTACTACAAATATAACAACTGCATTTATGCAGTGCCTCTGCAGTAGAATATATAGCAAGTAAAGATAAAGAAAGACAGAACAAACACCACACCATAAAGAGAATGTGGGAAAGACAACTAAAGGCATTGTCAACAAGATGAATTTTGATTAAGCTTTTAGAGGTGAAGAGGAATAAATGGTTGGACAAGTAGTTTTAGAGGATAAGATGGAGGCAGTTGAAGGCTCTGCTGTCAAGTAAGATGGGAGGACAGAGCATACATCAGCATAGCTGGAGGACCAAAAAGGTATGATGTGGCTAGAGGAACTTGGTGATACAGAATGGAAAGGAGGGCTTGAGTAGAAGGATGAAGATTTTAAATTCATTGTGTTGGGATATGGGGAACCACTGTATGTTCATAAGTGGTGGGGTCCTGGTCAAAAGGGATCTCGTGTAGGATGCTGCATTTTGAAGAAATTAGAGGTTGTAGACAAAGGAAGACTAGTAAGCAAAGCATCAGGGGAATTGGTTTTAAGCATGTAGTGCAGTTGAGGAATGGATATTGATGGAAATAAGTGCTAAGCAGCAGATGAAGCTTGGAAATGGACAAGAAACCAACATTTCTGTTGTTTGGTTTATCCTGAGCAAGTGACCAATAGGATGGGGAATTGAATAGGATTGGGTTTAAAAGCATGGGGCAAAGTTTATAAGGAAAAGGTGAAAGTAATGATTTCAGGCTTCCTTTAAGTGGAGAAAATGTTAATTCCATTACATAAAGAAAACTTGGAGATCCTCTTGTCTTGGGGTCAAAACCACCAAAACAAACTAACTGCATATTTGCACTATTGCTTTTGACAATTTGCATTTAGATTAGTTATTTCTTTTGCCTGTAAAACCGTGACCATAGAATTTTAGAAAAGGTACTGTGCAGAAAGAGGCCATTCAGCTCATCTTGTCTGTACTGGCCAAAACAAAAGAAGCTAGCTTCTCACTTTAATCCCACTTTCCAGCACCTGGCCTGTAGCAGGTTGCAGATGCAGATCCAAGTACCTTTTAAATGAGTTGAGCATTTCAGCCTTAACCTCCAACTTAGGCAGTGAATTCCAAATGCTCACCGTCCTCTGTTTTTTTCCTTCTGCCTCATTTAATCCTTCACCAATTACTTTAAATCTATGCCCCCTGACCACTCCTGTTTAACTAGGCTGTACAACCAACAATGGTTGAAAAGAACTTGACTACTAATCCAAATTTAAAGTTAAGAAATGCTTATTGGAAATTCCCACCAAATTCCAACTTCTCACTCGATCTGTGTCTCACTCAGGTGTAGTCTTGCATATCATGGATCCTTTCCTCATATTTATTTATATTTCTTCCAGGAGACAGCATGTAAATGAGGAATAGGAGGCAACTGTATGCAGAAGGAGGAGAGGAAATCTTATAAAGTCAATCTGAGACAAAAAATTGGTCTCACCAGGGTTGGCCCAATTGAATGTGAGGCTCATGCTTTCTGTAGACTGGCAGACTGATAGATATCTGTTCGTTTAAGTTTAGTTTACAGTGTGTTTCCTATTGGTCTAGACAGAACACAAGGGAATTTTACCTTAGTTCTAATATTTATATATGCGCATCAATGCTTGCATGATTCTGAGATATTTCTGTATCATAGCAATTGCTGAAATTGTCCCAGGAAGGCATGATTGTTGTGTCTGCAAATGGTTTATTGGTAGCCCATGACCACATAAAGATTACCTAATGCGGAAAGAACTTTGCAACGTGCGGCAAGCTGATTGTTCACATCTCAAAGCAATAAGCAGAAAAAACCTGCAAATAACCAGGAATAGGCATGAAAATACATTTGCACCTGGGAATTCTGAGCAGATTGAGCACTTGAACAGAAGCCAAGCTTTGGCAAAAAGCCAGTCTCTTTGCATAAGTGTGGAAAGACTTAGTGTTCTGGAGAACTGAGCTGCTTAGAAACAAACTGTGTGGGTGTAGATGCGTGTTTCCTACAATATTCTGTACTTGTCTCTGATGAGTAGCTTTAGCTAGCTTGAGTATGTACTCGGTCTTGTCAATTTGTGGTAAAATAGTGTATAGTACTTCAGGGGGAATAATGATAATAACAGCAAACATCATTAGGAAGAGATAAGGGCATGTGGCAAGAAGCTTTGTCAGAAAGATACACTATTCTATTTAAGGTACAAACCCAGATTTGAGCACAAAGATCTCATGAGAAGTAATTTTGCTTCTTGTTTCAGTGAATTGCTGTGTTGGCAATACTATACCAGTGTAGTACATGGAGAATAAAGCTGACTGTGCCAAGTTGTGATATAATTAAGAAACTGTATGAATCATATTTATCTGTTGCTACAGCCAGGCAACAAAATATTAACTTTCTGTTATGAAATACACCAATTGCTGAAATAATAATTCCCAAATGTGAAGTTCTGAAATGAAGTGGTACAGATTTTAGCCAATCTTGATAATGTTCAAAATAGTTTGGCAAATAAATACCAGAAAATAATTATTTATTTTTAACCTACATTTGGAATCAATGCATACACCCTTCCTTGAATTTAGTTTCTTCACCTTTCTTGTGCAAACCATTTGGGTTTTTTCTTGATTTTTTTTCTTGAAAATTTCAGTGATTCACTGACTTCACTTTCTTCTTTTCCTGCACTTCATAGACTCATTGGGTCCTATTTTACCATTCTGGGTCCAAGTGCTGCGCGCACTTGAAACTGGGAGTGTTTCAGATCTGATTTTTAGAGCCGTACACACTCTGCCTGAAAAAAATATCAGCGATTCCGAATCACGCTGCACAAACTTGTGGGCAGGGCTTAACGTGTCTGAAATCCTGTAGTTCTGATTGGCGCTTCTAACTTCACATGTGCAGAAAAAAAATGATGTGGGTATGCCGGCGTTGGACTGGCGTAAACACAGTTTAAAAAGTCTGACAACACCAGGTTTTAGTCCAAACGATTTATTTGATAATAGACTCACAAGCTTTCGAGGTTTCCCTCTTCGTCAGGTGAATGGAGAGTTCTGGCCTCAGACAGAGCATATAAAGCACAGACAGTTTAGAGATAAACTGTCTATTGTGAGTCTATTATCAAATAAATCGTTTGGACTAAAACCTGGTGTTGTCAGACTTCTTACAGAAAAAAAATGACAGGATGAGGCTTCCTGCCACATCGCTCCCAGGCTGGGTAATGCCTCCCCCTGCCCCCACAGACATTGCCCCACACCCACAATATTACTGACCCACTCATCACCCCATTCCCTCCACTACCCAGACTGATCGAGGGTCCCTTCCCCTTCCCCCCCAACCAATCTCAGGCAGAGTGACACTGGACCTGTCCTCCAACTGCTGCCCCCGCCCCCCCCCACGCCCCTCCGCAGATCTCATACAGATTAGCAGTGGGTCCCCCTTCCCTCCCCCACTGATCTCAGGCAGATTGGCAGTGAACCCCCCCTCCCAGCTCCCACAGATCTCACACGGAGTGGCAGCCCGCCCCTTCTCCACCCTCCCCTCCCCGCCTACTGCCGATCCCAGGCGGAGAACTGTCGGACAGTAGGCACTTACCTCTTCACTAACTGGAGTGCCCTAATCAGGATTTTATGGAGTACGTCTTGCACTGATACTGGATTGGCGAATGCGGTGGTAAAGAGGGAAATGCCAGTAAAGTTGGGCATGCAGCCCATTAAGTAAATTTAAATGCATGGAGGTGGGCATGGATTGTGCTACTCGCCTCATGCTCAACTTTACCAGGTTTTCATTCCTGAAAATGGGCGCAACAAGACACTAAAATCAGGCCCATAGAATCCCTGCAGTGCAGAAGGGGCCCAATTGCCCCATCGAGTCTGCACTGACAACAGTCCCACTCGCCCTATCCCATAACCCCACATATTTACCCTGCTAATCCCCCTGACACTATGGGGCAACTTATCATGTCCAATCAACCTAACCTGCACATAGTTGGAGTGTGGAGGAAACCAGATCCCCCCAAAGGAAACCCACGCAGGCACAAGGAGAACATGCAGACTCCACACAGATGGTGACCCAAGGCCAGAATTGAACCTGGGTCTCTGGCACTGTGAGGCAGCAATATTAACAAGTGTGCCACCATGCACTTTGCTTTTCAATTTGAAACATCCTTGCGTATCCTATGTTGCAAAATTGATTGGTGGGTATCTGTAATCAATATCCGCAGATTCTAAAGATGTTTCTCACCTGTGGAAGTAAAATATTATACACAGAAAAATAATTAACAATTTGACATTCCCAGATCATTTAAATATCATGGCTGGAAGGACAGCCCAATAGCACTAAAGGATTATTTCTGACAATTGTTTTTTTTGCTTATGTGCACTCCAGTGTTTGTAAATTGTATTTCACACTTGGAAAAATTATTACCAATTAACTCTCGGGCATTTATCCAGAGTTCTGAACTCCACAGAATTCAAATC
The DNA here is from genome assembly GCF_965287045.1 of Carcharhinus amblyrhynchos. Taxonomy (NCBI): domain Eukaryota; kingdom Metazoa; phylum Chordata; class Chondrichthyes; order Carcharhiniformes; family Carcharhinidae; genus Carcharhinus; species Carcharhinus amblyrhynchos. The sequence continues at coordinate 101,261,448 of NC_137329.1, forward strand.
TTTTCATTCCATAATTGAATTTGTGTGTTTCAAGCTTTGCAGATTTTTTAAAAACATCTTGATGGCATATATAACCCCAATAGGAACAGAGCTACTTTTCAATATAGTTCCGTTTAAAGCTTTCACTTATCCTGGCACCATACATTGAAGGACCCTAAAAATAGAAATATAAAAATATCTGCATCAATGTCAAACTGCATCTATGCCATTAATGTCGTAATTCTAAGGGTGTGCCTGCACCCTCTGTTCAACGTGAGATGATTTTGCTTGTGCGTTAGCTTCCTGGATAACATTGGCATCAGACCCTGTTCTAATTTCAATGTGTACTGAAGACAAGACTCATAAACTGAACTCCCCTCCTTTTAGACCATCTTGGTATTTGTTTAACATGCTTTTCAATGTTTTAATGTGAACAAAGAACAGTTCCCCCACCTGCTTTTCCCCTATCCATCAGTGCACTCCAAAGTTTGATTAGGGATAGTCAACATGGTTTTGTGAAGGGTAGGTCACAAACCTTATTGAGTTCTTTGAGAAGGTGACAGAAGAGGTGGATAAGGGTAAAGCAGTTGACGTGGTGTATATGGATTTCAGCAAAGTGTTTGATAAGATTCCCCATGGTAAGCTACTGCAGAAAATATGGATGCATGGGGATTGAGGGTGATTTAGCAGTTTGGATCAGGAATTGGCTAGCTGATAGAAGACAGAGGGTGGTGGTTGATGGGAAATATTCAACCTGGAGTTCAGTTACTAGTGGTGTACCGCAGGGATCCATTTTGGGGCCACTGCTGTTTGTCATTTTTATAAATGACCTAGATGAGGGTGTAGAAGGATGGGTTAGTAAATTTGCGGATGACACTAAAGTTGGAGGAGTTGTAGACAATGGGGATGGATGTTACAGTTTGCAGAGGGACATAGATAAGCTGCAGAGCTGGGCTGAGAGGTGGCAAGTGGACTTTAATGCGGAGAAGTGTGAGGTGATTCACTTTGGAAGGAATAACAGGATTACAGAGTATTGGGCTAATGGAAGGACTCTTGTTAGTGTGGATGAGCAGAGAGATCTGGGTGCACATGTGCACAGATCCCTGAAAGTTGGCTCCCAGGTTGATAAGGTTGTTAAGAAGGCGTAGTGTGTTAGATTTTATTGGTAGAGGGATTGAATATCAGAGCCGCGAGGTCATGTTACAACTGTACAAAACTCTGGTGCGGCCGCACTTGGAGTATTGCGTACAGTTCTGGTCGCCGCATTATAAGGAAGATGTGGAAGCATTGGAAAGGGTGCAGAGGAGGTTTACCAGGATGTTGCCTGGTATGGTGGGAAGGTCTTATGAGGAAAGGCTGAGGGACTTGAGGTTGTTTTCATTAGAGAGAAGGAGGTTAAGAGGTGGCCTAATTGAGGCATACAAGATGATCAGAGGATTAGATAGGGTGGACAGTGAGAGCCTTTTTCCTCGGATGGTGATGGCTAACACGAGGGGACATAGCTTTAAATTGAGGGGTGATAAATATAGGACAGATGTCAGAGGTAGGTTCTTTACTCAGAGGGTGGAATGCCCTGCTTGCAGCAGTAGTGGACTCGCCAACTTTAAGGGCATTCAAATGGTCAGTGGATAGGCATAGGGATGATATTGGAATAGTTTAGGTTAAAGGATGATTAGATTGGTTCCACTGGTCGGAGCAACATCGAGGGCCGAAGGGCCTTTACTGCGCTATAATGTTCTATTATCTAAAGTTGGCTCTAAAACTTGTGTTTGTTGACTTGCGTATCAGATTCCATCAATACCAGTGATAGAATTATTAAAAGAGGACTCGCAATTTGGCACTGCCAGCCTCCAAACTGGTTCCTTGTGACCTGAACCTGAGCCATGTTAAAAGAGGATGACCTGAGGTCAGATTGGCTACCCACCAGCAAGTGGCATGTAGGCAATTTCCATTGACTAAATGTATTTAAGGCCTATTAAGGACCTGTTCCTGCGTTGTCTGGTTGTAAATGTGTGCACCCCTCATCAAACTGGTCTACATCCAGGACAACATGACGCATTCGGAGGGGGAACTGGGTGGGTAGTGATTGATCAGGTGAAGGTTCCCTTGACCTTCCCTGTACCCATAATAAGTGCTGGGCCATTGCTGCAACCACTGTTGGAGTTTCCTCTTTTTAAAAAATATTTTCATGGGATGTAGGCATCAGTGGCTAGATCAGCATTTAATTCCCATCCCTTATTGCGGTTGGAGGGGTATTTAAGAATCTGCTACATTGCTGTGAATCTGGTGTCACATGTAGGCCAGATCAAGTAAGGATGGCAGAGCTTTTTTCCTAAAGGGCATTAGTGACCCGGATGGATTTTTACGACAATCAGCAATCATTTCATGGTCATCGTCAGTCTTTTAATTCCAGACTTTTATTCAATTCACATTTCACCACCTGCCATGGTTAGATTCGAACCTGGGTCTCTGGAATACTAGTCCAGTAAAAATACCACAATGCTGGAGAACCACTTCCATGCAAGAGGAGGTGGTTCTCCAGCATCAGGAACATCAGCTTTAAATGGTGAGCCCACTCCCTAGCTGTATTGCCTGAAGCCTTCAAAACTATAGCAGGTATCTGAAGCAGGCATGTTGATCAGGACCAGGTATGAGACCCCATGTCCAGGTTCCAACCCCTCATTTAATGTTGAGACCCAGTAGTTAGCAACCAGTATAAATACAGCACAATTACTGACTAATACGTCTAATATTCTCGTAAATACAGAAACAAAATGATTTACCAGCACACTAAGATGAAAAATCCCCAAGATCCTAACCACCGTTATATTTACAAATGTCATGTTTTAGATAAACATTGGTCTGGATTTTTGCTCAATGTGTGGAGTTGGGAAATCCGCCTCAGGGAAAACAGTGCCCCAGATATTGGGACCTTCTTTGTTGGGGTTGCAGCTGTGGACTGGAGGCAGCCACAGGTCTGCCAGTGTGCCTCAGTTCTCTGGAGCTTTAACCAAGCCATGTTAAATATAAGGCCCTCTACCCCTCCTATCTGACACCCTTCAATGCCCATTCACTACCCAAACCTCATCCAAACCAACCCATGTCCCAAGCCAGCTGTAGTGGGCCTCCGTATCCTCCATGCCAACCATATCCTCCACTCATCCTCATAGCCTCTTATAGTCTGTGTGCCAGCGTGCAAATTCATGACACCTCACTTAACCACATTGTACCTTATGGCTTATTATGAAGTCATGCCAGTCAGTGACCCCAGCCTTCACCCTTCATGTCAACTTACCCAAGTGTCCACTATGGGCAGACCACAGGATCTTTGTTGAGATGAAATAAAATCAAATTCTAAGTATCTATTACAGACTTCCCTATATATTAAAGAACACTCTCATTGATAAAAGCCCATTCAATATATTTAAATCCCCTCATGTCCTTAATCCTTACAAAATTGGACCTTTGTATCAATAAGCTGGAAAGCTCCAACCTCACCAACACCTAGACTTCTCTGGTGCTGCTGCAGTGAATGGAGTTTTGGCTGAACACCAAGTTCTCCATTCTCATTTGCAGCAGTGGCAGGGCAAATGAGATCAGAGAATCCTGTCCATAATCTCAAATCAAAGACAACAGTCCTATAATAATTTGGAGCCATCAATAAAATGCAGACCCTCACCGTGATAATGAGTTAAAATATCCCTTCAGAGTTATGTTTTCCCCCCGGTGAAAATAAGTGCTGCCAGAAATGAGGGTGGGATTTCCAGATCTGGGGTTCCAGCGCCATTTTGGCTAAGGCATGGAATCTCCATAATTCCACAAAAATTGAGACCTTCATTGTCATGATAAATGTATTTTACTTGGGATGGGAATAGAGGAATATCTCGTTTCATGATGGGGAGATGCACGCAAGTAATAATGTAACACATGGATATAGGGTAATGCACATTGTGCATTCGTAAAGATATAAACTGATGCTTATTAAAGGCCATTGATTGGTGCCCCATTAATTAATGTGTACACTTCCACATAAGTTCATACGCAATAAAAGCCATCAATTGTTCTTTTATTGTGGAGGACAAAATTGCATTTAGTAATGATGAAAACATCATACTCCAGGGCTTACTGCAAGAAATGAGTTGTTAAAAGTGTTAAATTAAATAATGGAACGGAAAGGAAGTAAGGTTAAAATCACAAGACTTTTCAAACTCAGGAAATACATTTTTTTAGAATTACTCTGATTTATATCAAACGCACAGCCATTTTCTCAACAAGGCTTGTTTGCATGTATCTTTATGTAAATTGCACAATGTATGAATCTTTTACACAGTTGTTTGCAATTGCTTATTCTGTTATTTTAACAGAAGTGATGTTTTAAAATAAAAGGCTCAAGTCTCTGGTAAAATAGCGCATGTCGAGTTCACATGTCTGTACCCTCTAGCATAATTTTAGGCAAAGCGTATGATCTGTGCGATGTCTATCAGTTGGATTTCAGAGCTAGGTTTACCTGAATTGCACCTCCCTCCCCCCTCATAGGATGGAAATATAAAGACATTCGGTTAATCAAGTCCATCCTTTCACCAACTATGTAAAATCCATACCACTGTGGGCTCTACTGCACCTAATTAATCTCATGAGGGAACATTCTGCATAAATATTCCCCAAAGGTAATCAAACAAAACTCCAGACGATCTGTCTCTCTCTTCTCTTTTCCTCAACCCACCCCTCCCCCACCCCCAGATTTCTTTTTTCTAACCTGGCTGACCTACCCCCACAAATGACCTCCTCCACCAACTCTTATGCCCAATGGAACATTTAATTATTTCAATCTGTAATCTCTAATTCTGTTCCTAATTTATGGATGTGCCTCTTCTCTGGGAGTAACTGGACAACACTCACAGTTTCTGCTGGAAACCTGAAAACTCACTGATGCCAGGGCAGTGGAATTTCTTCTAATCTCTCGTCTCATTTGAGCCTCATTAATTTTGAACCTTTGCCCTTTATTTCTGTGCTTACAGTCCAAGTTAAACAGGATAATGTAATCCTTTTAAGGGCCAGAACATTCTATAACTTGAACTCGCAATTAATGTGAATCATGTTTAGTTAAATAGAATTGATTAGCGGCAATTTGGAGAATGTTTTTTAAAAAGTTCCTGTGACTGTGGTCAAGACCAATAAATACTTTTGGAGGAAAGAAACTGATATAAGAAACCACAACCTGTCGCTTTGTTCTGAGACCTCCAAAATAGTATTGGTAAATCGGTGCAGATGTTTGTCAGAGTTATTGAAAGTATTGGGTATTAATTCATCATTGTGTTTTGCCAGATTTGCAGGTAGAGAGACTGTTAGGTTCAATCATTAGTAAGGGTTACAGCAGTTTCTTCTCTTGCTATTGGTGTTTAGAACTGATTACTTCTCCCAGGCAGTAAGATATGTTTTTAAAAATGACAGATAGCATTTGAAGTAGAAATAAGCTTTAGGTTTCACACAAAGGTTAAGCTGCCCAAATCGAGGATAATATACAAAATCTCTTGGGGGATTTGTGTCCCGGTGATGTTCCTTGTGGACCACGATATATGGTGCTGGATCTCTCTACATCACGCATTACTTGTAGATCTCTCGTGGCACTGTACAAATTAAGTCGGATTTTTCTCAACTGTTTCTATACTCTTACTGTCGCTGTTTTTCTGTCTTTGCACTCTTGCTTTTGTTTCTCCTTTTGTCCCCTCTGTTTCCTCTGCCTTTTTCTCCTTTGCTTTGGGAGATGCCATTGCAGGAAAAGGATGTTAAGGGCTGCTGGCTCCATTTTCTAGGCATATACGGGCAGCATGGTGACAAAGTAGCACTGCTGGCTCACAGTGGCAGCAGTCTGGGTTGGAATCCCGCTTGGGTCACTGTCTGTTTGGAGTTTGCACATTCTCCCTGTATCTGTGTGGGTTTTCTCTAGGTGCTCCAGTTTCCTCCTACAGTCCAAAGACGTGCAGGTTAGGTGGATTAGCCATGCTAAATTGCTCCTTAGTGTCGGGGGACTAGCTAGGGTAAATGCATGGGGCTATGGAGATAGGGCCTGGGTGGGATTGTGGTCGGTGCAGACTCAATGGGCTGAATGGCCTCCTTCTGCAATGTAGGATTTTATGTAGTGCAGTGTTCAGCAATGCCTTTCCCATCCTCTCTGCCCTTTTCCCTCAGATTCCCTCTTTTTCATAATATCCCATTATTCATCACATTTCTGTCCCTCTTCAGTTCTTTAGAAGTGCCTTATGGCTTCAAAATATTAACTCTAGCAGCGAGTTTATCCAACATTTCTACGTTCATTGTAAATTTAGCTCATTCCTTCTGAAATACCAGCTTACTCCCTCCCCGCCCCCCACCGTACTCCACCCTGCCTTAACTTAATTACTCCTCTCTCATTCTAACTCACATCTCCTAGGATAGGTTGTGATGTGTTTAAAAGAAAATTTCAAATTAGACTTGAGGAGAGACACATTTTCTGACGCTGTCCCTCATTCCAGTTCTCCCTGCATCTTTCTGTCTCATAAACATTCTGTAGACATAACACAGGCAGCAAAAACTGTGTTGGCTTTGAAATTTAGTTCATTTGTTCTCAGGTGGTGTGGTCCTTGGGAAGGGGGCAAGTAATACAATATCATCTTGTAGTATGACTTGTAGTTGTTCCAAGTTTATATTGTCATTTGGATTTCTACTGGAATGCAGTGCAGTGGCACATCAGGTCAGTGTTGTCATTTGATGTTGGAATTACCATTACAGCACCACCAAATGGTGTGACAACTGATAGTTACATATAATATTTTAATACTGGCATTTTCACTGGAAATTTATGCCTTGTTTTCAATGCAGCATGCAACCTTTTTAATACAATTATATATTATCGAAGTAACAGGATCCTCAATTCCGTTAATTTCAATTGAAGATGCTAACAACATTACTGTGACTACGACACATTCTCCAATAAGTCATGAAAATGAATCATGAAATATTTGCACTTCAGATTTTGAAATGTGCATGATTTCAATCAAGCAAGACTAAGGTAGCAACAAAACCTTCCAGTGTAGAGCTACCACAAAGATATAGTTAGCAGATAGGAAGAGCAAAAATCAATAAACAGACTGGACACTTAACAGCTGTCTTACAACTGCTGTTATCTGTCAGATATGAAGGAGAATATTTGCAGTGACATCTAAACCATTGCCAGACTGCTTGTAATTGACACAGTGCCTTGCAAGTGCAGCATTATTGTTTGAAAAGTGTACAGCCCAATGAAAATTAGGAGGTATCAGTGATTAACACCCGCACAGTTGTACATAAAGGGCTAAGATAGTATTTCTGGCTGAAATTACAATTTCCCCATTAAAACTGCATTGCTATCAGTCCCCCTGAATGATACTATATTCAATCCTCCAAAATGTTATTGAAATATTATGATCAGTGCTTGTTAACCAAAATCTGCATACAAAATAAATCACCTGGAAAAGCAGAATTCTGGAAATCTCAAATAAAAATGGTTGGAAATATTCAACAGGTGAGGTAGCATCTGTGGAGAGAGTCAGAGTTAATGGTTTAGGTTGGGTCATAACAAAAACACATAAGAACAAAGGAGCAAGAGCAAGTCCTTTGAGTTTGCTTCACCATTCAGTAAGGTCATGGGTGATTTGGTTGTGGGCTCAGTTTCACTTTCTTGCCTTCCCTCCCATGACCCTTGCCTAATAAAAACCTGTCCAGCATGTTGGAGGTGTAACAGGGTTTCGATAAATATTGGAGAAGGGAAAGGGGTAAGATGGGGATAACCAAAAGGGGAGGTCTGTGGTAAGAGAGGTTAAATAGCAAAAAGGAATGATTGAGTTATTTATTAGTCACAAGTAAGGCTGACATTAATACTGCAATGAAGTTACTGTGAAAACCCTCTATCGCCACAATCCAGCACCTGTTTGGGTCAAGAAACCTAATCAGCAGTCTTTCAGGCTGTGGGAGGAAATTGGAGCATCCGGAGGAAACCCATGTAGACACGGGGAGACTGTGCAAATTCCACACAGACAGTGACCCAAGCCGGGAATCAAACCCAGGTCCCCGGCGCTGTGAGGCAACAGTGCTAACCATTGTGCCACTGTGCTACCTGTTGGAAGTGTAACAGGTTTTCGGCAAATATTGAAGAAGGGAAGGAGGGCGGGAGATGGAAATGACCAAAAAGGAAGATCTGTGATAGGAGAAATTAAATAACAAAAAGAGATGAGTGAGCAAAGTAAAAGTAGATGTGGGACAAGAAAAATTAGTTGTATTTGGACAGGTGGAGTGGAAAAGCATAAATTATCAAAAGTTGCTGTCCAGAATAGCAAATCCTGTTCTAAGAAGCAAAACTGTCCTCTGGAACAAAGTGTCCAAGTATTTCTCCCCCTCCCTTATATTAAATTCCAGATGGGATGCCCACAAATTGTTATACCACCCATTCCCTTTCCTTATTTAACCCCCTCAGTTGTTGCAACAAGATTACTTCTAAGGGAATCCCTTTCCTGGCAGATCCCTTTTCCCGGTCCCAATATATATAAGTTTCAAAAGGAGCCAATTGAACCAGGCCTTCTTAAGTTAAAGAAAGAGTGAGTTTATTAGTTACTAAACTTGAAGAATATAATCAAAGGCATGCACATACATTCACACAGATTAGAAATGAGAAGTGAGTCCAAAAGTAAGTTTAAGAAAAGATATATGAATCACTCTTCCACTTGCCTGTGAGGAATAGATGCTGAAACATTGCAACCGTTTAAGATTCATGATTTCAGCAGGGCTGACTTCAGCAGTTGAGTAGTTGGTTTCTCGATGTCAGGGTCTTACAGTTGAACTGAGTAGTTGTCCTGCTTGCTTTACAGATGTGGATTTGCTGGCTTGGCTTGCTTCAGCAATCAGGGAAAGACTTTTACTTTTATCTGCCAGAGCAGAGGGGTGGGCGGACTCGACCAACTTTTTGTTTCTGTGTCACACACTCTTACACACCCAGCACTAGACCACACAGACCAGGTTTTGCTGCAGGCTTTTCATCCCAATCTCTTATATACTCCTGGAAAGCAAAGCTCTACAAACTAGTCTAAGACATAACTTATGGGATATAATTCCTGCTGAGATGACAATCAGCTTCCATTATCTCCACCAGAGATGGCAGTTTGAGTTTGTAAGGCTTCTTCCTTTCAAGTGTTTGCCTGAGACAGGTTCTGACACTCCATTTTTTCACTTGCACCGGAGAAATTCAGACAGCAACTGACTTTACATTCTCAGAATTTATAACCTCAGCCATCTTTGGCTTGTGCGTCCATTATTAAAAACAGATGTCTTATTAAAAATTTCGATATGTCCGTAAATAACTTCAGGTTTTTCTCCATCATCATGACAGGATAGATCTAGGAGTTATAGCATGATTCGCAAAAAGTTAGTATGCAGGTTCAGCATGTATTTAAGCAGGCTAATAGAAGGTTGTCCTTTATTGTGAGAGGAATTGAATATAAAAGTAAGGATGTTATGCTTCATTTAATTAGGATATTGATGAGATCACACCTTGAATACTGAATGCAGTTTTGGTCTCTATTTAAGGAAGGATGTAAATGTGTAGATGGCAGTTCAGAGGAGGTTCACTAGATTGGTAGCTAGAATGTCTTTGTGGAAATTTTGGACAACCAGGAATTGTTTCCTCTGGATTTTAAAAGGGAAGGGTGTGACTTCATTGAAGTACACAAGATGCTAAACAGTCTCGATCAGGTGGACGTAGAAAGGACGTTTCCTTTTGTGGGTGAGTCCAGAACTCCAGGGCACTGTTTTTAAATTAGGAGTTGCCCTTTTAGATCAGAGACGAGGAGAATTTTTTTCTCTCTGAGGGTTGTGTAAGTTTGGAGCTCTCTGCCACAGAAGGTGCTGGAGACACGGTCACTAAATATTTTAAAGGTGGAAATAAGGTAGATTCTTGTTAGGCAAGGGAATCAAAGGTTATCGGGGGCAGATGAAAATGTGAAATTCGAAATGCAAACATATCAGCCATGATCTCACTGAATGGCAGGACAGAGTCAAGTAGATGAATGGCCTACTTCTGCTCCTATTTCATGTGTTTGTTTGATGAATCTGTTTCTCCCATTTACACCTCACTGAATTGTCCAAATTAAACCAAAAGAATTTTTTTTACCGCAAGTAAAAACAGATATTTGCGTCACCCTGTGTATATTATACTACTTAGCTGCTTGTTAGAGAAGGCTCACTTACACCAGCAACCGCAGAGTACAGTGTGCAGCTCACAGTTATACTACTGGTTGCAAGTTGATGGACTCAAATTACATAAGTGCAGTCCTCTTCTATTCAGATAGTATTTTTAATGTTACAAAAATAGTTGACTACATCATCTCTCTAAGCATGAAAAATATATTGCTCTTTTTTTAAATGATGTACAGGCCAGACATCTTTGAAACATAGCTTTTTAATTTCACTAGGGCCAGTGTAAAGCAATAGGGAAGTGGGAGATCCCCCTGTTACATGTCTCTGCTGCATCATGTGTGAGAATCGGATTGGGATCTTACAGCTAAGTTACCTTCTGACTGTTTTCTTTCAAAATTGTTATGCTAAATTAGTACCAAATTGTTTTGTTTACGCCACTATAACCTATATCTAAAATATTTAATGCTTTCTTCAAACTTACCCAAGTACAAGATGTTCCTGGAACATGATGTACCCCATTAAACTTGCTCATTCACATTTAGGGTTTTAAGTTCCTTATTCATAAAGTTGTTGGAAGTTTCATGCTGATAATGGGTGGACAGTCAATCTTCTGAAACCTTGGTCATCGACAATATAGCTCTTTAACCAGTGAGACCTAGAAGTTCCTCACCAAGTCACTCACTTGAGAGAACATCACCGTTCCTTCACTATCAAAATCCTGGAACTCCCTCCCAGTCCAGCACTGTGGGTGTACTTATACCTCCAGGACTGTGGGGGTTCAAGAAGGCAGCTCACTGCCACTTTCTCAAAGGTAATTAGGGATGGGCAAAAAAATGCTGGCCTAGCCAGCAAGGCCCACATCCCAGTAATGAATTTGTTTTGACTTAAGAGTTGAAAAATGACAGTGGAAGGACTGAGAAGAAGAAGGAATATTGAGCAAGTTCAATGTCAAATTAGGTAAAATAAGAGGAATAAAGAAAGGAAAAGAAAGACTGGACGGAGAGAAAAAAATGAGAGAAAAGTTGGAATAAAAGTTTAAATATGATCATTTTAAAAATCTCATGTGATCCACAGACTGAATGGAATGGGATTCCACACATATAATTGTTTACTTTCTAGTTAAGAAAGGTTGATTGGCAATCATTAACAATTGTCATACTATTAAGAGTAGTTACCTGTATATGAGGCATAACTTTGTGTGGTGAGTCAATTGGGAAATTAATGTGCAAACACAGCAACTTCATAAAAAACTTGGAAGGTTATGGGTGAGATAGAAATGTCACCACTTGTGGCGATGCACAATTCATAGGATATCCTTTCTCACTATGGAAAGGTAAACCAGATAAAGCTCGCGGCCTGCAGAACTTTGGCTTTGTCATTAAAATCAAACTAGTTTGCCATCCCAGACAATCTCCTTGCAGGATAAATGACTCTTTGATTCACCCTAGCTCAGAACCAGTGTGCTACAATCCTCAGCACAAAAGCTCCAATTCTGAAAGCTACAGATGAGCCCAAAGAGGAGTTTTATTTCAACCTCAAATAATCTTTGGCCCAAGTCTCAACAGGTGACAAGCTGATCCTCCTTGGTGACTTCAATGCCAGAGCTGGAAAGGATGCAGCCTACAGAGATGTAACCAGCAGAGAGGGGGGTAGAGAAATTTGACACCAGTGTTAGCCTACTCCTGACAAAATGCCTAGAACAGAACCTTATCATAATTAACATTTTGTCCCATCAGAGAGACAAACTCAAGGCCACAAAGCAACACCCTCGATTTAAACACTGGCATCTGCTCAACTGTGTCAACGTCTGAGCAAAGATGTGCGTACCATCTGCACCATGGCAGAAACCATGTACTGCTGGACAGATCACTGTCTAATCAATGTAGCTCCAAAGCAGTGGCAGCAACAGAAACAATGTCACAGGAAAATCAATGCTGATGCACTCAAAGGCCCTGAAAACAGGTGCGACGCAATGGTAAAATAGAGCCCTCTGTCTTCAATATGAGTGACCTTGGCTCAATCCAGCAGCATGTTACCCACCACTATCTCAGCACAACCCCACGAGGTAGAAAAGATCCTCCAATGGCTGATGAACTACAAGGCATCAGGAGCAGATGGAATCCCTGCCAAATAAATCTACTAAAATCCGCTTGGAGTTTCGAAATGACAAGTGAGCCCCAGCAGGGCAGAGAAAATGCCTCAAGGACACCCTCACAGCAACAAGTGCAATATTCCCACTGCCACCTGGGAATCCCTGGCTCAAAACTACCTGAAGTGGAGGAAATGCATCTGGGAAGGAGCTGAATACCTCAGGCTTCGTCGCCGAGAGAAAGGTGACCCTAAGCATTGACAGCAAAAGAAGCGCGCGGGAACCCGGGAACCCCACCAACCCACTGCTCTAACCATTGTCTGTCACAACTGGGACATAGACTTGGGTCACACATTGGATTCCTCATTCACTTGGGAACTCATTTTTTGAGTGGAAGAAAGTCATCGTCGACTCTGAGGGACGGCCTAAGAAATGAAAAATAACAATTTACATCCTCACTACTCATTGCTGCCAATCAGCACATTAATATTGACAAATGTGAGGCGATTCTCCCAAAAATATTCCAAAGGCCCTATTCTACCATTTTGACTCGAAGTGCTGGATGGACTTGAAACTGGGACTGTTTCAGATCAGACTTTTAGACCCATTCTGAGATGCCTCCATTCGCACTCTATCTGCAGAAATACCAGCGATTCTGAATCGCGTTGCAGAAGCCTGTGGGCAGGGCTTAACACACCTGAAATCCTGCAGCTCCGATCAGCACCTCCAACTGCGCATGCACAGAAAAGAATGGCACAACACAATGGTAAAATCAGGCCCTCAGTGTCGTATTTGTATGGAAACAAGAGTAAATCACACTGGCATTTTCAGCAAGAGTTTCAAAATAAATCTCCCACACTCAGTGCACTAGGTGAATTACATTGCAAATCAAGGGGTGGAACCTATTCCCAATGGAGAGGACAGCATCACAGCACTGAGCAGGCCACTGTGCATGTACCAATCTGTCAATGCTGAGATCAGTGCATGTGCAGTGGCCCAGTATTGCTGGCCTCCTGATTGCTGGCCAACCCGCGACACCCGTATCACTGGCCGCGTGACCCCCCCCCTTCCCCCATGGCCCGATCGCCACACCCTGCAGTCCTGATCTCCCCCCGCAACAGGCTGACCCCCCCATCCCGATGGCCAGTCCAATCACTGACCTCCTTCATCTGCCCCGCCCCCCCCCCGTCACTTAGCCCCAATGCAGAATGGCAGCCCCCTTGGCACTGCCTGATGGCTGGTGGGCACTGCCAAGATACCCCCTGGGCATTGGTGCTTTGCCCCTTGGGACCTTGGGGGTCCAGGCTGGCATTGCCAAGGTGGCAATGCCCAGGGGGCACCAACCCCATCCCCCTCAGCGCTGAATCCTCTGGGAGGCCCTCGATGGCACCCCTCGCTTCACTCCACTGGGATTGAGCCACCAGCTCTCCCGGGTCTGCTAATGATATTTAAAGATATTAAAATGAACGTTTGCATAATTTCTTCAGCTCCACGCTGATTTCTGGCACGGAAATGACAGTGCTGGAAGCCTGGCTGCCAGAGAATCACAGCGGCTGTGGCACCCAATGGGGAACCTACAAAATGGCCTCCGCTTGAGGCTCCCAGCCTGCTGCGCTACAAAAGCAGTGAAGCAGGATGGGAGAATCTCCGCTATGTTGTTGAAATGCTCCTTTTTGCAGTAATATCATGAGGAAATGGTAGCACAATGGTAATGTCACTGGACTAGTAATACAGAGGTAACAACAGAAAATGCTGGAGAAACTCAACGGGTCTGACAGTGTCTGTGGAGAGAGAATAGAGCCAGTGTTTTGTGTCAGGATGACCCTCTGTCAGAGCTGCCCAGCATCTGCAGTATTTTGCCTTTATTATACTAATCCAGAGGCCCCGGCTGATGGTCTGAGTGGCATGGGTTCAAATCCCACCATGGCAGCTGGTGGAATTTAAATTCAGTGAATAAAATCTGGGAATTGAAAGCTGGTTTCAGAAATGGGACCGTGAATTATCATTGATTGTTTTTAAAAACACATCTGGTGCACTAAGGTCCTTCAGGAAAGGCAACCTGCCATCCTCACTCAGTCTGGCCAACGTATGATTCTCAACTGCCCTCTAAAATGGCCTTGCAAGCTGTGCAGTTCAAGGGCAATCCCATGTGAGTGTCAGGGATGCGCCCCAACACAATACTCGAGGAATATTATGTTGTGTCTGAGCTAATAAGATACAAATAATTATTATTTATAAATCAAGTAGTATTTATTAAGCAGGGTGTTACATCTATTTAATAAAAAACTGTGAAGGCAACATGGATGATTCTTATCCCTCAAGGTCCCAGGAGTTCTCAAGTTTTGCAATCACAGGCAATGTCTTTCTTCTTCTGTCTCTGAAGTGATGTTATGTTGAACTGTGTCTCTGAAGAATCATATCACAGAGGCCATGGTGCCAATGAAACTTTGATTCTCCAACATTTATCCCCCCTTCTGACTATTCCTCAGCCCTTATTTGGAAATATTACAAATTAATCTGTTTCATTAGCTTAGGGTGAGGGTCTCCTGGAGTCACCCCAACTCCATAACTAGAGTCATGTAGACCAAAGATGATTGTCCATCTCTTATTCTTTGGCACCCCAGGAGTACACTCCATTGTTAAAAATTTACAAGCCAGAACTTAAATATTTTGAGCAAAAGGGTTTATACCTCAATACTGAGGATACTGAGAGATACAGGTGATAGTCATTTCCTTGCTACACTCAGTTTCCTGGATTCAGTTGACAACTGGAAAACCTGCAATCTTATATACTATACTAGTGGACCTTCATTGATGTTCCTATAGATTGTATGAATTTGTTGAGCAACCACTGGTCCCCTCATTTGTCTCTCTTTTGTCTTAGATCAGTGTTTTTACTTTCCACAAAAGAAGAAATGTATATTGCTAGCAGAAGAAAATGGTTGTGGTGAATCCAGAGTATATTTTGTTACCTGTTATGTGGCAGTGTTTCCTCGATTTTTTCTACAGGGAAGCAGCAACTATATCACTTTCCTTTGCCCCATGAGGCCAAGGTTTTAGCTTTCAAGTTGAAGTGGATTCTAATCCTGGCCCCTTCTTTGGTCTATTCAGGATTAGACATACACATTGGATCACACAAAATTGAGAAAGATTAGTTGGCTTCATAGACATTTAGAATCATAGAATCCCTACGGAAAGAGGCCATTCTTGTTTTTTTAGAAAATCCAAGTCTTAAGTTTAGATAACTTTACAGAGAGATATTTAAGAAATTCATCAATATTTAAAGTAGTACCTCAAATTCCTAAATAGAAAATTATGAAGTCCAGCAAAATATTTATATCCCAATTAAGGGCGGAACTATCATTGCTATACTACAGCAGGTATACTTGTAGATTAAGAGATGCTGGAGAAAATCCAATAAATCTAAAAGTCCTGTTGTGTGGTTCTAATATTTATTCCATTAAAGAACTAAATCAGGAGTAAGCATGTTGAGTATACATGCTGGATAACATCCTTTGTTTCAGTCAACATCCTTCATTTTAGCCAATGTACTTCAAGCAAATAGGATACTGAGAGATACAGGTGATAGTCATTTCCTTGCTACACTCAGTTTCCTGGATTCAGTTGACAGCTGATTTAGGGGTACCTATAAGGCCATCGTTAGTTTGATTTTGGTATCTTACTGTCTCCATGGTAAAATCTAGAATTGGTAGAATTTAAAGTCAATTAATAGATCTGGAATTGAAAACTAGCCTCAGTAATGGTGACTATGGGTGGAATTTTCACGTCCCACCTGCCACTGGGCAGGACACGGACCATCCAAGGGTCTGTTGACCTTGGGCAGGATTTTCAGGCCTTGGGGCGAGTGTGGCTGGAAACTCCTGCCCTATGAAACTACCATTGATTGTCGTAGAGACACATCTGATTCACTAATGTCCCTTAAGGAAGGAAATCTGTCATCCTTAACTGGGTTGCCCAACACGTAACTCCAGACCCACAGTGATTGACTTTTAATTGTCCTCTGAAAATTTCAGTTCAAGGACAATTAAGGATTGGCAACAATTGCAGGTCTTTTCAGCAATACTCACATGAAAGAGGAAGTGATCTGTTTATCAATGCCTTGCTGAACTGATATAGAGGCTGCTGTTGTTTTTTCAGGAACTGACTTGTGTTAATCGTACAAAAATCTGAGGTTAGGTACCAACTGACTCAAGAACAGTTTGTTCCCGGCTGCCATCAGACTTTTGAATGGACCTAACTCATATTACGTTGATCTTTTTCCTGCACCCTAACAATGACTGTAACACTACATTCTGCACCCTTGCCTTTCCTTCTCTATGAACGGTCTGCTTTGACCATTTAGCATGCAAGAAAAAATATTTTTCGCTGTACACTAATATATGTGACAATAGTAAATCAAATCAAATTTTAAAAAGTATGTTGGTATCCTTATGCACATACTTATGCCCGGGCATTTTTATAAACTTCTAAATCTTTGTCCAGTAGATTAACTAGGCTTTTAATTTTTCAAGTTTGCAGACGACATCACTGTGGTGGGTCAGATCTCAAACAATGATGAGATGGAGAACAGGAATGAAATAGACAATCTGGTGAACTAGTGCAGTGGTAAAGATGTGCTCTTAGGCTGATTGGTTTTACCAAATTGACACTATTCTCCCCTGAATCTGGCTAAGTTAGGGGTTCCATTCGTAGACATGCAGGGTAGAATAGGTGTAGGGTGATGCGGCGGCGTGGGCTCGTTGGGCCAAAGGGCCTGTTTCCCGTGCTGGGTTGTTCTTTGTTCTTTGTTCTTTGTTAATAATCTCTCCCTCAGTGTCAACAAAACAAAGGAGGTTGTCATCAACTTCAGGTAGCATAGGGGTGAATATGCCCCTGTCTACGTTAACAGGGACGAAGTAGAAAGGGTCGAGAGCTTCAAGTTTTAGGTGTCCAGATCATCAACAATCTATCTTTGTCCCCCCCATGCGAACACTATCATGAAGAAAACCCACCAACACCTCTACTTTCTCAGAAGACTAAGGAAATTTGGCATCTCCGCTACAACACTCACCAACCTTTAGAGGTGCACCATAGAAAGCATTCTTTACGGTTGTATCACAGCTTGGTATGGCTCCTGTTCTGTCCCAGCCCGCAATAATCTACAAAAGATCATGAATGTAACCCAATCCATCGCGCAAACCAGCCTTCCATCCATTGACCCTGTCTACACTTCCCATTGCCTAAGCATAGCAGTCATCGTAATTAAGGACCCCACGTACCCTGGACATTCTCTCTTCCAACTTCTTCCATTGGGAAAAAGATACAAAGATCTGAGGTCATGTACCAACAAACTCAAGAACAGCTTCTTCCCTGCTGCCATCAGACTTTTGAATGGACCTACCTTGCATTAAGTTGATCTTTCTCTACACCTTAGCTATGACTGTAATGCTACATTCTGCACTCGCTCCTTTCCTTCTCTATGAATGGTATGCTTTGACTGTATAGCACGCAAACAACAATACTTTTCACTGTATGTTAATACATGTGACAATTATAAACCAAATGAAAAATTCCTACTTCATAGGAGAATCATACTTTTTTAATCTTGTAACTCTGTATTTATAGATGAATTTTCTTATAACTCTTTATCAATAGCAGCATTCCTTCACAAAACTCCAATATTTTACTGATCCGCACTTTAATGTGTTTCGGGACTACCACTTTTTAATCTATTGTACTTTATTTTTAACCATGGTCAAAAAATGTTTAAAATGCATCTTTAGTCACATGATTAGATAATGTTATGATTGCCAGTAACAAAAATAATTTTAAACTTTGTCACATCTTCAGTTGCTGTAAAAGAGTTTTTTAACACGTAAAATGGAGCACAAATGTGGTTACTTACATTCAGCAGAAGGAGCCCTGTAAATAACCAGTCCTCATACATTGATTAATTACCTGTCCGGCCAATTTCAGTGCTTAATGAATAGAGAGATTTAATTGCCTCCTGGAAAAAATGGAGGTTACTGTTCAAATATCCTAGGTCATGATGGAACTACTGATGTAGAAATGGATTTTTCAAATCCGTAAAGTTAACTAACTTTCACTAAGCTTATTATTCGTTGGACCTACGATACTCAGATGTTCTCTTGTACAGCCAAGATTGATAACTATAATCAAAGCCATGGATGACAGTAGATACATTTATTTATTACAGATGGCACAGTGATTTTCAGGGACCCGGGTTCGGTTCCTACCTTGAGTTTGCACGTTCTCCCCATGTGTCTGCATGGGTTTCCTCTGGGTCCGCTGGTTTCCTGCCACAGTTTGAAAGACGTGTTGGTTAGATGCATTGACCTGAACAGGCGCCGGATTGTGGCAACTAGGGAAATTTCACAATAACTTCATTGCCATGTCAATGTAAGCTTACTTGTGACTAATAAAATAACTTGAACTTTGATAATTAAATATTTAGTTTGAAAAATGTGAAATTTCAAGATCTGTGAAAACTAGCAATTCATTTTTTTTATTCATTTATTGGGAAGTGTTATATTTAAATAAGAGGTTTCTGGACATTGGCTGAGATTTTCCATTCCTTCCAGTGGTGGGTGTCATGACAGGTGGGATTGGAAAACATTGCGAAAACCAAAAAGAAAACAGTATTATAACTTTGTAAAACCAGTTAGTAATGGTTTTACAAAGTTAAACCATTTAACTCTAATGGTGGGCTGCGTTTCCCGCCACCGCACTTTGGGGATGTAATTTCAATACATTTCCATCTCATTATAAGGACTGCATGCCAGAATCATATCCCCACGCTGGATCATTAGGGCACATTGGCGTGCAATTAGAACAACGTGTTTCACAATGATGCGTAAGTGGCATACACCTGGCGACATATACTTAGCTTGTGATTTTGAGGTTCGCTTGCCTACCTTGCGTCATGCTGTGCTGACATTAATCGGCGCTGGACTTCGCAGGCAGCCCACATCGAATTCAGGGCGTTGTCACATTCAAGTCCCTACCAGACGAGCAGTAAGGCAGTCGTGTGTTTTAATGTGCCACAGAGCAAAAGCTCTGGAGCTGAAGAGCGAAACTGGCCTCATGCTTGGTAAGGGGCTACAGGGCAAGGTCTCATTGAAGGATAAGAGTGAGAAAAGTTGCAGTTAGGCACATGACTGGAAGGGGGGAGGTGGGGAATTAGGGCGATGGGAGCAGTTAGCATCTGTACATCAGGATTGGAAGAGAGTCTGTTATGGATTGACATAAACCTTTGGGGATCAGAGTGGGAGGAATGCTGAGTGAACAAACATTTTCGTTTACATTGCCTTCCCTGGATGGTGCAATCGTCTACCCAAAGTGTTTCCAATTTGCAGGATGATAGTCTTTTGGTCTGTCTACAGCTGCTAATCTCATTGTTGGGATTCACACCCTGTCGAATACTTTTTAAAATTCTCATGGTTTTTAATTTGGTGGCACATTCATGTCACATCTTCCCTTTTTAAAAATGAAATGTCTTAATTTGAGAGATGTTTCATTTCTTAACCCTTTTCTTATTTGTCCTATTGTATTAAACATTACAACATTTAAAAACATTAATATTGAGGATACCCCATGAATTGAAACCCACTGTCCTCAGAAGTCTCTTTTACATTTGGGCAAATGCGTCTACAATGATATTTCCTCACCCAATTACACAAAAGATTTTTAAGTTGAATGCTTGAATTGCAAACTCCGTTGGAATTAATCTTGCGTTCCAGTCTCAGAGTTTTTCCACAAACTTTAAAGGGTTGTAGCCTGTATGTACAATTGTCTCTGCTGGGTTGCTAGCAACATAGATCTTAAAATATGGTGGTGCTGGTACCAGCTTTAAAGTCTCTTTTTCGATGGCCAAGTACTTCTGTTGTTACCACACTGCTAAAATTTGGATTGAACTTGTGATAGAATCCATTCATGTCCAGAAAGCTTAGAATTTCTTTTTAATTGGTGGGTTCCCAGAAAACTCCAAATGCCCTGTATTTATGCACCTTGTGGCCGTGTCCCACTATGTGCTCTGGGTATAAAATTTGGACCTTAGAACAAAGAACAACACAGCACAGGAAACAGGCCTTCCGGCCCAACAAGTCCACGCCACCATTTTAACATTCAGTGAGCGCCTCATTCCAATCCTTCTTCTACCTATGACTTTTGCCTATGCCTCTTGGACTCCACAATAAAGGTGTGCAAATTTAGAGAATTTTATGTGTGCCAGATTGAAGGAGGTCTAATTTATGGACAATTTGTTAACACCACTCGGCCTAAAAGCATGTTTTTGGGGTGTGGGAGGAAACTGGAGAAAACCCATGCAAGCACGGGGAGAATGTGCAAACTCCCACAGACACCGATCCAAGTCGGAGATCCAACCCAGGTCCATGTATCTGCACAGCATTTTGCTTTTGCCTAGGTTCATTATCAGTTTGCCTTGCATTAAGCAGCCAAACAGCTCCTTTTGGTGGCACAAATGCTCTTCTCAATTGCTGCTGAATACCACAAAATCATCGATGTATATGGCACTGTGACTCAATCCTCCAACCACCTGACTTGGAAGCTGCTGAAAATTTGTGAGAGCACTCTTCATCCTGCATGGCATCACCCTGAATTGATAAAGTCCTTGCAGCATCACAAATGCAGAGATCTCCTTTACCCTCTCAGTCAAAGGTACTTCGATCAAATCTATTTTAGTGATGAATTTTGATCAGCCAACGGTTTCAATGCAGTCTTCCAAACATGGAATAGGGAATGAATCCCTTTTGGTTACAGCATTCACCCTCCATTCACAGTCTCTGGGTCCCACCCAACTTGGGCACCAAGACGATAGGGGAGTTCCAATCACTAGAACTTAATTTAGTAAGATTATTACAAAGCATGCACTCATATACGGAGAGATAACTTAGCTAGACTTAAGCTGTATGGATGTTGCTTGATTTGAGCGATGCCCCCCACATCTGCATCATGCATTGTTAACCTTATTTTATTTAGTTTATTCCTGTAAATGCATTTGTAGCCCTGCAGTAACTCCATCAGTTCATTCCAGTTTTGAACTCGGAGATGACTTAATAACTGGTTGAAATTTTCAGTATGCCCTCATTTTCCAAGCAAATTTTAAAGAAATGACTGTTACAATGTCTTCCCTTGTCTTCCCCCTGCTTTGTGACTAACAAGACCTCATGCTTCTTCTCATGTACATCGTCATACTTGTATTGAGCTTCCAGTGCAGAGTCCACATGCTGATAGGGTTGTTTTAAACTTGAGTCACCCTGCTGTAATTCAATTAACCTCTTTGAATTGAACCTATCAGTCTCACTCTCCACGTCTGTCTCATCGTCAGTTAACTTGTTAAAGAAGGTATCAGATAACCTGATCTCATTTGCCTCACCCTGGGTTCACAACTCCTTCCTCTTTTGTCTTGGCTGCTAAACCTGTGATAGCGTCGCTACACAATCCAGAAAAACTGGATTTCTCTGTGGCTGGATTTTCTACCACTTGATTACAGTAGGCATCACGACTATCTGTGATCCTGCTATATCATTCCCTAGAATGAACTGAATTCCTACAATGGATAGGGTTTTGCCCACACCTACCACTACCTATCCCATCTTCAAGCTACTCTCTAAGCTTAATTTATTAAACGTATTTATTTCACTTCTCCTTGAATGCTGCAAAATAACATCCTCCTCCGCAACATCCCCCATGGACAACAAATCTTCCTATCTCACAACATCAGGGATTGACTCATACTGCTACCTTGTAATGTTTTAAAATCCTTTTCCATTCCATTCAGCCCAAATGGAAATATTTTACCATTACGCTTTGAATGTATCCTCCACCTGCTGGCTATTCTGCCCCTGTGCAATTGATGAACATATTTTTGTCCCTTTTTTCTGCCCTTCTACTTGGTATATCAATCTGACTGGCTTCCTAGTTGTTCCAGTTCTTTTTTTCACTGTGTAAGATTGATAACCCCAACTAGATGATGGATTAGTCTGCAGCATGGTGATCCGGTGAGGTCCAGTTTATTGCAATGAAAACATCTGACTCTTTTCATATCTCGCACAGTTCCAGCAGACTTGGGTTTGTTTTGAGGGGAAACCTCTGTGGAACTTCCTAGCACCACCTCTCTCACTGGCCCGTCTGCGCTCACGCCTTCCCAGTTTCTGGTTTACTCTGACTTAAAGGTGAGTGGAAGTGGTTTGGTCTATGAACCAGCTCATAATCATTTGCAAGCTCTGCAGCTTGTCTGGCCGTTCCTGCTTTATATTCCTTAACATGCATTCTAATCATAATAGGCAATGATTCTTTAGATTCCTCCAGCAAAATGATCTCTTTAAGTATCTCATAGTTTTTCTGTCTATTTTCTGTGATTGCATCCACTTATCGAACTGACTTTGTTTGACCCTTTCGAATTCAAGGTACGTCTGCCCAGACTGTTTTCTCAGTAAGAAGTTTCACAACACCAGGTTAAAGTCCAACCAGTTTATTTGATAGTAAACCCACAAGCTTTCGGAAATGCTGTTCCTTCATCAGGTGCATGGAAAGTTCTCTGATCAGAACTTTCCATGCACCTGACGAAGGAACACCGTTTCTGAAAGCTTGTGGGTTTACTATCAAATAAACTGGTTGGACTTTAACCTGGTGTTGTGAGACTTCTTACTGTGTTTACTCTAGTCCAACGCTGGCATCTCCACATCAGACTGTTTTCTCACAGCTCTAACTTGTTATCTGTAAGCCTCTGGTACCAGCTTATAAGCACTCAATATAGCTTTCTCCACTGCCTCACAGTATCCAGACCTCTCTTTGGACAGAGATGCAAATACTTGAGTAACCTTACCTACAAATTTATGAGAAGGGCCCAACTTTTTTCTGGCCATCTTATCTGTCCAACTATGTTTTCAGAAACATAAAGAAATATCTTGGCTGCCCTCTCATCAAATATCGGGAGAGCTTGTACATATCTGAACACTTTTCCTCATGGGTTTCCTGCCCAGAACTACTTTCTTTCTCATTCAGCTCTGTAGCTGCTGCTGGGATTACACAGTGGCACAGTGGTTAGCACTGCCGGCTCACAGCACCATGGACCCGGGTACAATTTCAGCCATGAATCACTGTCTGTGTGGAGCTTGCACATTTTCCCTGTGTCTGCTTGGGTTTCCTCTGGGTGCTCTGATTTCCTCCCACACTCCAAAGATGTGTGGGTTAGGTTGATTCGCCATGCTAAATTGCCCCTTTGACCCCTGACACTGAGGTAGGATGGGATTGTTGTCAGTGCAGGCCCAATGGGCTGAATGGCCTCCATTTGCACTGTAGGGATTCTATAATTCAAATGCATACATTTCCTAATTGTTTAAAATTACGTAAATTAATCAGAATGCCCAGAGAATTGGTGGAGAATGCTAAAAGAGGGACATGGATTCAAGATAAATAGCGGTAGGCCTAGAGGGGATATGAGGAAGAAGATTTTCACATAAAAGTTGGTGGGCATCTGGAATTCACTGCCCGAGTTGGTGGTGGAGACATAGGCCCTAAATTCTTTTCAGAAGAACAAGGGTTTGCACCTTCAGTGCTCTAAGCTGCAGGGCTATGGGCTGGGTGCAGAAAGATGGGATTAGAGGTGGGCTGGCATTGACAGATGGGTCAGATGGCCTCCTCCTGTGATGTAACTTTTCAGTGGATCTGTACCTAGCATATCCCAAACAAAGCAGCAATAACTTAATAAATCTTATTAGACCAACTCATAAATCTTATTTGATATTTACAAATTTGAGAGCCTTCCATGGCTCAGATACCTAGAGTGAGAAAGTGGTGAGCTCACACAGCGGGTCTACCCACCCCTGATCTGGCACTTTTTTTTGTGTGTGCATGATTAACGAGGGGGGGAAACTAATGATACGTGAAAACCCACCATCGCACCCAGTAGAAAATAACATGGGGCGGGATTTTGTAGCTGCACTTGTCCCAGGACTAGAAAATCCCACCAGAGGTTAAGGGACTTGGCATTGTCCTGTCCCACTGGCTACAATTCCCTTGGCTGGTAGGACGCAGAAATTCCACCCACTGTTTTTCACACCTGCCGCTGCACTTAATGCACAGGGGGGAAAATCATACCTTTTACCCTTCGGCCTGCGATTAGAATGCCAATACTACATTGAAAAGTAAAGTGAATCCATGCCTTGTTGATAGGTAATACCAGCAGGTATAGCCAATTTCATAAAGTCTTCTTACTGCACGGATTCTGGATGAATAGAGATTCACAATGCAAAGCCAATATTCTGATAGAACATAAAAGCAAAATACTGCGGACGCTGGAATCTGAAACAAAATGCTGGAAAACCAAAGCAGGTCTGACAGCTTCTGTGGAGGGAGAATAGAGCCAACGTTTCAAGTCTGAACAATCCTTTGTCAGAATTAAGGGCAAAGAAAATCAGGAAAGATTTCTTCTATGGGCAGGAGACATATTGGACAAAGGGAATATAAATGGGGATTAAAAAAAGGCTGAGAAAAGAGTACATTAAATGTGTCCATTAAGTAGTCAGAACAGAGGTTAAGGCAGTTGCCCTGAAGGAGGGAGGTGGGTGCAAAATTGAGAACTGGAATGGAGAAATGGAAAAATGGAGGTGAGAAAGAAGGGTGATAAAAATGGATAAATCAGATGTAAGGAAGAAGCAAATGGAAATAAAGTAAATGGAGATGGGGAGGTGGAGGGGACAATTCATGTTCTGAAGTTGTTGAACTCAATGTTCAGTTCAGAAAGCTGTAACGTGCCAATCAGAGGATGAGGTTCTGTTCCTCCAGTTTGCGTTGGAGTTCACTAGAGCATTGCAAAAAGCCATGGACAGACATGTGGACAGGAGAGCTGGATGGTAAGTTGAAGTAGCAAGTGACCGTAAGGTCTGAGTCCTGCTTATGGACGGACCGAAGGTGTGCAGCAAAGTTGTAACACCTAGAATTGTAGTTAAGGAGGGAAATCTGCCAGTGTGCTTAGAGTCATAAAGGTTTACAGCATGGAAACAGGCTCTTTGGCCTAACTTGTACATACCACCCTTTTTTTTAAATCCTAAGCTAGTCCCAATTGCCTGCATTTGGCCCATATCCCTGTATTCCCATCTCACTCATGTAATTGTCTAAATGCTTTTTAAAAGACAAAATTGTATCCGCCTCTACTACTACCTCTGGCAGCTTGTTCCAAACAATGTATGAAAAAGTTGCCCCTTTTGGACACTTTTGTATCTCTCTCCTCTCACCTTAAATCTATGCCCTCTAGTTTTAGACTCCACTACCTTTGAGATGCTTGCCAATATTAAGCCAGTGACCAACATTTACTGCACAATTAACACCTGAACAACTGATCTAGCCATTTATTTCATTGCTGTTTGTTGGACTTCGTTATGTGCAAATTGGTAATTGTAAAGTTTGGTCTCTCTGATTGAATGTTGTTGGCTTCATCTTTGGCTGTTGTCCATGCAAACACATTTATTTTCCATTACGTTGCTGGAGATGTGTTGCAAAAAACACTAACTTGAGTTAAATGGAATGAAGTCTGGCCTTTACTGTCTGGGTGGTAATCTGATGGAGACAGACTGATGACTGAGACTTTGAGAGGTGCTGTCATTTGCCGCATACTTTAAAAAGAATGGACATCAGGAGAGAAAAGATTATTTACATAATTTGCAGTACTGATTATTCTTTGATTTTTATTAACATCTAGAACTGTAGTTAAGGAGGGAGTTCTGCCAGTGTGCTTGCCAATATTAAGCCAGTGACCAACATTTACTGTACAATTAACACCTGAACAACTGATCTAGCCATTTATTTCATTGCTTTCGTTGGACCTTGTTATGTGCAAATTGGTAATTGCATCCCCCACATTATAACAGTGACTCCTATTCTAAAGTACTTCATTGGCAGTGAAAAGTGCTGTATAAATCCAAAAATTGCATGGGAATTTTAATATACTTTTATTGCTAATGAATAGCCATAACGCTGTTAACATTTGTCAGTGGAGGCTGATAAAATGGATTAACTTGCTTTCATTTCATTTTTTGGCACCTTGATGTGAATCCAGCCTAAACAGACCAAGCAAAATTTACTCTCACCTATAGCCCCTCAGATCTTTAACTGACATCTGGTTGTGCAATTTAAGATAAGAAAAAAACTGTTAATTCTGAAAATGTAATAAAATGTCGACGTTATGTTACAAGAAAGCTGGTATTTGAAAGACCAAGATGGACTAATGGATCAGATGTTTTTTTTTTCAAAAGCCTTCTACAGAATTTTCTTCTGCTTTGACATGAAGAATGCTGTAATTGGAAATAACCAACAAAAAGCAAACCTGATTGGCCCAGGAGCAGTACCAAGATTACTTCAAACTGCTTTGGAACAGTTTCGAAGCAATTTTTTGAGTGTGAGATTTTGCAGCAGGAAAGTCACTTTTTTTTAATTCATTTATGGCACTTGGGCATGGCTGGCTGGCCAACTCTCCATTCACCTGACGAAGAGGGTAACCCCTCGAAAGCTTGTGAGAATATTATCAAATAAATAGGTTGGACTAAAACCTGGTGTTGTCAGACTTTTTACTGTGTTTACGCCAGTCCAACGCCGGCATACCCACAGCATTTATTGCCCATCCTGAGTTGCCCTTGTTCAGAGGGCAGTTGAGAGTCAACCACATTGCTGTGGCTGTGGAGTCACCTGTAGGCCAGACCAGGTAAGGAAAGCAGGTTTCCTTCCCTAAAGGACATTAGTGAACCAGATGGGTTTTCCTGGCAATCAACAATGGTTTTACGGTCATCATTCTTAATTCCAGATATTTTTTGTTGAATTCAAACTTCACCATATGTCATAGCAGGATTCGAACATGGGTCCCCAGAATATGCTGAGTTTTTGGGTTAATAGTCTAGCGATAATATCACTAGGCCATTGCCTTCCATCTTCCAGTCATAATATTTGTCAGCCGTGGTCAATTGGGAGCACTCTTGCCTCAGTTGAAGACACGCTCCAGGGCTTGAGCACAAAAATCAAAGTTAAAGTTAAATTATTAGTCACAAGTAGACTTACATTAACACTGCGATGAAGTTACTGTGAAAATCCCCTAGCCACCACACTCCGGCGCCTGTGCGGGTACACTGAGGCAAAATTTAGCATGGCCAATTTGCTTAACCAGTGCATCTTTCAGACTGTGGGAGGAAAGCAGAGCGTTCAGAGGAAACCCATGTAGACACGGGGAGGATATGTCAATTCCGCACAAACAATGCCCAAGCTGGGAATCGAACTCGTGTCCCTAGCGCTGTGAGGCAGTACTGCTAAGCATTGTGCCACCATGCTGTCCAAGGTGGGTATGTGCAATACTGAAGCACTGTTGCATTGTCAGAGGTGTCACCTTTCCAGAGGTGTTTGAACAAGGCCTAGATTTGCCTACTTGGATGTTTCAAAGAAAATCAGGGGAGATATCTTCAGTGTCCTGGCCAATGTTTATATCTCAATCAATGTCACATACAAATTGTCCAATATTATCGTATTCCTCTTTGTGGAAATGACTTGTGCGTGATACAACTGCCACATCTCCTGCATTACAACAGTGACTGCACTTCAAAGTACTTACAATGGCTGTAAAGTGCATTGAGACATCCGATAGTCATGAGAAGTGCTATATAAGTGTAAGGTTTTTTTGCCTTCTTTGTATTTTGATGCGAGTTAGTACCAGTTTGCAAATAGGAAAAATGGGTAAAATTAACAGTTATAGTCCTTTGAGGTTTAGGATTAAAACATATTGTTGGACTCGATTAAATTAAGCTTTAATGTGCAGCTAGGCATGATAATGAGATCAGGACTGTTGGACACTGACATCTTTGTGCTCAAAGTAGGAAAACTGTTCCATGTCTGGCTTAGTGAAATATCTCCACCTTTATATTAGGAGAACAGTTCCTCCTTTAAAAACTTGATTTTGTGTTCAGCTTTAATTTTTTTTCACTCAGAGTTGAATGTCGCTCACAAACATAATTTGTGCCATTGAAATCTGCCCTCTTATGTGTACACTGCAAAATTTTTGCTCATGTTCAATTTGTGTTAAAGACCTAATGAAGAAGTAGATACTTCATTGGTGACTTGGAGTTCCCTCAGGTCCTCCTTGCTGTGAATAGCTTGCTGCTAAAATTAACCTTGTGATGACCCCAGTCATCAATGTGAGCGAAAGGATGCCAAAATTTAAGGTCGTAGGGGAAATATTCTGTTTATCCTGTGGAGCTCTGAATGCTGATAGAACTTGAAGCATGCCGTTCAATTAATCGTAGAACATTGCTTGCTGCCACTAACCATTAACTTCTGTTTTGTGCACATGAATGTGACTTTTGAGTCTCCCAGACATAAAATATCAAACCCATGTGGAATGTAATGATCAACCATGCCCATAACATAAAACAGAATACGACATAGTGTATAGTTTTATTTCTTAATAATTTGTCACTGGAAAAAGGATTGAAGTAAAATCAGAGCCAGTCGTATGATTTCAAATACCTCCAGCTTTTGTCACTCTCATCTTCCCCCAGTCATTTCCCCAAAATTTCAACATTTCTTTCACACGACGCAACAAAAAAATGAAATCTCATTCGTTATTAATTAAAAAACATGCCATGTATTATTAAGAATAACATATATCCAGCAGGGAGTTCATGCTAGTAATTCAATCGCAGAGAGATTGTGGTGTTCGTCCAATTTGGTTTTGCCCTTTGCAATTAGGGGCGGAATTTTATTCCACCAGGATTTTACTGTCCTGCTGGAATGAATGGACTTTTGAATGACTCACCACATTTTACAACCCGCCCCTGCCTCAACAGGCCCATAAAATTCTGCCCTATATCTTTACTAAAGACACAAGTTCAGAAATCTGTGGTGTTACAAAGATCCTAGAGACTGATAACTTTAAGACTTATACATTATGCTTTCCATGAAATTACAGCCCTTATAACAAGTGGTCAGTGGTTGCTCCCAGCCTCCGACAGATTCCCATTTTCACCTTTCTCTGAGTAGTGACTTCAATTGAATATCTCCAGTTGCTTTCCTCAGATTCCAGAGAATTCTTTACATCTACCACTGGCCATATTCCAGGACAAATCTCTTGCAAGCCTTAGATAGCCTCTGGTTGAAGAGTTGCATTCTGCAGCTATCTCCTTCCTGCGTCTGGCTGTGATAGCCCACAAAGCTATCTGGCTTTTTGCTTCTGCTGACCATACAGCACCTCTGTCTGTCTGTAATTTTCATTGATTTGTAGGGAAATATGTAACCTGAGCCCAAAAATGGCTTCCTCTGCCCCTTCCCCATAGAATATTGAAACACACTGGTTCACATCTTCAGGCAAGTAAAGTTGCAATGCATTGAACTTAAGTGATTGTCGCACCCTGGAACTCATCAGAAGTCCTGAAGTGCTCAGAAATGCTGTAATTACCTGGGAAGTTTAACCCTCCAATAGGCTGATTCACCTGGCCTCAGACATGGTACGAAGCACTTTTACACTGATCTCATTATTGTATGATGTGAACTCAGGGGCTAACAGTGTAACTCAAACCATTATGGCCCACACATGCTACTCACAAACACCCAATCATCCCTGAGCCTACTACTGACACACAACTACCCCAACGATTGACGCCTTTACCGACCCTTTGCCCCCTAACCTAATCCTACTGTCCATCCTAACCTGACCCAACTACAACCCACAGCCAGATCAACTCACTGAGTCTTCACCCCCTATTCACTGACTCGCTTGCTCACCCATCCACTCACCCAGTGAACCACTGGAAACCTTTGAGATCTTTAAAAACTAAGTTGTGCATTGGGCGCCGAGGTCATGAAAAGGCCATGTGTCCCCTGCACTAATCACCTTTTGCCAGCCTGCTCCCATACTGCTCCTCTTCACTGCTGATCCCCATGGGTGGCTGCACTGAAGTGTCACTGATACAGCACGCAAACCGATAAGAGCATAGCGATCTTTGCCATCAAGGGCGATTACTCCAGCACCACCACCGAAGGGAAGATCTGAACCATTAACCTATATATTCAGATAGAAATACTAATTTAGCTATCCTTAACCCCAACTTTCCTTCAGCATTGAAGCAAATGTACAGCTGACAGCACAACTGTTTACAACCCATTACTGACACCAAGGTCGGAATTTTGCAATCTCGTATGCCCCACCACTGCTGCCAGTGAGAACGGCCAATTTGAACTCAGCACCACTTGTGGTAATGGGATAGGAGATCCCAGCTGTGGACAAGGTTGGAATAATCCCAGCTCACCTTTCTGGGACTTTGTCAGAGTCTACTTGTGGTAAACTGAGAGACTGCTGCCGTTGTATCCCAATGATCTTCCCAATTCCAAGGATCTTGCACCTTCCTCTCAGTAGAGCATCAAAACCTCCCTTTGACCTCTCACAATCAAACCACAGCAAGGTTTAAAGGAGATGTATGAGGATGGTGGGTGCTTGGAACTCGCTGCCGGGGGAAGTGGTGGAAGCAGGTATGATAGTGAATTTTTGGGGCATCTGGACAAATACATGAATAGGATGGGAATAGAGGGATATGGTCCCCGGAAGGTAGGGGGTTTTAGTTAAGTTAGGCAGAATGGTCGGTGCAGGCTTGGAGGGCTGAAGGACCTGTTCCTTTACTGCTTTGTTCTTTGTTTCTTTCATGGTCAGGTAGACTGCAGAGCAGGTCACATCAACCACCACCACCCCCCACACTCTTCCCTTCATTTATCCTAAATTTAAAGATAAATTTTAAACCTTATAAACCTTACAATTATAACAATACTCAAATTTAATCATAGGCATAAAGGACTTTGTTAATACTAAAGCTTTCTGCTTTTACTGCATCATTAGATTCTAAAAATGAAAAATGCGATGGATTTTTGTATGAAGCATAACAAAATATAATCACTGATTTTAATCGATTTCTCAAAAATTGTGCATGCTCTATAAACTGGCAGCACGTCCTGATCTATATATTTTTGTAGGTGGACAATGACTCTGTAGTTTGAAGAAAGACACTGCATAATTTGTGTTAATTGGATATAAAAGCAGTTCATGTCATGACCAAAAATGACATCATTGGACAAGAGTTTCTGGCCGTGCTCGCCCCAAGGCCGAAAAATCCCTCCAGGGGTCAACAGACCTTTGCACGGTCCATGTCTCAGCCCACTACGATTCCTGTGGCAGGTGAGATAGGAAAATTCCTCCCATGATCTCTTTTCACCTGCTATTGGTGGCACAGTGGTTAGCACTGCTGCCTCACAGCGCCACAGACCTGGGTTTGATTCGCGGCTTGGGTGACTGTCTGTGTGGAGCTTGCACATTCTCCCCGTGTCTGCGTGGATTTTGTCCTCATGCTCTCACAGTCCAAAGATGTGTGACTGATGCTAAGTTGCTAGCTCGGGTAAATGCATGGGGTTATGGGGATAGGGCCTGGGTGGGATTGTGGTTAGTACAGACTCAATGGGCCGAATGTCCTCTTTCTGCACTGTAGGATTCTATTCTATGATTCAATGATTGTAATAAGTGAAAAACATTTATTACACATCATCTTTCAGGCGCCCAGTCTATTATTGTTTTATTTACGTCAAAATATTTTTCTTCACTTTTTGTTAAACATGGATAATTTTTAGATAGAATTCTAATTGAAACAAAGGCAATGGATTGCTCTTATGATGAGGATTTTTGGGATGAGGATTTCATTGCCCACCATCCAAAGAGTCAGCGGAGAACCCATCCCCCGCTGATAATACTGCCCTACAGTCTTTTAATGTTCCAAATATATTAATTGGCTGGAGGTGGGTCTCCCAGCTCTCACGTAGGAAGAAGTCCCATGTCAGAAGTCTGTAGTAAACAGGATGAGATTGCAAGCTGTCGCTGGAGCCTAAGTCCTGGGAATCCAGGATTAGATCAATGTGAAGGTATTGAGCAGGGAGGGAGTGTGAGACCCATGGGAATGGGCGGATGGGAGTTGGAATGTTGGTGGCAGGGAGAGGGGACACCTGATGTTAAAAGGAGGCTGCTGATGGAGGCACTGTTGCCCTTTTCACCTGAGATGTGAACATAGCCGAATTTATCCCCCCCTCCCCGAATTCCTGAAAAAGTGAGGCTGGATGGGATTTTGGGGAAAGGTCAGGCTTAAAATTGTGGAGTGGTTGGGGAAGGTGGAAGCCTAGTGGGAAGGCTATCCAAGAAATTTTATAGTCACCTCTTGCCTATAACCTGGCCAGCTGGGGGTAGCACAGATCTGCCCCTTGTTTAGGCAAAATACTGTTAATGAGATATTTTCATGAGTTGGGCTTAAGTAA
This sequence comes from Carcharhinus amblyrhynchos, assembly GCF_965287045.1. Classification (NCBI taxonomy): domain Eukaryota; kingdom Metazoa; phylum Chordata; class Chondrichthyes; order Carcharhiniformes; family Carcharhinidae; genus Carcharhinus; species Carcharhinus amblyrhynchos. The sequence continues at coordinate 101,294,080 of NC_137329.1, forward strand.
TTTAAATAAAACAAATGGATAACATGGTGGAAATTTGATTCAACTTTATATCATGGATATTATTCCACGGAGAATATCGCAAGCACTACAGAAAATTTAAAACAGATCTCTAAAATCAAATGTACAAGCAATACACATCTATTTATTATATATTTTTGAAGGATAGCTGTGCCTTAATTATAACTATTAGTGACCTAAAGGCCAGTATACTGTCACAATCAACAGCTGTGTTACTGATATTCAAATACAAACACAGTCCAATTCTGCTTGTCAATATGTCCCAATATGTATTGATATACATTCTAAACTTCCAGTTGTAATCATTTTCAATAACAAAATATGGAAATATTTCCTAACTATTTATTAATGCAATGTTTAAGGCTCTATTAATGTATAATGAAATATAATCTATCATAGAAACATGACAAAACTAACAAAATTCGACAATTTTTTGGACAAGGAATATAAGTCTCCAAAATTCCTCAAAATTTAGATCATTCTAGTGGATTTCCAGGTAATTTATTATTGTTAAATTATTACTTATGTCTCAGTTGTAGTACTTCTTTGGTCTCCATTTGTGAAATCATTCTAGCATGCTGCTTCAGGAATGTGCAGATTTACTGGGGATTTTGGCCTGAGTAGATGTGAGAAGTTAGACCATCATTAATTTTAAATCTACCTGATAAATCCAGTAAAATTGTTAAGGAAGGATATTGAGCTGTGTCACTCAGTCTTGGTTAGTTTTACTACAGCTTGGAAAACGGTCCTTCCTCTTGGATCTTTTGGGGACTAGCACAAGGACGCTGAGGAATTTTCCCGTCCCGCCCACCATGGAAATTATTGCAGATGGGATACGGATCATGGTTGACCTTGGATTGGATTTTCTGGCATTGGGATGAGTGCGACCAGAAAATCCCACCCATAATGTGGGATTAACCTTCCCTTGATGCTTTCAGTGGAAAGAACTCACCAATCTTATGCTACCAGATACCTTGCCACTGTTGAGCAGCTGCACACCTCAGGAAGAGGCCCAAAATCATGAAAGGCTAGCCCTAGGTACAGCTAGCCACCGAATCTGGAAGGACGGTGTGGTGGCACAGTGGTTAGCACTGTTGCCACACAGCACCAGGGACCTGGGTTCGATTCCCAGTTTAGGTCACTGCCTGTGTGGAGTTTGCACATTCTCCCCATGTCAGTGTGGGTTTCCTCCCACAGTCTGAAAGACGTGGTAGTTAGATACATTGACCTGAACAGGTGCCAGATTGTGATGACTTGGGGAATTTCACAGTAATTTCATTGCAGTGTTAATGTAAGCCTTACTTGTGACTAATAAATAAAAAAAAGTTTTCCATAATTTCCACAAAGCAATACATTTCAACACATTTCTTTTGACACATGCAGTCATTTCATGAAGCAATCAGATAATTGGTAACTTACACCAACCCTTTTGTTCTTGAAGATCTCCTTTTTCCTTACATTTATTTCACACCCGTAAGGTCAAACCTTCATCCTTTTACATTTACACTTCTTGTTGAGTGAATGTTACCCACAAGGAAATTTCTCAATAACATTCAATGGGCTTTTGTTTCTTGTGTCCAAACAGACAAAACACACAGTTTGTAGAGTACTTGGGGAAAAGGAAAGGAGAAGGTGCACAGTATAGTATTACAGTCTGGCTTGGGTATAGAGAAAGATCAGCTTAATATCAGGTAGGTTCATTCAAATGTCTGATGGCAGCAGGACGAAGCTGTTCTTGAATCATTTGGTATCTTATCTTAGACTAGGAGAAATGTACAATCCTTGGAAACACTTCAGCTCAGTTCATCTGCTTCTCTCAGACATGAGGAAGTGTAATAAAGTGATTTTTCTTTGCATGGTGATCCACAGTGACATTTCTTATGTAGTTTGCATGTCTCTAACAGTAGCTTTATAAGAGTCAAAAGCATAACACTCATAGCTAAGGTCACCTTTCACTGGTAATGCAGTCCTTTCCCTGCTTGGAGCTATTTCCATTGACGCTGACAGATTCCCGTGATGACCTATTTAGTGAACAACAGGTGTCAAACATTAGCCATTGCTGAGATTCTGGTTGGAGAATTAACTCTCTGAAGACATTGAATGGATGTATCTCTTTCACACCCTCTCCTCCTCCCTTTTCTAGCAGATACTCCTGCTCTGTGTGGTCCTTTCTCATTCTCCCAGTTATGTAGGCCTCCTCCTTAGCATTGCATTGGTATTTAGAAGCTACTGGTTCATGAGGAGACTTGAAATCAGCAAAAAGCACTTCAGCACCAGCCACGTCACTTTCTGTGGACTTCTGAAACTTGAACAACTTTGGAAAGAATCAAAAACATATATAATTGCAGTGGGATCCAGAAGAAATAGACAAAAGTTAACCTGCAAGTAGTTAGTGATTGGCATCATGACCTGAATCCTTCCAGTTGGTTTTAAGTACATGTAGGCTAACCTCTTTACCAATGTACTGCTGGTGCAATGTGCATCCAAATGACAAAATCTGCAGACAACATTTTGGAACCTTGAGGGATCTTGTAGCATCCAAAGAATTAGAGCTATCATCCCATTTTCACCTCCTCGTTTTCTGCTTAATCCTGAATTAACAGCCAAGGAGGGACAAGGGTATGCAGATTCTTCTCTAGCCAAAACAAGGCAGCCCCATTTTTCTCAATGTTCCTGTGGAGAAAATTTTAACTTATTGATGACTTGATGACAGGTTATCAGTGCATTACAAAGAAATAAGTAGTTATGAAATTAAGGGTGATTAAGTCTTGAAGCTGGGTGTCCTCAGCATACTTAAAGAGTGGCTCCATATTTCTGGATAATATCCATTGGAGAACACCATATGAACAATGAAAGAGCTGGATCGGTGGGTATTTCAGAGGTGACAATTCCATATCCTAGGTATAGAGATGGGTAAGAATAGAAGCAAACAAACTCTTCATTATAGTCCTAAAATTACTGTTCCGTGGATCATCAATTACAACACCGCCAACAAATCGAATGCTCAAAGTCTCTGACTTCACCCGCGGCTGGTATTCTCCAGTCCCGCTGCAGTGAATGGAAACTTGGCTGAACACCAAATTCTTCATTCTTACTGGCAGCAGTGGCAGGGTGTAAAACATTGGAGAATTCTGGCCACTGTTTTTTGATTTCCGGTTTCCCTCTTTACCGAGGTAAACATTTACATTAGTTTGTGTATGTGGGACATAGAATCATAGAATCCCTATGGTACAGAAGGAGGCTATTCAGCCCATCGAGCCTGCACTAACAACAATCCCACCCAGAATCTATCCCCACAACCACATGTATTTACTCCACTATTACCTCTGACCCTGATGGGCAATTTTGCCTGGCCAATCAACCTAACCTTGACATCTTTAAAATGTCAGAGGAAACTGGAGCATGCAAAGGGAAACCCAAGCAGGCACTGGGAGAACATGCAAACTCCACACTGACAATTTATATCATATATCAACTTCAAAAGAAGTGTTTGAAGTAAAAATCACACAACTTCCCATGAAATTATTCACTGCTAGAAATGCCATAAGAAACAATTTTTAATAAGTCTGTCCTTTGCCATGAGAACAAAAAGCAAAGAGTGAAATGAGAAAGGAACACATTTATCTTCAGCATTTTCTACAATTGACACTGTTGAATAAAAGTATGAACAAACTGTATTATCCGGGGTATCTTGCTTTCTTGTTGAAGGAGGCACATATTTGCACTGGGATCAGCAAGGAATATTTGAGATGCTTTTCCGATGACATCAGATTCTGATCAGAGTCAGTCCGTCTGCCACTGTCAGCCCATGGCAATTATTCAGGTGCTGTATGTTGGAGACTCAGTATTGGAAATAGTTCCTGCTGCAGTGTTACACCAATATCCATTTCAGCAAAGTGGGAATTAGAGGAAAGAAAACATCTTCATAAGTAACCAAAAGGAAAAGTAAATGTAATATAGTAGGGGAGGAAGAGTGTACAAATATGTTACTCGAACCTTAAACAAACCCACAATAGGAGGCAGAGACAGACTAAATGTTTTATCATGTAAATAACTTGGAATAAGGGATTTTAGGGAGAGAAGCAAAAACTTGTATCTTGAGTAGATTTTATAAAGAAACACGATGTATTTGTCAGGCTTGTACATTTCAATTGAAATGGGTCATATTTTTACCCTGAGTCAGACATGTCGTTTCTTGGCTCTGTTCTCAAAAGGGTCATACTCTGGATGTACCCCAACATATACACTGGGGTACCTCTGGAAGTCCCCAGGTAAGGGCTGCATGGGCATCGCTCAGGAAGCTTCAACCTTCATTTGGCAATTATCTTGCCATCCGATTCTCTTACTTAAAACTGAGATTTCAGATCTTTCTACTCTCTAAGCAGAATAGTTGCCCAGGAACGGTTAGAAGATTAAAACTAGTTCTAACTCGTAAGTAAGTATTCTTCTGATACCCGTGACTACTGATAACATTCTGCTAGCCTCCTGATTACTTCCCACTCCCTTACTGACCACCTGACCTCCTCCTACTCCTATTGACTACAGGACTACCCTCCTGATTCCCCCACTCCCTGACTACTCCCCCACAGACTACCCCCTTACCTCCACCTAAACCCTACACCCCCATGACCCAATGTTAGGAAAAGACAGTTAATTTTAAGGAATTTATATTTGTATGGGTAAACATTAAAAAAGGTACAGTTTTAGGTAAACATTGAAATATAGAAATAGGAGTAGGCTATTCGACCCTTTGAGCCTGCTTCGCAATTCATTTTGATCATTGAATTCAATGCCCTCATCCCCCGTTCCCCCCGTATTCCTGATCCCTTTAGCCCCTGGAGTTATATCTAATATTTTTCTTGAAATCAGATAATATTTTGGCCTCAACTACATTCTATGGTAGTGAATTCCACGTGTTCATCATCTCTGGGTGAAGAAATTCTTCCTCACCTGGGTTCTAAAAGGTTTACCCCTTACTCTCAAACTACGACCCCTAGGTCTGGATTCCCCCACCATTGGGAACATTCTTTCTGAATCTATCTTGTGTAACCCTGTTAGAGTTTTATAAGTTTCTATGTGATCCCCTCTCACTCTTCTAAACAGTAGGTTTAATTTAATGTTTCTGTGCTTACCTGGAAGCTGTGTTTACTTTTCAGGCTGTGCAAACAATGAGGCTTGGTTTGGGCAAAGCTTGTAAAGTCCTGCCCAAGGCTAATGGAGAATTCCATTCTATGAGCCTCGCCCGCCCTGATTCCAGGGTGGGTGTGCTGGTAAAATTCTGCCCACTGTGTTTTGGTGTTTCAGAATGCAGACTACTGAACTGCGTTGCAACTTGAGTTTGGGATGGCAGGATCAAGTCATTTCCTTTGTTTTATATTCCATAGCCCAAAAAACTTCAGTTGAAGACTGGGAGAGAGAGGATGAATTTCTCAAGGTCAGCTCAAAGCATTAATGGAATAAGGGTTTCAGACAGCCAGGGCTGGAGATCTACAGAGAGACTAGTAAGGAACTGGTGGAAAGACCAAAGACGCAGAGAACTGAAACACAGAAGATTTCAGGGAAAATCTGAAAATCTGTGAGTTGAGACAAAAGGACAATAGAAGCCTGTTCAGGAAACCAGGAAAAGTTGGGACAGATTGATTGGTGAGAACTAGAATCATGGAATACCCACAGTGTAGAAAGAGGACATCCGGCCAGTAGGGTGGGATTTTGCGCCCTCACTTGGACAGATTCCATCACAAAATGGCGGAGTTCTGGCCATCGAGTCTGCACCAACTCTTGAGAAAGCATCCCACCCAGGTCCTCCGCTCCACCCTATCCCCATGATCCCACTCATTTACTGTGGCTAATCAACCTAACCTGCACATCTTTGGACTACTAGAAAAAGGCTTTCTAAAAGTAACAGAGGTAGTTGTGTCATTAGTGTCTGTGAACAGATTGTTAAGTAGTGACTGAGATCTAAGAGGTGATGAACAGTATGATCTTGTTAAGATTGTGGAAGGAACAAAGAGCTGGTTCAAAATCTTGGCATGGACTCCATGCTAAAGGTGCAGAGGAAGCTTTGGTCAAGTGGGTCTTTGGAAAACGTGAACTGGACTTTGGAATAGGGATCGCTCGTGAATATTTTGCTATGAGAAGATTTTAAAGCATAAGTTTGGGAGTGGAGTTTAGGCAGCTTCATATAACCACCATCTGGAGCGGAGGGAAATTCTGAGGAGAAATCCACAAACATTGACTTTGGGTGCTAATGAGATGATTATAGCTTCAAATGAATTTGCTAACTGTATTAATCTTAAATGAGTTTGTAAATGTTAAGCTAAAGGAGGAGTAGAGATGTGCTGTCTTATAATCTATTTTTCATATTTAATAAACATTTTTTGTTACAACTAATTAGTGGTCCTGAGACTCCATTTTCCTCCAAGTTTGATAAAACAAAAATAAAAAGAATTGTCATGATCTTTAGAGCCAGCGTTCCTTTCTGGGATCCTCTTGTCCAGTTGCAACACCAACTGGGATCATAACTCCCAACTAATCACCCACAACCCAACCACTTGAACTCCCCCCCTCTACCCCTCTACCCCCCACCGCCCACACCACTGCCCCCCCCCCCGGCCCCCGCAATCCCGTCACTGACCCACTAAGACCCTTCAACCACTCACCTTTTCTCCTGCTAAGGTGGCTGGGACCTTTAACTTTATCTGAATATGGCAGCTAATGGCACAAAAAGAAGCTATGGCTTCACTTTTCCTGATACTCCTTTGGCAGCCTGTTCACAAGGCCTGCTAACAAACACACAATGACCATTCCATGCAGCTTTTGTTCACTGCAGTCAGTCTTAATGTTCCCACATACTGCTGGAAATGCATATTTCAGCAAGCATCTTAGTTAATCAGAGTTAAATGAGAAACGTAACATAGCCTCATATATTTTCAACTGTGGCCCTTTGTTTAAACTATCTCACCGTATCTAAGAATAATGATTACTCTCACCTGCTCTCAATGACTGCGAAACTTTAAGCATTTTCCTGTATGTAAAATAGGTATGTAATCATAATTCTAACAACCCACTTCATTTATGTTTTTGAAATATTGGTTAAAAGCTTTTGGGTAAGGTTTTCCAGCCCTTCCCACTGGTGGGATCTTCTGGGCCTGCCACAGACAACCTCCACAGCAAGGTCCCTGGCAGCATGGCTGGCAAGAAATGCAAATGGCCATTGACTTTGGCGGGACTGGATAATCTGACCATTGGCCAATGGCAGGCCGCCTCCACCACAGGGTAGGAGGGTGCTGGACATCCTCCCTCTTTATTTTAAACTGTTTTCAGTCAAATGATTTCATGCATAATTGCACAAGCATTCAGCAGAACATTCCTCAATCAACCATAACAGAAGCAGAATGCAAGATCGGACAACCCCAGCCAAGTTCTTTAACATAAGAAACAGAAGAACATAAGAAATAGGAGCAGGAGTAGGCCATCTAGCCCTTCGAGCGTGCCCCGGCATTCAATAAGATCATGGCTGATCTGTCGTGGCTCAGTTCCACATTCCCGCCCTCTCCCCATAACCCTTAATCCCCTCTCTTATCAAAAACCCATCAACCCGCGTCTTAAAAATATTTAGCGAGGCAGCCTCCACCACTTCAACGGGCAGAGAATTCCAGAGATTCACCACCCTTTGAGTGAAGAAGTTCCTCCTCAACTCTGTTCTAAACCGCCCCCCCTTTATCTTGAGGCTGTGCCCCCTAGACCTACTATCCTTTCTGAGCGGGAAGAGTCTCTCCACCTCTATCCTATCCATCCCATTCATCATCTTATACGTCTCAATGAGATCTCCCCTCATTCTTCTAAACTCTAACGAGTACAAGCCTAATTTATTCAGCCTCTCCTCATAGCTCAACCCCCTCAACTCCGGCATCAGCCTAGTAAACCTCCTCTGCACTCCCTCCAAGGCCAAAATATCCTTGCGTAAGTACGGCGCCCAAAACTGCACACAGTACTCCAGCTGCGGCCTCACCAATGCCCTATACAGGCGCAGCAAGACCTCCCTACTTTTATATTCAATCCCCCTCGCTATGAAGGCCAGCATCCCATTCGCCTTCCTGACCACCCGCTGCACCTGCAAGCTGGGTTTTTGCGACTCATGCACAAGGACCCCGAGGTCCCTCTGCACCGTCGCCTGCTGCAGTTTTTCTCCACGTAAGTAATAATCCTTCCTACCATTATTCCTACCAAAGTGGACCACCTCGCACTTGCCAACATTAAATGCCATTTGCCATTTCCTGGCCCATTCGCCCAGCCTATCTAGATCCTTCTGCAGACTCTCCACACCCTCCGCACAATTTGCTGTTCCACCAATCTTGGTGTCATCAGCAAATTTCGACACCCTACACTCGGTTCCCTCCTCCAGATCATCTATATAAATGGTAAATAGCTGAGGCCCCAGCACCGACCCCTGGGGCACTCCACTAGTCACCATCCGCCAATCCACTGAGGGATTTTGGTGTAATACACTTAGAAACTCAAGTAAATACTTGATCAATGGATAATTGGTTAATTCACAGATTCCAAGTTTAGAGTGAGACAAGAGATTCGAATGATTTCTCCCCCTCCCTCTCACACGTTCCTCACACAGTGGTAGGCATGTGGCAGATAGCAAAAAAAGTCATGTGACATTGACTTCAAGGACTGCCTTTTATTTGTACATAAACTTGATTTACTGCTGTAAGAATATGTCTAGCCTAAGGTGATCAAGTGGTGAGTGACTCTTGAAAGTTACATCCCACTGGATCTGGTAAGAGGGGTGCAGAGCTCAATTCTATCTCTGGAATGGGAATGTATAAAAGCAAGTGGCTGGCCCATTTATAGTCTATTTTTAGTATCACAAGTAAGCTTATATTAACACTGCAATGAAGTCACTGTGAAAATCCCCTAGTCGCCTCACTCTGGCACCTGTTTGGGTACACTGAGGGAGAATTTAGCACTTCTTTTGGGCTGTAGGAGGAAACCGGAGGAAACTCACGCAGACATGGGGAGAATGTGCGGACTCAGCACAGACCTAAGCCAGGAATCGAACCTGGGTCCCCGGCGCTGTGAGGCAGCAGTGCTAACCACTGTGCTTGGTAAGTTTTAACTCTGGGACCCAGGGGAACAATCCCTGACCGGTGGAAATATCCAGGAGAGGAATTCTGAAGCAGAAGGAATCCAAGGTTTCCTTGTGGAATCTTGAACTCCTGTTCCCCAACCCAGAAAAAAAAACTGTAAGAAGTGTAAATGTAACTTGGCTGAGTCCCAGCGAAGCCAACACTTCTCCCCTGATCAGGTCATATGTTCAAATAACATATTGAGCCTGGTGACATGATCAGAATTCAATGTGCATATTTAAAGAGGACTCCATCAGGGGGGTTCACACAAAGTAGTGCGGAAGCCACCTCTTCAATTTCAACCGCACTCGCTCCCTGTCTATTTTCCACCAGTTGGGGGGAATTTAAATTCAACCCACATGCGCCTCTGTGGAGGGAAGCCAACCAAGGTTCATAGTGACAGCAGATTAATATTTTTATGTTTAGTTCAATGACCTTAGAGCTGAGTCCATTGTCAGACAGATGATCTATGTAGTAAAGATGCATTTTATGTCATTTCATGTATTCTTACTTTAAGCTTTTTATCATGAAGTCAGTGCATCAATATAGCTCTTGATGATCCCAGTGAGAATTCATTTTTTTAAAATTGCTGTTGTGACTTATCTCTGATCTGTTTCTTTAAAGTTTACATAGATATGCTTAATCACAGTTGGCATTGACAAGCATTTGGACTAAATGTGCCAAAGTAGTAATGTACGGAGATTTAAGATAGGAGCTAAGGTAGAAATGTTCTGCTGGGAGGAAGGTGGTGTGGAGTAGAGGTGGGGGATTGGTGCTACTTTTCTTTTCCCATGTCCTGACCAATATTCATTCCTCAATTGTCATCGTGAAAACAGATGACCTGGTCATTGTCACATTACTCTTTGTGGAGGTTTAGTGCATACAAATTGGATGCTACATTTTCTACATTTCAATAATGATTACACTTCATAAGTATTTGATTGACTGGAAAGGACTTACAAAGTCCAGATGTCATGAAAGATGCTCTATAAATGAAAGTGTTCTTCATTCATTAACTGTATAGAGATAATTGGTGTGAAGTACCCTCTGCCTGGACATTGAGGGCGGGATTTTCTGGCTGCACTCGCCCCAAGACTGGAAAATCCCGCTCAAAGGCAACAGACCTTTGTCTGGTCTGTGTACCGCCTGCTATGATTTCTGTGGCAGTTGGGGCAGGAAGATTCCATCCTGAGAAGCATTTTTTAGTTAGGTCAGTAACAGGCAAATGCTTCAACATCTCTTATGATGGCTCATAATGTTTCCCAACTCTGCCTTTAACAAGGTATGTTGTAAAGAGATGTGGCGGCGGTGGGGTGGGGGTGGGGGGTCGCACAATGTTAAACATTACATTCACCACTGAGCGTGAATGACTAACAACTGTTGCCAGGTCTCTGTTTAACATTGGGCTGTGGCAGAAAGACACAGATTGATTCATAACTGGGGACACATTTTAACTAAACTTGATGCCTTTTGCTGAAGCCCTACTTGAAAGACATGTTGTAGCACTTGTGTGAACCTACGTCTGTTCCTTTGTAGGATGGGAAAAGAGGGATATGGACCACATACAGTCAAGAAAATATTAGATTAGAGAGGCACTTGTGTTGGCACAGACTTGGTGGGCTGAAGGGCCTGTTCCTGTGCCAAATTTCATGAGAGAAGATCACCTCTAATCTTTGCTCTTTGTTAATAGAAGAAATCTGTGTACAAGACTCTTGGTTGTGGATTTACATGTGATTTACATTAGAGTATGTTCTTTGGTGTAAATACTGATAAAAACCAAAAGGGTCAGGGATGGAATGGCAGGAAATGATTGATGCCCATACTTCATTTTGTTATTTTTCAGGTACAGTTTGATGACCAGTACAATAGAAAATCAACCTTCAGAATCCTCTTTTTCAAAAGCATTTGAAAATATTTTTCAGTATCTTGGGCTTTTTTTTTAAATCAGTCTTTGAATTTTCATCCAGAGGCTGAAAGTTAGATTTTATTATTAAATTACATCACTGCCATATATCTAAAGCGATACCTGCCAAGGAAATAGGCCCATTTTAATGAGTTAGATTGACAAGTGATGTGATGACACAACAGAATGAAGCTGCAGTCTTTGCCTCAGTGTCAAGCTGATATTTCTTTCTCTTACCTATATACATGCACTGCTTCATTCCATGAAAGAAAGACTAAATCTGGTGAACTGTTGCCAGGTCTCTGTTTAACATTGGGCTGTGGCAGAAAGACACAGATTGATTCATAACTGGGGGCACATTTAACTAAACTTGATGCCTTTTGCTGAAGCCCTACTTGAAAGACAGATGTTGTAGCACTTGTGTGAACCTATGTCTGTTCCTTTGTAGGATGGGAAAAGAGGGATATGGACCACATACAGTCAAGAAAATATTAGATTAGAGAGGCACTTGTGTCGGCACACACTTGGTGGGCCGAAGGGCCTGTTCCTGTGCTGTACTACTCTAAAGTTAAAGTTTATTTATTAGTCACAAGTAATGCTTACATTAAGACTGCAATGAAGTTACTGTGAAATTCCCCTAGTCACCACACTCTGGTGCAAGTTCAGGTCAATGCACCTAACCAGTACATCTTTCAGACTGCGGGAGAAAATTGGAAACCCACATGGGGAGAACGTGCAAACTCCACACAGACAGTGACCCAAGCCGGGAATCGAACCTGGGTTCCTGGTGCTGTGAGGCAACAGAGCTAACCATTATTGTTCTTTGATTTTATTGTTCTAGGACATTACTGTACTGATTCACTACCTCTTTCAAGTATTTGGACAGTTGACTGTACCATTGACTATATATCTTAACTCTCCTAAAGAAAAACACAGCAAAGAAGATTCACACCCATCGTTTCTAGAATTTCAGTAAGAGGTGACATTAGTGAAAATGATAACTTGAGTTTTTTTAATGTTATATGTTGGTGATCTCACAAAAATTTGCCTTTGACTATCAATTACTGTCATTGACGGATATTACACTTAGGCCAGGTTGGCTGGAGGCACGATCTACATAAAAGAGAACATCATTTTAGACGAGTCAATCAGCAAACAAACAATATTGACAATTACCCTGAATGTTTTCGTAAAGATTTAATTCCAATTGAAAATGGCAGTGGTACAATGTATGGGAAGGCATTAATAAAAGAAATATCATTCTGAAATAGTATGTAACAAGGTATGTTCCTGCGGGAAAATATTTATACAACAAAAATTTGTTACATCTAATATTTTGAACTGTGATCAAAACATAATGCTTTGAGTTTAGTTTTATCCCTTAAGGAATCTTACCTCACAACATCTTAACGATGTAGAAAATTCAAATATTTTTTGATGAACGTCAGCATGCTACATTTATTACTTTTCACTTTATATTTCTCGCTGAATTTTCTTTAAATTGAGAAAGCCGAGGTGACTGTTCTGTAACTGGAAATTTTCAGATGAGAACAATTTTTATTCTGTCAGAAAGTTAACATGCTTCAGACGCAAGGTTTTTAATAAGACATCAGTCTGGCAGTATATCCTCGTTACTGCTGTGCAAGGTGTTTGTTTGTGCCATGTTTCCTTTACAGGAATAAAAAAGTCTTCAAGAAAATGACATAAGCTTTTTTTTTGTTGTTTGACAGTAAGCCCCCTTAGTGGTAACAACTCAACATGAAAAAATTCAGTCTCATGCAAGTAAATTAGAGTTGTTTTTGTCCAAACTATGGAAAAGCTGCAGGTGCTGATGTGCCTAACTTTGATTTCCAACAACAAAGAATTTCATTGAATGACATCTCTAGGAATGCGAGAGTCAGGTCTGATTCTTGATATGAAGCTCATGCTTGAACTGCCTCAGAAGAACTGACATCTATTATGGTAAGCAAAGACAAATGTTTGAAAGAGATTCAATCACAACTGTCAGTGTACGCTGCATTAGTCGTTATGAAAGTTTTTTTTAGGTAAGCGTCTCTCAGTATGGAGGAGATGTGCACAAGCAAACAAATATTCACTGAATCTGCTAATGCAGAGTTCAGTTGTTATGGTACTGACCTCTGTTGTTAGAAAATCAACAATTACACATTCAGTTGTATCGTAGCATTACGCTTTTCGTTAATGTAGTAATATTAGCGCTTCAATTATTTATTCAGGTGAATGTAACTTTCTCAGAGATGAAAAGGAAATGAAATCTAAGGCGATTGGTCTGTAAAGGCACAGTGAAGTGAGAACAAAGGATCTGAAATGAAAACAGAAAATGCTGGAAAATTTCAACCAGTTTGGCAGCATCTGTGGAGGGAGAAATAGAGTCTGGAATTTTACCATCCTGCTTGCCACAGGAATTTTAGTGGGCAAGGGGCGGAAAAGGAAAGGTCCATTGACCTTGGGTGGGATTTTACGGTTTCGGGATGACCGAGGCTGCAAAAGCCCAACCCACATTTCAAGTCCAACATGACTCTTCTTTAGAACTAATATAGATCCTTTGGTTTCTCAAGGTTAAATTCTACAGGTGCAGATTTTTTTTAATTTCAAGGGTATTGTATAAGTGTATCATATTTCAATGGCTTTTATTTTCAACCCTTACAAATTTGGAATTTAAACAGGATTATAACTCATTAGAATAAAGAGGAGACTGCTGGGCTCCTTTTATTTCTGGTTAGTTTTTGCAATTAGTAATGTAATATTCTGGTATTAGCCTTCTGGGTGCTAGCCATACTTTTAGAAAGAGAAAAACTGATATTTATAGAATGAATAGAAACACCATGTCACTCTTAAGTAGCTGCCTCACTCTACATTGAATATAAACTTAAACAGCATTCATTTTGTCCTATAATACTGGATGCCAAGCTGCAATCCTTCATAGTTAACCACATTGAATGTATAATCAAGGACACCATAATGATGAGTTTAAAAATTAGCATTAACATCTACACAACACTAATAGTGCTTAACTAAAAATCATGAAAGTTGATGGCTGTACCTAGCATTTTAAAGCCTTCAATAAAATATGTCCATAATTTTTTTTTCTGAAAAACAACCATAACTTTTCTGCCCTTCACGTATTTGAATGATGGAGAGTTTTTCTAGAACATTATGCACTTGGAAAATATCTATGTATAATCTTCACACAAATGCTCTGGATCATAGTGGGGTCATAAAATACAAGACACAAGCATCAACAATTTGCTGTCTATTTAATGGGCCTGCAGCTTAGTGTTAATGGCAGGTCATTCATACTTGTGCAGTTTACACTTTTAATTAAAGGCGTCGTAGTCATGTTCTTGCTCCACCTTGTGAAAATGCAACTGATTACAATTGAGCTTCTCAACACTCTTAAAACTGAAGCCTTTTCTTCCAGTTGAAAGGATGCCACAGAATAAAAGGAATACAATTATAAATAAAGTTTATCTTAATAAAATTGGGAATGCTGAGACTGCTGACTGTGACTTTGGACGCTGGAACCCTAGGTTAAAGCCCCCTTATTACAGTTGAAATAAAAGTGCATTTTGTACCTCTTCCATGAAAAATGTCATGTTCAATTCTCCATGAAGAGGTTGATTTAGAAGTAGATAATTAAGTATTTATGCCTTATAGACTATAAGGACATTCATTTGCTCATTAAAATTACATACATACTCATTACGCTACTTTATTAGTTTTAACATCCAACTATTTAACTCTATGATTACGTATCTTGGATGCTGCCATGCAACATGGAAAGTATATGAAACCTTATATTGACCTTTAAAAATCATTAGGACAGCTACAAAGACAATTAGAGCAACGTCATTGAACCTGCTGTTGTATCGTAACATATCTTTATAACCTATTGCAATTAGTTGAGATTAAAATAAAAATATTAAAAGACCTTCCACAATACATCGACCTTTTCAAATTTGTCATGCGCATTTATCAACTTATAGTCCATCTGCTGTACATTTACTTACTACTTTTTTTTAAAGAAAATGGACCCACATAGCGATTAAAAATTGGAAAATTCACCCTGCTTATTCTGTTGTCTACTTGTGATCACTGTGTAATAAATTATTGAATATTAGCCATTCTTAATGGTTAGTGGTGATTCCCAGTACATTGTAATGGTTACAGGGAATTTCCAGTGGTTAGTTGTATTTGCTTGTATTGGAATGGCATACTGAAATATTCCAGATGTATTTTACTTTGCAGTCAACTCTAGCACTCCCTAGATATTGTGCTAAGGAGCTGTCCATAAGGTAGGTTTCTTAACTGCTCCTCCTTCCTTCAAATGGACAAACTTGGGGCGACAGTTACTTTTACAAAAATTCCCAAAGTAGATTACATTAGGAACCACTGACCTGTTCCTCAATCTCCATAGCCTTAACTCCTCTGACCACTTGGAAGTGTTACTAGCTATCAGAGAAAGAGCTTTTATGTTAACTTTAGTTAGTATTAAATTGATGAAGACAACTCAGAAATGAATGATGGTTGGAAGCAAATTGCAGTGGATGCTGGGATCTGAAGCCAAAAAGAAAATGCAGGAAAGTCTCAGCAGGTTTGGCAGCATCAGTAAGGAGAGAAAAGAACTGACGGTTCGAGTCCAGATGACCCTTTGTCAAAGCTAGATGGTTATAGTTAGTCTTGAGATAGATGAATGATGATGTGGAGTTTCCGGCGTTGGACTGGGGTAGGCACAGTAAATAGTCTCACAACACCAGGTTAAAGTCCAACAACTTTATTTCATTGCACAAGCTTTCGATGCATTGCTCCTTTATCGGGTGAGTGAAGAGTTCAGTTCACAAGCAGGGCATATAAAGACACAAACTCAATTACAAGATAATGGTTGGAATGTGAGTCTTAGCAGGTAATCAAGTCTTTACAGATGCAGGCAATGTGAGTGGAGAGAGGGTTAAGCACAGGTTAAAGAGATGTGATTTGTCTCCAGCCAGGACAGTTAGTGAGATTTTGTAAACCCAGGCAAGTCGCGGGGGTTACAGATAGTGTGACGAACCCAAGGTCCTGGTTGAGGCTGTCTCATGTATGTGGAGCTTGGCTATCAGTTTCTGCTCAGTGATTCTGCATTGTCATGTGTTGTGAAGGCTGTCTTGGAGAACTCTTACTCAAAGATCAGAGGTTGAATGCCTTTGACTGCTGAAGTGTTCCCCAACAGGAAGGAAACACTCCTACCTGGTGATTGTCCAGCAGTGTCCATTCATCTGTTGTCATAGTGTCTGCATGGTCTAGCCAATGTATGTGAGAACACCATCCACTGGGTACATGGTACTTACTCTTATGACTCGGCCAGCATTGCCTACCTGATACACTGCAGGAAAGGATGTCCCGAGGCAGGACACTCAGTGCCTGATTAAGGAATTTGATATTGGGAAGGGGAGATGCAGCTGAAAGGCACACCCCTGCCTGAGTTGCTGAATCCCACTACAACTTCTCCTGACAACTGCCACTGGGAAGGTGATGGCCTAGTTGCATTATAGAACATAGAACATTACAGTGCAGTACAGGCCCTTCGGTCCTCGATGTTGTGCCGTCCAGTGGAACAAATTTAATGACCCTCTAACCTAAACTACTCCAATATTATCCATATGCCTATCCAATGACCATTTGAATGCCCTTAAAGTTGTCGAGTCCACAACTGCTGCAGGTAGGGCATTCCACGCCCTTACTACCCTCTGAGTACCCTCTGACATCCGTCCTATAATTATCACTCCTCAATTTAAAGCTCAATTTATTGTTAGACTAATAATCCAGAAACTCAGCCAATGTTTTGGGGTCTCAGGTTCAAATCCCGTCATGGCAGGTGATTGAATTTGAATTCAATAAAAGAAAATCTGGAATTAAGAATCTACTGATGACCATGAGAACATCGTTGATTGTCGGAAAAACCCATTCTTTAGGAAGGAACTCTGCCGTCCTGGGACTATGATGTTGTGGCCATTACAGAGATATGGCTAGAACAGGGACAGGAATGGTTGTTGGCAGTTCCGGGATATGGATGTTTCAGTAAGAGTAGGGAAGGTGGTAAAAGAGGTGGAGGAGTAGCATTGTTAGTCAAAGATAGTTTAACAGCTGCTGAAAGGCATTTCGAGGGCGATCTGCCTACTTAGGTAATATGGGCGGAAGTAAGAAATAGGAAAGGAACGGTCACGTTGTTACGAGTTTTCTATAGGCCCCCAAATAGTAATAAAGATGTGGAGGAGGAAATGGCAATGCAGATTATGGACAGGTGTGGAGGTCACAGGGTAGTTATCATGGGTGACTTTAACTTTCCAAATATTGATTGGAACCTTTATAGGTCGAATAGTTCAGATGGTACACTTTTTGTACAGTGTGTGCAGGAGGGTTTCCTGACACAATATGTGGATAAGCCGACAAGAGGTGGGGTCACATTGGACTTGGTACTAGGTAATGAACCGGGCCAAGTGTTAGATCTGTTTGTGGGAGAGCACTTTGGAGATAGTGACCACAATTCGGTGTCCTTCATTACTGCAATGGAGAGAGATAGGGTCACACGACAGGGCAAGATTTATAATTGGGGCAGGGGTAATTATGATGTGATTAGACAAGAATTATGGAGCATAAGATGGGAACAGAAACTGTCAAGTATGGGCATAAACGAAAAGTGGAGCTTTTTTAAGGAACAAATACTGTGTTTCCTTGATAGGTATGTCCCTGGCAGGCAGGGAGGAAATGGCCGAGTAAGAGAACCATGGCTCACAAAGGAGGCTGAATGTCTTGTTAAGGGGGAAAAGGAAGTGTATGTAAGGATGAAAAAACAAGGTTCAGTTGGGTTGCTTGAGGATTACAAGGGGGCTAAGAATGATTTAAAGAAAGGGCTTAGGAGAGCTAGGAGGGGGCATGAGAAGTCCTTGGTGAGTCGGATAAAAGAAAACCCCAAGGCTTTTTACTTTTATGTGAGAAGTAAAAGAATGATCAGGGTGAGGTTAGGGCCAGTCAAGAATGGTAGCGGGAACTTGTGCATGGAGTCAGAAGAGATCGATGAGGCATTGAATGAATACTTTTCTTCAGTGTTCACCAAGGAGAGGGGCCATGTTTTTGAGGATGAGTGCGTGATACAGTCTGATAGGATGGAGAAGGTAGATGTTCTGAGGGAAGATGTATTAGCAATTTTGAAAAACCTGAGTGTCGATAAGTCCCCTGGGCCAGATGGGATACATCCTAGGCTACTTTGGGAGGCAAGAGATGAGATTGCGGCACCTTTAGCTTTGGTCTTTGGGCCATCACTGTCCACGGGAATTGTGCCAGAGGACTGGAGAGTGGTGAATGTTGTTCCTCTCAAGACAGGAAATAGGATTGACTCTGGTAATTATAGGCCAGTTAGTCTTACTTCGGTGGTCGGCAAATTAATGAAAAGGGTCCTGAGAGATAGGATTTATAACCATTTGGAAAGATGCAGTTTAATCTGGGATAGTCAGCATGGATTCGTGAGGGGTAAGTCCTGCCTCACAAATTTGATTGAATTCTTTGAGGAGGTAACTAAGTGTGTAGACAAAGATAGAACAGTTGATGTCATATACATGGATTTTAGTAAGGCGTTTGATAAGGTTCCCTGTGGTAGGCTGATGAAGAAGAAAAGGAGGTGTGGGGTAGAAGGAAATTTGGCCTATTGGATAAGTAACTGGCTGTCTCATAGATGTGGGTATGCCGGCGTTGGACTGGTGTAAACACAGTAAAAAGTCTGACAACACCAGGTTTTAGTCCAACCTATTTATTTGATAATATACTCGCAAGCTTTCGGGTTAGCCCCTTCGTCAGGTGAATGACGAAGGGGCTAACCCGAAAGCTTGCGAGTATGTTATCAAATAAATAGGTGGGACTAAAACCTGGTGTTGTCAGACTTTTTACTGTCTCATAGAAGACAGAGGGTGGTGGTGGAAGGAAAATTTTCAGACTGGAGACCAGTTACCAGCGGTGTCAGTGCTGGGTCCTCTGCTATTTGTGATTTTTATCAATGACTTGGAAGAGGGGGCTGAAAGATGGGTTAGTAAATTTGCTGATGACACCAAGATTGGTGGAGCAGTGGATGAGGTAGAGGGCTCTTGCAGGCTGCAAAGAGACATTGATAGGATGCAGAGCTGGGCTGAAAAGTGGCAGATGGAGTTTAACCCTGATGAATGTGAGGTGATTAATTTGATAAGACAAACTTGAATGCAGATTACAGGGTCAATGGCAGGGTTCTGAAAAACGTGGAGGAACAAAGAGACCTTGGGGTTCATATCCATAGATCTCTGAAGGTTGCCACTCAAGTGGATAGAGCCGTGAAGAAGACTTATAGTGTGTTAGCATCTCTTAACAGGGGGTTTGAGCTTAAGAGCCGCGGGATTATGCTGCAACTATACAGGACCTTGGTGAGACCACATTTGGAATATTGTATTCAGTTCTGGTCACCTCACTATAAGAAGGATGTGGAAGCATTGGAGAGAGTGCAGAGGAGATTTACCAGGATGCTGCCTGGTTTGGAGGGTAGGTCTTATGAGGAAAGGTTGAGGCAGCTGGGGCTTTTCTCTTTAGAGCAGGGGACGATGAGAGGCAACTTATTACAGGTTACAAGATGATGAGGGGGAATTGATAGAGTGGATGTGCAGCGACTATTTCCTCAGGTGGATGTAGCTGTTACTAGGGGGCATAACTATAAAGTTCATGGTGGGAGATATAGGAGGGATGTCCGAGGTAGATTCTTCATTCAGAGAGTGGTTGGGGTGTGGAATAGACTGCCTGCTGTGATAGTGGAGTCGGACACTTTAGGAACTTTCAAGCAGTTATTGGATAGGCACATGGAGCACACCAGAATGATAGGGAGTGGGATAGCTTGAGCTTGGGATTGGACATAGCTCCGCACAACATTGAGGGCCGAAGGGCCTGTACTGTGCTATTCTATGTGCTGTAATGTTCTATGTTCTTACCTTATTTGGCCCACATGTGACTCCAGAGCCACAGCAATTTGGTTGACTATCAGCTGCCCTCTAAGCAAGGGCAACTAGGGATGGACAATAAATGCTGGCCAACCAGCGACACCCATGTCCCTCTAATGAATGAAAAGGAAACTCCACAAACTTATCCTCCCCATATTACTTACCTGGAACTGTCCTTCTGTCAGCAACCAAAGCCTCTCTTGTAGCATTGCTGAGCACAAGAGCTGCCAGCCTCTAGGCAGCTCTCGGTAGGTGATGATTCTAGCCCTGGGCTCTTGATTTCACTGGCCTGATTGCCACATGGTTTGGTAGGTCTTTCTGAAATGAGGTAGTGCAGTCTTTCGCCGGCTCTCCAGCCAGCAGGCAAGACCACCAACACCTCAATAAGTTTCCACCCTATAATCCTAGATTCAGATGGTCAATCACAACAGGAGTGGCTGTGTGTATCGTTGTGAGCCTTTCTTGTACTTGTGAACCAGGAATGAGTTGTTTTATGTTTCATGGTCTGCTTTGGGTGACCACAGTTATACACTGAAAAGTTTTAAAATGTTTATTTGTGTATCAAATATCTGCAGCTGCTTGTTTTTTATACCCTTCAGACTTACCTCTGAATGTTGTAGAAGGTCACAACCATGGATGAGGTGTTTGTTTGTAACTTCAAGTGAACTCAATTCAACTTTCTAAGCTTCATTAATGTCAGATTTGTTTTGTTGAAGATTAAGTGGCTAGATCCAAAAGAGCTCATGTACCTTTCAAGCTGTGTTGAGGGATGTTCTTGAGGTCCTGATAGTTGGGGAGATAGTAATTTTCCTCAAAAATCTGGACTTCCCAGAGATTTGTGCATCATAGCAATGGGATGTGGGAGTGAAGTGGGACAACATGGGCAGCAAGGGCATTGGTATCAATGTAAGGATTCCAATAATATGTTGCAGTGTTGAGTTGGAAATCTACAGGTGGATACTTCCTGTCCATAACAGTACTGGTCAGTGGTTAAAGACCAGAAGTAACCAGTTTGACCCTTGCCATCATCTTGTTTCTAATCTGGTGCATAACTAGTGGTCATGTTAGCTGCATCAGAATGAAAAAAATTGCTTAAAATAGACTTCACATAACAGTATTTCTGATCTCTTCCAATGCTGTGGGCTTCCAGATTCAGATCAGACCGTGTTTTCTGCTACTGTTGTAACATTTTCCCATTAGTTTCCTTAAGGCTTGGGATAGTGAATAACAAAAGACTCCACTTGCTCCTGAGTTCATGGCCAGCCTGTTCATGATAAACCTTAAACTTTGGAGGAAAAATGAAAGGGAACCACTTAGAGGCATTTGTTCAGGTGAGTGTTTGTTATTTTAACTGCATTAGAGCCATTATTTAAGTATAATTATTGCTACAGATCATCTGGATAATATGCTAAATTGGTGCTTTCTACTTCCAGTTAGATACAGACAGCATTTGGGAAAACAGTCCATTTATTCCTTCCACGAACTGGTATATTTGACATTTCATACATTCTTACAATGACAAATTTTGAAAATTATTTTCTTATCATTACTTGCCCTTAATTTTCATAGTGTCAAGGCATTAAATTGACCATTTTTTTCAGCTGCTTCCAGTAGTACAAGTGTAGCTTGCCACAGTCAAGAACCAAATATTGTTGCTGCATCTGTGGATTTAATGCATTGCATTGCAAAATCATTTATCAATCATGGCTACACAATATATGGTGTAATAAATATTAAAAGATCCTTGATAAATTCTTTTGTCGAGAATGGGTGATAAATATTAGCATTGTTAGATAACTATTATCGGCTTTGTGTTAAGACCCAGGCCAGAAACTCCAAAGTGTTTTGTGAAGTTAGCCATGACCCTATGTTTTAGATTTGATTTTGGCATGGGTGAACATTAGATATTTCAATCCAGTTATGATTTAAGTGACCCATGAGGAGGTTTTGTCAAACAAAGTTTGTTTAAGAACAAAGTTAGAACGTAACAAAAAGAATTAGCATAACTTTTGTCAATTACAAGACTGAAACATGCCGCAGTATATTTCTTAACGGCTAGCCCTCTCTGTTGTTCCAGTTTAAAGTGATAACACATAGACATGCACACTTCTTCAGAATTAGTGCAAAAACAAGCATGCTCATACTTGTTTGAGCATACTCATGTGATGCTAGATTTTTAGCTTTTTAACAGTTTTAGATGGAAGTCCAGGCAGAAACTTTCAGAGAAGGAAAACAGATGAACTTCAGAGAGGCAAATTCAATCTTTGACAACTTCTAGCCTTCAGACTCCAGAGGCTGGAAAACACACTCTGATTTAGCTACAGCAGAAGTGTGGCGCAAGTGGCAGGTAAGATCGCATCCAATGTCTGTAGACTGACTTCAACACAGAAGAGTGTGGTGACTAAGACTCTCAAGCTCATACCCAAGACTGATCTCTAAGGAAGATTGTTAGATAATCCTTAACTTTCTTGCACAGACAATTTGTAACTTGAGTGAATAGCTGATTATTGTGAGCATCACTGGCTAGGCCAGCATTTATTGCCCATCCCAGTTGCCCTTCAGAAGGTGGTATTGAGCCACCTTCTTGAACTGCTGCAGTCCGTGAGGTGTAGCTACCCACAGTGCTGTTAGGAAGAGACTTCCAGCTTATTGACCCAGTGATAGTGAAAGAACGAAAATATATTTTCTAGTCAGAATGGTGAGTGGCTTGGATGGGAACTTTCAGGTAGTGGTGTTCCTAAGTATGTGCTGCTCTTGTCCTTCTAGGTGGTAGCAGTAGTGGGTTTGGAAGGTGCTGCCTAGGGAAATCCTCAGTGAATTCCTGCTGTGCATCTTGTAGACGGTACACATGGGTACCACTTTTTACTCGGTGGTGAAAAGTTTAAATGTTTGTGGAAGGAGCAGCAATTTAGTGGGTTGCTTTATCCTGGATGGTGTTAAGCTTCTTGAGTACTATTGGAGCTGTCCTCATCCAGGTAAGTAGAGAGTATTCCATTGCACTCCTGACTTGTGCCTTGTAGATGATGGACAGGATTTGGGGGATCAGGAGGTGAGTTACTCACTGCAAGATTCCTAACCTTGATTTGCTCTGGTAACGACAATATTTGTATGGCTAGTCCAATTCAGTTTCTGGTCAATGGCATCTCTCAGGATGTTTGCAAGTCTGGATTTTAAGGGCAAGCACCAGGCTGACTGGAAGTTGCCTCGAGCAATATTTATGTCCACCCTTATTGTGAACTAATTAAGCCGTAATTTTAAGATGTAGCCTTATTAGGATAGACTCCAGGTATTAGTAACATTTCTGACTGGGAGCTGCCCTTGGGGGGCGCGGGGTTGGTGGGGGAGGGGTGGTGAATTGAAAGTCTGCATGTTGCTGCAGAATTCAAAGCAATTTGGCCAATTTCAGCAATGTACATTTTGTTAAAGGCAAAATACTGCTGGAATCTGAAACAAAAATAGAAAATGCCCTAAAATTTCAGCAGGTCTGACAGCATCTGTGGAGAGAGAATAGCGTTAATGTTTCGAGTCATTGCTGAAAGAATGCCCAAAATACTTCAAAGAGGCAGAATCAAAAATCGACACTAAACCTGGGAAGGAGATATTAACATTTGGGACCAATACATTGCCTATTGGTCTCAGCATTCCTAGTATTTTTGGGTTTCGTGGTCACTGGTAGACAACGCCACTCCCGCGGGGCCTTCACCTCAGCAAGGCTGCCTAACTGTAGCCTGGAACTGAAAAAAGGCATTGCATTTGCAAACCGTTTAAAAAAAAAATTAGGCTCCCTAGTTAGAGCATGAAATCCTCTAGGTTTATCAAATTTATTTTGTATTCATTGACTTAGTAACAGAAGTAATCTGCTATCATACATGAATAGAAAAAAAGAATCACATTCTCTGCAGAGATGCCACTGTTTTCCTATTCGGTGTCTGACATTCTCTTTAAGTTTGAACAAGAAATTCCTGGCAGTGTGTCAGTGCTTGCGCGGAGGGAATCTGCCAGATGGTAAAGTTTGGAAATCACTGATCTATGGTGCTCAACAATTCAAGCGTTAGGCAACGTGACGATATCGATGACAGCAGCTTTTTTTAATATCTTTTATGGTAGTTCCTGTAGCTTGGATTCGCTTTGTGAAACCTACTCTAAACTGTGTTTCCTAACAGCAGACCCAGTGAGTCATGCTTTGGGAATCTGGTGGCACAAGTGCAGGTCTCGCACAATAAAGAAGAACCTAATAATTACAATCTTTTACAACTTAGATGTCTCCCTTTCTATCATGCTGTAGGTTGTAAAAATAATGGCTGTAATTTGATGATGCTGTACATGTGCTTATTCACAAAAGATTGATCCTTCTGGATAGTTGTTTAATCGTCACCGAAGAATAATTATGCCAATGGAGCGACAGTAAAAAATCATTTTTGATTTCAATAATTATTTGCTTTTAAGTGGATGACCTGTTTCATCAGAATAATGAACTGGATTGAATTCAAAGCCAATTATATTCCAAAAGAGATGCATTGGGCCTCCTTTAAAAATACAAAAGTCATGAGTTTTGTGTGCATTCTGAGAGAATTGATTTCTATTTCATGTTAAATGAGATTAAAGACCTCTTGTATTTGCAAAACTCTCAATGTTGCCACTGCTTTTTAGGCATTTTTTTAATAACCATGTGGTACCATTTATAATTCAAAGATATTGTTCAGGACTTATAATTGGTACTGGGGTATTCGGTATCACACATCTGTGTACAAATTAAGCCTTGTGAATAGGCTGCAAGGACAAAGTTAATGTAGTGATAACCCAGTAGTTGCATTATGACAGTGGAGTCTAAACTTAGCAGGCCAAGATGTCATTCACACCAAGGACTCTATTGGGTCAGTGTGTGAATATTAAATGGGTTAGTTGGGCGATTGAAAAGAGAATTGGTTTAAGTGTAGCTCTAGGTTTGACTAAGTTCAACGTGCAGGCTACATTTCTCAGAACAGGGGAGAGAGGTAAGCTGAAAATAAATAAAAAAGATCCCCTCATGAATATTTTTATTCTGGCCATTGATTTCTGCATGTCAATCCCCTCCCGCCCACCCCCGTCACAGAAGAAATTGATTAAATTTCTTTTTCAGATAACTTGAATTAGCAACATAAAATACTCTCAAAATCAATGTCAAACACCAGAGGAAAACAGGATACCAGCAGGAAATGCTTAGCTCCATGGGCAGAATGAATTATGGAAACTAAAAGATGTAAGTCAGTATAATGCAGTGAAAGGTTTGACCCAGAGAAATGACTGGCAACTGAAGTCAGAGCAGAAATTATATACAATAGTCAACTGTCAAGCTGGAAAAATTGTCGAAAACCTTCAAGTGTAATTGGATGGAAAATATTTCGTAAGATCAAGCTAGGCTCGATAAGCTATTAGCTTGGGGAAAGGAAGCAGAATTTGTCTGATTTAAGAACACAAACATCCAGCAGAGAAAGCAAGGGCTGAATTTTCAGTTTGGGTCAGTGCCTCCAATGGCCAAAGCATTTTTGTGTCCCGACTCCGCACTGTGTCAGTGTCTGATGTGGGGCTTTTCAGAAGATGGCCAATTACTGGCCAGATGAGGCATTTGCATTGCAATTAAAGATGGCGGCACAGTGGTTAGCACTGCTGCCTCACAGCGCCTGGGACATGTTTTCGATTCTGGCCTCTGGTCACTGCCTGTGTGGAGTTTGCACATTCTGTCTGTGTCTGCGTAAGTTTCCTCCGGGTACTCCGGTTTCTTCCCACAGTTCAAAGATGTGTGGGTTAGATTGATTGGCCATGCTAAAATTGACACTCGTGTCAGGGGAATTAGTGGTTAAATGTGGTTATGGGAAGAGAGCCTGGGTGGGGTTGTGGACAGTACGGACTCGATGGGCCGAATGGCCACCTTCTGCACTGTAGGGATTCTACAATTCAATGGCACGCAGGCTCCCGAGGCTGGAGGACCAACAGGAGGCCCTGCAGCACTGAAAGATTGGAGACACCAGAGCTGGGAGCTGCCAATGTGGTGGGGAGAATGTGAAGATGCTTCAAGGTGGAGGTGCCCCCCCCAACCCCCGCAGGGTTTTTCAAACCTTACGAAAACAAAGAGGCCACAGCTGTCAGGCCAGTAGAGTGGATGGAGAACACCTCCAGGGGATGGATCTGTGACAGTGGAGGCTCTGGGGGGGAGGGAGTTATTGGAGTTGGGTGCGGGATGTTTCCGTCTGAGCCACTTAAGAGGTCTAGTCAATGTCAGCAGGGTGCCCTTAATAAGGCCTTTCAGTGAACTAGCTTGTGGGTGGGTGGCCATCACCCACTTCCCCTAACCCCCCAACACACATACGCGCATACACACACACTTCCACAAACTCACACACACATACTCTCACACACCCCCACATACACACACACACACACACACACACATCCCCCCAGATGCGCACACACACACACACACACACGCACACACACCCAGATGCACACACACACACACACACACACAGATGCACGCACACACATGCACACACATTCACACATCTTAAATCAAGAGTCCAAAGGCTGGAACATGCCAACAAATGTACACGCGGCTGTCTGGTGACAAATTACCTGCGCAACCAATCAGCCTCTTCACCCCAGTGATGGGACAGTGGTTTGGGATCTCACTTGGTATGGACGGGAGCATAGTAGTGTCATAGGTAAGAGCTTTTCAACTTATTACTCAAAAGACTCCTGAAAACAGATTATGGTTCATGAGTCCTCTGAAGAACAATGAACGATAGAGAATCTGGTCCAACTCCAAAAATATTTTGGGGAGTCTGGGAAAGCTGATCCCTTCAAGGGCACAGGATGGGTCGGAGTGCAGGGTGTGAACTCAGTCCCTTACCCCAAATCATCAAAAATTAGGGGTGGGACCTTCTGAGAAGTTGGCAGAGTGCCAGTTCTGGTGAGATCGCTGGTGTGGAACACTCCAGCTCCATTGACTTGTTTTCTCTCTGGGTCTTGTGACTTTAACTGGCAGAAGAAAGAATGAGCTTGTACCATCAGTCTGGCAAGATGGGGATTCTTAGATCCAGGAGCCCTGAGATTGGTCACTGGAAAAAAGACTTAATCTCCTCTCACCTCCACCATGGAGGTATCTTTGTCTACCACCATCCCACCCCACTTCACTCTGCCCACCCCCTCCCCCATCAACCCAGCATCCCCCCACCCCACCTATTGCCAGCATCCCCATTGCTTGCATGTCTGCTTCCCCCTCCACTAAAAATTAATGAATCCCCGCATGTGAGGCTCACCCTCAGGCCCACCCCTGGCACTGTCCCTTGACAGGTTGGCACCGCCAGTTCAGCACTGCCAACCTGACAGTGTCAATCTATGCCAGGAAGCAATGACAGGGGACATTGCCCGGTCACTGCTTGGCCATGTCCCTCAATCCCGGGGGTTATACTGACCTTTGTGTCCCTGGGGGAATCATATCTGCGTGAATCTGTTGTATACCTTGCTGATGTAACATCAAGTTGGCGAGGTATGAAAATCTGAAGGTGGGAGGGGTAAAATCTGGTGAGGGGGTTGGTTAATTATATTTAAATTTAATGAAATGAATATAAATCAGATTCTCACCCATTATAGGTGTGAACCCAATTACATCACTGCCGAGAGGTGGCAAAAATTGGAAATCACAATCCCACTAATGAAATTCACAATCTCTGGGTTTCTCTAGATCCTAAGCCCCTGCCAGCAATCTCGCTGATAGAGAGTGTGGGCTCAAGATCCCACACTCATGGTAAGCAGTGGGAGCAGGAGTTCCACAATTGGATCTTGACTACTATTTTTAATTGGTCTGGAGTCATCCTGACTCCACAAAAATTGGGGCCCAGGATTCCATTTTAACTTTTGGATGACACGCTAGTGGAGAGAACTGGTTGGCTGGAACCACTGTGATGATAATATGTCTTTAAGAAATATGTTTGAATAATGTTTCTTGTAAAGGGTATGTTTAAAATTCAGATCAGTTTGGCAGGGTGCTGATTTGTCTAGAAAAACCTTTAAATTGGTAGCTGGGCGCACAAGATAAGTACTCATTGCTAATGCATTTGTGTTTACTTCAGTTCTCCCTGGCATTTCAGTGTAGTGTTTTGATTAAGTTGGTTGACAGCAACAGAGTTGTGTGCTTAATGGGATCAGCTAAGCTTGCAGGAAAGCAACACTGTTTTCAGTTTCATTTTAAAAATGCAAGCAGTTGCTGCCTGGGCTGCCTGAAGAAAACAGTGGGGGTGATTTTACCATTGCATTGCACCCATTTTTGGGTGCGATGTGGTGATAAAGTTGAGCGTAAAGCACTTAGCATGATTGGCACTGGTTTTCATGACTGGCCACATTTTACAAGCGCCAGATTTCCAGTGCAGCCGGCTTCTCTTTGGAAATGGGTGGGAAGCAGGTTAATATCTGAAAATTTATTATTATACTATACTGGCGCACAATCATCCGGGCCCGCCCTTTTATGACCTCACCGGGAAAGGTTTGTGCCAGCAAGGAATAGAGATGCACCCCATAAATGAAGAGCGGTAAACTTCGCCTCGCCAGTGGAACCAGAGGCCATTGAGGCCCCCCAGGGAGGCTGAGGGCAAGGGGTGGTGCCCCTTGGGCAGTGCCAGACTGGCAGTACCATCCTGGCATCTGGGCAATGTCCGCTGGGCACCTGGGCAATGCCCACGTGGGGGGAAATGGGGGAGGGGGACCACTGCCATTCTGCAGGGATTGGTGTGGGGAGAGCGGTGGGTTTATGATCAATGGGGGAGGTGGTGGGAGTCGGAAGGGCTTGTATCTCGGGCCGTGATTGGAGGGGGGACCTGCGTCAGGCAGCCTGCACTAACAGGAGCTTGACAGCTCTCTCTTTTCTGTCAGATCCCTGCTACTGCTAATGTGTGTGTGTGCAGCATCAGAGACCTACACATGCACACTACCTCCCTCTGCAGATTTTGGATGCATTAACCCCCAGCCACAGGCTTCTGCAACAAACAGCAGGCTTGTTGATATTTTTGCAGGCAGAGTGCATATGGAATGGCCTGAAAACATGCTCAGAAAATGGACCTGAAGCTCTCCCAGTTTCAAGCCCATCCAGTACTGAGAAGAAAAAAGTAAAGTTGCCCTCAATATCTCTCAGTCTCCCTCTCCAAATGCTTTCTGGAAGCTCCAAACCTGGTAACCTAAGTCACAGTAAGTATGACTGTGTTTTGCTAACTAATTTTAAAGACAATGTTGAAGTCTATAAGAGGGATATCACTTGAATTAGAACTCATAGCCAAAGGGTAACAATTAAGACTTACATCTTGTCATGTTGAAGTATTGTTCCATTGTTAAAGGTTAAGCTAATTCATTTGTTATAGTAAAACTATGCTGTTAAATAAAGTTTGTTTTGGTAGAAAAATTTCAAATCTTTCAGTAAATTCACACCTGGATTAAAATATCTTATCCTCACACTGATGCCAAAATAGAAAATTGTTGTAGTCTAGTCTGCCTTCATAATATAACAGCTGATCTGTACTCTAACACCACGACAAATCAACAGCTGTAGTTTTAAAAGTAATGGCCTTACTTACATCACATTGGTAATACAACAGATTATGGCTGGTTAATATTGATTCACCTCAGTAACAGTTAAGTATAATTAGGGAAGGGGGTTTCCACAGATATATCACACTTGTCTGGAGTAAAAACCACAAATATTGACAATGTTCCACAGATCAGGTTGCATCTGTGGATTGGGAACAGAGATGCCCTTGTTAGATATCTTTGTCTCTTACCTGTGGAAATATCATCATCTGCATGGTGCATGTTCTGGCCATTTCCACCCTGAAATAGCAGCCCAATATTCATAATGAAATGGGCTTGCCACTTGAAACAAGCAAGCCTTCTTGGTCCCAGTAGAAGTATGCTTTCAATGGATGATCAAGTTAAAGTCCACATTAAGTGAAGCTACTGACCTCATCTCCTGGCTGTTACTCCCCTGTTAAGCCCAAGTAAAACATGATTAAAATGGACCCCAAGATGGGAAAATTCGTTAAGTTGAGCGGTATTCGAGATTCTAATAACAGAAAGAGAAGAAGTTGTAGAAATGAAAGTCAGTTATGTGCAGAGGCTTGTATCATGCATAATAAAATAGCAAAACAACTCGTTATAGTTCCAAAATTGCTAACTTACGATCCTGGAAATGATCGTCATCAATATTAATGATTCAGTACAATTTAAATGGAGATGTTAATGTTTGTTATTGTAGATTAATTAATTCATCTATTAAAATCAAAGAGATAGAGGAACCACAGTTGAAAATGTTACATTTCATTCACTAATAGTGCCAATATTTCCTAGGCAATGATTCAGAGATAGATAACACTAGAACATACAAAGGCTTCCAGATTAACACACTCTTGATTAATCCAGTTTATCTTGAATTACAATTAGGATCTTCTTCTTTCGACTTCATTGGTTAATCACTCTTTCCACCCCCCATGTTGTTCATCCACTCCTTTTCTGTTCTGATTACATTTCTTGCCATCGCATCTTTCCATCTAGACTGGACTTCCCTCATTGTCTTCCTGGCAGTGCCATCTCCATCACCCCCATCGCCACGTTTCCTCTCTGCCACAGATGACTATACCATTCCAATCCCTTCTCAGCTATATTCTTCAGCGATCCCACAATCTTCATTGAGCCGCTGAGTTTGCCTTGTTACTCCACACATCCATCTTAGCATCCTTTTGACATTGCCCATGTTTCTGCACTATACAACAAGGCCTGTCTCACAACTATCTTCCTTTCAATTTCAGCGCTACATTCCTATTATGTAGCACTGCACTTCGTCCAATTATTCCAGCCAGATGTAATCTGTTGAATTTTAATTGGCATCAACTGAATTATTTTAATGAAGCATCTTAGAGTTAAAAATTCTGAAGAATAAATATTCAAAAACTATAGCAGTTTTTATTAAAGTAGTAAAATGCACCAAGTTGTTCCACAGGAGAATATTATGAAACATTTGACACTGAGCTACGTAAGCTATGGTCAGACAGGTAGGTTTGACAGGACATCAGAATGGAAGAGAGATTTGGAGAGGAAATTCCAGAGCTTTTGAGCAGAACTAGCTAAAGTTGCAGGCACCAGTGCTGGAGCAAAGGAAAGAATGAGGATGAGTAAGATGCTAGAATGGAATGAATTGTGGAGATTTCTGAAGACTGAAAGAGATTACAGAGATGCAAAAGGGAAAAGGCTATCGAGGGATTTGAGAATGAGGAATATGAAATTGAGGCATTGCCAAACCAGAAGCCAAGTAGGTCAGTGAACACAGGGGACTTGGTGAGTGGGGCTTGGTGCCAATTAGGATCTGGGCAACAAGAAGTCAGGATGCGCTTAAGCTTACAGAGGCTGTAAGGTGGGGAGGAAGACCAGGTGAATATGGAAATATTTAAGGGTAGAGGCAGTAAATAAATGAATCAGGCCATTAGCAACAGATGAATTAAATTCACCAAGATAAATACAGGATAAGATTAATAGTAAAGTGGGAGGGGGTGATTCTCCCAGCTCTAGTAGTGCAGCAGGTTGGGAGACGTAAGTAGTGGCTGTGTAGCAGGCTTCCTGCTGGGTGCCATGGTCTCCTCAGCTCCATGCTGCTTTCTGGGGTGGAACTGATTAAGTATTTAAATTCTAATTTTAATGTCAATAGTAAACCTGGGACTGAAGTTTTCAGGCCCACCAGGAGTTTTCAGTCTAGTGGGATATACAACAGCACCCCACAAATGGGGAACTGGCAACCCAGCCCCGCTGGAATGAAGGGGGACCATGGAGGCCCCCAAAGGGACCTGGGGTAAGGGGCAGTGTCCTCAGGCATTGCCAGCTTCACAGTGCCAGTCTGGCCCTCTGGCACTGTCCAAGTCGCAAAGTGACAATGTCCAGGGGCATTGGACAGTACCAAGGTGGGGGGGTGCAGAGGAGGTGGTGGGACCTCATCAGGGGCAGGGCCTCTAGGGGGGGTGATCAGTAGGGATGGGGGGGTTCCCACTGCCATTCTGCAGCCAGGATCAGTGAGAGAGGGAGGACGGACAGCAATCAGGGCTGGCCATCGGGGCGGGGGGACGGAGGGGTGGGAGGGGGTTTGGAACTGCAATGGTGAAGAGGTTGGGACTGCTGAGAACTGGGGTGGGGGCAGGAGAGCGTCAGGGAGATCGGGGGGCAGACCATGCAAAGGTCCATTGACCTCGGACAAGATTTTCCGATTTTGGAGCAAGAGCAAACAGAAAATGCCACCCCCTTTCTCTGGGGCTGGAGGTGGAAGATTGAGGTGGTCTAATGTGGGTGGGTCCCACAGATAGCGATGCAGAGTCGCGGGACTGGCCAGTGATTGGGAGGCTGGCAGTGCAGGGCATGCTCTGATCTCTATTCTGACAAATCAGCACGTGAGTAGTGCCCGCTCTGCGCTATGCTGCCAGTGTCTCCAGTGGGACCAGGCTCCATCCTCTGGTTTTTATTGAGATTCACTCTAGAGCACTCTGAGATGCACCAAGTGTGGGAGGTTCATTTTGAAAATCCCACTGAAAAAAAAGTGGAATTTACTCCAGTTTTTACACCAATTCGGTATTTAGATTTTTTTTGGGAGAATCCCAGCCTTGGAATCAAGATGAATGTGGTGATAAACTCAGAAACATGAGAGAATAGCTGTTCAATGATGATCAAGTCACTTGAAGTCATACCATTAATTTGGTAAGTGTTTGTAGCCTCAATTTAAAGTTTATTTATTAGTGTCACAAATAGGCTTACATTAACACTGCAATTAAGTTACTGTAAAAACCCTCTAGTTAACACACTCTGGCGCCTGTTCGGGTACACTGTGAGAGAATTTAGCATGGCCAATACACCCAACCAGCACGTCTTTCAGATTCTGGGAGGAAAGTGGAGCACCTGGAGGAAACCCACACAGACATGGAGAGAATGTGCAAACTCCACATAGACAGTGACCCAAGCTGGAAATCGAACCTGGATCTCTGGTGCTGTGAGGCAGCAGTGCTAACCACTGTGCCACCATTAAATTAGTTCAAATGCTTCCAGCATGATGTGTGTTCAAAGAAAATCAGTGCAAAGAATGAGCTAACAATAAAACTTATGATTCCACCTGAAGGAAAATTGACTTTGCAATCTTGGATGCTGAATTTGAAAACTGACGACTTGTAACCAGTTTGGAAAACTGAGTGTTTTCCCTTTACTTTTTAGAATTGTTATCACTGACTTATTGAAAGAGAGTTAAGGCATGGTAGCTAAATCTGCAGATCACACAAAGGTAGGTAAGAAAGTTTGTTGTGTACAAGAAAATGGGGCGGGGGGGATGGGATTTTCTGTCTGTGCTCGCCCCGAAATTGGAAAAAATTTCAATTTTGGGGCAAGGTCATCAGAACTTTGCATGGTCCACCCCCTGCCTGCTATGATTCCCAGGGTGAGTGGGACGGGAAAATTCCCCCCAAGGAGTTGCAGATGGGTACGGATAGTTTCAGTGAATGGGCAAAAATCTGATAGGTGGAGCGTAATGTGGGAAAATGAAATTCATAAGTTCATATAATATAGGAGCAAAATTAGGCCACTCAGCCCATCAAGTCTCTCCGCCATTCGACCATGGCTGATATGCTCCTCATCCCCATTTTCTTGCCTTCTCTCTATAACCTTTCAATCCATTACCAATTGAAAATCTGTCTAACTCCTCATTATATTTATTCACTGGACCAACATTCATCTCACTTTGAGATAGCGAA
Source organism: Carcharhinus amblyrhynchos (assembly GCF_965287045.1). Classification (NCBI taxonomy): domain Eukaryota; kingdom Metazoa; phylum Chordata; class Chondrichthyes; order Carcharhiniformes; family Carcharhinidae; genus Carcharhinus; species Carcharhinus amblyrhynchos. The sequence goes on from NC_137329.1 coordinate 101,327,936, forward strand.
TTCCACAGATTCACAACGCTTTGCGAGAAGTAGTTCCTCCTCAACTCTGTTTTAAATTTGCTATCCCTGATCCTAAGCCTATGACTTCTCATCCTAGAATGCCCCACCAGCGGAAGCACCGACTCCACATCTACTTTATCCATACCTTTTATCATCTGATATACCTCAATTTGATCTCCCCTGATTTTTCTAAGTTCCTCATTCTTCTCCCAGAGAGTGTTGACCTAAACTGTTCAAAGTTGTTCACTTTGGCAGGAAGAATAAAGAAGCAGAGTGTTACTTAAATGGAGAATGACTCCAGGATTCCGATTTGCAGTGGGATTTAGGTGTTCCAGAGCATGAGTCATAAAGAAGTTAGGATACAGATACAACAAGTAATTAAGAAGGCTAAAACATAAGAACATAAGAAATAAGAGCAGGAGTAGGCCATCTAGCCCTTCGAGCCTGCCCCGCCATTCAATAAAATCACGGCTGACCTGAAGTGGCTCAGTTCCACTTTCCCGCTTTCTCCCCATAACCCTTAATTCCCTTGTCTGTCAAAAACCTATCTTCCCGTGTCTTAAAAATATTTAGCGAGGTAGCCTCCACCACTTCAACGGGCAGAGAATTCCAGAGATTCACCACCCTTTGAGTGAAGAAGTTCCTCCTCAACTCCATTCTAAACTGCCCCCCCCCTTATCTTGAGGCTGTGCCCTCTAGTTGTGTTGTCCTTTCTGAGTGGGAAGAATCTCCCTACCTCTACCTATCCATCCCTTTCATTATCTTATATGTCTCTATAAGATCCCCCCTCATCCTTCTAAACTCCAACGAGTACAGACCCAGTCTATTTAGTCTCTCTTCATAGTCCAACCCCCTCATCTCCGGTATCAGCCTAGTGAACGTCCTCTGCACTCCCTCCAAGGCCAAAATATCCTTCCGCAAGTGCGGCGACCGAAACTGCACACAGTACTCCAGCTGCGGCCTCACCAATGCCCTGCAGCAAGACCTCCCTGCTTTTGTATTCTATCCCCCTCGCTACAAAGGCCAGCATCCCATTTGCCTTCTTCATCATGCTATCCTTAAATACATGCTATCCTTAAATACATACTATCCTTAAATACAAGAAGAATTGGACATTAAAGTAAGGATATTATGCCTCAAGACATTATACAAAGCATTGGTGAGACCATAGCTGGGTTTCATTGGATCTACTAGCTTCTGGCAGGAATTCCGAAGACCCAGTGAATTGGGCACCAGGGCTAAAATGGGAAACATGTCATAAGTCAGACCTACTGCAGTTCAAATGGCCTGGTCCGCTGGCAGCGATCAGGTTTCTGCCCACTGTGGGTGGGAAATGAATGGATATGAACATGGCATTTCAATGTAATTACTGGATTTGAGGCTGGATGCTCTGGCCTGCCAGTACGCTGCTTTATAAACATTGCTGATAAAAAAGGGGAAGTGAAATTGTGTAATTGATTCAACCTGTCAATCAAAGGCAGAATGTTTGTAAACTTTGCAGTTAGGAATAAAGGCAGCAATTGAGATGCATTCAACCATGAAAGGAAAGAAAAACAAAACAAACAGATCTCCTGGCTAGTGGGTAAGTGAACCAACCCGTCAATCAAAGCACTTCAAAGGAAGAGGTCCAATAGGTTTATTTGGAATCACAAGCTTTTGGAGCGCTGCTCCTTTATCAGGTAAGTCACCCTTCCACATAGAGTAAAAGTCAATCTAAGCTTTGACTTTCATTAATGTACATGCAAAACTTTTGAACTGATTTAATTGAGGTTGCAAACAAATAAAGCACATGCAAATGAAGGCTATGACTGCAAGGTAAACTAATCACTGGACGATAACTTTCAGGCCCCAAGATGTCATATTTATGGGATACCCAAATGATGCGCTGGGAACATCCTTTCCCACCCCTACCCAAAAATGTCCAGGTAAGGTTTGCATGTCAGTTGACTGGGAGTGAAAGCTTCCCATGGGCAATTGCACTGTGCCGGGAATTGTCCAAAAATGCAATAGAAATCCCAAACTTCAGATGTTTCTGATTGTGAACATCAATAGTTACTCAGAAAAAGTCAGAAAAATTAAAACAAATTCTAGCTTCTAGGATTCTCCTCCCCAACACAACCAAAATGGACACCCTCGCTGACCTGACCCCAAGGGGTATCCTCCACACCCTCACCTTGCAAGGGGATTCACCACCTTCATGAGATACCCTACATCCCCTGACTACCCATCCCATCAGACTCCTCCACACCCGCATCCCCAAGCCCGGAAGGGTCTCTCCCATGACCCCCACATACAGCTCCCCCTCATCAGCAAGGGACCACACACACTTGATATAAAATCATCAACCCACAGGTTCCCCTATCTTAGTGGCACAGTGGTTACAATTTCGATCCCAGGCATATATTTATTTTAAATCTGCAACATTAATTTTATTTTGAAGGAATGAGACTCAACATTTTTCAGGACTAGTGAGTGTTTTTATTAATAATTATTATTACATTGTAGTCTTTAGTATGTCAATAATGAGTAATTAGATTAAGTTCATGACTTAACCATGATTCTCATATGGCTACCATGGGCAAAGGCAGGAACAGTAGCACTGTCTGTGGCAGAGCCCAGTATCTCTGACAACATCTTCTAGATTTTCATGTTTAATTCTACCATCCAGAAGAACAAGGGCAAGCGCAAGGGAACATTACCAACAGCAAGCCACTTACCACTGTGACTTCAAAAAATATTGCCGTTCTTACATTATCACTGGGTCAAAATCTCTACCTAACAGCATTGTGGTGTATGTACACATGGATAGTAGTGGTTCAAAATGGCAGCTCACCACTACTTTCTCAAAGGCAACTAGAAATGGGCAATGAAAAATGTTGGCCCAGCCAACAACACATGCATCCCGTGAAAGAATAAAAAGAAACTGTACATTTGTGGACAAGAGAAGTTGCTTTCAAGTTTACATAATAATGACATTGAGTGATGACAAGCTTGTCTTAATTAGGAAGATGAAATCCGAGCAATTATATGCCGAGCTAGTTCAGTTTGGACTGTTTTGCATGCTGGTGATTCACAGAAGTTAGCCATTAAGACTTTGTTTATGTTATATTTCATTTTATGTTCATGTTCTTAATGTCAGAAGGTCGTGGGTTCAAGTCTCACAAAGGACTGGGACTTCCCACACCTGTGGGGTTTTCCAGCAGCAGATATGGCAAGCTACTGCCCACTGGTGGGATCTTCCAGTCCTGCCAAAATCTACAGTGTTTTGAATAGCTCACCCATCCTGCTGCCAGGAAACCTGCCACAGGGAGTCAACTTCAACAGGACTCACCATCAGGAAGGCTGAAAATCCCACTCTAGAGCTTGAACTTATAAACTAGTCAATACTTCAATACAGTGCTGAAGGACTTCCATATCATACTTAAAGAGTGCTGACATATTGATAGTGCCATGTTACAGGTGAGACTTTAAACTGAGGGGTAAATTCTCTGGTACTATCCATTGTGGGAATTGTCACGTTTGGGACAGAACATTTGATAGAACATTTAAAGAACTATTGACCCCAGGTGAGAATTTCCAATCTTGGGGCAGATGCAACCAAAACATCCTGGGTCTCCATCTATGTGCAAATGGACACAAATAAAAATGGCATGATACCAACTGGTTAAAAGTAGATGAGTTTTCCTTATGTTATACCAATCATCTATCTCTTAGCCAGTGCTGTCAAAGCGGATTAAATGGCCATTTATCCCATTGTGGTTTATAGGCCCTTTCTTTGAGCAACCTATGTTTGCCAGGCTCCCAGAATAAAAATTACCCCAGGCTGGAGATTAAAACCACAAAATACTTCCACACGTTAAAAAGAGACAAATTTAATAAAATGACACCATACATTGTACACAATGAGCAAAGAACAAAGGACAAAGAAAAGTACAGCACAGGAACAGGCCCTTCAGCCCTACAAGCCTGCTCCAATCATGAAGCCTGCTTAAACTAAAACCGCATGCACTTACAGAATCCATATCCATCCATTCCTATCCTATTCATGTATTTGTCTTGTTGCCCCTTAAATGCCGCTATTGTACTTGCTCTCACTCCCTCCCCGGGCAGCGCGTTCCAGACATTCACCACCCTCTGTGTAAAAACCTTGTCTCGCACATCTCTAAACTTTTCCCCACATACCTTAAACCTATGTCCCCCTAGGACTTGATCTTTCTATCCTAGGAAAGAGCATCTGACTATCCACTCTGTCTATGCTGCTCATAATCTTGTAAGCCTCTATCAGACCATCCCTCAACCTCAGTTCCAGGGCACAAGAATTTGAACTATAGTCTGGATTGGCAAATTGTATTGATGCCAATATTTGATATCTTATATTTTTAGGAAAACATAGCAAAATTATTGGGGTCAGTTAGCTGGATGTCTATACTGTGGAGGAGAATGCCATTTATGGTGGTGCATGGAGAGCTATATCCTTGCCTTGCCCCTCCTTGATGTAAAGTTCTGGCCTCAGAACTCTCCATTCTGAGGTCAGAGTTGTGAGACTTCTTACTGTAATTACAATTACGACAGCCAATGTACTTCAAATTAGCTCATAATTTTTTAAATGTATCTAAATGGTTTCCCTGTTTATACTGTTGTGGATTTGGCACGGACTCAATCTGCAAAGCCATTTGAGTTAACCGCATCCAAATATCTTTCATGACTTGGTGAGCAAATTGGGATTCAATGGCAACATTGCACTGTTGCTATACAGAATCAAATTCACATGCTTTTGTCAGAAAGAGCTATAGTGAAGGCTGAGAGTGTAAGTACTCTTGCACTCAGCAGAATGGAAATGAGCAGGGTAAGGAAAAGGTGAAATACACCCCAGTGTAAAAAGGTGAGTGAATAAGTGCGTACCAGCCAGATGTGGTGAGTGACAGTAACTTTTAAACATGTGGGAGCGAGACTGAAATGAATAAGTTAATTGAAGCAAAACATCTGTACAATTAAACAGGGGCAAAAAAAAGGTAAAATAACTAAAAGTTAAAGAGACAGAGAACAGTGAACTTGAATGATGCGAAAGATGTCAATGGAGCAATTTAAAATTAGGAAGACACTCGGGGGGAGTTTTCCTGTCCTGCTTGCTATGGGAATTGTAGCGGGTGAGGGGGAGGAGGGGAGGACCATGCAAAGGTCCATTGACCTTGGGCGCGATTTTCCAGCTAGAAAATCTTGCCTTCAAAGTCTTACATTTACCATTTATATAGATGATCTGGAGGAGGGAACCGAGTGTAGGGTGTCGAAATTTGCTGATGACACCAAGATTGGGGGAACGGCAAATTGTGCGGAGGGTGTGGAGAGTCTACAGAAGGATCTAGATAGGCTGGGCGAATGGGCCAGGAAATGGCAAATGGAATTTAATGTTGGCAAGTGTGAGGTGGTCCACTTTGGTAGGAAGAATGGTAGGAAGGACTATTACTTACGGGGCGAAAAACTGCAGCAGGCAACGGTGCAGAGGGACCTCGGGGTTCTTGTGCATGAGTCGCAAAAACCCAGCTTGCAGGTGCAGCAGGTGGTCAGGAAGGCGAATGGGATGCCGGCCTTCATAGCGAGGGGGATTGAATATAAAAGTAGGGAGGTCTTGCTGCAGCTGTATAGGGCATTGGTGAGGCCGCAGCTGGAGTACTGTGTGCAGTTTTGGGCGCCGCACCTGCGCAAAGATATTTTGGCCTTGGAGGGAGTGCAGAGGAGGTTTACTAGGCTGATACCGGAGTTGAGGGGGTTGAGCTATGAGGAGAGGCTGAATAAACTGGGCTTGTACTCGTTAGAGTTTAGAAGAATGAGGGGAGATCTCATTGAGACGTATAAGATGATGAATGGGATGGATAGGATAGAGGTGGAAAGACTCCTCCCGCTCAGAAAGGACAGTAGGACTAGGGGGCACAGCCTCAAGATAAAAGGGGGGCGGTTTAGAACGGAGTTGAGGAGGAACTTCTTCACTCAAAGGGTGGTGAATCTCTGGAATTCTCTGCCCGTTGAAGTGGTGGAGGCTGCCTCGCTAAATATTTTTAAGACGCGGGTTGATGGGTTTTTGATAAGAGAGGGGATTAAGGGTTATGGGGAGAGGGCGGGAATGTGGAACTGAGCAGCGACAGATCAGCCATGATCTTATTGAATGGCGGGGCAGGCTCGAAGGACTGGATGGCCTACTCCTGCTCCTATTTCTTATGTTCTTATGTTCTTATTTAGAGAAGGGGTTAGAGGGTAATATAGAAGAAAGTGTATGGGGGCAAATAAAATGATGTTTGAATTTCTCCTACTGGGTCAGTAAGTAGACATGGAACCAACTTCATTGTTAGATTCAGGAAGAACCCAATGTGGGTATTTATGTGCAAACACACAACTGAAGTCTGTGTTCAGATGGTGTGATTTCAATAGGTAAGGTTTTTTCTTCATGTTATTTTCGGTTTTTAGTTTAAATATAAGCAGATGTATTATTCCTCTGCATGCCGAGCGCAAGAAAACGTACATGAAAGGAATTTGCTTTGCCAATCGACTTGTTTGCGCATTCGACATGGTGCTCCTGCTTATATGGTTACAACAATATTTACATAGGGGCAGCTGCAGAGCTATTTCACACAGTGGACTCATGGTGAGATCTTCCATTACTGAGAATGATCTTTTTCCTTTTTGTCAGAAATGAGGTAATCTCTTGGTCTCCAGTGTTTCAGGGTGGGGTAAAATTATTAGCAGTTATCCATTGAGGCCTCGATTTAATATTGTAATTTTTATTGGGTTTCAAGAAATTGGTTATTGCCTACTTAACTTTAGCCTTTGCTGTAACCCTGGGCAATTTCATTTGGTTGCACAAATCCAATTAGTAAAGTTAATTGTTACCCCCATTCCAAAAAAATTAAGAGAGAATGTAAAACCCTTTGACACTAGCAGCATCACTGGAGGCTAGCCTATTGTTATCCAGTGCCAAAAGCTCTTAGCCCCTCTCTCATACTCATCCAAAAACCCCCATGCCAATTTCAGTTCAGTTCATTTCATGCACAAAGTTGTGCTGATCTGGAAGATAATTCCCTGCAAAGTTTGGGAGCGAGCCATGCCTTGATTGTGGTCTGAATTATTTATTTTTTCCTCTCTATGTCATTCTATTATGCACTTTCATATCACAATTTAACAAAACAAAAAAGGATTAACATCTCCAGCCCTCGTTGGGTTAAGGTTTTAATGATTCTGCAAGTGTGCAATATTTATTTAAAATAATATGTTGAAAGTCATGCATGGGATATTTTCATGTTGCTTATATAAGATGGAGTATTCCTCACAGAAGTTATCAAACTGATCAAAAAATAGCTGTCAGATAAATGACATTTTAGTCCTACAAATACTCTTTTATATCTGACAAACTCATTAATAAAGTAAGGCCAAAAAGAGGAAAAAAGCAAAGGAGTCTTATTGATTTCACCATTAGCGTTTGATATGCCAGGTATAATTTCCATAATTGTGATTTTTGAGAACAGTACACCGTAATGATATTGTACTGCTGTTTTCTGAATCCATTGTTCTTTATATTTACAGTGACTTAGAAAAAGGGATGAAAAGGTTCCTTACTATGTGAAGCTGAAAATTCAAACTTTGATCTTTCACTTTATAGTTTTGGTATTCACAGCAGGGGATGTATTTGCTAAAATATCACATGTTTTTGTCAGAAAAAAGCAATTAACAGCTAAGTACTAACTAAGTGGTTCAGCCCAAGAGTACTGTACTATTTGGCTTAAAATTTCCCAGTTAGTTTGGAGCTGCCGGGAAAGCAAATCATTTCATATTTTACCGAGAAATTAAAGGGGCACCATCGTGACAATGGTTTCAAATTTATTTATCAAAGTATGGTTGAAAACTGGCGCATTAAGAAAACATCACTCCTTTATCTTGTTTGTGACAAGTAGCTGTTCTGCAGCCTGTCTCCCTCTTACATGACAATGATTCCCCACAAAGAATTAAATTGTCAATTTTTCATTATGTATTTTTATAGATTACCTAAGTGATTCAGTGTTATTTGATTCAAGCTATAAGCAGTTTACTGATTGACTGTTACAGTGAAGCCCTGCTGACTTTCTGATGAAATGATAAAGTGCTTATATCAATGAGAATTGATGCTATTTGTTTGGTTAAGTATGCATGAGGTTTTGAAAGCTTGTATACATGAGAAAAATGTCTAACAAAAGAGATTGTATTTATCTTCTCTATTATTTATGAACAGTACAATCGCTCAAGCTACTGCAGTGAGTCATTCATGCAAACAGAAACAAACCTTCTTTAAAATAGTTGATTCCGTTACTTAAATGATTTTAGATTCAACGTTCCTATAAAGAGCTATTTGAAATGTATTTTTTCCTCCCTACAAAACAGAGCTGGGGAAACAGACTGCTCAGAATGAATATTGAGACTAATTCTCTAGAATATTCCAAATTTTAATAGCTATTTTTCAAATTGCAAACAATTATTGGAAATAATTGCAATTCAGCAGATTACAAAAATGCCCGTTGTACAACACACTATGAAGGAAGTGCCTCTGAATGGTTGAGATATCAATGATGTAAAAGTGAAATCAATATGGTAACATCATGCCTACTTTTAACAGGGTTCTTTATTGAACATTGGTGAATGTAAAATGGGTGAACATACAAATGGTTGGAAATGTTTATTTGTTCATTTGTTCACTTCTCAATTATTCTAAGTAAAACTGACTGCATCTGCAATTTAAATCTGTGACTTTCCATGGTAATTTTAGGATTAAACATACCATAACCTAGTTTTAATCCAATGCCTCGAGAGATTTCAAAAAAGATTGGGCCTTAACTTTCTCTTGTGGTAACAATGAGGTTGCCTTATTTTTGTGTAAATCACACAACTTTAGGCAAAGGTGATTAAACATAAAAAACCCAAAGTTGTTTCACTCTGCTGTTACCTTGGTGAAAACTGTGTCACAGTGACCTAGTGGTTAGCACTGTTGCCTCACTGCACCAGGGACCCGGGCTCGATTTCAAGCTTAGGTCACTGTCTGCGCGGAGTCTGTACACTCTTCCCGTGCCTGTGTGGGCCTCCTCCAGATGCTTCGGTTTTCTCCCACAATCTGAAAGATGTGATGGTTAGGTGCATTGGCCATGCTAAATTCTCCCTCAGTGTATCCGAACAGGCGCCAGTGTGTGGCGACTAACGGATTTTCACTGTGGTGTTAATGTAAGCCTACTTGTGACATTAATAAAAAAACTTATAAAAAACTGCATCTTGCTTGTTGGCTCATCATTTAAATACATTGAACTGCAGGTCATTTTTGTATTTTTACTTTGGGTGCAAACTAAACTCATTGCAGAAAGTTACGTCTTGCTAAATGTAGTCTCAATATCCTTTTGCCATTGTGAAGAATGTTCATTACTGCCAACAATCACTCTGATGCTGAAATAGGGAGTTTCAATTTTTCAGGTATTAATCATTGGATGTTTGAAAGATGTTAAGTTTAAAATTTAAACTTTTTAATAACTTTCTCACAAATGTAATCCAATCCTGTTGCCCTCTCTCATGAAGATACAGTTGCATTCCCTGTTTAATCAGTTCCCAGATGCCCACACTTTCAATAACCTGCCTGCATACCATACAAAAACTTGATAACCCTAAAGGTTCAGGGGCAATTCTACCTAATACAGACACAGTTAGCAGTATAACAAGCTGTTGAGAAATCAAATGATATGTCAGCCTGTACGGAAAGGTTAAAGTATAAAAGTAAAGGAAGCCTTGCAGCATAAACGAGATCACAATTAAGCTGGGATTTTCTGATCCACTCCACACCCACTGCAGGTTTCTCGATGGTGGAGGTGTCTTGTCATTTGCCACCAGTGGGACCTTCAAATCCCACCGAAATAAATGGTCATTTGCCTTTCTCACTGGCTAAGCCGCTGTGTAATCTGTCGGGTGGGGGGCGGGGGGGGCGGAGTCACCTTTGGCAGGACCAGAAGGTACCCTTGGAGTACTGTGTAGAATTTTGGTTCCTTTCTGAATGAAGGATAGACATGCATTGAGTTGTGGGGGGAGTGGGGAGAATTGGTGATGCAGCAAAGGTTCACTAGACTGATTTCTGGGATGGGGGAGAATTATTGTTCCACGAGGAGAAATTAACTATCGAACAGTGTTCCCTGAAATTTAGAAAACTGAGAGGTGATCAAGCTGTAACATATGGGGCTGGATTTTCCAACCTCGCCCACAGCTAGGATTCTCCGGTCATGCTGCAGTGAACAGAGATTTGGCTGAGTGCCAAATTCTCCATTCTTGCTGGCAGCCATTGCGGGTCTTGAACGGCTGGAGCATTCCAGCCATAAATCTCTCAGTGGACTTGACAGAGTACGTAGGAAATTATTTCTGTGGCTGGAGGGGCTTATTTTGAAAATATTCTGGTTTTTTTCATTCTTCCTACTGAAGTGATTAACCTCAGATTTCTCCACATTATACTCCAACTGCCACCTGACTTAACCTATCTGTCACAACAAGCTCTTTCGCTGAGTGTGTTTCCTTCTGAACCAGTTTGCAAAGTGTGTATGTGATGAAATGTGTACCTCTTGTACAAAAGCATTGCTGTCTGCACACATATTCTTTAAAACTATTTAAAGAATATATGAATAAGGATTTCAGGCCAGCAATCGGATAATGGCTTGTCCCTGTTTGTGAAGAGTCTACGTTAATGTGAAAGCTTTGTCCTTTACATGCAGCGCCATTTGCGAAGGCAAAGATTCTCATCTAACACGATGCCACGTTAGTAAACAGTGGAAAAGAATAAGATATTTATTACTTTTTTTTAGTTCTTTCTTTTAAAGTTTCAATGTTATATTTTAATGGAAGATTATCATGGATACGTGGCCTGTTGGTATAATAATAATATTAGTGATTATAAATTATTTATAGTAATTGGTAACTATATATTCATGATGAACTGGGACCTGAAATACTAGTCTTTTCAAAATTGTCTTGCAGGCTGGTTTCATAAAGCTTTGCTATGATGCAAGGAATAACTGGATACCAAAATGATTATATATGAACTGCATCTCTTTATTCAGCCACTCGTTTGGCTCTGTCTCTGACACTTAACATAAAGATGAAAGACAGTGTCCATGCACCATTTTTCCAACAGGGTCAACTGTGATGGAGCAAGCAGTGACCCAATAACCTCAGCACACTTGTGCTAAAGGAATCAAATTTGAACTTGCATTGAATGGATGTTGCTTTGCTACGTGGCATATCAGGGTGTTTCTTTCCTTATCTCATTGGCATTTCCAACATATACCAGAGCTGAAAATCACTGTTCCCCACAGTTCCTTTCCATCAGGGAGTTGCTCAGACTGTCTGTAAAATGCATTTGTCTTAATTGCCTGTGTTGAATTTATTCAGTCTTCGAAGATTGTAGCGGTGGTTTTTTTTAAAAATTCCCATTGTCCAAGATAGACTCAAAACTGAGTGTTCGAAGGCAAAAGGTTGCTTTCTTCAAGGTGCTCCCGCTATTTATCACATCTGAACTGGACTTTGTGTTTGGACTCTGATCAAAGTAGAGCCGCTGTGAAACAGACACTGAAGAAATTACTGATTTAGGTTGTGTATATATTGTGCAATTACAACAAAATTCTCACAAGGGACAGTTTACTTAGTAGTTGTGGGAGAAGCCATTTTCAGTTTCATTAATATAAAAAGAACGATGATTACAGCTGCACCTAATCTAAGATTTATTTATTCATGGGGGAAGGGCTTTTGGAAGTTCATTTTCACATATAAAACAGCAGATTGTTGGGAGCAATCACAGGCTGTTAACAGAATCAGCAGGTTCCAATGCCATCTTAAATTGCAAACGCAAAACACTTTGTTTATTAATGCCATCTAAACACTGAGATTTTGCTAACGGCTTGTAACAAACTCGGAGCAATCCATTGCTTTATTTTATTAGATACATGCATTTCTACTTTAAAAGCTATACGTGTAAAATGTCAGCCAACTGGTCTGCTAGCTATTTGTCTGGAATCCATTACAGAGATGCGGGAGGGAGAAGGGTGCTGGAAGCACTGAAGCAGCATCAAGTGGCAGTGTTCAGTTTTTTGTGGTGACTTGTTGTTGCCAGGGTATGCTGAATATCATACTTGTTTGCTGAAATTCTATCCATTGTGCAATACAATTGGAAAAACTGCAATGAGAGGGCCTGTTGTTGGGGTGAGTATTTTTACCAGTAACATAACCACCGACTTGTACACTGTAGAATGTGTATCAATGTAATTGGCATTGGTACAAGTGTCACTTCTCTGAAAACATCCACACTCTTTGCGCGGGTAATCACATCATGAGCAAAACCAGTCTTGGTTCAGAAATATCCCATTTCTCCAGACGGCATGGTGGCACAGCGGTTAGCACTGCTGCCTCATAGCTCCAGGGACCTGGGTTTGCTTCCTGGCTTAGCTCACCATCTGTGTGCACGTTCTCCCTGTGTCTGTGTGGGTTTCCTCCAGGTGCTCTGGTTTCTTCCCATGATGTGCTGGTTAGGTGCATTGTCCGTGCTAAATTCTCCCTCGGTGTACCCGAACAGGCGCTGGAATGTGACGACTGGGGGATTGTCACAGTAACTTCATTGCGGTGTTAATGTAAGCCTACTAATAAATAAACTTCAAAAAGAGATTGCCTGTTTTTGTCTAACATGTCGGAGCAATAATCTCTTGATCTTGCTTGATGTCCTACAACCAGCTGAATTCAGATTGTCCAGTCCTCTTGTCTTTTTATCTTTCTTGAACACGAATCGGAGAATTCAGTCAGTTGGACGCTAGACATCTCCTACCTCTTTAATTGTAGGCTGTGAAGACAATGTTTCCTGGCTGCTTAGCAATGCTTTGTCAGCAAACAGTGTTGTGTACAATACTAAAATGAGCTGCACAGTTCATTACGAGCAAAACGTGCAATGTGCAAGGTGAAGTGATCTGTGGCGGAGTTAATTAGACCTCAAATTCTGAATTTACTATTTCTAAAAGAAAATTGATGATTACTTCATCAACAACATTTAAAGCTTCATTAAGGGAGGTCTGTTCGAGCAGCCTCAGGTTAAAATTTTTAACAAGCACTTTAGTGGATAATCTGTGTTATTGCCAACATATGTAAACTTCCTGATGCTAATTGCAGTCAGCTGTGAATTGAACAATGTCTACTTGTCTTCAGGATTAATTATTCACATGTGCAGATTGCATTTCTAAACAAGACACTCATAAATAATAAGACATGCATCAGAACAGATGGGAATTTATTTTCCAACTAAATGATCAGTTTATCAGGAACAAATGTGTGACAATTAACAGCAGATAAATGCTAAATATTGACTAACATCATAGCACGAATTAGCTTCCCGATTTGCTCGATTTTGCAGCACTTTGCACTGGGAGAAATGGGCTACTTTGTGCAGAGTTGTTCTGCTTCAGGAGTGTAAATGAGTGCAGTCACTGCTACATGGTCGGTGCAGCAGTCAACACTTTGAACTCAGGGGCACTTCAGAACCAGCGCAGGAAAACTGTGGATATCCATGTGTGCGACAAAATGCCTTTGGAAGGAGAATTGTCAAAGGTCTCCTAATCCGCAAAGCTGTTTTGGTTTTGTAGTGTGTTGCGGTTTACAGTTGAAAGTTTGAAATCCCTCTACAAGTGAAAACTGGTGTCGGGGAATCTCTTTCTCTGCAAAAACTTTCGAAAAATCAGGTGAAATGTACAGTGTCCATAGTTCTCTACTCGCATGTTTTAGAGAAAAAAATGGGCAGAAATGCTGAAGGGCATTCTACAATCTAACCACCACGCAATTATATTTTTCAACCATATTTCCCTAGTGATCTTTCTGAGCTGTAACACCTGGTCCACATTTATGCATAATGGCAAAAAATATATTACTGGTCATAAACATTACAACTTAAAGTTTACTTAAAACTTAAAAAGCATCCTTTGCATTTTATGAATGGGGTCTTTTGCTAAACATAGTGAAGTAGGTACAGACTTGTGTCTGTCTGTACAGTGGCGGCACAGTGGTTAGCACTGTTGCCTCACAGCTCCAGAGAGCTGGGTTCAATTCCGGCTTCGGGTCACTGCCTGTGTGGAGTTTGCACATTCTCCCTGTGTCTGCGTGGATTTCCTCCAGTTTCCTCCCACAGTCCAAAGATATGCAGGTTAGGTTGATCGGTCATGCTAAATTGACCTGAATGACGGAGGGATATGCAGGGTAAATATGACAGGAATAGGGCCTGGGTGGGATTGTTGTTGGTGCAGGCTTAATGGGCCGAATGGCTTCCTTCTGCACTGGAGGGACTCTATGATTTTATGATTCATTAATAATCAAACTGGTTTAATTATAAATGGCCTGAAGATTGGAAGTTAAGTTGGACATTTCCTTAATTGCTTTGTAATTTTCAGTTTCTCAGGGTCTATTATTGTTTCCCCTTTCCTCTCCTGCTCCTTACGTACCTGCACCTCAGGGACCACAGAGTTCTAAGAAAGCAGTTCATCACTATCTTCTCAATGGTGATTAGGGATGGGCAATAAATGCAGGTCTAGCCAGCCATGCCCACATCCCATGAATAAATAGAAGTAAAAAAAAACTCACTGTAAAACAAAATTCTCCTCATATCCCATCTGTTGGATTTGGAATTATATTGCTATTCCTTCACTGTTGCTGGATCAAAATATTGGAACACTCTCCCTAACTGCACTGAGGGTGCACCTACACCACATGGCAGCTGACAACCACCTTCTCAAGGGCAATTAGGGATGGGCAATGCATTCTGACCCAGCCAGCGACACCCACATCCTATAAATGAATTTAAAAAATCAAAAGCGTTGTCACTTTTACTTAGAATCATAGAACTCTACAGTGCAGAAGGAGGCCATTCAGCCCAACGAGCCTGCACTGACAACAGCCACACCCCTGTAACCCTATGCATTTAGTCTGCTAATCTCCCAACACTAAGAGGCAACTTACAATGGCCAGTCAACCTAACCTGCACCTTTTTGGGCTGTGGGAGGAAACCAGAGCACCCAAAGGAAATCCACGCAGACAGAGGGAGAATGTGCAAGTTCTACACAGACAGTCGCCCAAGGTTGGAATTGAACCTGGGTCCCTGGCACAGTGAAGCAGCAGTGCTAACCACTGTGCCACCGTGCCACTCATGGTCCACTTAACGTGATTCCTTTTTTATTTCCAGGTTTTCTTATTTCCTGAGTGGCTTCACAAAGATCCTTGTAATTATTAACCTATGGATATAATCAGGAAGTGTGCATTTGCAAAATGGGCTAATTCTTTCTCAGCTGAAGTTATTTCTCACCACTGCTGTTGCTGGAAAAGAGATATTGTCAAGGTCAACACAAATTTATCCTCATGTATTTGTCACGATGCTGACATCTGTTTCACACTTTGAGACCTTACCAAGTTTTAAAATTGGAACTACAATACTAAGACCTGACCTCTTAAGAATGATAGCAGTGTAATTTATGAATATGCGCACTGGTGAATTATGGAAATGAAGCAGCATGAAGGTAGTATTGCAGATTCCCCTACCCTAACTCACAAAACATAACAGGAAGTTCCTAAAAGACCCACAGCCTATTAGAGCAAAGAAAGGTACAGCACAGGAACAGGCCCTTCGGCCCTCCAAGCCTGTGCTAATCAGGATGCCCGAACTAAACTAAAAAAAAACTGCCTTTACTTGGTCTGTACCCTCTATTTCCTCACTATTCATGTACCCATCTAGATGCCTCTTAAATGTTACTAATGTGCCTGTTTCCACCACCTCCTCTGGCAGTGCATTCCATGCACCCACCACTGTGCATGAAAATCTTCCCCCGCATGTCGCCCTTAAACTTTCTCCCTCTTGCCTTAACCTGTCCCCCCTTGTAATTGACACTTGGAAAAAGCTCCTGACCATCCACCCTGCCTTTGCCTCTCATAATTTTGTAGACCTCTATCAAGTCTCCCCTCAGTCTCTGTCTCCCCAGTGAAAATTATCTACCATTTATTAGTCTTACGTTGAAATTCCTCTCGAACCTCATAATGACCTCCTGCCCTATAACCCTCCAGGAATTCTATATTCCTCCAATTGTAGTCTCTTAATCATTGCCCACATACCTCACCTTACCACTGGTGTCAGTCATGTAGCTATATAGGGCATGCATATAGAATTCTTTTCCTCAACCTCTTGCATCTCCAGCTCACCCTCTCCGCCTTTGAAACCTACCTCTTCACCCTGGGTTTTGTCACGTATCCTAATATCTGCTGCTTTAACTCGATTCAAATTATTGCCTGGCTATACTCCTGTGAACCTCTCACGATATTCTACCTACTTAGATGTCTTCAACTGAGGAATGGTAGACTGAAAGTTGTTATGCGACGCTGGATCCTTGCACTCCTTATGAAGGATAATGATCCGTGCCAGGTTTAATGAATTGGGAAGAGTGCCAGTCTTCAGATCATGGTAATATAAATAAAAAATTAGAGGAGCAATCAGCAGGGTTTTTTCAAATTAAAGGTCTCCTTGAAAATCATTCACCGTTGGCAGCATACATAATATTTAACAATTTCTAGGAAGGTTGCAAGTTTTTCCTAAAACATTGAGAGAGGACAAACCAAGTGAAGTACTTTCAATGCGTTTTATTTTAAATGGCAGCATATTGATTTTTTAAGGATGTTCCAAATTATATTCTTAGATACAATGAAAAAACTTTGAACTTTCACGATCCTTTGACAAGGTCCCATGTGAACATGCAGAATTAAAAAATCGTGGGACTTCTGGGGAGAATGTCACACTGGCTAAAAGAAGTTAGAGTGGCACAGCGCCTAGCACTGCTGCCTCACAGCGCCAACGACCCTGGTTCAATTCTGGCCTCGGGTCACTGTCTGCGTGGAGTTTGCACTTTCTCCCTGTGTCTGCGTGGGTTTCTTTTGGGTGTTACAGTTTCCTCCCACAGTCCAAAATTGTCCAGATTAGGTTAATTGACCATGTTAAATTGACCTTAGAGTCAGGGGATTAGTAGGGTAAATGTGTGGGAATAGGGCCTGGGTAGGATTGTGGTTGGTACAGACTTGATGGGCCGAATGTCAGGGGGAATTAGCAGGGTAAATGTGCGGGAATAGGTCCTGGGTTGGATTGTGGTTGGTATAGACTTGACGGGCAGAATGGCCTCCTTTTGTACTGTTGGGATTATATGAAGTCAGATTTTTAAAGATATGAAGCCAAGAATAGATGAGAGACATGTCGCGCCATTGGAGGATTCTGAGTTTCATCTGCCTGAGTTGACTTTGAGTCATCATCCTGATAAATTGGTTTCCATTTTCTCTTGCAGCACCTTTGGAACTCCACCGCACCCCAACCCACCCCAAAACAAATCTTGTTTGATGTCTCCAGAAGTTCCCTCCTTGGTTTCTGGATGTGTCATGGAATATTTAATCATTGATTCATTCCCTTTAAGGGATAGACAGGTTTCAGAGCACATGGCAGGATGGGATGGATCTGATAAAGTTTCTTGAAACTCAAGCAGAAACTATAAAAGTAGCACTGAAGTCATATATTAGCGTGATGATTCTTAGGCATGCTGGAAGCCCGGGGTTAAAGCAACTTGAAGCAGCAGAGAAAAGTATCTAATATCCTTCATGCAAATGTAAGCATGGCTCAGACGATTAACTTTAGCAGCACGGCAAAATAGGAATTGCTAGATAAAGATAGTCTAAAGCAAATATATTTCACCCTCTACCAGCATGTAGGCACGTGAAGAAACAATAATAAAGTTTGGTAGTACAGGATTTGAGTATTGCTAAAATAAAGAGACATGGGGGGGGGGTGATTTTCCCCTTCCAATCCACTTATTTTTTGGTGGGGTCAGTCAGGAGATGCATGTGTGTGCCGATTCGCTGGATTCGCGCATGTGTTCCTGACGCATGTGCATCTCCCACCTCTGGAAATCAGGTTCGGTCAGGACCATTGCAGAAAACCGGTGGGAAGACCAGATAAGTACTTTGAATCTACTTTTAATGTTATTTTCGTGTGATTATCGGGCCCAGGACTGAATTCTCAGGCCCTCTAGCATCTCCCACCCTGCTAGTATAAATTCACTCCGACAGGGTTTAGAATAGCTTCCCAGGGAACAAAAAGGATAACCCTTCTGGAGGGAAGGGGGAGACATTTGGGGCCTTCCAGGGGATTAGGCAGCAGGGCAGTGGTGCAAACTTGGGCATGGGCACTTTGACAGTGCCAGCATGTGCCCCCCAACTGTCAAGGGGCAAAGTGAGCATGCCCAGGGGCACCTTGGCACTGCCTACTGGGCTTGGGGCAGTGCCAAGGGGCGGGGTCTAGGGGGTGATCGGTGGGGGGATTCCTTCTGCCATTTGGATCCGGTTGTGACTGGAATCGTGGTGGGCTGGGGGGTAGTGGGTGGGTGCCTCCCGTGGGGAGAGTCTGCCTTTCGTGGGGGGGAGGGATTGCCTCCCTAGAGGAGGATCTGCTTCCAATGGGGTGGGGGTCTGCCGGGAGTGGTGGGGGGATCGTCATTGCTGGGGAGAGGGCTGGAGATTGGGGCATTCTGTGATGGGGGCGTCAGGAGCGGCCCGGGACTGGTCATGAGGTTGTGATCAGGCCATGGGGGTGTCGGGAGGGGCAGCATTGCGAGGGTCTTATGAGGGACTGCCATTGACAGGGTCTTCCAGGAATCTATACTGTATGATTCTGAGAACAAGAACAGCCAGGTCTCTTTGGACATCCTGGTCTCTCCCCAGTTCAGAAATAATCTTCATTTCTGTTTTCCTAACAAAGTGGATCACCTCTCATTTTTCCATATTATATTCCATCTGCCCACTCTGTCTGTTTAATTCTACTTGAGGCCTCATTGCAATTCACATTCCCACCAAACCTTATGTCAGCAGCAGACATGGAAATATTAGGTTTGGTTCCCACATCAAAATTACTGATGCAGATTGTGAACAACTGGGATCCAAGCACTGATCCTTGTGATACCAGCAGTAGTCATTGGGGAGAGGTGGGTGGGGACTGCAGCTGTGAGGAAAGAGTGCCTCAATGGCTGAGTATTCCTGAAGAGGAATACATCGGTCTGGAAGATACTGGCACCAGGGCTGTGGTCATGCAGTAAGGTGATCCAATGGCTGTGAGGGTGACCACTGAAGCTGGAAACCCCCAGTATGGCTTGAAATATCCATTGAGGAACTCCCCCATAAGAGAGCTCACTGGAAGGCCAATAGGTTTTACTGGACAGGCTCCTCAAGCAGAGGGCAAGACTCCAGACATGGGAAAATGCCCATGAAGGTGGGAAGCAACCCTTGATGCAGCCACTTACATGACTTGATTGGATTCCAAGCAGGCAACCAATCTGCTAACTTTCACTGCCATAGCTGCCACACTAGTTAAATGGCATGGCAGCAGGAAGATAGTAGATGACACAACACCTGTGCTTTTTCACAACATTGTGCCAATCTTCCTGCCTCACAACCCATTGTCATAGGACTGGTAAAATGGTGGTCAATTTGTAGTGCCATTATCTGTAGTGTTCAATGGTTTGATTATGACACAGTAAAAAGTCTGACAACACCAGGTTTTAGTCCAACCTATTTATTTGATAATATACTCACTAGCTTTCGGGGTTACCCCCTTCGTCACCTGACGAAGGGGGTAACCCCGAAAGCTAGTGAGTATATTATCAAATAAATAGGTTGGACTAAAACCTGGTGTTGTCAGACTTTTTACTGTGTTTACGCCAGTCCAACGCCGGCATACCCACATCTTGATTATGACAGCCAGTTCTCTGAGTGTGTATCTATACTTAAACATCTGGATGGAGATAGGAAACTAAGACTGAAGGCAGTCTGAGTTCGGACTGTGTGTGTGTGTGTGTGTGTGTGTGTGTGTGTGTGTGTTTGTGTGTGTGTATAGGAAATCTTGTAATTTCTGATATGTTTTAAAGTATTGTAAATAAATTTGCTATGAATTTGGAACTAGTGCCATCCTTACATTGCTCTGAGATGAATCAAACATAAGATATGTGGAAAACTGGTGAAGGTATAAAAGAAATTGGCAAACTGGATGGTTGAGAAATGTTTAACCTTACTAGTTCCAGCAGCATTTCATTCATCAACATAAGATCCTTTAGTATATTGGGAGGGATGGATTTTTCTCACTACTGGGATGGGCAGTACAGATGTAACACCAATTCATACTTGTAAATGGACTCGGAGCAAAAGGCCAATGAATATTCAGGCAGCTTTCTGTCCAATGTGCTCTTGCAAAATACTTTAGGATAGAGGGTAATTTGTTGATTGAATGATATGTATTGCATCAGACATCCAATGCATTAATGCCATGCATTAATTGATGGGTTCATCATGTTATGAACCCATGCATTAATGCATGACAACATTGCAACAATTAGCTGCTATATCTGAATTTAATACACTAGGCTGAGTGAGTGGGTGAGGTCCTGGCAGGTGGAGTATAACATTAGCAAATGTGAGGTTATCCACTTTGGTGGAAATAATAGTAGGAGGGATTATTATTTAAAGGGCGAAAAGCTGCAGCATGCTTCAGTGCAGAGGGACCTGGGGGTCCTTGTGCACGAATCACAAAAACCCAGTCTGCAGGTGCAGCAGGTGATCAAGAAAGCAAATGGGATGCTGGCCTTTATAGCGAGAGGGATAGAATATAAAAGCAGGGAGGTCTTGCTGCAACTGTACAGAGCCCTGGTGAGGCCGCAACTGGAGTACTGTGTGCAGTTTTGGTCCCCGCATTTGCGAAAGGATATATTGGCCGTGGAGGGAGTACAGAGAAGGTTCACCAGGCTGATACCGGAGATGAGGGGGTTAACTTATGAAGAGAGACTGAATAGACTGGGTCTGTACTCGTTAGAGTTTAGAAGGCTGAGGGGGGATCTTATAGAGACTTACAAGATAATGAAGGGGCTAGATAGGGTAGACGTAGCGAGATTCTTCCCGCTTAGAAAGGATAGCAGAACTAGAGGGCACAGCCTCAAAATAAGGGGGGGGGGGGTGGGGCGCAGTTTAGAACAGAGTTGAGGAGGAACTTTTTCACTCAAAGGGTGGTGAATCTCTGGAATTCTCTGCCCATTGAAGTGGTGGGGGCTACCTTGTTGAATATATTTAAGTCATAGGTAGACAAGGGAATTAAGGGTTATGGGGAGAAAGTGAGAAAGTGGAACTGATTCACTTCAGATCAGCCATGATCTTATTGAATGGCGGGGCAGGCTCGAAGGGCTAGATGGCCTACTCCTGCTCCTATTTCTTATGTACTAACCAGTGAACTAGTCCATGACCAATTGACCTAAAAGGCTTCAGTCCAACAAATTAGGGAATATCTTCTTTTGGAGATTGATAATTTCATCTTGGGGAAAGGCATTCCTTGGCATTCTAAATTAGATTTGCAATGTTAAGTTCAAAGTGGTTACATAGCAACGTACCCTTAGACTCAGGGTTGCAGACACAGCTTGCCCAACCAGTTCAAATGCAAATGTTATGGACAAGGAGATCTCTGCAATCTCATCAACATGTGCCTCACAGGTCACGTGCCTTCAAAACACTGCACAAATTGTGGAAATGCTCACCGAGTCACAACACCAGGGAAAATACATTACTCATGCCTAAAGTGGAACCATTTTCAAAAAAGAAGACCTTGTCAGTTTGACACATGGAAGAGACTCTCCCGGATAGTAAGGTCAAGCTTTGTTGGTACTATTGAAAAATAATTTGCCCATAAAAACAAGAACATAAAAGCAACAGAAGTGAGACCATTCTAGCATGAGGACTCCATTCTTCTAGCAGAGACATTGGCTGATACACAACAGTGAACAAACTTTCAAATTTGATCTTTGTGAAAAAGCCTTTGTGACACCCTCTATGCTCAAAAGTCTGAGAAACTCATACTGGAAAGAAGATTTGTCCAGATTGTGGCCAGAAACAGAACGTTACATGTGCACATTTGCAGCCACACAGGTGAACAGGTCTATTAGTGCCCCTACCGTGACAAAGCTTTTGGCAAGAATGACAGATTAAAGATGTAAGAACGCACACACTCACACTGGAAAATCTTACCAGTACTCATAGTGCGACAAGGCTTCAGTCAGGGGCGGGGGGTGGGGGGGTGGAGGGGGCGGTTGTGGAATAGTGTCGGGGGGCAGGGTGGTGCTGGGAGGGAGGGGTGGTGGTGCTGAGATAACCATATGGGGGCAGTGGTTATGAGAGTACATTTATTTTCCTATGAGTATGGCTGATCATCCATAAACAAGTTGATCACAGTGAACCACAACATAAAAGCGCAGAATGAAAAGATCTTTGTATCTCAAAGTCTTTCTCTGTACTTGGGGAAAACAGACAAATTGAACTCTAAGAAACGGCCTAATATAATATTATATTGTTCAGAATGATTTCATTCAAAACAAATTCTTCATTTAAAAAGGGAGAAGATGTAGTGTTCAATGATTTGATTGATCTGTATTTGATTACAGTAGTTTGTTTTCAGATCTGCGACATTGTACTAGATTGTTTAAGCCTATGGGTGGAGATAGA
This sequence comes from Carcharhinus amblyrhynchos, assembly GCF_965287045.1. NCBI lineage: Eukaryota > Metazoa > Chordata > Chondrichthyes > Carcharhiniformes > Carcharhinidae > Carcharhinus > Carcharhinus amblyrhynchos. Next base: position 101,350,553 of record NC_137329.1, read on the forward strand.
CAGTTAAGAATACCGAGAGAAACTTTTAGAAATAGCAGGCTCTGGGCTCAGGCTATGGGGACAATCTTGAGCTCGCATTCTCCATCCACTGGAATGATTGTGGGGTCTCAAGATCCGACAAAAGATCATGATCTCCGGCAAGATTGTGATATCCAATTGTTGACAACCCCCTACTGGTAACGTTATCAAGTTAACACCCACAATGGGTGTTGTGGGGGGTTAAATGCCTACTCCGATGTAGGGAGAAGTACCAGTTCTAATGGAGGAGGAACTGTTGGTTCTGATAGGGGGAGAATTGCAGGCTTTGACCAGGGGTGGGAAAAGGAGGAGATGCTGGATGCAACTCCCATCCGGATGTGGGGGAGCCCCTGAGACCTCCATAGTGGGCTAATATGGGAATGGGCAGAGGATCATTCATGTTCTTATAGGGGTGCCCTTTAAACATAACGCCCTGATCTCAGCATAGCCAGGCTTTGGCAGCATGTTTAGGCCTCATTCCCTTGCACGAAGGCATTTTTTTTGACAGTGTGGTAAGATCTGGAGTGAAAACCAAGCTTTTTCCCTGGAGGGAAACAAACCGTTTATCTAGCCATAACACTCCGCCAACTTCTGGCAAAATCACACCAAATGAACTTAGTTTCTCTCTCCACAGATGCTGCCAGACTTGCTGGGTTTTTCCAGCACTTTCTGTTTTATTTCAGATTTTCAACATCTCCAGGAATTTGCTTTTGTTATGACTGCATGGTTAGCGCAGGCTGGATGCCAAAATTATTTAAAACCGCAGGCAGCACCAAATTTGTGTTCTGCTGTTGTCAATGGGCAAGTGCTGTTTACGAATGGTGCTCCCTGTGCCAGGATTCTGTGGTCTCTTGGGTTTAGCTCCAAAGTATAAAGTAAAAATGTACAAATTGATTTCCGAGAAACAAAATTTGCTTGCTGACTTCAAAAGGCAGATTAATAACTAATTTAAATGGAAAACTGCAGTCTCTCCGCCAAACACTTCATTCACAAGCAGTAAGGTTAGAATGATCTAAAAAGCACTTAATCTGCGGAGAATATGCAACAACTGTGCACAATTCCCTTCTCCCAGTTGAGACGAGGAACATTTTCTTCCTGCTGGGCTTCTGAGGAAGTATCCTTGAACATCCTGTTTACCATTTTGCAGCTTAGTTTCAGGCCCTGGGGCATGGCTGGAAAAATACTTCGTAATCCATCCAGAGGCCACAGGTAGCTACCAATGAAACGTGTACAGCACTGTGCTCCGGGGAGGCAGAGTCGTGTGAATTTGGAACCACTTGAGAACAAGAACAGTTTGAAAACCAGACAGAGGATAAAGGGAACAAGAACACAGCACACAAAGGAAAAGATATGGGCCGCAGAGGACTAGTATCTGGTCCCTTTCTGAGGACACCTCCAGGGAAAACTGGCAGCATCACTGATATATCGGCCAGCTGAAAGTTTTGTTGTCAAAGGTCTTACTGGTGTTTTCACCACACCATCACCAGGGAGTCGACTGACCTTCATTAGACCAGTAACAGATTGCCAGGGATTAGCTGGCCACTCACACTGAAGAACACTATCTGCTGTTGTGAATTTATTTAACAATGCTAATTCCCCATCCACCAGTTGAAATGATTATGACAAATAAATATTACTATATGTTAAAAAAGTGTATATCTTCTAACTTCTAGCACACAGAATCATAGACTCACGTCTGAGGATTGGGTTAAATCCTGAAAAAGCAGGGGCTGCAATTCTTTCTGAGGAGGGTAGAGTTCTAAAGGACTTGTGTCTGAGATTGATGACATATTTGCTAGAGGGACAGGTGAACCAGTTTATGCATCTGCCATTTATTGTATGATTTATCATTTATAATGAATGCACTTTACCTCTTATTTCAGACTTCACTTATGTTGATTCTGAGTTATAGGCCAAAAATTTACACTCCCCAACCCCCTCTATATTGGCGGCTTCCAAGGCAGTGGGAGGCAGGCGTGAAACTGCGTGGAAAGGATTCCTTCCAGGATCCTGCATTCTCCCAAACTGGTCACACTTTTACACTGTGGTGAGCTGGGTCTCGGTTAGGAAATCTGCGCTTGACACAATTAAGGCCGCTTATTAGCCACTTAAGGGCCTTTTCCTGCCTAGCCACAACACGGTGGGTGGATGGTCAAAGTGGGGGGTAGGGGGCAAACCCGAAAATGCACAGTGTTTGATCCTGCATGGGAAGAGGGAGGGCCAAATCCACCTGAAACCTCTTCTGATTGAGTGCAACCTCTCCTTAAAGCCTGTTGACCTCTGGAAACCCCTCTCACCGCCCCCCGCTCACTCACCTCTGGCCTATCCTGCCACAGGAATCCCAACCACTTATCCGCCCTCTGGTTCCCAGAACTTCTTTCCAGGCAGAACATAGAACATAGAACATTACAGCGCAGAGCAGGCCCTTCGACCCACGATGTTGCGCCGACCAGTTAAAAAAAAAACAATGACCCACTAACCTAAACCAATCCCTTTTCGTCCATAAACCTATCCACGGATCTCTTAAACGCCCCCAAACTAGGCGCATTTACAACCGCAGCAGGCAGGGCATTCCAATCCCTCACCACCCTCTGGGTAAAGAACCTACCCCTGATATCCGTCCTATAACTACCCCCCCTTAATTTAAAGCCATGCCCCCTCGTGCTAGCTTTCTCCATCCGAGGAAAAAGGCTATCACTGTCCACCCTATCTAAACCTCTAATCATCTTATATGTTTCAATAAGATCCCCTCTTAGCCGCCTTCTTTCCAGCGAAAACAACCCCAAATCCCTCAGTCTCTCCTCATAGGACCTCCCCTCCATACCAGGCAACATCCTGGTAAACCTCCTCTGCACCCTCTCCAAAGCCTCCACATCCTTCCTGTAATGTGGGGACCAGAACAGCACACAGTACTCCAAGTGCGGCCGCACCAGAGTTGTGTACAGTTGCAACATGACGCTGCGACTCCTAAATTCAATCCCCCTACCAATAAACGCCAAGACACCGTATGCCTTCTTAACAACCCTATCCACTTGATTCTCAACTTTCAGGGCAGCTCCCTGCAGTCCCTCTTCTGGCCACTGCAGCACTGTTCTCGGAGTGCTGACCTTGGATCTGATTGGCTGGCAGCTTTCAAAGGCAGAATTTTCTCCTGGTGATGGTCGGAAGTCCTGCCTTATGCCAATCAACGCTTGACAGAGTATGAAATGGCTTTGGGCCTGCTGGAGCTGGCGGGGATACGTTTCCCGCTGACTCTTTGGATTGCGGCGGCTGAGCTTTATAATATAAAGGAGTCATCTAATAGTGTATTATCTTCTGTTGTGGTCTAGCTGGGGTTTATGTAGGGGTTGCCCATTACTGTAAGAATGCTACTATTGACTGTTTTCAGCTTTCTTAAGCCTGGAAGTAGGGATGGAAATTAATTCCTGAAAACTTAACTGGAATGTCTATCAACAACTTCACCATCCCTGTAAATCAGCTTCAGCACCAAGTATGTCTTTCTGTTCAATAATGATAACTCCTGGTTTGGTATAAGATGCAGGTTTCAATAATTTCTTCGTTGGCCTATTACATCCAATATAATCCCCCGGACCTTGCAAACGAATGGTTGAGAGTTGTAAGATGATATGTTTAAGCTGACTTAATCAGATGATACTAAAACCCCTGTGCCAGTATCTAGCTCAAATTCTGTCAGATGACCATCGACTTCTAATATAATGCTTCCATAATTATTTTCTCTTTTGTTACCCTCTCCTAGGAAGGTTATTTGCTTTTTTCAGTGGCTCTTCCACTTCTTAGGTTTGATTGTTATTGTTATTGTCTTCTTCTTCCTATAGGTTATTTGTATTTTAGATTGGTGCAGACAATTTTAAGATGTCCTAACTTGTGGCACTCTGCTCCCCCTGCTGGATATTGCTCTACTTGTGAAGGGATTCCCCACCACCCTGAGAGCATTTCAAGATGCACTTCTCACTAATTTTATGGGTGCTTGTTGCTTTCCCTTTTTGATGTCCAACATATTGAGATGTCTTGCCCATATTTTTTCCAAGGGACATCCTATAAGCAGCCATTCTGCTTTGCTTCTGAGGCTCAGTCTGTCATGCTATCTGCATTACCTTTGTGCGAGCTAAATAGTCCGTCATACGCAAGAGATCTGATAAAATTTCATCTGCTATGTGATTGTCTATTAAAATTCATCTCTGAGGATCCTGTAGTCACAATTTTCTGCTAGCCTGTGCAGGTCATTTATGGCTGAATCTACGTATTCAGCCAGTTTTTGTTTCCCCTTGTTAAATTTTGCTCCTTCGGTTATTACGTTTTTTTGTACACCAAAGTAGGCATCAAATGCCTGGAGGACTTCATTGTTTGAGTTTGAAGCCTCATTGACTCCTTGTCTCACTATTATGCTATCTGTAGTAGCTTCTACTGCACAGAGTAAAATACTGACCTGATCCTTTTGTTCCTGCTGCCTCCAGTTGTCCCTGTGTTCAGCCTGTTGTGACACTTCAGTGCTTTGAAAAGGTTATGAGAGTAGAGATGTAGACTACATGCTTGTCTTAAGCCCTGGATCTGTGTCTGCTTCGATAATTTGGCTTGCAGATTGTGATCTGTGCTCCTGCTGTCTGGATTCTGGGCCTGTGCCACTGCCTGCAGCTGCTGCGCCCACAATGTTACATTCTCAAGTCAGCTTTCAATCCTTTTCTCTTGTTATCCTTTTTCCAAGGATTGTGAGTCTTTCAGAATTGCAGTCTTTGCTTGCAGTTGTTTTGGATCTTTATGCTCTGTCTGCTGCCACCATGTTACGGCTTGCATTCCAGGTCTAAATGGGGTTTCTTTAGTGTTTGACTGTTAGCCTGAGAATGCTATCCTAGACTGTTACCCATAAAAGCCATTCTTGTTGATTTACAGGTCTATAAGAATAAAGAACAAAGAAAATTACAGCACAGGAACAGACCCTTTGGCCCTCCAGGCCTGCACCAACCATGCTGCCTGACTAAAACCCCCTACCCTTCCGGGGACCATATTCCTCTATTCCCATCCTATTCATGTATTTGTCCAGACGCCCTTTAAAATTGTCACTATCGTATCCACTTCCACTACTTCTCTTGGCAATGAATTCCAGGCACCCACCACCCTCTGTGTAAAAAATCTGCCTTGTACATCTCCTTTAAACCTTGCCCCTCGCACTTTAAACCTGTGCCCCCTAGTAACTGACTCTTCCATCCTGGGAAAGAGCTTCTGCCTATCCACTCTGTCCATGCCTCTCATAATCTTGGAGGCTTCTATCAGGTCACTCCTCAACCTCCGTTGTTCCAGTGAAAACAAACCAAGTTTCTCCAACCTCTCCTCACAGCTAATGCCCTCCATACAAGGCAACATCCAGGTAAATCTTTTCTCACCATCTCCAAAGTGTCCACATCCTTCTGGTAGTCTGGCGACCAGAATTGAACACTATATTCCAAGTGCGGCCTAATTAAGGTTCTGTAAAGCTGCAACATGACTTGTCAATTTTTAAACTCAATGCCCGGCCGATGAAAGCAAGTATGCCTTCTTGACTACCTTCTCCACCTGCATTGCCACTTTCAGTGATCTGTGTACTTGTACACCCGGATCCCTTTGCCTATCAATACTCCTAATGGTTCTACCATTTACTGTACATTTTCTACCTGTTTTAGACCTTCCAAAATGCACTACCTCACATTTGTATACATATCTCAGTACTCTCTGTAACAGGTTGTTTTCCTGCTTCTCACCAGAACTTTTAAGGTGCTTCTAAAGGGCGTCTTGAAAAATACATGAAAAGGGTGGGAATAGAGGAAAGGTAAGGGGTTTTAGCTCAGTTGGGCAGCATGGTCAGTGTAGGCTTGGAGGGCTGAAGAATCAGTTCCTGTGCTGTAATGTTCGTTGCTCTTTGTAATTCAGTTATTTAATCATGGGATATTGTATCATAGTTACATCAGTATCGGGTGCTCCTGATATTAATCCTTTACTCTACAAATAGTAAAAATTCTCTTGTTTAAACTGTTGATGTGGCTTCTCTCTTTTGGTAAATAACTGGGTTTCGGATTTCATTTTTGATAAAAATGTTACTGGGTCTCAACTGAGATTACAATATTTTCCTTTATGTATTTCCTAATTCTCAAAACTTATCTGTTATGAAGATGTGTTGATTGATTTGATTTGAATTATTATTGTCAATGCATTGGGATACAGTGAAGGGTATTGTTTCTTCTGCAAAAGCATGTCGTTCATAGAGTGCATAGAGGAGAAGGAAAAGACAGAGTACAGAATATAGTGTTGCACTGAATGAGAGTAAAAGATGGAATTAGGTTGTATGCTTTGAACGGCTCGCAAGAAGTGGCATCACTCCAGCGCCATTTTGTTTTGTAATATTGTTCACCTGTTTACCTCACCATGCCATGACCAGATCCCACTTTCAGCAGCTTTGCAAGTGAAAGATGTTTACAAATCTAAAAATGCTTGAACAAGTTAAATAAAGGGACATTTGCAGACCTGGACCTGCCAAATCTGGCCAATGTATTCTGGCACTGATTTTAAAAAATAAATTCATCTAAATCTAAAATGGGTCACGCTGCGATCTCTATAATTCAATTCACTTCTTATTTGTAGCTATAGCCCCTTCATGATGTAGCTGTTGAAGAATGACAGCATTGCAAGGCTATTTATCACAATTTGCTTGTTGAAATAGATCATAGAAATGTGAATTCTACATGGAAAGGAATTTTCTGGAACAAAAACAGAGACAGGTCTTTATACAATTAGATTTGTTCTCCAAATCTGCGCAAGCTTTAGCAAGGGAAAAAAATACATTACAGTTAAATAAAATCTATTTTTCTTGTGTGCTGTGAATAACATTCTTGTTTGTGAAACTGCAATGTCTGGAAATTTAAAATTTGTGTCTTCAAAGAATTATAAATGATTGAAGTCAAACTTTTGAAAGTTTTATGGAGGGTAGCTATTTTATTGACTCGCTATATGTTAATAATAAATATAATTTCAGCTGCTGAAGCCGTTTGGCTTCTTCTTGTGAAGTGATTAGGCAGACAGCTCTGGGAATACTGCCAAGCTTATTGAAAGCATGCATTGGACTCCTTAAAAACTCTTAAGTTATTAACCCAAGCTAACTTGCAAAACAAGATGCCTATTATTAAGTAGATTTTAATTATGTTCAAAATTGATCTCTATATTTTTGATAACTCCTTTTACAAAATTATACACATTCCAATTTATCAGTAGCAACAGTGAACATTTCAAAGCACTAACTTCAACGTTTATTGTGTTAACCTTTTGGAGCATTTTATTCAGCATGATAAGGGTTAATGGGCCGCTATACAGGAACATTTTTTTTTACTCTCCCTTAGGACCACTAAACACAAATGGTGGAATACATAAAGTGACTTAGTGTGGAAAATTCAGTGTAAAGACTCCGCACAGGAAAATAGCAACACAGAATTACAGTAAACTTTTTATCATCCTAAATGCACAGGGAATGGATGGTGTGGGTTAATCAAAAATGCCAGTTAAAGAAGACTTACATTTACCAATGGAATACAGTGCAATACTTGCAGCATGAACCAATATGCAAGTAGTCAGGATGTAAATAACGGTTTTCATTTTCCTTCTAAGTCTTCAACAGCACATTAAAACATAAATTAATGTCTAAAATAATACTGTATACAGGTATGGGTTTTGGATAACTTCAGAATTGCTTCCAGCTAGTAAAGTGACAGTTCCTGTTTGGGGACCATCAGAAATCTTCTTTTGCTTAACATGGAATGGAGGGTCTTAATGACATTACTGTTACTAGAGAGGTGGTGCTCGACAGACTGGAGGGGCTGATTGTGGACAAGTCCCCAGGACCGGATGGAATGCATCCGAGGGTTCTGAAAGAAATGGCGGAGGTGATAGTGGATGCCTTGGTGGTTATTTTCCAGACGTCGCTGGATTCCGGGGAAGTGCCGGAAGATTGGAAAACGGCTAATGTTACGCCGTTGTTTAAGAAGGGTGCCAGGCAAAAGGCGGGGAATTATAGGCCGGTTAGTTTAACGTCTGTGGTAGGTAAAATGTTAGAATCCGTCATTAAGGAGGAAATTGCGAGGCATCTTGAAGGGAATTGCTTGATAGAGCAGACGCAGCACGGTTTCATTAAAGGGAAGTCGTGTCTGACAAATTTACTGGAGTTCTATGAGGATGTGTCTAGGGCAGTGGATAGAGGAGAGCCGATGGATGTGGTCTTTCTGGATTTTCAGAAGGCGTTTGACAAGGTACCTCACAAGAGGTTATTGCAGAAGGTCAGGGGACATGGAGTTGGGGGTAGGGTGTTAGCGTGGATAGAGGATTGGTTGTCAAATAGGAGGCAGAGAGTGGGGGTCAATGGGTGCTATTCGGATTGGCGGTTGGTGACTAGTGGGGTGCCCCAGGGGTCGGTGCTGGGGCCTCAGCTATTTACCATTTATATAGATGATCTGGAGGAGGGAACCGAGTGCAGGGTGTCGAAATTTGCTGATGACACCAAGATTGGGGGAAAGGCAAATTGTGCGGAGGGTGTGGAGAATCTGCAGAAGGATCTAGATAGGCTGGGCGAATGGGCCAGGAAATGGCAAATGGAATTTAATGTTGGCAAGTGTGAGGTGGTCCACTTTGGTAGGAAGAATGGTAGGAAGGACTATTACTTACGTGGCGAAAAACTGCAGCAGGCGACGGTGCAGAGGGACCTCGGGGTCCTTGTGCATGAGTCGCAAAAACCCAGCTTGCAGGTGCAGCAGGTGGTCAGGAAGGCGAATGGGATGCTGGCCTTCATAGCGAGGGGGATTGAATATAAAAGTAGGGAGGTCTTGCTGCAGCTGTATAGGGCATTGGTGAGGCCGCAGCTGGAGTACTGTGTGCAGTTTTGGGCGCCGCACCTGCGCAAGGATATTTTGGCCCTGGAGGGAGTGCAGAGGAGGTTTACTAGGCTGATACCGGAGTTGAGGGGATTGAGCTATGAGGAGAGGCTGAATAAACTAGGCTTGTACTCGTTAGAGTTTAGAAGAATGAGGGGAGATCTCATTGAGACGTATAAGATGATGAATGGGATGGATAGGATAGAGGTGGAGAGACTCTTCCCGCTCAAAAAAGACAGTAGGACTAGGGGGCACAGCCTCAAGATAAAGGGGAGGCGGTTTAGAACGGAGTTGAGGAGGAACTTCTTCACTCAAAGGGTGGTGAATCTCTGGAATTCTCTGCCCGTTGAAGTGGTGGAGGCTGCCTCGCTAAATATTTTTAAGAAGCGGGTTGATGGGTTCTTGATAAGAGAGGGGATTAAGGGTTATGGGGAGAGGGCGGGAAAGTGGAACTGAGCCACAACAGATCAGCCATGATCTTATTGAATGGCGGGGCAGGCTCGAAGGGCTAGATGGCCTACTCCTGCTCCTATTTCTTATGTTCTTGTGTTCTTATGGCTTTTGCAAATAAGAGTATTTTTCAAGAATATAATTTGTTGTCTGTTTTCAAATATATTCCATCTTTTTCCATGACCACAGAAGGGGCTATATATCTCACCACTTCTGAATTATCATAGGATATAAGTGGGCTTGTCAAAACTTGTGCTGACAGATGCAACAGAGATGTAAGTTTGATGAGGGGGGACATGTAATAAAAAGCCGCAGATGTGTGGAAATACAGAGTAAAGTAATCTTAATTAACTGAAATCAGCAAATGAAACTAATTAGTAGTGAATGCTGAATTGTACAATGTTTACTATCCTTCAGCAACACAAAGCAACATGTTTGGACCCACCGTCTTGGTGTTGAGTATTTTAAAAAATGATAGGAAGTAAATCATTTTTACACAGCAAAACTAGATAGTATATGAACATTTATGGGGTGGCACCATGGCACAGTGATTAGCACTGCTGCCTCACAGTGCCAGGGACGCGGGTTCGATTCCCGGCTTGGGTAACTGTCTTTGTGGAGTTTGCAAATTCACCCTGTCAGAGCAAAGAACCAAGAAAATTACAGCACAGGAACAGGCTGTTTGGCCCTCAAAGCCTGCATCGGCCATGCCGCCTGACTTAACTAAAACTCCATATGCTTCTGCGGACCATATCCCTTTCCATATCTCTCCATATTCCATCCCTCCATATCTTTGCATGGGTTTCCTCTGAGTGCTCCAGTTTCCTCCCACAGTCTGAAAGTCATGTGGTTAGCTGCATTGGCCATGCTAAATTCTCCCTCAGTGTATACAAACAAGCAATGGAGTGCGACGATTAGGGAATTTTCGCAGTAACTTCACTGTAGTGTTAATGTAAGCCTACTTGTGACACTAATAAATAACTTTAAGGCTTTAAACTTTAAAGATTAGCATTATGAACCAATGATCTTGTGGTACAATGGGCAGCATTCCTGCCTCTGAGCCAGAAACTCCGGGTTCGAGTCCCATCCCAGGATTTGATGGCCAAGGAAAGTGCGTTCATAATGTAGCTAAACAGATTGAGCTTCAACCTGAAAATCCTTCCAAACACACCAATGGCTGGTGGTAAGAATGGAAGAAATTCCTAGTCAATCATGCTTGATGTGGAATTGCACCCACCAAGCTATATATCTAAGCCTCTGGTAACAGATTAGTAACCTGTTCCAGGAAAAACTAGCAATGGAAGTCTGCCTTATTGCACCAATAGGTGTGGAAAGGGAACTGAAATCATGAATTAATCAGAACAATAGCCAGAATTTTATAGTGTCTTACGGGATAAGGATGGTTTAGGACCTCCTGCATGAAATTGGAAGGTTAATATTTCCTCTAGGTTCCTGTTCAATCACCCATACAGCGATTTTGCACTGGGGTGGTCAAGGCCTCTGTTGAAAAGCCTGCCTTTCTCCAATTATCGGATTGGCCCCTTGAAGCCATTTCTAGCCCAGTCTCAGTTTTTAAACTGATGGGCCAACTAAACAGAGATACATCTCGGATGGGGAAGAGAGGAGGGGGCCCCTTAATTAAAAGCATCCTTCTGAAGTCAGTTGCTATCCCCTGAAGAACTGCTGACCTCCGATCCTTCTTCCTTGCATTGCCACCCCACCTCTACCCCTTGGTCTTCTCTATCATTCCCACTCTGGGACGGATACCCACATAGACTGACTTTCTTTGGAATTTCATCTTCTGTCCACCGCAGCCTGTCACTGCAGGAACTGGAGGAGTGTTGGCTAATCAGCTTGTCCAAATCTAATTTGAATTTAAATGCATCAGTACGAGCTGCTTCCATCAACTCCATTGGAAGCCAGTTCCAGAGTCAGTTCCACTTGCTTACTGAAAAGTTGGGCTGATTTTGTGGATAGAACAGAAGCCCCACTACCAGATCTGAAAGTGTCACGTTTCCACCCTCAGGGGGCAGTGGGATCCTGGCAGCATATTGACAGTGACAGACAATGGACAGCAGACTGCCCCCAGGATCTGATGGCTCAATCATAGGATTTGCTGCTCAGCAGTGCCACTGCTGGGAGTGACAATTGCTGAGGCTGCGACTTCAGGTAGAGGGCACTTCAAAAATGAGCTGTACTCAAAGTGAGAGATTTAATATTGGGGGAACCTGGGCTGAGCAGGGTGGCTCCAATGATCTGGGGTGGGGAAGTTCCTGAGTGAGTGATGGAAAATGCACTGATACTGATTGTAATCCAGTTGCAATTATATAGTTAGCAGGTACTATCGGCAGTGTTGCAAAATTATTATAGCTATGCTGACATGAGTTTTCCTATAACAAACATGTATCTCCATTTTATTTGATTTATTACTTGGAAACATGTCTAAAATTGATTAAATCCTCTTTTGCATCTAAAATGACTGTAACCAGTTCAGTGGTTTATGTTTTGCAATACATTATTGGGAAACAATTGCAATTCTAGCATTGCTGTCATTCTAAGTCATTTAGAAAAAACATTGTGAAAGCAACACTTATATACTTTAATGCCCACTGAAAACAAAATCAACTTCATTTTTCATTGCTGTTCCTTAATGACACGTACTGGTTTATTTTGGTGGCAAATTAATCCTACCAATAAATACATTGTCAATTAACAATGATGTTTTGCTTCTGCATTTTCCTATTACATTAGTAAAACCATCAAAGATTTTATTTGTTTTATTATAATGTTTTATTTATGAGCTATTTCGAATGCTTTATACATTTTTTCTAACTGCAGAATAGATTTCTTTTTCATTTCTTTCCTCTTTTAGGTATTGCTTGCCTATATTTGGGAATGAACTCCTGGGCTCCACATTACTCCATCAAAAATGGCCATTCTTCTGAGTGAAGATCAAATGCAATGTGCCTATTCCACAACAGAAGGTATCATAGCCTTGCCGAGCGTGTGCAATTTCTCCCTGTGATGGCATGGCAGAGATCAGTAATGATGTGGAGATGCCGGCGTTGGACTGGGGTAAACACAGTAAGAAGTTGCACAACACCAGGTTGAAGTCCAACAAGTTTATTTGATAGTAAACCCACAAGCTTTTGGGGTTTGCCCCTTTGTCAGATGAGGGGACCTGACGAAGGGACAAACCCTGAAAGCTTGTGGGTTTACTATCAAATAAACTTGTTGGACTTTAACCTGGTGTTGTGAGACTTCTTACAGAGATCAATAACACAGGGGCAATCACAGCCACAAGTACTTACCTTGAAACCATATATCATAATGTTGGTTCTTTGTCTCCAACTTTCCACTGCAACTTTGCAACTTTTCCTTAACTTATTTAACATTGGGAGCTGAATTTCTAAGTGGTATGACTTCAGCAGGCAGTTCAGATTACAATATCGTAGCTTGGGTCTATGCCTGTGTTTTTTTTGTATGTATTTTTAATTATATGTTTTGGCACTCTTTGAAATTATAAATGCCGGGGATAATTTCTGGCTCTGCAGTTGGCAGGCGGGAAGTCAGTGGTTTCGGAACACTGCTTGATGCTAAGGAAGGAAAGCGAAGCCTTGAGCTGCTGTGAGAATACATCAGAGAAGAGTTGTCGCCACTGGGAATGTCAGGGTGGAAGCCGTATAATTCAATCACTACTGGGGAAAAGAAAAGAAAGAGAAAATGATAATGGCTGCTAAAACTCCAGCCCCATTGTGAAAAAGGAAGATGGGAGGTTGCTACCCCCAATTCCTCAAGGGCAATTAGGGATGGACAAAAGAAAATGTTGGTCTAGCCAGCGCCACCCATATCCTATGAAAGAATTTAAAAGAAACAGAATCTCAGTAAGAGATTGGTTGTTGTTTTGGTCCATTGCTTAGACTAGGGGAAAGGTCACGTAGCTGGTAAGAACCTTAGGGTGCTTGACTTGGGTCCATTTTGATCATTTCAAAGATACAGGGTAGAATTTTCTGATCCCACCCATGCTGGAACTGGAAGTTCCCACCTGAGGTTAACGGATCTTTTGCTTGTCCATCGAATTCAGTGCTTCGCCCACGGCGATCCGTGAGGTTGGTGGGACCAGCAGATTTAGACCACAAGTTTTTTAACTTGATTTCTAACCCACCTCACACATGATCGATTCCTAATTTGCCCAGGAGTCTAGGTCAAGGTCTCAGCTCTGAATTTCAGTTATGAATTAAATGTTTTAAATGTCTATAGTTACAGTTGCCTTTTTAGGAGAACTCTTTCCGTTATAAATTAAAATGGTTAGTCTTATTTTATCTTATCTAAATATTAAATTTCCGCTACTCATTTCTCTGGTGTTTCATGTGATTGCCAAATCCAATTGGTCAGCTCCTGTTGTCCACGTGACCAATCAGGAAGGTATTTGGAATGGTACTATCATCCAATCAAACTCTCATTTTGACATTAGAAAATCTACCATATTGGTACAATTGAATACATTTGAATTTAAATCCAGGGGTCCCAGTGGCGACCCAAGCTTCCAAGGAAGATTGTTGATAAGTTCTCCCTCAGTGTACCCGAACAGGCACCAGAGTGTGGCGACTAGGGGATTTTCACAGTAACAGTGTTAATGTAAGCCTACTTGCAACTAATAAATAAATAAATGGCCAGCCAACTAAATACATAATTTGGTTCTGCCTTTGCAAAGAAGGACACAAAGTAACATATCAAAAATATTGGGGAACACAGGGTTTAGAGAGAGGAAGAGCTAAAGAAGATCAGTATTAGTAGAAAATGGTGTGGGGGAAATTGATGGAAATGAAGGCTGATAAATCCCCAGGGCCTGATAATCTACATGCCAGAGTACTTAAGGAAGTGTCCCTAGAAATCGTGGATGCAAAGGTGGTCACCATGCAAGATTCTATAGACTCCGGAACAGTCTGTACAGATCAGAGGGTAGCTAATGTAACTCCACTATTTAAAAAAAAGGTAAAGAGAAAACAGGGAATTATAGACCAGTCAGCCTGACTTCTGTAATGGAAAAAAATTCTAGAGTTCATTACCAAGTATTTAATAGTAGAGCACTTGGAAAATAATGGCAAGATTGGACAGAGTATGGATTTACGAAAGGGAAATCATTGTTGTCAAATCTACTAGAATTCTTTGAGGATGTAACTAGCAGAATTGATAAGGGGGAGCTAGTGGATGTGATTTATGTGGATTTTCAGAAGGTTTTCAATTATGCCCCACATAAGAGAGTAGTGTATAAAATTAAAGCACATGGAATTGGGGTGCCAGGTGGGCATGACCTGATGGATACTGCTCAGCCATGTCCCCAACCACCAATGGTCTTCAATGGCCTCTGAGTCCACCAACATGACCATCAGGCAGTCTCTGCTAGTGGAGACCAGTAATTCTTGCTGGGTTAGTGTTGCATCCAATTGTCAAGAGATCCTGGGAGTTGGGAGAACCCAGCTTTGAACGGGCTAAGCATATTTAAATACTACTTTAAATATACTAATCAGCCTCGCACCCTCTCTTGGCAAGGTCCAGTTTGCACCAATAGAAAGGGATGGGGGCAAGTGTAAACCGTTTGGCATCAAACCCAAAACTCATTTTTAGGTCTGCACGTAATTTTCCAGGATTGGCGCAATCTGTGCCAGGCACAGCACGGCCAGTAAATCACCCTCTGGAAAATCAGCCATGATCATAATGAATAGCGGAGCAGACTCAAAGGGCCAAATGGCCTATGCCTGCTCCTATTTTCTGTGTTTCTATGCTTCACAATGAACAGACATTCCTACATCTTCTGTTACAAGTCATCAGTGTGCCATTAATTAATACACACTCCCTCAGTTGAATGTTCTTATTAAAACTCTTGCCTCCATTCCCAATGATGTAGAAACAGTCGATCAATAATATATCTTATACATTAATTCTGAGTATAAAATATACATAACCCAGAAAACATAGATTCTAAAGTGAAAGCGAGTCTGCAAGGTGCCATCATTAGAAGAATTTTATTTATTTACTAGTGTGGGCAACAGACCAGCTCCTAATAAAATTTTAAGCTCTTCTATAAATGCACTGCAATGTTGCTGGACTAACATTTTTGATTTCCCCACATGGAGTTATCCATCTTCTGGTTAGAAAGATTACTGAACATGCCCTGCCAAATAACATTACTTAATACTTTTTAGCTTGCTTAGGTATAAACAAAACCATACATACCCTCATGACTGAACTCCCTAAGCAGTCTACAACTCAATATAAACACACTTTAATGATTCAATCATTTGATCCATCTGCAATAAATCACTGAACCACATCTGCTCTGAATTAGATGATCCAACATATATTTTCTTCATTGCTGTCACAGCCAGTCTATAAAATTACTTTAGTATACCTAATTTAGCATTATTAAGAATACATTTCAATAAACATATATAGTTTTCTTTACCAGTTGGTGCAGTTCATTCATTAAGGTCTGTGATGAACAGTTGCAATAAAGTTAACCAAAGGATCGCAGCTGAAATTCAGCATTGAATATCAAATGCTGTGTTAACAAAGTTAGCACAACAGCCACAGTGTTCATGGCACACATCATCTACTGCATTGCAGAAAATAGATGACGCTTAATGCCCCCATGTAAACCTGACAAGCAATTATATCTGTTGCTTTATCCTCCTTGTGTATAGTTTGCACTATTCCACCAGATGTTTCACATTGATATAATGGAGGCACATCCTTATCACTTCATTTGAGCGCATACTTACATGGTTTTTATTCATGGCAGAAATGCCATGATAAGTGAGTGGCTCCTACTGGAGCCCTGGCCTTGCTGGAGCTTCTAACCTCAGCTTCATTTGCAAAATCTCAAATGATATTGGGGAGCCTGACTGGAAGTGTATTCAGGAACACTTTTGTGTTGAGGAAAATAAATTGTTCAGAAGTAACCTAGACAAACCATGTGATTAGAAATACGTGCATCATGCATTTTCACTAGAGGCAGAGTTCTCCCAAGCTCCTGCCGGGTGGCAGACATGGCGGGAGAATATTTTGGGAGGGACGTAAATTGGTTTTATGCCTGAATGAATTTGTAGCAGGATCTTCCACTGGTTCCTATCAGGGCGGATCAGAAAACCTACCATAGAGCAGTTCGAACTTCATTTTCACCCCATTAACTGGAGGCAGATGGAGACTCAACCCCTCATGTCAGATTCTCCACTGTTCTGGCAGAAAAACATGCCAGTGTGCAGCACGTTCAATACAACGTGGTGTGCAGATGTCAGGACTCATCTGAACAATGCCTGGGACTGCCTCCTGAGTTTAGGATGGGGCCCTGGACCTTGGAACAACACAGCTGTGCATGGGGGGGGTGGGGTATCTATAGGTGGATTTTCTAGGTTAGGTGTCCTGGAGGGGGTCCTTCTTCGAGCCTCAGAATTTCTGGAGATTTCTCTTCATTGTCAGGTCCTCTGGTCTCAGAGTGCTGCTGGAGATCTATCTTCATTTTAGAAGGCGCACCTTCTTTATTCAATGGTGGGTGGGTCAGTGACCTTGAGACCCTTTTAACTTGGCACCCAGACATGATGGCGGACTATAAAACACCCATCCCTGCCCTGTCATTGAATATGCCCTGAAACACCAAAGTGCATAATTAATGAGGATGAGGTTGAAAGATTTGGCATGTTTTCCCATCAAGGTTTCCCAGGGTGAGCAAGAGGTGGTCTGTGAGGCAGATCATGGAGGTGGGCAGCTAATTTGCATAAGTAAGGACACAATTACAGGCCTACTGGCATTGTGTTAATGGCAGAGTGACCCCCGCTGCATAGGGTTGGAGAGGGGTGGGCAGGAGGCTCTGTGCACTTAAGAAGTGGACTGAGAGCACAGGAAGCAACATTCACAGCCTCACAAATCACCCAGCAATTTTCCCTTCTGTCCCATGGGGCTGACTACCTGAAAGCACTTCTATTTTGAGGTGCTCTTGCGACCTCCTACCTGCCTCAGCAGCATCCACCCCTCCTGTTGGGGCAGTTGAGTTTTCAGAGCTGCAGGTCCTTCAGCTGATCTGGCAGCATTAAGATGCTGCCCGCCATCTTTAATTGGACTATGAGCCCGTGGGTAGCCAGTGAGGAGGCTGCCTGTGGTAATATAACTGAGGCAAGTCCCACTACTGAATGCCCAGGGCCTACTTTTTGGCCTGACGGTGGATCAACCCAATAAGTCGTGATTTGGTTCAGTGACCAATCTGGTTTGGTCACGTGCATAGAGACATTTTTCTAGCCAAAGGGAGAACACATTCAAGATTTGTCAACACTGCTGCATATCCATCAACAATTTCTTTGTTCTGCATTATAAATTCCCTTGTTTCTGACTATAAGCGATCTACATTTGTCTTCACCAATCTTTTTCTTTTCACAAACCAATAGAAACTTTTACAGTATGTTTTTATGCTCCCCACAAGCTCACTCTCATACTCTAATTTCCCTTTCTTCATCAATCGCTTGGTCCTCCTTTGCCGAATTCTAAACTGCTCTCAATCTTCAGGTCTTCGGGCCAATTTTTATGCCTCTTCCTTGGATCTAGTACTGGTTGGAATTCTCCTACCTGGCCTGTAGTTGGGATTCTCTGGTCTTGCTGCTGGACGGAAATTTGGCTGACTGTCAAGTTTTCCACTCTCACTGGCAGTAGCAGACAGAAGATTTCTGGTCACTATTTCTAATTTCCTTTGTAAGCCATGGTTTGGCCACCTTTCCTGTTTTACTTTTGTGCCAGACAAGAATAAACAATTACTGTAAGTTATCCATGAGCTGTTTGAATACTTGTCATTGACTATCTACCATCACCCCTTTAAATAACATTTCCTAATCCATCATAGCTAACTCGCACCTCATGCCATCGTAATCTCCTTTATTAAGATTCAGGACCCGAGTCTCAGGATCAGCTATGTCACTTGATGAAAAGTTCCATCATACTAGGATCTTGCACTTGTAGATTGCCAATAAGTATAATAATAAGTGGTGGCATGGTAGCACAGTGCTTAGCACTGCTGCTTCACAGTGCCAGGGAACCGGGTTCAGTTTCTGGCTTGGGTCACTGTCTGTATGGAGTTTGCACATTCTCCACGTATCTGCATGGGTTTCTTCCGAGTGCTCCAGTATCCTTTCACATTCCGAAAGGCATGCTGGCTTATGTGCATTGACCCGAACAGGCACCAGTATGTGGCAGCTAGGGGAATTTCACAGTAAGTGTTAATGTAAGCCTTACTTATGACTAATAAATAAACTTTTAATTTAATTCCTTCCTGATTCAACAATACCCAGCCTAGGATGGTCTGTTCTCTGGTTGGTTCTTCAACTTATTGGTCCAGAAAACAATCCCATATACACACAAGGAATTCCTCCCAGAATTATAGAATCATAGAAACCCTACAGTGCAGTAGGATGCCATTCATCCCATCGAGTCTGTACTGACAACAATCCCACACAGGCCCTATTCCTGTAACTCCACATATTAACCCCACTAATCTACCTACGCAACTTGGGACACTAAAGGGCCAATTTAACATGGCCAATGCATCGAACCCACACATCTTTAGAGCGTGGGAGGAAACTGGAGCACCTGGAGGAAACCCACACAGATATGGGGAGAACATGCAAAGTCCACACTGACAGTGATCCAAGCTGGGAATCAAACCCAGGTCTCTGAAGCTGTGAGGCAGCAGTGCTAACCACTATGCCACCATGCCACCCTCTATGGTATTATGACTAATGTTATTTGTCCAATCTATATGCAGATTGAAGTCACACATAATTACAGATGTTCCTTTATCACATGTGTCTCTAATATCCTGTTTAATGCCATTCCCAACATAGCACTACAATTTGCAGATCCATATACAACCCCCACTAATGTTTTCTGCCCCTTACTGTTTCGCAGTTCTACCCATCCAAATTCCACATCTTTGGAGCTGATCTATCTTGCTTGTGGGTCTGGTGGAATATATAGGAATACTCCTTCAGTTCTCAGTAGATGTTATTCTTTGTGGAGTGATCACAGATTAATTTACAGCGTGCTATTATAGTTCACTTGTAATCTTTTGCCATCGTGATGTCTGGGCTTTTATTTTAGAGAGTTTTAAAAGTAAAAATGATCTCTGAAATTCAACACACATGATTCTCTGCTTCACGCTGGGAATAACAATTTGAATAATTGGCATGTGAATTCCTTAGCAATGACGATATTGGGTTCGGTCAGAGAGAATTATCTCTTTTGCCCCAATACATATGGCTGTTCCACAAAAATATGCTATATTCTTTTTCATCATGCATGTGTTAAGAAAAAAATAACAGGTCTGTTGGCATCATTAATCCATTAAGCAGCCTGAAAGATCATAAACTCTGCTCCCAGCATATATTTCTAAGGAATGATTTTAATCATTTTCAAGCAGAAGAAATGTGAGATTCCAGTGCGGGTGGGTGGAAATGAGAAACATGCCGCGTCCCTCTTTAAATATGTAGGTTGTATTCTGATGATATCGTCATGGCCATTGGTCTGCATGGGAAGCCATGACTTTTCTTCAAGGTTAACCAGGTAGGCAGAGCTGAGTCCACGAAAGATGAAGGCCTTTGTTGACATTCTTGGTGTGTCAGGAGGACCTTGATTGCTCCTCGTGACCCCAGAATGAAATTCTCCCCCGCACTTGGCTCTCCAAATCTTTCCTGTTCATGAGGCCTGTCCAATTTCTGGCCATCTGCCTCAGTGAATGAAGTCTATTCCTTCCCAATAGTGGCTCCCTCTTGCCCTACATTCTGCTCCAGCCAGCTGCTGCCTTCTGTTGGATTCGGGCAGGAATCCGACTGGGTATTTGAGCCTGAAGCAGACCTGGAACTGGCCCAACATTGCAAAATGTTCTATTTGTTCACTAGTCTGGGAAACGCACCAACTCCAAAGTAAAATGTCCTGCTTAAATTGAATACGAAATAACGAGTTAGAATCCCTGGACCCTCATACTGCTAAGGTTGGAATGATTGTTACCTGTTGCTGCCCCAGCCCATGTTACTGCTAGCCCAAGTCAAAATTAAGAGTTGACTGCGTCGCTGTGTTAATTTCTTTTTCATTTTCCACTTAACTCACACCGTACAAAAAGCAATTACATCTGATTGTAACTCATTAACCTACTAACTAAGAAAAACTCCCTGTAAGTTGGCATGGTCTCAGAACATCTCATAATTTTAACAGTAAGAAATTACTTCAGTGCTGAAGGCAGTGTTATTAAGTCTTTTGGCATAATTAATAAGGCAATAGCAAAAAAAAGGCAATAACATGCCCATTTCCTTCCTGATAGCAGATTCAGAGTTTTCCAGTATTTTTAAAGGGGATTTAATTACAAGCAAAAGAAAGAATTTTTTGTTCGGAGAACACTTTTTTTAAAAACTGTTTAACAGTTACAAAGATTTATACTTACTTGTAAGTTTTTTCTGAAAAAAGAATGGAAACCTTTGTACTTATCAAGGTTGGGAACGTTAATGTGAGGAAGTGGGTTATTTTCCAATTTTGGGTACACAATCCTGGTATCCAACATTCCCAAGTCAGATGTAGCTCAGACAGATCATAGAATCATAGGACCCTATTTTATCATTTTAATTCTAAGTGCAGGGCAGACTTGAAACTGGGAATGTTTCAGATCCAACTTTTAGACCTGCTCTCAGTTGCGCCCACACACACCCTGCCTGCAAAAATATCAGCAATTCTGAATCACGCTGCAGAAGCCTGTGGGTGGGACTTATCGTGCCCAAAATCCTGCAGCTCCGATCGGTGCTTCCAACTTCACATGCGCATTAAAAAAAAAGAAAAATTTTCTCTTGCCACATCCCTCCTGAGCTGGATAATGCCTCCCCTGCCCCGACAAACATTGCCCCACCACCACAACATTACTGATCTCTTATCCCCCCCTACCCCTCCACTACCCAGACCAATCGTGGCCCCCTGCCCCCCTTCCCCTCCACCAATCACATGCAGAGTGACAGGGGACCCCTGCCCTTCCCCCTCACTAAGCAGAGGCAGAGTGGCAGTGGAACCCCTCCTTCCCCACCCCCTCTCCCCACATCCACCACCGATCTGAAGCAGAGAGCTGCTGGAAGCTCAGAAATTACCTCTTTAGAAGCTGGAGCACCCAAATCGGACCTTTGCAGACTATGTCTGTTTCGTGCCGATTCTGGACAGGCGAACGTGGTAGTAAAGAGGGAAGTGCCGATAAGTTTGGGCATGCAGCCTGTTAAATCAATTTAAATGCATGCAAATGCATTTAAATTGATGTTGTGCCCATTTCAGGTGTGGTCCCAATGGCAGTCATTTTCAACCCTTGGTAAAGGGGGAACCAGTGTGTGGCAAGTAGCGTGATCCATGCCTGCCTCAGGAACAGGCACGAATCATGCTACTTGCCTCATGCCTGACTTTGCCAAGTTTTCGTGCCTGAAAACAGGAGCAACTTGATGTTAAAATTGGGCCCATAGAATCCCTACAGTGCAGAAGGGGGCCATTTGGCCCATTGAGTCTGCATCGACAACAATCCCATCCAGGCTCTATCCCCATAACCCCATGTATTTACCCTGACATTATTAATCCCCCTGATGTTCAGGGGCAATTTAGCCTGGCACAACTTTGAATTGCTGAGGAATTAGCCAATGTCACTGGCACCAGATTGTCTACTAGGAACCTTTTTACTGCTTCTTGCCTTCCTGCAGTAGAAAATCTGCTGTTGGTGGCTTGACCAGATTTTCTCCTGAGTGTTTTGAGAGACTGTTCTGACTTCAAATTGTTCCGACTGTTTCAAAAAAGCTGTAGGATTCATCCATAGGACTCAATTCCAGTATCATGTGAGTATTAGTTTTTGCCATGTTAAACCTGTGGAAGGTTGTCTAAAAGAAGCTTTTGTTTGATTGGAACATCTTAGATATATTTGTTAAGGGTTAAAAATTATTGTGGCTGTTTTCTTTTTGTTTGTAATTGATAACAGTTATTGCTAATATTCTTACTGTACATGCTAACGATATTCTTAAGTAAACTTTGTTTGATAAAAGCTCCCTAGTGGGTCATTTGACTCATACCTGAAGTGAACAGTATTATACTTACCTGAGCCAAATTCAAGGTGCAAAATTTATGATTCAGGCAGGCTTCATAATACACTGTGGAGTTTTTGATCTGAACTATAGCACTTTTAATATATCGGCATTTTCATTATAGTTTTTTCCTGTATTGTACATCACTGATATTTTTTGTGATAGAAAGCCATACTTTATAAAATGTCTTTATATAGCTACTTGTTAAAAATCACTGATTGAATTTTAAAGAGATTGTAGCAACATTCCAGTAACTTGAAACCACAGATTGAAGATGACTGAACCGTTCCTGTCAAATTCCTTTGCCATGAAATAGAGCCAACCTATCCAGAAAGCCCTGGCAGAGACAATGACCTTGAAGAAGTGAGAATCAGATCATCTCTCACCTATTCACACAACATCCAGATAATCATCTGCTTATCTGGATGGGGCCAATATATTAGACATAATCAACTCTGTGACTAAGAAAGAAGCTCACCTAGCCATCATTTAACAAAGTTGAATCTATCCTCTTGTGATACCTTAACTGTGGCCATATTTGTGTAAATGGGCAGACAGTGAGAGAGAGAATCATGTGACAAGGCAGCCGACATTCTTTTGTATCTTAAGAAACTGTTTTCTCCAAGCAAGAGACAGAATCAGAAAAGATGCTAAAGTGGCAAGACACTTGTTGGCACCCTCCTGCCCGCCCCCCTCCCCCCCACCCCCCACCCACCATGCACACCCCTCTCTCTCTCCTCTCATCTTGTAATCTCAAAGTTCACCTACTCTTGACTACGCACGGACCACAGGCAGAGATTTTTCAAGAACTCGATCCAACAGCATCTGTCATCAGAAGCACAAATAAATCATCCATCTGCACATTTAAACCACTTCAATGATGAAACCAGAAGGACCTGATGAGCCAATTTTGAACCATCCAAGTCATCAATCTATAGGGCCTATTGTCGTCAACATTTATTCAATTCTAAAAAGCCTGCTTAATCTATTCTCCCACTTTGTGACACTTTTTTTGCGTGAAATTTGAGTGTCTGCATGTGCGTCATTCTTGGAGTGTTTTATTATTTTTCTTTGTTCAGGACAGATACAATAAATTCAATCTTTTTTTTTCTCAAAGAAGGCTGTCTGTTTGTGTCTTTTACAATCACAACATGCAAATCATTAAGCACTCACTGAATCTGCAAACATGTAATTAAAAAAAAGTCCTGTTGTAGTCAAACAAGGGGTAGGGACAAAGAGGAACCATCTGATTCGTTCTTATCTGATCGTGACAGTCAATAACTCATCCATCACTTCCTTTCTAATACTATTATTTCAGAGAATTGCTGGTTGTGTTGGGTGATCTGAACAAAATAAATTCAATGCAAGCATCCACTTTGTTTATGTCGACATGTGCTTCGGGGAAAGTGAGCTGAGTTAAAAGAATTTTGATTTTTTTTGCATTATACAGTTATATCAGTCCATATCTGACCTTTTCTGCTGTGGTCCTTTTTCTTAATGATGCTCTTAAACAGAAACTGGAAAGCGGGAGTAAAAGAAGGGTGACAGAAAAATGAGGTGCTGGATTTACAAACCGGTTGAAATATTTGCATGTTATTTTGTGGAGTATTACTGTCAAAAGGTTCATCTTTATAAGTTCTGGCAGTCTCCCCTATTGGGATAGCATGTTGCCTTGCTGAACTCACTCTTTTTTTCAATGACAGCCTGGGGGCTTTTAGACAACATATGTTCAAGGTCTTCTAGATATTGCTTCCAGTAGTGCAAATTGATGACCACATTGTCAATTTATGCAAAACAGATGGTGCATGTAAAATCTCAGTTTTTCGTACATGAGGGTACTGAATTCTTAAGTACAAATGACAAATCTGCTATTCAATGAAGCAAACCTCTAGGCAGAATGCATGTCATGAAAGTAGCTCACATTATTTACTTCGTTTAGGCTGTTCCAGATATGGCAGATTCGCTGAACTCTTAGGTCACAGTATAGATGTTGGAGGCACTAATCTGTAGTCATCGATGCCTCATTATGAAAGAGGTCAGCTGAGAATGCACAATTGATATCAAAGCTTTTAAGATGTTGCCTACTTTGTGCCATCTTTCCTGATACCCGTGGATGTGTGCCTGGCTTTAAAACTTGAGTTTTAAAAAAGGGTTCAGTGCACGTTCCCATTAGCTAACGTCAGAAACAAAAGTTATTTATTTATTCATTTTTATTCATCATTATGATATGGTGAATGCTGGAAAAGCAAGCATTTATTTCCTTCCTTTACTTGCCCATGACAGTGTCTCAGCCAACTCTTGAGTCGCTGCTGTTCATATGATGAATATAATTCAGAAAGATGTTCGCTCGGGACTTCCAGGATTATAGAACATAGGACATAGAAAAACTACAGCACAAAAAGGCCTTTTGGCCCACAAGTCGCACCGATGATATCCCTACCTACTAGGCTTACCTATAACCCTCAATTCTATCAAGTCCCATGTACTCATCCAGAAGTCTCTTAAAAGACCCTATTGAATTTGCCTCCACCACCACCGATGGCAGCCGATTCCACTCACCCACTACCCTCTGAGTGGAAAACTTAGCTCTGACATCTCCTCTCTGCCCATTCCCCAGCACCTTAAACCTGTGTCCTCTCGTAGCAACCATTCCAGCCCTGGGAAAAAGCCTCTGAGAATCCACCCGATCTATACCTCTCAACATCTTATACACTTCTATCAGGTCACCTCTTATCCTTCGTCTCTCTAAGGAGAAAAGACTGAGCTCCGTCAACCTATTCTCATAAGGCATGCTACCCAATCCAGGCAACACCCTTGTAAATCTCCTCTGTACCCTTTCAATAGCTTCCACATCCCTCCTGTAATGAGGCGACCAAAACTGAGCACAGTATTCCAAGAGAGGCCTGACCAGGGTCTTATAAAGCTGCAGCATCATCTCCCGACTCCTAAACTCAATTTTAGATGCAATGTCGGTGGAGGAACAATATATGTCCAACTTGGAACAATGTACAACTTGGAGGAGAACTTGGAGTTAATGATGTCTTTTATTTGGGTAACTGAAGTAGCGCTTCCACATTTACATACACATTGCTTCAGAGAAAAAATGTATTGGTAAATACCCAAAATAAGGTTTCTCAGTAAGCTGACTCTCCAGTGCAACAGCACCTCCACAAGTAAAACAAATGATAGGTCCAAAAATCCAGGGATGCTTTCACCAGGATTGCACTGATTGGAGCCTTCCAGCACCATCCTGATCAGAGGTATCAGGATAAGCAGGATAGTATTTTGTATGGAGCGAGTTGGTGCATGTGATACTGTGGATATAGTTCCACAGCGTCCAGTTCAAAAAACCTGGCACCTGGTTACCTTTGGGGGCGAAAGAGGAGTTGAGAGTTGCCCAGATATCCTCCAGTCCAACGTCAAAGCATGGCTCTCTTCCTCATATGCGGGCTGATTGGTAGATACGTCTGCATGCCTGGATCCTCCTCCCCTTGTGCAATCTACAAGCCATCTGTCTCCAAAATGAGTCCCTGAAGCCAAATTCCCAGGACTATCCTTGACACAATTTGCTTTGGAGAGATAAATAGAGATCCTGGCCTTATCAGGCTGTAAGAAATCTCACAACACCAGGTTAAAGTCCAACAGGTTTATTTGGTAGCAAAAGCCACTGGCTTTCAGACCTCTGACTCAGGTGAATGGAGAGTTCTTGTGTTTATCCCAGTCCAACGCCGGCATCTCCCCATCTTATCAGGCTGCCCAGAGAATTCTGGAAAGGGTGAAGAGCTCAAGGAAAACACAGAGAATTTTGAAGCCATAATAGTTACAACCAACTTATGTTCTAAAAACATTACTGGCAAGGATACAATTTGGGATTCTGAGCTGAACTGTGACAGAATCAAGTGCGGCAAATTCATTATTTCAGGGATGCAGTTTTGATTACCAAACCACATGCAGGTCAATATTCTGATGCGTTATAACTTAGTGAAAATAATTCCAATCAGCAATTTGGAATTAAAGAATTATTTGAATCAAATTGTTTCTCCACTTACATTAAGTGGATGATGTGCATTCAGGCCATGTTTTATCTGGTTTATTAGGAAATAAGTTTTGCATTTTTTGGGTTTTCGGTAATTTATAGAAACTGGTTATTCCATCAGCTATTATCTATTTTCTATTTGTTCAGTCTATGTAGGTTTGGCTGTTGATTAGTTTTCTTTCCATCAGTAATTGCATACACAAGTTTCTCCCATCCACCTTTAGGGATACTTCATGGGTGAATGTATTTTGGATTTACAGCACATGTAGTTTGTTTAAGCACCACCATAATCAGAGTGGTTCCTCGTTTATCCATTGCATTTCGTGCAATGTGGTTGGCACTCAACTGCCCTCTGGCAACTATGGGTAGACAATAAATGCTGGCCTGCCAGTGATGCCCAAATCCCACAAATGAATGTAAGCAAACTAATGTGGTGAAATCTTCTTGTGTATGATAAACTGCTGATAAATATATGAGACAGTCATGTTCTACAGGTTAAAACTAATGAGAAATGATAACACGTGTAAATTAAAATAAGATTGATTGTAGTTGCAGAGCTTTGTAATAAAATTGTTTGTCTTCTTTAAGTGAGTTACTGTTCTTTTATTGTTTTCGTGTACTCCAACTCCAAGCATCAGCTCAGAAACTAAGTTAGTATTTTAGTCCAAAATAACAATGTACTTGGCTTATTTGTATTCTGTTGACAGATGGGGAACAGATACGTCTATGCATGCCTCAATAATAAAGTCTACGTAATGGAAATATGAATTGAAAAAGTAAAGAATATCATTTTAACCTACAACCACATCATCATTCAAATATCATTGACAGCTTCATGGCAAGTTTGCTTTTAACAATAATGTTTTTTAAATTTTCATGATTAAAGTGTATTATGTACTCATAAGAATGCATAAGAACATAAGAACTTTTTTTTTAATTTATTCGCAGGACATGGGCATTGCTGGCTGGCCAGCATTTATTGCCCATCCCTAGTTGCCCTTGAGAAGGTGATGAGGAGTTGCCTTCTTGAATCGCTGCAGTCCATGTGCTGTGGGTTGATCCAAAATGCCTTAGGGAGGGAATTCCGGGATTTTGACTTAGTGACTGCAAAGGAATGGCGATATATTTCCTAGTAGTGAGTAGCTTGGAGGGAGATTTGCAGGTGGTGGTGTTCCCATGTATCTGCTGCCCTTCTCCTTCCAGATGGAAGTGGCCATGGGTTTGGAAGATGTTATTTAAGTATCTTTGGTGAATTGCTGCTGTGCATGTTGTAGATAGCACACACTGCTGCTACTGAGCATCGGTGGTAGAGGGAATGGATATTTATAGATGTGGTGTCAATCATCGGGCTGCTTTGTCCTGAATGGTGTCAAGCTTCTTGAGTGTTGTTGGAGCTGTACCCATCTAGGCAAGTGGGGAGTATTTCATCACACTCCTGACTTGTGCCTTGTAAATAGTGAGTAGGCTTTGGGGAGTCAGGAGGTGAGTTACTTGTTGCAGTATTCCTAACCACTGACCTTCTCTTGTAGCCACTGTGTTTATGCGGCAAGTCCAGTTGAGTTTCTGATCAATGGTAATCCCAAGGATGTTGACAGTGGGGGATTCAGTGATGGTAACACCACTGAATGTCAAGGAACAATGGTTAGAGTGTCTCTTATTGGTGATGGTCATTGCCTGACGCTTGTGTGGAGCAAATGTTACTTGCCACTTGTCAGCCCAAGTCTGGATATTGTCCAGGTTTTGCTGCATTTGAATATAGACTGCTTCAGTATCTGAAGAGTCGGAAGGGGTGCTAAACATTGTGAAATCATCAGCGAACATCCTCACTTCTGAGCTTATGATGGAGGGAAGGTCATTGATGAAGCAGCTGAAGATTGTTGGGCCTAGGATATTGCCCTGAGGGACTCCTGCAGAGATGTCCGGGAGCTTGAGATGACTGACCCTCCACAACCACAACCATCTTCCTTTGTACCAGGCGTGACTCCAACCAGCAGAGTGTTTGCCCCCTGATAGCCATTGATTCCAGTCTTGCTAGGGCTCTTTGATACCACATTCGGATGAATGTAGCCTTGATGTCGAGGGCTGTCGCACTTGCCTCACCTGTAGAATTCAGTTCTTTCATGCATGTTTGAATCAAGGCTGTAATGAGGTCAGGAGCTGAGTGACCCTGGCAAAACCCAAATTTGGCGGCACTGAGCATGTTATTGCTGAGCAGGTGCTGCGTGACAGCACTGCCGATAACCCCTTCCATCACTTTACTGATGATCGAGAGTAGACTGATTGGCCGGTAATTGGCTGGGTTGTATTTGTCCTGCGTTCTGCGTACAGGACATACCTGGGCAATTTTCCACATTGTTGGGTAAATACCAGTGTTGTAACTGTATAGGAAAAGCTTGGCTAGGGGAGTGGCAAGCTCTGGAGCACAAATCTTCAGTACTATTGCTGAAATGTTATCAGAGCCCATTGCCTTTGCAGTGTCCAGTGCCTCCAACCATTTCTTGATATCACGTGGGGTGAATTGAATTGGCTGGAGCCTGGCCTCTGAGATACTGGGGACCACTGGGGCAGGCCAAGATGTATCATTCACTCGGCGCTTCTATCTGAAAATTGTTACAAATGCTTCAGCCTTATCTTTTGCATTGATGTTCTGGGCTCTTCCATTATTGAAGGTGGGGATATTTGTAGAGCCTCCTCCTCCAGTGAATTGTTTAATTGTCCACCACCATTCATGACTTGATGTGGAAGGACTGCAGATCCGCTGGTGGTGGGGTAGCTTAGCTCTGTCTATCATTTGCTGTTTTTGCTGTTTGGCATGCAAGGAGTCCTGTTTGGTAGCTTCACCAGGCCAACATCTCATGTTTAGGTATGCCTGGTGCTGATCCTGGCATACCCTCCTGCACTCTGTAGTGAACTAGGTTTGATCCCTTGGCTTGATGGTAATGGGAATATGCTGGGTCATGAGGTTGCAGATTGTACTGGAGTACAGTTCCACTGCCCTTGATGGCCCACGGCGTCTCATGGACGCCCAGGAGCAGAGTAGGCAATTCAGCCCCTGGAGCCTGACCCATGCCACCCCATATAATCATGGCTGATCTTGCCTTGGCTTCAACTCCACTTTCCTGCCCATTCTCTATAACCCTTCAGCCCATTACTAATTAAAAACTCTGTCCATCTCCTTAAATGTACTCAATGTCCCAGCATCCATTGTACTCTGGGGTAGTGAATTCCAGATTCACCTCCCTTTGAGAGAGGTAGTTTCTCCTCATCTCTGTTTTACATGTGCTAGCCCTTATCATAAAACTATGACCTCTTGCCCCACTAGAGGAAGCATACACTCTGGGCCCTATTTTACCATTTTAATTCTAAGTGCAAGGTGGAGTTGAAACTGGGAGTGTTTCAGATCCGACTTTTAGACCCCTTCTCAGGCGCCCGTTACGCACTCTGCCTGAAAAAATAGCAGCGATTCTGAATTGCACTACAGAAGCCTGTGGGTGTGGCTTAACGCACCCGAAACATGCAGCTCCAATCGGCACCGCTAACTGCGAATGTACAGTTACAAAAAAGAAAATACTCCCTGCTACATCACTGTCAGGCTAGATTATGCCTACCCCTGGCCACCATAGGCATTGCCCAACCTCCACAACATAACTGACCCCCTTATCCCCCTATCCCCCTATCCCCCCACCATCCAGACCGATCGCAGCCTCCTCCCCCACTTCGCCCCCCCACCGATCACATGCAGAGTGGCCGCAAACCCCCCTTCCCTCCCACCAATCACACATAGAATAGCAGCAGACCCCCCCCCCCTTCATGGGCAGAGTGGCAGCAAGCCCCTCCCCGCCCCTGCCTCTCCTGCCCACTCCACACCAGAGAGCCATCTGACCCGCCTCCCTTCCCCCCTCCCCACCACTGATCTGAGTCAGACAGCCACCAGAAGCTTCTCCTCAGAAACTGGAGTGTCTGAATCGGACATCTACGGACCATGTCTGGACGGATGAACACAATGATAAAGGAGGGAAGTGCATTTAAATGCACTTAAATTGACATCGTGCCTGTTTTTGGCTCAGTCCCGATGGGGGCCATTTTTGGCCCTTGGTAAAGGGGGAACCTGCGTGGAGACGGGCGCAGATCGTGTTACTCGCCTCACACCTGACTTTACCAAGTTTTTGCGCCTGGCAATGGGCGCAACCTGATGGAAAAATTGGGCCCTCTATGTCTACAAAGAACAAAGAAAATTATAGCGCAGGAACGGGCCCTTCGACCCTCCAATCCTGCACCGACAATGCTGCCCGACTTAACTAAAACCCACCTCCACAACGTCTACTTTGTCAATACCTTTTATCATCTTATATACCTCAATTAGATCTCCTCTCATTCTTCTAAACTACAGAGAATAGGCCTAACCTGCTCACACTCTCTTCATAAGAAAAAACCCTTCATTTCTGGAATCAATCCAGTGAACCTCCTTTGAAGTGTTTCTAATGCTGATTTCCTTCCTCAAATAAGGGGACCAAAACTGTATGCAGCACTCCAAGTGCAGTCTCACCAATACCTTGTATAGTTGTAGCAATACTTCCATACTTTTATACACTATCCTTTTAGCTATAAATGTCAAAATTCCATTTGCTTTTCTTATTATCTGGATACCAGTTTTCTGTGATTCATGCACAAGGAAACCCAGATCCCTCTGGCCGAAGCACCTCAAAGTTTCTCTCCATTTAGATAATAAGTAGCCTTTCCATTTTTCTGATCAAAGTGGATAACCTGACACTAAGCTCCATCTGCCACATTTTGACCCACTCACCTAACCTACTTACATTCATTTGTAAATATCTTATTTTCTCATTGCAACACACTATACCACCTATTTTAGTGTCACCGAAAAATTTAGCTGAAGTACCTTCTATCCTTGCATCCAAGTTATTAATATAGATTGTGAGTAGTTGGGGCCCGAGGACTGAACTCTGTGGCATCCCACTAATTACATTTTACCAACCAGAAAGAGACTCACTTATCCTGACTCTCTCCATTTTATCAGTTAACCAGTCTACTATCCTAGCCAGTAAATTACTCCTGACCCCATGTGATCTTACCTTATGTATTAACTTTCTATATGGCACCTTATCAAAGGCCTTCCTAAAGTCCAGATATACTACATCTACAGGATCCCCGTTATCCAGTAGGCTTATTATGTCTTCAAAGAGCTCTAGCAGTTGGTCAAACATGATTTACTCTTCATAAAACCATGCTGACTCTGATGGATTGTTTGACTTTCTAAGCGCCCTATTATTGCTTCCTTAATAATGGATTTTAAAATTCTCTAACAACGGATTAAAACAACTAGTCTATAGTTTCCTACCTTCTGACTCCCTTTTTGAAAAGGGGTGTTATATTAGCATTTTCCAATGCATTGGAACCTTTCCCACAACCAGGAATTTTTTGAATATTATAACCAATGAATCCATTATCTCCACTGCCACTTCCTTTAATATCCTAGGACATAGGCCTGGGGGACCTGTCTGCCTCAGTGCCAATAGTTTGCTGAGTATTATTTCTCTATTGATGATGATTAGTTTACATTCCTCTCTTTCTATTCCCTCAGCATTGCCTGTTACTAGTGTCTTCCACCATGAAAACTGAGGCAAAATATTAATTTGGCGACTCTGACATTTCTATCTTCCCCAGTCCCCTTATTAACTCCCCAGTCTTATCGTCCAAGGGACCAACATTCAATGTAGCTACTCTCTTCCCTTATATATACTTACAGAAGATTTGGCTTTTCTTTTTTATATTTTATGCTAGTTTTCTTTTATCATTTACCTTCTTACCCTTTTTTGATCTTTCGAAGTTTCCCAATCTTCCAGCTTACCATTGGTCTTTGCAAAATGGTATGCCCATTAGTTGGAGGAATTGAATATTTCCTTAAACAGATGCCAGTGCTCGTCAATTGTCCTACATTTTAGCCTTCCTGCCCAGTTCACTATGGCCAAATCTGTCCTCACATCTACATACTTACCTTTGTTTAACTTCAAAATGTGCGTGCAGGATTCTAGTTTCTTGCCCTCAAACTTAATTTTGAATTTTGTCATACTATGATCACTCTTCCCTAAAGGATCCTTAACCAAGAAGTCATAATTAATCCCTGCTCATTACACAATACCACACCCAGAATAGCCTGTTTTCTGGTTGCTTCCACAATATATTGCTCCAAGAAACAATCTCTAATACATTCAATGAACTCTCCCTTGAGACCACCCTTACCAATTTGATGACTCCAGTCTATGTGCATATTAAAATCACCATGGTTCTTGTTGTGCATTTCTTACAATTCCCCAGGATTTCCTGGTTTAGATTGTGCCCCGCTGTGGAATTACTGTTTGAGGATCTATAGATTACTCACACTTGGGACTTTATTATTTTTTATTTCTACCCAGGCTGATTCTACACCTTGATCTCCAGTACTTACATCATTTCGCATTATAGGACTGATCCTTTCCTTCACTAGCAAAGCTACACCACCTCCTTTTTCATTCTGCCTATCCTTCTGAAATACAGAACACCCTAGGATATTCAATTCCCAGACCTGGTCACCTCGTAACCATGTCTCAGTAATCACCACCATATTATACCCTTTTGCTATTATTTGCACTGTTCACTCATTAATTTTGTTCCAAATGCTTCATACATTCAGATGCAAAGCCTTTAACTTTCTTCTATTATCAAATTTCCCTGCTCTTGGTATAATTCCTTGCTACAAAATGACGTTCACACATTCTGTCCCTTCCTCGTATTTTCTGGTAACAATCTGTCTCATCACTAGCCTTCAATTATTGATCTTCTAATTTTCCATGCAACTGAACCCTTTCCCTCAGTACTTAGTTTAAAGCCTTATCTATAACCCCAATTATGCGATTCACTAGGACTCTGGCCCAGGTGAAAACCATTCCATCAGAATAGCTCTATCTTTACCCATTACTGGTGCCAATGTCCCTTGAATCTGAACCTATTTCTCAAACACCAACATCTGAGCCACACATTTGCCTCTTTAATCTCATTGACCCTATACCAATTAGTTCATGGCTTAGGTAGTAATCAGGAGACTATGACCTTTTTGTTTCTGCTTTTTAAGTTAACCTCTAGCTACTCATATTCCCTTGGCAGAATCTCCATCCTCCTTCTAGCTGTGTCATTGGTATCTATATGGACCATGACAACTGCATCTTTACCCTCCCACTCCAAGTTCCTCTGCAGCCTAGATGAGGTACCTTGAACCCCGGCACCAGATAAGCAACAGAACTTATAGGAGTCTCAATCTTGGTCACAGAGAATAATGTCTACGTCACTAACTATACTATCTCTGACTATGACTACTTTTCTCTCCCCCACTTGAATGGCTCCTTGTACCACAATACTGGTCAGTTTGCTCAGTTTCTCTACAATTCCTGCTCTTATCAACATAGAGAGTAAGAATCTTAAACTTGTTCGACAAGGATAAGGGCTGAGACTCCTGCAACCTTACCTGCTGTACACTTCTACCTGGTTCACTCATAGTCACACCATCCTGTACCTTAGACACACAGCGTTCAGATACCTCCCCCTTTCCCTGATGTGTCATAGTGTCTGGAGGTCAGACTTCAGCTTATCAACTCAGTTCCTCGAGCAACCAATCCTTACTACAGATGTGTTCAGTTGGAACCAGAATGGAGTTCACCAGCTCCCACATCATGCAAGCACAACACATCACCTGGCCCTCCACTGCTATTTTATTTCATTTGTTTTTCATTCATTCTTTTCATTTTCAACTGGCTTTGTTTAGCTTCTTGATCTGTAAATATTTCTTCTTATTACCTTTAATCTGAAAGCAGTTTAGAATAGGTAATTCAAATTAACAGTTACTGACCAGCTAATGAAATTAACATGTTCCTGTGACGTTACTCCAGATTGTTTTTGAAATTCAGCCCACTGCCTCAGGACAGTTTGTTCTTCGTAAGTCCGGCTGTGTCCGCTCCTGAAGGCATTCCTTTGTTTAATATCAGAATCAGAGTTAGATGAAAAAGATAATTTCAAATATTTAATTCTTAAGGTTCTTAAAACAGTCTGCCATTCTGCAGGAGATACAAGTTGATCTCTTATCCTGAAGTTATATTCATAAAGGCTTTACAATAGTGCATGGAACCGATTGTTAAGTCATTTTCAAGTTTGCAGGAAATTTTTGCAAACTTGCAGGAAAACAATTATATTGAGTAAATGCTCAAGCAGATAAAGCCCAATAAGTGACAATCACAACTGAGCGAACAGACAGCCTTTGAACACAAAGATTTGCCCGGACTTCAAATTCATCAGAAAAGCTTGATATTTCAGATAAAGTCCTCATAACAAAAGCTTTGTCGAGCTGCGGGGGGAACAAAAATGCCTTTAGCAGTGATTCCACAAGTAGTCTTTTATAAATTTGTTGCAGAAACACAGTAAATTATTTGTGGGAGAAAAACCACATTTTTGTGTATCCACATATATCTTTACAAATAATAGGGA
The DNA here is from genome assembly GCF_965287045.1 of Carcharhinus amblyrhynchos. Lineage (NCBI taxonomy): Eukaryota > Metazoa > Chordata > Chondrichthyes > Carcharhiniformes > Carcharhinidae > Carcharhinus > Carcharhinus amblyrhynchos. Next base: position 101,385,622 of record NC_137329.1, read on the forward strand.
GCTAAGTATCGGTATTTTCTGCAGCTCCTTCTTTCTCAGTGGTCCATTGCTGCTGCTGATTTTGTACCAAATTGACATTGATTTGCCCCACAGACTTATGAAAAATTCATGGGCTAGACAATTCATATGAAAACGTCTAATCATTAATGGTTTTTATAGTACCTATTCAGTCTCATCATTTCAGCAGTAACTTTCCTTCCATTTTAAATTACCGAAACCTTTTGTATATGCTTTCGCCAACTGTACGTTTCCTTTCTTTTTTATGTGCTACTTGAAGGGTGATTGTATAGAGAAGTGAATACTTTCCATTTTGCACAACGGTGTCAAGCATTTTGGGGTCAATTTAAACACAATCCGCACGCAGTTTTGGACTTCTCAGACATTGTTGTTCCCGGAGAGGTACCTCAACCCCATTACAGGAGAGCATCTCCTTCTGTACTGGAGCAGGATTTTCACTCTTCACATTATCTATCCTATTGTCGATTAGACTAAACCTTGTAAATGCATTCCGGTTATTGACAAATTTATAGCAGTTTCATGCTCTACACCCATCCCCCTGGGGCTGGAATGAGATTGCCAGAATTCATTTTCACTTGTGACCTATACAGCCTCCAGGGACAGCAGAATTTAATCACATTTGATTATGTTTTTTAGTTCTCTATAAAGATCTCCGATTATTCCATATCCCAATTCTCAATTTTGTTGTTTCATTTTTTTCTCTTCACTGTGTATCTTAATTCTTAATTTACTGTGCCATCAATCTTCATTTTTGTACTTCACTAAACTTTTCTTCCCTCTTCAAAACTGTTCCAGTTTCTAATGTAAGTATTCATTTAATCTTTTTTATCGCAATTCTTTCAGTATCATATATCTCGGGTGGAAATGGAAGTGGCCTGGCCCCCATTTCCCGCATGCTAACATGCCTCCTTGCTATCATGTTTCCAACTCTGGTCATTTTCAAAGCAGTTTGACAGCTGTCTGTTTGCAGGAGCGGGTAGCCAGTAATGCCCTTTACTGGTCTATTAAATCTACTGTGCAGTTGCTGATTGAAGTTTTCCAGTTGGTAGTTGGGCCGACCACTGGGGCCAAATCCCAATGAATGGAAGCAGCCTCCTGGAAGCGGATAGGGGATCCATTGCTCCATGTGGCAATTTTAACCAACAACCCTCCGTCCCCAGCCCACCACCACCCCCACAACACCCCCCCCCCCCCTCCCCGCACCACCACACACACACACACAGTACAGTCATAGGATGCAAAAAAAATCTGCTAAATATGTGGTAGGTCCATTCAAAAGTCTGTTGGCAGCAGGGAAGAAACTGTTCTTGAGTCGGTTGGTACATGTTCTCAGACTTCTGTATCTTTTACCCAATGGAAGAAGGTGGAAGAATGTAAGTCTGGGGTGCGTGGGGTCCTTGATTATGCTGGCAGCTTTTACGTGGCAGTGGGAAGGGTAGACAGTCAATGGATAGGAGGCTGGTTTGTGATGGACTGGATTACATTCACAGCCCTTTGCACTTCCTTGCAGCCTTGGTCAGTTCGGGAGCCATACCAAGCTGTGATACAACCAGCAAGGATGCTTCCTATGGTACATCTGTAAAAATTGGTGAGACTTGTGGCGGGTGTGCCAAATTTCCTTAGCCTCCTGAGAAAGTTGGTGTGCTTTCTTAACTATAGCGTCGGTGTGGAGGGACCAGGACTGGTTGTTAGTGTTGGTCATTATCACACTGCTGTTAGTGAGAAATGCCTATGTCCAAACAGACCTGTCATGTTTCCTACATTACAACAGAGACAGCACTTCAAAGTACTTACTTTGGCTGTGAGGCACCTGGTGGTTGTGAAAAATGTATATAAACGCAAATCTTTCTTTTTGTTAATGTTAATTAATTCTCAGAAAAAAATCAAAGATCTCTTATTAACATAAGCAAGTGATCTAAGTGCCAATGTGCAAACAGGTAACGAGAATGTTCATGTAAAAATGGAATTGTATCACCGTGCAGCCATTTTAAAATCACGTGTCCCACTATTTTGCAGTTTGTTTTTATTTACTGATTAAGAAGAGTTACAAAGTGTGACCTTGTGAAGAGGTTAAATAAGAATTATTAACGAAGTTACAGCTATTAATCCATTCTTTGTATTTTATTTATTAGTGTCACAAGTAGGCTTACATCAACACTATAATGAAGTTACTGTGAAAATCCCCTAGTCACCACACTCCAGCAACTGTTCAGGTACACTGAGGAAGAATTTAGCATGGCTAACGTACCTAACCAGCACACCTTTTGGGCCAGAGCTTCTGGAAGAAACCCATGCAGGCACGGGGAGAACATGCAGATTCTGCACAGACAGTGACCCAAGCCAGGAATCGAACCAAGATCTCTGGTGCTGTGAGGCAGCAGTGCTAATCACTGTTCCACCCATACTTTTGGAACTTGATAACACTTTCCATTCGCACTCTCGATAACTCACTTGCCAGTAAACAAAATGGGACTTCTCTGTATTGAGTGATACTGGAAAGCAAGACTGCTCCAGGTAGACGGTAACTAACGCTGCCTTCTCAATTATCGGTCTACATGCAAAAACTCAGAAGTTTCATTTACAGGTGTGCAAACTTGCACTGACCCAATTTTCCCATAATTCCTGCACATAGGTGAGCTAACTGCCCCAGGTCTGAGTGCAGCAAAATTCTCCCCTTTTTTAACTTCAACTACTGGCCTTTCTTTTTTGTTGTGAATGAAAAGCTTTAATAGATAATGGGCAGAAATTTCTCTTTTTTTGACAATTGTCAACCCAGGAGAGAAAAGTGGTGTGTAGGCTGTTGGCTCCGCAGTTGGCTTTTGCCACCATATCTTTTGACAGATAGTCAGATAACTTCCTGGAAACATGCCCCACAACATCACACAAGTGGGGAGGCCCCTGATTGATTGGGGGCTCTGTTTTAAAGGGCACCCTGATCCCCCACCCCCTAACAACAACAGTGTCTGCATGGGTTTCTTCCAGGTGCTCCGGTTTCCTCCTACAGTGGACACAGGATCCTCTGACCCCCTCCATGATTACGAGACCCTCCTTCCACACAGATAAGTATCCCAATGGGGAGATAATAGAGCAGGAAAGCCCACTGATGATATTTAAATTTACTGGCAGAGGGGCAGCACGGTAGCACAGTGGTTAGCACTGTTGCTTCACAGCTCCAGGGACCTGGGTACGATTCTTGGCTTGGGTCACTGTCTGTGTGGAGTTTGCACGTTCTCCTCATGTCTGCATGGGTTTCGTCCGGGTGCTCTGGTTTCCTCCAGTAGTCCAAAGATGTGCGGGTTAGGTTGATTGGCCATGCTAAAAAAAATTTGCCCGTTAGAGTCATGAGATGTGTAGGTTAGAAGGACATGGGAGTTGGGCCTGGGTGGGATTGTGGTCCATGCAGACCCGATGGGCCGAGTGGCCTCCTTCTGCACTGTAGGGCTTCTATGAAAAGTAATGGGGTTCTGACTTATTGTGGCAAGGACTACCTCAACAGGAAATCCTGCTGGCGACAGCATTGTTTTGGGATTCCTAATGATTCCCCACCCCCTTCAGTTGTCCTGCTTGTCAAAAAGAGTGGCAGAAAATCCCATTCCTGCCCACCCCATGCCTTTTTAAAAGAAATGATTTGTGAAGTTCTGGGGTAGATGGATGTATAGCCAGCCCTTCCTTCTCCAGGTTAAGTTTGATTCAATTGTGTTTAGATTGGTGGAAGAAAATCTCTCTACCTTTTTGTTCATCATTGATTTGTCTATCAGTGTGTGCCTGTCCCATAATCCTGAAGGCTTGAAGTGAGTTCAGACAGTTTCAACCTAGTTCCTGTGCAGCTGTTACTTTAAAGCTGCGAGAATTGTACGGAGACATGGCTTTCGCCCGTAAGGACAGATAATTTGAAGTTACATAAAATTATGTGGTCAGAAATTCACGCTGAACTTGTCTATGTTGACACTTGTTTTCTAAACAATGCTCCTCCCACCCGCCTTCATATAACCCTTTACAGCAATCAAACAATGGGCCCAATTGCATTGAGTCCATTTTTGGGCACGAAAACTTGGTAAAGTCGGGCATGAGGTGAGTAGCACAATCCGCGCCCGCCTCCGCGCCAGTTCCCCTTTTACCAAGGACTGAAAATGACTGCGATTGGGACTGCCCCCAAAATGGGCGTGACAATCATTTATGTGCTATTTGCATGCATTTAGATTGACTTAGTGGACTCTACGCCCAACTTTACCAGCACTTCCCCCTTTATCACCGTGTTTGTCTGGAATCGGTGCAAAACAGACATGTTTCATATTGTCTGATTCGAGCGCTCCGCCAGTGAGGTTAGTGAGGAGATAAGTGCCGAGCGTCTGATAGCTCTCTGCTTGAGATCGGTGGAGGAGGAGGTGTGGTGGGGGGAGGGGAGGTGGGTCCATTGCCACTCTGTCTGTGATGAATGGGGTAAGAGGGGAGAGACCCCTGATTGGTCTGGGTGGTGGGGGTATGGAAGGGTGACTAACGGTGCCAGTGATGTTGTGGGGGTGGGGCAATGTCTGTGGGGGCCGGGGGAAGCATTATCCAGCCTGGGAGCGATGTGGTGGGGGAGCCGCATTCTATCATTTCTTTTCTGTGCATGCGCAGTTGGAGGCGCCAGTCAGAGCTCAGAGATTCGGGCGCGTTAAACCCTGCCCACAGGCTTGTGCAGCGTGATTCGGAATCGCTGATATTTTTTACAGCAGAGTGCTTATGGGGTGCCTCAGAACGGGTCTAAAAATCGGATCTGAAATACTCCCAGTTTCAAGTCTGCGCAGCACTTAGAATCAAAATAGTAAAATAGGGCCCAATATCTCCCATCAGGAGATCAATCCCTGACTTACCCCTAATGGATGGGGTAGTTATATTACTGAAGAACATGCAAAATGAAAATGTAACAAAAGTGTGCAAGATTAGCAGATACGATGATCATTTGGTATGACTGATCATTACCAAGGCAGGAGGGTGGATTTCCTCTGCTTCAGACCTGTGAAATAGCTAAGCTGGGAAAAGCTGGAGTTGCATTTTAAGGGGGGGGGGAGGAGTGGGGTGCATACTGCTTGCCCCCACCCCCACCTTCCATTAAAAAAGTCAGTATCAAACCAACTAACTTGAAGTAACAGGCTGCCCTGTAATGGCAACATGCCTTAATGACCCGAGATTGGGACTTGCATCCCACTGTAGGAACATGTCCAACCCTTAAGGATTGCCAGATGATCTGATTAGCCAGCAGCTCTTACAGTCCCAGCTGCCCCAGTGCTCGGTCGTGGGTGCTCCTGGGACTCCAAGCAGAAACTCGGGAAGAGGAGCAGTGGATTTCAGATTGAGTGAAGTCCTGGACTCTTAGGGTGGGAAGAGATTGGCAGCCTGGGAAAGAGGTCGGGGGTGGGGGTGGGGGGGGTCAGTTTTGGTCGGGGGGGGGGTGGGGGTGGTGGGGGGGGGCGGTGTTGGTCGGGGGGGATGGGTGGTCAAGGAGGTGGAGGTCACATTTTGGAGAACAGACAGGGAGTCACAAAGTAGGGTAACCATCATTTGCGGGGGAGGGTGGGGGGGTGCCCACAGTATGCAAGAAGCAACATTGCACAAGATACACCCCCCCACCTTTCTCACTTTGTTTTATCCCAGATAATGAAAACTGAACTCCACTCTCTAGACTGAATGCCCGTGCTAAACTCATTATGGCATGTGTACTGTAATATTTGAGTCAACAGGGTTGTCAACTGGCTCAATTGTTCATTAATGGTCCTTTTCAAAATGGCTGACTTCTGCCCCAACCTCCTCATCCCCCCCACACGCCCCTACCTCACCCCCATCCCGAACTATCCTGTCTACCTATGGTGTTAAGGGGTCCAGGTCAGGGGTGGGCAGGAATTAATCTGCTCACCACCCATCATTTTTTATATGCCCCCCCCCACACACACACACACACACACACACACACACACACACACACACACACACACACACACCAACTAATGACCTTGCCCATGGCTATCAAAAATAGAGAAGAGTTTTGTTTTCCAGCAGTAATGTTTTTCCCTCAATCCAAACAAAGAAAATTCTGGAAAATCTCAGCAGGTCTGGCAGCATCTGTAAGGAGAGAAAAGAGCTGATGTTTCAAGTCCAGATGGCCTTTTGTCAATTCTTGTTTCTCCCTCACCTCTGAAAACAAAAGACTTTTGGCTCAAATTTACAAGAAATATTTGCTCAACTTTCATTAATTCCCTACAGATTTCATTGGGTGAATGTGGTTTAACCAGGCTGTTGTATGCTGTCATTTACTAAATATAAATACATTGATAAAATTACTTGCTAAATTTATTATAATAGCTGCGTGTTATAATTCTTTAGGAAGTGTGTAGATTGGTTTATATTAGGTATGACTAGGAAGATTCAAGCTAACTTGTGCAACTTACCACAATTGTCATGAAATGCTACCAGACCTCAATGAATTAGTTTAAAATTTTACACCCACTTCACATTAGAAGTGAATATAATGCACCTACTTGATGGTTTGAGACTAAGTAGGACCAATTTTCATAAGTTTAAATAATTCTGCTTCATGCACTCATATTTCAAACTAGTTTTGTTGAACAGAAGGTGCGTTTTGTTCAAAATGCTGCAGTCATTAATGAACAATTGTCTCTCCAGCCAAATAGGATGGTGCAGTGGCACAGTGGTTAGCACTGCTGCCCCGCAGTGCCAGGGACCCGGGTCCAATTCTGGTCTTGGGTCACTGTGAGTGTGGAGTTTGCACGTTCTCCCCATGTCTGCATGGGTTCCCTCTGAGTGCTCCAGTTTCCTCCCGCCGTCCAAAGATGTGCAGGTTAGGTCGATTGGTCATGTTAAATTGCCCATTAATGTCAGGGGAATTGGTGAAATAAATATGGAGATAGGGCCTGGGTGGGATTTTTGTCAGTGCAGTCATGATGGGCTGAATGGCCTCCTTCTGCATTGCAGGGATGCTATGATTCAAAGGCTATATTTTGGAGAGGACTATATTAAGTATTTTGGAAAATAATCTATCTATTGTGGATAGCATAATTATAATAAAAAAGAGCATGTGGTCAACACAATTGATAAATATTCTGAATTGCTGTTGTTCCTGAGTTTATTTAGTTTATCATCACTTGTCACTGTGATGGCCTCCTATATGGTTATTAAATATGCATACATAAATATGCAGATGTGATAAAATATATTTTTAAATGTTAATTAAAATGTTTTACTACTTTCCTTCAGTTGAACTTCCATTGACTGAACAAAATCATTTTTGCATTGGAAGCAAACCAAATGTTTATTTTCCATAATTGAAGACATATCATATGTATACACAAAACTGGGTTCTTAACAGGAGAAATATGGTACAACAATCAGAGAGGTTAAGGAGGAAAATTAAAGGAGGAAAAAGGAGAGAAGAAATAATGAATTATTATGAGAAATTGGGGCAATGTAGCTAAGTGGGCTTCAGGTGTGGCTGGACCTATGATTGGGCATGTGACCTCTATACTTATTGTTGCCTGGTGTATGGATAAATACTTAAACCTCTTCATTCATGAGTCAGTAAAATCCGAGGATGTAAAGTAGAATCTGTGAGTGCTGCTAATTACTACCTGTGTTTTATTCCTTAGTTGCTGCTTAGTGCTTCTTTACTGTAATGAGGTGTGAGATGAGTGAAAATGCCAGGCTTCAGAAGTATTTAATATTGCATGGGGAGTGGAGCTGTCATCATGAGCAATTTGACCAGTCAGGGTAACAACTCCAGGCCAGCAGAGGAAAGCAAAGCTACCCAATGACAAGCAATCTCAACAGGGCGCATCATTGCAAAGGGAAAGCAGCATTCAACTGTGTTCTGGATGGAGAGCAGGGGCAAACCCAACAAGTCTGCTTGAGCGAGGCAGCAATCTTAGTCTGTTGAAAACAAAATATCGCTCTCAACTTACAAATGGATATTGATTTCTATGCTGATGCTGTTTGTAGCTACACCTATCAAGGAGATCTTCTGTCAGGGTATGTCACCTATGGCTGACTTGCATTAACCTCACTCAGCCAGTGTCATTCAACTACAACTGCTCAGTGATGTTTGTCATCCAACTATGCCTCGGTCTTTCTGTTGTCCTCCACATTGCCCTCTGGAAGAGATCGCCTGGAGCTTTGAAGTTCTAACCCAATGGCCAAAATACTGATATTTTGTGTTGTGCATGTAACGTCTTAGAATTGTTTTCACTTGTTTCAATTGTTCAAAGTTTAAAGTTTATTTATTAATGTCACAAGTAGGCTTACATTAATACTGTAATGAAGTTACTGTGAAAATCCCCATCGCTATGTTGTGTCCCATCATTTGTTGTATCTTCTATAGGTGGAATTTTAAGCACATATCTTCATCCACATTTCAAATGCCTCTATTTTCTTTCACAGCTTTTTTATTGTCCAGTTTTCTGAGATTTACAAATAAGTGAACAGAATATAGCATCTTACGAGTTTTTCTTTGTTACTAGCTTTAGTTTTCTTGTTGTTAACACATCTTTCATCTTTACAACAATTACTTTTGGCTATATCTCTCCTCCTAACTTCTGCATTACGCCTGCCATTTTCTGTTACCGTTTGTCCTAAATTGTCACATTTATTTGCTTAATCCAGTGTGACACCATCCCTTGTAATCTTCACACTAGCTTCTCCTAAGTGTTCTCCCTAATTAGCATTGTTTTCACATCTTGGTGTTCACACTCGATCCAAATTCTAAACTTACTTGATCTGTGTTACTCTGTAGGGTCTAGTTCTATAAGGGCTGACAAATTCAATTTCTTGTTGGATTGTCCAGTCTATGTTGTTGCTGTAAATAAGATTCAGTACTTCACACAGCAGGTGTATCTGCAAAGAGCAAGTTAATTAAGCTGTGGTTCAGATAGTGAGCTGGTAACTTTACAGCACTGGACTTCAGGACACAGACCAGCCTTGATTATTAGCATTCAATCTTCATTGAGCTTTCCTGTTCTCGATTACACCATGATGACCAGCACTTTGCAGCACACCATTCTGTAATTGGAGACGATAAAATACCAAGCTTATTGCGTTTCTCCAAAATTGCAGCTCTTGATTCTGATTTTTGCAGCAGAACTGATAATATCTTTGCAAAGATATCAGACTGTTTAGCTTGGGATAAAAAAAGTGAATGCAGAGGTATGGAGATGTACAAAACAAGGGCTAAATACAGAAAAAAACAACTTAACATTTAGTTATCTTTATTGGTTAATAATAGTGGAGAAGAAGATAAATCTAACTGCAGGTTGTTCAGTTAAGAAATAATATGCTCTTTAGCATATGATGTGCTATTTTATTAGGCATGGAACCCTCAGCGTTAATCAGTTGCACTTGTTTATCATCTGTTATGCATAAAAATGTGTAGTTTTACCATTATTTGTGGCCTCTTTTAGAAGGTACTGCTTGGATTTGTATTGTCATTAATCTTTTGGAGGGAACACATAATTTATCTCCCCAATGATCAGTATCCCCAAAGGGTAAATTACTCTAGAGGTCTCTGTGCCCCTGTACTGTATCAGATTGACCTGCTTCTTGTTTGCCATTTTTGTATACTACTTGCTTATTTAACAAGAAAGAGAATGACTGCAGTTCTGAGAAGGTCCTCTGATAGTAGTTTTGACACTCTGGCTGAATAATGACCCTCATTATGGAGCCCATGACAGGCTCTGAAAGTTCTGATTTATGAAGTCATTGAAGGTCCAGGATTAGTGCTCCCCTATTCACTGTTCACAGTACTGGGCCACATATGAAAAAAGCTAGGAAGACATTACTTTTATTACAATCAACTACTGTGAATTCAATAAGAATAGAATATTGTTCACAGACAACCTATTTTAGCTTATAGATCTTTCTAAATTTTATGTGGGATACCTTGATAGACGCTTTCTTTTTTTGAATACTTTCACATTCTAGAAAGGTCATTTTAAACAGGAACTTGAAGCCCATACCAAAAAAAAAGTTGCAGGTCTTACATATCATTGCATGAGTGCAACCTTTAATATTAAAGCAACGAGGTCCTCTCGCATATTATGGGTAATGGTGCGCAGTTAATTGAGAGAGTTTTTAATCTCAACCATTACCAATTGCCAACTTAAGTAAAGTATTAATATTTTATTCTGTTCCAACTAACTATCAAAGTTCAAGGTAAAGAACTCCATTTTGCAGCACTAATCAAAAAGCTGGAAGGTAAGTTTGTGAAACATGACTTCTAACAAGCTGTTGAAGATAGTCATATTTCTAAATTAAGGTTTAATATTATACTAATTTAATTGTGGTTTTCTTTTGGAACGACAGGTGACATTTATAAAGTTATAACCATGTGTACAAAGTTAATATTTTATTAAAGAGTCCTTAAGAAACACTTCCAAAATTTAAAAAGAAATTGCCTGAAACTTATGTCATGATGTTAATTTTAATTATCTCAAGTTACCAGATGTACTCTATATTAGACTACTGAGGATACTAATACAGGTTGTTATAATGTAGCCTGTAGTACTGCATTAAGAACTGAGAGTGCCTGATACCAAATTACCATTTTTCAAATCAAATTATAATCATCATTACTATAATTCTATTAGTACAAATGAGAATTGTTATAAACCAATGTAGAGAAATACCATGTTTCAAATTAATTAAAATGTAATGAGATTAAAATATTCCCATTGAAAGTTAGTTTTTATGTGGGGGCAGTGGCTATAAATGGAACTTATTTCGCCACCACCAAGATTTCCAATAAAAACATTCAGCAACTTCCTGCCAGCAGGGCAGTATGAGCTTTGTCATGGATCACTTTCAGAGAAGAACCATCAATATCATTAGCGCATAATGGTGGCACAGTGGTTAGTACTGCTGCCTCACAGCGCCAGGGATGCAGGTTCAATTTTGGCTCGCTGACTGTCTTTGTGGAGCCTGCACATTCTTCCCATGTCTATGTGGGTTTCCACTGGATGCTCTGGTTTCCTTCCATCGTCTAAAGATATGCAGGTCAGGTTGATTGGCCATGCTAAATTGTCCCTTTGTGTCGGGGGATTGGGGTAAGTATGTGGGAGTACAGAATAGAGCTTGGTTGGAATTGTCGTCAGTGTAGGCTTGATGGGCTAAATGGCCTCTTTCTGCACTGTAGGGATTCTGTAATTATTCTGCATGCAACTGGGCTTTGGAATTGTTTTTCCTTACTAGCCAAAGATGGAATTTTCCACTTTAATGAGTTGCTTCAACTCGCAAATTGGCCAAGATTTAGAAAAACTCTTTCCCAATCAGTGGTTGGTGAGCGTAACTGAGTCAGGCCTTTAGATCTGAAACCATTGCATTGCACATTCAGGCTCTCTATTATTCAAGCTGTTGGACCTTTATTTAAGAAAATGACTAGCATTGGACTACAATGCAACAGTGAACTTGACTCCAAAAATAACCTGTTGACACTAGGTGTGGGTAAGATAAAATGCTGTATGAATGTGAGTCCTTTTCCCTCTCATAATAGTCAGTCAAAATGATAGCAGGTATTCTGGGGCTTTGGAACATAGTGGAATGGAATATTCTTTAAAGCGGAATTGTACTTTGTCATCATGTTGGCTATCTTATAAATCTCTGAAACCTTCGAGCAAAAAAGCACCCATTGCACAAAATCACTTCTATATTGGAATCAGGCAGAACCTTCAACTGACTAGCATGCTAAATTGGATTGGATTTCCTCTCTATAGTTGCTGCTTGTATTACACTAGCAATACACTGTAAGTATACTAGATCAGGAGGAATTGGATTTCTCACTAGACCATTGAGATAATAATGAAGAAGAAAACAACCTTTTATCATTTTATTTAATGAGCTCGGGCCAGAATATTTCAGTACAGATACAACAAACTATTCAAACATTCATTGACTTTGTGGGACGTGTTAGATTCTGTGCTCTGTTTGTTGCTAGTTAAATATATAATGAAATTTATGAAGAAATAGAATTGACACATACATTTATAGAAAGACATACTGCTTATCTGTAGATGGAGAGTGGCCTGTTTTTTTGACATAAGTCTGCCTGAGTTTAAGTGGCTTAACTGGCAAAATTGTGCATATTCAACATAAAATGGTCAAATTTGTGTCCCTTCAAGTTTGGTATTGTTTAGATAATCATCCTTATGGAATTATTTTCTGATTTGATTCACTTGTATCTCACTAAACTGGTTAATGTACAATTTTCCTACTTTTATATATCCCCTAATTAACATCCTGTGGCAGAGCAATAAACAGTGGCCACTATTAGTTAAACATATCTTTGCCTGTTTAATGCCACACATATTTTGTCTGAATAATTGCTGGAAGTGGGAGATGGAAATGGTATGGTACCCTCTCCAGGGCACTTGGAACCTGAGAGAACAAGACAAGCAATTGGATATCTCCTTAACCACTAAGGAGGACTAAGGAGAAAATGTAAGTTAGACTGGATGACTCTGTACTAAGGTTTGGAGAAACATAAAAGATAGAAAGAATGTCTGGATTAAGAAAGAGGAAAATATGCAGAAAAATGTACATTTTAAGTTAAGTTTTAAAATCACCAACACAATTAAAGCCTGAAAGAATGAGATTCCACACTTGCAATAGTTAATTTTCAATGCCAGAGAGGTTTATTGGCTATAGTTAACACTTAGACCTGAAATGACTTGGTTTTTGTGGCATGTTTATTTTGCATCTATTGTGCAAATAAACCTTACGTTGCTCAATGCAGTTTGTTGCTAAGCAAGAAAATCATGTTATTTTTATGAAGCTAATGCTCGAGGTACACATCTCTGATAGCAACTTATCAATTTCCAAATTTGCCTCTCCTGAATTGCCGTAGAATTTTCACATAAATAAAACTGGCCACCTTGTTATTTTGACATCATATTTTGGGTGAGTTGTATTGCATTAAAAATATTCAGTGAACCTACCTCCACTGCTCTCTAGAGAAAAGAATTCTACAAGCTAATGACCTGCTGAGAGAAAATAAATTTTATCTCTGTTCTAAATGAGAGACCCCTTACCTTTAAACTGTATCCCCTTGTTCTTGACTCATAAGTGAGAACATCCTTTCAGCACTTACCCTGTCATAGAATCATAGAATTATAGAACCTACGGCATGGATTTCCTCTGGGTGCTCTGGTTTCCTCCCACAGTCCAAAGATGTGTAATTAGGTGGATTAGCCAGGCTAAATTGGCCCTTAGTGTCCCAAGATGTGTATGTTAGGTGGATTTGTGGGGTAAATACATGGGGTTATGGGGATAGGACCTGGTTAAGATGCTCTGTTGATAAGTTGGTGCAGACCTGATGGGCCAAATGACCTCCTTCTGCACGATAAGGATTCTATGATTATTTCTTAAGCATGAAGACCAAAACTATACACAGTAGTCCAGATGTGGTCTCAACAATGCCTTGTGCAACTATAGCTAAACTTCCTTACTTTTATATTTGATTCCCCTTGCAATAAATGTTCCATTTGCCTTTCTAATCACTTGCTGTACCTGTATGCTAACATTTTGTGATTCATGTACCAAAACACCCAAATCGCTCTGTACCACTGAGTACAGCTATTTCCCTCTATTTAACTATAGCATTTTGTACTCTTTCTGAAGAGTGGACAAGTTCACATTTCTCACATTGTATCTCATTTGCCAAATTTTTGCCTACTTAGTTATCGATCCATAACCCATTCTGGGGAGGTGGTGGCGTAGTGATATTACCACTGGATTCGTAATCTAGAGGCCAGGGCAATGCTCTGGTGACCCAGCTTCAAATCCCGCCACTTCAGACGGTAACATTTAGGTGGGAATTTTCTCATCCCTCCCACCACAGAAATTGTAGCTGGTGTAGGGCAAACCATGCAAAAGTCTGTTGACCTCAGGCAGGTTTTTCCAGTTTTGAGGCGAGCACCAAATTGTTGTAAAACCAGATCAGTTTGACAGTTGACAATGGCTTCATGCACAATCGGACTTTCAATTCTAGATTTTTATGGAATTCAAGGGCAGGATTCTCTAGTCGCGCTCACCTCAAAACCAGAAAGTCCCGGCCTTCAGGTTTGGCCTCACCAGCACCTTAAACCTTGATGTTTTTAAAATTATATCCTTCTAACAATGAAGGACAAAATTCCATTTGTCTTTTTAATTAACTGCTACATGCAAACCAACTCCTTGTGATTCATGCTCAAGGATACTCAGGTTCCTCTGCACATTTTGCTGTTATTCCTATCAAAATTATTGACCCCACATCTACCAATATTGTACTTCATCTGCAAGACCCTTGCCCACTCATTTAAGCTATCTATATCTCTTTACAGACTTTCAGTGTCTTCTGCACACTTTGCTCCACCACTCATCTTTGTGTCATCTGCAAACTTTGGTCCCCAACTCCAAATCATCTATGTAAATTGTAAACAATTGCAGTCCAACACCCAATCCCTGAGGCACACAACTAATCGCTGATTGCCAACCAGAAAAGTATCTATTTGTCCCCACTCTTTGCTTTCTGTTACTTAACTAATCCTCTCTATCCATGCTAATACAGTACCCCACTACTTACAGTTTGCTAGCCTGGAATGGACTCATTTAACCCTACTCTTCTTCACTCACCAGCTCTCTATCTATGCGAATATGTTCACCTTTACACAGTGAACTCTCATTTTGTGTAATAACCTTTGATGTGGTGCCTTATCAAATGCCTTTTGGAAATCCAAGCACATCACATCTACAGTTCCCATTTATCCATGTTGCTTGTTACTTCCTCAATGAATGCTAATAAATTAGTCAAACATGATTTCCCTTTAAAACCATGTTAATCCTGCTTGTTGCACTAAGATTTTCCAAGTTCCCAGTTATAACCTCCTTAATAACATATTCTAGCATTTTCCCTATGACAAATAGTGGGTTAACTGGCCTGCAGTTCATTTTTTTTCAGTCTCCCTCCTTTCTTGAATGGAAGAGGTGCATTACAAATTTCAGTTCTGATGGGACCTTTCCAGGATTGAGGGAAGTTTGAAAAATTACAACCAAAGTATCTATTATCTCTGCAACCACTTCTAAGGTACCAGAGTGAAATCCATCAGGTTCTGGGGACCCATCAATTTTTTCATTTTTCTCAGTATATTTTTCCTAGTGGACGTAATAATTTTAATTTCCAACGTCTCTTTCAGCTCTTATAGAATCATAGAATCCCTACAGTGTAGAAGGAGGCCATTTAGCCCGTCAAGCTATCTTTTCCCAAAGGTAGGGGAGTCTAAAACTAGAGGGCATAGGTTTAAGGTGAGAAGGGAGAGATACAAAAGTGTCTAAGGGGCAATTTTTTCACACAGAGTGAGTGTCTGGACCAAGCTGCCAGAGGTAGTAGTAGAGGTGGGTACAATGTTATGTTTCAAAAAGCATTTAGGTAGTTACATGGGTATGATGGTATAGAGGGATATGAGCCAAATGCGGCCAATTGGGATTAGCTCAAGATTAAAGGGGTTGTTTTGTTGAGGCCATGTTGCATTCTGTGTCAGGGGAAAGGCCAAGAAGTGTGTGTGGAGATAGGGGGCTGTTATTGCTCATGGGGCCTGACTTCAGACTCTCAGCGCGGATCCAGGTCTGAGCACTGACTTCGGGTCTTGGTACTGACTCTGGGCCCTAGTGCTGGCAGCAGCAAGCAATGTTGGTGATGGAGAATGGGCTGGAAACTTTCAGAACTGCCAGTGCTGCAGCCTCAGGGCTTGTCAGGCAGCAATGGTGTGAGTGTGTGTGGGGTGGTGATGAATGGGGGCCTGTCCAGCCATTCAAGGGGGCTGGGAAGGGTGTATGGGGGTGCTGTGTTGCTATTCTGGGGGGCTGTGCAGGGGGATTGTGGGGAGTGTGTTCCTAAGGGGTTGAGGGGGAGGGAATGTGGGGTGTGTGTGTTTCTGGGCTAGGGATAAGTAGAGTTCTCTAACTTTTCCATCTGTGTCTCCCTCTCTCCAACCCCCACACCAATACCTGTTGGTAGAATGTCTAAATATACTATCTAACTAGTGTTCTCCTTCAGCCGTGCCATCTTAGTGTTGCTGTAATATATGAACTTTATGTGGCCTATGCCTCGGCGTCTCCCCAGGATGTACATCAGAGGTGGAGGTGGCCAGCTACCTACCATGCCCTGCGGCCTGTGATGCCTTTGGTAATCATCCTCTGGAGGGTGTAGAGCTTGAGGCCGTTGGCCGGCTTCCATGTGTCACGGATGTATCCATTCCACCCTCTTCATCTCGCTGCCCCTGAGATACCTCGATGTCAGGAAGGGGGAGTCAGAAGGAATAGTCACTGCTGCACTCTTCTGGGTGGAAGGCCCTGGCGTGGGCTCAATCCTTTCCTCCTCCTTTGGGGTCCCACTTCATGGGATGGCAGTGCTTCTGCAGAGAGCTCCAGAAGCTCCGGCATTACCTGGCCTTGCCAGTCCCGGAGGACCACCTGCTTTCTTGCTATGGTGGGCAAGCTCTCAGCAATGGCCCTTTGAGTTGGACGACGCCTATAATGGCAGCATCAAGTGCCCTCTGAGACTGGACCACGCCTGCAACCCATCAGCTGCGGCCTTCTGTGAGTTGGCCACTTTCTCAAAGGCTGTACCACAGCCCGCTCTGTCTCAGCACCATACTGCTGGGTCTCCTGCAATCTCTGTAGTCTCTCAGCCATGGCACTTTATGACTGGGCCACATTGACAAGGACTACAGTTACAGCCTGCTAGGTCACAGCACTGTTCTGATGGGTCCCTTGAGCCTCTCAACCATGGGCTGCAGAATCTCAAGAAGCCTGTTGAGGCTCTCAGCTATGGCCTTTGGAGACTCCACCATGGTCTGCTGAGTTGGCTATCACTTGGACCCTGCCATTCATGGTGAGTGTTAGCCGGAGAGAATCTCAAAGAAATCACTTAACATGCAGGGTTGGTCCTGGCATCAAAGGGTTTATTTTTGCCGGCGGAGAAATGGCTTCTGTTAAACCCAATGCTTATCTCCAATGAACAAAGGAAAAACATCCATTCTTATACATTTTTCAAACAACTACACAGCCCATCACGGCTGGACCTTATCCAATAACATTGCTTACAGATTACATACATTAGTCACATATCCAATGAAAAAGGCATTACGTAAGGTGGACTTGTGCATGTTCAGCTCGTGATCTCAGGGACACGATTCATGGTACCTTATTATGTTACCTTCTTTTCTCTCATCTTGAGTCCTTGAGCTTATAACCCTGTGGGCTTGGGAGACTGCTTCTGCCTAGTTACCCATGAACGATTACTCCCTTAAGTAGTAGGCATATGATTAAACTTGTTTTCATGTATCCAGAAACAGATAAGTGATGCTGCCTTTCTGTACTCCATTGTATTAAATGAATTTGGCCTGTCTACCACTATGTTTCCCATTAGTTGGCCAAGGCGCACAATATCTTACAATACTCTTTGTCCTGTTTCCCATCCAATGACCCTGGGCCATTAAGCTGGCACCAGCTGCTAGTATCTCTGTGAACACTCCTTCTTTCTGTGGTAGCTGTCCTTGCTGTTGTACACAAGTTTATGATTATCCCAGCTAATTGTGTTCAAGAATGTGGCTAACCCAGCTAGTATCTATTTTGTGTCTTTTAATATTATGTACTTCTGTTTAACATAGTGGAGCTTACACGCATGCCTTCTGTGACCGTATAACAATAAATTCATACATATTTATTATATACTGTTTATCCCGACCGATATAAATTCCTGTACAAATACCCACGAATATAAATTGTTATACAGCACTTAAATCAATGATATTATCCCGTCTAAACCTATTCTCTAAATCTCCCTTCAACAATGAGGATCTCCTGCCCCAGCCTTTCATGGGTGTCCTTGCAGTGTTGGCATGGGAACCACACAAGACAGGCAATAACTGGTCCACCTGAAAGCTTTGGGACTCCTCCCAATAGCCTCGTCGTCAGTCCAGTGTTGCTGTCAGTCCCTCCTACATCCCCTGGCTCTGTTGCTGCTTCTCCAGCAGTTGACGAAGAAATGATCACAGAGGCCCAGCGTGTAGCCTGGAGCCAGCTGAGTCCTCACGCCTGTCAGGCCTCCATGTGTCAGAGGCTTCGGACGTTCCCTCTTCCACTCAATGTACATCAGCAGATGTGTCGTGCACACTAGAGAGTGACCCCAGAAGCCTCACCACTAACGACTCACTGATGTGAGATTCTTCTGGGATGGTGAACTGCGAGATGTCGGCCTCGGGGATTCCACCATTGGCGTCTTCTGAGCTGTTATGGGGAGGATACGTGGGAACAGCAGAGGGAGGCGCTATGCCAATGACCCCAGTGCACCTGTGTATCTTCCCACACACAAGACACAAGGTTAAATGCAAAGGAGGGAGAGGAATCTGGGCTGCATGCAACTTACTTGGGACTTGTCCAACAAGTGGAGGATTGGCAGGTGCTCACTTCTACGCTCCAGCCTAACCATGCCGTCGTTAATGGTTCCCGTGCCCTCCTCTTCCACAAACTCCAGTGCCTGCCCCTCAAAAGGCATGAGGACCCAGATCTCAGGCACACCACCCTGTGTCTTCATCCTCTCCCAACAATTATGGGCATTTTCCTCCTGTGGGGACAGAAGGAGCCATGTAAAATCTGATGTTTCGAGTCCTGGAAGGATCAGGGTGTGTGGCCCTCAGAGGGCAAGGGTTGTGATACTCTTAACGGAGCGGGGGAAGGGAAGTATTTGGGGGATCAGGGGCTGGAAGCATGGAGGGCGCTGGAGGTGGGGTGATCTTGGGGATCTTTACAGGGAAGATGCTAGATGAAGTTAAATATTTACCCTTGCTGCCCGGATGAGGTCATTCAGTTTTTTGAGACATTGCTTCCCAGTTCCCTTGGCCAGTGCCCTGGCATTAACACATGCTGCCACCACCTCCCAGGCTGCATTTCCATCCCTTCCTCTGTGGTGGCATCCTGCTGGAGGGAAGGAAGTGCCCCACCTTGCCTCCACTGCCTCCTGCAACCTGGATCAGCATCTGAAAATCGAGGATCCTTGAAAGGAGGCCATTTCATCCTGCACTGCCTGCCCGTCTATCCATCTTTGGTGTTTTTATGGAGCTCTCCCTTGGTAGAACAGATCAGCTACAGGCTGCTTGGGCGAGTCATGCACTCGTTGGAGCATTCCAGTGAGTTTAATGCACTTTGTCTTGTTACCATGGAAGGGAAGACAAGTCAGCACTTGCAGGTGAAGGAGGGGTGGATTTGTGCCTCTGTGATAATCGGGGGTAGGGGGGAGAGAGAGGGTCATGTCACTCAACAATATGGGGCAGCAGGGTGATGAGGGGGCCGTGAGAAAGGTGCTCTTGAGAGGTGTGGCGGAGCTAAGGGGGTC
This sequence comes from Carcharhinus amblyrhynchos, assembly GCF_965287045.1. NCBI lineage: Eukaryota > Metazoa > Chordata > Chondrichthyes > Carcharhiniformes > Carcharhinidae > Carcharhinus > Carcharhinus amblyrhynchos. Next base: position 101,405,048 of record NC_137329.1, read on the forward strand.
GGTAATGTTGGGGGGTCCCTCATGGGGAAGGGAGGCTGGGGTGGGGGTTCTTTCAGGAGACCTAATCTTTTAGCTTTTCCTGTGCACGTGCAGTTTGTGGCTCCGATCTGCAGACTGTCAGGTGAAGTAAGCCTTCACCACTGCCTCCAGTGGCTAGAAACAGTCCAGCCCATTTTTTCAATGGCTGAGTACATAAGATGGGGAATGAAAATTTGCTTAAAAAACAGATCAGGAACTCTCCCGTTTTCACACTAGCGTGACACTTAGAAAAATCTCATGAAATTCTGCCCCAGACCTTCAATACATCATTACATAATTTGAGGTTCCTTAGGCTAAGAAAATTTCTAATGAGGAAATGGTGTGAAATATACAGCCATTCCACAAATGCAAGAACGTTATATTGGAATGTGCTAATAATATCCTTAAAATGCTGCATTGGTCCACTAAGTACAGTGATGGCAAAACATTTTTAAGGTTAACCATTTAAGGTTATGACTGAGGTTAGATGGAAAAGGATAAGCTAAAGCTTAGGTGGATTGGCCATGCTAAATTGCCCCTTGGTCTCCCAAGATGTGTAGGTTAGCAGGATTAGTGGGTAAATATGTGAGGTTATGGGGATGGGGTCAGGTAAGATGTTCCTTCAAAGGATTCAATAGGCCAAATAGCCTCCTTCTTCTCTGTAGGGGTAATTCTATGATTCTAATCATGCATTTCTTATTTGTTTAGAATTATGTAAATTAATGAGAATGCACAGAGAATTGGTGGAGAATTCTGGAACCAGGGCACAAAGATTCTAAATAAGTGTAGAAGGTAGAAGGTCCCTGATCTGTTTTTTAAGTAAATTTTCACTCCCTATCTTATGCACTTAGTCATTGAAAAAATGGGCTGGACTGTTTCTAGCCACTAGAGGCAGTGGTGAAGGCTTACTTCACCTGACAGTCGGTGTAGAAGATACATTAGGAAGAACTTCTTTGTGCAAAGAGCGATGAGTATCTGGAATTTGCTGCCTGAGTTGATGGTGGAGACAGAGACCCTGAACTCTTTTAAAAAGAACCTGGATCTGCACCTTAAGTGCTGTAAGTTACAGGGCTATGGGCCGGGTGCAGACAGGTGGGATTAGAAAGGGCACCTGGGTGTCCTTAGGCTGGCCCGGGCAAGGTGGGCCAAATAGTCTCCTCCTGTGTTATTATCTATGGTTCTATGCCTGGGATATTCCAAACAAAGCAGAGATAACTTAAATAAATCTATCAGACCAACTTATAAATTTTATGTGATATTTACAAATTTGAGAGCCTTTCAGGACTCAGATGAATGCTGTCAAATAATAACTGTGAATCGGTATGTTCACATGTTCACAAACACCTAGCAATTGTTGATGTCATGAGCAGGTCTTTTGATGCAATTATCTCACAGCTCCTATGTATTGCAGACATGAGAAGCCATCTAAAGAGGTGGTTTCCATGGCATCTTTAGAACAATAACCTAAATATCATCTGTGGTGTTGGTTATTATTTTTCTAGCTGAGGGTGAGCTGAGGTTTCAGCTGGTCTATATACAGGTTAGTAATATAGTTATCAGTGATTTAAAAGTCTCCTCTGCAGCTGTAGGAGAAGATCCTGTGGCCAGTTACAAATTACAGTCAATTGCACGTGACCCACCTTGCACATTTCAAGTTATTTCCCTGCTGTAACCCCAGCGTCTGCAGCATGGAATCCACCTTACATTACAAATGCAGCCAACTCTATAGTATGGAACTAAATTCTGTGGCCCCCTCTTAGTGAAAATGCTAAGCAGGGACGGATCTCGTACTCTGAGTTTATACCCACTCAGAACAGGGTACAGGCAATTCAAATGTCTGGAGGCTATCTGGAAATAGTTATGGTTGTCGGTCAGAGTGCAGATACTTTCAACTGGTTGTTGTGGTCTGCGAGATAAAAGATTGCTGTATAATCTGTTCTTTGGTAAAGTTCTGCAGATTACATGATGATGAATGGCCAATGTCTATCTTCAATCAACATCACAAAAAACAAATCTGGTCTTTATCACATTGCTGTTTAAGGAAATTTGCTGTTCGGATGTTGGCTGCTGCGTGTCCTATTACCACTGTGACTACACTTCAGAAAAGTATTTAATTGGCTGTAAGGCACTTTGTGATATCTCATGGTTGCAAAAGGTGCTATATAAATCCCAGTTTATCTTTCTAATCTTCATAACCTGTTCTCTAGGCCCCAGTCAGGTGGGCAAGTGCACTGGAGACAAACAAATATATTTTAGAAGAACTCTTAATGCCTAAACAGAGTAAATTGATCAGAAACAATCAAATTCAACATAGTCATTGTGACAAAAACAGCACTTGGCTTCAGTGCCTCTGGTCCAGGGAAGGGAAAATCAATCATGGCTTCCATTCCCAATCAGAATCCAGTCACCCATGTTGGTTGTTAGTTAATGACAGCCACTGGGCAGCACGGTGGCACAGTGGTTAGCGCTGCTGCTTCACTGCGCCAGGGACCCATGTTCACTTCTGGCCTTGGTCACTGTCCGTGTGGAGTTTGCACTCTCTCTCATGTCTGCGTGGGTTTCTTCTGGGTACTTCGGTTCCCTCCCACACTCCAAGGATATGCGGGTTAGGTTTATTGGCTATGCTAAAATTGACCCTAGTATCAGGGGGATTAGCAGGGTAAATGTATGGGGTTACAAGAATAGAGCCTGGGTGATTGGTACAAATTGATGGGCCAAATGGCCTCCTTCTGTACTGCAAATGTTCTATGGACAGGATTTTGGTTGAACTGTGATGTCTATTACATTTTATTTATTAATGTTACAAGTAGACTTACATTAACAATGCATTGAAGTTACTGTGAAAATTCCCTAGTCTCCACACTCCAGCACCTGTTTGGGTACGCTGAGCGAGAATTTAGCGTGGCCAATACACCTTTCAGGCTGTGGGAGGAAACTGGAGCACCCAGAGGAAACCCACGCAGACAATGTGCAAACTTCACAGAAATTGACCCAAGCTGGGAATTAAACCCAGGTTCCTGGCACTGTGAGGCAGCAGTGCTAACCACTGTGCCACCGTTCCACTTAAACATGCTTAGTAAGTGGACCAATTTGTGGAAAGAGCAAATGCATTACTGACGAGGATGGGATTCGAATCCAACCATGCAGAGCACAATGGATTAGCAGTCTATCGTCTTAACTACTCAGTCACTTTGTCACAATTGCTTGCCAGGACTCACTGTCTGTCCTCACACATGTGGAGATTGACTACTTAGGTGAAGAACAGGAGAATTACAGATACCTGTGAAATTGCATCCCATGTGAGTTGACGTTTTTCAACCGTCAATGTATAGAATATGAAGGGTAAAGCGGTAACTTCAGTGTGCAGTGGAACGCAAGTCGCATAAAATCATTTGTGCGCAATACTGTTGAGGTAGGAAAGGAATAAAATTAAAAGATTAAGTCAAAGATCATCCTCAAACCAAGGTGCACGCTGCAACTGAAATATCAAAACGGGGCTGGTCATTTCTTACACCTTTCACAGGGCTGATTATCTAAGGGTAATCTGCAGGGGTGTAAACCAGTAGATTTCTGGTTACAGTTTCTTAAATTTTATGTTGTGATTGCAGCCTGGGCGATAGCAAAGTTTAATCATAAATGAAAAATGAGTGCATGTAAACTTAGGACTCAGCTGTATTTCTGATCCTCAGGCTATTAGGTGAACCAGTCGCACTGGCAGTGGAGCACCTGTATTCAATCGAGATAATCAGAAGTTCAAATCTCAGGGCTGCTTGTCTTGTCAGTATAGCTCGGGGAAAGAAAAAATCATTAGAGTTCTCTAGGTTTCTTGTTGTGATACATAACTTTTCAAGAGGAGAAATCTGGCAGAGCTAGTTTTATCCCATTTTTAACATGACGGAACACGAATTAAGAAAAAAAAAGCCTTTCTCCGATCTGGACTCAGTGCTGTCTGGTCTTTAAGATTTTATGATACTTGTCCCATTCCCTCTGTTTCTACGCTATTCCTTCCATCACTGTTCCATGGAATAACCAAAGCAAAACCAACAATAATAATACGTATTTATATAGTAGCCTTAACAGAGAAAATATCTCAGCTAGTTAAAAGAGAAGAAGCAGGTACTCAGTACCTGGAAAAACAATTAGCACTGATAAACAAGGACGTTGTGAAGGTAGATTTCGAGTTGACGAAGGGTACTGCACAAGAAGATAAATTGGGAGAATTGAGAGGCACAGGCAGGGATACAGGTGAACAGGTCATAGAGGTTCAGTGGAATTGACTATGAGTGAAGGTGAGGATTTTTAATTGGATGCAGTTAGTGATAGGTGAAGGCAGGGGAACTTGAGAGTGATTTTAGCTCAGAACTTTGTATTCATAGGATGGAATTTTCTGAATTTTTTTTCACAGCATCAGTTTCAGCTAAAGAACTGGAGAGAATCCCATTAGAATTGTCAATGAGAAAAATCACCAAATCTTCAGCCACTTTAAGAAAGGTTCACAAGTTTCATGCCATGCTCGTGGTGGCCTGCCTTTGATTTGCTTCCCCTCGGCATCACTTAAATCTCAACAATAGGGTGGGCACATTTTTTAATGCACTACCCAGCATTACAAGTCCAGTCTGGGAGGATGGCAGGCACGATTCTCGGAGGGAGCCCTGACAAAGATGTTCGTTGAGGTGGAGCAGAGGTGTGATATTCTGAACCCTTGTACAGGGCAGGCAGCTTTCCAGCAAGGTGACCAACCCCACATAGGAGGCGGTGGCAGAACTAGTGAGCTGGTGGAATGGATGACTTGAGTCAAGGAGTGGACAACCTCCACTATATTGTGTATATTGGCAGTGGCAGCACTAGTGAGTGCCAGCTCGCCACATAAGAGGGTATTCTGTGCAGGAGAAGGATGAATGACCTTCTTCGTGCAGCTAGGGTAAGTCACCCTTCTCATGTGTCCACCCACAACCATTAACACACTCAATGGTGAGCTCACTCCCAGTCATCTTAGGGGGTCCTAACTTTCATCCTGCCTCACTCTCTGACTCCCCCTTATCCTCCCAGTGGATCCTTTCCTCACATTGCCTCTCCCACACATCTGCCAGGCATGCCAGGCATCCTTACCATCTGACCCACATGCACCCAGGCTACACTCTACCCATTTGTCTCACTGCAGGAAAAACTCAAGCACAATTGGTGCGAGTGGGCACAGCCTGCCAGAGTGATGCCTGAGTTCCATAAGTGGGCGCAGCCTGCCAGAGTGATGCCCGAATTGAAGACCCTCACTCCATTTGAGGAAAGGGCCCTTGATCTGGTCGGAAAGAGCAGGACCATACCTGTGCTGAAAGTGAGGTGGGGCAAGAGACAAAAATGAAAACCCTCAACATATCCAGCCATGGTGCCATCCTCATGTGAGTTCACTTGCTACTACTGTCCTAATCCCCCATTATACACTACTGCCATCTCATTTCCCTTGACCAGCCCGGACCATCTTCTCACCCTCTGGACATATGGACCTGAAGGAAATATATCTTAGACAATCATTGAAGAGGCATCACAGATGTCACCTGCACCCTTTACCAGCGCAGATATTTGCAGTTCAGCAGGAATCATCAGCAATCAGGCCTCTGGGTCACTCACCGGGAAGCAGCTCACTGCTAATGATTCATGGCAGGTGGAGATAGGGGCATCTCAGGGATCTGGCACTTGGTGGAAGGATGCTGGAGACCAGGACTCTGCTGAGCCCCGGTTAGATGATGTGCCCTTCGGTTCAGTCAATCCTGAGATGCTGGAACTGTGAAGGCCAAGTTGTGAATATCACGAAGGGACGTCAACATCCCTCTTCAGACTGCAAGGCTGACTGGAGGAGTCCCATCAACTGCTGTCCAAAGAGATGGTGCTGTCATTCTGAGGCACCCAGGCTGTGAGGGTCACTGGAGAGTTTGGTACAGGACATACACAATGTAGTGGGAGTTGTCCACTCCTTGGTTCAAGTCATCCATTCCATGGCTGTGGGCATGAATTGCATGGTGTAGACACTTATGCAAATTTACAAGTGTCGGCGCTGGAGGATGGCAGGGCTTCCGGATCTCATTCCAGCTTTCCCTCCATCCCACGGCAGAACCCAGGGGGACCACTGCACCCACAAGGAAGAGGATCGTCTTTGCATAGCCCAGGACCTTTCAACCAGGAGACACTGGAGGTGTCCAACCCATCTAACACCCCTTTTTCTGTGACTGACATAGCTCTAGTCCTGTACAATGAGGGGATAGCACTACATCACCCATGCTGCCCAGTAGCAGGCCTGGACCCTCACAGTCCTAGCTCTCCAGGGGACACCTGCCAAGGTCACTTCAGACAACAGGATGTAGAAGTCAACAGGCTGCCTCAACATCTACTCTGTATCTTGGAGAAACACCTGGATGTAGTGGTAGGATTTGGAAGACAAATAAACTATAGTCACAATGTGAGGTGATTTAGGCACAAGTAAGTATTAACCACCATTGTTAGCATCATTCAGTGTATTAAAAATCATGTGATGCATCTTTGAAGTGCCTTGCCTCTCTCATTTCATTGCAGTACGCTTAGGCTGAGAGCGTAATGTCAGCTCATCCTTATTCTCCTCCAGAGGGGATGGGGCCAATAGGGTGCTGATCAGTAGAGGGGATCCACTGACACTCTGCATGGCAGCTCAATGGATGTCACCACTCCCAATATAATGACGCAGTCATGTTGATATAATCCTGGTCATGGACACCTACCCCCCAGCCCAGGCCAACACACAGGTGTTTCAGCTGTGGAAACATTCTTTTATCATGAAGAAGCCATTGACTTAAAACTTCTGAGAGTATGTCCACCTGTATCATAGGTACAGACTCACACCAGTGTCCCTAACCTCAGAGGAGACAGTATCAGCCAAAATAATTATGTGCTAATTCCTCCACCCGGACTATGCCAGGATGTCCTTCGTGTACTTGTTCAAGAGCTCTTCCACACAGACCAGGTGGAATTATCACTTAGATTCCCCACAATAGACATTCACCTTAGGTAATCAAACTTTCAAAACCAGGATGCCTACAATGTGTTCCAGCAATTATTCCTTTCAATATCATATCCATCAACTTCCACATCACAGGATCATTTCTGTATGTCTCTGAACTTGAGAAACCATCACAGGCAAATAATCTATTCACAAAAGTAAAGAATATTAGCAAAACTAGTTGGTGGCATCTGCTAGGTAACGGTAAGCGTGATAATGCATCAGCATCAATGGTACCTCATATTTTAGGATTATGCAGATAAGATCAGTGACTATCTTTACAATTGGCTAGCTGGCAACTAATGATGGTTTGCCTTTATATGGCAAAAAAATGGTAGCTAAGGGTTGATGATCAGTCAATAAAGTGAAATGATGACCAGATAAATAATGATGAAATCTTTGTATGTCAAAAATTATACTCAATGTTTCTTTCCCTAGCTGCAGTTAGTTACGTTCAGCACCAGTCAGAGTACATGATGCCTAAACTATTAGTCATTCTTCTCCCGGAGGCAGGGTATATGAAATGACTACCTCTACACCAAAGGTGAATCAGCACAAGCAGGTAGTTATGGTGGCTTTGGATTAAAATTAACCAATACGATCGATGGATCAGAGTTTAAGTGGTCTCTCTGGTGTACACTGTTGCCTGGATGATATTCTAATTACAGGGTCCAGTAAACAGGAGCACATGAATAATTTAGAAGCAACATTGGAATGTCTTCAAGTGTGATAAAATGAACCAAGATTTCTGCAAAGTATCTTTGACATCTTTGTTTACTTTCTTACATTCTGTTGTCCAGTCTCATGACTGTTTCACACAGAGTAAACTATGCAATGTCTTCAATAATGTCGTAACTTAGGAACAAAGATGCCATAATTATTTACTAATCTGAGAAAGAACCTCAATTGTGTAACATCCATTGGAAATGGTTCTTCTAAAATAGCATCCATCCTTTTAACTGCTTTATGTGAACCTTTACTATCAATAATATGACAGGTTGGGAGACATCAGCAGAGGCCCTTTAGCAGGCTCCCTGCTGGGCCCATGGCGTAATCAGCTCCGTGCCGGAAATCGGCCAGGAGGGGATTTTCATTTAAATTTGCATATACATCCCATTAGTGGGCCCAGGAATGAAGTCTCTGGGTCCCCTAGCATCTCCCACCCACCAGGTGTGGTTCCCATGAGCGGTATCTACAACAGAATGGTGAACTGGCAGCCTGACTCCACCAGAGGGAACTGAAGACATGGAGGTCCACGCACGAGGTGGTGGGTAAGGGGGAGATGCCCTCTGGGCCATGCTAGCCTAGCTCCCGACACTGCCAAGGGCTGATTCACAATGTTCAAAGTGCACCTTGGCATTGCCACTGGGCATTGGGGAGTGCAAATGTGATGGGACCAGAGGGGATGGGGCCTATGGGGTACCGATCAGTGGAAGGGATCCACTGACACTCTGCATAGGAATCACAGGCAAAAGGTGGGAAGGGGGTGATCAAATCTGGCCATCTGAGTTGGGGGGAGGGACTGGGCTCCTAGGGATTTTGGGCTGGTAGTTGGGGCTGCTGGGGGAGGAGAGTCAGGGATTGGTTGGATTGGGGCTGCCAGGAACAGGGTCAAGACTGCTGTGTTGGGGCCAGGGAGATTGGGGCTGGCAGGGGAAGACATTGGGGTGGCCCAGAGATGTCCAGGAGGCCAGGGTCGGGGTTGGAGGGGCAGCGATGTGGGATCAATCAAGCAATCGATCTGGCCGGTGATCAGGCGGCCAGTAGTGCAGGGCAACTGTGCATGTGTCAATCTCTGCCCTGACAGATCAGTGCATGCACAATGGCCCACTTAGCACTATGCTGCCAACCTCTCCAGGCCCCATCCCCAGATTTTCAATGTGAATCTCACTCGGGTACTCTGCAGTGCTCAGAGTATGGGAGATTCATTTTTAACACCCTGCTAAAAAAAATCGGTGGAGTTACTCCAGTTTTTACACAAATTTGGTGTTTAGAATGTTTTTGGGAGAATCGCCTCCCATGTGCTTGAAGACATTCTAATGTTGCTTTTAAATTATTCACGTGCTCCTGTTTACTGGACCCTGTAATTAGAGTATCATCCAGGTAACATTGTACACCAGAGAGACCACTTAAACTCTGATCCATCACTCCTTGGAATGGGACGGGTGCGGATGTTATTCCAAAAGGCAATTTTTTATCACAAAATAAACCTTCATGAGTAATGAAGGTAAGTAATGGTTGTGATTTAGCAGCTACACTAATCTGTAAATATGCTTGTGGCACAGTGGCTAGCACTGCTATCTCACAGCTCCAGGGATCCAGATTAATTTCTGGCCTTGAGTGACAGTGTGGAGTTTTGTATGTTCACCCGTGTCTGCGTGGTTTTCCTCCAGATGCTCTGGTTTCCTCCCACAATCCAAAAATGTGCAGGTTAGGTGGATTGGATGTGCTAAATTGCCCTTTAGTGTCCCAAGATGTGTAACTTAGATAGATGAGCCATGAGAAATGGATGGGGTTATGGAATGGGGCAGGGGAGAGGTCCTGGGTAAGATACTCTGTCAGAGAGTCAGTGATGACTTGATAAGCCAAATGACCTCTTCTGAACTGTAGGGGTTCTATGATTCTGTGATGATATCAATACTTCTCATTCTTACTCTTGCAACTTTCATTCATGTCTACTCTGTCCAATGGGCAGGATTTGTCCCATTGCTTCACCTTGAGTTATTTTGCATTGCCTTTCACTGTCAGGGGTGAGGCAAGAAGGCAGGTTCCAAGTCTCCATCTGCTGGAACAGGAATTGGACCCATTCTGTCAGCATTGTTCTGAATCATGCATTAGCCACTTCAGCTAACCAGCTCCCTACTCTCACAGCTAGTGAAAGCAAATTTCCATTTTAACAGCATAACAGAATAATGGTTGCTCAGTGAAGACATGCCTCTTAACAGATTCTTTTTGGATTTTTTCCCTATGAGAATGAGATTGGAACATGAAAAGATTTGACACTGATCACCTGACAATCAAGGATGTGCAAACTCTAAACGTTTGAAAACCAATTGCCTAGCAGGAACCTGGAGTGTGGAGCAATCTGGGATGGTCAAACGTACCCTTGAAATAGATGCACTGGTTTGAACTCGTAGTAGTCATTAGGCTGGCACGGTGGCACAGTGGTTAGCACTGCCACCTCACAGCTCCTGGGACCCAGGTTCGATTCCTGGCTTGGGTCAATGTCTGTGTGGAGTCAACATGTTCTTTCCATGTCAGCATGGGTTTCCTCTGGGTGCTCCAGTTTCTTCCCACAGTCTGAAAAATGTGCTGGTTAAGTGCATTGGCCATGCTAAATTCTCCCTCAGTGTACCCAAACAGGGACCTGAGTGTGGCGACTAGGGGATTTTTTACAACAATTACATTGCAGTGTTAATGTAAGCCTACTGGTGACACTAATAAATAACCCTGCTTTCTTAAACCTTCATTGAATAAATACTGGGATATAGAATAAGCATGAGCTGGGGAGACATTAAAATGGGAGAGGAAATAGATGCTGCGTCAATGTTTTCATCAACTGCACCATCGTAAACCTGATTATACGTTGTTGAATTTACACCTGTAATTACTAAAAATAAGGAAACTTTTGTAGAGTTTGGGAATGAGTCTGGATGGCTATGCTTGGCATTTGGTGTATATATCCCCCAGATAGCACTACAGCAGAAGGTAAGAGAATTTAAACACTAGAATTTTAATTTGTTGGGAAAATGAATGATACAGTCAACTTATTAGTTCGGGGATGTAGACTGGGCATTCAGCTGTGTAAAATACATTAAGCAATATCCCAAAGGGATTGTAATTATAAGTGCTGAGCCCTGGTCATGCCAACATGTAGTACACAAGTTGTTCAGAGTTGGAGCTGAGACACCTTGCAGTCTAGCTGGAGTGCCCTTTATCTCCTTAAGCCTTAGTGCATCACACTTACCACATCGGGCATGTTATATTGTAATGCAGAATACAAATTATTCACACTTAGCTATTACATTCTGCAGATTTCTGCCTATTTACACATTCTGCTGATGCCTCAGAATTCTGCCCCTGAAAGCTCGTGCACAGCAATATATTAACTACCACACTGGCACATTTTGCAATATTCAGGCCAGAAGATAAATGTACATCTTCTTCGATTCAATAAAAGAAGAACACTTTTAAGAACTGTCATTGAACTGGTGTTGAAGGTGCACCCTTTCCTATGCCAAATATTTTGCTGGTGAAGTAATGGTTAAACTGTAATTTATTGGGCTTATCATTATTGCATGCCTTGATTTTACATTTCCTGAGATTGCAGGCTGACCTGCAGAGACCTGGCACAGCTGCCTCACAGCGACCCAGGTTCGATTCCTGCTTGAGTCAATGTCTCTAGGGAGTCTACACATTCTCCCCGTGTCTATATAGGCTTCCTACAAGCCAATATAGACACGGTTTCCACTCACAGTCCAAAAGCATGCTGGTTAGGTGCATTGGCCATGCTAAATTCCCCCTCAGTGTACCCGAGCAGGTGCAGGAGTGTGTTGACTAGAGGATTTTCACAGTAACTTCATTGCAATGTTAATATAAGCCTAACTGTGACTAATAAATAAACTTTAAAAGGAATAATATGGGATTTGTGAGGTACTGTTACCCTATAACATTTCTATACAACTGTATTTCCAAGCTTGGCAATCAAACACAGTTTTCTTATTAAAAACGATTGTGGGATATGTAAGCTATGGTGAACATTACACATTAAATGATGCTGTTGGCTTTGTAATTTTCATATTTCAGTCAGCACCTACTGATATAGAAACAGAAAATGCTGGAAAATCTTTGCAAGTCTGGCAGCACTTGTGCAGAGAGAACAGAGCTAATGTTTCAAGTCTGGATGACCCTTGAGCTGCCAGAATCAGTGCAGTTCTTCAGCTTGTAATCACTTAATGGCCGGAATTTTATTTTTCTGTTCCACCTGCCATGGGAATTGGAATGGGCAAGGTGCGGACGATGGAAAGGTCAGTTGATCTCAGGTGGGATTTTTTGGTTTTGGGGCAAGCAAGGCTGGAAAATCTCCACAGCCCCAGATGCAATCCATGCTGACTTCCCAGAGTATCTCCATTGGTATCCCCATGAGACTCAAGTTAAGAAGTATTGACAACTTTTAGGTCATCACTAATAGAATCCCTACACTGCAGAAGGAGGCCATTTCAATAAGATATCAAGTAATGGATTAGTATGGGCAACATGGTGGCACAGTGATTAGCACTGCTGCCTCACAGCTCCAGGGACTTGGGTTTGATTCCCGGCTTGGAAAGACATAGAACAGATGTCAGAAGTAGGTTCTTTACTCAGAGATTAGTAAGGGTGTGGAATGCCCTGCCTGCAACAGTAGTGGACTCGCCAACATTAAGGGCATTTAAATGGTCATTGGATAAACATATGGATGATATTGGAATACTGTAGGTTAGATGGGCGTTAGATTGGTTTTCACAGGTCGGTTCAACATCGAAGGCTGAAAGGCCTGTACTGTACTGTAATGTTCTATGTTCTATTTGGCCCATTGTGTCTACACTGACAACAACCACATCCAAGCTCTATTCCTGTAAACCTGCATATTTACTCCACTAATCCCTCTGACCTATGCATCCTGGGACCCTAAGGGCCAATTTAGCATTGCTAATACACCTAACTGTGCATCTTGGACTATAGGAAGAAACTGGAGCACTGGTGGAAACCCACACAGACACAGGGAGAATGTGCAAACTCTACACAGACAGTGACCCAAGCCGGGAATCGAACCCAGGTCCTTGGAGCTGTGAGGCAGCAGTGCTCTACTTGATACCTTATTGAAGATCTGTATCTCAAAAAAAACTGGATCTGGTTGCTTTCCAGTGTTCATGAAAATCTCTAGTTTCAAAAATGATCCCCCTTCTCTTCAGCCCCTCCCCGATGATCTGGTGGAATGATACCATCATGAATGATAATCATCCAGTTCCCTCGGCTAGATCTGCCATTTTGTCTGAAATTATGTCGGGGGAATTATTTCACATTGAGGTATAGAGGCTAAATACCTATTAGCCACCTGAGCAAAGTGCCTCCTGCTGGCATGCATTCAGGATGATGTTGTTTTATCCTTGGGATAAATTAGATGCAAAAAATTACAAAGCCACATATAGCCCTTGGTTAGTAAATATAAGTAATTGCCTTCTATATACCATCTATGTCACTTTAACAGCCACATAGCACAAGATCCAGCCAAATTAGAAGTGGTATGTCTTTGAAAGTGTTATCAAATATGCATCCAATGATGTAAGGGGCAAAATATGTTTAATGCCTTTTGGTTCGTTCTAATTGTAGTAGTAATTCACTGATAAGACAATAGTGATAAATTCATTGGAATGCTTTAAAAAGTGTAATCAGTCAGTCATTTCAACAGTAGTAAATAACAGAAAGAATTTACTGGAATGACCTGTCACAGTACACATTGATAATCTGTACTTGGATATTCTCTGTAATTTTATACATGTTATTTATTGTCAAGAGTTTGCTTTTATTATCTTGCCAGTCTCAGTCCCATAATTTAATCTGATGTATCCTCTTTGTGATTTCTGATTTAATTAGTGTGCTGTTAGACCATACCTTTGCTTTTTACGCTTGGCATTTCATGGAACACTTTAAATGATATACTATCTAAAAAGTCAACTAATGATCGAGTCACAGATCTTGCTAAGGCTGGATTTTTCCTAGTCTTTCTATTCATCCTTCATCCAGCAATGCATTATGTCTTAATTACTATTCTTCCACTAAAATTACAGGTTGTCTTTTTCCACTCATTAAGCATTGCCTTTCGCTTTTATATATATAAAAAAAATGAATTGCGATTTGGATACTAAAAAAAGGAGGTATAGAATAGATCATTCAGGGTTAAATACCTTTCTGCTAAACATTGTCATTAGCTTCCTCTCACCTCTTATTTTCCCTTAGTGTATGCTTTTCTGTTATAGTCACAGTGCTAGTTATGTCTTTATTATTCTCTCATTCTTCCTATTTATTTTATAACTAATGAGTAGGTGGCAGATATGAAATTGTCTAATTTGGCACATCTAACAGAAGCAAGCAGTGCACATCCTGTAGCTCAGCAGGAAGTTCAGGTGCATGCTCGAGTCTTAATAAGTAAAATAATTGCAATTATAATACTTCTTAATAATGATTTAAAACATTAACATGTAAACCAAATATCTGTTTTAATGTCGATAATTACATTACCAAAATACATGTGGAGTGTTATTTCTTCATTATAACACCATATTTTTGTTGCTGTCATTTGTTAACCCTTTAATTACTCACTGGCTCTTTAACATTCGCTATTATGTATACACCACAGATGAGTGAAGCAAATATAGTCATCAGATCAGGAGAATACTTCAGCTTGTTTTCTTACTTTAAATTTTAGAAGGGTTAAAAGGTTAAAAGCTTAGAATATCGAGTGTCAAATTTTGATGTGGTACCATATTTAGAAAGTAGAGAGTGATTACATCACAAAGGAGTCACTTGACTATTTTGGTCCAGATGTGTTGGTATTTGCAAGATTTACCTTTTGGATTCACAGAGTAGCTCCAGAGACATAAATTAATTACCTTTGTTAGAAAACAGCTTCAATAAGGCTATTTCTACATATATATATATTTATAACATCTTTCTCTTTCTGGGAAATTAATCAACCAATCAGACACCGACCAGAATTTTACAGTCCCGCTCGCCATGGGAATCATAGCGAGCGAGGGGCAGACAATGGAAAAGTCTGTTGTCCTCGGCTGGGATTTTCCAGTTTTGGGACGAGTGAGGCCATAAAATCCTGCCTACTATTTAAAAATAATCTTTGTAGATGTATGCTAATCGATGGTGGCCCAGTAGATTCACTGCTTAAGCTGCTTGCTTGTTTCAAAGTGATATATGTGGCAGGGTGAGGGAGGGAGTACATGATACCCAGGGGCTGCCCCACCCCCCTGGACCCCCAACCCCCCTGACTTAAGAAGGCTGCCAGCTACGAGATAGGTCGAAGGGCATTGTTCCAAGAGTTCCACAACCAAGGACAAATCCAAGGGAAGCAGAAGTCAAGGCTTCCTTTGAGACTTAAAAGAAGGCTCTTGAGGCTCCCAGGCCGGATCTGGAAAGTTCAGGTCATTAAACAGATCCCACCAGGAACCTCATTCAATGGTAAAACAAGCAGGAGTAAAGTCAGAAAGAAAGTTGGCAGATTTTAACTGTGTTCCGGTCACTTACTTGCCAATTAGGCAGAGCTAAAATTACTAAAATCTTCTAAATTTTATAACAGTTAACAATAATATATTATTTTTAAAATGAACAGAAAATGCTCACCAGGTCAGGCAGCATCTATGGAAGGACAAAGAGAGCTAACGAGTGATAGTGGCTCCATCCAGTGGCAGGCATTATCCCAGGTGGGATGGGAACATTTTGAGAGATTGTCAAATTTTCCCACCCTGCCCGTGATGACATTCACCACTGGCAAAGTGAAAAAGTCCCACCCAAAGGGCCAGATTTGCCACGCAACCTGCTGCGTGCTTTGCAGCAGTGGGAGGTGGCCTGACATTGGCCGGTAGTGGGATCTTTGTCATCGGGGTTTCCCACTGAATGCACCCCTCACTACGGTGGAACCCATAGAAGAGGTGTGTCTTTGGCGGGACCAGAAGGTCCCACTGGCCTGAATGGCTGGAAAGTTCCAGCCAAAGTTTTATCTTTCTCTCCCTGCACATGCTGCCTGTCCGAGCATATACTTTCTGTACTTTCTTCTGAAGAGTTCAAAATTTCAGCATCTACAGTATTTTGCCTTTAACATTATTTCAACAGACTTTAACACCACTAAAACGGTTTGCATGTGAAGCACTTTAAAATGTTTCTGTAATGTGATAAATTGGTAAGTAACTTGGTCTTCTCATTGAATTATATCAACATATTTAATTCCGTATTATTGAACATGTCTCAAAGGCAAATAGATGATAATTTTGTTCAATTAAACAGGCCTTAGATAGCTTTAGCTTGCTCGAAAGTAGTTCAAGTTTCTCTCTACTTGAATGTTCAAAGTTTTTTCATGAGTTCTCTTCGTTGCATGGATTGTTAACTAAAAGATACACCAATGCCTTGGTTGGCAATTCTACCTTCCTTCTGTAGGTTTAATTTTTAAATAATGGAGGCGCAATTTTTGAATCCCCTCGTCATGTTCTATAAACTGTTGATTGTTTTTAGGTTTCTACATTGATATTCTTTTCATCTCTATGTGAACTTTCTCAAATCTTGACTTGACAAATTCAAATTTCCCCACACAGTCTGAGGACGTGTAACAACCAACTCAAGAACAGCTTCTTCCCTGCTGCCGTCAGACTTCTGAATGGACCTACCTCGTATTAAGTTGATCTTTCTCTATGCCCTAGCTATGACTGTAACACTACATTCTGCACTGTCTCCTTTCCTTTTCTATGAACGGTATGCTCTGTCTGTAGAGCACGCAAGAACATTATGCTCATGGAAAAGTACAGTTCAAGAAACAGTACTTTTCACTGTGTACTAATACACGTGACAATAATGAATCCACTCAAGTTAAATTAAAATCAAAATGATTCATAGACTCCACAACCTCACAAGAGATAGGAGGCAGAGAGTGGGGGTCAACGGGTGCTATTCGGATTGGCGGATGGTGACTAGTGGAGTGCCCCAGGGGTCAGTGCTGGGGCCTCAGCTTTTTACCATTTATATAGATGATCTGGAGGAGGGAACCGAGTGTAGAGTGTCGAAATTTGCTGATGACACCAAGATTGGGGGAACGGCAAATTGTGCGGAGGGTGTGGAGAGTCTGCAGAAGGATCTAGATAGGCTGGGCGAATGGGCCAGGAAATGGCAAATGGAATTTAATGTTGGCAAGTGTGAGGTGGTCCACTTTGGTAGGAAGAATGGTAGGAAGGACTATTACTTACGGGGCGAAAAACTGCAGCAGGCGATGGTGCAGAGGGACCTCGGGGTCCTTGTGCATGAGTCGCAAAAACCCAGCTTGCAGGTGCAGCAGGTGGTCAGGAAGGCGAATGGGATGCTGGCCTTCATAGCGAGGGGGATTGAATATAAAACTAGGGAGGTCTTGCTGCAGCTGTATAGGGCATTGGCGAGGCCGCAACTGGAGTACTGTGTGCAGTTTTGGGTGCCGCACCTGCGCAAAGATATTTTGGCCTTGGAGGGAGTGCAGAGGAGGTTTACTAGGCTGATACCGGAGTTGAGGGGGTTGAGCTATGAGGAGAGGCTGAATAAACTGGGCTTGTACTCGTTAGAGTTTAGAAGAATGAGGGGAGATCTCATTGAGACGTATAAGATGATGAATGGGATGGATAGGATAGAGGTGGAAAGACTCTTCCCGCTCAAAAAAGACAGTAGGACTAGGGGGCACAGCCTCAAGATAAAAGGGGGGCGGTTTAGAATGGAGTTGAGGAGGAACTTCTTCACTCAAAGGGTGGTGAATCTCTGGAATTCTCTGCCCGTTGAAGTGGTGGAGGCTGCCTCGCTAAATATTTTTAAGACGCGGGTTGATGGGTTTTTGATAAGAGAGGGGATTAAGGGTTATGGGGAGAGGGCGGGAAAGTGGAACTGAGCAGCGACAGATCAGCCATGATCTTATTGAATGGCGGGGCAGGCTCGAAGGGCTGGATGGCCTACTCCTGCTCCTATTTCTTATGTTCTTATGTTCTTAAGAGATGATGGTGTAGTGATTTTGTCACTGGACTAGTAATACAGAGACCCAACGTATTGAATGCCATTATGGCAACTGGTGAAATTTGAATTCATTACAAATGTGGATTGAAAAGGCTAACATTGACCACAAAACCATTGTTGAAAAGATCCGTCTGATTCACTAACGTCCTTTAGGGAAGGAAACCTGCCATCCTTACCCAGCCCAGCCTACATGTGACTCCACAGCAATGTGGTTGTCTTTTAAATGCCCTCTGAAATGGCCTATCAAGCCATTCAGTTCAAAGACAATTAGGGATGGGCAATAAGTACCTAGCCAACATTGGCCACATCCCATGAATGAATAAAAAAAAAGCCATTTGTAGAATCTGATTGTTAAATCAGTTATACTGAGGCTTCTCTTCAGCACAGCTACTCCACAGTCAGGTGTCAGAGAACATAGATCTTTATTCAGTCTACTCGATCCACACTCCAAACATTGACTGCCCACTCTGGGCAGCTCCCAACGGCTCAACCCATACCCGAGGTCTTGTGACCTGTTCCCTTAAAGGGGCTATGCCCCAAAATACTGTTCACACTTCTAGCTCTCTCACACTGTACAAAAAGTGTTAATAGTCCCACAAACAAGATGCTATTGTGATTTCTAGTGCTAATTTCATGGTTGACCTTCAAACAAAACACTGCATTTCAGATCTTTGTATCAAATGTGTACAATGTGGCAAATTCATTGAATCTGAAACAAAAAAAAAGAAACTTCTGCATTGCTTGTTATTGGTCATATTTTAAAATGGCTGACAAATTTCTGTTGTAGATGGGGGTGGCAGAATATCTACTACCATCCATTTCGGGCTTGAGGTGTCTGTCTGTTTAAGACAGCACAGCAGAAGAGGGTGGCCTGGCTTGAGGGACCAAGGGGAACTGGCAACGAGTGATCATCCCAGACGGTGGAGTCCTCTCTTGGGCAGACTACATCTGGAGGCCACATATTAAGCATGTAAGGACTGGAGCGGCCGGGGACTGCTACTCCAAGGCACAGTTTCTCTTTATTAATGAGTGATGACACCTGAACTGGCACTACATAACAATCCAAAATCTGAGAAACCTGCTCTGTTTAAAAATGCAGTTTGAAAAAAGAAGCAATTAACTTGAAACCCTCGAAAGAGAGAAAAAATTGAGTTGAATTTCCAGGAAACAAATTAATTAAACTTGCACAAGAGTAGGCAGTTAAAGGGCAAAGTGTTGTGTTGTGCTGTTTTGAAGCTGTATATGAACAGCTCTTAGCATTGTGACATTTTTATCATGTTGTCCATTCAAAATTTTAGAATGCTATCTAAACATATGGGGGGGTTGGGATTCGTGGGCCCACTAACTATAATCTGGAGTGGCCCGGACAATCGGGTGTCAAAAATGAGGCTTTAGCCTGCTGCCAAACCCGTCGCAATGCTTCTGGCCCTCGCCACTGGCATTGATCAGGTTCCTGCCCATAGCGGGCTAGGAGCTGATGCATATTCAAATTAACTGACTTAAGGAAGGACCAGAAACAGTCTAAAAATAATAATCATTGTATTTTTACAAGGAGGTTGTTAGCTAGGGTCATTCACTACAGCAAAAAATTAGCAGACTTGAGGCCTAATTCAAATAGCTCCCTCTATTCACCTTTTGCTGTTTGGCTATTCACACCTTCTATTCTCTCTATGGACTGCCATCAGCAGCCTTTCCCCTTGTTTTTGTGGCTATGACTCATCTTTCATTTTCTCACCCCACAGTATAAATAACTCCCACTTTCTATGCCTTTTAGCTTTGACAAAGAACCATCTGGACTCAAAACATCAGCTCTTTTCTCTCCTTATAAATGCTACCAGACGTGCTGAGATTTTCCAGCATCTTCTTATTTGGTTTCAGATTCTAGTATCCACAGTAATTTGCTTTTACCCCCTATTCACCTGTTTACCCTATGGGATCTGCAGTGAGCGAGCTTTCATACAGGTCTCCACAAGTGAGTGCATGGCATGTTGGATCCTGAGGGTCAAGGAAGTAGTACCAACCCCTCAACAATGAAAGACACCCCCCCACCCCCCCACCAACACACTACACAGGCATAAGGTTTACCCAACCTGCCCTCCCATTCAGACCCTTTTCCCCCTCAGACCTACCACTCAGCCTCCCTTCCCCATCAGACCCCACTCAGGCTCCGCTTCCCACTCAGATCTGAACTTAGGCACTCCTTCCCTCTCCCCCATCAGACTCCCGATCCCAAAACAGATTAATATGCTCAGACCTATGCTTTTGCTGGGAAAACATTAAGAAATCAGATTTCCTGGATTATTTTCCTTTATTTGCTTCGTATTGCATCAAATTTGTAGATGACGGTCTGGTGAACAGGAAGGACCAGAAACAGTCTAAAAATAATAATAATTGTATTTTTACAAGGAGACTGTTAGCTAGGGTTATTCACTACAGCAAATGAAAAAAGTTGATTTTTTTTCAAGTGAATGCATTCATAAGGAATCTGGTGATCTTTCTGTTCTTCCTTAAGGGTGGTTTCATCCATTTTGCATATCGACTGTAGGGATTCTTTTCCAAAAGTAGGACAAATGGTTAATGGTTTACAATTGTACATTTGCAGCCTTGTGGTTTCTTTATTGCACCAAAGAGAACATCCTTTATACAAACGTAACTATTTTATGAGTATCTGACATGCCACATGATGGATGTCTTCTTCAACCAAGACAACAGTGAGTCTTCACGACAAAGACTCTCCATCATCATCTCTAGATCCATTCCCCTTAAAGACTAAACACTGGGCTCTCATACTGGTTTACTTTCCATCTCTTGGAGAACTCATTGGCACTGCTGTTCCTGTATTCATGGCAGAATAGAATTTCTTGATGATCTGGGTTAAGTCCTATATTCACCTGATCATGAGACTGAGAAATCACACTTTACAATGTGGCAAAATGTAAGGCAATTCATGACAAAAAGAGAGAGATGAGCTGAGATTTTCCTTATAAGAAGCCTATGAACAGGAACTTTTGCAGGTTAGAAACATAGGAACTAGAAGCAAGAGCAGGCCATTTGGCCTTCAAGCTTGCTCTGCCATTCATTTTGATCATGGCTGATCATCAAATTCAATATCCTGATTCCTCCCTTCCCCTCATATCCCTTGATCCTTTTAGCTCCAAGAACTATATCTGGCTTCTTCTTGAAATCACACAACATTTTGGTCTCAACTATTTTCTGTGCTAGTGATTTCCACACATTCATCAACCTCTGGACAAAGAAATTTCTCCTCACTTCATTTCTAAAAGGTTTACCCCTTATCTTCAGACTATAACCCCTAGTTCTGGACTCCACCAATATTGGGAACATTCTTTCTGAAGATTGGATGGATGTGACATATTGATGGTTGGACACGAGTAACCACCCCTTTGACTGTTTTTGTCCAAATTACAAAATATATGTAATAATTTCATTAAAAATTCAGCCACGTTTTGCTACAGTACGTCTTTGATTTGTGGCTGGACTGCATACAAATAGTTGAAGATTACAGATCAATTTAACACAGTTTACCTCCTTTTCTGGCACAAATCTGTGTTTATGTTTGAATAAAGTGTACTCCAGTGGATATGCTATTGTCTATTTTTGTTGCTATTTCCTCCAATTAATTTGAACAACAAACTAATGGGTGGAATATTCCCCTCCCGCTCGCCACGGGAATCATAGCAGGCAGGGAGCAGACCATGCAAAGGTTTGTTGAACTTGGGTGGGATTTTCTAGTGTTGGGGTGAGTGTGGCTGGAAAATTCTGTCCAATATGTCAGAATCACGATGCATTTTATCAACTAAATTGATAGAGTTCATTGGAAATTTATGGACAAATGTTCAGCAAAAAATTCAGAAAGTGCAGAATTAATTTGCCTGAATGCCTTAATATGCGCTGTGTAGGTATGTCCATGTTGGCAGATTGACAGCAACGCCGATTTACAGGGCTACCTCTGGTCGTGTGGGCAAGAACATCACACTGTGTATATCAGATGACTTCCTATCTCTGGTGCAAATGTACAATTATGAAATTCGCATAACCAAAACTGACCGATGACAAGGTTAAGGACTTTTACATTAACTAGAGTTAATTAGTTAATGAATAATTACTCAAGGTGATAAACTGGCATGCTTAGCTGTACAATTAATTGAATTATAATTATGAAGATGATAATTGAGGAAATTAACCCACAGCATTGTGTGTATGGATTCCAAAGGAAATAAGCTCTATGGACGATCACTGGCTCACATAAAAGGCTATGATGGTAATATTCTGATTAGTATTCAAATGCTTGTGTAACTGTTTTGGACACTGACAAATCATACTCACTTTTTGAAATATAGCTCAAGTGTTGCCATAATTACACATAAAATTAATTTCTCCCCCAATTTATATTGACGCTGCTTTGTTTTGCATGAGTCAGTTTTGCATTATTTAAAACAAAAGGACACATTAGAAGCCTGGCCTGAAATTAAATACATAAAAACATAGAAAATGGGAGCAGGAGTAGGTCATTCAAGCTTGCTATGCCGTTCAGTATGATCAAGGCTGATTGTCTACCTCAATGCCATACTCCCACTCTTTCCCTGTACTTTTTGACTTCTTTAGTGTCGAGAAATCTATTTCCTTCTTAAATTTATTCAGTAACTTGGCCTCCACAGCCTTCTGTGGTAGAGAATTCCACAGTTTTACCCCCCCCCATCTGAATGAAGAAATTTCTCTCCAACTGGCCTTCTCCATAACCTCAGACTGTGACCCCTTGTTCTCAGTCTCTCAGCCAGAGAATCATCACACCCTGTCTGTATAATCCAACTGAACATTTTCATTTCAATGAGATCCCTCTCATTCTTCAAAATCCCGGTGAATTCAAACCAAGTCGACCCAATCACTCCATAGGCAACAATCCTGTCATCCCAGGAATTAGTCAGGTCAGCCTTTGTTGCACCTCCTCTATGGCAAATAAATATTTACTTGGTAAGGAAACCAAAACTGCATAAAATACTCCAGGTGTGGCCTCAGCAAGAACCTGTACAACTGCAGTACAACATCCTTTCTCCCGTATTCAAGTCTTCTTGAAATGAAGGCCAATGCACAATTTCACTTCCTTAATGCATGCTCCACCTGCATGCTTGCTTTCAGTGGCTGGTGTACAAGGACACCCAGGTCTCTTTGTGCACCAACATTTCCCAATTTATCACGATTTAAATAGTACTCTGCTATTCTGTTTTCCCTACTGCAGTGGATAACGTCACACTTATCCATGTTGTACTACATCTTCCATGTATTTCCCCACTCACTCAATTTGTCTAAATCATCTTGAAGCCTCTTTACGTTCTCCTACCACTCATTCCCACCTAGTCATGTGTTGTGAATATACATGGGAACATTACATTTGGTTCCGTTAACTAAATCATCGATATATATTGTGAACTGCTGGGGCCCACTGATCCCTGTGGAACCTTACTAGTCACTGCCTGTCACTCTGAAAAAGATCTATTTATTCTTACTGTCTGTTAACCAATTCTCAATCCATTCCATGCATCCCTTATCTATTCTATTAGTTACATCCTCAAAAAAGTCCAGCAGGCTTGTCAAATATGATTTCTCTTTCATGAATCTATGTTGACTTTGTCTAATCCCATTGATATTTTCTAAGTGTCCTGTTATCACATCCTTTATAATGAACTAAAGCGTTTTCCCTACAGCTGATGTTAAGTGAACCAGTCTGTAATTTCCCATTTTCTGCCTTCCTCCTGTTTTTAAATAGTGGGGTTACATTTGCCCTCCAATCTGCTGGAACTGTTACAGAATCTATAGAATTTTGGAAGGTGATGAGTAACACATTCACCATTCCCATGCCCACTTCTTTTAGGACACGGGGATATGGGTTATCAGGCCCTATTCACATTCAGTCCCATTAATTTTTCCATCACTTTTTTCTCCTATTACTAATTTCTTTCTATTACTCCTTCTCACCACATTGTTGGTTCCCTGGCATTTCAGGGAAGTTATTTGTGTGTCCTTTGTGAACGCAGAAGTAAAGTAGTTGTTTAACTGGTTTGCCTTTATCTTGTTCTCCATTATAAATTATTCCATTTGAACTGTAGGGGACCTATATTTATCTTTACAAATCTTTTTCATTTTATATACTTACTGGAGTCTGTGTGGAGGTTGCATGTTCTCCCCATGTCTGCATGCATTCCTCTGGGTGCTCCGGTTTCCTCCCACATTCTGAAAAACGTGCTGGTTAGTGCATTGACGACTGTGGCGACTAGGGGAATTTCACAGTAACTTCATTGCAGTGTTAATGTAAGCCTTATATGTAACTAATAAATAAACGTTAAAACAATAAGTTTTTACAGTCTGCTTTTATGTCCTTATTCCCATTCTCCCAGCAGGAATTTTCCAGCCATTCACACCCTGCTGCCACTGGAAGTGAGGGCAGAGAATTTGGTGCTCAGTCAAAGCTCCATTCACTGCAGCTGGCATGAACAGCCAAAACATTTTCCCTTATTTTTTTCCTCTTAAGCAACTCATTTGTCTTCCTTTGGTGAATTTTAAATGGCTCCTAATCCTCTATTTTTTCCCAGAAAATTTATAATGCTACCCTTAATTTATTTTATTAGACAAGGTGGGCCACTTTACCTCTTCAATCTTTGTGCCAGAAAATAATGTACAACTGCTAAAAGTACGCATTTGTTCTTTAAATATTACCCACTGTCTATGCACCATCATGCCTTTTAATGACATTCCCCAATCTATCTTAGTCGATTCACTCCTAATACACCCATAGTTTCTTTTGTTTAGCTTCAGGACCCAAGTTTTGGATTGGATTGCTTCACTTTCCAACCTAATGAAGAATTCTATTATGTTATGGTCACTCTTTCCTAAAGTACCCCACACATGATCATTAATTAATCCCTTCTCATTGTGCAATGGGGAGAGGGCACAATTGTGAAGTATGAAGGTTTCCAAAAAATGCTGCCACAGTGAGCTGCCCTCGTAGTCAGAAAATTCTTCTAAATGAAGAATTTTCAATCTGACAGTTCTTCCACCAGTGTTGGATAATCATTGTTCTCCATTAAACAATGCATTTTTTTTTGTATTGAGCTCTTAGTGAATACCCTAGGCACATACAGTGGTTCTTACCTAAAATATATAATCGGAGAGGTGGATTTGCATGTTACCCACTGGTTAGGGAATGGATGCCAGCAGGCAAATGACGGGGATGTAAAATTGACCAGCAATATTAATATCCCCTCAAATCTCTCTCTGCTGTATGCAGCTTGTTTGCTCCTTGCTGTTATGTATCGTAGCTCCCTGAAACCTGAAATGATAATTTCAGAGACAAATATTGGAGCTAAAAGAGAATTTTTCTCCAGATCTCCATGTACTGCGAATGAAACATTATTTTGATGCACAGGCTGCGGTGCAGTGGTGAGTGATATGGCACTTTGGGCTTTTATGTGTACATGCACGTAACAATATCGTTCCTAACTCTTTTCAAACAATATAATGCCTATACGGTAAATTTCAGATTGCTGCCAAACTACACAGCTTGGAGGAAATATTGGCCAACATATTGCCTGATCAGAACAGTTAAAATGTACCTTCAGGAGCCCAGGATTTCCTTGGATGTTATTGTACCACAGTGGCAGAAGGATATCATAAATTCACCCCTATAGAAAAGAATAGCATGTGTATTGGAATTTCTAGTGTTTTACCCGGAAATTATAATCATTATTCAAATAGTCTAAAAGTATATGTCCATGGCCAAATTAAACAGGTAATAAAATAATTGTACTGAATTATTGTGCCATTTGAACCAACTCCCAACAAATACATCAGCTGGAGTTTACAGTTAGGCCACCTACTATCTATATTGGTTTGGATTTTATAATAATAATCGTCAAAAGTCTCACAACACCAGGTTAAAGTCTAATAGGTTTATCTGGAATCACGAGCTCTCAGAGCACTGCTTCTTCATCAGTTGAGTAGAGAGGTAGGTTTCACAAACATGGTATTTATAGATAAAGACAAAATTGCAAGATAATTGTTGGAATCTTTTCAGGTAATCAAGTCTTTGCAGGTACAGAAAGTGTGAGTAGAGACAGGGATAATCACAGATTAAAGAGGTGTGAATTGTCTTAAGCCAGGACAGTTAGTAGAATTTTGCAAGCCCAGGCCAAATGGTAGGGGTTACATGTAGTGTGACATGAACCCAAGATCCTGGTTGAGGCTATCCTCATACGTGCAGAACTTGGCTATCAGTTTCTGCTCGGCAATTCTGTGTTGTCATGTGTCTTGAAGACGGCTTTGGGGAATGCTTACCTGAATGTTGGAGGCTGAATGCCCTTGACTGTTGAAGTGTTCCCCGAATGGAAGGGAACACATCTGCCTGGCAATTGGCGCGCGGTGTCCATCCATTGCCGTAGTGTCTGCATGGCCTCAACGATGTACCATGCCTCGGGACATCCTTTCCTGAAGCGTATGAGATAGTGCCCACCCCAGTCCAACGCCAGCATCTCCACATCAATAATTGCAGTGAAACTGTCAGCATTCATTATTGTTATTCTTCTGGAATCTGTGCATGCAGTTAAAATCCAAACATTGCAGTCAGTGATTCTACAATTCTTAATAGGGTAAACTGTTGGAGTCTCCATGCTCAGCAATCAATTAGAAATCACTGAATGGACGAGAACTTGCCCTTTTTACTCTATAATATCAATATTAAAAAGCCCCTAAAAGGTTCCAACTTGTTAATGAGGTGTAACTGAGTTTTTACTGTTTCACTTAGGGCTTCAGAGCCAGAAAAAACTACTTCTATGTTTGTGCTAACATTATTTTTTTTCAGTTCTGATAACTTCAAAGTTGAAAAAACAAGCTGCAATATGTTTATATCATACTTCAGCTTCTGATGGGTACGTTTGAATCATTTATTCCATTCTTTGTAAAAAATAAGAAGTCTCTGATATCTGTACAATTGACTTCTTGGTTTGCTGTGTATGACAATGTTTCAAAGTGATTGGGTGCTTAGCCTACTTGATGACATCAGTGTTGCTCGATCCCTGGAGATCCCTTTGATTTGATGTCAAATTCAAATTAGTGTCAGGATAGGAAAATCCATGACATAGAAATCACAATTCTATACTTCTATGGCTTTCTTTGGGGCCACCAATGAGTGCCATCATTTGATGTTGACTGTCAAATGAGGGCCAATATCTGCAGACAAACTTGTATTCATAACAAGTTAATACAAAGCTTATCATCCCAAAGCACTTTACATGAATTACTTTTGAGATACATTCACCATATTAGTGTAGAAATCATTTGGTGCATAAAAAGATACCATAAACAGCAACAAAATAAATGATTTGTTTAGTATTTAATTGCTTTGGTGATGTTGGTTGAGTGCAAATATTAGTCAGGATATCCAGAAAAGAACTGACCATTAGTTTTTTGTCTCTATTGTTTAATTGTGTGACCAACCCTTTCTAAGGGTGGCACAGTGGCACAGTGGTTAGCACTGCTGCCTCACAGCACCAGGGACCTGAGTTCATTTCCAGCCTCAAGTAACTCTGGAACCTGCACATTCTCCCCATGTCTGGGTAGGTTTCCTCCGAGTGCTCCAGTTTCCTCCCACAGTCCAAAGATGTGCAGGTTAGGTTGATTGGCCATGCTAAATTGACCATTAGTGTCAAGGGGATTAGCAAGGTAAATATGTGTGGTTGCAGGGAAAGGGCTCGGGTGGGATTGTTGCCGGTGCAGGTTCTATGGGCCAAATGGCCTCCTTCTGCACTGCAGGGATTCTATGATTCTTAGGGAATCACATGGAGAGAAAAATGTGTTGCTGTAGGAATTACAGGCCTGTAGAAGCTTAGAGGGAGAGCTTTTGTTGTTTGTGGCTTTCTAAGGCACCCTTGGTGCTTCACATAATGTGTGGAAAAGTTTTAGTCAGGTAGGGAACACCTCACATTTCTGAGAAGATTACAGCACCTTTAACTATGAGTGTCAGCCCACAGCTCACTTGTTAACATTCTGCCTCAAATATCTTAAGGCCTGAGGTTCAAGTCTCACTTCAGGGCCTGAGCACAAGGCTGACATCCAATGCTGGACTCAGGGAATGGTGCACTGCCAGATGTTAACTTTCAGGTGAGATTAAAACTGTGGCAAATATCACAAGAACAATTGTATCTGATCATTGTCACATTGTTATTTATGGAATTTTGATGGGTGCCTTTCCTATATGACAGTGGTGACTACACTTCAAAAGTATTTATTTGACAGTAAAATGTTTTGCAACATCTAAAAAATGCTATGTAAACACAAATCTTTAATTTCCTTTCTTTCCCTGCGCTCTGTTTGGCACAGATTAGTGTAGGACTCGAGATGAGCTGCCCAACTATCTTGGCAGGAGGTGGTTAAGTAGCATGAATGATATGAGCATCATATCAGGCACCTGGAGGCGATGCTGTTGTAAAGTTTGATCTTCCCATGTCAGGAAAGGCAGAAGCATCCATTGTTATTTACCATTAATTCAATTTATTAAGGCGCCCTGGCAATTACAATTAACCCTCTGTCAAACCGCTTTAAAAGTAATTTCATTGCCGGACGTGATTGCTCATTTTGCTGCAGGTTTTACTTTGCAATACCATCGTTCTGAATTGTTACTTCGCTCTACTGCCATGTAGGAGGCCTGTAGCCATCCTGTCTTGCAACATAATTCCAGGATAGGAGGACAGGCTATTGTGGCCACTGTGGAAACCAGAGGCAGAATCTTTTGCCCTTGTTGAGGAAGAAGTTGGAGGCAGGAAATGCATAGGCAGGGTAGTCGGCTGCCTGAATCCTAATTTCCACCTCCAGCACCTTTAAGTTCGGGCAAGAAGGTCTATGGTCAATTTTTCCACCCCACTACCTATTGAGGTCCTTAGTAGGCCAACTGCTCATTTACGGGCCTCATTCAGACACTGCTGGCATTAACTGAGCTGCAAGTAGACCTGATACCATGCATGGTGACTAAAACCAGCTTCTTACCTCTTGGCGAGAAGTCCTTCAGCAAAGGATTGAGTTGCTGAACGAGGGACTGGACATTGGAAAGGGATACATGAGAGCCCCTTTCCCCCTCCACCTCCCACCTCCTCCATCTTTGCTGTCAACCCCTCTGCACCCCATCTATCCACAACCTCCACCCTGCAAAACAAACACCCACTACTCCCTCAACGCCACTTACTTACTTAATTGTGGCCTTGGGTATTCCACAATCCTGGCTCTTTCCCACAGCAGCCTAGCTTCCCCAAAAGCACTGCTGAAAATGAGTTACCAGCCTCTGGTTGATTTGCATCTTTTGGCAGGGGAGGTTTCCGACCGGGATCTTGATTCTGAGAGAAGGTCTATTGCTGCATTGGCCTTAACACTGCCTGATTGGCTAGGGTTTGACAGACTTTCCCAAAAAGAAGCAGCCATGTGCCTCTCTCTGGATCTCCATCAGGAAGGCAAAACCTCTAATCACTCAACAAGTTTGCACCTTAGGATAACATTGGGTGTCATCATGATGATTTTAAGTTTCTTCCTCTTTTTCGTCAATTAAAGTCAACTAAAAATAATTTTTGCACCTCAGACAAAGAGAAACTTTACCCCCTTGCTTCCAGATTTGACATTTTTGCTAATTTTTTTCCATAGAAGGCACTCAGGAATACGCAATGTGTAATGGTTGTGCTTTAACACAGTTCGTTATTACATATTAAAAAAAAACGCAGGTTGTAGACTGTGTGATAGAACTGACAAATGCACGTTTAAATGAATGGGGCAGCATGGTAGCACAGTGGTTAGCACTGCTGCCTCGCAACACCAGGAGCCCAGTTTCAAATCTTGGCTTGGACCACTGTTGTGGAGCTTACATATTTCCCACATGTCTGTGTGGGTTTCTTCTGGTTTCCTCCCACAGTCCAAAGATGTGCAAGTTAGGTGCGTTGGCCATGTTAAATTGACTCTTAGTGTCAGTTGGGCTAGCTAGGGTAAATGCACGTGGTTATGGGGACAGGGCCTGGGTGGGATTGTGGTCAGTGTAGACTCGATGGGCCGAATGTCCTCCTTCTGCACTGTTGGTTTCTATGAAACGGAACTGGAGATTTTTGCTGGGGAGGAGACCATTAATGTCTGTTATCACTTCATATTTTGTGTAAGGCCATGAGAACACATGGAAAAATGGCATCTGGCTCAGAAGTCCAATTTTCCTGAGAGAAGTTTTTCCATGTTCTTGATCTGGGAGATGAATCAAAGTGCATCATTGACCAGTTGCCTTTGTTGCTAAGAAATATTCATGTCCCCAGTAGTGAAGGGGCCTTTGCCTTTTAGAGGTACTGCATTAAAGAAACAGGTGTATCTGTATTGATATTAAAATAAACAATTCAATCCTGTTCCCAACCAGCTATTCATTCAAATTATTAAAAAATGTATGTTTATCCACACAACATCAATTGTTTTTTTCTGAGTTTACAGAGAAAATGCCAGGACAGAAATAAAGGTCCATTCTTGCTTAGAACTTGTTAACACTGGCAGATTTGAGGATTTTCAAGCTCATTAAGAGGATGTGTAATTTTGACTTTGGGGTGACAGTGTAAAGTGGGCAAATCTGATGGTGGTACAATGGCACAAGGGATAGCAGTGTTGCATCCCAGCACCAGGAACCCAGGTTCAATTCCTGGCTTGGGTTACTGTCTCTGCGGAGCCTGCATGTTCTCCCTGTGTCTGGGTGGGTTTCCTCCAGGTGCTCTGGTTTCCTCTGATGGTCTGAAAGACATGCTGGTTAGGGTGCATTGGCCACACTAAATTCTCCCTCAGTGTACCCAAACAGGTGCCGGAGTGTGGCAGCTACAGGATTGTCACAATAACTTCATTCCAGTGTTAATGTAACACTTGTGACACTAATGAATAAATTTTCAATATTATATGAATAGCAAATCTGAATCTTAGTGTCCTTTTAATATTGATCATACAATGAGAAGTACTTATTTGCAATAAATACAACATTTTGTATTTCTTCAATATGTAGAATGTGCAAATCAATATACATATTTCTATGTGATAATTTGTATCAAATTATCTTTCTGGACAAAAGTGTCTAGTCAACTTTTAAAACACTAAAATACCAGTTTCTATTGCATTTTCTAGCCACCATATAATACTCCATGTACAAGTAATGAAAGATAGTTCAGTCAATTCAAGCTTGCATTTATTATCTTGTCCTTCAGTTGCCCAGCATATGCTCATGCCTGAGCAATTTATATGCATTCATATATTATTAATTTAAAAATTAGTTCTAAACAGTTCTAAAATTGAAGTTGCGTAAGGGAATGTGGTCAGAATAAAATGCATGCGCTTCTTTTCATTTGTCTTCACCACTTCTTCAGTTTTGCAGAGGCATTAACTGGCCACCATGTAAATATTGGAATTAGTCACAGTTAATTGTGATTAGGTTCCTCCGCATCAAGTTAAATAAGCCATTTGAATAGGGCATATCAATATAAATCGACACGAGATTCCCAAGAGAGATTCACTTTGACGACTAAAACACTGGTGAGTGTTTCATATTTAATCATTTGATACTCTCAGCACAGGGCATCTCCGTGAGGTTGGAGGTTAAGAGTTTCTATTGATTTTCATGTCTGAATTTACTGTGAACACATAACCAGCAGCCAGACTCCTGGCAATGTGTTTGATTGCTAGTCAGTGAATACTAGGCTTGTCATCAAAGAAATATTTCTAGCTATTCTATTATACCCTCCCTGGATGAGGTGTAACTCTATCTTGCACTCTCTTCACCTCCTCCATGCTAATGATGAGCTTCAGCCACTGATATGTTGATATTTCCAAAGAGTTATTTGGAATAATTTTACAGTCAATTTGCAACACTGAATAAGTAAATGAAAGCCAAATAACTAATTGAAAGCCCAATTGTCGACATACCATTTTGGCACCTCTCCTCTTATAATCATTAGAAGGGAACACCAGCCTATTAAAAATGCACACTTCAACAGTTCACTCAATAATGCACTTCTGCAAATGTTCCCTGCCACAGACCTTAATTTTTCCACAATTCAGTCTGTTTAACAATGCATTGTTTAACCACCAAAGGTTATTTTCTACCATGCTTTGAATGTTATCATTGTGATTGACATTTATGGCTCAAACCTTCTGGTGACATGCTGACCTATGGGGGAATGCTTGGGAAGTTTCAACTTGCAATAGCCAATTCCCCTGTTCCCTGGGAGCCTGTATGAATGCCTTTGATTCTGAATTAGAGTTAGAGACTGGGCACAGTTCCAATGTACTTACCTGAATTGTTACCTAGGAAATGTTAGGCAGATTCCAGTCCAGTCGAATACCTGGGTAACTAGGCAATTGCCCCTTCACCTGACTATTCCCCCCGGCTGAATTACCCACTCTAACCATGTGACAACCTGCCTAACCTACCAGCCACCTCACTCATCCTATCCACCTCACAAATTCCACTTTGTCCACTTACCCATTCATCCACTCACACATGCGTTCACTAACATTCAAATTAGACCTTTAGACCGTGGGAGGAACCGGAGCACCAGGAGGAAACCCCACAGACACAGGGAGAACATGCAAACTCCGCACAGTCACCCAAGCCAGGAATCGAACCTGAGTTCCTGCCCTATGGGGCAGCAGTGCTAACCACTATGCTACCGTGCCACTCCACAAACCTAAACGTCCTTGAAGCCTGGTTCTCTGAATGATTCCTGCTATCACCTTAGAGCAGACAAGGTTCCTGTATACCCATCTCATCTTGCTGTGTCATCACTAATTTTGAAGGAATTCAGCAATTCCTGCTTTCAGCCAGCTGAACCCACTTGAATTTTAATTCCTTTTGTGAAGTGATCCTCATTGGACTCTGTCGTTTTGATCTCTGTCATTGATGTAAATTGAGACCCATATCTTTGGTGTTTTATTTTTGCTTTAAGTTCTCTCTGGTTGTAAAACTCTTTTCTTTCTTATCTCCTCCTTGTGTTTCTGTCATTGTGGTGACCATATCTCTGGTTTCAATATATGAGTAATCAATATTTCTTATTCATCCCTAAAGAGTGTTTGCTACATGTTTCTTTAAAATTCACCTGAGGCAGCTTACTTCAGAAATAAAATACCTCTGCTCATGAACATAAAAACATAAGAAATAGGAGCAGGAGTCGGCCATCTAGCCCCTCGAGCCTGCCCCGCCATTCATTAAGATCATGGCTGATCTGTCGTGGCTCAGTTCCACATTCCCGCCCTCTCCCCATAACCCTTAATCTCCTTGCCTATCAAAAACCTATCAACCTGCGTCTTAAAAATATTTAGCGAGGCAGCCTCCACCACTTCAACGGGCAGAGAATTCCAGAGATTCACCACCCTTTGAGTGAAGAAGTTCCTCCTCAACTCTGTTCTAAACTGCTCCCCCTTTATCTTGAGGCTGTGCCCTCTAGTCCTACTGTCCTTTCTGAGCGGGAAGAGTCTCTCCACCTCTATCCTATCCATCCCATTCAACATCTTATATGTCTCAATGAGATCTCCCCTCATTCTTCTAAACTCTAACGAGTACAAGCCTAGTTTATTCAGCCTCTCCTCATAGTTCAACCCCCTCAACTCCGGAATCAGCCTAGTAAACCTCCTCTGCACTCCCTCCAAGGCCAAAATATCCTTGCATAACTGCGGCGACCAAAACTGCACACAGTACTCCAGCTGCGGCCTCACCAGTGCCCTGTACAGCAGCAGCAAGACCTCCCTACTTTTATATTCAATCCCCCTCACTATGAAGGCCAGCATCCCATTTGCCTTCCTGACCACCTGCTGCACCTGCAGGCTGGGTTTTTGTGACTCATGCACAAGGACCCCCAGGTCCCTCTGCACTGTCGCCTGCTGCAGTTTTTCGCCACGTAGACAGTGAAAAAAGTAAAGGAATTCAACTTGTTGCTCTCTCCTGCCCTTATGTTACCACAGGAGGTATGCTGGGGCAGACTACTAATTTGTTGAAACAATACCTGCTACCTGCCACTGCTAGGGGAGGTGATGGCCTAGAGTATTATTGCTAGACTATTAATCGAGAAATGACAGTGGTGGAATTTGAATTCAATAAAAAATATCTGGAATTAAGAATCTACCATTGACTATGAAACCATTGTCGATTGTCAGAAAAACCCATCTGGTTCACTAACATCCTTCAGGGAAGGAAATCTGCCGTCCTTACCCAGTCTGGCCTACATGTGACTCCAGAGCCACAGCAATGTGGTTGGCTTTCAACAGTTCTCTGAACAAGGGCAACTAGGGATGGGCAATAAACGTTGGCCAGCTAGCATCGCTCATGTCCCAGAATGAATAAAAAAAAACCTGGACCACTCTGGAGGAGTCATAGCTGCAGGGTCAGAAGAATAGGATTTATGGTGGCCTTCTTCATTCTGCACAACCTCATCATCGTGAGGGCACAACTCTTTCCACCAACGGTATGGTGACCAGCTGAGGAGCAAGGGGAGGAGAAGGAAAGGAAGGGGTGTTGCAAAAGCAAATCACTACAGAAACCTGAAAGAAGAACCAAATATGTTGGAAATACTCACAGTTCTGACAGCATATTTGAAGATGAAACAGGGTTAACCCATTTCTGATCTGTGACCCTTGTACAAAACTGAGTAAAGTTAGAAATGTGACAGGTTTTTTGAGCATGTGAAAGAGAGAGTGAGGGAAAGAACAATAAAAGGGAATGTCTGTGATAGACTGGAGGATAGGACAGATTAAATGACAAAAGGCTTCCTGGTGCAAAAGGACTGATAGTGGGGCAAGTTCAGAGCAAAGGATGTGTCTCGATGAATTACAGGTATAGCAGATGTCTGAATGCAAAGTGAAGGGATTAAGAATTAAGAGACAAATGTAGAAATTAATCAGAAATAAAAACAGAAGAGCATCCACTTGGCCAGAATGAAAAACAAAAGCCAAAATGAAATAAACATCCCAAACAAAATTTATAAGCAAAGCAGGTCTACGAATGTTATCCAATCACTGCTGTGCATTCGCATCATGCCTGTCTTCCTTGATGCTTGGCATGTTCCAGTGCTCCTTAGTGTTACCCCAATGGCTGCAGCATGGCTGGTGGAAGCTGCTGACATTCAGTGGGGGAAGCTGCAGATGGCCTTGGAGGTCCTTGATCAGATCTGGGCCTAGAAAGGCCCGTTTTGGGCTTGCATCATCTTGGCCTGCACTATGGCAGTCTGAGCTGGTTGGCTGGTCAGCAACAGCAAGGTTACTGGCAAAGTGGCATTGGTAGGACGGGTAAAGTGGCAGTGGTTGTTCTGGCAAAGGAGCAGTGGTGGAACTGGTGAAAGGGCAGTGATAGGACTGGCAAAGTGGCAGTGGTGGGACTGGCAAAGTGGCAGTGGTGAGAGAACAACTGTTGTCATCTGAAGAGGAGAGTTGATTTATGCTTGCTGATGCAACTGTCAATCCCCGAGATTGCAGCTCACCAGTCCTAGAATCTATTAGAGGACAAAATAAAGTTGCCTCTGTTCTGATCCAATAACTGCCTCAGCTCCAATCATACAGGATCATTCCCAGTTGCAGCAATGTGACATTATGCCTTTTTCCATATCAATCATCATTAGTTACTCTACATGAGTTGCCAATTCATGCTGAATTTTTGTGCTGGGTTCCAGGTTCATTTACAGTGAGGCAAGCTGCAGGGTGCTAAACAGATGTCTTGATACAGTTTGCCAGTTTCAGCAGGCCAAAACAGCCTGGGGCTGCCACCTGCAAGCAGAGCAACAAAAGCCCAAGTTATTTTCTTGGACTCTTTAGGTATGCTGCTATATAATTCAACTATCACCTTTGCTGGGCCTCTTTTGTTTCATTGCCTGTGGAACTGAATGCAGATTACACTGCACAGGCTCCAACCTCTCTTTTTTATTCATTTACAGGATGTGGGCAGCGCTGCCTAGACCAGCATTTATTACCCATCCCTGGTTGCCTTTCAGAAGGTGGTGCTGAGCTGCCTTCTTGAACCACTGCAATCCCTGAGGTGTAGGTACACCCACAGTACTGTTACAGAGGGCATTCCAGGATTTTGACCCAACAACAGTGAAGGAATGGTGGTATATTTTCAAGTTAGGATGGTGAGTAACTTGGAGGGGAACTGTCAGGTGGCGGTGTTCCCAAGTATCTGCTGTACTTGTGCTTCTAGATGGTAGTGGTCATGGGTTTGGAAGGTGCTGCCTAAGAAACCTTGGTGAGTTTCTAAAGTCTATCTTATAGATGGTACACATGGCTACCATTGTTTGGTGGTATGGCGGAAGTGAATGTTTATGGAAAGGGTGTCAATCAAACGGGCTGCTTTGCCTTGGATGGTGTCGAGCTTCTTGAGTATTGGAGCAGCACTCATCCAGGCAAGTGGACAGTATTCTATTACACTCCTGGCTTGTGCCTTGTCATAGAATCATAGAGGTTTACAACCTTGAGCTGCCAGACCTGTCTCTCTTTAGTCATGTTTTAGTAATGGCTACAATATCCCAGTTTCATGTACCCATCCAAGCCCTGAGTTGCCCATTAGGGCTCTTACATTGAAATAAATGCAGTTTAATCTAGACTTCTCTTGCTCTCTGCCTTGCTCTTGTCTGACCTGTCTAGTACTAGGATTACTGACACTGCCTTTATTATTTAACATGCTCTCTTTAACTTCCTCAACCTTCTCTTCTGTCTCCCTCCTGTTTTGGGTCCTTCTCCCCTGCCAGACTACTTTAACCCCCATCCCCTCCTCCCTGAGTTGTTCAAGTATATCTCCCTGCCAGAATATTAGTCCTCCTCCAGTTCGGAAGAGATCTTAATGATCCACAAATCTAAATCCCTGCACCAGCTCTCAAACCACACATTCATCTGCCAAATGGAAGTGGTGGATAGGTGGTTAGTGGACAGCTCTTGGGAGTCAGGAGGTGAATTTTCTTTGACTGCACTGGTAGCCACATTACTTATATGGCTATAAATAAGTATAAATAAATAATAATTGACCAGTTCAGTTTCTGGTCAATGGTAACCCCCAGGATATTGACTTCCTATTGTAAAAGGCTTTCATGGCTCAATTTGAGCTATAAGAACATAAGAACATAAGAAATAGGAGCAGGAGTAGGCCATCTAGCCCTTCGAGCCTGCCCCGCCATTCAATAAGATCATGGCTGATCTGTCGTGGCTCAGTTCCACATTCCCGCCCTCTCCCCATAACCCTTAATCCCCTCACTTATCAAAAACCCATCAACCTGCGTCTTAAAAATATTTAGCGAGGTAGCCTCCACCACTTGGGCAGAGAATTCCAGAGATTCACCACCCTTTGAGTGAAGAAGTTCCTCCTCAACTCCGTTCTAAACCGCCCCCCCCCTTTATCTTGAGGCTGTGCCCCCTAGTCCTATTATCCTTTCTGAGCGGGAAGAGTCTCTCCACCTCTATCCTATCCATCCCATTCATCATCTTATACGTCTCAATGAGATCTCCCCTCATTCTTCTAAACTCTAACGAGTACAAGCCTAGTTTATTCAGCCTCTCCTCATAGCTCAACCCCCTCAACTCTGGCATCAGCCTAGTAAACCTCCTCTGCACTCCCTCCAAGGCCAAAATATCCTTGCGTAAGTACGGCGCCCAAAACTGCACACAGTACTCCAGCTGCGTCCTCACCAATGCCCTATACAGCCGCAGCAAGACCTCCCTACTTTTATATTCAATCCCCCTCGCTATGAAGGCCAGCATCCCATTCGCCTTCCTGATCACCTGATTCAGATTTCCATATGGAAAGGGCCTAACACTTTAAACAAGCAAGTATTTTGGCCCTTTTTTAAAATGGTGACACAATGGGTGGAATTTTACCGGCACATCCGCCAAAGTTTCGCACTATCCCGCCCGAGGTCAACGGAGAATGCCGTTCTCCGAGTCGAGCCCACCCCCGGAATCGGGGCTCACATATCGGTAAAATCCTGGCCAATAATGTTAGTAGGAACAGAGTGGTTCCCATTCTGTGGCCCTTACCACCGTGCTAACACAATAAAGGAGGTGAAAATCAACCCCAGTGTTGCATTTGAACTTGAGATAAAACACACTGCATGTTGTTGTACATCCCTAGCTGCAATTACATTTTGAATAAATTTCTAGTTAAATTAATTTCAATAAAATTCAACCTCAGTGCATAGTATAAAATTATTGGCAGTAATGAGTTAAAAATTTACCTAATTGTGCCTCAGTGAGGAAAAGCTTTGTTAAAAAGGCAATGTGCCAATAAATGTGATCTGTTTTTAAGTTTTGTTTCAAAATAATAATTTTCTTTTCAAGCATTTCATGGCGTCAAAGCAGTCTCACACTAAAGCAATGTGAGAATGTAAATAACCTTGAGTGACTGAAAGACATGTGGTTATAGAACTCTTCATCTTCAACATTCTCTTTCATTGCTGATTTTACATTATTGCACTAACAACTAACTAAAAGCATATTGAAGGACAAAAGCCTTACTGTGCTACAAAGGCAAGCTTATATATTTATTAAATCAAATCCAACATAATTACTAGTAGTAAAATAGAACTGTTGTCAGGAAAACTTAATCATTTTGGACCTGGCTGGATGAAAAAGATTGATTTTTTTCCTCCTAAATGCATTAGAATCTGTAAAATGAATGGCAAATTAAACTGAGTAATATACGTTAAAATGGATAATCAAAAATTAAGCATCAGGAATCATCGAAAAGCATGTTTTACTGTAAGTTGCTCAACATTTTTTAGTGTGCATAGGTCAGTGATTTGAAGTAGCTTTTTGGATACAAAGGTGTGTGATCCAGCACTTCGGCAGAAATAAGTGTTCTGGCTAATTTTTAAAACAATTAAAAGATTTGATACCATATTAGTGCAGTTCTCTTTCCCTGCCAAGCAACGGCAGATACCTCGAGCTTTTTAGTTTCAGAACAAACAATCCCCAATAGAATCTGAGCTTTTGTGCCCTTTTTGACCTAAAATTGCCGTTATGATGGTCATGGTGGCACTGTGGTTAGCATTGTTGCCTCGCAGCACCAGGGACCAAGTTTGATTTCCAGCTTGGGTCACTGTCTGTGTGGAATCTGCATGTTCTCCCCATGCCTGCATGGGTTTCCTCCAGGTGCTCCAGTTTCCTCCCACAGTCCGAAAGGCGTGTAGTATGGTTGGAGCTTAGAGAATGTGTGGGCTTTGAGAGGTCGTGAGGGTGAGGGTCAGAGAGCCTTATCGTTTTTATTGTAACTGAGATGAAGTCCCAGCGCACTGTGATGGAACTATTAAACAGCCCCCATGGCTGCCTCTGAACTCTTTTCAGGGCAGTGGATTCAACTCCAGTTCATACCCACTGGGCATCACAGTGGTACAATGGTTAGCACGGCTGCCTCACAGCGCCAGGGACCCGGATTCAATGGGCCTTGGGTGAATGTCTGTGTGGAGTTTGCACTTTCCCCATGTGGCTGCATGGGTTTTCGCCAAGTGCTCTGATTTCCACCCACACTCCAAAGATGTGCAGTTAGGTTGATTGGTCATGCTAAATTGGCCCTTAGTGTCAGGGGGATTAACAGGGTTGATGTGTGGGGTTACGGGGATGGGGCCTGGGTGGGATTATTGTCAGTGCAGGTTTGATGGGCCAAAAGGCTTCTTTCTGCACTGTAGGGATTCTATGATTGCCCAACACCAGAATGAAATTGCGGTCTTTGCTCACATTTTCTCTGTGTCAGATACACCGAGTCAGGAAATTTCCTACCTCCTGCTGTCTGCCTTGAAGATAAATATCCAGCCCAAGAACTTTCATCAGAAGACAAAAAAGTTAGAGATGTAAAAGATTTTAAGCAAATAACAAACAATGAAGGGATGGCGTTGGGGGTGGGGGGAAGAAGAGAAAAGAAACAAAAGAAATGATATGATGGGAGGCAGATGAGATGAAATGAAAAAAGGGATGATGGTGGCAAATATCTAGAAATGGTAACATGACAGGTAAAGGAACAAAAGATAGGCTCATGAAAGTATGAATAAGAATATCAGAATCATCTTCATCAGCTGTCATCCAAAAAAATGTTGGCAGAGGTCATGTCCTGAAATTGTTGAACTCAACGGGCTGGAATTCTCCGGCCATTTACACCCCGCCGTTGCTGCCAGTGAGGATGGAGAATTTGGTGCTTAGCTAAATCTCCGTTCACCGCAACGGGACCACAGAATCCCATGAATGGATGGAGAATCCCACCTAATGTTGAATCCTGAAGGCTGTAAAGTGCCTAGTCAAATAATGAGGTGCTATTCCTGGAGCGCACTTTGAACCACATTGTAACAATGTGGGAGCTTGAGGACAGAGAGGTTAGAATGCAAGTGAGGCATTAAACTGACAGGTAAAGGATAAGAATGGAATGAGGAGAATGCTATCTCTCCCAGCTGGATGATGGTGGCGAGGCATTATAGAAGGGAATGTGGTCAACTGTATCAAAGGATGCAGCTATTTCAAGAGGGGTAAGGATGGATATTTATTTTATTCCAGTCACACAGGCTGTCTGTTGTGATTTCAGAGCCACTCTGGTATTATGATCGTAGCAGAAACCTGATTGAAGGATTCAAATTTGAATCCTGGGGGGCAAAAAGGCATGGATTTGGGAGGCAACAGCCATATCCAGAGGTTCTGGAAAGAAAAGAGAAGTGGTATTTTGCAGGGATAGAGTGGGTCAAGGGTTTTGTTCTGAGAAGGGTGAAGATGGTAGATTTGAAAGGAATAAAAACTGTGGACAGCTAACATCAGGGAGCCAGGAAGGGAAGATGGGTGAGTTAGCTGTTTAGTGGGAATAGAGTGGAGGGAGCAGTAGGTTCTTCTCATGGATAAGATGAAAGAGGCCAAGAGGAGTCATTTTTAAACCTGTTCTTCCTTCCCTCCTGGGACAAGAGCAGGAGAGCTTGGCCATGCCCAATGGGGAAATATTCTGCTTATCCCTTTATGAGCTCAATGGCCTCAGTGTCAATGAAAATAAGGACCAATGTACAGTGACTGGTCAATATGACACAGCTTCCTTTACATTATCACCCAACACCCAAATGGCCACTTCTGATTGTTTACCTTGTATATTAAATGATTGAGGTTACTGGATGTAATAAAGGTACAGAGGTTAGCACTGCTGCCTCACAGTGCCAGGGGCCCAGGTTCGATTCCCGGCTTAGGTCACTGTTTGTGTGGAGTTTGCACATTCTCCCATGTCTCCATGACACGGGGTGCTCCAGTTTTCTCTCACAGTCTGAAAGGCATGCTGATTAGGTGCACAGGCCATGCTAAATTCTCCCGCAATGTATCCAAACAGGTGCCGGAGTGTGGCGACTGGGGGATTTTCACAGTAACTTCATTGCAGTGTTAATGTAAGCCCACCTGTGACACTAATAAATAAACTTTAAACTGAACTCTAATGGACTCCAGTTTAATTACTGATACGCAATTGAAAAGTCAGGGGTGTTTTAAAATCCTTTTAAAATTCATGCTATGACTCATTTGTGTCACAAGGGAATTGACTTTAGATTGATGCTTGCTGTTGTTTTAGATTGTCTCAGTAGCTAAGAACGTAAGAACAAAAGGAAGTAAGTGTACTCTTGAGTTTATTACCTTCAAGTGTATCTGTATTTCAATATGCATGAAAGAAGATGAAGCTTTAGAAGAAGGGCAACACTAAATCTCATGACAAAATCTATAGAAAAAAAGTATAGACTGGGGTAGTTATCTTGGTTAAGTATTCGAGGTACATATGTGGCAGAAATCATCAGATACTCTCTGTAACAGTACAGGATGGTTTATGACATTCTTATGTAAGTTTTTTTTATATGCCGGTATACAAATGCGAATGGTGCTAACTGTTGCCAAGAATCAAAGTTTTGACATTTATTTGTTACTGTCACAAGTTGGCTTACATTAACACTGCAATGAAGTTACTGTGAAACTCCGTGTTTCACATAACTAGTCGCCACACTCCAGTGCCTGTTCAGACATGCTGAGTGAGAATTTAGCATGGCCAATGTACCTAACCAACACATCTGTTGGAATGTGTGAGGAAACCTGAGCACCCAAGGTAAACTCATGCAAACAGGGGAAGAACGTACTGACTCTGCACAGACGGTGACCCAAGCTGGGAATCGAACCCAGGTCTCTGGCGCTGTGAGGCAGCAGTGTTAACCACAGTGCCACCGTGCCATTATTGTGTAAGTACAGAATTAAAGCAAGTTAGAGAGATGCACACATCATAAATGTTAAATACATTGGGTGGGAATTTCCTGCCGTGCTTGCCTCAATATCGGAAAATCCTGCCCAAGGTTAATGGACATTTGTATGGGCCATGTCCTGCCCACTACAATTCCTGTGGCAGGTGGGATGAGAAAATTCCGCCCAAAGAAGTATCATCAAATGCAAACAGAAATCAATGCAACAGAAAGCAGCTGAGGTGAATCTGCACAAAAAAATGTCAAAGGGCAAAGATAAATATGTAAGCTCCCAACTTTAACTTGGGGTGGAAGTTGTACAACGTCCTGAGGCTAAGGAGATTTTATCTCCCAGGCTTCACCTGTGTGCTTCCCAGCCACCCACCCCAAAACAGGTAGGGAGCGGCAGATGTTCAGTGTGATTGCAGCGTTGAACAAAAGTCACTGCAGACACAATAATAACAGAAAAAAAAATGGATAGCATTATCTGAGGTCAGACGGGGATCAAAGTCATCTTAATACTGACAAACAGTGATTGGCAGACTGTTAAAAATGCACTGGCGGTACTATGATCAGAAAAAGCAATCAAAAATTATTGCTGGCCCCAGAGAGATGACCCTAATGCGCAGAGTAAAATTTTGACCCCATAGCCATAATTCCCCTTTGTGAGCCAAATAACTGTTTCTCATGTTTCTGATTAAGTTAGGCGGCGATTATTATGAAGGTATGGAAACAAATATGACTAAAGTCTGTTGTCTATATATAAAGGTATATATAGATATCCCCTGATTGTGACTCATGACACAATATGCAGAATGCAGAAAGGAGCAAAATAAAATATAAAGTGGGCGTCTTACATCTGCCTTCCCAGGGGTGAGGGTAGCCATTGTCATTCCGTGTCCTGTTTGGCCTTTTCAAAAAAAATATTGGGACAATTGATTCCCAACATTATGTTTGGGAAAGGGTCTGTGTGCCAAGAAAAAAGCAGCCAGCGAGGAAAGGAATTGTTCAGCATGTATAGGAACTCATCCTGTCACAAAGAGAATTTAAAGAACATGTAACTGTCTGCTCCGACTACAAGCTGCTATTCTTTCAAGTTGCCATTAGATGATGGAGATGTGCATTTTCTTTTGCCATTTTAAAAGCACTGTTTATAAATCTCTTTATCTTCACAGCAGCACTAACATAAAACACTGCAGGATAATGAAAGGTTAAGAAACTGAGCTTATTAACTGTATAAAATTTGAGGTGTGCAGGTCACAGCAATTCTCGATCGATTTATTTCCTTCTATGCAAGGAATAGGATAATGGGATGTTTTGCCACTAAATGATAATTGAGATTTTTTTTCATTGAATGAGAATCAATAAGTATTTCTCATACATTACAGTTATCAGAATTGAATTCAGCAGTCGTAAAAGCTAACGCAATGCCTGGTACCATCATCTAATGTATAGCCTTTGTCACAACCATTCATTAATTGAGTTTTTCAACAATTCTCCAAATCCTTATGTAACATTTAGTAATGGTGACCATTGTTTTTCAGATTGGAAAATGGTGTACTGTGGGATCCCTAAGGGTTGATACTAAACCACTGTTTCTCTTGATATGTATATATTATATATGTATTAAGAAATTAGACTTAAGTATGCAGCTCACTATTTCAATGTTTGCAGATGGCTCAAAACTTTAAAGAATCACAGAATCCTTACAGCACAGAAGGAGGCCATTTGGCCCATCGAGTCTGCACCAACTTTCCAAAAGAGCATTCCACGCAGGCTCACCTTCATACCTACCCCGCAACCCCAAGCATTTACCCT
This sequence comes from Carcharhinus amblyrhynchos, assembly GCF_965287045.1. Taxonomy (NCBI): domain Eukaryota; kingdom Metazoa; phylum Chordata; class Chondrichthyes; order Carcharhiniformes; family Carcharhinidae; genus Carcharhinus; species Carcharhinus amblyrhynchos. Next base: position 101,448,950 of record NC_137329.1, read on the forward strand.
GCTAATCCCACTAACCTACATATCTTGGGACATTAAGGGGCAATTTAATATGGTCAATCCATATAACCTGCACATCTTTGGACTATGGGAGGAAACCAGAGCACCTGGAGGAAACCCATGCAGACACAGGGGAACACACAAATTCCACACAGACAGTGTCCCAAGGCTGGAACTGAACTCGTGCCCCTGGCATTGTGAGGCAGCAGTGCTAACCATTCTGCTACCATGCCAGAAGAATGTGGTAGACTTCAAGAGGACATAAAGCAGTTGGTAGAATAGTCAGAAAGGTGGTACGTCAAATTTAGTGCAGAGAAGTGTGAATTTTGTAGGAAGAATCAGGTGTGACATTATAACATATGGTACAGGTCTAATATGCATGCAAAAGCAGACACATGAAAGTGTATGTGTATGAATGATTGAAAGTGGCATGATTGGTTGAGAAAGTGGTTAGAAAGGCAAACAAGATCTTGGGCTTTATATTTAGAGACACACAAAATGCAAAAACAAGGATGGTTTGATGAACCTTTTTGATTCACTCCATTTCTGGGCAGCACAGTTTAGCAAAGGTGCAAAGGCAATGGAACAGGGTGCAGCAAAGATTAATGAGGATGGTTCCAGGGATGGGGAACCTCAGTTACATGGATAGAAAGGAGAAGCTGGGATGATTCTCATTGGGAAGAGAGTATTTAATAGAGAAGCACACAATTAAGATAGGACTAGAAAAAGTATTATAGAATCCCTACAGTGCAGGAGGAAACCATTCAGCCCATCAAGTCTGCATCAACCGCTATGCCATCGAGACTCTATTCCTGTAACCCCACATACATACCCTGCTAATCCCCTGACACTAGAATCAATTTAGCATGGCCGATCAACCTAATACGCACATCTTTGAACTGTGGGAAGCAACTGGGGGAAACCCACAAAGACACAGGGGGAATGTGCAAACTCCACATAGACAGTGATCCAGGGCCGGAATTGAACCTGCGTCCCTGGCATTGTGAGGCAGCAGTGCTAACCATGTGCCACCGTACTAATATAGGGAGAAACTGTTCATATTGTTGGAAGGGTTGAAAATCAGAAGACATCAATATAAGTTTAAGGCAAAAAAAACTAAAACTATATGAGGAAAAGCTTTACTATATGGTGCATGACTATGATCTAGAATGTACTGCCTAAGACTGAGGAGGCAATTGGATCAGGACCTCAAGAAAAATCATTTCCTGAGCTATGGGGGAAAGGTAGTGAGCAGGATTAACTAGGTTTCACCATGAATACAATGGGCTGAATGGTCTCTTTCCATGCTGTAACCACTCTATGTCTCTATGAATATTTGCAGTGTTAACAGAAAACACCTCCCCTCTTTCTCCTGACTTCTCCTATGTGTAAACTGAAGGAAGCATCTTTCCATGTATGCTCAGTTGTCACTGTACCTGTGCGCTTCTTCACATCAAAGCAATAAGCACTGTGGCAACTGTGCATTACAGCCAACAAGCAATGGTCTTGGATGATTAAATAGAGCTTTAAATAAACATCAATCTAAACAACCCACAAAATAGATTTTGATTCTGATGATAGAATCAGAGGTAACACACTGATAGTCGTTCTCTAATCTAGTGTAAAGCTGCATTCTAATATACATCAAGTACTAAAATACTCTGGGGGATTCTCCAGGCTGCTAGCTGCTGGTGAGATTCATGATGGCCCATATATTCAAGCTTCGGACAAAAAGTGTGTTTGATGCTGGGTTCCAAACTCATTGCAATGCTCTCAGTCCTGCTGGTCCCGATCAGGTTCCCACCCATAGTGGGCAGTAATTCAATAATTATGCAAACCTGCTAATTGTATACAATTGGCTGGTTTGACAGCCCATTCGCTGCCACTGCACTCCACCCCCTCTCCCTCCCCCCCGACATTTACCCACCTCGCCACTGGGAAATGCACTGGCTCAGCTTTGATGCTGGTTATGATCAGGATGGACATGGCATGATGGTTCCCAAGGTTCCAGGGCAGGACCACCACCCCCTCAATAAAGAGGGGCATCCTACCCCCCGATACATAAATAATGGGTCACCAACCCCCCTTCCCCTTCCCCTTCCGCATCATACTGGCATGAGGGCGCTGCACCATAACATTGACGTAGATCAAAAGTTTGCAAAGGAATAGAGAGAGTTTCAAAGGTTTCAGCTTGCTAAGAAGGCTCAAATAAAAGTTGTATGAATACGCTGGGGCAGCTATGGAGAGGGGACCAACCCCCAATGAAAGTGACATCTCATCTCTGTCAGAGGACTTCAAAGGGGTCTGCTCACTCCTGGCAGAGAGAAGGCAATCTCGGCTGCAGAATGGAGTGCGAGCTGTCCCTGGGACATGAAAATTAAAGTGACCAGGCCACTTGAAAATTTTCACAGTTGAAAGGCAGCAGTGAAGATGTTGATCATGGCTCTGCCTGAAATCACCATGCCAGGGGTGATCTTCAAGTCTGCCAGGGCTAGAAGGGACAGTCCAACTATGAAATCCTCATCCTAGGGGAGGGTGGTGAGGTCCATCTCTTCCCCCCCAGCCTGAGCCAACCCAAACCCTAGGACCCTTGGGGACCCTCCCAAGAGGGGCAAATGGGCACCGGACCTACCTCTTTGACCCTCCTCAAGGCCTAAGGTGTCAGAATGTCACGGTGTCAGTGCACCATTGGCACTGCCAAGGCATGTGGTCTGAAAGGAGGTCCTGAGTGGGGGTCTGAGGAGTGCGGTGGACTGAGTGGGAGGGGGTCTAAGGCAGATAGGGGTCAAGTGGGTGTCTGAGTGAGTGTGGTGGGCTGAGGAGGGGGTGTCAGGTCCAGTCACCCTTGTGCCTGAAGTCTGTGTGTGTGGGGAAGGTGTGTGGGTGTTGGTGGTGCTCCATTGGTCAGGGGAGGTCACCATTATATTTTTGGGTGGAGGGTGGCTGTCTCTGATCACTGAGATTGGGGCCCCCTTTTTAAACAGCACCCTGAGCTCTGAACAGCCAGGCTGGCTAGTGGTTTTACTGAGATGGACTCATTTGCGCCTTTCAGATGGGTAAGTGCCAGTGGGAAACATTTGGTTTTCCTGCTGTGGGCACCTAGTCCTAACTTGGGAGAATTGATGTCTATGTATACCTTATAAATGATTTCAGACTTAAGCCAGTGTGATGCAAACTCGACAAATATTACAATATAGACACAGTTGAACAGAATTACCTGGATATTGTGGTCAATGGCAATTCATTCTGCTTACAACTGCCCACATATTTTTCACATGTTTTAAGTGGCACCTTATGGGGCGGGACTTTACAGCCTCATTCATCCCAAAACCATAAAATCCCACCCAAGGTCAATGGATCTTTCCAAGGTCCGCCACTCACCTGGTTCGATTCCCGCAACAGGCGGGAAGGTAAAATCCCGGCCATGGTTACGAGAGATTCCTTCCAGCATGGAATTCTGTACAAGGCATCTATACCACATGCGAACAGGAAATGCAAGTGTGTCTCTTCAAATAAACAGATCAAAGAACCCCCTCTGAATTATGTTCTAAACCAAGGAGTATGAATCAGGCTATTAAATCAATGTAAAACCAGTACAGAAAGCAAAACTAAAGTGAGGGAGAGAAAGATGGGATTGACCAGGAGATAAAAGAGATACAAATAAAACGTCAAAAACAATTCTCCAGCAATGATGTAAACCTGAAGGAGGAGGACTCGCAGAAGTAAATTTTCTGTGCAGGGAGGTTGTTAAGTAGTAAATAAAATTGATCACACCATGAAATACTTGAATAGACAATCTCTAAACCCAAAGGCATCATGAGTAATGCAATAGTTAGGTGTATTTAGTGGTTATCTAGTGGTTAACTATTGCAACATCCTGTGTTTTAGCACAGAATCTCTCAGTGAGGTACCAATGTAGCAAGGTGAAGGAGGGGTTGGGGAAACTCAGTTTCCTTTGCTTTTAGTTTAATTCAAGTTATTTTAGTATTTCTTGTTGTAGCCTTTGTGGGAGAAACATAGAAACATAGAAGATAGGAGCAGGAGGAGGCAATTTGGCCCTTCGAGCCTGCTCTGCCATTTATTATGATCAAGGCTGATCATCCAACTCAATAGCCTAATCCCATAGAGAACCCACACGAGTTTGGTATCTATACGTATGGAGGCGATGGCCCATTGGTACTATAGCGAGACTATTAATCCAGGATACTCAATGAATATTCTGGGGACTGGGGATCGAATCCCGCCATGGTGGGAAATGATTGCAGAAGTTAAGATGGTAGGGCTAAAGTTATAAGACTGCATCAGCCATTTAGACCTTCCAGGTTTCCTGAGATAAAGAAAGGCGAGATTGAAGCCAACTTGTCCAGATACCTTTTTCAGCATAGAGCATAACTTACCCAGAGCAGAGAGGAACCAGAAGAATAGAAAGCATCTTAACAAAGGTTCATTGCACTGATGTCTCACAAATCTAACACCATCCTTGCAAGGTCACAAGTTCCCCTTTGCCAGTTCATGGATGAGGGATGTTCAATATCTGGAAGCACTGATAGCTATTTATAATTATAATTATAATATAAATATAATTTATAATTATTAATGGGTTGATTGCAATTGGCACAATTTATGGCAATAATTCTGAGTCCTCACCCTCACTTATATTGGATTAGAGGCAGCACAGCACTGAACAGGTGTCACAATGCAAGTTGTTGGGTTAAGGCCAACCGCTATTGAAGTGCCCTGGCCTCCAGGTTTGAGAATGAAACATGATGGATGATATGTGCTGCTACTACGGTTCAATGGTTAATAACAAATAGTTAGTTTGTGGCTTGGTTCTCATTTCTTATTTCATAATTAGCAAGAAAGTTAATTCATTTAACTTGTGTGGAAACTAATGAGAGATGGTTGTGTAAATCTTGACATAAATGAAACAGATTGATGCAAGGTGACTTAATGTGAGAAATTAAAATGGCAAAAACTCCTGGGCATAAACTGGCAGATCATTCCTTCACCCCGAGTTACTCTGAGGGAAAGGGTTAATGTTTGCCTGGTACCTCAATGATTATCCTCTTCAAGTTATTGATCTCAGTCTTTCCATCACAGGGAGTGTTAAGTCTTCATTTGATATCAACTTAAGTGGTTACATTTTTTAACATTTTCTCATTTGTTGCACATGTCTTTATTTTTTCAGTTTGCAACATCCCTGGAACATCCTGAACGGCAAGGCTTTCACTGTGTTTATTGTTTTAAACCTTTTTATTAAAAATACGTTTTTACTCCTCTGATGTGAAGATCATGGCTACAAAACGTGGCTTTCATAGCAAAAGGCCTTCGTTGAGAATGAAGTTTCAAAAATCTCGCAGTGGCAGGAGGGAAAGCTTCCAATCCATTGAATTGTGAATGCTGGCAGATTACATTTAGTAAGAAAAAAAAATTAAAAATCACAAAATGGAGAGCAAGATTATCAGCTAAGGTGTTCATATTGGATGCAAGTATAGCTTATAGCGATAAGAATAACTGAATATAAACTAAATAGTGATAAGAATAACTGAACATAAACTAAAAACCAATAGGATTAAAACAAAAATCTGGAAAAAAATGCCTTTATCTTATCCTCTTTTAGTATATAAAGTGCATTATTCCCTTAGCCCTGAGGGTAGAAATGTTCAATGTTTGTGAATACTTTGTGTTAATCAACAGAAACCACGCTCAGTGCAGAAAGAGAAGGAAGGCACGGTAGCACAGTGGTTAGCACTGCTGCCTCACAGTACCTGGGACATGGGTTTGATTCCCAGCTTGAGTTACTGCTTATGTGGAGTTTGCACACTCTCCCCATGTCTGCATGGGTTTCTTCCAGGTGCTCTGGTTTCATTCCACAGTCCCAAAGATGTGCAGGTTAAGTGGATTGGCCATGCTAAATTGCCCCTCAGTGCCAGGGGAACTAGCTAGGGTAATTAGATGGGGGATGGGACCTGAGTGGGATTGTGATTGGTGCAGACTTGATGGGCCAAATGGCCTCCTTCTGTACTGTAGGACTCTATGGAACCTCCTAATGATTTTTAGTACTTGTAGGTCTCAGAGAGATATTCTCAGAGTCTATTAACTCAAAATGTGGCACTGATTTATCAAAACGGACTTTGGTTATCTGTAAATAGAAATGAATGTTTCACTAATAATGCTTACTGATGTTCAAAATAAGTTTTGCGTGCCATATTGTGGAATGTCTCAAATAGTAATGTTTGATGCAAGTATGATAGGAGACAGTTAACTCACTTTGTTAGTGCATGGTTCCGAATAATGTCGGAAGTATGAGTTTGATTCCTATTCTAGCTAAGGTAACCTTGGAACCTGTATCCTCACCTTGCCTCTGAGAGTGGAAAACATTGGCAAACCACCATTGACCATAATTGCGAAGGAAAAAGTTCAAGAGACAAAGACCTGCCTTTGGGAAGAGCACACATACTATATCATACAAATATGATATTTATTATGAATTATCCTGAATACCTTCCCAGACTCATTGGTGTAAGTCATGAACTGCTTGAAGGGTTTACAGTTATGGGAGTAGGCTCATACCAGTCTTTACTTACTTCCATATCATGATCCAGGACTGTAACAGTTGTATGGCCTTGTGACCCAAACCAACATCTCTAAACTTCTTTATTTGTATTTCTTCAATATATCCGATGGTAGAGTGACTTAATCCGAGGTGAAGTAAGGCTTGATTAAAAACATTAATTTGTTTAATCCAAAGTAGATGAGCATGCACAGCAATAAGTATGGCCAGATTCCCTTTGTTCAATTAGCATGATCTATCATTGCATTATTATATGTCCACTTCAGTGGATCACTTGACTTCACCTTTTAAGTTGTGTAACTTCACTGTTCTCGAGCTTACGTTCGAGAGCAGAACCTTCTTCCCAACAGATTCCTATCTAAACTTTGACCTTTTTGTGCATTTCACTAGTTCATAGCTTCTTCCTCCATCCCACTAAAGCAAATCATCCAGCTTAAGGTAGCTATGATACCTATTGGATTTGATTGAATAGGATTGTTACAGCAATAAGTGTGAACAGCCGTTAGGCTGTCACGCTATTTTGAGTTCAGATGTCCCATCAAAAATCTAATGTACACCTACCACCCTGTTAATGTAAAAAGATGATCACCAATCACATCATGGGAGCACCATCAGCAATCCCAAATATTATTTATGTATTTACTGTCATAAGTAGACTTACATTAACACTTCAATGAAGTCACTGTAAAAATCCCCTAGCTGCCACATTCCAGCACCTGTTTGTTTACACCGAGAAAGAATATAGCATGGTTAATGCACCTAACTAGCTCATCTTTCATACTGTGGGAGGAAATCAGAGCACCCGGAGGAAACCCACGCAGACATGGGGAGAAGATGCAGACTCCACACAGACCCACGCTGGGAATCAAACTTAGGTGCCTGTCGCTGTGAGGCAGCAGTGTTAACCTACTGTGCCACCGTGCCACCCAGATGGGATCAATTATGTTTGTGGGAGACAAGCAAAAGTAAAACATTCTCGCTTGGAATTTCCTCTCAGTAGTGAAGCATCAGCATTGACTGCACCCAAATAATCTGAATTTACCCTGCCTGTAGGCTACAATGGGAAACCTCTCTTCTTGCTACAGCAGGGCATGATTTGAGGACAATGTATTCTTCCAGTAAGACACAATGATAACACATGCCATTATTGTTTATTCATCCCGGCGTCCCTTGAGAGATGAGGAGGAGGAGGGATAGGGTGGTCAGTCTGCAGTTTACATGACAGGTGAGATTTTTAAAAAAGAATAAAATTGGAAATATTTTAAAACAATTATGACACATTTCAAAACTGTTGTAAACTTTGACTTTTATAACAGTTTTTCAGGTCTGTCCCTCATGTATCAATGCAACTTGGCTCCTCTCTTCTCGCACATTTCCCTGGCTCCTCTCCTTCCTGCTCTTCCCTGGCTCCTCTGACACCCACTTTTTCCTCTGTTCTCCCACCCCAACTGGCCCCTCAATCCTGCTAATGTCGGAAACAGCATTCATTGGGAGAGAATAGCCCCAGGCTTTTTTGTTGTGTTTCCCTCCCCCATTGGGTGTTCTTTCTAAGATCAGCGAGACTGAGGATCAAGGAGAATGAGGTGGGGGGGGGCAGAGGAGGGGGAGGCCAGAGAAACTGGGGAAGAAAAGCCAGCAGAAGATTGAAGAACATTATTGCCAATGGCAACAACTTACAAATAACAAATCCTTGATTGCTGACATTTTCATCCACCATGCTTTTCTCTAACTTAGCCTCTCCCCTAATTAGAAACCCTAATGTTTTGCATGTAAAAGTCTCTCCAAGTTGTGTACAAGTTGAAGAAGTTCTTGAATTGAAAATCTGCAGTTTTAATAATTGGAGCAATGCGATTTGATGCACCACAGTTTCCTTGTTGCAGTGTAATTGTGTCCTTGCATCCCTGAATGGCGGCAAATTTCTCCACATTTGCCACTGTTGAGAAAGCAAAGCATAACCAATGTTAAAAGCTCCGTTGTTCTAAATTACAAATTACAGGGAAGAACAAAAGGGCAGTATTTAATGAAAAAGCTCTAAGTGCTGAACGAGCGGGAAAATGGGAGAGAATTGCATGCATGGGTAGTGCTAGGGTGTTCAGTCGACAGTGCCAGCATGCCTGGTGGGCAGTGCCAGCCTGGCATTGTCCAATGGGCACTGCTTGGCCCTGTCCCTGACCACCCGAGAGCTGCAATGGCCTCTGGTTCCACCGGCAAGGCCATCACACCTGGTGTCTGTCAATAAAGACCATCTGTGATTCTCACCGGGGAGAAACTCAATCAAAGAGGGAATAAGCACAAGTGAGCCTGGAGGATAGCTCACCAATGACATTTAAATTTAAGTCATTAATATTGAAATCAGCTTTATGACCTTTGAAGCTGACTTTGCCAGCAGAACAGTGCTGGTATAATCAGGAGAGGTGAGGCGAGAGGCGAAGCGAGGTGCTGGTTGACCAGTGTGGCAAGCCAGTAGGATCATGCCCAGAGCATTTGGAAAAAGCAGGTCAAGAAATGTGGATCTAGAGTCGAAACAGGGCTTTGCATGCACTGGAGTAAAAACTGAGGCCGGAGATGAGGACCCTGAAGTGGAATAAAGTATCGTGGTTAAAGGGTGTACCTGCATTTATGTACAATAATCAGACAGCTTAAAGTACTTCACAGCCAATTATTTTTGAGTTGTATTTATGTTATACTGCAGGAAAATAGTCAATTTACACATAGCAACACTCCACAGACTGCAATGGGATACATAGCCTTGTAGTGACAATGGTTGAGGGAGCAATATTGTCAGGTCCCCTATACTTCAAATTAGCTAGAGCCAAAGAATATTTTATATTTAACTTCTTGTCTAAACTGCTGATAATCTGGATCTCGTGCTTAAGCGGTGGAGAAGTGCTTGAACTTATAACTGTCTGATTCAAATATGAAGGGCAGGATTCTTCAGCTGCACAAAACCAAAGGCCGGAAATCCTTGCCCCAGCTCAATGGTTCTTTGAACGGTCCATTGAGTTTCCTGTCTCATCCTCTATGGTTGCCGTGAAGGATGGGATGAGGGAATTTCAACCAAGGGAGCTATAACAGAGGCAAAAGAAGTGCAGACTGTACAAGTTTGCAGTTTGTTGAAACAAACAAAAGGAAAACTTACACACATTTGGTTTGAGCAGATATTCTTTGTCCAGTTGATCCGATTGACAAACTGCCAGCACCAAAAATGAATGGGTTTGTGCAGTCGGATCAACAAGGCAAAGCATGTCCAAATAGTCCAAACAATTTAAATTACCCGCTTCTCTACTTCCTAACTTTAAAAATTGTGAGGAATAAAACATGTTTGCATTTTTGCCCTCAATACATTGGCTGGAATTTTTCGGCTGTTCACACCCTGCTGCTGTTGCAAGCAAGGACAGAGAATTTGGCAGTGAGCCAAATCTCCATTCACGGCAGCAGGACCAGAGAATCCCAGCAGCATGAAGGGCTGAAATTCCACCCATTATTGTGTAGTAATTAATCTGGATCTATGGACATTTTAATGAGATTTGTACTTGCATAACACTCTCACAAACTCAGCATATGCCAAAACACTTCATTGGCCATGATGCACTTGCGAAATATAGGATGGGATTTTACGGCCTTGCTCAAGCGAGCCTGGAAATTCCCACCCGAGGTCAAAGATCATTTCTATTTTCCACCCTGCTCCGATTCTATGGCAATAGTCATTGTTATAAGGTAGGAAACACAGCAATTTATACATAGCAGGATCCCATACAAAACGATGTGAAAATGGCCAAATAATCTGATTTAGTGAAGGCAGAAAAGGGATAAATATCGGCCTGGAGACGGGGGAGAACTTGTCTGCTTTTCTAATAGTGCTGTGGGATCTTTTAAATTCACTTGAAAGCACAGAATGAGTTAATAAAACATGATAAGGTGTAGTTGAGCTATGGAAAAGATGCTTTCCTCAGGCTACATCACACTCAAGTTCCACCACACATTAAATGGAGCAGTAGAAAGCCAAGATTGAATGAGCTACTGGATTTCAATAGTGTTATGTATGGTAGACACTGAGCAGAGATCAAGGGCCAGATTTTCAGGAAGGAGATGAGCATCAAAGAGACAGGAAGACAAACTCATCTCCATTAAAGAGGCCTTAATGTTTGCTGCCAGACTGGATAGGTGACTGCAAATAATATATATTTTATTGTATATACTTAAAATATTCCTGAAATACATGTTTCTTTTTCTTCCCCTTCACATGTGAACACCATCTGACACTTTCTGCGACTGTTGCTAAGTTTTGTTGTCCATATTGCTCTACGTTGCTTACTTATTTAGTTCTGTAAATAGTCTCACAACACCAGGTTAAAGTCTATTTGGAATCAAGAGCTTTTGGAGCGCTGCTCCTTCTCCTGACTTCTTACTGTGCCTGCCCCAGTCCAATGCCAGCATCTCCACATCATATTTAGTTCTGAAACAATGTACACAATGTCACATTTAACATTATGCTCACCTTTCCACTTTCCTGAAAGTAAGGGGTACTGATGCTTGGGCATTAGATAACACATTGTAGTGAAATGGCTGCATCAGGTAACATAGAAGATATGGTAGATATATCACCAGTTTGAATCAGCCATGGTATGGGGTAGCCAATTGTGAATTGTTTTATTTGTTGTATGAGTGAATAGATGCTGATGGAATCCTGCGCCAATCATTAAATAAATCCTGGGTCAACGTTTACATCAATAATTGTTAATGCAATTTCTCATTGCGTAAATTGTTATTTCACCTGAGACATTGGGTGGGATTTTCTGGCTGCGCTCGCCCCAAAACCGAAAAATCCTGTCCCAGGTCAACAGACCTTTCTGTGGTCCGCCTGTCACCCATTCCGATTCCCGTGGTGGCTGCAATGGGAAAATTTGCTCCATTGGATCAGATTCTCTAACCTCGCCCATGGCTGGCATTCTCCAGTCCCGCTGCCGTGAATGGAGATTTGGCTGAGCGCTAAATTCTCTATTCTCAGTGGGAGGAGTGGCGAGGCATGAGTGGCCAGAGAATTCCAGCCATTGTCCTATGGTTGTTAAAATGACCAATTTGTTCCCATACCCATCAGGACAAAAATCTGACAGAGTAGTTTGACAATGTCATTGTCTAGAGTGTGAAAATCAAGTGGCCTAGAACTATCATTTGGAGCCTGGAACGAGGGAACAACTTTAAAGTCACCATAAGACATTTATTTAACTTTATGCCAATTAACTTGATTGGATTGGTGTTTTGATGTTGGGTTTAATATTTGTCTGCTGACACAAATCTCAGTGCAAATATTGATCAGCAGAGCATGCTGTTGAGAAAGCTTAGTGTAAGAGGATTTTATCTGATTGGATGTCTGCTATACAACACTGTTAATTATTCCAATAGCAATGAAAAAGTTTGCTGCATCACCAAAAGTAAATTTTCTCCATATTGTACAGCATCAATGATAAGCAGAAAGTACAAAAGGAGTGGGAAAGAGGGGAACAAGTAGCCTGACAGCAGCACCTAAAAGAGTGGGAAAGAGGATGATATAGAGACATACAGTAGCATTGTCAGGAGATTAAAACCTCACTCTATATTTTTATAATGTATATAGAACAGGTAGGTGGATACCTGCCTCATCAGCCTAGACCAGGAGAAGGCATTTGACAGAATATCACACAGCTACACAATAGATGTGCTCTCCAAAATGGGCTTTGGGGGCAGAATCCGCAATTGGATCCACCTGCTCTACACAGACTTCAGTAGCGCAGTTTCAATCAATGGGTGGGAATCAGACAGGTTTCAGATAAGGTCTGGAGTCAGGCAGGGCTGCCCTCGCTCCTCCGTCCTTTTTGTGTGTTGCATTGAACCCTTTGCCGAGGCTCTCAGAAGGGACCCAGGCATCAAAGGGGTTACAATCCCAGGCAATGGAGGCACGCAGGTCAAAGCCTCCCTATACGTGGATGATGTGGCTGTCTTCTGCTCAGACCCCTTGTCTGTTCGCAAGCTCCTCCAAGTCTATGAGCAGTTCGAGCTGGCCTCAGGAGCCAAAGTCAACTAGGGCGAGAGCAAGGCTATGTTCTTTGAGAACTGGGCTGAAAGATCCTTTGTCCCCTTCACCATCAGGACAGACTACCTTAAGGTGCTGGGGATATAGTTTAGAGCGGCAGGGACATGTGCCAAAAACTGGGAAGAACACATCGTCAAAGCGAGGCAAAAATTGGGCTTGTGGGAGCAATGGTCCCTCTCTATCACCGGAAAAAACCTAGTCATCTGGTGCGAGGTACTGCCAGTACTGTTCTATGTGGCGCAGGCCTGGCGTATCCCCAAATCCTGTGCAGCAGTAGTGACCCAGGCCATTTTCAAATTTATCTGGAAATCAAAGATGATCGTATCCGGAGGGAAGTGATGCACAAATCTTTAGAGAATGGAGGAAAAAATGTTGCCAACGCCATCTTCATCCTGATGGCCAACTTTGTGTGCGGCTGCATCAAGCTGTGTGTAGATCCTTGGTACACTAACAACAAGTGTCACTGTCTTTTGAGGTTCTACCTGTTCCAAGTGTTGCGGAGGATGGGTCTGGCCACACTTCTGTGGAACGCTCCAAATTGTTGGACCGTACCGCAGTACCTGTCCTACAAGGAGAAATTTTTCCGGAAACATACCTTTGACCACATGGCAATCAAGCAGTGATCAGCATGTAATGTTCTTGAGGCCCTGCGAGAAAAGGAGATGGTGGATCCTGTCAGACGGTGCCCTGAGCAGACTGTCAGTGTCATCTGGCAGAACACCTCATCACCTGAACTTACAAACAAGCACCAAGACCTGGCTTGGCTGGTGGTGAGAAAGGCACTTCCTGTCAGATCCTTTATGCATGCTTGAGGTCTCAACACCACCGCACGCTGCCCTCGAAGCGGCTGTGGGGCTGATGAGACAGTCACACACCTCCTTGTGGAATGTGCCTTTGCAAAGAAGGTCTGGAGTGAGATGCAGTGGTATTTGTCAAGATTCATCCTGAGCAGTTTTGCGATGCAGGATTCTGTGCTCTACGGGCTGTTTCCAGGAACGCACGCAGAGACAAATATCAACTGCTGCTGGAGGGTCATCAGCTTGGTGAAGGATGCATTTTGGTCCATCCAAAACTTGCTGATCTACCAGTTGAAAAATTTGTTCTCGACCAAGTGTTGCAGAGTGGCACATTCCAAGGTCCAGGACTACGTGCTGAGGGACGCACTCAAGCTTGGGGCTGCCACTGCAAAGGCACAATGAAGAGAGGCCACTGTGTAAAGCCTTTCAAAAGAAGCAGACTGAGGGCCTGGTAACTGTAGAACACCCTCAGACTGCGTAACTGTGTGCTAATCTGAAAAAACAATAGCACACAGTGAAACTTAATGAATGTATATAGTTTCAAGTATTAAAATGAAATGAATGTAATGTCCTGTAAATGAGTATCGTACAGTATTGGAAAAATGACTGGTCTTTTTTTTACACTGTTTGTAATTATTGGATATGTTGTTTTGATTGGCTTATTTGAGAGGTTTTTAAAAACAAAATATATTTTTGAAATAAAAGAAATATATATATAATTCAGGCTAATCCATGAAGTTATTTTTTTTTAATCTGGACGTAGGCTTCAAATTGGCTGAAGCCATGATTGGCTGTGACTCACACAAAAGGGATTTTTGGCCATCAGAACAGCAGTAGCCTCACTATCTCTGAAGAGGTGCTAATGCCCCACTGACTGCAGAGATCACAATCCTTTGAAATTGTACAAAGGCCCTTTACATTTCCAAGGTCAGGCCTTGGCCAATGGAGATGACCTGTCTGCACGGACTAATTCAGAAACCTCTGATGAACTCATTAATTATTGAAATATTCACCACCCCAAGAATGCAGACAAGGCATAAACATCTTTTGTCCAAACCAAGATGGAAATGTATGAGTCAAAACAGCATCATCCCAGGTATGGACACATACACTATTTGTATTTGTAAAGGCTTGATTAGCTGTAAAGACTTGCATTCCAACAATTCTTCACATTCCAATCTGTAATTATCTTGCAATTGTGTTTTTGCCTATATATGCCATGTTTGTGAACTAACTTTCACTCACCTGGTGGAGGAGCAGTGCTCTGAAAGCTCCTGATTCCAGGTAAACCTGTTGAATTTTAACCTGGTGTTGTGAGATTTCTTACTGTAGTTTTTTTTTTGTCTTCCTTGTTTTTTGAGAGAGAGGCCAAGGGAACAAGGAAGAAAAAGAGAATTCTAGTTCCAAATATTGGGAATGGATCTAATGGATCAAATGGCAGGGAAAACAGACAACTGGAATCTGCAAGGGAGAATCTCTCTCGACTCGATAGAACCTCTCATCCTTCTTACCCAAAATCACTCTCCAAGGCCCTCAAAGGTGCAAGATTCATTCCCAAATTTGAAGAGACTGACGTGGAGCCATGTTTTTTCAATTTTGAGAAAATAACAGTACAGCTAAAATGGCCATCAGATATCTTTAATTCAAGGGCAGCTGTCCAAAAGAGAACAAGATGTCTACTTCATGCTGCCTCCTGATTTACCTCTGAACTATGTTGCCATACTAAGCACCTCCGAATTAGTCCCGGGGGCATGTCAACAACAAATCTGGAATGTTCATGAGGAGCACACACAAATCTGATTGAGGTTGATCAGCTGAAGCAAATAGCATTCAAGTGATGGATTAGCTCCCTAAGAATCCCCCATATCTATCAAGGGTTGTGTGAACTGGTACTCCTGGAGAAATTGAAAGATTGCCTAACCTCCAACCTGTGAATGCACTTAGAGGAGCAGAGGATCCTCACAGCTAGGGATGCAGCAGTCACAGCAGACAGCAATGCTTTTATTAAAAACTAACTTACACAATGTGGAGATAATCACTGGCTAGGCCAACATTTATTGCCCATCCCTAATTGCCTTTGAGAAGGTGGTGCTGAGCTGTCTTCTTGAAACACTACAGGTTACGTGGTGTCGGTGCACCCAGAGTTAGTGTGGGAGTTCCAGGATTTTGACCCAGTGACAGTGAAGGAATGGCCATATCTTTCCAAGTCAGGATGTTGAGTAACTTGGAGGGGAATTTCCAGATGGTTTTTCCCATGTGTCTTTTAGATGGTAGTGGTTGTGGATTTGTCTGAAGGAGCCTTGATGAATTCCTGCAGTGCATCTTGTAGATGGTACACACAGCAGCCACTGTTCCTCGGTGGTGGAGGGAGGGAATGATTGTGGAAGGGGTGCCAATCAAGTGGGCTGCTTTGTCCTGGACGTTGTAGACCTCGAGTGAGAGCTGTTCAAAGGCAGCACGGCCAAAACCTGACCTATAAAATTAAAAAAGGTCTAGAAAAGGCCCCTAGAACCTAAAACAGATTGCCCAAATATCCCAGAATTAACTAGGTGCTAGTGAAGTTCAAGAGCCGGGAAAGGAATTAGTGAGATGCCCAACATAGCAAGGGAGCTTGAAGGAAAACAAAACCAGAAAGAATAAAGTTAAGGACTTACCTGACATGTGGCTACCAGAAACTGCCTTTCCAACATTAAACAGGGACTAAAGGATTCCCAAACTGAGAAGCAGATAGGGAGTGAGATGCCTCCGCCAATCAAAAAGCCTCCAGGATAGGTAGCTGGAACTGCATCTCCACCTAAAGGCAGAGGTGCTCGATGGGGCATGCAACAATTTAGGAGAGTGTCCATTCTCAGGCCCAGCTAGGAAGCCATTGTTTGGCCTCACTAATGAATGGCAGATTCAAATTGGCTCAGAAAGAATGAGGGGTGCCACCTTTATTTTTGGCCGTGTTTTTCTCTCACCTGTTTGTAAACAACAATGCAACCTTTTAATTGGATTAGAACGCATTGCTGAGCATATAATATCACAGAAACAAAAATAATCCACAGGTCCTCTTTAAGCTTGAGATAAAGATTCATAAAGATTCATAAAGATTCCACCCTTTGGGTGGACGGGATCCTTGATATTCTCCCGATCCAGTCAAGTTGCAGATACTGCTGCCATGTTATCCTTACCCTTCAACTATGTGCAGCTTTCATTGTTTGAACAATCATTCAAATTACCATAAATATATTTTCCTCGAAGTATCACAAGATAAACTTCCTAGCTGGAGTCTTGGGCCTGAGAGTGGACACTCTCCTAATATGTTCCATGCCCCTTGGAACATCTGTGCTCCCAAATGGAGGTGCAGTTCCAGCTACACTTCCCGGTGACCTTTCGGCTGTGGGAGGCATCTCAGTTCCCATCTGCTTATCAGTTTGGGAATTCCCTTGGCCCCTATTTAATGTCGGAAATAAACTTTCTGCTTGCCATACGTCAGGTAAGTCCTTAACTTTTCTCTTTCTGGCTTAAGAACTTGTCTTCCTTCAGTGACTTCACAAAATATATGTCTTCCTTTTTCTGTAACAAGGTAAAAACCATTTTGTGAAGATTGTGCACTTTATTACATAAATTAACTCTAACTGACCAGGCACAATTATACTTCCTCTAATAAGCGACAAAAATCAATGTGTAATGAAGAAGCGTGGATAGAGGAAAGTCTCTTTATGTATTGTACTTTTTTTTTCCACAGAAAGTTTAATATCATTGTATGCATATGGATTATGATAGATAATCAGAATTTGACAGGGTTTGAAACTGACATGCTCGATGATTACAACTGCAGAACATAAGCAGAATCCTGATCCCCTCATAGCTGGAACTCTGAAATTGTATTTGTTAATAGCTGTGCACATATCCCTTAATTGGCTTGCAATACATCCCTTTTAGATCAGACTGACAGCACAGAAATAGGCCATTTGGCCCCACCAGTCCATGCTGGTGTTAATGTTCCATTCAAGCCTTGCCTTTCCTCATCCAATTCTAACATCTATTCCCTCTATTCCCTTCTCACTCAGGTTCTTGTCTGGTCTCCCCTTAAATGCAACGATATTATTTGCTACAGTCACATCCTGTGGTAACGAGTTTCACATTCTCACCATTCTTTTAGCAAAGAGCTTTCTTCTGGATTCCTTCTTTGATTTCAAGATGATCGTCTCAAATCAATAGCCTCCAGTTTTGCCCTTCATCACATTCTGTGCTGAATTTTCTAGTCCTGTTTGCCTCAAGATGGAAAATTCCCATCCGTGGCCAATGGACCCTTAAATGCTCCATCAGATTTCCCGTCACGCTTGTGACAATTCCAACAGCGGGCTTGGCTAGAAAAGCTCTGTGTCCACTCCTATCAAGACCTTTCATCATTTTAAAGACCTGTTGCAAGGCTATTTAATTTTAAGGCCTGAACTTTTACCCGCTGGATGCACACACTCAGCGGGCCTGGAAGTGGACGCAAAACGCATCCCCGTCCGTGGTCAACACGGAAGCTCATTTTCAAGCTGGCTGGCCAATTATCAGCCATCTCTTCTAGGCTAATACCCTCCAGCCCTGTGAAAGGCTGAGCGTTGTCGGACAGGGCAATGCCAAGAAAAGGGAGCGTGCGAACTGGCATTTCCAGTGTGCTGCCTCGGGGGGGCAGTCTCTGAGGAGTGTTTCAATGAACTGCTGACCCATGAAAAAATAAATACCAATGTTCCAACTATGCCACCAATGTCTGAGCGGCACAATCAAACACAAAACGGGCAATTGAGGGCAATTGCAATTAGCTTAGGGGTTTTAAAAAAAACGGTAGCGTGGACCAGTCGGGCCAAAAGGCCTGTTTCCATGCTGTAAACCTCTTTAACTCTATGACTCTGAACACATTTGTTAATTTTATTTCAGCCCTGACAGGTCATCCCACCCTGGATCGAGATTGCAGCTAAAAGGTAAAGACTGCCCCAGTCAGCCAGCCCCGCCAACCATAAAAGCAATCAGGCCACATATCATTGCATTCAATTATAGAATCATAGAATCCTACTGTGCAGAAGGAGACCATTCAGCCCATTGAGTCTGCACTGACCACAATCTCACTCAGTCCGTATCCCCATAACACCATGCATTTACCTTAGCTAGTCCCTGACACTAAGGGGCAATTTAGCATGGCCAATCCACCTAATCTATACATCTTTGGTCCCTTAAAGGGCATAGTTGCCTGCTTCATTGTCAGCAGGCAAATTTCCAGCCCTCACATGCACCCTCTGGCCGAAATTTTGTGTGAATGCATGATGACCTCGGGTCACATGCCTGATGTCTTCTCCAAAACTTCACGCATTTCTGGGTTGGAAGTGCACCCACGTGATCAACATAAAAGCCTGGCTTAAATGTTCTTCTCCCCCACAGTTTAAAAGCATGTATAAAAATGTAATGAGTGAAATGCGAAGAATCAAACCGTAGTTCTAAATAAAGTTTTGGGTGAATTTATGTGACCATCAGTGACCCAGTAGTATCCAGCACTTCACTGCACACTCCCAGACTATGTGTTTTAACTCCAACAACAGAAAGGCACCCCTGTTGGATGAGAATGATTTTTTAGATTTCCCATATCATTCTGGCTTCTGAGCGACCTACCAATTTAATGTCACATTGTGAAAAATTTGGAACGGTTGTCCATATCCAATTAGGGCCTACATCACAACATTGATGGGGAAGCAATTGGTGAGGATGACACAGAGGCCAGAATTTTACAGCATGCCCACCCCAATTTCTGGAGCAGGTGAGGCTCAAAGAACAGCATTTTTCATTGATCTTGAGCGTGATCGTATAAACCTTGGGCAGACATGGCAGTAAAATTCCAGCCAGAGTCTACAGAGGGATATAGGTAAGTTAAGTGGAAGGACAAAAACTTGGCAGATGGAATATAATGTAGGAAAATGTGAAGTTATGCAGTTTGGTAGGGAGAATAAAGGAGCTGAATATTATTTAAATGGAGAAAAGCTGCAAAAAGCTGCAGTACAGAGGGATCCGGGGGTCCTCATGCATAAATCATTAAAAGCTAGCATGCAAGTTTGACAGACAATCAGGAAGGCAAATGAAATGTTGGCCTTTACTTCAAAGAGACTGGAATATACAAATAAGGAAGACTTGTTAGAACTACACAAGTCACTTGTTAGATCACACAACAAACAAAGAAACGCACAGCACAGGAACAGGCGATACAGCCCTCTAAGATGCGCTGATTATGATGCCTGCCTAAAAGCTCACGCACTTACAGAGTCCATATCTTTCCATTCCCATCCTATTCATGTATTTGTCTAGATGCCCCTTAAATACTGATATCGTACCTGCTCCCACCAGCTTGCTGGGCAGCGCATTCCAGACATTCACCGCCCTCGTATAAAAAACGTATCTCACACTTCTCTAAATTTTGCCCCATGCACTTTAAAACTACATCCCCTAGGAAAGAGCATCTGACTATTAGTTTGTTCATCCCACTTATAATCTTGTAAACCTCTATCACGTCACCCCTCAACCTCCGTCGTACCAGTGAGAACAAACTGAGTTTATCCAAACTCTCCTCATAGCTAATACCCTCCAGACTAGGCAATGCCCTGATAAACACCTGGAATGCTGTGAATAGTTTTGGCCCTATTATCTAAGAAAAGTTATACTGGCATTGGAGACAGTCCAGAGAAGGTTCACTAGGTTGATTCCAGATATGGAGGGATTTTCTTATGAGAAGAGTTACGTAGGTTGGGTTGGTTCTCATTGGAGTTTAGAAGAATATGAGGTAACCTTATTGAGACAGATAGGATTCTCAGGGTAGTTGCTGAAAGATTATTTCCCCTTGTGGGAGCAGGGGCTGTAATCTCAGAGTAAGGAGTCACCCATTTAACAGAGGGATGAGGAAGAAATTCTTCTCTCAGAGGCTAGTGAACCTGTAGAATTCTTTACCACAAAGAACTGTAGAGGCTGAGTTGTTAAATATGATCAAGGTTGATATAGACGGATTTTTAATCAGGAAGGAATTCAAGGTGGGAAAGTGGAATGATTCTCACAGCAGATCAATCATGATCTTATAAATGATGGAGCAGATCCAGTGGGCCGAATGGTCTACTTTTCCTCTTATGTCTTACAGTCTAACTTCCTGTTTCTATTTCCACATATGGGGGGGTGGGGGGGGGCAGGGTTTCATACAGCAAGCAGGGAAAATAGAATTATGTCACATCAATCTGGATCTTATTTGTATATGTCAATATCTAATCCAGTACATCGCCCAACACTCTAATTACAGATGCTAAAGTGACATTGATAATAGAGTTTGAAGTGAGTCCTCTAACATTTAGTCAGCGTCTTGTCAACATAATTGACAAAGCGCGCCATGTTTCTGGAAGTACTTGGATAATTGTAAGCGTGGTGAAGTCTCCACCAAGGAGACAGCTAATTTCACTTTATTAATGCCTGCGTTGCCAATGGTAAAACTGAAGAATTAAATACTACTGAAGGATGGCATTTGACCCATCATGGCTGTACTAGCTCTTTGAAGGAGCTACCCAATTAGACCTGTTCCCCATCTCTGCCTCTATAGCCCTGCAGGCTTAGTCTTTTCAAGTATATATCCAATTTCTTTTTGAAAGTTACTATTGAATCTGCTGCCACTCACTCTTACAGGCAGTGTATTTTCAGATCCTAACAATTCGCTGTGTTAAAAAAAATGCTTCCTCGTGTTGGCTTTGGTTCAATCAGTGCTAGTACATGAGGGATACGGGGATTCTGGACTAAAACCTGCATAATATTTGCTCCGCTGCACTTCTAGAGTCTGCAGATGTCTTTTCTATGGTACTGTAACAAAGAAATTAGTAGTTTGGCATTTTTTGGTGCAGTGGCAGCTCAATTCCAGGTTCAGAGCCCCTTTGGATACATTTTGGCACAAATTTGTACTGTAAATGAGACATTAGATTCACAGCTTGAGGCAGCACTGATCAGCATAGTGATCAGCTCTCAAATGTGTTAAAGATTATGAACTAACATTGTGCCACGTCAGTGAGCATGAGGGACTGTTTTAATCCACTGCTTGGAACTGTGAATAACGAAATATGGAGAGTCTTCAGGACTTCAGGCTTGTCCTTTGTCTGTGTTTAACTCTTTGAAGATTGAGGGATTTATATAATGAGGATGTGAAATTAATCTGTTTTCCAGTCATCATGAATACTATAAAACCCAGACTCTATGAAATATACACCAATCAAACCATACTAAAAAGAGGAAAATGAAATCTTTGTTTTTGATATATGCTTCACTAATGGGTTTTTTAGCTCTCACAGGATGAATACAGGTAAGAGGAAAATCCACGCAGGCTTTTAATTTATGCACTTAGTCATTATCGAATAATATTTCATATAATTGTCAACTTGCGAAATAGTATAATGGCTTTTACCAAAAAAAATGAAGCAAAATGCTTTTGTCTGCAATTTACAAAGGGCAGTTTTCACCCATTTCATCTTTTATTAATTTATTCTTACATACTCTAATTATCAGGAGGAATTTATCAATTTTAAGGAAACATCCACTCCAAAATGATCCAAAAAATGTTGAAATTTTTAAATGCAGGGAAAAAAAACAGTCGTGATATTATCTGTATGCACCATTTTTTTCACAGATTGAAAATTATCACCTTAGTTCATTTTTCTTTATATGGACATTGCTTCAGAATGGAATGCCTGCCAACACTATGCATATCAGATCAGTCTACTACGACTTCTTTGCACTATATTATTTGGCAATCATAAATTTGTAATTTGCATGAAATTGCTTAATTAAAATACAGTCACTAGGGGTATTAATTTCTCTGGCAGTTGAGATGAACCAAATGCAGAGTACAGAATGTGTAAGATCCTGTCAAATTTAGCTGTAAAATAGTGAAAAATGTTCTCTTCACTTCTTGAGTATGCCAGGCAAAGATTTTCCTTTAAACGGAAATAGAAATGCAAACATGCACATAATTGTAAATGCCTTGCAAAAGGTAGTATTTTGAATATTGAGCACAAATAGAAATCCTTGGTGAAGCATGAAATAAAGACAGATTTGAATTTCCCATCTTCACGTTTGAATATCTCTGCATCCTGCATTTCTTACCCTTTTGTCTTAAATATCAAAGGGACAGCATACGTGTTAACATTTTAATAATTTCAAAAGCTACAAAAGAATGGGACAATGAAATAGCTGAATGTAGTGAAGTGGCACACATCAAATGAAAGAGTATTTTTCACGGTGCTGCTTAGGACTATTTTGACTGGATTCAGAACCCTTGTACCATTCACAAGCTACAAAGACACTCACAGTGATGTGGAGTCAAGGCCTAATTAAAATCCTTTAACAGATTGAAAGTCCAAGGATTGACACACATTCAAGAACTACAGTTCAAACGGGCTTGTAGCTGGCAGAATCAAACGGCTGGAAAGTGTGGCTTTGCTGCCCTCAACAGCTTTCCAGTGTAAGCACGCCACCCAATTTGTGAGGGAGCTAATTGGCTCTTTGATGTCTCAGGCAAGGTGTAGGAAAAGGAAATGAAGCCCTTTTGCTACAGATTCTCTGTTTATTTTAAAAAAAGTCTTTTGCTGTCTTTTTTTTTCTCCCTTCCCTTGTCACCTTGCTAGTATTCTGTATCACGGCTCTTCGCTGGGTCACAATTTTTGGACTAATTTTCACTTGCTAATTTCCCAGCAGAAAAGTGGGAGTGTTACGGTTCCCTGCTGCCACCGCTGATCAAATGGAACAACAAGGGCAATGCCTGCTAATATGGGAAGCTATTTAGTGGCACACTGCCTTTTGAAATGATGATGATAATGGATTCAGTCTGCTCATTAATGGAGCCGGAGTGCTCATTAGAGTGAACAAACAAGCCAGGTTGTCAGCACTGAAAATGCCAAGTGCTTGTTTCCACTTTATCTGAGGAGTCTAGAGACAGTGATTTTACCATTTATTTCCCCTTTCCATGCTTGACCCTTTAGCTCCCTGCATCAAAGTCCCTCATATGATGTAGACTGTAAATTTGTACCATCTTTGTGGCTTGTCACTGGTTCAAGGTCGCATGTGACAGAGGACTGATTTCTGTGTAATGCAACCGTATGGCTTTAAACTGATCTGCTCCGTTAAAACGATCACCTCTGGAAAAAAAAATAAAGTGGGTGTACCGTGGCAATTAAATCTGAACCCTTCACGTATGTTGTTTGAATCTTTGGCATCCAGTTTACTTAGTTTATAAACCCTGTGTTACATTATAATTGCAGAAGTTTAGAACTTTGAAACTTCTGCCAGAAATCTGACAGCTTCTCCGTGGCAGTCATGACTTCTGCACTTGTTGGTCATTCAGATACACTGTCAGTTAAATAGCACTCCTCTGTTGGGACAGATTGAGTTCCAAACATTAAATCATCCATCTTCACATGTATGAGTGAGCAATGTTACATATGGTTAATTTTTTGCACTTCCCTGCACTGTGATTTTTTTTGTCCACTCTCTATAAACCAGATGTTCTGATGACATTTTTTTTAAAGTATCAGTTGCTTCTTGTTTTGTTTTAAATGATGACTTGTGTTACATAGGAGAGACATGTAACACTAGACACCATTGCAAGCATGATGGCTTGAGAATATTAATGCTGTTATGTACTAGAGGTCTGTGTGACGGGGACTTAGTTCTATGTTTATCGGTGCATTTTTTTAAAAAAGAAACGAGAGTGGGAATAGGCAAAAGAGAAGCAGGAAAGGGTAAGGGTCCCAATAAAACAATGAAAATAGGGAGTCAGGAATACTTGGGTATAAGAGAAGAACACATAATAATCGAGGAATAAAATGTTGAGAGAAAGGAGTGCTGTTAGGGAGGTACAATAATCCTATCAAATAAAAAATAGGACCCATAAACTATTCACCATAAGCGTGATTAATAAAAACAGGTACACAGGACATATTTCCCTGAAACAACATGAGCCAAAATATCACCCCCCACTACCTTATGTTATGAAATGTAGGACGTATTACCTTTTACACACAAGGAAAAATAAAGATATTACATGGATTCCATAAGTTGTTGCATATAAACACAATCTTAGGTGTTGTATAGTATTGTACCATGTTAGATCATTTATAGGGCAAATGTTGAAAAAATGGAACAGCACTGTTTTGACCAACATATTTATTCAGTATGCAAATATCTACCTTCATGTAAATCCATCTGGTTCCAATACTAATGATCATGGGTTTGGAATAAATATTATTTGAAATTAGCTGATGTATTTCGAGTTACTTGACCTCATTAATATCATCACACTGTGCCTGTAGAGTCGTACACTGCATAGTACTCCCTGATCACAAGACGAGAGATATGAGTACTGTATATTGCATAAAGTATGCTGATGTAACCCTTTAAAAATTCAGGAAACAATTTAAAAAGATAAAGAAATAACGCACTGTATGCTCTTATTAAAAAAAAATGTTGTTTTTGTACTGATTGCATTTCACACTAAATATAACACATTATATGGTAATCAGTTTTAATGTGTATACAGTATTTTGATTTGATTTGGCATTTATAGAGGTTTGTTTGTGTGTGTTGAATATTTTATTGTTTCTTTGTTTGTCGAATTACTTTTTAAAAATTAAATTTGACAACTATTAACCCTTTTGAGATTGCAATATTATCACACGGATGATAGGCAGACACTTAATCCAGTCCATTGTAATAGTTTCACCCATGCAAAAGGCAGACTGATACAAGATATTTGCTGGCAATTCTTTGCAGTGAGGTGGGTGGCATGCACGATCAAACAAGTAGTTTTCCATATGTGACCTACCAAAATGGACAAGCACCTGTTGATGGATCCCGGAATCTGATTTTTTTTCAGGATATATTTTCTTCTTATGCAAATATTTAACTAAAGTCCACTGTGCAAACAAAAATTTCAAAACAATGTGAACCTTTGGTCCAAAAAAGGCTATTTGTCAAATCTTTGATACTTGTGTGAAGAAATGTAGTCACTTTCTGTGATGTATATTTTGAACCTGTATTGTATAACAATATGTATGTTCAAATTCAAATGAATTGATATGAAAATCAATGTTACAAAAAGACAACGCTAAAATTATTAATAAAAGAGGGAGTGTTTTGGAAAGAATATAAATGCACTGAGTGGTATTAATTATATATCAGATGCTGAACGCTCAAAAAGCCATATTTGTAGAAATATCTGCCTGATTTAAGGTAACTTGTGTATAGCCTTTACCGTATAGGAAGCGATCTTTGAAATTGTGTTGTGTGTTGAATGCTAAGAGGATGTTCTTTCAGTAACCGATCCTTCTGTTCATAGCCCCACAGTTTGAAGACTCGCTGTTCCTGGTATTAATTATCTTTTGTTTGCCCTTGATAATCCTGAGGTCGGTATGTAGTTAATGAAGGCAGCAGAATCATCTCATGGTAAAAATGCTGGCATGGTAATTACTGCATCCCGACATGTGAAAAAAAAGGGAATGTTTCACACATTAAAAAGAGACACACTTGGCAGCATACCTATATGAATAGAATAAATTATAGATATTGCGGCAGTACAATTTATTAAATACACCTCAGTAGTTAGGAAAAATACATGAAACGTTCTGTAGTTTGCATAATAAAAAGTTTGAGATTGAAGCATAGAAATAAAAAAGGACACTGGGAAGAAACTCTTAAATGCTTACAGCAGCTCTTTACATTTTTACATGTAACATTATTGTTATCTGTATCCAGAGATTGCTGTTAATAAGGAAATAGCTCATCTCGCCAGTACTTTAATTTTCCTTTCTGGCATTTCAATGTATTGTCTGCATTAAAATGCAATCTTGTGTGGTCATGAGGGCCAAATGATTGTATAACCTTTCTGTTGTTGAAAATATAATTTGAACACTATGATGGCATTTTGCGTCAAGATGTAAAAATAAAGGACATTCTTTGCTTTATTTTAAATGCATGGATGAAGGTTGGGGTTTTTGAATCTGCACCCCTTAAAAAAACTTACAAGTTAAAACCGAAAGAATTGGTTAATAGGTAATTTTGGCAGTCCACTGGTGTCTCTCCTTATTTTACCATCCTTGAGTGAGACTCAGCTGTTAAATAGTACAGGTTAACGTAAATAATTGAATTTGTGTAGTGAAAACTTCGCAAAGTTTTGATTGACTAATGAAATATATTGAATCATTTTGAGACCAAAAATAAATGTAATCGCTAAGTCAGTTGACTATACTTGATTTGATTTCTTTAAAATCAAGGTTAACACTGGCATTATTGGAAGATTGCTAAATATAATTGATTCCACAGCCCAGCAACATATCAGAGGAATTGCGTTCTGAGATGGGTTAAACCAAATACTTTTTTGCCACCGTTTGTACATAGTTGTTTTTTTGAGAGGCACAATGTAGGCATTGATTGCTATCTTTTATATCTAGCTACCTTTCTCATGCAGCAACAATGTGTTTAGGGAAAATAGAGGACTAAAAAGCAGCATTTTTGACTATTGATACTGTTTGCAGGAAAGATTTTTGATTAAAACAAGTAATTGTTTTAATGCCAGGTCATAACATTTCCTTTTAGCAGCATATCGTATTTTATCTAATCAATCACAACTGTGTTACTTTGTATACACCAATATGCATTTTTAAAACAAATATATAACATTTACCTGGAATAATAAACTACCATTTATTTATAGGATGAACAAAATGGTTTATGACCAAAGTGCCCTTAGATATCTTCAAATAATTATTTCTTTTTAAAAATATGTCTGATAGTATCAATGTTTCCCGCTGCTGCACAACATTTGAGATTAAAGAGTATGCTCTGTTTTAGAAATAGGAATTCAGCAACTGCATGAGAAATCCCAGCATTGGAGCTTAACCTAGCACAGCCTCGAAAATTTATCATATTCTTTTCGTTATGCCTCAAATATTTCAAATAAGAGTTTGTGGGGGTGATATTTGACTCCAGGATAGTGCCAAATGGCCGAGAGCGAATTGGTAGTACATTTGACATCAGCTTCTCTGCCTAATTTTCTTTTATTTTCAGTTGGAAAGAAGCTGGGTACGATTAAAACAGGCTGCCTATTCCCTATCAACCATCTTGCACCTCAGCCAATGTTTAATTTCATCTATATAGCTGCCTCTGTGGATTTTGGATGTTCTTCTGTTTTTGTAGCTATTACAGCCTTTAATGCGGCAAGAGAGCAAAGTTTAGTTGTGGATACCATAAATCCCATATTGGAAATGTGTACTGAGTATCAGCACATGAGGACAATTATTTTTTAAACACCGTGGTTGTAGCGATTTTTGCTGCTGAAGCTTTTGTTGTGATCATCAAATAAGATCTGATGAAAACAACACAGGCAGTGGTTGTATACTGCCAAAATTGCAGTTACTTCATTATATTATCCACAAAAGCCATCTTTCTACCACAAGAAAATGTTTGCCTTTTCTTTAAATAATAAGAAAAATATATCCAGGAGTGTGAAGATACAAGAAGGCAGATAATTTCCTTCCTGTAAAATATCCTGTGAGGAAAGCACTGGGACATACTATTCGAATGCAGAAATGCGCTAATGTTTGTTAACATATCCTCTGGCTTGAAATATTTAACCCTTTCACCCAAATACAATGATTAACAAAATGCCTTTGGGATGCTATTAACCTATATGTATGTTTCCACAAGGTCCTATATTGTGCAAACATAAAACGCCCCTAGTCTTCAGCGTTCCGTGAACGTATTTACTAGAAGAACGGTTTGAACAAATGCCACTCAAAAAAAACTATGACCACATCGGGTGACAAAGCAATGTATAAATTTTCAGTTCATTCAGCGGTTATTGTACATAATAACGTACTGCATAATTCCAGACTTCCTGCTCATATTCATCTTTAGACGTTCCCATAGCATTTTTTTTTGGATAGGCACCTGGCTAAAAAAGTACATATTCTCAATGGCACTAAGGAATTCAGTATTCATTGACTTAAGTAGTCAACCAGTAAGCTCAAGTAAAGTTCAAACAAAGCGTTACCCCAGCCAGTATTTAGCACCAGTCTGAGGAACTCCCAGTTAACACAATGTCCTGGGGTATGGATCAATACATCCTGTTGTTCAGAACTACATTTGGCTTGTTTCTTCATAATCAATTGCTTGTAGTCTTCCTGCCTTTTAATTCCAGAAATGGTGGAAATATTTCCTCGATTTATATTTTCCTCTTTCAAAAAATGTCAATATTTTATTTAAACTCTACTTACATGAGTAACATACGATAAATCCAGACTAATACATGGCCGGGATTGTAATCTGGCCGTTTGCTTCACGAGTGGTAACTCCTGAATGCTGCAGGCATAACCGAGATCACAATCCTTCTGCACAACTGGGAAAGATCACAGTTCATCTTCTGGCTATGTATGGTTTTTATTACAAATGTATGATTTTTTTTAAATTGATGCACCTATAGGTACGGTCTCACGTTCAAAAAAAATGCCCAGTTGGAAACTAACAAAGGAGTATATCAAGACAACTATGGATTGATATTTGCACTGAACTATAAATATCATTTCAGATTTTTCTGATATGAACACAAAACACGGAAAGTCATACATGTTTGTAAGCTGTGTTTGTGGACTGTCCAAATGCCCCTATTACTGTCCCCAGGCCAGCTCAGATGTAACTGTACCTCTGTCTGATACCTGTGGTTTAATTTTCAAAGTAAGTTAAGTAAAGTTTATTTATTAGTCACAAGCTGGCTTACATTCACACTGCAATGAAGTTATTGTGAAAATCCCCTAGTCGCCACACTCTGGCGCCTGTTTGGGTACACCGAGGGAGAATTGTTTTAGCACGACCAATTCATAAAATCTGCACATCTTTTGGAGGAAACCCATGCAGACACAGGGAGAATGTGCAAACTCTACACAGGCAGTGACCCAAGCCAGGAATCGAACCCAGGTCCAGGCCACTGTGAGGCAGCAGTGTTAACCACTATGCCACTGTGCTGCTCATAAGTTTTTCGGTACAGCATTTTTCAACTGTCCTTTCCTCTCCTGTTCCGTAGATCTGTCTCCATATCTCAAACTGTAAGATTCCTGTATTTTGGATTAGTCATTAAATGGGAAACTTTCAAAAGAAGAAAAGAAAAATCACGTGGCATATTGTACGTAGTGTCAGGTCAGGGAGGGAGATGAACTGACACACAAGCTCCAAGCAGTTTCTAAAGAGCACATTGTTCACCAGCAGCACCCCTAATTACTTAAAAATGAATGTTTTTCGCATTAGGAGAAAGCAAACTGTGCTGGAAGCTGAAATGGAAACTCCAATGATAAAAGGTAAAAGCGTAGGTATTTGAAAGCAGGAAATAGTCCAATTTTCAGCTGTAACACACATGTCAGCAGTCTGTTATTTAACATGAGTGACAAGCACACATGTGCTTGGTTCAGGTTTCCCCCCCTTTATTGTAACAACAGAAAATACATTGTGAGCAGAGACAGACGGCAAATAATTCACTAAAACTACAGCCATGAAGTACAGATCAATGAACACTAATCTAGCATTTGTTGTTTAATCAGACATCTAATTTTTCAAACTGTAATCCAATCTTGCTTCGTTTTCAAGGATTATTATAGGGCAGATTTATTTTTAATGGCAATTTATAGGAAAGCAGACAGTATTCAGGCTGACTCAGTAAAATATGAATTACTGCAGCTTCTTAGATCCCATTTGTTTCCTTGGGTGAGCGTTGCATTTAGAATGCTTTGACATCGATAGAGATTTACATCAACGCACGAAATATTGTGTTCCACAGGAAAAAAGAAGGGAGCAAAGCTGAGTTCACTGAAGATACAAGGGAGGTTGCCAAGAAAAATAATAGCACCAACTTTCCTTTTTTGCCTTTACCCACTAATAAACTCAGCACGCAATTTCTGGGCCAGTCTGATTATTCCCAATAGGACAAATATACCTGCAGAGAATGGAAAATCGTGAATCGAGAGAAGGCACGTATTGGATCAAAAAAGTTTGTTGCAAATTGGACCTTTGCAGATGTAATGCGATACGGAAAATTCTGAAGACACTGAATTCATTATTCCTCAGATTGGAAAAGGCATATTTTGCTGTACAAGAAATACATGCCAGTAAAATAGGGAATTTGGTTAAGTGCAGATGGGTGGAATGTGCAGCTTGTGAAATTAACTCCATAAATACCGACGATTCCTTTCCTGTACGCTGGATTTTGGTGGGTTTGAATGATGTAGGGATGTTGGGGGGATGGGGGAATGGGGGAGTGTGGGAGGAGTGGTGGTTGGGGGTGGGGGGTGGAGAGGGTTGCACATACAATGGAGTGAGACGCTTGCCTGGAGTCAGGTGCCCGCTCACCTTTGGGCTTACTGAGACCCTTAAATGGCTAACTAATGACGTCTTAACAACCCCATTCTACATTCGTGGGTATTTAACCTAGGCCCACACCATGCAGGGACTTTGACAGCTGGCGTCGGTTCAAGGGGAGGAACCTCCAGTGTGGGTACTCTGGGTCCATTGGAGGCACCCGCACCAAGAATATACCTGTCTAATCCTCCTGGACCCATCAAATTTGGTCCCCAACCCTCTCAATTCCATTGCCAAGTCCATCAGACCCTAGGCTTATCTGCATTCCTTAGTGTGGTGTAACTCCTGGCAGCGGCCTCCATACCTGGCTGACACTGTTGGAACTATAGAGCTGTTAGCCAAGAGGATGGACTAGCAGCTCTGCAAGGTGGCCCCTTTCTACCAAAATAGGGGTGGAAATCTCACATTAAAACAATGAATACTGGCCCCTGTGTATAATTCCTGTGGGACAGTCATCAAGGCCATGGGTAGAATGCCCCACCCTTTTATTGACCTTTTAGCCAGGGGAGGATGGGGACTGTGGCACTCTGTATAATCCAACCTTCAATAAAAATGAAGTTTAGTGTAAGAAAATTACATAAATTAAATAACATTTGCTCATCTATAGTTGTCACTGTTAAAGGTCCAGTGAAAACTCAAACTGATAGAAAATGGCTAAAAATGTCAGATACTCAACAGAAATTGAGTCTGCTGATAGAACTAATTTGTTTCGAAAGTTAATTGTCCAAGGATTCCTATAACAATTCAGGTATACACAAAAACAATCCCAAATAATTGGAAATAAACTCCAAACAATGTCAAATGAATCAAAACCAGAAAATGCTGGAAAATCTCAGCAGGTCTGACAGATCGGTGGAGAGAGAATGGAGCTCAATTTTCTGTTATTCTTTCAGATTCCAGCATCCGCAGTATTTTGCCTTTATCTTATTGTTAAATGAGTGGGTAAAATTGAATTCCTCCCACCTACTATTAACCACCCCACCCTCCCCAGAGGCATGATACAGGGGGGGGAACTGTTTGATTGGGTAGGTGGGTGCAGGGTGGGGATCCCAACACCCTCCAATCAAGTCTGGGGAAGGAAGTCTTGCAGTCACTCTTCGCACCCAGAAATGAATTGAGGCCCTTAGTGGTTGCTTACCGGCCTCATTCCACTGCTGGAATGGGGTGGAATGGACCACCCAACAACCATTGTTGGGTTTGCCTGCAGTCTTCTGGAGATGACACATCCCCCATTCAAACACACTGGGATGGTGGGGGTTCAGCAGGAAATTCCCTCTGCTCTTGTTTGCGTTCCTGCAAGGGAACCCAATCCCACTAGACCTGACTGTCCATAAAACATGATGTGGAGATGCTGGCATTGGATTGGGGTAAACACAGTAAGAAATCTCACAACACCAGATTAAAGTCCAACAGGTTTGCTACAAATAAACCTGTTGGACTTTAACCTGGTGCTGTGAGACTTCTTACTGTGTCTATAAAATACCCATTGCTGTTTGGCAATCTTATGCTTAAGTTAAAGGGAATGGCCGCCATTCCCAGTGCTGCTGCTAATATTGCAGCACTGCCGGCCTTTGATTGTCCATCAGCTCCCAGGGGTAAGATTTTCAAAATACCGGGGCTTTAATTCAGTGGAAGGCTTGATGCTCTCCAGGTAAATACTTGATTGCCTCCACGAGAACTCAGATCTGCGACAAATAGATGGGATCCACGTTGCCACCACTGGATTCTGTCCTGTGTTTCCTTATGAAAATAATTCACTGGATGATTCAATTTTAAAATACTTTTGTTTAACATAGAAACATCTAACCTTATGGTGTGGAAGGAGGCCATTCAGCCCATCAAGTCTGCACCCCACCCAGCTCCTATCCCCATAGCCCCGTCTATTTACCCTGTTAGTGCCCCATGACAATTTAGCATGGCCAATCAACCTAACTCATGCATCTTTGGACTGTGGGAGGAAACCGGAGTACCTGGAGGAAACCCACACGGACACGAAGAGAATATGCAAACTCCACACAGACAGTGAGTCAAGCCGGGAATTAAACCCAGGTTCCTGGCGCTGTGAGGCAGCAGTGCTAACCACTGTGCCACCATGCCACCCTTAACATGACATGACTTAACCTGACATCAGTGATTAGAAGGAAATTGACTAAAACCTGTAAAGTGTTGAGTTAATAAATGTGTGCAATTGGGCTTTATCACAATTAAGTTACTAGATGATTGTAATGGCAACTTTAGGACTGCCATTATCATTCCCTGATAAATGGATACATTGTCCCCTCTTTCTCTCCTTCACTGCTCCTGTATGTGCTGGGGTACATTTTCACTTCCCTCTTTTCATTGTCGGTGGCTGTCCCTCAATTTGATGAAGATATCTCCTCAGGAGCACAAGTTTGTATCATGGGTCTTCATGT
Source organism: Carcharhinus amblyrhynchos (assembly GCF_965287045.1). Taxonomy (NCBI): domain Eukaryota; kingdom Metazoa; phylum Chordata; class Chondrichthyes; order Carcharhiniformes; family Carcharhinidae; genus Carcharhinus; species Carcharhinus amblyrhynchos. Next base: position 101,482,238 of record NC_137329.1, read on the forward strand.
AACTGGCCAGGCCAATTCTCAACCCACAGATTTTTGAGCACATGGGGTAGGATGTCCCATGAAATACGTAGGATCCCAGTGCAGGATTTGCTTCCTTTTTTTCCCTTGCTCTGCCTCCTCGGTAAGAAATTGTGACTCAAAGCATGATACAGCTTGATGGACAAGTTATTGCTATTCTAAACGAGTGGAAGCGAGCTTCTCACAGTTGTTAATGTCAATGCTGCTGCTCTTCAAGGAGAATTTCAGAATGTCTTTGAAGCATTTTCTCTTCCCTCTCTAGAAACGCTGAGAGTTGAGAAAACAGGACTTGGTAGGGGAGATGCTTTTCGGCTATCTGGGCACAGCGTCCCGGCCATTGAAGTTGATTTTGCAGGAGTTCTACCTGAATGCATGTGGAGCTAGCTTCAAGAAAGATGCTGGTGTCTGTTTGATGATCTTCCCATTGAATCCAAAGGATGCGGTGGTGACATTGCTGATGGAAGTTCTCTACTGCTCTGTGTGTCGCTGATGCAGAGTCTGAGTCTCACAAAGGTACAGGACTGTGATGACAACACTAGACCTCTTGCTGAATTGCGGAGGTCTTTATGTAAAACATTCACTGCCGTAGTTAATCGAAGTTTGAGCTGGCACAGTTGATCTCCTCGACGATAATGGACTTTCGAGAGAGGTACCTGCAATCTGGTATGGGATGGGCTCAACGTGTTCCACAGTCTCCCTGCAATATATATGGGAGGCAGAATATTTGGCTGGCCAGGAGTGGGTTGATATATGCCTTTTGATTTGGTAACATGCATGAACAGGCTGTGTTTCTTATACACAGAATCAAAAGGATTGAGAGTGGTTTGCAAACTGTAAAACATGTATTATTATCTATTACGGTTAGTTTAGATCTGGCACAAAGGCAACTGAGGTTAAAGAGTTTTCTATTTATACTTAGGCTGGAGGGCAGTTCATTGGTGAGTTGAGTAGCTGATAAATGGCATAGGGATATAAACCTCAAGTACCTTTCTAAATAGTCCATTAATTATTCATTTATAAGCCTTGATATTGAGTATCAACAATCTATTCATCTACAGGAAGCACCGTCATCATTAATCCTGTTCTCTTCTAATACGCGCAAAGTGGTAAACCCAGCATGGATAGTGACTGGATGTGAAACAATGGCCAATTTCTTCTCTTTCTTGCACAGGAACTGCTGAGATCAATTGGAATGTTTAAACAGTGTTGTGCCAGTCATCAGCTCAGATCTGAACCTTTGCGCCTCAGGATCTCTGTCACTAATCTACCCACCAGATAAACTGTTGAGTAATTGGAGTGAAAGTGGATGGATAGGTAAATATTTGGCAATTTATAATTGTAATACCTTTATGCTGTAAGTGTGTCTTTTAGTGAACTGTAGTGAAATGACTAGAATCCTTGAAGATTTTTGCATCATGATTTTCTGCTCAGTAATTAGTCAAAGTTAGACCTGGATGCCAGTATTCCACTGTCAAATATGGTGACAAGATAGATAAAAGATTCCATAAGACCATAAAACATAAGAATGGGGGTGGGCTTTCAGCCCCTCAAGCCTGCTCTGCCATTCAACAGGATCATGACTAATTTAATATTCCTCATGTCCACTTTCCTGCTGTTACCATGTAATCTTTGATTCCCTTACTGATCCATCTCAAACTGAAGTGACTCTGTCCCCATACCTCTCTGTGGCAAGGAGTTCCAAAGACTTTCAACTCTCTGAGAGAAGAAATTCCTCCTCAACTCATTCTTAAATAGGTGTCCCTATATTCTGAAAACTTGCCCTCTGTCCAGACTCTACCATAAGGGGAACATCCTCTCAGCATTTACCCTGTCAATGCACCAAGAATCCTCTGTTCAATATTGTAATGTCCTATAAGTAAAAGGGTAGAGTTTCAACTTGGTTACACTGGCTTTCAATGCAATTTGCCCCACATCACCATAATACTTGCAAAAGCTTACAAAAATAGATCTTTGATAAGTCTGAGACCAGAGATGAACACCCTGAGAATGAAGATCTCTACCTGTGGCTGGAAGATGGACCTGAGCTGGAAGGTTCACCTGCAGATTCCTCCCCCAACCCACTGCCATGGTGCTCCAGGCAGCTTTATCCTGAACTCCGGAGGCAGCACCAGGTATTGTTCAGATGAGTCCTAACATCCACAAGCCGCATTGTACAAACATGTTCTACGCTGGCATATTTTGCCACTGCATCATGGAGAATCTGGTGTGGAGGATGGGGAGACGGGGGCATGCTGAGGCCTTTATCTACATCTCATTAATCGAATGCAAATAAGTTTCATGCCGTCATCTGACCAGTTTCCTGACACCACCCCCTACCCACCGCTTATGATGGGCACCAGCAGAAGATCCCACTATAAATTCACACTGGTGTAAAACTGATTTCAGGTTCCTCCGCCATATTCTCCCACCATGTTCCCCATCAAATATGCTTGAGGGGACTTGGGAGAATTCCACTCAGTATTTTAAGTGCAATTTAAATTAATCAAAAATCAAATTTCTTTCATCTTGGGTGCTAGTTTAAAAACAAAAACATTTTAAAAAACGCGAACATAAAAATGCTGTCTGATTGCACTGGTGCATGGAAGATTTTGCATTTGGTGATATGTAAATGAGCTTGAGCAGAAACTCTGGGGCTGGAATCTCACCACCGTTCACACCAGTGGGACTTTCCCATTCTGCTACAGTGAATGGAGATTTGAGTGAGCAACAAATTCTCCATTCTCTCTGGCAGCAGTGGCAGGACATATGGCATCAAAGAATTCCAGCCAGGAAAATCACACTCCTCAAAATGGACATAATTTTAAATTAATTTGTGCTCCAATCGTCAATTTTGCCCAAAGCAGAAGACTCTAATGCAGGAATTTTTAGTGTGACGCGATACAGAAAATTAATTCATGCATTATGCAATCATAATATATTTTGTTACCTCTAATGAGAATGAGCTTTACAACTCAGTAAAAACAATGCCTTGTGATAGAGTATCGTGACAGATACTTTTTGTAAAATATGGGATGATTTGGCACTTGTGTATCGTAAACTTGGAGTCATTCAGTCTGATGCTGAGAGGCTGCAAATATCAATAGCATGGGAAATGTCACAGTATAACATTAAAAGGGGTACAGTTGTACATATGCTTGTACTACTAATGACTGTGGAATAAGTGACAGAAACTGGCATTGGCACAGCCAATAGAATTGATTCCCAGTTCCAAGAACTGTTAGAATTTAACCTAGATTAACACCAGAAAAATCATTCTCTTCAAATCAAAAAATGCACACATGAGTTTCCAGCTTTGTTATTTATGTGAGATAGGTCCTTCACAAAGTACATGACACGGATCCTGGACCCATGCATTGAATCAATTTTCACAAATGCGTTCTGTGTTTTATCAGAATGGAGATTAAATTACTCAATTCAGTACAGATTCTCTTTATAAGTTGTGTTCTGACATATGTTTTGCTTTTTGAATTCAACTTTAGAACACATAGTGTTCTACAGTCCAGATTCCATAGATTCCATTTTCAAACCCTGTCATTAATGAGGCTGATGTGGATTTTCTCTAGTCCATTTCTAGGCTTCAAATTAACCTTGATTAAAGTTAAAACATTGGATGTTCAACGCACTTACTTGTCAGTTCAGGAGTATTGAATTATCAGCCAGTGATCAGAAATACTGCACGTAAATACATTTCTCTTTGACCCATTGTGGTGTGTGCTTTCGTCCTCAACGTGAGGATGAAAACACACAGCAGAGACAGGCTTGTTTTTGTACCCCGGCACATTGTTGAATTAAATTTACAAAAGGATAAAACATGTATATGATCTTCAGCCAATATCCTTGCACACACACCCCATACCATCCATACCAACCTATGGCACTTCATGCCTCCTATGGCCCCTCATATTCCTAGGCTAACCCATGTCCCTCCACCCAAACCCATGCTCCTTGTGCTTCATGTTCCAATCCATCCCCTCTTTCCCCATAGCCCTTATAATACTTACACATTCACAACTCTGTGACCTTTTATATCTATCACCTATGCAAATTTAGTGTCAATACATACCATCCCCTCACAGTCACCATTTGCCCTTACCTCCTTCATGCCAAGCATCATTTCACAGTGCTTCAACAACTTGACAGTTCACTGACAGCATGACACATCTTTGACAGTATGAAGTTGCCAACATATTGATGCAATTTTAATGCACAAGTATGTTTATTTTTAACAACTTCAAAGTGTTCATTACCTCCTCCAAAGGGTGTCTCACCTTTCCCAAAGGTGCCCCAGGGCCAGGTTGGAAGGGGTGCCTTAGCTCTTCAAATGGGTACATTGGCTATCCAAATGAATCCACCAATTCAGATCAGCTCTTACCTGGCCTGATCTGCACACTCCGGGGTTCCATTCCTGGCTGACCAAAGTCCCACTTCAGTGGAGGAAGTTGGTGATTTAAATGGTAAGCTGCTTCCGTAGGCAGTTTATATGCCAACATCAGCCCAACTCCAATCCTGCCCTCACAAAAATGAGAACAAGACGTTGGATTTCTGGTCACTTTCAAGACTTTTGTCATGATGGAGAGCCATTTTGCCCCTCTTGCAAATATATTTGATTATACATGGATTTAACGAACTCTGGTGTATATATTACCATCACTGACTTATTTTGTAAATAACTAAAACTCTATTGCGTAAAAAAAATTGTTGTTCTCTGGTAAAAATCCTTGTTTGCATCAAGAAAACATTTTGGGGGTGATCTTGCCATTGTGCTCCACCAGTTGAGCAGAGAGACCTATGCATGTTCAGTTGCGCCCTCTGCTGCAATCAGCCAGCTTTCAGGTGAACTAGGCACCACCCATTCCCCCTACAGACAAGAAAATGATTTTGAGGGGTTTTTTTCTCCTGCTCTATGGTGCATACAATACCAGATTTGGACTTGCCAAAAAATAGATCAGAAGCTTTCCCATTTTCACACTCATTCTGGACTTAGATTTTTTTTCATAAAATCACCCATTTTGAATGCAAATGAAACACAGGAAATACCACACCCTGAGTTGGCCTACTTTGTTTCTGATCTGCACTCAGGACTAAAATTTCACTGTATTGGCTTGCTGGAAGTAGCATTAAATGGTGATATGAATAAAACTAAACAAAGAAATGGAACAAAAAATGTAAAATGTTGCTTTTGTTTGCTGGTGTCACAAAATAAGGCCCAGAGTGCCTATAGCTGATCAATATATGCTACCTGCAACAGGCAGGTCTTTCACATATTTAAGGGCAGTAAATAAAGTTTAAAGTTTATTTTATCAGTGTCACAAGTAGGTTTATATTAACACTGTAATGAAGTTACTGTGAAAATCCCCTAGTCATCACACTCTGGCACCTGAATGGATAAACTGAGAGCGAACTTAGCATTGCCAATGCACCTAACCACCGCAACTTCCGACTGTGGAAAGAAACTAGAGCACCCGGAGGAAATCGACACAGACACCAAGAGAATGTGCAAACATCACATAGTGACTCAAGCCTGGAATTGAACACAGGTCCCTAATGCTGTGAGGCAGCAGTGCTAACCACTTTGCTACCAGAAGTATATATTAACATAGAAATACTTTGGCATATCATGAATTTGAATGGAATATATATCCTTTTTAAATTTTTTTTGTTTCAGTACCAATGTTAGCCCCAGGAATATATTTTAAAAAATCAAATGTAAATCAAAATATTTTTCAGAAAGCTATCCTAACTTCTCCACATTGATAACGGATCTTTGGCCTCACACTTTCAAGGACAGACAAAGAGTTAACATTTTTGTGATGACCTAGAATTCGTCAGAAATAGATTGAAAAATAAGTTGAGACTAGAACAATTCAGTAACTTTGATCTGTCTCCCGTGCAGCAGTCTGTGTCTCTTTCAGCTTTTGTGAAATATCTAAGCATGCGAATGGGTTGTCCCAGCTGGGTCTATTAGATATCATCAGGCTTTGACATTATGTACACTGGATGGATGATGGCTCTCTGTGTAGCTGTCAGAGCAGAGATGTTACAATGAGATGGCTCAAAGAGGTTTAGCTACCTGCTAACATTCAAAAACTGAAAGGAAAAAGGCTTCTGATTATTACAAGAAAAGTCCATAAAACCAGGTTGATTTGAAATGCTCAGAATTGAAGTGACAGTGTTCCTTTTGTTGATCTACATAGGGTTCAAAAAAAACTCTGAAAGTAAAAATGTTTTAAAAGATCAAAATTTAAGATAGGTGCAACAAACACAACATGAAGATAATGGCATTAAAATTAGTCTGTTGTTTGCAGGTCTGCAATAATGACAGTGGAGCAATCAAACAGTTATCTGTACAAAAATGTACAGATATGCTTAGAAAAATATACAAATACATTTGGAAAAATATAGAGATATATTTAGGTGAGAGAGCATTGGAAAGTTACTTTAAAATTTAATTTTTACTTTTTGTTTGGGTACATTGAGAAAGTAAAAAATGAAGTATGGCAAAATGTTGGAGTAAAACTTGATGTACAATTGTGTTACATATACAGTGGACCATCTTGATTCATTCATTTTGTCAATCTGAAGCTCTAGTTCAAAGAAGGAAAAAATAGTGTTCTCCAATGCATTTGGAAAATGCAATTGGGCAAGTGTATACTTTTCTGCTATCCTTTCTTAACCAAATTGCTAACTCTTTCACAAAATGATTAGATGTCACAAATGTCAATTGATTGCATCTAATTTTGAAGTATTAAACAATTTTCACTGCTGAAACAAATGACATTGAGCAACGTTTAACTGGCATGTGGGATTGTGTTACCGAATCAACTCTGTGTGATTCTTTATAAGAGTTTGTATAAATACTAGAATTACGTAGAATTAGCTTTGGAAAGAAGTAACTAATTTCATTGAGGTGAAAATTGTCACTGTCAAGAGAAATAAACTTATATCAAAGGGAAAGTGACATGCAATTTTCTCTGGAGTGTTTTAATAAAAAATAGCTTTCTTTGAATATTTCTAAGTGAAACGTGAGAGGCAATCTGTGCATTTGTCAGAGTTTGAGAGTGTGAAAAATTGCTGCCTTAAATCATTTAAGCTGAAAAGCAACTTCTTCCTGCTGAGATAATTTCACATTGACTTACCGTGCAGCCCCTTCAGGCATTCCCAGTTTTGAGCAGAAGTTTTCAAGGTAAAGCAACGAAAGAATACGAGGGAAGCTGGGGCAAGGAACAGCAGCAATTCTAGGCATTCAGGCAGATCTGACTTTGATTAATTAGGAAGCTACTTTCCTATTTCCACAAGTAATGCCTGATGGAAAGGTAGAGTGGACGACTAGACTTGGAGCTGAGTCTGTTAGATATCAGCAGGTTTTGACATCATCTGCAGTGTTTGCAGGTTATATGTGCTTGGAGAGACTAAATTGCTGGTGCACTTTTAATTTATGCACCTGCTGAAGATCGCTGAGATTTCGGATGGCAGACAGAGCACACTGTTAGGATGATTTGAAATACATTTGAGACGGTTGTAATTTTCTAACTGTAAAATTCTGAACTTTCAGGAAATGATTTGTAAACCTTAATGGATTCTAAGAGGTTGATCAAGTTTCTTGTCAATATTTCATGACTTCAGCTAATACGTTGAACCTCTCCACCCAATGGGGCTGTTGTGGTAACCTTATGGAATCCTGAACCAATGCCCACTGAATTAACAGCAATTAATATTCTGCCCAGTGTGTTTATCATATTTATTAAACAAAATCTTTTCACCACATGACCCTTTTTCTTGCATGATGAATTTACAGCACAAGCCTCATCTGTACTCAACAAAGCAACTGAACCCCATACCCAATATGTGAGTTCAACCAGCAAGAGGTTGATCAGGGCTCTCCTGGGGAGACAGTGATACTCTACATTAAGATCTGTCAATCCAACATTACCACAGAGATTAAACTTCTGACTGTAAACAGTCCAGGCATTATTTTGCTGGCAGATAGGCAATATTTGGGGTGGCACAGTGGTTAGCACTGCTGTCTCATGGCACCAGGGACCCAAGTTCAATTCCCAGTTTGGATCAAAGTCTGTGCAAAGTCTGCACATTCTCCCCATGTTTGTGTGGGTTTCCTCCAGGTGCTCCGGTCTCCTCCCACAATCTGAAAGATGTGTTGGTTTGGTGCATTGGCCCCACTAAATTCTCCCTCAGTGTATCTGAACAAGCACCGGAATGTGGTGACTAGAGGATGTTCGAGGTAACTTCATTGCAGTGTTAATGTAAGCGTACTTGCGACACTAATAAATACATTTTAAAATTTGCAACCTGTTAAATTAAGGGGAAAAGAAACTGAATGCTGTTCTTACTTTGGCAACTTTTAATATACCGGCACTCTCTTGGATGTAAATAATCCCACTTCTTATGCAAACTTTTTCCTCTGACACATTTGCAATTTTACTTCCAACTTTTACCCATGAGCTACAATCTCAACACAGATCCCCTGTGGATAGTGAAGCATTGGGCAGGACAACTCATAAATGCTTATGGAGTGTGTAGCAATAAAAGAAATGCAATGTTGCTATCAATGCGTATCACAGGCTAACACACAGACTATCTGCTAGTTTATCTGAAATCATGTATAACTGACCACAAAACAGCAACCTCTAAACTTTCACTTTGAAATGTTAGCAACCGCAAGAAACTACAAAGGATTGTGAATGTAGCCCTGTCCATCGCGCAAACTAGCCTCCCATCCATTGACTCTGTCTACACTTCCTGCAGCCTCAGAAAAGCAGTCAGCATGACCAAGCACCCCATGCACCCTGGACATTCTCTCTTCCACTCTCTTCCATTGGGAAAAAGATACAAAAGTCTGAAGTCACGTACCAACCAACACAAGAATACCTTCTTCTCTGCCGACGTCAGACTTTTGAATGGACCTACCTTATATTAAATTGACCTTTCTCCACACCCTAGCTATGACTGTAGCACTACATTCTGTTGCCTCTTCTTTCTTTATCTATGAAAGATAAGCTTCATCTGTGTAGCGAGCAAGAAACAATACTTTTCAATACCTGTTACAATAGTAAATCAAACCAAATCAAATCAAATTAAGCAAGAGAATGTCTAATTGTCTGGTTAACACTGGGTGCATTAATAACACCATTGTCATTCATAGAACGTATTAACAGATCTCCTGTGGCATTGCTCATGAATAGACATTGTGCCAGAGCACATTTCCTGATTTATTCCTGCCGTTCAGCTACAGCTGAAATGACAACAGTGGATTTCTCATCACAGCATGATATAAAAAAACTGCTTAAGCTATACATCACAGAACTGACTTGAACTAAAAATATTACCATATGCCTTAACGATACTAAAAGCTAAGGAGTCCCATAGATATAATAACATAGGCAGTACTGTTTACATATCATTTAACTAGTAACTCATTCTACAAATAATGGCATTCATCTCTCCCCTCAACATTTTCTTTGTTCCAACGTAATTATATTATGAAAAATAAAGTTCTAGTTTCCACAACGGATTTGCAGTGTTTACTTTGATAACATTTTAAAATCTTCCTTACTTCCCTTTAAAATTCAGGCTTTGGGTGTCTGTCTGAGTGGAGTTTGCATGTTCTCTCGGTGTCAGCGTGGATTTCCTCTGGGAGCTCTGGTTTCCTCCCACACTCCAAAAGATGTGCAGGTTAGGTGGTTTGGTCATGCTAAATTGCCCCTCAGTGTACAATGATGTGTTGGTTAGGGGGATTAGTGGGGTAAACGTAGCAGAATAGAAACATAGAAACTAGATGCAGAAGTTGGCCGTTCAGCCCTTCGAGCCTGCTCTGCCATTCATTTTGATCATGGCAAATCATCAAATTCAATAGCCCTTCCCCTTCATATCCCTAGATCCCTTTAACCCCAAGAGCTTGGTCTTGGTGAAATCAGGCAATGTTTTGGCCTCAGCTACATTCTGTGGTAGTGAATTCCACACATTCATCACCCTCTGAGTGAAGAAATTTCTCATCTCAGTTACCCCTTATTCTCAAACTATGACTCTGCGTTTTGGACTCCCCCACGATTGGGAACATTATTTCTGAATCTACCCTGTCTAACCCTGTTAGAATTTTATAAGTTTTGATGAGATTCCCTCGCTTTTCTAACCTCCAGTGAATATAATCCTAAGATTTAATCTTTCCTCATATGACAGACCTGCCATCCCACGAATCAGCCTGGTAAACCTTCGCTGTACCCCCTCTATAGTAAAATCCTCAGATAAGGACACCAAAACTGCACACAATATTCCAGATGTGGCCTCACCAAAGCCCTGTCCAACTGCAGTTTTCCCATACTCAAATCTTCTTGCTATGAAGGCCAACATGTCATTTGCTTTCTTTACTGCCTGCTGCACCTGTGCGGTTACTTTCAGTGATTGATGCATGAGGATGCTAAGGTCTCATTGAGTGCCCACCTCTCTCAATATGTAAATACATGAGGTTAGGGAATGGGGTCAGGGTGGGAAGCTCTGTTGGTCTTGGTGCAGAGCTGATGGACTGAATGACCTGCTTCTGCACTGTAAAATTTCTATGATTCTGTAAAATCTCCTTTTTTGTGATTATTCACATAATTAGAAAAATAATGTGGGCAAAATTTGATATGCCATCAGAAACAAAGATGGAGAATTGTTTTGTTCAGTTAAACCTACATCTGTTCAAAGTAATGCACTCAAATCTTGTGCTGCCTGCTGTCATAATGGTAGTAAAATGCAGCCCAACCTTATCTGTGCTGTGGTGTGGCCGTGCGCATCAGCAGGAGGCCCAAGTTCATGTGTGGCTGGCAGCACTTTCAACTAACCAGCACCTCTTAAAGGCAAGGTGCATTCCGACTGCATCAGGGGCTGGAAGTGGCAAAGGAAGAGTTAGTAAGAAAGGGGAACATTGAAAAACAGTGGAAACCAGAGGGCCTGCTCTGAAGTCACTCTGATGCAGTACTGGAGGCCTTGTTGTTGGAGGTGAATACAAGGAGAGTGGTCCCCTTCCCTCAAAGGTCCCCTAAATGGTTACTAAAAAGGCAACGGGAGCAGATAACTATCACTGTCAATGCCAGCAGTCCAGCCCTGAGGAGCTGAATGCAGGGTTGCAAGATGTTTAATGATTTCACACAAGTGGTCAAGGTGAGTGAATGCCATATCCTGCAAATGAACCTCACACACCGTGCCATTCATCCCCCACCTTCACTCACTTGCCAACAATTTCCATCAAGTATGACTCATAGTTCATATTAATAGCCTTTCCATGCCATCACATACTTAGCATTCATGTGGCTGCATTTTCACATCTCAAAGCCAGTGCACCCTGCCAACTATTCAATGATGGCAGGGGCAGTATTAATCACTGATGCCACACTCACTGACACATGTCCTGGTCTTTTGGAAAAGAAGATGGCCATAATTAGAGGGAGCAGCATCGAAACATTTCCATGATAGAGGAGATAGTGCTCCTGTAAGAGCAGACTGTGCAGGGAGTAAAGGCAGGGGAGCAGTACTAAATGAATTGCTCGGATGAAGATCTAGCACAGATACGATGGGCCAAATGGCCTCCTTCTGTGCTGCAACAACTGAGGCCATGCCAGCAGAGGGGCTGAAACCTTCAAAGATGATGTTATCTCCTACCTAATCCATCTTCACATGTCTCATCTCCCCTCTTTGCACAATCTCTTCAGATTTACAGACAGTGTAGCTATGGAACTTCAGAGGCCATTCACTTCCCTCAGGGCAGCCCTGTCTTTCTGTTCTCTGTGTTGCTAGATATCCAGTGTGATGGGAGGCTGAAATCCTAGAAGAAAATTCATCATCACTCTGTCTTACACTCTCAGTCCCAAGATCAGGCATTGATATTGTACAAACCCTAGAGAGAAGCAGAGAGATAGAATCTGTACCTGGTGAATGAATGGCCATGAGTGTGCTGCAGCCAGTTTAAAGGGGGAAGGATAACACAGATGCCAACTTTGAGGATGGTGAGGTTAGTCACAGGTTCTGCTGCAATGAATCATGGAATCCCTACAGTGCAGAAGGAGGCCATTCAGTCTGCACCGATTCTCTAACAGAACATTCCATCTAGGCTCTAACCCTGTAGTCCCACATATTTACCCCCTAATCCCCCTAACCTACACATCTTTGGAATATAAGAGGCAATTTAGCATGACCAATCCACCTAACCCGCATACCTTTGGAACTTAGGCAAGTGATTTGATAGAATGGCATATAGAAAATGTCTAATGGGCATACACATGGAAATGCTTGGTGCATTGACAGATCTGCCAAAAGTGCATTGAGGAGTCCAGAACCAGCTTTGCACAGGGCTTTCAGCAAATGTTGGAGCCCATCCATTCCTGCATGGAAGTGGTAGCCAACTCCACGACGAGCTGACCATAATGCAGCATTTGATATTTGACATGTCACAAGCAGAATCCACTCAGTACGGCAGTGAAATGTTAGACTGAGGTCATGAATCCTCAGCTTATTGCAATGCAGGCTCAGAATACTGTCAGCATAGTCAAGGAAAGCACTACTGTTATGATCTCCTTAGAGACTGATAATATTTAAAAGGAGATTTAAATTATTGAGATTTAAAACAAGCTGAAAGAATGACGTAAGATTGCCTGCTTTAAAACTTTTTTGTTACCATTGTCTGAAAACTGCTTTCTTTTTGCAGGCAACTTATACTTTAAACTCTAGAGAAAACATTCCCCTTTGATACTTATTGTACATCGTCCACCCCATGGAAACATCACTATCAACATCTTGGGGGTCACGATTGACCAGAAACTGAAATAAATTTGTCATATTAATACTGTGACTACAAGAGTGGGTCAGAGGCTGGGAATTCTGTGGCAATGAAGTCACCTCCTCACTCCCTCAAGCTTGTCAGCCATCTACAAGGCACAATGTCAAGGGTATGATGGAATACTCCTCATTTGCCTGAATGAATCCAATACCAACAGCACTCAATCAATTGGACACCATACAGGACAAAACAGCCCATTCACCGCCATTAACATTCACTCCCTCCATCATGAGAGCAGCAGTATGTACCATCTATAAGATGGACTGCAGCAACTCGCCAAGGTTCCTTTACCAATACTTTACAAGTCGATGACCTCATCCACCTAGGAGGACAAGTTCAGCAGATGGATAGGAACAACGCAAAGCCACACACCATCCTGACTTGGAGCTATAAAGCCATCCCTTCACTGCTGTGGGTTCAAAATCCTGGCACCCCCTCCCTAATATGACTGTGGGTGTGCCTATACCACATGGATCACACAGGCCCAAGAAGATAGCACACTGTCACCTTCTGGCAATTAATAAAGGGCAATAAATGCAGGACTAGATAATGAGTCTCACGTTTTACACAAAAAAAAAACCCCACAATACAAGCAGTCCTCAGTTCTAGCTTGCAACAGGTTCCCATACTTCCATTTTATTGAGTAGTAACTTTGAGTGACCAATTCTAGGTGCTTTCCTCAATGATTGGAAAGATTTTTAACTCCAGCATTGACAATAAAATCTGTGCTGTAGATGTTTCTTCCCCTGGCCAAGCCTGAATGAACTTCCCAGAAACCTTAGATGTCTGCAGGATGCCCAAATCCAAAGATGTCTTAGGTTAGGTTGATTGGCTAAGTTGAGCCTAGTATCAGCAGGATTAGCAGGGTAAATATGTGGGATTATGGGAATAGGACCTGGGTGGGATGTGGTCAGTTCTGACTCAATGGGTCAAATGGCCTCTTTCTGTACTGTAGGGATTCTATGATTCTATGTTACAAATATTGGGTAATTTCCACCCCCCACCCCTCCCCTGGACATCACACATGCACCAAGGTGACCTGACCTATCCCCTACTCAGGCCCCCCTCAGACACCATCTCAGCCCTCCTCCCTGGTTCAGACCCTCCTCAGCTCCCTTCCCCCCTCGGACTGCCCCCATTCAGACTTCAGGCCCTGCACCTTGGCAGTGCCAGTGGTGCATGGTCCCTTGGCATCCTGGCACTGATACCCAGGCCTGGTGTCTTGGATCTCAAGGGGAGGGGAATCAAGGAGATTGGTCCAGTAGGCATGTGCCCTGTGTCACTGCTAGGCTTCAGAAGAAGAGTCCTGGGTGTCATTGGGCTGGGATGAGGGATTCATCTCAGCCCTGACAGACCTGAAGGTCATCTCAACATGATGCTTTTAGGCAGCTCTCTGCTCAACATCACCATTCCTGCCTGTCATCTATGAGAACTTTGAAGTGGCCTGGTGACTTTAAAAACCATGGCAGTCTATTAAATCACAGCAGCATCCCAATCTGCATCAGGGGTTTCCCTTTCTCTCTGCCAAAAGCTTCAGTGAACAGTTGTAGAGAAAGCATTACCCCCCACCTCCCTCTCCCGTGAAAGGAACATCCCCTCTCTGTCAGAGAACTTCAGAGGGGACCGCTCACACCTTTGGAATCCTCTGGCAGAGAAGAGATGTCACTTTCACAGGGTGGGGGGGTGGGGAGGGTGCTTTCTTTACAGCTGTTGATTCAGCCCCATTCTAGTCACGTAGCTTTTATTTCAAATCTCTAAACTTTTCTAGAAAGCTCAGATGGGATGGCTTTCAGCTCATGTTCGCCATCAGAGAGAACGCTGACACGGGCTGAAAATCCAGAGAACATTGGGAACCACATTTTGCGATTTTCTTGCCCTCGCTGGTGAAGTTGTGAGATAACACCCTCAAAGGACAAATACTCCATTGTCATGTTTTTGACTGAATTTTGATTTAATTACCTGACTCCCCGCTATATCTCACCCCCTCAACATATTTTAAAAAGTCACCTACATGACATCGTGATAGCTAGGTTTACAACAAGTATGTCCAGACATGAACTTGTTGAGGGATCCCTCCGGATTGTAGTCTCTTGTTGAGGGATCCCCCTGGATTGTAGTCTCTTGTTGAGGGATCCCTCCGGATTGTAGCCTCTGGGGGAGAGGGAAATGCCAAGCATTGCCACCTGTCATGGCCCCCAACATGGATTGACAGTGCCAACTTGGTGGTGCCAACTTGTGCCTGGGACAGTGCCAGGGACAGACCCTATTGTGAGCTTCATTGGAGGAGGGGGGTCATGAATGTATAGTGGGGGAAGGGAGAGAGCCTACACTGAAGGGGCAATGTGAGGAAGGGGATGTCAGCATTGATTGGTGGGGGGGAGGTGTGTAATCAGGGAGCAGAGGGGGCTGCTGGTGATAATCGGTGGAGGGAGAGAAGAAGTTGATGCCAGCGATGATAGGGGGCCAGGGGTGGTGAGAAGTTGCTGCCAATGATGGGAGCAGGGCGACATGGAGAACGATGCTGGTGATGAAATAGGAGGTTGGGAGATGTTTGCAATGACCGTTTGTGGGGGGCAAGCCACTGATAACTCCATGTTGGGGTGGGGGAAGGTTTTTTGTTGTTCTGATCAGGGCATCCTTTCTAAATGGCTCCCAATCTCTGTGGAGCCAGCTTTGCCAGTGTCTTTAGACCCCATCCCTCTGGGGAGAAATGTGTTGATTTTCAGTCAGATCCTGATTCTTCACCATTTTTGTGGTAAGAGTGCACCTTCCAACACTTTCAAAACCTTTGTTTTAGTTTCAGTACAGTCCATTTGACTCTTAATTGATTGACACCTTAGTGGTTTTCTATTCAGCCTTCAGTCAGCTGCGTTTACTTACCATTCCCGTCATGCTTTAATGCATCTCAAGTACCCCCATTGTTGCTAACATAATGTTACACAAAAGAAGAAGTGAAAAGCATTTAGCTGTTTTGAAGTTGCCTGCAGCTGTGATCATATGATCGAGGCTGGCAGGACAGGTTGGGTGAATTCCAATTGCCTTTATGCCCAACTGGAATCTTGACTATTGCCCGGGCATCAGGATTCTCACAGGCCGTCTGACAGGGCTGGAGGATCTCCCTGCGTAATCTATAGCATTCTGTACACTTTAGCAACTAACTTACAATTAACATACTATATACATTTCAAGTAACATTCTGCTGTCACATTGTCCATTCAATAGTCCACCTTAGCAGCATCATGTTGTTTAACCTGCATCAAACAAATACATGTAACAGTTAAGAGTTAAAGTCATTTTTATGGTCGTTCTTAAAGTCCTTTCTCTCAAATACCATGGCAACATGGTGGCACATGGATTAGCACCGCTGCCTCACCGTGCCAGTCATCTGGGATCTATGTCAGCCCTTGGGTAACTGTGTGGAATTTGCATGTTCTCCCCATGTCTGTGTGGGTTTCCTCTGAGTGCTTTTGTTTCCTCCCACAGTCCAAAGATTTGCAGGTTAGGGAGATTGACGATGCTAAATTGCTCGTTAGTGCACCAAAATGTGCAGGTTAGGGGGATTCAGGGATAACTGCATGCGGTTATGAGGATAGGGCGGGAAGTGGGTCTGGGTAAGATGTCCTTTCAGAGAGCAGGCGCAGACTCAGTGGGCTGAATGACCTCCCTCTGCAGTGTAGGGATTCTATGAAATAACAGAGAAATGATTTCATTGCTAGGAGCTCCTTTCCCATGATGATTGAAGTTCACACTGTATCTGTGTGCTTGGTTAAAAGATGGCACAATTGATTCAGTGTGGGAAATTTTGTCAAGAACAATATTGCTGATTTCTGATAGTCCCTCTGGCTTTTGAACTTCAGCAGTTTTAAATTGTGGACTCAGAAGAAATTCTCAGTCATAATGCTTTTTACCCTCTGGATTCAGTATTTCCATTTATTTTCCTTTTGCATCAGACTGTGAATCACTTGGCCCACGTTTTTACATTTGATGTCCATTTTCTTTCACAGCTGCAGCCTTTTAAATATCTGCATCTGCAAAAAAAATTTCATCTAGGCAACTATTCAAATTGATTTTCTCCTGTTTCCATGTAATATTAGGTCCTCCTGTGTGGTTTTAAGAATTTTGTTGAGATCATATTTATGGTCCGACAAACATTCTTCAAATTCTTTTTGTATTATCTCTCATGGTTAACCGCACCTTTTCTGTTTGCATCTTTCAGTGTGATCTTTATCCAGTTCATTCTGAGCAACAGCCACAGCGGCTTCATTCTGGAGTTTCATTTTTCTCCTCCAAAATGTGGCCCCATAATTCCACTGCCAGCTACAAAACAAGTCATTTTGTCTCAAAGCATTGCCTTTCTCTGGTTGTACATCAGCCCAGAATTCTATTACCGCATTCTCTTTTGACTCGTGTGACTTAGGATCTGCAGACAAGTTCAAAGCAGACAGATTTTCAGTTTGTTTGCATTTGACTTTAACTCTTTGCTGCCATTCAGAGGCCTTATTGTCTCTTCCGTGTTTGATGTTTGAACTTTTGACTTGTCTGGGCACGCCTTGAGTCTAACCTTTGGGTGGGTTTTTCTGGCCCTTCCTGCTGGCAGGAGCTTCTGATCCTGCCATAGTCAACCCATGCAGCGGAACGGGCAAGCCATGACAAATGTTGTCAACGTCAGCAGGTCCGTTACACGCTACTGGCAACCAACAGGGTGCCATCTCATCTACAGGAAACCCTGCCGCGGGACAGGACGGAGGCTGGAAGTTGGAAGGTGGGGCTGGAAAGTTCCGACCAGTGGGGGTAAACTTACCAAAGAAATTCTAAGTGTCAAATGAGCATGAAAACGGGAGAGAATTGTGCTTTTTTGGGGCTGAGTAAACAATGGAATCGTACCTCTCTCTGTGAGGAAAATGAAGCCAAATCTGCTTCAGGGAGAGGGGTTGTGGCCTAAAATCACAAAATCCAGCAAATGGTGCCATTGTGTATGCTCAGAGCTCTGTGTTCTATGTTCGCGGTAAAAAGTCTCACAACACCAGGTTAGAGTCCAACAGGTTTATTTGTAGCAAACGCCACTAGCTTTCGGAACGCTGTTCCTTCATCAGTTCCAAAAGCTAGTGGTGTTTGCTACAAATAAACTTGTTGGACTTTAACCTGTTGTTGTGAGACTTTTACTGTGTTTACCCCCTGTCCAGCGCCAGCATCCGCCACATCTGTGTTTGCAACCATTGTCTTTCACAACAGGTTCCAATACAAATATATGCTCTTCATTCTTCTGGTTTCTTAATGGAGTTGGTACATGTTTGTTGAAACAGGGTTACAATGGTCCCTGATTCTTTCAGTACATTGTCAAATCTCAATGCACTTATCTTTCAGTTAAGGAGATGGCAACACCTCATCTGATGCAAGGCCATTTCCTCGTATGATATTGACATTATTAACTACATATGTTATGGAGAGGAATTTTGCGACCAATATTTTCTCCATAATTTCCCATGGTGGATTTATAGTTCAGCTTGAATCTGTTATTAGCACAGTGTGACACAGGGTTAATTTAACCACTGAATTCTTCCTTAATAGAACATACATCTGAACACTTGGGCATTCAATTGAGTCTATTTCTGACCTATCTGGATTTGTGTAAAAATTGGCCAATTTCCAACCCTTCCCAACTGGCAAACAATAGCCTCAGCAGGGCCCCTGTTTGGCATTTGTAACTCATCAGCAGCATGTAAATGAGGGCCAGTCCTAAAAATGGCCTGGGCCCATGAAGTTGGCAATGATGACCCAGCAACAGGAAACATTCAAATTAAAATCAGCTTGTTCTCCTTGTCGCTTACCTTTTGAAAGAATAATGAACGCTTGAAAGTGAAGAAATCTGCCAGAATTGTTTTGATATAACTGCTACAGGATTATCCAAGATTATATCTATGTCCCAGTGTCATTTTCAGAAAATTGATGTATGCTGTTTGAGTTGCAGTGGAGGGAAATAGACCTTTCTTGTGCCAATTTGCTGTCAATGGTTTTCATTTCTGTGTTGTGCAGTGACATTTGTAAAAGATTTCAATGCAATGTAATGCTGCCAAAAGAATATTAACCAAGATTTACTGCATTGTGGTTTAGTTTGCATAGCATACACTAACACTTTGGATGTGTCTATCTGCCACATTCTTTTCCATCTAATGCCTCTGACCTCAGCTACATGTGGTATATTCCAGTCCTTGATTTCTCTATTAAATAAACAATACTTTTGTCAGATGAGAAAAAAAAGTTGAAGCCTGATTAACCAGGTTTCCATGATGAAAATAATATTGTTTCATTTAGAAGATTATTAAATAGAGTCCATCAATCATTGCTGACTTAAGTAGATATCACTAAAAATTAATGCAAATTAATGCACTGCATAACAGATTGGGAGAAATAAGGATAATCTTGGTTATGGAGATGAATCCTTCAACAAAAATGAGGTGAGAAAGAGAAGGGAGTGAAAGAATTTGTATATAATGCATTTCACAATCTCAGAATAAAAGCTAACAAAGTAGTGTGGTCACGATAGCCAAGTCCTGCACACATGAGGATGGCCTCAGTCGGGATCTTGGTTCATGTCACACTACTTGTAACCCCCACCATTTGGCCTGGGCTTGCAAAATCTCACTAACTGCCCTGGCTTGAGACAGTTCACACCTCTTTAACCTGTGCTTATCCCTCCCTCCACTTGCATTGTCAGTACCTGTAAGGAATTGATTGCCTGTAAAGGCTCACATTCCAACTATTAACTTGCAATTGAGACTCTGTCTACATATGTTTTGTTTGTGAACCCAACTCTCCACTCACCTGATGAAGAAGCAGCACTCCGAAAGCTCATGATCCCAAATAAACCTGTCGGACTTTAACCTGGCATTGTGAGATTTCTCACTGTGTCCACCACAGTCCAATGCCGGCATCTCCACATCATGTCATTGATATTAGGAAGGGAAAGCCATTTGCACATAACAATGAATTAAATGACCAAATCATTTGTTTTCGGAATCTTACTTGAGGGATAAATGTTGGCCAGAACCTGAGGAGAACACGCCTGTCTTTGAATAATGCCACAGGATCTTTTACATCCAACGGATAGGACACAGAGGCCTAACTTTTTCATACCTACAGTACAGAACTCTTGTGGTATAGCACTGAAATGTAAGCTCTCATCTCTGGGATGAAGCTAAAGCCCATCACTTT
This sequence comes from Carcharhinus amblyrhynchos, assembly GCF_965287045.1. Taxonomy (NCBI): domain Eukaryota; kingdom Metazoa; phylum Chordata; class Chondrichthyes; order Carcharhiniformes; family Carcharhinidae; genus Carcharhinus; species Carcharhinus amblyrhynchos. The sequence goes on from NC_137329.1 coordinate 101,502,318, forward strand.
CTGACTCAGAGGTGAGAGTGTTAGCAATGAGGCAAAGCTACCAAATGGGGAAGGATGAAAAGAAAATCATGGTAAGTAACCATTCACCTTATTTGCCAGAACCACAAAGTGCGTTGCATTCACCGATGAAGATCTTTGTCAAGGAAGAGCATCAAAAAGCAGGGGCATGGTTCAAATTCTGCAAACTGAACACTTTACAAACTTTGAGATTCACCTCAGAGGTAAGTAAAATCACAGAGAAAGATAACAGACTGTGGTGTTAGACGCAAGGCACTAGTATGGATAGAAGATTGGCTGACTGATCGGAGGCAGAGAATGGGGTTAAAGGGGTCCTTTATAGGATGGCAGCCGGTGACTAGTGGAGTTCAGCAGGGATCAGTGTTAGGACCATAACTTTTCACTCTATACATAAATGATCTCGATGAAGGAACTGAGAGCATTGTGGCTAAGTTTACAGGCAGTACAAAGATAGATGGAGGGACAAGTCATTTTGAAGAGGCAGGAAGGCTGCCAAAGGACTTGGGCATGTTAGGAGAGTGGGCAAAGAAGTGGCAAATAGAATGCAACATGTGGAAGTGTGAGGTTATGGACTTTGATAGGAAGAATTGAGGCATAGACTATTTTCTAAATGAGGAGAGAATTCAGAAATTGGAAACAAAAAGGACTTGGGAGTTTTAGTTCAGGATTTTCTTAAGGTTAATTTGCACGTGGACTTGATAGTTAGGAAGGCAAATACAATGTTAGCATTCATTTTGAGACTAAAATGCAAAAGCAGGGATGTACTGCTAAGGTTTTGTAAGGCTTTGGTGAGACTAGATTTAGAATATTGTGAGAAATTTTGGGCCCCATATCGAAGGAAGCATGTGCTGGCCTTGGAAAGGGTCCAGAGGAGGTTCACGAGAATAATCCTGGGAATGAAAAGCTTGATGTATAAGAAGCGCCTGAGGATTCTGGGTCTGTACTTGATGGAGTATAGAAGGATGAGGGGGGAATCTCACTGAAACTTATATAATAATGAAACGCCTGGATAGAGTAGACTTGGGAAAGATGTTTCCATTAGCAGAAAGGCTGTGAAGGCCAGGTCATTGAGTGTATTTAAAATAGAGATGGATAGGTTCTTGTTTGGTAGGGGGATCTTGATTGGTAGGTACAGGGAAAAAGCAGGAGAATGGGGTTGAGAAACTTATCAGCCATGATTGAATGGCAGAGCAAACTTGATGGGACGAATGGCCTAATCCTGCTCCTATATCCTTGGGTCTTATGGTCTAGAATCTCATAAGACCACGGAGTTGACATATTAATCAATTGCAAAAATATAAATGAAATGCATTAAAAAGGGTTAAGAATAAATGTGTACACTTTGTAATATTAATCACAGTGTCCAAGAATTGTGAATATACATTAATTGAAATTTGATCCTCACCTCTGTCTGCTCCTTCTAAATGTTCCTTAAAATGCACCTCTTTAACTGAGCTTTCAATCACTTGTTCTAACATCCTTTTATGTAGCTTAGCGTTAAATTCAATCTGATAACACTCTTTGAAGGACCAGTGGATGTTTTATTCTGCCAAATTCGCTATATAAATGCAAATTATTGTCGTTGATCTTGCTTTATTTCATTAGGATCACCTCTCATTCTTTTAAAATCCAATAAATGTAGACCCAATCTGCACAACTTTTCCTCAAAAGACAAACCCTTCATCCCAGGAATCAGTCTAATGAACCTTCTCAATGCTGCTTCCAATGTAAGTATGTTCTTCCTTAAGTATGTTTAAGTTTATTTATCAGTGTCACAAGTAGATGAAGTCACTCTGAAAATCCCCTAGTTGCCACACTCTGGCGCCTGTTCAGGTACACTAAGGGAAAACTTAGCATGGCCGATGCACCTAGCCAGAACGTCATTCAGAATGAGGAAGGAAACCGGAGCACCAGGCGGAAACCCATGCAGACATGGGGAGAATGTGCAGACTCTGCACAGACAGTGACCCAAACCATGAATCAAACACAGGTCTCTGGTGCTGTGAGGCAGCAGGGCTAACCTGTGACACCATGCTGCTGATCACTGCCTTCAGCATGGCTCCAAATGCCCATCACCAACCCACATTCAGAGTTTCACCACTCAGGAAGTTTAAAAAAAGATGCCTGCTAACTAAAAAAAAAGTTAACCATCTCCATCTGCAGCTGCAAACGGAAACAATAGCTGCGATTCTCCCATGCAACTTTTCTGGCAGGTTGCGGTGGGAGATGGACGTCGCTGGTCTTAAATAGGGATTTGTGCATGTGCCAGGAATGCTTTCGCATCTCCCAGAGCCAGTAAACAGTCGCCGGTCAGACCACACTGGAAACCGATGAGAAGGCAGGTAAGTAATTTAAATTTTTAAAAAATATGTTTTAAATATGCTTATTAGTTCATTATCAGGACCTCATTCCAGCGGGATTCAGACTAGCTCCCCACGTTCTAGCAGGAGATCCCGCCCGAATGAAGGGGGGGTCCCGCTGTCACTCTGCAGAAAGAAAAAGTCTGGGATAGAGGGAGGGCAGCGATTGGGGCGGGCTGGGGGAATGGTCTTCCGGGGGGGGCTGCCTTTGGGAAGGGGGTCTGACCTGGGGTGGTCAGTGGGAGTGGGGTGAGGGGAATGGGGGGGATCGTCACTACTGGGGGGGGGGGGGGGGTGGGGGGAGTGGGCATAGGGGTGCTCCAGTACTGCTGGGGGGGGGGGGGTGGTCACAGCTGGCCCAGGAATTGCTGTGGGGGCTGTAATTGGGCCGTGGGGGGGTGGGGGTGGGGGGGAGGTGTTGGAGGTTTAGCACTATGGGGATCCCGGGTTGGTCAGTAAATGGGGAGACTGACAGATTGGGGCAACCGTGCATGCGCAGAGTTACAGAACAGTCAGACTCCAGCATGAATAGATCCCTCCACCCTGGGTTTTTAATGATATTCATGACTAGGATCCTCACCCCCACTCCCACTATGCCGTGCATCGAGTGCAGAGATTCAAATGAGAAGCTGAACTGGCAAAACAGTCAGGATTTAGAACAGTTTTCCCACCGAATTCAGCGCTTTTGGAAGAGTCGCCCCCAGTGGATGGGATTTTCCAGCCATGCGTGGCCCCAAGACCAGAAATGCCCACCCGAGGTCAATGGATCATTAAATGGTTCATTTAATTTTAGTCCTGCCTCCTGTAATTCCCACAGCAGATGGATGGGAAAATTTCACCCAATATTTAAAGCGAGTGAGCATTTCCTAATGGAGTTATAACACTCCTTGAACAGAGATGGCAGAAAGGTTGGAAACAGTATAATCCAGGATATGCCTGAGTTTCTATCGCAAAAAGTTAAAAATGTCAGTTTATTGGAAATTTGGATTTACGAATACATTTGCTTAGTTGCTGTGGCAAATAAACCTGATTTATGAGTTCAGAGTATTGGAAAAAACTTCAATTGAGCACTTACTTTCCAATTCTTTTGATTATGTTGTTTGTCGGGGAAATTTCCAGTGACTTTGATCGGTAAATCCCTGATATTATCTTTCATTTAGATAGAATTTAATGTCACAATGTGAAATTATATTAAAACCAGTGAATAAGCTGGCTATAAATAGGAAAATGGTAACTATTCTTGTGTCTCCTCAATAGGCTGGATGGCCTCCTTCTGCACTAGGGGTTCTATGAAATAAGCAAACAACAGCAGACGTTGGGTGAAATTCGCTGGCCTCGCCTCAGTGTTTTTCTCAGCAGTGTGCTGTTCGCTGGTGCTGGGATCCTGTAGCCTCACCCCTGTCAATGGGAATTCTGGCCTATCAAAGCACATTCGTAACATCGCTTTACATGAACTGCAAATGCCATGCAAGACCAAAAAAGCACTATGGACAGGATTCTCCAAAAACATTCTCAGTGTCAAACTTGCAAGAAAACTGGAGTAATTCATTTTTTTTTCCAGTGGGAGTTCAGAGAAGAATCTCCCACACTCTGTGCAGTACGGAGGTCACCAGCATGGACATTGTTAAATTTCAGGGAGCTGGGCCTATTCCCGCTGTAGAGACTGAAATCAGTGTGCTGAGTGGGCTACTGCGCATGTGCTGAGATCATGCACAGTGGCCTTGCACTGTCGGCCTCCTGATTGCCAGCCACTTTGATCGCTGCCAGCTCCATGGCCTCACAACGCCAGCTGTCCACTCCCCCGTCGGGTCGCTAGCTCCCCAAAGATGGGGAACTACTGTAAACCCCGCTGGAGTGAAGAGGGGAACACCCCCTAGAGGGTCAGGCAGAAGGAGGGTGCCCGCAGGGCATTGTCATCTAGTCAGTGCCAGCCTGGACCCCCACGCACTGCCCAAAGGGCAAAGTACCAATTCTCAGGGGGCAACATGGCACTGCCCACCAGGCATGGGGCAGTGACAAGGGGTAGGCATATGGGGGTGGAGGCTTCAGCCCTGGGCTTGCTAATCACATTCAAATAAGATTCAAATGAGCCCCTAAATGCATAACACAGCTCCACGCTTATTCCCAACACGGAGCTGACAATGCCAGAAATCTGGCATTGGGAAAGGCAGTTGGGGCCAGATGCCCAGCACGGGGCGCACTAACCCAGCCCCACTGAAGTCTCCTGGCCTGCTGTGCTAACTTATCAGTGCAGTGGGATGAAGGAACCACCCCCTCCCAAATATTTACACTAGGCATCCACAGGAGTTCCTGATCTGCAGTCTAATCTAGGATTAAAGCTCTCAAAGCAATAAAGAACTTACATGCATTGCTGTTGGAGGTATGTGCATAAGTATCTTTGTGACTTCCAAAATTAGCTCCTTAGCAAATCCCAGAGCGAAAGAAGATTCCATGTTGAATGATTTTGTCAAAAACAGGTGGGAAGATGCACTGGTTGAAATTGAAGCTAGACTGAGTGTCTTTTTACTCATGCCTCTCTGGCAGATTATGAACTATGACTGGTTGACCCTGGCTCTATTGCTGTGGCATCTGTTCAAGGAACCTGTTAGCCTGTTAGAGCATCAATTTAACCTGAAATGGTGCCGATATATAAGTGCAGTCTCTTCAACGTGTCCCATTGTGTGCAAACAAATATGACAGATACAGTATAGCAGGATTACAATGTTTCTTGAATGCACGTTCACAGTGGTCCTTTCAAAAGACATTAGCAACATGATTTCATTTCTGCATGTTGACATTTCTACTCATGTGAAGAGCGGTTCACAGGTGCAAAGCTGCTGTGCAAGAGTGGGCTTTATGCAGCACTGCAATAGTTACTGAGTTCATTTCTGAGATATTGTACATGGTAAGATACACAAGAAACAAGTTTCTAGAAGCGATATTTGGTTATGTTACCATGTATCACAAAACCAAATCAATCACTTTGAATCATTGTTTCTATTCTTTATATTCAAGCTAATATATTCCAATAGGATAGAACCATAAAATGCCTACAGTGCAGAGAGAGGCTGTTGAGTCTGCTCCGACCCTCCAAAACAGCATCCCACCCTGGCCCCTGCCTTCATGCATTTACCATGGCCAATCTGCCTAACCTACACATCTTTGCATACTGAGGGGCAATTTAGCATGGCCAATCCACCTAACCTGCACATCTTTGGACTGCAGGAGGAAACTGGAGCACCCTGGAGCAAACCCACACAGACACGGGGAGAACATGCAAATTCCACACAGGAAGCTGCCCAACACTGGAATCAAACCCGGGTACTTGGTGCTGCGAGGCAGCAGTGCTAATCAGATCAGAGGTGTAATTTTGGTGATAGGTGCATTGATACTTAAGAGTCTGGACTGGAAAGGAAAATGCTAATGTAAGCTGTTTAATGGAGAAATGAAACATTACTAAAGTGAAGCATCAAAAAAGTGAACTTGCTTTAAGTTTCAAAAGATAGTGGGCCAAATATTATGGGGCTTGCAGAGCAGGATCCGTGTCTAGGGAGGGGAGGCAGGTGGTGGAGGGTGGACTGGAGTGCCCACCACCTTCCTGTGCCTAGGCATTCCGCTATCAGTGGAGAAGATGAAAGATGACTGTCATGTCCACCAGACAATTGAACTACAAGTGGACATTTTAGGACCTCTTCCTGCTGGGAATTTACCAGTATTGCCCCCTCAGGAGGCAGACATCTTGACATTGGTTTAATAAAGCCTCTCACAGAAACAAACACTCAAGAGGATTGTTGTGCTTATGGTTATAAACGTGGATAAAATCAATTTTTGAACCCACGAAAGGAGAAAAGGAACCACTGAGAACCCCGGAACACAGAAAGGTTCAAATCTGAAAAAAGAGAAAGATGTGGTAAAGAGCAAAGGGAAACAGACAGAAGCTGTAATGCTGCAAGTGAGAAGCTCAGAAAGACATACAAACCTAGAAAAAAAAAGCTGCTGAAAAAAAACAACAGAAGAAAAGCACACATAGGCTGCAAGTAAAATTATTGGCTGCAGAAAAAGAAAAGGACAAAGGAAACACAGACAGAGGCTGCAACTAATTTACCGAATGACGCCGCTGTAAATTTTCCAATCCCGTTACCAGTCCAATTGAAAAACGATGCCTGGCAAAACTGGGAGTCTTTCCACTTATAATGGCAAAACTAAGAGATTGCCACAGACTTTGTGAACAAACCCAGAACAATAAGTGTAACCACACTCCTAACACTGCTGGGAAGGGACTGCTACAGAATGTATCCCATCTTAAACCTTTGAGATGAGCTGAGACACAAGATGAGAGAGATTTTGAAAACCTCAAATGCGCATTTTGAACACTGAATGAATGTTGCATTTGAACATTATGTATTCAACACTAGAGTTCAGAATGAAAATAAGGCCGTTGAACAGTGCACCATGATAGTAATGTAGTTAGCAGGACCACATGAATTTGAACAGCTTAAAGATGATCTGATTAGAGATAAGTTCATTTTAGCCATGAGAGACCCCTCAGTGAGAGCAAGTCTGCCACAAGATGAGAAACTAACATTGAAGAAAGCAATAGTTCTGTGTTGAAACGCTCAAATGTGAAATGTCAGCTACAGTATGTGTATGGTAGAGCAAACCAGGAACACGTCATGCAGAGAGACTGCCCAAGTCAACAAAGCAGAACAAATGCAGACAAAGAGCAGAATTCAAGTCCTGTGGAATATAACACACACAGGAAAAGAAGAATTGTCCCACCAATTTGCTCATAGTTCTCTGATTGCCACTGAATCTGACCTGACTGGTCCCAAATGGCTGAGGCAGGGTTGCCGCTAGCTTTTTTGCTTATTGTCAGGGCCAATGCCAGCCTGACAAAATCTAGCCCATGGTGGGTCTTTATCACTTGTCAGTGAGATGTATTATATTGCTTCTGCTTTGGCTGAGTTTTTGGAAGTACTCTGCTATTGTTCAAGAGGTTTTTATGGCAAGCTGGGGATTAGAACTAATGGAGTATGAAAATTCCTGTGCCCCAGAGAAAAATATTGCTTGATTGACAGCAAGGCTCAATTTTTCCTGGGACGTGGGAGTTTTAGTACACTCATAGACGTCCTGGCTCTCAGTGTAGCAGCTTGAGCCTAGCCCCAGAGCAATCAATGTTTGATTGACAGCCCTGGCCCTTGGATCTTTGCTGTCAATTTCAAAATGTTTGTTTACACAGGTTAAGTGGTTTCAAAGGTTTGTGGTTTTTGTCATTGATGCTTTAAACGTTCTTGATGATTGACACTTTTGTTAATGTAGTGAAATTCCATATTTAAACATAGGATAAATTTTTGAATGAATCAATTTTTAAATATTTTTTCCTACACATCCTACTACATACTTCTAGATTCACTGGTTCTAATACAGTGGGTCAATGGGCATAGAAATGCAATAGCTTGGCATAGGGGGCATGTGACAACATAGGGATGGATGGAAAGGCAGAACTTGGCATAAGGGCATGAACAATCATAGGAGATTGTTGGGAGGGCAAAGATTGACATAGGGAAAATGAGGGAATAAGGGAATGAGCAGTGGACATCGATGGTACGCATGGGAATGGAGAGCATTTGAAGGGCGAAGGGTGAGGGTTGGTGGACATCTGTGCTTTTATTTTTTACTGGGACAAAGTCCCACGGCACAGAATGGATCCTTTTAAACAGTCCACCGCTGCACACCACAGCCCCTGCGGCTAACTCCATGCTTCTTCTTAGGTTGGCTAGCCTGGCATCAGCCCACACTAGCTTGCCTGGCAATGAAGATCCCATCTTTGTGGGCACTTTCTGCTAAAGTGGGCAGGTCAAACTCAGAATTTTCTCAACTCCGGTGAAAATCCAGGCCAATGTCTCCATCATCCTTCTCATTTGTGAAGGTGGGAAGCATCCATTAAGAACCATAGCCATGTTCCCTGCTTCCACACACTCTGTCTAAACAGCCTGCGCTTTCCTTATTATGCTCTTGCTTGGATATCTGAAGGCTTTTTTGTACAAAATTTTGATGGTGTTTGCTTTATTTTACTTGCCAGTGTATTTTAATCCGAATTTTTGCTTTTCTAATTTCCTTTTAAATTTTAGCTCAACACTTCATATACTTATCTACCCTTTCTCCAATATTAAGCTCTTGTTAGGTGACATAAACTTGCCTTTTGGCTTTTCCCTTGTCCCTTGACATCCAAGAGCTTTAGATTTAGGAGGCCAACATGCTTGGGAACAAATGTTTTTTCTGAACTCTCACTATCGCCTCCTTGCATCAAACATCTTGACATGCATACTCATTATCTTTCTCCCGAATGTCACTCTACCCATGCCTGCATCTACAGCAGAATACATCTGTGACCTCCCTGAGCTAACGCTAGACCTTCCCTTTTCCTCTGACTTTGCTGCAGCTCAATGAATCACCATGTTCAGATCAGTTCCAATATCTGCCAGTGTCAGATCAAGTAATGGTGCTTCCTGAGTGTTGGTGTGAAGTTCCTCTCTCTCTTTCTCTCTCTTCCTCCTGGATGTGATGAGAGAGTTCTTGGATATCTGAAGGTGTGAAAAGCAGTAAGTAAAGTTGGGATGATAGAAGGGGTTGCAGGCCAGTGACAGGCCAGGAGACCCTTACAAGAGCATAAAGAATAGGAATAGGAGTTGGCCATTCAACCCTTCAAGCATGCTCTGCTAGTTAATAAGATTGTGGCTAATTTAACTTTCTAATTTAACCAGAGCTGAAGATTTCATGTCCAAATAATAGGGCCATTAGGATGAAAGACAGCACTAAGATGAGATCTCTGAAAGGATTTCTCACCATTCTGATGGCCCAACCAGTTTTGGGCCTCCTTATCTTTGCATTTTATTCACTGTTTGAGGTTGTCCCCACCTTTATAGGAAGATCACACCACGGCCCTGTATGGGACTTGGACCTGGAAACATTCATAAGAACATAAGAACATAAGAAATAGGAGCAGGAGTAGGCCATCTAGCCCTTCGAGCCTGCCCCGCCATTCAATAAGATCATGGCTGATCTATCGTGGCTCAGTTCCACCTTCCCGCCCTCTCCCCATAACCCTTAATCCCCTCTCTTATCAAAAACCCATCAACCCGCGTCTTAAAAATATTTAGCGAGGCAGCCTCCACCACTTCAACGGGCAGAGAATTCCAGAGATTCACCACCCTTTGAGTGAAGAAGTTCCTCCTCAACTCCGTTCTAAACCACCCCCCCTTTATCTTGAGGCTGTGCCCCCTAGTCCTACTGTCTTTTTTGAGCGGGAAGAGTCTCTCCACCTCTATCCTATCCATCCCATTCATCACCTTATACGTCTCAATGAAATCTCCCCTCATTCTTCTAAACTCCAACGAGTACAAGCCTAGTTTATTCAGCCTCTCCTCATAGCTCAACCCCCTCAACTCCAGTATCAGCCTCGTAAACCTCCTCTGCACTCCCTCCAAGGCCAAAATACCTTTGCACAGGTGCGGCGCCCAAAACTGCACACAGTACTCCAGCTGCGGCCTCACCAATGCCCTATACAGCTGCAGCAAGACCTCCCTACTTTTATATTCAATCCCCCTCGCTATGAAGGCCAGCATCCCATTCGCCTTCCTGACCACCTGCTGCATTCATTCCCGTATTCATATTTCAACAGCAGACAGTTCCACCCCTGGTCTCTTTTATTCTATCACCCTTCATTCCTAATGCCACTATCACCAGAACAGTGAACCAGGAAGCACCATCTCTCTTTGCGGCCTGCTCTATTTCCCTCGTTCAAAATTGCAGTACTAATATCCATTAGCAACCTCTGGCTTTCAAGTGCAGCTTCCCTTTAAGAGAAACAGGCTTCCTTTAAGAGCTGGAGACTAGCTGGAACATGGTGCTAGTCTCACACACTATTGCGCATGCAGCCAGCTGACCGTATTGTTCACTATGGGCTGCATGCTGAACTCATTCTGAGGAGACCACTCAAGACCTGTGAGCTCCCTGCCTCCAAAGCCACAGGCTCAAACTGGTTGTGAATCATTGTTTCCATGCCAAAGGGCTGAATTCATCGACCTTGCCCACAGCCAGGATTCTCCTGCCCCGGCACAAGTGAACGGAGATTTGGCTGAGCGCCAAATTCTCCATCCTCGCAGGCAACGGTGCAAGAATGACTGGAGAATTCTGGCCAAAATTGGGTGTAGACCGATTTCTAGCTCCTTATTTCCAACATGGAAACACTGTTTTGTAGTTATCCCATTCCGCTGATTCAGAGAAAGACTGAAGAAGTCGTACAGTTAATTCGAATAAACACTACAACTTGATTACCGTATTAATGCTCACAGATTTGATTTGAAAGAATAAAAGATAATTCCAAATCAAGCTTAACCACCTTTTCTATGATTTTAATTTTTATTCCATTAACATTTACACTAAAATATTATCATGTGCGAAGTTATAAAGTTCTAGTGTAATGCCCACTGCAAGTGTTGGAGATGCATCACAGTGTTACTTAGGGAATGAATTTTAAATGAACTGCAATTATTTACTCCTGGAAATGAATTTTTAAAATTTGTACAAATGCGCAGACAAAGCTACATATGGCCAAAGGTATTGCAAAGCATTTTAGAATAAGGTTAGTCTAGTTTATAAAATTGTTGGTGAGATCCCAATGCAAATCCAAACAAAAGAGAAAATCTCCCAATCCTGGTTTTCCCATAGTGTATTATTTTTCTTCCATTTTCTTCTTGAAGATGCTTTCTTTATTCTCAGGCATTTGCAATAATCAATTCCAGTTGCTTTAAACAGAACAGGTTAAAAGGACATTGTTAGCCTTATATGTGATTTTCTTCTGTCTAGGGTGATTTCTGAATATATATTCTGCCTATAGGGGATTTTGAATATATACTCTCCTTTTGTACTTAGAATTACAATTTAAATATCTAAAAATTCTGGTACAGGCCTGCTAAGACTGGGAATTCAGATGATAACTATGGACAGTTCATATTTATGAAACTGTGTTGTTGAAAGAAAAATTGTAAGATGCATCATAATTGAAATCCTATTAAGGACGCACAGTGTATTTTTTTGTTGTCAAACTGTGATCTGGGGCTTTGTCACTTAAATGTTGCCATCTAGTGGCAAAGTTGGAAGGACAACTTGCTTTGCGAAGATTTTTTTAACCCCCAAAAAAACTTTTGTTTTTGTGTGCAGTTCCATGGATTTCGGAACCTAACTATCCGTTTTCCCATGGTTTACTTCAAACTACGGGAATGTCTTCCTGATCACTCTTCATCACAGTGTGATGTCATTGAAATCAAGGTCCTGTTAGGGTGGCACGGTGGCACAGTGGTTAGTACTGCTGCCTCACAGCACCAAGGTTCAATTCCTGGCTTGGGTCTGTGGGTTTGCTCTGGTTTCCTCCAAAGAACATGTTGGTTAGATGCATTGGCCATGCTAAATTCTCCTTCAGTGTACCTGAACAGGTGCCAGAACATGGTGACGAGAGGATTTTCACTGAATGCATTGTGGTGCTAATGTAAGCCAAATTGTGAAACCAATGAATCAATTTAAGCAGATGAATGGTAACCCTGAAATTATATTGTTTCCTTACAAAAACATTGTTGTTGTATTTCTTAGTTATGAAATGTAATGTGCTGAGATCCCTCAGTAACTTTGTGGCTGAGTGCACCGTGATACTGAGTTTAGTTATTGGTTGGAGCTGAGTTAATGGATCTCAATTGGGGTGTTGGTGAAGTGAGCCTCAGACTTCCTTAAGACAAATTCAAATCGAATAGGGCTGATGTGTCTCTACTATTGGTTGGGGTGAAGACAGGATTTGGCTAATCTGTGATGCCTATGTAGGTGAATATCTAGCTTGATGTTGCCTAAACTATTTTATGAAGAATAGTCATGGTGAGGTGGATACCGGACAGTTCAAGGGACACATCAGCAATGCACAGCATTAATTGAGAGAGGGGAAAATTCAGAGAGAAGATGTTTGCATTTGAAAATAAAGATTAGTAGGATATAACAGGTACATCGTGATAATAAACTGTTACCTTGCATTTATTAAGTACATTGGGATGACAGAGGGAGCATATTTCCTGGTAAATGGAATACATCCGATTTGCTGTTACTGAACACGTTCCAAATTTTACCTAGTTCCCAACTTTATGCAACAACTCTATCAAAGGTCGTTATTTACACCAGAATAAACAACTGTAGAATTACACAAAGGTCATAAAATATAGAAGCGTAACCAAGGCAAATGCAACCACATATCGACTTAAATCTTATTCAACATCGAGCATTTTTCCTTTTCAGCTTCATAAGGCAAATTGGAGTTTAAAAAAAAATCTTTACAAACTCAACAGTGGCTTTTTAGGGGAAATATCTGAGTATCTTTCAACTTCGATTCATTTCGCTGTCTGTAAATTTATTTTAGTGTCTCCTTCAGCATGCTAATGGAGGGAAAAGTGACAAGAATGAGTTAGACATACATGTCAGGAGGTAGGGTCAGCTCTTGGCTGTGGGATGTTAATTTTTATCCATTAATGAAATTTATCCTCTTTCCTGTCTCCTTCTTTTTAAAAAATAAAGAGGCCTTTTTGAGAGAGCATCATAGACTTTTCACACAAGCGTGGGGGGGACCACAGGGGCAAGATAAGGTAAGAGGCTGACAATCTTCAGGTGATTAAGGAGACTCAAAGGCTAGGTAGACCTACAAAATGAATAACTATGGACCCAGAACCATGCCATAAGGCTCAATGGCTTGTGATTTGCAAGTTGATAAGACAAGAAGATTAATAATCCTGCATGATAATGGCTGCTCCTTCTCAGCTGGGGAGATGGTAATGATCTGATATTGCTGTAGGAGCAGTTCACTATGCTGAGGAGAGGAGGGTGTGAATTCACTCATCCCAATTGGCCCCGAGGATATAGAGGTTTTGAAAAATGTGAATGCAGTAATAATTCTAATTAGATATAAAGTTTTTAATAATTTTGCTGAAATGAAGACTTCAAAGATTGTATTTTGCAGCATTGAAGCCCATAACTCCTGAGTGACAGTTTTGGTTAATTTGCAAGTTTTCAGATCAAACTTTGCCCCTGGCTTCATGCTAAGGGTAAAATAAAATGTCATTTTCTTTCTCCAGCGCTGTTAAGCATCTTATTTGGGCAGGTGTGCTGACTACTCGTAATGCAGCAACCTAAGCTGCACCAAAGGTGCCCATTTATACATATGCTAAAAGGGGAAATTAATAGCACAAATAAAATCAGTGTTAATAAAAGCAATCAATCAGTGAGAAAAATGTACTGCAATATACTGTATAAAAGTTTAAAGAAGAATCACAACCATCTTCTTGTATATTAAAAACAGATTAAGTAGCAAACATATGATTAGGTTGTCACTGTATATTACATTCCTACAATGCATATATTATATATGAAAAGAGAATAAATTAAATCCTTCTATGTAGAAGGGATTATATCATCTGACATCTTGGTATTTAAACAGTTCTTGGTAATAGCAGTGTGTATGCTGTAATCTCTACAATTGTTAGAATGTATTTAAGCATTCAAACGAAAATGCTAAAAATTCAAATTTAAAAAAAAATCAAACACTGTCAAAACTAGTTTTATTTGAATATGTTTATAAGCATTTTGTAATAGCGAACAATGTATGCATAGGATATTAATATGAGGAAACATTCAGCAGAGCAGCATAATTATTGAACGGATTGAAGGAAATATATAATTACTGGGGACATAGCAGAGCAGCATTTGCACAAAATTGCACAGAGAACAAATAGAAAAATATAATAGCCCCGGCCTTTTTTTCCACAATAAGGTGAATATTTAATACATGAAATACAGTACCATATTTGGAACTTACATTTCACCAATTAGAAATGTTATAAATGGAACTCATTTTATTGTTTCAAGTTGTTAAAATTAGCGAGTGTAACGCCATCACTGTTTTTTTTCTAATTGTACCCCGTACCATTCAATTCTGTAATTTTTACTTAATTATGGCAGTCAGTTTTTCAAATGACATGGATCCACATTTGCATAGGTCACTATTAAATAAATGAATTGCTGAAATTGCTGCGGCATTTAACTGTCAGCTCTGGTGGATGATGAGAGTGCTTCGAATGTTCTCCTAACACCATTTAATGTGTTAATAATAGGTATTAATTTGCAATTAAAAGGCCATGATACTGAGTGCATGAAACAGTTAAAGTAAAAACAGTTAGGTTGCAATATTTAGTACTCACCTTCCTGAGCCGTGCAGATTTTCTTTTGCAAGTAGCTTGAAATTTTGATACGGTAATAAAAAGAAATGAATAAGACAATTTAGGCGAAAAATGTGACATTGGTTAAGAATTTGTTTATGGACTAGAATGCCCTTCATAACTGATCATTCTCAACTTCATAATTAGTCATTATAATATCTTTATCTTTATACAATATGCAATTGAGAGTGACTCTCACTTTGATCTGTGGTAGAGATGTAAAATGCACCATAATTGGCAGTGTTGCAAATCCTATCTCTTGTAACCTACTGCTTAATTCAAATGATGTTAGAATGTCTCCATATCAAATAAATATATGCCCGGGTGCACAATGGTAAGAAAACAATTTTAAACAGACCCTTTTTCAGTTATGTATATGTAAAAATGAACTTAAAACAGCAAAGTGGAGGTTAGGTGACAAACGTACACTCCCTTTAACATTGCTGTTGTGGCCTTTGACATCGTGTGAAAATCTTCACACTGTGCTCTCGGGTTACTTATTCCTTCTCCTTCCCTTCCGATGCATAATAGACAGGGGAATATATTTTACAATACAGAACATTCTTAGAAATGCAATTGTTGTTTTTTTCATTTTTTAACAAAAATCTATTTAGAAAACGCTAATACACAGTAACTTAATTGTTAACGTAAGCCTGCTTGTGACACTATACTAATAAATAAAACGTAACACATTGTAAACAATCTGAAGTGCAACATTTAAATCTGTGCAGCACCTTTAAAGTGATGTTATGACCTGGGTGGAGAGGGTAAATTAAGCTCCTTGTGCTACACATACACATTTATTTACAATACTTGCTAATTGTTCATTTTGCATAATGTTTACTGCTGCTTTTGGATAGCTCTGATGTGGCCAGCCTTGCCAGGGAAAAGCTGTGACAAATCTACTCCTAGTTTTCTAAAATCTTCAAACCCCAGTGAAGAATGCAAATATCAGATTGTATTCACAATAATAGATACCTGGGAGTGATTATAAGACAGTAATCCAATTGAAGGGTTCAGATAGCAGTCACCATGAGTAAATCTTAGGAGGTTACTATCCATTGTTTGAATTCCTTGATTAAATCGGAGCATTGAGAGGATTTCATAATTATGGTTTATAATATCTACTACTTCAATTTTATGACAATGTTTTATTTGGTTTTGGGGCTTTTTTTTGATGGCAACATTGGATTAGATCTGATGCCTATCAATGCCCTCCATGCCCTTGATAACACTGAAGGACAATGATTTTGATATCATTACTGACGATTATCAGTTGATTGTTGAGAGGCTATATTCAGTGTATAATACAAACTGATAGCTTTTACACATACATTAGTGCAAAGTGTTTGCTTATGGCAGAACTATCACAATAATGCGTGCACATTATGGGAAAAAGAACAGAACAGAAACATAAGTTGATTTTCCCTACAAGTTAATTCAAGAAGAAAAAAGCATGATTTCTGAAACATGAACTTGAATGTTTTGCAGACATGGGTGCAAAGGTTTTTTTTTCCTTTTTTTTGTCAAATGATCCTTTCAAATTGCTTTAATTATAGATTCTAATCCTGTTTGATTGCAAATTTGAAATGACAGGAGTTATTGAGCATTCAAATGTATCATATTTTGACATGAGCTGAATGCCGCAGATTAGTGATTGACATTAAGCATGTTAGAATTTACGTTACAGCACAGATAAACTCACTGGTAATATAACACTCAAATTCAAGCAGTAATGAGTAATGAGGTAAAAATTGACTTTGTCTATCGTCACATCCCCCACAGGGAAGAATAATGAAGCCTGTATCTGTTGCCAATCAAAAGTGGCTTTTCTATTCCCCCAAAACATGGTGCCAGGGATAGTCTTGGCAAACGAGGTGCAAATACTGGGTGAAGAAATAAAGAGAGTTTGATGAGTCCATCTGGTAGAAAATAGGACAGAGCTAGGTTAGGCTTTGCTTCAATATGATACCAGCTCCCCAATGAAATCATTTGACTGAAACCATAGCAAATGGCTGAATTTATATCTGTCACTTAATGGTTTGTTGAGAAATTAGCACTTTACTCTCTTGGTAACACTGATTAATATGCTGTACTTTGTGGGAATGAAGTTACGGAAAGAAATCACAGGCGGAAATAGTGAACTGGAAGTTTGTGAAATGCAATTAAAAAAATACATAATTACCACAAAAGTCACTTAGCAAAGAATGCATGATGGTTCTGCTTTGGGAGTCTGTGCTTGATTTCCTATGAAAATTAATCGGCTATCAAACAATCTTCAGCCACTGAGAATGATTATAAAAGGGAAGAAAATGCCCTTTGTGTAGGTGAAACGTGTCGTGGACTGTCATCGTAATATACCTCAGTGAAATGAAGGTTAATTCTGATGTACAACCTGCATGACAGTCATTATCAGTGAATCATGAAAATAAATTAAGCTACTGAAATAGATACGTTCTCCTCTCATACACAGCGGGTATCCTGTGAGGAATGGACAGATGAACTTTACAGATTATTATTGGAAAATAGTGTGGAATTCAATTAATGCACCTAAAGACACCTTTATAGAGGGCAGCCATAATTTAAATGACAGCGGGAAGTAATTTTGCTGGGTATAAGTCAAATTTTCAGAATTTCATGTTCTACATTATTAATTCTAACAAAAATCTTCTAAAGATGTCTCTCAGTCTTTTTTCTGAAAGAGGCAGAATCTTTATTCAAGGAGGATTTCACTAAATTTAAAGTAATTTCATAGTTGTATTTAACTATCCTGGCATTTTCCATATGAAATAAAGCCTTATTCTTTGGAAGAATTCTCGTAAAATTGGTTATATTCCCCTGAACATCAACCTCATTTTTTTTTCCTCTTTTTGCATTCGATGCCGTTAGGTGCTCTGAAAGTGATAGAGTAAGATCCGTGAATTCACATCGCAAAGCAAATAAATGATAGTTCTGTTTTCAGAAGTTCAGAGGAGGAGAAAATGGAACACCACACAATAGGGTAAATGGCAACCTTCAACATGAAAGGTTAACCTTAATCCAAGCAGGCAGCTGACAAGCTGCGGTACACGTTGAATCCATACTGTGTGACCCTCCCACAGACCTCTTTTATCCATTAATCTACAGTTCTTTTAGTAGCAATCTGAATTAGTGCAGCAACAGGGCATATCCCACTGATTAGTGTATATCATTCAACTGGCTGAAATTATTGAGAGCTGAAATCAAAACGCTTTTCTTGAGCATTCGGTTTATTTCCCTTTCATACATAACTCATGGCAACAGTGCTATTTTTAATTTTCCTTGTCATGCAACAAGTTCAAATGTGGAGACCAGGGCATCTTTCTGTTTCCCCGCCTTTGCCCCAACCTCCCTACTCACTTCCCAAAAATTATAGGAATTTTTTTCCCCCTATTTTGCAGTTAAAAATCAAGGCTAGAATTTTACCGCTCCACTCACCCCTCGTCTGCAGGGAACCGTAGTGGACGAAAGGCGGACAATGGAAAGGCCTGTTGACCTTGGGTGGGGTTTTACAGTTCTGGGACAAGTGAGGTTGTAAAATCCCACCCCAAATGCCATTTTTCATCCTGATACCTGGAACTTCCAGTCCAACGAGGTTCATATTCCATTTCAACCATTTCTTTTGGCCTTTTTAGCATTACTAATTGGTGATCCATTATTCAATGTCTTTAGCACACTTTTCACATATGCTAATGCAACAGCCATGGCCCCTTTACAAAAATGTTTAAGCTCAAAGAGATTCATTGGAGAAACGGTATATATAAAAGCCAGCTGTACATATTTAAAAGGAAACACTTGTGATTTGAACTTGCTGTAGTCTCAATGTACAGAGCTAGGAGTTATGATGTAAATATGGCATGCCGCAATGAAAACCATTCCAAAAATACATTGCATTCTGGTACAATGGACTGACTGCAGTCGATGCTCCTGCCCTTAAAGTGGTGCATGTTCGATAATGATGGCATAAATTGGACAAAAACTGCCATGCCAGAAATTCCTCCAATCACACCAAAACTGCTCTTTGTTTGAGTTAAAACTTAGCAAGTAAAGGTTGAGGCAGTGGATCCTGAATGTTCACAGACTTCATCTAAAGCAGCGGCTTTGAGTGAAGTGAATAGGAAAATTCTCGATTGTGTAGCTAAGGAATAGTTCTGTGAGTTGCTTTGCTGCATGGTTTAGATCAGGGAATCTTGTGCTTCCTATTCTTCTTTCATGGAGCCCCTACTTCTGGAAGTAGTGCAGGAGCAGAAGGAAGATGAAACACTAAAGGAATGCAGCTTAAAGCTAAGGAGTAGACAACTAACTGGAGGAATATCCTTGCACTAAAGTTTATCGATCACATTGCTCCTTCAGTCTTGCCTGCTTAATGGTTCTGCTTGGCATCACAGATGAATGTCTGGGCCAGAATTCTCCAGCTGTTCATGCCAGCAGGATTCTCTGATCCCACTGGCAGTGCACCTATGAGCATGGGTTTCCCACCAGTGTGGGGTGATGGCAATGGGAATTCCCATTGATTGCAGGGGGACCAGAGAATCCCACTACTAGCAAACATTATGCCACTTCCTGCTGGTGGGAAACACATGGCTGGGAGGCAGGAGAATCTTGCCCCTGAAGACTACCAACACTTATACGGTCAGCATTAGTTAACTGGAGATCTACTGAATGGATCTGATAATGAAAAACAAATGGAAACAATCTAGAGATGGATCTTGAAGATTTCAAGTGATGGGGCTGTGGCTATTTCCTTTAGCAGCTTGTTTCGACTGGAATTGTCATTGGGAAGAAAGATTGTTAATACACTACCTTAGGAACAAACGGTCTTTGTACTTTGTGTGGATGGCTACCTTGTATTTTGTCATTGCTGGAAGGCACCAGATATTTGTTCCTATCCATTCCCACAATTATCCATTCCAAATTTTATAGAGCATTGGTTAGATCCTTTGCTGTAGTGATTCCAATCTTGCTTCATGCAGTATCATGCAACACATCTTTGCTTCAACCTCATTTATATATCTCTTGTCAAATAAGGATCCCACAAAACTTGTATATTCCAGGATGGGAAGAACAAATGGCTGGTAAGCTATAATTCTGATAGATTTGTTGCAATGCCAAAGGTTCCATTCTCAGGAATCCAAGAACCCTATTAGTTTCGGATTTTATCTGCTGAATGTAGAATTGCCATTGAAGATTGGTCTGAAGATGAACCCCCAGGTGAGGTTGTATATTTGATTGCTGGAGAATTTGACATCAGAACTTAAATTTATCTCCTATGAACCCTTTCTCGGTAATGCACCTGATGTAGCATTTTTGGCATTGACTGCCATCTCCCATTGGTCGTGCCATTTTGGTAATTTCAGAAGATCCTCTTGTAGTGAATGGATGTGGTCTTGCATTTCCCCTGAGGCATGAACCATGCAGTAGGAAGGCAGGGGAGAAATTGTACATGTGGTAGCAAACTAACATTAAATTCCTGCAAATATAAACTCAAGGGAAAGACTAAATTCAGAACTGTAGACATTCTGATCGGAATTCTCCCATTTTCATGCTTGCTGGACACTTAGAATTATTCTCACAAAATTCCTTCCTATGTTACAAAGTAATTTTACTTTGCACATGTATATTTACAACAATTGTTTTTTATATCCACCACTGCAGTCCCTGGTGCCATCCTTGTGCTATTCTTAAATCTGTCACTGAAGGCCTAGTTTGCACATTTCTTGGCCACATAGTGGTAACACAACAAGCATCTTAAGACTGAGGGGAGCCTTATCATCTCAGGACTTCTGACTGCGAGGAAGATTCTTCAACAAGCTGCATTATCACTTCAAACGCAGGCAACACACTCTGATTAGTTTCATGGTCAATAGAGCAGAAGAAGCCAGACTGAGATAAGTTTGAAATTATTTTCATGGAGCCAGAAAAGCAGGAGTGTTTCTGAAGACTCTGAAAAATAATCTAGGCTGCTGCTGGCGGCCTGAGGGCACCCGTCAATTATCGTGCCCCCCACCAAGCCCCCAAACTGTACTGACCTTGCTGCTGGCTAAGACAGCGGAACAGTCTCCATTCTTAATCCAGCATTGAGATATTCACTGGCATCATTAAGCTTATCACCTAAGAATCCCTACAAAATTTCTATAGTTCAGAAGGAGGCTATTTGGCCCATCAAGTCTGCACTGACTAGAATTCCACCCAGGACCTATCCCGTAACCCCACACATTTACCCTGTTTGTTCTGCTGACACGAAGGGGCAATTTAACATGGCCAATCAATCTAACCCGCACATCTTTAGATTGTGGGAGGAAACCAGGGCACATGGGGGAAACCCATGCAGACAGGGGGAAAACTTGCAAACTCCACACAGACAGTGACCCAAGGCTGGAATCGAACCTGGGTCCCTGCTGCTGTGAAGCAGCAAGACTAACCACTGTGTTACCCTTCCGCCACCACCCACCTTGCGCCTTGCGACAAATTAAACTGAGGCCTAAAATTGCTTCCAACTCTTTGCCATAGTTATGAATGATTTGGTTGTTGTGTCCAAATGTCACAATAGATCCTACTGGATGAAGGGAGGAGCCTAATATGAACTATTACAAGATATTTATTACACAGAAACGTGCCATTTCGCCCAACGGGTCCATGTTACTGTTTACACTCCATACAGACCTTCTTCCAGGCGCTTTCATCTAACTCTAACATCACTGGATGGCATGGAGGCACAGTGGTTAGCACTGCTGCCTCACAGAGCCAGAGACCTGGGTTCGATTCCTGGCTTGGGTTATTGTCTGTGTGGAGTTTGCACATTTCCCTCAAGTCTGCATGGGTTTCCTCCAGGTGCTCCAATTTCCTCCCACAGTCCAAAGATGTGTGGGTTTTGCTGATTTTCTATGCTAAATTGCTCCTTAGTGTCAGGGGGACTAGTAGGATAAATATGTGGGGCTATGGGGATAGGGGGCTGGGTGGAATTGTGGTCGGTGCAGACTCAATGAGCCAAATGGCCTCCTGCTTCACTGTACGGATTCTATGATTCATATCCATTGCATCTGTTCTCCATCATGCTTACCTGGGATTTCCTTTCATCCCAAATACTCCATCCAGCCAGCGATGTCCATGTCCCATGAATGAATAAAAAAAACTCCCAAAAATCTCAGTTTCCTGACTGTGAAATCCATCCCCTCCTCCACCTACGTCACCCCCTGCCTCAGGAAAGACCACGGCCAATGTTTCTAGTCAATGAAACTCGGCTTTGATGAAAGGTCAGTGACCTTTCAGTGTTGCTGTCCATGGATGATGCATGACCTCCAGAAGGAAGCCATTTGGCCCATCGAGTCTGTAATGACAACAATCTCATCCAGGTGCATGGATGCTTCCTGACCTGCTGATCATTTCCAGCATTTCCTTGACTCTAGTCAAAAGGTCTTGTGGGTGTAAAGCAAAGGGAGAGGTTTTCCTGAAGGTGGTGATGCTTTGATTAGATTTGATTGCTACACTTCTGCTGCAATTCACACTGAGTAAATAAAACAACTAGCTCCGTTTCCTTTCGGTAAACACATTTCCCCCAGATTTCTTATTGGATTTAAGAGTGAGTATTTTATATTTATGACCTATTGTTCTAGCTCTGATATCTGAAAATCCAAAGTTGATGGAGGATGTTTTGGAGGATGAAGGCAAGACGAATTTAATGTTGCAGCCATGTGCAGACCTTATCAACAAAATTAAAGAAAAAACTTACATATTCGTGGGCAGCTCACTCATTGGCCTTTCCTTCATGCCCCTTACTGTCTGCCAAACCAGTGTCTCCCACCCACTGGCCAGACCTTCAAGCAGAAGCTAATGCATTTACTTTACAGCAGATCTAACAGCATCTGTAGAGAGACAATAGAGCCAATGTTTCGAGTCTGGCTGACCTTCCGTATAAAGGGTCGCCCAGACTCAAAATGTTGGCTCCATTCTCTCTCCACAGATGCTGTCAGGCCTGCTGAGATTTTCCAGCATTTTCTGTTTTTGTTTCCGATTCCAGCACCCGCAGTCATTTTTCTTTTATCTTTGCGCTTCCTCCGACAGAACAGGCTTGAAGGGTTGAATTTACCTACTTCTATTCCTAATTTCGATCTTCTCTTATGCAAATGAGGCTGAAAGAAGACAAAGTTGTGGGGAGACCTGGTGCTAGGGTGGAAATTATTCCAATCTGGTTTAAATTTAGGTTTGAAATCTCTTCATTTGCTATTTGTGGTTTATAATAAACGATAACCACAATTAAATATCAAGGGGAATGGAATAACTATAGGCTAGAAATGTACCACATGCTTCACCAGTGACACAGCTAGCACACTGGCATTATATCACAGGAATGCATGATGCAAATTTCTGAATGTAATTTTGGCTTAGAATGAATCCTCGACCCAAATCATACAACTTCAGAGTGGCAAAGTATTGTCCTGAAGTGAGAAAGGTAAAGTTAGAAGGTAAGACACCTTACTTCACATAAATTAGGATCCTGCAGCTTGAGATCTAGTGTCCATTGGATTCTTTCTATCTAAGTTTGAGGTTAAAGTTTATTTATTAGTGTCACAAATAGGCTTACATTAACACTGCAATAAAGATACTGTGAAAATCCCCTAGTCGCCACATTCTGGTGCCTGTTCGGGTACGCTGAGGGAGAATTTAGCATGGCCAAAGCCATGTTGGTCCCAGGGGTGGGAGTTTAAGGGACACCCTGGGGGTTGGGGGGCTTTGAGAGCAATTGAGGATAGGCCGTGGGGTCCCAGAGGGAAGGCCACCCATATTTGAAGGGACCATCGGATTGATATGCCCCCCTCCCCCACTTCCCACCCAAGATGGAGAAAAGTTTTCTTCCCACTCTGTTTGCACTCACTCTTGATGTGGAAATGCTGACGTTGGACCGGGGGTGGGCACATTAAGAAGTCCCACAACACCAGATTAAAGTCCCAGCAGGATTATTTGGAATCATGAGCTTTTGGAGAGCTGCTCCTTCATCAGGTGATGGAGAAGAAGGTTCACAAACATGGCATATATAAGCAAAGACACAATTGCAAGGTAATTACAGATTGGAATGTGAAGAATAGTTGGAATGCCAGTCTTTACAGGCAATCAAGTCTTTACAGGTCCAGACAATGCGAATGGAGAGAGAAAGATAATGACCAAGTTAAAGAGGTGTGAATTGTCTCAAGCTAGAACAGTTAGTGGGTTTTGCAAATCCAGGTCAGATGGTGGGGGTTTCATGTAGTGTGACATAAACCCAAGATCCTGGTTGAGGCCATCCTTATGCGTGTGGAACTTGGCTAAAAGTTTCTGCTCGGCGATTCTGCATTATCATGTGTTTTGAAGGATGCCTTGAAGAATGCCTACCCGAAGATCGAAGGCTGAAAGTCTTGACTGCTGAAGTGTTCCATGACAGGAAGAGAACACTCTTGCCTGGTGAAAGGTAAATAATGGGTGAAAGGATGGATTTCCGACCTGAGGCCCTGCTCGTCCAACCATGAAATTGCATCTGGATTGAGGTGGGCGGGAATCCCATTCGTACAATTCTACCCTCTCCCTTGGCGCCTCGGAATCTGCCTTTGGGGGTGGCCAAGTTCTTTTCCCCAATTCATTGTAAACATCTGTCTCTTGTATCGATTCTGCTCTGAGGAAGCACACCATGAAGTTCTCCAAAAAAGTTCAACTCTTGAATAAAACAGTGAATAGTAATTTATCTGCCTGACTTTCAACAGCTTCCGTTTGCTATGATTTACATTTATCGTTTGAATTTAACCCCACAAGCTGACCTGTGATATGCAAATAGCTAATGTCAGAGACTTCATTTTCAGGTGCCTCTTTTATCCCACTTCACGGACTGTATGATTCTTTTCATTATCACTGAAAACCCACTTAGTCAAACGACTGCGGTGCTCTTGCGAAAGTACCACACTGACAAAATTACACCTTCTATCTCCACTCAAGTAATGAATATATTTTTGCATTAATGTTTAACCTGATGTTGCCTCGTTAATGTTAAGTTTCAGAAAAAAGAAAGGTAGCTGAACTTTAATGAAAGAAAATCACAAAATTCCAAGGATACGAATATTAGTTGATTTGTTCTACAAAAGCTTTGTCAGATAGTGAATTTGTTGCTGCTTATTGAACATTTGTGTCATATTAACTGACAAACCATGCACAAAGCTGGTGAACATAAGGAAAGACCAACACAGTAGAGCCATCTTCTGACTGCATTAAAACAAATGTGCCAGAATGTATTGTGGGGCGTGGGTTGTTGAAAGAAAGTTGGCCAGCGGCGAGGCAACTGGAACAAGCCCATCTCATAGCCAGAACACACCTGGGGAGGACCCAACTGTTGAGAGTGAGACTTGCGCTCCTCAGTTAGAGGATGTCCTGCCCTTGGGGGCTATCAGCCAATCTAATTGGCCACCAGCTCCACAGCTCAGTGGTGGGCATTTCCAGGACCTCAGAAAGTACCAGGATGAAGAAGGGTCACTGCTCCAGTAAGGTAAGGCCCAGGTTTTATTGGGCAGTGAGCGATCCTAGAATGTATGGAGGAGTTGGACAGGCAGGTGCTGCCGTGGCGCAGGCGGCACAGAAGGAAGGGAGTGTTCAGGATGTGTGCACAGCATCCCCTGAATGAATATTTCTCCCACACCCCATTCTCTCCCTGCTCTTTTTCATGAAAGGCAGCATTTGGGTGGCATGGTGGCACAGTGATTAGCACTGCTGTGCCAGGGACTCAGATTCAATTCCTGGCTTGGGTCACTATCTGTGCGGAGTCTGCACGTTCTCCCCATGTCTGCGTAGATTTCCCCAGGGAGCTCCGGTCTCCTCCCACAGTCTAAATGACATGCTGGTTAAGTGTGTTGGCCATGCTAAGGGAAAGTAGCGGTGGGCTAGCTGTCCAAAACATTTTATCTTCCACTCCGCTCCTCCCACTACAATGGAAACTGGAAGGGAGGACACATAAAATCCAGCCATTTGAATCTCAAAAATAACTCTTGTACTGTTTATTATTTTAAAAAAGGATCAGTTCTTCTTTGTTGGAAAAATAACACGGCCAATGCGGCATGTATTTATTTTTGTTCAGTTCTTCTCCTCATCCACCTTCTCCCAGCACCCTGCAGTTTCATTTGCTTGCTCCCTTATCGTACATTGTACCCCAGCTCGAACAAACTTTAGTTTATGATCAGCAGTAAAATGGTCAGAATTGGAAGGGGTAAATGCAATGTCAGTTTGAAGCTTCTGCCTTGAGGGTCATGTGCTTGCACCATGACCCAGAGCAAAGCAAGCAAACAATAGATTCATCTTTCTAGATTCAGATTGCCCATTGTAATTTTATCTATAATCAAGACATTTCTTTTAAAAAAGGCAAAATGCAAAGTGTTGTGGCGAATTCTGTCCAGCAAGATATGTTAACTAAAGCCCTCAGATAAATCGCAAGCAATTTCTCCGGAGCTGCACATCTGACTCTTTGGATGTAGTGAACTTAGCATTGCTATTTTCTATTTGATTTTTCTTCACAGTGTTATGTGACCTTTTAGTGAAAGAAGCCCTTGTTTGCAAGGTTGAAATCTGTTACAAATATTTACCATCAGGGAACGCGACAGCATGGCATTTTGCCAGCCAGACTGACTGTAAAAATTTTGCGGCACATTTTGGAACAATTTACCACCGCGCTGCTGGAAATCGCAAACCCCAGTTCTTTTTTAAAATGAGTTCAAGCTGTCTTACACTGGAATTCTACACCAGATAGTTATAAATTCAATATGCTCAGCCAGCTCGAGTGTTTAATTTTTTTTTAATTAACTTTCTCTTATACGACCGCCAGACTTTTTTTTTCGCAGACAACTTTACTAGGCATTGGCATGCAACAAACTGAATGGTGGTAGATACAGGAAATCCTAATCTTGACTAACTGACAAGATTTAAATTGAGAAGACATCTTCTGCTGATTAGCTCCCACACCCACAATTATCCAACAGGGGTGTCAAGCAAGGTTTAACATCGCCTCTGATTCTGGTCTCAGGAGAGATCAGAGAGGAAATGCAATTGCTTTTAATAACTGCTGTCTTCTGAACATGTAGACTCCCCAGCTGCACAATTTCTAGCCATTCAAGCTCCCTTCAAAATTAACCTTTCCAGTGAAAATATAATTTCACACAAAATGAACCACCAAGTGATTTTCAGCATAATTTATTCAAATTGCTGAACTCTGAACAGCAGAGCAATCTGCAGTCCGAACCGATCCATGAATCAAGAAAAGTTTATGTACCCAACTGTCTCCCGGCAAATATGGCACTAATTTTAACATTCTCGGAATTCTTCATGGATGCGCCACGGCAGCACCTGCCTCTCATTTAAATTCAATTGATCTGAATTTTTTTGCAAATAAGATTCCATTGCTTTCCATATCATAAAACAGGGATGTGAGACCTTGCTGTTAAAGCACATATTGTGCAAGTTAGGACGCCAGTATTTACCACGTTACAACTCGTCAATGTACTCATCATCTTTCAGTTAAATTAAAAATGTTTCTCCCTATACATTGATCGCATCTGTATTTTAAATGAGTCTGATTTTTTTTAAACTCATTTGCATTTTTCACTTAATTGCAATTTTTTTTACCTTTATTTTGAAGGTTGTTCAGTTAAATGGTTGACTAGTTTTACAGTGCTGTCATAATATTTTTATGTGTTGGAGATGTTATGCTTTAGTGAAATATGATTCACTAATCATATCAGCAGATAGTGAGCCCACAGTGGAAGTGCTTAGCAAAGCTATTGACTCGTGTGACCTGGGGCAAAGCTCCAGGTGCTGATGTTATACCACCTGCACTCATCCAACATGGGAAATCAGCATTCCTGCAGTTATTTGCAGAAACTTCTCTATCTCGGCTGGAGGGAGGGGTTGGTGCCACAGGATATATGTGATTGTGACCCAAATCAAGGATAAGGGTGACCACAGCGATTGCAACAACTATTGGGGCATCTCCTTGCTAAGTATCACGGGAGATGCATTTGTCTTTGTTGTCCCTGTCAGATCTTGTCTGGATTCATCAGTCCCAAATGCCATAGTGGTTATAGTCTTGGAGATCTCCTCAGTCCAGCAGCTACAAGAGAAATGCCACAAATAAAGGGCACCACTGTATATTGCCTTATCGATCTTACCAATGCATTTGGCCATGTGGGCAGAGCTGACCCATTTATGCTTCTGGTTGCTTATCTAGGGTCGGATTTCTCTGGGATTCTCCGGTCCTGCCAGCAGCACACCCCTGCCCATGGGTTTCCCACTGGTATGGGGTGACATCAATGGGAATTTCCATTGACAGTGGTGGGACCAAAGAATCTTGTCTCTAGCTGGCAGGAAACACATGGCTGGGAGGCCAGAGACCCGTGAGCTCCCCTCTTCATAACAATATGATGGATGTGGTCAGCTATGACACTACGTCAGCTATGTTAGCTATCATCTGAGCCCTTTTAAATCCACAGTGGGGTCAAGCAGGGCTGTGTCCCAGCACTGACACTCTATGGTATATCCCTCTCTTTGCTGCTATCTTATACTTCAGGATGTGTACAGAGACTGCCTACTTGCAATCTAGAACTAATGGAAAACATTTAGCCTTACTCTCCTGAACCGGCACTGTCGATGCTGCACTAACGTTCCATACGTAGGATCAACTGCAGTGCCTAATGGACTGACCCTCTCAGGAAGGAAAATTCCTGGTTCAGCCATACCACCATCTATCAGCATTGACAATGTAATACTGGAGGCTCTACAATCACCAACACTTTGCTACTTGATGCTGAAATCAATGCACATCACAAAAGCTACAATTGTTGTATCAGAGCTGAGTAAGTGAGCGTGGAGCAACAGTATCCTGACTGAGAACACCAGACTCTGAGTCTTCCAAGCCTATGTCATCAGGGCACTGCTCTACAGTGGTGAGACCTGGACAAAATAGGCTAGGCAGTAAGGAAGCTAGGCTGGACGATTTCCACGTTCATTGTCTCCAGAATTATCACCAATATCTCTTGGCAGGACACAGAGGTCCTGGATTGTGCTAATTCCATTGACATTCGCTCGTTGCTGAATAAATAACTGGTTGGATGACTTTCATTGGATGGATGACGTCCGTATCCCAAAGACCTTCTGCCTGGCGAATTGACCATGGAGTCCCAACCCTGCAGGCAAGGTATGATTTTGACACTGACAAGTGGGAGATAGTCCTTCAAGGCATTGACCTCTGGAGGCAGCAGACTGTTTCAAAGAGTATTGGAAGAGACGAGCTGAATTGAAAAGCTCAGTTGGCTAAAAAGACGGAAAACAGATACCAGCAAATTGTGCACTTTCTTAGCTCACAATCAACTCTGCAGCAAATGCCAGAGTGAGGCACCAGGCAATGCCTAGCACAGAGTTGACCATCACAAAGCAAGCCATTGTCTTACGAGAAGAAAGCCTGCCACCAGTTTAAAAACAAAAAAAACCCCTAAGGAAACAGAGCAAGGGCTTAAAGGCCAAGTAGTTTGGTCAGAAATAAGAAAGTGTCATTTAATTCTGTGTTTCAAATCTAACAAATTAATTTTAGCTCCATTCTGTTAAAATAAAGATCCAACCCATCTCAATACAGAATGAAACGATATCTTTT
Organism: Carcharhinus amblyrhynchos; assembly: GCF_965287045.1. Taxonomy (NCBI): domain Eukaryota; kingdom Metazoa; phylum Chordata; class Chondrichthyes; order Carcharhiniformes; family Carcharhinidae; genus Carcharhinus; species Carcharhinus amblyrhynchos. The sequence goes on from NC_137329.1 coordinate 101,531,666, forward strand.
GCTGCAGAAATACTCAGCTAGTATTAATACTGCCAAAAATAATTTACTGCATAATACTTGTAAATGCTGGCTGGTACCATGGGGAGTCAAACTCTTTTCTGGGTATTTGCCCTCTAACAAGATGAAAATGTTTATTCATTTTCCATAAATTACTAGGTGTTGCAGCATGTGGCTGCTTCTGCTGATTTTCAGATGAGCAAATATTTTATACTTTATATTCCATCTAACCAAGTGAACAGCAGTTTTTCTGCTAATGTGTTTGTTTGTATGTATTGCTGTCTGTCTCTTATATGGTGTGCTTGTGTCTTTCATTAAGGCCTGTCTCACCAAGAATATTGCCGTTTTCTTCATTTCTCCCATGCAAACTAACATAATGTGCCGAAGCAGAATGGATAAGTTGTTAACACGTCAGAGGCAGTATTTGCTGATATGTCAAGGAAACTTGGTCGTATTTCATCTGTGAACTTGCCCACAGTGGTTCCTGTGACAGAGCATGAGGGCGTACTTAATTTTATTCTTTTTTTATTCATTCGTGGGACAGGGACGTTGCTGGCTGGCCAGCATTTATTGCCCATCCCCAGTTACCCTTGAGAAGGTGGTGGTCACCTGCCTTCTTGAAATGTTACAGTCCACATGCTGTGGGTTGACGCACAATGTCTTTAGGGAGGCAACTCCAGGATTTTGATCCAGTGACTGTGAAGGAACGGCGGTTTATTTCCAAGTCAGGATGGTGACTGGCTTGGAGGGGAACTTGCAGGTAGTGGTGTTCCCATGTATCTGCTGACCTTGTCCTTCTAGTAGTCGTTGAGTTTGGAAGATGCTATCTAAGGATCTTTGGTGAATTGCTGCAGTGCATCTTGTAGATAATATACACTGCTGCTACTGAGCGTCAGCGGCGGAGGGAATGGATATTTTTGGATGTGGTGCCAATCAAGTGGGCTGCTTTGTCCTGGATAGTGTCAAGCTTATTGAGCGTTGTTGGAGCTTTCCATCCAGGAAAGTGAGGAGTATCCCACCACACTCCTGACTTGTGCCTTGTAGATGGTGGATAGGCTTTGGAGAGTCAGAAGTTGATTTACTGCCTCTACCTCCCTCTTGTAGCCACTATGTTTATATTGGGAGTCCAGTTGAGTTTCAGGTCAATGGAATCACAAGGATGTTGACAGTGGGGCATTCAGTGACAGTAATACCATTGAATGTTAAAGGACGGTGATTAAAGTGTCATTGGTGATGGTCATTGCCTGCATTTGTGTGAAGCAAATGTTGCTTGCCACTTGTCAGTATAAACCTAGATATTGTCCAGCTCTTGTTGCATTTAAACATGGACTGCTTCAGTATCTGAGGAGTTGTGAAGTTGACCGAGGCATTGTATTCAATAGGAAAATAAATCTGAATCATATAACTTTGGTGTACATTGATTTTATGGGAAAAAATATACATCACAATGGTACATAAAAAAATAAGATGCGCTGTGAAAAATATTGCTGGGTACCGTGATGACCCAGTGCTCTGGAAAAAACCCTTTATTTTACTTTTTGTGATATCTCCTTTAAAACCAAAGTGAAAAGTGGCAAGTACCCTGAAAGGGGTAAATGGCTTTCCCAACAGGCAGCTTAGTTCCAAGAAGTGCTCATGTGACTTGGGTTTGCCATGGAGACAAGAAGCTAAGAAGCAAAAAGAAGAAAGCTAGTGATGCTAGATTTTAGCCTGTCTTACTGGCAGACATTTCAGAATAGAACCAACAATTTAGAAAAGGATTGGTGTTGAAGCAAGTCTCTGAGAATAGGGCACAGGCTTTGTTACATTATAGTTTATGCAGTTGAAAAGGACTAAAAAGCTGAATGCAGAAAGAGTCAGAGGTTTGTGGACTGGACAAGGTCCACTGTTGCTTTTTCAGTTTTGTTAGAGCCTTCTTAAGGGTTTTGCAAAGGGAGTCTCTTTGGATTCTGTGTAATTGAGTTTGTCACAACTCGAGTGAACCATAGAAGAATCATAGAATCTCTACAGTAACGAAGGAGGCCCTTTGACCCATTGAGCCTGCACTGACAACAATTGCACCCAGACCCTATCCCCATAACCCCATCTATTTATCCTGATAATCCCCTTGACATTAAGGGACAATTTAGCGTGGCTAGTCAACCTAACATGCACATCTTTGGACTGTGGGAGGGCTAGTAGTCATGATGTGGAGATGCCAACGTTGGACTGGGGTAAACTCAGTAAGAAGTCTGACAACACCAGGTTTAAGTCTAACCAATTTATTTGATAGTAAGGTGAGTTTACTATCAAATAAATCGGTTGGACTTAAACCTGGTGTTGTCAGACTTCTTATTGTGGGAGGAAACCAGAGCACCCAGAGGAAATCCATGCCGACACAGGGAGAATGTGCACACTCCACACAGTCAGTGCCCCAAGCCAGAAGTCAAACCCTAGTCCCTGGCACTGTGAGGCAGCAATGCTAACCACTGTGCCACTGTGCCGCCTGTACCACTGTGAGAGAGTGTTCATAGATGACCGTCCTCTCGTGGTTCACCAGATCCAAGGATTGTAGATGGAACACAGAAAATACGATCGGAGGGCTGAAATCCTATAGTTGGAAATGAGTGATCCCATGTAATGGAGGCCAACTTCCAAAGACTATGATGTTGTACACAATGCATATTTGGGGGGGAAGCCATGCAAGTGGTTGTAACTACCTGAGACGTATCTTTGTTGTATAAAATGTATCTTCTAATTTGAAAAATCCTATGCCTGTTAGACAAAATTTGAATTGTGTTCTTTCTGTTGATTTGTTACAGTAAACGTTTTTAAAAGTGAAATCTTGTCCGGCAACTTTCTTACAATTGGTTTCTTCCTTTTAAAAGTTAGAGGTCTCTATGGGGATCATCACATCACAGTACCAAATCCTTAACTTTAGTTCAAATCCCTAAGCAGGCTGACAATGTTTAATTTGTAAATTCACCTGTTTGGTGCTATATGCAATATATTGCCAACAACGCAACAACAAGAGCCTTTGCTCCGCTCATGCCTATTTAGGTATCTTTGTAAGAAAGCAACTTTGATCCCTTAGTCATACCTGGGTGATGGCTCCATATTAACACAAGGGATCCTTTAGAAATTTTACACAACAAAGAGCTTCCTGTTTGGCGTTACCATCAGGTAGCGACACTCACAGTCAAGTCCAAATATAAAGCAGAGCGCCTTCACTTTGTTAATGCCATTATGAATTGAAGGCCTGTTTCGCAGCAGCAGGACTTCACAAGCCTTAAAGGACAGCGCTGCTGCTTTTTAAAGTTAAATGTGAAGCTGTTGACTCCAGCAGATGAACATCACATTGCTGCAGGCTGCTAATCTAGCATTTGCCTTTTTTATGAAGTTTAAGGGAGTTCATCTAATTTATAATGAGTTTCCAGAGGGCCAGTTTGTACTTGAAGATGACAGCATATACATGATGGTCTTTGTTGATCATTTCAGAAACGTCAAATTCCCAGATCGAGGTGGGGAATAAAACTTGAATTTTCCGGCATAATTATTCTCATTTGAAAGACAATGTAACTATAATTATTTTGAAAGGTGATTGAAGAAAATCCTGTGCAGATTTCCACGTGAGGCAGCCACCCCCCTTCCTGCAGCGCCTGGACTGTCTGATTGGCAAACAGTGGGAGCAGTGCCTGATTACTGCTGAAGAATTTCAAATATAAATGTATTTAAAGCAGACGGAATTAAATTAGCGCCAACAATATATTTTATGTGGCTTTGATACCTAATTGTAACTTTATTTTTAAAATATGCCTACACAGCTGTTATTTCGCAAGGAAGCCAATATCCTTTCATTGCAAAATTAATACTCATTTTGGAATCAACAGGAATTGCCAATGCCAACTGCAACAAGCAAATGAGAGGCTAATCATTCAGCTTAATTTGGTTCCTTTGTTTTGAATAAGCACTCTATTAATATTTGATAATAATAATTATATCCGTTTTCTCACCGAGAATTTTTTTTTACTGTTGCAAGGACTGGAGCCTGAAAAACATTTCGACCGATGGGGTAAAGCTTTTCAAATATGAGCTCAGAACATAAAATGAAACGTAAAGTGCTTTGATAAACTTTCCTTGCGTTGAGAGGATTCAATCAGCGTGCTAGTGTGGCCATTATGTCGGAAAATAAATTATGTGGATCTCTAACTGTCTCCCTGTGTAAGCTCTCCTTATTTTCTCTCTTACAGAAGAATCTTTTAATTTATTTCCCTGACGAGTGTTGACACATACAGTCAAGTTCTTCCCGTTGCCAAGCGTGTGCCATTGTTACCACCTATGTCACACAGCAAGTGCGCTGGCTACATGGGTGACAGCAGCTGAGTTCCACGATCAGCAGATAATTATCTCCGTATATAATAAAAAAAACACTCCGAAGTCAGCCGGACATGATGGATTGATCACCCAGGGCAAAATTGTATCTATGGTGTCATGGAGCGCCACCTGGGGGTAGGAGATGGGCAAAGTACTCGACTGAAGAGAAAGCAACCTTGAAGCACTTACTGTGACAGGGCCACTGTGAGGCCACGGTGTTTATCCTCCAACACCTAGTCTAGCTTAAAAAAAAAGCAGCAGTTAATGGTGGCCTGGAACTCATGAAAATGGTCCCAGTGATAAGCTGCAGTCTCTGAAGATCTAACCATATATCTCTCTAAGCCTCAGGATAGCTCTCCATTCGTGGAGCGCCCTTCCCCCACAAGATAATAAATATCATATCACAGGGATGGCAGTGCTCCTTCATGGAACACTGACTGTTTATTAGAGGCAAAAAAGTTTAAGAGAAATGCTAACAATGTTCATTAATGGCCTGCATCCAGGTTTAATGAGCCGTGTCAATATGCGGACTGGGCAACATCAGTGGCATAATGGTGGTGGTAAATGGGAGTAATTGTGTCCAATTGTATTGCACAGCTTCTAGGAATGAGCCAGAACTGCCAACTGACAATGACAGAGCAATTATGGGAAGGCAAGCGAGCTGTGTCAAATTAGCACTCGCTGAGAACTCATTTTTCAGTGATGTGCTTGCTCTACAACACCACGAGTGATAGCTACTTTATTGTGAGTGATTGGGAGACTAGCTCTGAAAGTGATGTTCTGATTTGTCAATATCTGTATTTAAAAGCTTAGTGTCACAAATATATAGAGATATTCATGGTGTAAGCAGGGCTGCTCATGATCCAAATGATAAGACACTGCTGGGAAGGTCATCTGTCAGTAGATACTGACAGAAAAGGGAACATTCAGCCTACTTAAGTAATTACATTTGACTGAGATTTAAAGATGTCTTCTTTTGTTGGCCTACATTGACTGTAATTTATAATTTACAATATTAGCTCCATGGTCCAAAGATCTGCCAAGCAGTGTCTTGCGTACTCTCCCCCTTCTAATTGTTCAGTCAAAATAAATCTAGTTTCTACAGTCACGCAGCCATTTTTTTCTTCCTTATCAGAGGTTGATGTGCATATTTCAAACCACGAGGAATGCTTATTAGCGGATATGTGACATAAAAAGCTGCATTTTATTGACTTGTAGCAGAAGTACACATTTCTGTGGTTGTTCACGAGCAGGGTTTTCTAAGCTCACAGTAAATCCGTGTGGGACATTATACTAGGGGGTTGCTAATGACATCAGATTTATATCCTTTAATCTTTTAAATTACTGGGTGCAAATTCTTAAATGATCTAACTGTGAAAAAAAAATTCAACGGGTCTCTACTGGCGGGATTTTCCAGCTGTGCTCACCTCAAAACCGGAAAATCCCATCCAAGGTCAATGGACCTTTGCATGGTCTGCCCCCCCCGCCCCGCCCCCGGCCCATTACGATTCCCATGGTGAACAGGATAGGAAAATTCCCGGATTTGTGTTTACAAATGGTTTGGCAAGGTCTGAAGGGTTAAATTCAATACTTTCAATCGAGGGTTTTTCGTTCCTACGATAGGAATCGAATAACAGGCAGGCTTTTATATTGATGCTGGGTGAAATTTAGTATCAATAGATCAAATTTTGCATACTTAAAAATATTTTTTTTTAATTGAAGACACTACACTGATGAAGGTAAAGAGAATCAATTTTATTAAAAATTCTGAACTTTTGCACCCCTCTTCTAATATAAGGAAACTGCCAAGGGGAAGTGTCTAACTCCATCAGGCCAAATACTCGTATACTATTTGCAAGTTTGATTTACTTCCAGATATATCAATGGTCTCAAATTATAATACCTTCTGGTGTAGCCTGAGTGATAAATTCCAAATTATTTATTGGTAAACTGTTAAAATCATCATTAGTTACCTATGTTCACAGTGAGATGAAGGTCTACGAATTAAATCCAGTGCTTAAGAACAAGACCACTTAGATGAGGTTCCAAGGCTTTGCTATGTGGGTTGGAAAATAACAGACGTGCAGTTTACAATTTTCCAATCTCTGCTCCCAGCAACCAAGAAACTGCTGCTGTCTCTGAATATCCAATCAAAATTGTAGATGTGGCAGCTTTTTAAAATACTTATCTAATCTCGGGATTCAGATGACAGTTGGCATAGGCTAAACTCAGTAAGGCTACAGTCATGTACTTAATGACAGGATTCCATTGTCTCTGTTACTCCACTGAAGATGAAAACCAAGATGTGATACGCACCTCAGATGACAGATACGTTTCCCTGTAATGTCATAAATAGTCTGAAACGTCTTCAACGTGAGTAGCTCTTAAACAGATATATACTTGTTTCTGAGTCTCTGTTTATAATAGTGCCAGGAACCAAATATCAGCATTTTAGTGCCAACTTCTTGGATTTTTATTTTCTCTGATAATAAACAATTACACCAGTCTTCTGAAAACTAAGGAATGCAGTTTTTAGCTTTCTTTCTTAGGCAAGACAATTTACCTGAATCCCTCTGAAGGATGATGGTTCAATTGGAGTTGATCTTTTCAACGTTGAAGAAATATAAATGTCACTTCAGCTACTTGTGACTGGTGCCACTTATACTTGTGGACCAAAAATGTAAAAAAAAATGCAAGCAAACATGGTAATTGCCCGTCTTGTCTACTTACCTTCATTGACCTTTTCAACTGACATCTTAGTCTTCAGGTTTAACTGCCACTTTCCTGTGATTTTTGGAGTCATGTGTTCCAGGGTGTCACTGCCATTGTGTGATAGGTGATGACAGCAGAAATTTCAAATAGTTTTTTTTGCCTCACTTCCACTGGATGACTGCCGGAACTGCTTACTGATTCCAATAAATGTGCCCTATGATACAGATGGACAAGTGCAAAAGGGGAATTGCACAACTTGTATGACTTAGACAGTTTCATCGTTCAGGCTGTGGAAAATTGTAAATTTCCCAATTCAGTAAACTGTTCAAAACGTTTGGCAGCGTTCACAGCACCGCATTTTTCAATTGAAGAATAACATTGGAAAATCCTGAGCTTATTAAGTAGAAGGATATGTGGAATGAGAGATTTCCACACCTTTTTTCACGTCTAGCATCTAGATAATGCGCTGTCCAAACAGGCTTACCCAAGGTTTAGATGTAGGTCAGTGGTCACCCAAAACAACTCATTCTCTCTCTTAGGAGAGTACCTTTTTTGATTGCCCTTTATCACTTTAGTGTGATTTTATTATGCCAACATATAGTAAATCACAATGAGTCATAGAATTATACAGTGCAGAAGGAGCCCTTCAGACCTGTCAAGTCTTCACCGACACGCAAGAAACACCTGGCCTCTCACCTAATCCCATTTACCAGCACTTGGCCCATAGCCTTGAATGCTATGATCTGCTAAGTGCTCATCCAGGTACTTTTTAAAGGATATGAGGCAAATTGCTGCTGCCACCCTCCCAGGCACAGTAAGTAGTCTCACAACACAAGGTTAAAGTCCAACTGGTTTATTTGATAGGACTTGGCGCCAAGTCCTGCTGGACTTTAATCTGGTGTTGTGAGACTACTTACTGTACCTAGCCAGTCCAATGCCAGCATCTCCACATCATCCCTCCCAGGCAGCACATTCCAGACAATCAGCACCCTCTGGGTAAAAAAAGTTTTATCTCACATCCTTTCTAAACCTCCTGCCTCTCACTTTGAGCTTGTGTGCCCTCGTGACTGACCCTTCAACGAAGGGAAACAGCTGCTCCTTATCCATGCTGTCTCTCATAATCTTGTACACCTCAATCAGTTCACCCCTCTGTCAAACTTGGATGACATAGAATTTCAGGTACATCAAAGTCATCAACCAAGTAGTGAAGGAACAAATCCCATAGAATGATGCTCAAATTAAGCTGAAATTCTGCACTGGCAACTCTGGATGAGGCAAACTTCTTTATGCTTGACATTTGATCTCACCAACCGTTCAGAGTAGAGCTAGACCACACAAGAGCACAAAACCTTGCAGCACTGATGGGCAAGCCATCATTTGACATTGAGATCAGCCTATGAAAGGATATGCAGAGCCTGTGAGTATGGCCAAACCTGTGCTGTGCGGAGTGGAGGGTAGGTGACGTTGATATAGCAAGTGGAAAACTGTGCACAAAGTGGAACATGGACATCACAAAGGAGCGGGAGATTCCACAGCAAGTTCGCCCACCATTACAAACAACAAGTCAAATATCTTGGAATAATTTGATAAGAAACTCAAGCAAGGAAGTGGTTTTCTATCCAAACATTGAAGAAGGTCTGCTAAGATAGTTGAAGGAGACCTGAGCAGAGAATATTTCCATCTCTGGCATAATTCTGTCCTTTTACAAAGTCAGGCCATTGTATGGTGTGAACAAATTGAATAAGGACTTTTTCATACATTTACTGCTATACTTTGCCATTTGAATCTGTTGTTTTGACATAAACTGCTTTAAGACATATCCATCAAATTGGAATCGAGGCTGGATGTGTCCAGGCCAGCTTCAACTAACCCCCCCCCACCACCAGACTACCTTGATTTCCCCCCACCAGCAGTCCCAATCATCGCCCCCTGCAGTCCCAATTCCCCCCGACGCCACCAGCAGCCCAAACCACCTCCCGCAATCCCGGCCCTCCACCTCCGCCATAGCTCCGAGCACACCCCCAGCAGGCTGATCCTGCACCCCCGCACTCCAATGGCCAACCCCTCCCTCCCTCTAACACTGATCCCATTGCAGAGTGGCAGCGGGATCCTCCACCCCCAGCGATTCCTTCCAGAGGCCGCCTTTCCATTAGGCCCTGCTCCCTTGCCACTGCTCAATGTCCGGTAGGCGGAGCCTTGGGCATTACCACTTTGCCTCATGGACAGTGCCAGGAGGCCAGGCTGACAGTAAAAAGCTGGCAATGCCCAGGGGGCACGCCTCACATCCCGAGCTCCTGGAGGGCCTTGGTGGCCCTGCTGCACTCCAGTGGGGTCAGGCTGCCTGTTAGTGGGGAGCTGTTATAAACCCCGCTGGAGTGAAACGCTCCTGGTGGCGGGGAGGTGGGAGGGGCAGGGGAGTGGTAGGGTGGGAATTGCGTGGATGCTATCAGGCCTGGTGATTTCAGCCCCGGGCCCGCGAATGGGATGCTAATCTCCATTAACATAATTTAACATAATTTATACAGCTCTGCACCGATTTCTGGCATGGAGCTGATGATGCCTGAAATCCGGTGCCCTGAGATTCACGGAGACCATGGCACCCAGCGGGGTCCCCACTAAACGGCCTCTGTTTGAGTCTCTTGGCCCACTGTGCTGCCAAATTTTGGAGTAAAATCTGTGGGTCCATACCAAGTACCAAATCATTCTGAGCTCCCAAACTCTATATAGTCACCTTTGGCAAAGTTGATATGTTTATTTCTTTACTACTATTTGCACCGATACACTGATGCTACAATCTCACTAGTGTAGCAATTCTACTTCTGGTGGTGCTGCGGTGAGTTATTAATTTAAATATCGCATTTTATGCTATGCAGAGGAATATTTCTCTAAAGCCCTTTGAGTGACGTGTCATCAAACAGATTATTTACGTGACAGTGTTATATATTTCTGGTTAGCTACTAAAATGTGTGTCACATTATGAATAATGTATATCAAACAAATTCCCATGTTCTAGTTATGAGGCAGTGTGGATTCCTACATGTTCTGACTGTTAGGATCAGGTGAGGAGGGATCAAATGGCTCCCTTCTCTTCCCTTTCCTTTTTTGACCATAACAGGCCTATTTTTTTTTACTTCGAAAATGACATGCTTGTCAATTTAGTAAATACTTAACTGTTTATGTGCTTTGATCACAAAAGAAACAGTTGGACAGATTTTCTTCAGTTTAATAAAGAAAGAGATTACCTTTATTATAATTAATCTGAGCTAAGTAAAATAATGCCACACACACGTACATACTTACCTTTACGATGCAGACAGCTGAACTGCTTGTTCCTCTGGAGACTGTAATGCTGGGTTGAATTCTTTTAAGAATCTCTGTCTGCCACGGGGCGTCCTTGGTTGGTCACAGTCAACAAATAAGGCCCAAAGCTTACTTAGTAAGTTGGAGAGAGAGGGAAGCAGCTGGAACTCCACTTGTGTCTTCTTTGGAGTGATACAGTAGCACAGCAGTTAGCATTGCTGTCTCACAGTGGCAATTCCCAGCTTGGGTCACTGTCTGTGTGGAGTCTGCACATTTTCCTTGTGTCTGCTTGGTTTTCCTCTAGATGCCCCAGTTTCCTCCCACAGTCTAAAGATGTGCTGGTTAGCATTGGCCATGCTAAATACCTCAACAGGCGGCACGGAGTGTGGCAACTAGGGGATTTTCACAGTAACTGCATTGCAGTGTTAATGTAAGCCTATTTGTGACACTAATAAATAAAATTAAACTTTCACAGCATCTCAGTTGCATGTCCCCAATTCTGCTGAGAAAGAACATGCTTAAAACATACAAATTGTTGGTTTGTCATATGTCATGCAATTGTCCAAGGGATCCAAACAAGGTCATGGTCTGTGTATTCCAAGGGCAATTTGTTTTGATCATGTTTGGGAAGCTCTCTTAGTCAAGGTTTATTGCCCAAATAATTCAGCTTCAACTATGGAATATTCAGGTGATTACTTTAATCCCTTATCAGTGGGAGAAGAAATGTGGGTCCTTCACATTGCCCTGTAGGTCACTGTCTTTGATGGGTTTTGAAATCCTGCCGTCTTCGTGAATTGGAGTGTAAAATGTGCAGTGATGAAATTTATAGTAGCCATCTTGAACTATGATCACAATTCACCTTCAGTCACTATGTTTTAAGAAATCTGTTTTTTAAAGATTCCATTTGGGTTTTCTGATGGTGAATTAAAAATTCTTTTTGGCATAAAGCACATCTTCATGATAAGACAAACCCTGTAAATGATGCACTCCCTTGTAGAATGGCAAGATTTGATGGTGACTGACAAAACCTAAAAGGAGCACTATCTTGGTTTTAATGCTGTCAGCACTGTTTGCTTTCTATCTTAGACAGACTGCGAAAACCAGTCTGAATTTTCCTATATGGACAAAATCCTAATCCTTCATTAATGATAGTATGTGGAGTATTCAAATGAGAACTCACAAGTTGATACATATCTGGCAGCACATAAACAGGAGAAGATACTAACAGCATCAAAAGGTACAGAGGAGATGTCAAGGGTAAGTTTTTCACAGAGGAGATGTCAAGGGTAAGTTTTTCACTCAGAGGGTGGTGAGTGAGTGGAATTGACTGCCGTCAGTGGTGGTGGAGGCGAACTCATTGGGGTCTTTTAAGGGACTTCTGGATGAGTACATGGGATTTAATGGGATTGAGGTTTATAGATAGGCCTGGTAGGTAGGGATATGATCAACGTAACTTGTGGGCTGAAGGGCCTATTTGTGCTGTAGTCTTCTATGTTCTATTGATTGAATACATCAAAATTTGATTCAATATTTTATCCCATGAATAGTTTGATTATGTTTCAGAGGCTAATATTGATAAAATGTGACAGATCAAATTTTATCATATTTCTACAACTGACTAGTCCATTAGCAGTCATCTGTTTTAGAGGAACATAATGGGGTCTGTTACAAGCTGTTCAGCAGTTGAATAGCAGAAAATTTTGGGTTCTCAAGGCTGACTTGGTGCAATATTCAATTGGCTTGGAAATGGCTATTCAGCATGTCTGGCAAAGAGATTGGGTGACTGTCTGTGTGGAATTTGCACATTCTCCCCATGTCTGCATGGGCTTTCTCTGGATTCTCTGGTTTCCTCCCACAATCCAAAGATATGCGGGTTAGGTGAATTGGCCATGCTAAGTTGCTCCCTTTTGTCCAATGATATGTAGGTTAGGTGGATCAGCCATCGTAAATGCTTAAGTTTACAGGAATAAGGCAGATGGGAAGGCCAGGATGGGATGCTTTCACAGAGAATTGATGTATTCAATGGGCCAAATGGTCTCTTTCTGCACTGTAGGGATTCTATTGTCAATTTATGAAAGTCAGGGTCTTTCATTGTAATAGTGTGAATAATCATGGTCCTTAAAAGGATCAGTACAAACATGTTCTGAAGTAATTTTACAGGAAATTTTCTGGTTGCTCCTCACCTCACAAAAAACACAAAGACATATGGCTAGAAACTGAGTAACCCCGTCTCAATTTTAGTGCCAGCTCCTGGTTTAGCTTGTCTAATTCCCTGATGCCTGGTTTGGTGGTCTGCCTACCAACTCTCATTCAACTGTATATGAAATGTGTTTAAATTATTTATTTATTTATTAGTGTCACAGATAGGCCTACATTAACACTGCAATGAAGTTACTGTGAAAATCCCTATGCCACCATGTTCCAGCGCCTGTTCGGGTACACTGAGGGAGAATTTAGCATGTCAATGCAGCTAACCAGCACACTTTTGGACTGTGGGAAGAAACCGGAGCACCCAGAGGAAACCCATGCAGACACAAAGAGGACAAGCAGACTCTGCATAGGCAGTGACTCAAGCTGAGAATCGAACCCAGGTTCCTGACACTGACGCAGCAGTGCTAACCCCCCGCCACCATAATTGTAGGCAAATGATGGACATTAACTCAGAATTAATGTGTTCCATTTTAAATAATTTTACCCGATGTGCAGGGGGCTGGGAAGGAATGAGGATCTCCTTCTAAGTCTGCTGTTAGGCCTTGCCAAACTGGTCATTTACAGGTCCAGTGAATGGACTATTCCCAGTCTAACCTTCCATATCTATGTTGGCGACCAGATGCCCCTGAAAAGAGAGCACGCAGTGTCCACCTGCCACTGGAAACCTTCCATGCAGCCTCCAAGGTAGGGAATGTGGGATAATTTAATTAGCAGGATAGGATATTTCAACTTTTGATAGCGGGTTGAAATGCATGTGTGTCAAGCATTACATTGGGTTCCTATTTGTAAGATATTTACATATCAGGGATTCCATTTGCACAATTTAAAAAAAAATTACATCCCATCCCAAAATGAAGTCAATGGTGTATGAGAATCTCCTGGTAGCCAGTTCATGATGGTTCAGCCAGCTGAATTGAAAGCAGTTGTGCCTGAAGTCAGCAGCTTTCCTTATTTAACTCTACGGCACAAATGAGGGCAGCAGAAGAATGACAGCTTGCATGGAGGCTCGCTACTGGCCAGGGTGAGTCAGTGGTGAGGGAGAATCTTGAGTGTTGGATCAGGGTCATAGAGGAGTGGAAGAGGGAAGGGAACTGGTGTTCTGGTGCAGGGGAGGGGGATAGGTGGGCACGCAGACGGTCAGTCAAGGTAAGAAATGAGAGGCCTAAAGAGCAGTGCCCAACTGTGTGTCCATCTTGGGCTGTGACTAGCAGAGTCCTTACTTTGTGTTCACCTATAACACTTTGATCACCCCCACTGAAATTGCTGTCGGCCAATGTCCTTTAAAATGCATAGAGGGAGGGCCAGAAAAGCCTGCTGTTTCACTATGATCCACAGTGTGGTGAATATGACACTGGAAACTAACATGAAGATGCAGTCAATGAGCCAAATGGCCTCTTTCTGCATTGTAGGGATTCTATAGTTCTATTGCCAGTTTATGAAAATCAGGGTCCTACATTGTAATAGTATACACAATCATAGTCCATAAAAGAATCATGACAAACATGTTCTGAAACAATTTTGCAAGAGATTTTCTGGTTGTTCCTAACCTCACAAAAAGCACTAAGGCTTGCAGCCAGATACTGAATAAGCTCTGCCTCACTTTTAGTGCCAGCTTCTCGTTCAGTTTGTTTAATTTCCGATGCCTAATTTGGCGATCTGCCTTCCAACTGTCATCCAGTTGTGAATGAGTGAACAAAAGAGTGATCAAAAAAAGATACAGTAAGAAGTCTCATAGCACCAGGTTAAAGTCCAACAGGTTTATTTGGAAACATGAACTTTCGGAGCACTGCTCCCTCATCAGGTGAGCAGAGTGACTCCATTCAGGTGATGAAGGTGCAGCACTCCAAAAGCCTGTTGGACTTTAACCTGGCATTGTGAGACTTCTTACTGTGCTCACCGCAGTCCAACGCTGGCATCTCCATATCAAAAAAACACAACATTGCTTCTTTCACACTAATGGATAGTGGCCCTAACTGTTATGACCATCAATGCATGCCAACCATGAGGCATGCCAGTACATTTAGCTCTCTGACTAAGCTAGACTCACCAAATAATGATGATACACAATTATTATAGTGAAACCAATAGTTGCTCAGTTGTACAGAACTCGCTGAAAGAAAGAAACATGCCTTCAAAGATTTTGGCTTGCCTTCATCAGGACAGATTTGCAAGAATACCAAATCTCAAAGGGAACAGCAATTTATCCTGCATGAGAAGGTGTTGATTGGTTGGTAAATGGAACCAGATTGGTAGTGGCATTGCAATGGAGGATGCCCCAGAAACAGGTAAGTGCCAAGCTTTTGGTAAAATCAAACCAGTCAACTCAACTCTGATTGGTCAAGGCATTCCCATGGGGAATTAACCCATGGCTCCTAAAATTCAGTTTAGTTGAAAAAAATGCAATGCGCAGATGTTCTTTCCGTTGCAGATAATAGGACTTTATACGTGAATATATGTAACTTCTAGCAAGGACAGTTGAGCCACACTGTAAGCCCAATTAATAATCTTAAACTATTAATGCAATCCTTGGTGAAACGAATGCAAAGTGAAATATTTATAAGTGAAATTTAATTTTAAAGAACACCTGTGTGACCACTGTGTTCTCAGGGATGGAAATGTAGTTGGGCAGGAACATTGTGGTCAGCACATCATAGAAATTGTTATGGCACAGAAGGAGGCCATTTTAGCCCATCATGTCTGTGCTAGGTCTCCAAACAAATATTATAGCTTAGTGTCATTTTCCCTTCTTTTCCCTGTACTCAGACACATTTCTATTCAAATAATTATCTAATGCTTTCTTGAATGCGTCAATTGAACCTGCCTCCACTACATTTCCAGGCAGTGCATTCCACTCTTGTCAAAAATATTTTCCTCACATCACATTTACTTCTTTAAATCTGTGTCCTCTTGTTCTGACCCTTTTACAAGGGGGAACATTTTTTTCCCTATCTACTCTGCTCAACCCTCTCATGATTTTGAACATCTCTATCAAATCTCATGGAATCCCTACAGTACAGAAGGAGGCCATTCAGCTCATCAAGTCTGTACCGACCACAATCCTTTCCCGCACATTTACATTGTCAATCCCCCGACACTAGGGACAATTTAGCATGGCCAATCAACCTAACCCGCACACCTTTGAACTGTGGGAGGAAACCGTCCTCTGAACCTTCTTCTCCAAGGAGAAGAATCCCAATCTCTCCAATCTATCCTCATTACTGGAGTTTGTCATCCCTGGGACCATTCTTATTAACTTCTGCTCCTCTAATTCCAATGCATTCCATATCCCTCCTGCAGTGCAGCACCCAGAAATGTGCACAATACTCTAGCTGAGTATAAATAGTGTCTTGTATAACTTCAGCAGAACCTCCTTGCTCTGGTGCCCTATGTCCCTGCTAATGCTGCAGAAATTCCCTGTTTGAACAGAAGGCTCTTTAATAGGCCTCCCACAAATGCAGCATTGTCAGCTGAAGGTGGGTTTCACCTTTGGCAAACCTCCTCCATGGTTAAATCAAACATGTTTTGCATGCATGCTGCTGTCACTTTGGATTTTAATTATAATTGAGTGGGAAATGGCAAAAGAAGAGACAGAGGAAGCAAAGTTTTGGTTACAATGTCAGGAATGACATACCTTGACAAAATGCCAGCTTTAAAGTGGCACAATGGTATAGCATGTTAGTTTGCCCATGTGTTATGTTGAACAAACACAGGAGTCTTCCTATGTTTTGTACCTGACTTGACCTATGCCATTGGATGGAATAAGTGATGGGGGTGAGGTTCAGCATGTAGAGAATCAGACACTTGCTCCATAAATGTGCTATCGAAATATCCAGCATGCTGTCAGGAACCTCCCATTAGTTAGCAGTGAAGTGGTGATACCAAGATTTGGGGGCAACTTAATCTTTTCACGTGGTGCAAACTTTGAAGATGGCGGGATGTAAATTTAAGAAAGGGAAGATCAAAAAAATGTCATTTGTTTTTTTCACAGCTGAAATCAGTCTTTTTTTTCATTAAACAGATTCTGTAATTAGGCCATGCAAATCAGAGAGTCTTTGATCTATTTGAACAATACCTTTAAGCATGTTTTTCAATGTATTAATTTCATGCTTACAGTATTTTGCCAATTCCGTTATTCATCGTAATTCTATTAATTAGGCACTGGACTTTAATTAAACATAATTATTAAGGAAAGGGTGTTGTGAATGTTTTTTTAAAAAAATATGATCTCCCATGAAAAATTCTACCAGAAATGAAGCTTTTTGATTAGTTAATCCGATTAGATGCCACTTGTATTGATTAACAGGAAAAGTTATTGACAAAAACATTAAATCTAAGCGTTTCTAGTCAATTTCACTCTATTTGAAGTAACCAACAATAAAACACAAGGGAACACTGGTGTAATGATGCCAATCAATGCAAAGTGTGAAATTTCCCATTGCGGAAATACTGAAACAGCTAATTGTTCTCCATGCAACATAATCCATTCTAAACCATTGTAATATATTTTAAATTATTAATCAACAGATCAGCAGTGGCATCCCAAACAAAGATTAATTAAACATCACCCTCCAATGAGAGATTACAGATGTAGCTTTTAATGGACATTCGTAAGATATTATTGTAATGAACAGAGGGATCTTTTGTAACACACTGTTCCAGTATAATCACGATGCTGTCAAATTCTTTGGAATAAAACTTACTTCATTTTCATCTTTGAGAATGATGCACAGATATTTATTTATGACAGTTTTTTTCCCAAAAAGTAAATGCACACATGAAAATACTCTGAAATTATCTAAAAATGGCATTGGCTGTTGGCGAAAATTCTGCTTCATGCACAATATGTGGCCAGTGTAACCCATGCAATTAATGACTTTGCATGGGATTGGCTCTACATCCTTGGAATTAAGAGAGAAGTAGAACTACTTTATTTCTTATCATCACTTATTTCAACACATCAGGCTCTCCCTTCCCAACTATTGTTAATAGACCACTGAATAAATGATCATCATGGAATCCAGAAATGACACTCACTTGGAGAAATTCTTCAGGGGGTAATTTTCACCTTTGCTGCTTGAGTGGTAAACAGACAGAGTGCACAGTCTGTCCATTTCAGAACGCATCTGATTCTGATTTCCTTTGATTTATTTTTTATTTTTAAATATTGTTAGTCGATGCTGCTATTCACTATTTGTCCATCTTCCCTGTTTGAGGAAATTCTATTTTCCAGCGTTCAGCTGCTGGATTAGTAAAGAAGAGAGAATGTTGTGCTAACTTTTTAATAAGGTGCCATGGCTCCAGAATTGCAGCACTGGCATTTTCACGGCTGTGCCCAGCTGTGATGTCAGCCCATTCAAATGGGCAATGGCGAGAACCGACCTTGTGTCAAGTTTCAAAGATTGTTCCTCCAATTAATCGCAGTAGGCTCCCACTGAGTGGAGGGAAGCCGCCAGGGACTGAGCTCAGTAATCAGCTATACCCATAAGAAAACATGATGCTATTCTACACGGTTGAGACCCAAAGCAGATAATGTCATATATTTTATGTTCTGATGATATTGTTAAAGTAGTCTCCTGTTTATATTTGAATATTATCTTTACAACTGTACTTAAATGTGTTTTTTAAATTAATTTGCCTTTTGACTACAAGATACTTACGAAGGAATGGTTAGATCCAATGTATATTTGAAGGTTCTTGCAATCCATTTGTTTTCAGTTCTTAGGTACACTGGGCCTACAAGCACAGGTGAAAGATTATTTATTCATTTATATGCAAAACTGGGAAAACTGTCAATGTAATTTTGTGGAATAATAATATAATACATTTTGAAAAATGCATTAATTATGTTTAGTTTCCCTTTTGTAGTAACACCCAAATTCTGACCAAATCATTTCTTTTACACCACAACGAATGTCATCTTAATTATTCATATCATGGGTTCCTGCCTGTTTAAATAGATTAGAGTCTACTTTACTGACATGATAAAGGCACTTCATCATCCCAGCCTTGGTGACTGTCTGTGTGGTGTTTGCATGTTCTCCTCATGTCTGTGTGGGTTTCCTCTGGGTGCTCCAGTTTCCTCCCACAATCCAAAGATGTGTGGGTTAGGTTGACTGGCCATGCTAAATTGCCCTTTAGTGTCCCAAGATGCATAGGTTAAGTGACTAGCAGAGTAAATACATGAGGTTACAGAAATAGGGGCTGGGTGGGATTGCCGGTGCAGGCTTGATGGGCAGAAGACCTCCTTCTACACTATAAGGATTCTATTGTCCCTTAGTATTTTAGAGTGAAACCTTTCGACATCAGTAATGAGGTAAATGCCAAATGAACATTTAAGCTTCATTTCTTGTGTTCGCTGAATGTTTTAATACTGCACAAAGTGGTCCAAGATTGTTACTGGTAGCCATCCTTCCATGGTACCAATTTCATGCCATTCAACTGCTAGTCAAACCTTTAAATGAAGACATTTGATTGCTCTGTAGGTCATGATTTAAGTTCTCCTTACACCTCCCCATTCACTATTAGTAAATGGGTCAACACTAATCCAACCATTTCATCAGGCAAAGATAAAAGAGTTGGAAATGTAGATCCAATTTATTTAGCAAAAATTGTTTGGTGAGTGAAGCTTGCTTCAATTAATATATTCAATCTTTGCTATTAATGAACTGTGTGTTTGTACAGTTTCGATGAGGATTATCCCTTCATACAATGATATCCCATTGTCATTGGAGACTTAAGGGAGATGATAGAAACAATATATATATATATTTGAATTCCATAGTTCCAGCAGTCATACACTGCACATTTCAGCAAAGCACTGAGTGTAAACGACCTTCATCCATCCTGCCCATGACTGTACCACTTAATAATAGTACGGTGCGTCAGACTGACAAGTCACAAATTGTTATGTATGACTGTCAAAGCAGTTTTAAGAAGAAAACTCCTGTTTTCTTCCAATTGTTTGAAGGGTGGGGGAATTGTGGCTCTAATGCTGAAGTCCCTGGCGAGAACTTCGAGACATGACAGGTATGCATTTTTCAGCTACATGCACTCCCGTAATGAAAACTAAATACACAACTCTTACTTTCTGCTCCTGACAGATGTATTGTTGCCAGTGGGATTCTTCCATGCCACTTCTAGTTGTCTGGAGAGATAGCCAATAAGCAATCAAAGGTCTCCAGTGCAAAAAAAAAGCCAGAATCAAAACATTCGACTTTTGTGATATTCTGACGGGTTTCGAGTGTATAATTAGCTAACACAGGAACCAAGGGCACTTAATCTTTCCCCTAATGGCAATTCCATCCCATCACAGCCTCCCTCTGGGGGGCAAAGTGTAGTTTTTTTTTACAAGTCACCTGGGTCCCCAATTGTCACTGCTCATTCTTTTTTATCAGCAGTAGATGCCTTTACATAGGTTCTGGCATCATTCCATTCATCATTGCCTAGCTTCTGTAAGAATGTAAGGGCTAACCTAAGGTGGCTAAGAAAGCACTATTTATCATCTTGCAAAGTCTGAAATAGAAACCCAAGAAATGGGCCTGGTTGTGAAGCCGTCGTCAGCTGGTTAGCATATTGTATCACTGCGTTCACTTTCTCTGGAAAAAATCCTCACCCGAGTGATACGCAGCCGAAAGCACATAACTTCATTTTAAATGCCAAATAAATTTTGAAGGATTCCTACTCTAAATTGCCAAGTGGTAAAATTGCCCTCTAATATAAAGTCTCTGAAAAATGATTGACCCCCAAGGCATTTCGATTCCAGTCAGACTGACCATGAATGTCCTCTGTCTACTCATCTGCTATATATTTTTATCATCTTGTCGATGCCGGCATCAAACTCTGCTGGAGAATCGCTAACAAAGATTAATGAGCTCTGTTAGCGACCAGCCATCCTCAGTTTCGCTACTTGAGACCAGGTAAATGCTGATGTAACCAGAATAATAAAAACCAGATGTAACGGATTTGTATACAATCTGCTAATGCTGTTTATTGAATTTTTTACAAGGCTAATCTAATTGCAACACACGCAGTAAACAAATGTGCAATTTTGTTGGGGCCTTATTAAGTTAGCACGATTATTTCAATGTGCACAGTTCAAGGGTTAGAAGCCAGAGTGCAAGCAGTAGTGTTGCTTCCATTATCACTGTGCAGACTACTGCAGTTTATAGTAAGTAGCAAGGACTGAGCAGCAGACAGACTTTATACAAAGTAATAGCAGATGGGGAGTGGATGGTGCAATTGGTTACAACAACATAGACATTTTCCCTCTAGGGCCAGCTGGAATTTAGCCCCTGCTATTGTGTCATGTTGTCTTAACAGAATTACTTTACTGCAACCCTGCTCTGTTCCTGGTTAATCCAAGCCCGCTGCACGAACCCACCCGGAATTTGACACACAGGCCCTGATTTTACCGGCACAGCCACCTGAGGCTTGTAAGATTGCGGCCAAGGTCAATGGGGAATGCCGTTCTACAAGCGTCGCAGGGTTTTCCTCACCCCCAAGGCCAGAAATTCCCACTCGAGGTCAACGGACCTTTGCATGGTCCACCAACTTTTCTGCCCTGCCTGCTCCGATTCCTGTGGAATGGGAAAATTCCGCTCTAATTGATTGGAGGTCTCTTTTAAAGCAACTGTTGTGGAAAATGAGGGAAAAAAATCCATCAGGTGGACCAGTAGTAAATGGCAGTTTTAAGTTTGGGATTTATCATGAAGGATGGGAGGAAAATGACCACCTTTCCAACTAAGCAGGAATGGATAGAAGAGACTAAGAACATATGAATTAGGAGCAATAGGCCACTCAGCCCCTTGGAACTGCTCTGATGTTCAATAAAATAGTGACTGATTTGATTGTTGCCTCAACTCCACCATCCTTCCTACTCTTATGTCCTTTGGCTCGCTTGTTGTTCAAGAATCTATCGAGACTAAGAAAGTCAGCTGCAGAAGTGTGGCTCCTCCAGACTAGAGATAGAGTCCAGTCTGGCCTCAGGAGGATGTGATGGATTGGCGCACAGCACTTGCAGGTACCAGGCCCCACACTTTGACTTGTCCAGCATCATTTTGAACAGCAATTCTTAGGTCAGTACATATTGGAATTCTACTTATTCCTCTCTGTGCAGGAACCTCCTGTTCCCCTCTGAGCAGGCAATCATCAGCCTATCACTCTCTCACGCCCATGCCTCATGGTCACCCCCTGTAACTGATCCACCTTTCCAGACAAGGTATTGCAAACACTCAGAGCTCCCTGCTTGCAGGAGAAGAGAGCACAATTCGGTGAGAGGCTGAGAACCTGGGGGTGCAGGTGGGTGGCGGGGAGGGGAGGGGAGATGTGGGGGGACCCCAATAACGGACACTTTGGCCAGAATTTTACCAGCATGCCTGGCGAGGTGAGGCTCGCAGAACGGAATTCTACATTGGCCTCGGGCGGGATTTTACAAGTCTTGCCCAAGCAAGGTCGAACGTCTGTCACTGATAATGTGTTCCAACTGCTCCATTAGGAAGGAGGTCTTGTTCCAAAAGACTGCAGTGTCAGGAGCAACCAGCCACAGAGCCTCAGTCTCATGAGGTACTGGTACTCAGCGTGATAGTAGATCTGATTCTCTGCCTGTTGACCCAGAGTTCGGGATCCCTCCCACTTCCAATTAAACCTTGGTGTCCATGCCTCTGCTCAGTGTGGGAGACTATATGTCTGAGGAGATGGCAGCTCACGCAACTATTACTATTGCTGCTCCTGCTGTTATTGGAGCTATAGTTGGTATCATGGCTACTGCTGTTGTCCCTCACTAAAGGTAGGAGGTGGAACTGCATTAGTTGTTTCTATCCCTTTATTAAAGGCTGACACCTGGGAAGGGCAGCTGAAAGTAAGTGAAATGTGAGATGGATGAAGAGGTCCAGCCATGATAGTATTCTCTGAGAGAAGAAGTGTTTTCAATAGAAGCCTTTCACCAGGCCAAGGCTGGAGCTCCTCACTTTCACGGAACAAATGCTTCCTGGCTTGTCAGTTTCATAGAAGAAGATTTTCTGTTCTGCATTTGCTTTGATGACGCTGAAGTGGGTTGCCGAAGGGTCAGGAAACGTATCATTGGTTGGAAAATTTAAAAAGTTATATTTTAACTTCTTAACTCCCTTAATTACTTTCCTGAAAAATCCATTTTCCTTCAATTTTACCCTGTTGCGAGCAGGTGAGATGATGCTGGGATCCCAATCCAGTGTCAATTTTAAGGAACTTATTCCTCACACTCACCAAAACTTTGCTCCTTTGACTTGGAAAGCAATGCCTTAATTCAAAAATGCTTAATTAATTACTTCAAGAAAAACAAAGTGTCCAAAAATGTGTCCAAAACTTAAATTTGAATAAGAAGGGGTTAGAATGGACCACAGGCTAGATGGCGGTCGTAGGTTGGCAAAATATGGCATTAGATTGGTCTGTCAAGTTACTTAAATCACCTGCCCTTTAAATTTTGAAAAAAAAATTGTTGTTTCTCATTAGTGAAAAAAATGTTACTTGCAATTTCAATACCTATTCATTGGCATAAACCAGAGGACTATCATTAAAGTAGTATCACTTTGTGACTGAATCCACAACTCATTGTTATCATAATGGAGGAGCTGTAAGTTGAGAGTTTGATTGACAGCCCCAAGACCTTATTACATGGTTAGCTGGCAAAAAATATATTGTTTTTATAAGAGGTTGCACCTGAACAGAGATTGGACATTTATCAATGAAATGATAAACTTCAAAATGAATGTTTTCTTGTACAATGAAGTCTGTAATACTTCTAAATTACTTCATTTCATCTCAATGCGGTTCATGAGGTCTGCCCATGGTGGATAATGGATGAGGAGAGTAAGTTTGATGAATAAGGGGTTAGAATGGGCCATAGGTTAATTGGGAAATGGAGGGGGCACTGGCATGAGTTGGCATTAGGTTGCCTTAGAGGCTATAAGGGACAATGAGGATGGATAGAGGAGCGCAGGTTAACAATGTGGTTTTAAAGATCACAGAGGGGTGGCATCATGTGTTGGTATGGGAAGTGGTTGGAAGAGTGTGAGATGTGAGGGCTGAGAGTTAGAGGACCCAACTGCATTCATTACAAGTGGGATGGACCCTCAGCCCTCAGCAGCCATTGCCTTTTTTCCATGAAACTGAAGATCTCCAGCCTTGGCCAGGTGAAAGGCTGCCCCATGAGTGAAAATCCATGCCTAGGGTACTGAATGGGGCTGCAAAGAGGTACCAGGAGGAACATCTTTCAAAGCAAAGAAGTTAATTTACTCGGGGGATTCTATTGGTGCTGAGAAGGATAACAGTGAGGAGAAAGTAGACTAATTTGAGCATCGTGCGCAGTCAGTGAGTGACAATGCACCAATAAACTGCATTTCACTTTTATCCTGAGACACAATGGGCCCGATTTTGCCATCAAGTTGCCCCTGTTTTCGGGTACAAATACATGGTAAAGTCAGGCATGAGGCTAGTAGCACGATCCGCGCCTACCTCTGTGCCAGTACCCCCTTTACCAAGGCCCAAAAATGGCTGGAATCAGGACCGTGCCTGAAATGGGTGTAATGCAATTTGCATGCATTTAAATTGACTTAATGGGCTGCACGCCCAACCTTAACAGCATTTCCCCTTTTACCTCTGCATTCGTCCGTCCAGAATTACGTGAAACAGACATGCTCCACAAAAGTCCAGTTCAGGCGCTCCAGTTAGTGAGGAGGTAAGTGCTGAGGATCCGACGGCTTTCTGCTTGAGATCAGTGGGGGGATTGGAGGGGGTGTTCTGTTGCCACTCTGCCTGAGATCAGAGAGGGGGAAAGAGGGTTGTCCACTGCCATTTTGCCTGAGATCAGTGTGAGGGGGTCCGCTGCCACTCTTCCTGAGATCAGTGTGAGGGGGTCCGCTGCCACTCTTCCTGAGATCAGTGTGAGGGGGTCCGCTGCCACTCTTCCTGAGATCAGTGTGAGGGGGTCCGCTGCCACTCTTCCTGAGATCAGTGTGAGGGGGTCCGCTGCCACTCTTCCTGAGATCAGTGTGAGGGGGTCCGCTGCCACTCTGCCTGAGATCAGTGTGAGGGGGTCCGCTGCCACTCTGCCTGAGATCAGTGTGAGGGGGTCCGCTGCCACTCTGCCTGAGATCAGTGTGAGGGGGTCCGCTGCCACTCTGCCTGAGATCAGTGAGGCAGGGAGGGGTCCACTGCCACTTTGCCTGAGATTGGTGGGGGGGATGAGAGGAGGGGCCCACAATTGGTCTGGGTGGCAGAGGGGTGGGGGAATAATGGGATCAGTAATGTTGTGGGGATGGGGCAATGTCTGTGGGGACCAAAGGGGAGGCATTATCCAGGCCGGGAGCGATGTGGCAGGGGAGCCACATTCTATCATCTCTTTCTCTGCGCATGTGCAACTGAAGGTGCCAATCGGAACTGCAGGGTTTCGGGCATGTTAGGCCCAACCCACAGGTTTCTATAGCGCAATTCGGAATCACTGATTTTTTTTCAGGCAGAATGCATATGGGGGTGCCTGAGAATGGGTCGAAAAGTCAGATCTGAAACACAGAAACACAGTTTCAAATCTGCCCAGCACTTAGAATCAAAATGGTAAATAAAAGCAGTGGGATTTTTCAGCTGCGCTTGCCCCGAGACTGGAAATTCCTGCTCGAGGTCAATGGACCTTTACATGGTCCACCAGAGTTTCTGTCCCGCCTGCTATGATTCCTGTGGCAGGCAGGACAGGAATATTCCACCCAATTTCTTTCTCGATAAGGTTCTCACAGATATAGAACAAAAGTACACAAACCATTTATTACAGACATAAAGCAAAGATGTGCCTGTGAACAATGGCCAGCATCGCTCATTAACTGACAGTAACCTTTATTTATCAGCAACACCTGGACCAATATATTAACAGCAGTTTTCTTTTGTTGCTGAACTAGAACTCAGTCCCCTGAGGCTAAAGGTGACAATTTAAATATAGTTTCCCTGCACTTAGGGCTTACATGAGACATTAATGGAACGCAACAACCAATTAAATGCAATCATTTCTGGAGTTAGTCTTGAGTTGGTATAATTAGTTTGTATTTCTAATTATTTTAGAATTAAAGGCAATGTTGTGCTACAGATTTTCAAAATTTATACATTTTGAATATTGTCTGCATTTATCTTTGGCGCGAAGCCCAATCTGTTGGTTTGTGGCCTAGTTCGATGGAAATTGGTTTTCCAGCATGTGCAGTTAGCATTGTTGGTGGATCAAGTGCTTATCACCGTACAACAGTAAGACCCATTCCTGTTGTAACAGGAGAAAGGATGCTTAAAGTGAAGAGAAATGATCTTTAATATTTACTTGCAGGTGGCATCACCCTTGGGAAATTCAATCATTTAAATGGTGATTTGCTCACCTCTGCAACACTAATGATCTTTGTCAGCAAAGCTGAATCACTGATGCAGTTCCAGTTGTAAATGTTACAGCATTCCTTTACGGTCTTATAACCACCATTCTCTACGGCTGGGTCAAAACCCTGGAACTCCCATCTGAACTTTGCTGTGAGTGTTCCTGCAACACAAGCACAGCTGCAGTTCAAGAAGGCGGCCCACCACCATCTTCATAGAATCGCTTCAGTGCAGGAGGAGGCTATTCGGCCCATCGAGTCCAACAGACTGCGGCAGAGCATCTTACCCAGGTCCGCCAGCCCCCACCCTTCCCCCCCGTTATATCTCCGTAACCGCACATATTTACCCCATTAATCCCCCTAACCTCCTCATCTTGGGATACTAATGCTGGAATTGTACCATCTCATCCATCCAAGGCTCCTAAGATCCCGCCCGAGGCTAATGGAAAATGATGTTCCGCGAGCCGCACCCACCCCGGTTCTGGGGCGGGCATGATGGTAAAATTCTGGCATTAGTATCCCAAAATGCATCCCAAGCGTCAATTTAGCATGGCCAATTCACCTAAGCTGCACATCTTTCGGCTGTGGGAGCAAACCCATGCAGATAAGGGGTGCGAGCAAACTCCACACAGTCACCCAAAGCCGGAATTGAACCTGGCACTGAGACTGCAGTGCTAACCACTGTGCCACCCTTCTCATAGGCAATTAGGGATGGGCACTAAATGTTAGCCTAGGCAGAGATCTCCACATCCTGTGCACAAGTTAAAAAATACTTCTATTATTATGAATAATTTTGATGATGAGAATAATAGATAATTCTCCCTTTAATCTCATCAATTGAGCTTTTCCTTTTTGATGGAAAATAGATTAGCTTTTCATTTTGTTGTATTGGTCACACCAGGCAAAAACTAAGAGGACACAATCCATTTGAAATAGGCAAGAAATATTTCCAGGAGCAGCAGAAATTAGGAGAGATTTCTTCTTGTCTGCACCCAGATACACTGCTAAAAGTGGATCATTGGACTCCTTTATAGGTGTAGGTTTTGACCTGGCCAATTTTTCCAACTTTTGTAGCACCCAGTTGATCCTAAGTCCCTGGGCTTGGATCCAGAAAAATCTCTTCTATTGTCTCAATGTTGCTAATTGGATCTGCATAACCACAGAGCGAAAGATCGTATGCTAAATGTTAATTTAGGGTGGAAAAATATTGTGGATTTCTTGCAATATATTAATCAATTTGCGTAACAACGCACCAGTTCTATTTTCATCAATTGACAATAGTCCTCAATTCAATTAGGATATAGTAGAAATGTTAGTACAGTACACAAACAGGAGACTGAGTTCTAATTCAGCAACAAAAGAAAACTGCTGTTAATACATTGGTCCAGGTGTTGCTGATAAATAAAGGTTACTATCGGTTAATTATTGATGCTGGCCATTGTTTGCAGGCACATCTTTGTTATATGTCAGTAATAAATGGTTTGTGTACTCCTGTTCTATATCTATGAGAATCTTATCGAGAAACAAATTGGGTGGAATATTCCCGTCCTGTCTGCCACGGGAATCATAGCAGGCGGGACAGAAACTCCGGCGGACAATGCAAAGGTCCAGTTTGCGTACTGCTGCAGCAGATCCACAGCAGACACCATCTCCCTGGCCCTGCACTCAACCTTGGAACACCTAGATAACAAGGACACTTAGGTCAGACTCCTATTTATTGACCACAGCTTAGCTTTCAACACCATTATTCCCACAAAACTCATCTCCAAACTCTGTGGCCTGGGCCCCGGCTCCTCCCTCTGCGACTGGGTCTGGAATTTCCTAACTCACAGACCACAATTAGTAAGGATAGGCAACAACACCTTCTCCACGATCACCTTCACCACTGGTGCTCCAAAAGGCTGTGTTCTCAGCCCCCTACTATAGTCCTCATACACCTATGACTGTGTGGCCAAATTCTCCTCCAACTCGGTTTTCAAGTTTGCTGATGACACCACTGTAGTGAGTTGGATCTCAAACAATGATGAGGCAGAGTACAGGAATGAGATAGAGAATCTGGTGAACTGGTGTGGCCACAATAATCTCTCCCTCAAAGTCAACAAGATGAAGGAGATTGTCATCGATTTCAGGAAGCGTAATGGAGAACATGCCACTGTCTACATCAATGGGGATGAAGTAGAAAGGGTCAATAGCTTCAAGTTTTTAGGTGTCCAAATCACCAACAACCTGTTCTGATCCCCCCTGTGCTGACACTATAAGAAAACCCACCAACGCCTCTACTTTTTCAGAAGATGAAGTAAATTTTGTACGTCAGCTATGACTCTCACCAACTTTTACAGATGCACCATATAAAGCATTCTTTCTGGTTGCATCTTGGTATGGCTCCTGTTCTGCCCAAGACCGCAAGAGACTACAAAAGGTCGTGAATGTAGCCCAGTCCATCACGCAAACCAGTCTGCCATCCATTGACTCTGTCTACACTTCCCACTGCCTCGGCAATGCAGCCAGCATAATTAAGGACCCCGCGCACCCCAGACATTCTCTCTTCCACCTTCTTCCCTCAGAAAAAAGATACAAAAGTCTGAGGTTAAGTACCAACCAACTGAAGAACAGCTTCTTCCCTGCTGCTGTCAGACTTTTGAATGGACTTACCTTGCATTAAGTTGATCTTGCTTTACACCCTAGCTATGACAGTAACACTACATTCTGCTCTCTCATTTCCTTCTCTATGAACTTTATGTTTTGTCTGTACAACGCGCAAGTAACAATACTTTTCACTGTATAATAATACATGTGACAATAATAAATTAAATCAAATCCAAGTACTTAGCTATTGAATGTGGGATATATTTGATAATTTCATATAATATAATGTGGTAAACAGTCGCTGGAATTCTACTGCCCTGTGTGCCATAGAATCGGAATGGGTGAGGGATGGACAATGAAAATGTCCATTGACATCAGGCGGAAATTTTCAGTTTCACTCTTATGAGGCTGTAAAATCCCAGTAGTGTGTCAGCATTTTAGCATGGATGTTTTTTGTTCAATTTCTTTGTCAACTAAGAAAGAGTCTTGCGCATAATATGAACAGATTACTTGCATTTTAAATACATGAATAAATTGCTTCCTGACAGGCAGCTTGGTGGCACAGTAGTTAGCACTGCTGCCTCACAGCGCCTGGGACTTGAGTTCGGTTCTCGGTTTGGGTCACTATCTGTGCGGAGTTTGCACATTCTCACCGCGTCTGCTTGAATTTCCTCTGGGTTCTCCGTTTTCCTCCCACACTCTAAAGACATGCAGGTTAAGTGGATTGGCCATGCTAAATTACCCCTTTGTGTTCCAGGATGTGTAGGGAATGTAAATGCATGGGGGTACAGAGATAGGGCAGGGGTGGGCCTAGTTAAGATACTCTGTCAGAGACCCAATGCAGAGTCAATGGGCCAAATGGCCTTCTTCTCCACTGAAGGGATTCAATGATTCTGTTTTATGAAAGGAAAGTCATTCTCAGGATTCTGATAGTTATATACCTTCTGCCATATTCGGCACCCAAAAGATTCTGTTCATTCAACATCTATTATGTTGAAGTATTGCACCAGCTTTCCTCTTATATCATTGTAATTGTGATAGAAACTTTCAACCATGATATTTTAAGCATTGGGTAGTTAGATTTCTATTTCAAGTTGTTTGCCATTCATCTCCAGAATTCTGCAATTGCAGACTTTTGGCAATAACTGTTGCTCTGATAATTTGTTTTTGTGTTCCTAGATCTGTGGCTCATGGGGGTGTTAAAATGGAACAATTGAAATAACTATAAACACTTATATCATACAGCCAAGCACCAAGAACAGAATTGAAGCAGGAAATGTGCTGTCATTATTAGACAGTCGGGAACTATTACTGTCTCACTGTAGTGTTTAGATAGTGCTTTATATTTAAGAAAACGTTTTGCAGTTTACTGTTTCTCAACCCCAAGGTTACTTTATTTTTAATGCAATCACTTGCAGTCACTTTTTTTATAGGTAGCAGAAACTTGTCCAACCCTCTAAACTCAAACACCTAACCAAGTTAGCTGCTATTTAAAAGTCCCTTTTAATAATTACTGTTGTGTGTGTGAAAATGTGCCCCACTAGTTCAAACTCCCTGCCATTCAGGAATGATTCAATAATAGCTTATTATTTTCCCAACACACAAGTTTATCCTTTCTAAATTGAAGACTAGCTAGATAAATATATATACTACTTTAATGTAAACACCAGTAGAAGGCAGTTTCCAATAAATATGATTTTTATCCTTCATTCCCGCTTTTGCAATCACCGTATTTCTTTTTTTAATTTGTTTGTGGGGCATGAGCGTCACTGGCTAGCCAGCATTTATTGTCCATCCCTAGTTACTCTTGAACTGAATGGCTTGCTAGGCCATTTCAGGGGGCAATTGAGAGTCAACCACATTGTTACGGCTCTGGACTCACATGTAGGCCAGACCAGGTAACGACGGCAGATTTCCTTCCCTGAAGGACATCAGTGAACCAGATGGGTTTTTCTGATAATCAACAATGGTTTACTGATCATCAATAGATTCTTAATTCCAGATTTTTTTATTGATTTCAAATTCCATCATCTGCCATGGTGGGATTTGAACCCAGGTTCCCAGAACATTAGCTGCATTTCTAGATTAATAGTCTAGCAATAATATCACTCAGCCATTGTCTCTCCATTGTACATCAACCTTGGCTTACCATGTGTCTTGCAAATTAAATCTAGACATAAACACAATACTCTTCCTTAAAAATTCTCTAATGTATTTCTACATCTATTTATACATTTGTTACTTGAGATTTTTGAATCAGTTGTAGTACGCTGAGAGAATCAACCATGAATGTAGTATGACCAATACAGCTGATCCAGGCAAGTAACTGAATTGTACTAAAACTACTAAATTAAATCAGTCTCCTTTTTAGATCACCCTTCTTTGGTGTTTGACTTAATGAAGCTGCGCTGTTGCAAATACACTGACATACTTAATGGGGCAGAATTTGCTGGTGGAAATAGTGAGTTTTTTACATGCGTGCCATTATTCGTGTGCAAGACATCCAACAGTTTGTGAGGAGGAAGCCTGTAGCTCCACAGTTAACCTCCTAAACAATGGTGCTTTCTATAAACCTTCCCGAAATTTTCTAACATCAGCTAGATTGATGCAATAACTATAAGGGTGATGTTGGGCCCATGCTCACAATCCGTGAGAACGTTGGTGAGGGCTCAAGATCCAGAAGTCGCAGATCTCGCCGGCGAGATCACTATTTCGAACAAACTCTGCCCCTTGCAAGTGATACCATGAGGTTCATGCCCATAATGCTGTACATGGATTTCAATAGATTTTAATATCAATAACCTGCCCCTTTGCGCTATATTGAACCCACCATCATATATTGACACCGTGCCAACGTGACATCACATCTGCATGGTTTACAATAGGTTCATCTCATAAAATCATAGAATCCCTACAGTACAGAAGGAGGCCATTCGGCCCATCGAGTATGTACCGACCACAATCCCACCCATGCCTTTACCCTGCTAATCCCCCTGACACTAGGGTCAATTTAGCATGGCCAATCAACCTAAACCATACATCTTTGGAGTGTGGGAGGAAACCGGAGAACCCAAAGGAAACCCACGCAGACAAGAAGAATGTGTAAACTCCACACTGACATTGACCGGAGGCTGGAATTGACCTCTGGTCTGTTGTGCTGTGAGGCAGCAGAGCTAACCACTGTGCCACTTGTTTCCTGCGAGAAATCCGGTGGTTGGATTTCTCTCCCAATCTTACAACATTTTGCCTAAAAAAATTCAAGAGGACGTGTTTCAAGCTGTCAAGTGGTGGTGGTGGGGATTGCGGGGGGTGGGATGGGAAGAATGGGACATCAACACACCAGTAAAACCCAGGAGCACCACCTTTAAAGACCTCCCCTCCCCTCCAATCAGAACAGAAATAAACCTTCCCCCACTCCCCAACCCACCATCCAGTTTCAGCAGCTCCCCTCCCAGCCCAGATCGAAGTTGGCACGCCTCTGCCCCGCCACAGTGGAAACTGTGCCGAAATGTGAACGTATCATGGGTGTCTCCCCAGGGATGTTAAGATAAGTACAGCCCCCAGGGGAAAGGGACATGGCCAGATAGTGGCCTGTTAGTGCCCCCTTGCACTGATCCTTGGCATTGGTTGGCACTGACCAGTTGACATGGACATATTAACTTGGCAGTGCCAACCTGTGCCAAAGGGCGGGCTTCAGTAGGAGCCCCATGGAGGGGGATATATCTGCATGTGTGATGGCTGGGGGCAGACTGAGGAGCGGGGATGGCCGTTGAAGGGGATATGTTGGGGGGGGCGGCTGAGTGGGGGGTGGGCATGGCTGCAGGCTGGGAGGATAGGGGCCAGTAGTTGGTGGGTTTGAAGAAAGGGGCCAATGATCATGAGGGTTGGGGAGAGGGGGAAGAAGCTGATGATCATATGGGAGTTCGAGAAGGGGCTGGTGACGGGGGGGCAATGTGGTGGAGGAGAGAGTGTGCTGACTCCAATTGAGAGTAGGGAGGGCCTCATGGTGGGTTGTGGGGAGGGAGGTTTATTGCTGTTCTGATTGGGGGATTCTTTAAAGGTAGTGTCTCAATCTCAGTGCTGCGGGTTTTACCGGGGGTGTTCACATCCTGCTCCCCCCCGCCCACTCTTGACAGTGAGAAACATGCCCTCTTGAATATTTTTAGGCAAAGTCATGTAAGATCTGGAGAGAAATCCAACCTGTTTCTCTGGAGAGATCCACATCGAATTTCTCGCTGGAACTAAAACTCTGCTATTTTTTGATTACAATCCCCACAACGAATTAAATTTCACACAGAAACCTATGGCTACTATTTCATGAAGGTTTGAATTTTTAATGACGAGGCTTATGCTCTTGCAATGCCATTGAATCTCGGAGGTTTAGAAAGGGAACAATGAAAGCTAAGACATCTCACACCTGCAGGTAGTGGTATATTCATAGAGGTATTAAAAAGTAAACTTCAAAAAAAATTGTTACTGTTCTTTTCTGCCTCTTTTTACATTTTTTCTCTTAACTCATTCTTTCTCCCCTCTTTCCCTTGACTCTAATTCACCCCATTTTCTTCTCCATTATTTACTATGTATCTTCCTCTGTTGTTAAATTTCATTGGTTATTGATATAGATCATTGGCCACATCTTTCACTAAGATTCCACATTCCCCATTGATCTTGGCACGCTATTATCAGTTTGCTGAAGATCAAGGGAAAATGTTATAACTGATGCTGCTCATCACAAAACATTTTTTTTCATTCTTGGAAGATGGGTGTCATTGGTAAGGCCAGCCTTCATTGCTAATCCTAATTGCCCTTGAGAAGGTGGAAGTGAACTGCCTTCTTGAACCACTGCAGTCCATGTAGTGTGGGTACTGTTAGGGAGGGTGTGCAAGGATTTTGATTAAGCAACAGTTTTTTAAAATTCATTTTTTGTGATGTGGGCGTGGCTGGCTAGACCAGCATTTATTGCCAATCCCCACGTGCTCTTAAGAAGATGGTGGTGAGCTGCATTCTTGAACCACTGAAGGAATTTGGATATAATTCCATGTCAGGATGGTGAGTGACTTGAAAAGGACCCTGCAGATGGTGGAGTTCAAATGTGCCCTTGTCCTTCTAGGTGGTAGAAGTTATTGTATTTCTATGTTTGCTTAACACAAACTTACCAATCTCATACATGATTTGTATACAAAAGGTCCATAAGACTATGAGATATAGGAGCAAAATTAGGCCATTTAGCCCATTGAATCTGCTCCACCATTCAATCATGTCTGAGATGTTTCTCAAGCCCATCCTCCCACTTTTTCCCGGTAATCTTTGATCGGGTGTCAGTTCTGTTCATTTGAAGATGTAACACAGGGTTACTCAGCAGATAGTATTTCTATAAAGCTTCAACAGCTATTGTTAACAGTAAAGTACAGTTAACAGCTCCTTCACACCACGTGCTGCTAGCTAAACTGGAAGCTCCTCTGAACAATGTCTGCTGGTCACGTGGTTTTCATCCTGGCTACTTACTCATTTGCATATTCTCTCTTAAAGTGATATCACAGAGGTCATAGACTTGCGTTGTTGGTGAGTTACTGCACTGCATCTTGTAGATCATACACCTTATACAGGGAGCAATCAGTGTTATTAATGACAATTAAATGATCAAAGTCATTCAATAAAAGTTGAAATTTGTGGCATCACTGTTACAAGAACGTAGCTACTTAATCTACTGTGGATCATTGGCATAACATATATTTTTACAATTAGCGCCAATTAGTCATTGAAGTAGGAGCTTAAGCGAGTCGACGTACATTGATAAAACAAAACATAGATGATCTGATTTGCTGCTGTTAGTGTTCTTTAGAAAGCAATAGGTTGCAATATCTGTCATTGGTTTCCGAATTTACAGCTGGGAATAAGGTAAAACACTGACTCCGAAGTTGGTCACCATTATTCAACTCCGATCTAGCAATGCTACATCTGCAAATATATCTTTAAAATGTCCAGATGAGCATGAGAGCAAACACTCTAGATGTAAAAAATGCAGAATGGCTTTCTTCTGATATCTGCAATTATTTCTCTATTAACTTTTAATCTTTGCTTTTATCATTTTGAAAAAATATTTTTGGGGGCCATTGCATGACTATAGTTTGAAAAATGTTGATCGTGTTCACACAATCTTTGAATTACCTCCACTAAGTCTGAAGTGTAATTGTGGTGAGGACATCTGGAAGCTAATGTTACCAGGCAGGCAGGATTTCACAGGCTTACAATTCTCCATGGGACATTTTTCTTGAATTTAATAATGTTGTAGTTGGAAAGTGACTTTACCAAACCGGGTCCTGAACATAGTATAAACATTAATTTGGTTGGAAGTGGGCCTTGGTGTTGCTGAATTAATGCCCAGTTAAATAAGACTATATGTAAAATTAAGAGCTATAGAATGTCTAAATTTGATGTGATATTTCATGTCTTACACTTGAAGTCCAAAGATTTAGATGTAATGAAAAACTGTGGCAGGGGCTACCTTCCCTGCTGATTTCATAACAGTTCAGCTCTGTAGCTCCAATGGTTTCTTTTATTCTCAGTATTAGGATAACCGGAGGGTTTAGAATGTCTTTTTCTTATTTATGGCTGAGATAAGCGATAGATCACAGAATGTTCCATGGCTGCACATTGAGCTTAGAGTAAACTAACATTTAGCATTGGAAACTGAGACACAATCTAAAAGCCAGTGAGCTGTAATCTTTACTGCAGTGTTATGAAAGATATCACAGTGAGCTCACATAGAACTAACATTTAGGTTCCTTGTGATCAAGTATTTTATTATTACCGTTTTATTACAACCATGACTTCAATTACTTGAAAACTAATGAAACATATTTTTACTTTCTTCAAGAATCACGTTTAGCCCAAGGAATATCCATTTCTCCCCTCAGAAAACCGGGGAGAGGTGAGATGCAAAGGGTAATCGTTAATCAAATGGTTTGGTTTGAATTCGAGTTCAGGTCTCCCTGATGGGGCGATCCAGTTTTGTAAGCGACCAGGTTGCTATTAATTACCATTTAATTACCAGTTTAGCACATTTGCACATTTTTACCGCACCTATCTCTTTTTGCAGCTGGCACAAGCTTGCTTTAATGCAGACCACGCTTAATCGGACTGACATTGTGCAGTGATAACAGAGCCCTGCACGCACATGTGTAAGGATTTCCTTGCCCAGCAGCTAATTTTGAATGTTATAAAAGAATGGGCTCTAGTGTCTGATTTTTTTCTGATGATTGAACAGATTCCACACAGCGTTTTAAATGTTACCAGGTGGTTGACAAAACTACTTCAGCACTCTTAGCTGTTGTACTGGACTGGAGTTGTTACACAACTAGTACAAACTTTACGGCATCCTCTTGAAGGGGGCTGCATTGCTGGGGGCTTTATTGCCCTCAGGCATGAGATCATAATCTGACAATAAAATTGGGCAATCACAGTCTGTCTTCATATATCGAGCCACAACTTTTCCAATGATCTCTGCCCAGCCTCCTGCACTCTCAACAATCTGCAGCTTATTCAGAATGTCACAGCTTGAATCCTCGCCAACACAGAGATCTGCATGCATATAACCCCTGTCCTTGTCAAATTGCTTGCTCTGCTACAGCAAATTTATTTCAATTCCCTTACTTTAACATCACCCAGTTGCCTTACCAACATTCTGCCTTGGTCACTTTTTTCACACACATATCTGTACATATATCTCCTGAATGCAACAATATTCAAGGCTTATTTACTCTTTGTTAATTATATAGCAATTGACTACTCAATAGTGTTCAGGTGGTGGACATTTTGATTGGGGTTTCACTTGTGCTTCCTCAGGTGGATGTAGCTGTTACTAGGGGGAGTAACTATAAGGTTCATGGTGGGAGATATAGGAGGGATGTCCAAGCTAGATTCTTCACTCAGAGAGTGGTTGGAGTGTGGAATAGACTGCCTGCTGTGATAGTGGAGTCGCTCACTTTAGGAACTTTGAAGCAGTTATTGGATAGGCACATGGAGCACACCAGAATGATAGGGAGTGGGATAGCTTGATCTTGGGATTGGACAAAGCACGGCACAACATTGAGGGCCAAAGGGTCTGTACCGTGCTGTAATGTTCTATGTTCTAATGTTCTATACATGGGATGCCACCCTGTGCGAAGGGGGTGGTGCGGGAAAGGCAAAGGACATCCTCAAGAACCTGCTCCTGGGCCTGGCCAAACTTTACATAAACAGATCCAGGCAGTATTCGATTGAGGGGGTCAGCTGGTCCGACTGTCTCCCTTCTACCACAGCTACATTTGCAGCCAGGTGAGCCTGAAGAGGGTGTATATGGTGTATGCTGGCACCCTTGAGGCATTCTGTGTCCGGTGTGGGTACTTTATTGACCCTTTTAATCACATTTTGGTTTGATGCTTTAAGCTCTCTTTGAAATTCTGTTTCATTTCTGCAGTATCCCTTTAAGGGCTGCTCTTTTTTATTTGATTTGATTTGGTTCATTATTGTCACATATTAGTATACAGGGCAAGTATTGATTCTTGCATGCTATATAGACAAAGCACACCATTCATAGAGAAGGAAAGGAGAGAGTGCAGAATGTCGTGTTACAGTTATAGCTAAGGTGTAGAGAAATATCAACTTAGTGCGAG
Source organism: Carcharhinus amblyrhynchos (assembly GCF_965287045.1). NCBI lineage: Eukaryota > Metazoa > Chordata > Chondrichthyes > Carcharhiniformes > Carcharhinidae > Carcharhinus > Carcharhinus amblyrhynchos. The sequence continues at coordinate 101,568,852 of NC_137329.1, forward strand.
GTAGGTCCATTCAAAAGTCTGATGGCAGCAAGGAAGAATCAGTTGGTATGTGTCCTCAGGCTTTTGTATCTTTTTCCTGACAGAAGAAAATGGAAGAGAGTACATCTGGGGTGTGTGGGGCCCTTAATTATGCTGGCTGCTTTGCAGAGGCAGCAGAAATTGTAGACAGTGTCAATGAATGGCACTTGTCCCTCAGTTTATTTGATTGAGTTTAATGGTTCACCATTTTGCTCAAGAGACTATGGACTGGATTCTCTGATGTTGCCCGTGGCTGGGATTCTCATAGTGAATGGAGATTTGGTTGAGAGCAAAATCCTCTGTTCTCACAGGCAGTGGTAGACGGCCATAAACGGCTGGAGAATTCCAGCCTGCATAAGGGCGGGATCACTGAAAGTGTGCTTGTTGAGGTTGGTGATCTAGGTTTGTGATATTTGTTTGTGTAACTAAAAGTTTTTAGATATGTAAAGACCAGGCTCCACTTCTATCCTTCACCACTTGGCTAACTGGAATGGTCATTCCCTTACCCACAATTTCATGCAACTATAAAATCCCCGAAGCCCTTATCGTCTGGAACTATTTTCATCAATTCTCCAGTCTTGCTACCGACGTTTCTCATATCAAAAGTCTTCCAAAGCCCCTGGGCGAGATTTTCCGGCCATGTGCTACCCAAGTTCGGAAATTTCCGCCTGATGTTAATAGATCTTGAAATGGTCCACTAAACTTTTTGTCCTGCCCGCTACGATTCGCGTGATGGGTGGGGTGGGAGAATTCCACCTCCTGTATCTAAAAGTATCCATTCAATTCCCTTTCTTATTAATTTAAACATTTTTGATGGAAAGTATAAGAGCGATGTGCACATATGTTCAAGGATCTAGCATTTGTAAAAGATGTTAGAAGGACTACTATTGTTGATGGAGAGCTGACAATGAGCTGATTCACATTATACCTACTTTTGGCTTGGTAAAAGGATTGCCTTCAACATGGGGTGAATTTTGCAGTAAAAATACTCATTCCTTTGGATGATGAAATTTCTTGTTGTCAAAATCTCCTGCACATATTCCACCAACATTTTCATCCTGCTCTGAAGATAAGAGTTGTTCCATTAGTATTATAACAGTGGGGCGGCACGGTAGCACAGCGGTTAGCACTGCTGCTTCACAGCTCCAGGGACCCGGGTTCGATTCCCGGCTTGGGTCGCTATCTGTGTGGAGTTTGCACATTCTTCTCGTGTCTGAGTGGGTTTCCTCCCACAGTCCAAAGGTGTGCGGGTTAGGTTGATTGGCCATGCTAAAATTACCCCTTAGTGTCCTGAGATGTGTAGGTTAGAGGGATTAGTGGGTAAAATATGTAGGGATATGGAGGGTAGGGCTTGATGGGCCGAATGGCCTCGGTGCAGGCTCGATGGGCTGAATGGCATCTTTCTGTACTGTAGGGACTCTATGGTGAGTATTATCACCAAGTTACCCCCAGACAAGTGTACCATCTACAAGACACAATGTAGGAGCTCACCAAGACTCCTTAAGCATCAGCTTCTAAATCCGTGACCTCTACCAACTAGACAGACAAGGGCAGCAGATACATGGGAACACCTCCACTTGGAAGTTTAACAAAACATAGAACATAGAACATTACAGCGCAGAACAGGCCCTTCGGCCCATGATGTTGCGCCGACCAGTTAAAAAACAATGACCCACTAACCTAAACCAATCCCTTTTCATCCATAAACCTATCCACAGATCTCTTAAATGCCCCCAAACTAGGTGCATTTACAACCGCAGCAGGCAGGGCATTCCAATCCCTCACCACCCTCTGGGTAAAGAACCTACCCCTGACATCCGTCCTGTAACTACCCCCCTTAATTTAAAGCCATGCCCCCTCATGCTAGCTTTCTCCATCCGAGGAAAAAGGCTATCACTGTCCACCCTATCTAAACCTCTAATCATCTTATATGTTTCAATAAGATCCCCTCTTAGCCACCTTCTTTCCAGCGAAAACAACCCCAAATCCCTCAGTCTCTCCTCATAGGACCTCCCCTCCATACCAGGCAACATCCTGGTAAACCTCCTCTGCACCCTCTCCAAAGCCTCCACATCCTTCCTGTAATGTGGGGACCAGAACTGCACACAGTACTCCAAGTGCGGCCGCACCAGAGTTGTGTACAGTTGCAACATGATGCTGCGACTCCTAAATTCAATCCCCCTACCAATAAACGCCAAGACACCGTATGCCTTCTTAACAACCCTATCTACTTGATTCCCAACTTTCAGGGATCTATGTACACATACACCTAGATCCCTCTGTTCATCCACACTATTCAAAGTCCTCCCGTTAGCCCTATACTCAACACATCTGTTATTCCTACCAAAGTGAATTACCTCACACTTCTCCGCATTAAACTCCATCCGCCACCTCTCGGCCCAGCTCTGCAACCTGTCCAAGTCTTCCTGCAAACTATGACACCCTTCCTCACAATCTACCACACTCCGTCTTTGGTGTCATCAGCAAATTTACTAATCCACCCAACTATACCCTCATCCAGATCATTAATAAAAATTACAAACAGCAGTGGCCCCAAAACAGATCCCTGAGGCACACCACTCGTAACCGAACTCCATGACGAATATTTACCATCAACCACCACCCTCTGTCTCCTATCTGCTAGCCAATTCCTGATCCAATTTCCTAGATTACCCTCAATCCCATACATCTGCATTTTCTGCAGAAGCCTACCATGGTGAACCTTATCAAACGCCTTACTAAAATCCATATATACCACGTCAACTGCCTTACCCCCATCCACCTCTTTGGTCACTTTTTCAAAAAACTCAATAAGGTTAGTAAGGCACGACCTACCCGCTACAAAACCATGCTGACTATCTCCAATCAATTCATTACTCTCCAAATAACTATAAATCCTATCCCTAATAATTTTTTCTAAACCCTTGCCCACAACAGAAGTGAGACTCACCGGTCTATAATTCCCGGGGAAGTCTCTGTTCCCCTTCTTAAACAATGGGACAACATTCGCTAACCTCCAATCTTCCGGTACTATACCAGAGGCCAACGACGACCTGAAGATCAGAGCCAGAGGCTCTGCAATCACTTCTCTTGCCTCCCAGAGAATCCTAGGGTAAATCCCATCCGGACCAGGGGACTTATCTATTTTCAATCCCTCAAGAATATCCAGCACATCCTCCTTATCAACTGTAATACTGTCTATTCTACTCCCCTGCAACCCAGTGTCCTCCTCAGCTATATTCTTGTCCCCCTGCGTGAACACCGAAGAGAAATATTGGTTCAATGCCTCTCCAATCTCTTCCGGTTCCACACATAACTTCCCTCTGCTGTCTATAACTGGCCCTAATCTTGCCCTAACCAACCTTCTGTTCTTGACATACCTATAGAACGCCTTAGGATTCTCCTTAATCCTATCAGCCAAAGTCTTCTCATGTCCTCTTTTAGCCCTTCTTAACTCACTCTTCAACTCCCTCCTAGCCAATCTAAAGTTTTCTAGTGCACTACCCGAGCCCTCAAGTCTCATCCGAACATAAGCCTCCTTTTTCTTTTTAACCAACGAATCAACTTTTTTAGTGCACCACGGTTCCCTAGCCCTACCAATTCCTCCTTGCCTGACAGGGACATACCTATCACGGACTCGCAGTAGCTGCTCCTTGAAAAAACTCCACGTTTCGGACGTTCCCAGTCCCTGTAATCTCCTAGTCCAACCTATGCTTCCTAATTCTCTCCTAATGGCCTCATAATTACCCTTCCCCCAGCTAAAACTACTGGCCCGAGGTTCATGCCTATCCCTTTCCATCACTAAGGTGAACGTAACCGAATTGTGGTCACTATCACCAAAATGCACACCAACTTCCAAGTCTAGCACCTGTTCTGGCTCATTTCCCAGCACCAAATCCAATATAGCCTCACCTCTAGTTGGCTTATCTACATACTGACTCAAAAAACCCTCCTGCACGCTTTGTACAAAAACTGACCCCTCTAACGAGCTAGAGCTATAGCAATTCCAATCAATATTAGTAAAGTTAAAGTCCCCCATAACAATTACCCTATTACTTTCACTCCTAACCAGGATCGTCTCCGCAATCCTTTCCTCAACCTCTCTAGAACTTTTAGGAGGCCTATAAAAGACTCCCAACAGGGTGACCTCTCCTCTCCTATTTCTAATCTCCGCCCATACTACCTCAACAGACAAGTCCTCATCAAACTTCCTCTCTGACACTGTGATACAGTCCTTGACCAATAATGCTACCCCTCCCCCCCTTCTACCTCCTTCTCTACTCCGACTAAAGCATTTGTACCCCGGGACCTGCAACAACCATTCCTGACCCTGCTCTATCCATGTCTCTGAAATGGCCACAACATCAAAGTCCCAGGTACTGATCCACGCTGCAAGTTCATCCACTTTATTGTGAAAACTCCTCGCATTAAAGTATACGCATTTCAAACCCTGCTCCGCCCCAGCCCCACAATGCCGTGCATTGCAGTCCCCATCTATGCCCCCCTCACTTTCACCCCCTCTACTCAGGATCCCACCCCCCCTCCGAATCAGTTTAAACCTCCCTGCATAGCCTTAGCAAATTTACCCCCCAGGATATTGGTTCCCCTCTGATTCAGGTGTAGACCATCACTCTTATAGAGGTCCCACCTTCCCCAGAACGAGCCCCAATTGCTCAAGTACCTGAACCCCTCCCTCCTGCACCATCCCCTCAGCCACGAGTTCAAACTTTCCCTCTCTCTATTCCTGTCTAAACTATCCCGTGGCACAGGCAAGAGTCCGGAGATAACCACTCTATCAGACTTGGCCTTTAGTTTCCACCCCAACTCCATAAATCTCTGCTTAATATCCCCTTCCCTTAACCTCCCTATGTCATGCGTCCCCACATGAACTATAACTTGGGGTTGATCTCCCTCTCCCCTAAGAGTCCTGAATACCCTTTCCGATACATCCCGGACCCCAGCCCCTGGTAGGCAACACACCAGCCCCGAGTCCCTACCATTACTTCCGACTCTCCTATCCGTCCCCTTAACTGTAGAGTCCCCAATCACGAGGCCCAATCTTTTACATCCCCTAACCACCTGAGCTTTCACACTAGGCTCACCCCCAGAGACCTGCTCCCTTCGGTTATCCCCAGTTGATTCCTCCTCAACTGTAGCCTCCAGGACCGAAAACCTATTTTGGAGGGGAACAGCCCTCTGCAAGCCACTCACCACCCTGACTTGGAACTATATGGCTGTTCCTTAACTGTTGCTGGGTCAAAACGATGGAACTCTCTCCCTAACAACACTGTGGGTGTACCTAAACCATATGGACTGCAGTAGCTCAAGAAGGTAGCTCACCACCACTGTCTCAAGGGCAACTCTATTATTAAATGAGTTAGGCAACAAATGTTGGCCTAGCATCCCATGAATGGATTTTAAAAAGTAACCAATGTCCAGGAGATTTTGAGGATCGCGATGGCACAGATTAAAGGAGGAATTTTCCTGCCCTGCCCTAAGAGTGTGATCGCTTTGCGTTGGCCATCATGAAGTAAGGAACATTATCAACAATAGCCAAAGGCTACTGGAGCTCCGCATCCACTGAGGACTTTTCAACATAAAAAAGGCAACCATCAACAATAAAGCCACAGCATTTTTTTCCAGTCTGTTTAACTATGATATCCTGTTTGCCTTCAGTCACTCATCCAAGTGCTTCTATCTTTGTTACTCTGGTCAGGACTGCAACGGACAGTCACTGCCAGATATCAGAAATGCCTTCACTATACTACACCTTATCCTTTGACCGACCATGAGCAGTGCCATGGGAGATCCTGTAATGTGCATTAAATTCAGTGAGTACCAACACAAAGGTTAAAGATCACGTTAGATAACGCAAATGTGCCATGTAGTATTTCTAATAATATTGTACAGATGACCTTTTGTTATTTATTTTAACTGCCAATGACTCCTTCACAAATCCAATCATACAGCTGAAGGACTGTGAAGGCCTTTGGGATTTCATGCCTATTTTGGCATGGATCTTTACATAATATACAATGCAAGGAAAATATATATAGTACGCCGGATTAATATCATCATTGCATGCTAGATTAAGAGACCTTTACTCACTTTTATGTCCCTAAACTGTAAACCAGTAGTGGCCAGAGGCATTGAAAATCACCAGCCTGAAGGATTGACAGTTTGGCAGTTATTACATGCTGTATTGAATGTGAGATTACTCAAAAGTGGCTCAGGGTCAGGGATCAGTGTGTTCCCTTTTGGCACTAAATGACTTTAATACCTTTACTGTATTAGTCAATTGCTTCAAAGCTTCTACTCCATGGCCCCCTGCAGTTTACTGCGTACATTTGAATAGCTTCCATTCTCAACTCACAGACCACCAACATCTGTTTTTTAGCTGTCAGTGGAACTGAATGGTGCTATCACTGATGTCCTTGACAGTACCAGGCTAAGAAGGATACGTGCCACGTTAATCAACCCGTTCTTTTGTCCGCTGTTTTCAACAGCAATCTAATAGTTATTCTCATTCTAGAAGTGCTTTTTGACAAGCTGGAAAGCTTTTTGAAGGGTTTTTGAAAGTAAATGACCTCTCCAAGCCTCAACAGGCCCTCAGAGCAACTCCCAAATAATTTCTGTTCCATACAGGATGATGGAAGTTATATTTACCTTTATTCAACCGCATTACAAGGTCAGGCATCCGGTACATTATTTGTTGCAGCCCTTTCTAAATGCCATTGTTTTCAAGCCAATCAGCTAAACTAATGCACATCTAAATCCTTATGTTCATTGGAAACATAAAATAAGATGCACAGAACTTTCTTGGAAAACATTTTTTTTAAATTTGATATGTTATTGTCACATGCACTAGGATACAGTGAAAAGTATTGTTTCTTGCACATCACATAGATAAAACATACTGTTCATACAGTATACAGCAGAGAAGGAAAGGATGCAGTGCAGAATACAGTGTTACAGGCATGGTTAGGAACAGAGAAAGATCAATTAATGAACACCAAATCAAACAAATATGATGAAGCTCCCTGATTGTTGAACTTGGGGGCAGATTTTCAGGGCAATGTTTTCAGCCTGCAAAAATAAATGTGAGCATTGAAAAGCGTGATTAACCCTCGCCTATTGCTTCTAATGTAGGAACTACATAAATGTCAAACTGCCCGCTTAATTAAATGATGTTAGTGTCCAGCCCAGTTCCAGGCGCACTGGAGGGTTGCACCCCTTAGTAGAGTCCCTCGGAGTACCCACACAGGTGCCGGAGCGTGGTGACAAGGGGATTTTAGCCGTAACTTCATTTCAGTGTTAATGTGAATATACATGTAACGCTAGTAAAATAAACTTTAACTTTAAAAGAAAGCAGTTTAGGTTGGATTGTAAATGAAGGGCTAAATTTTAACATTTAGACCAGCTCACAGCAGGAGAAGTCAAAAGCAGGTCAGGAACTGAAAGCTGCTAAAATTGGCTTTGATAAATTGTTTTTATAACTCACCCACCAAAGTAGCACCTCACTTCCAGAGACTGGCTTGGTCTCCCTTTTGCTGGTTAAGCATTCCTCTGCAGCCTCTGGAAGTGGCTTCCTGAGGCCTCATTGGAGGTCAATCCGCAGGCTGAAAGGGGCGGCAGAGAAATGCTTACCCAGCAAAAGGGAGACCAAGCCCATCTCTGAAACTGAGCTGGAAGTAGTCCAGGAGATAAGCATCAGGAGTGTGCTACCTCACACCTGGATTCAGTGCCATGAAAGAATTTCATTGATCTCATCAGGACAGGAAAGGTGAGTGGCGTCTTCTGTTAAGTTGCCAATCTACAAATGCTGATGTTTCCAACACTCTCCTGCACACACATTCCTCAGATCAACACCATCTTGCAAATCAGCCTATTCCTCTCGCTCCCTCTCCCTCTCTTTCAATACATTTCTCCACCTTCTCAACTGAACACACCACTGAAGCGCACAGTAATCTTGCTGCCATCTCACGCCCATGCCTTTTGGTCGCAGTCCAGAAACATGAGGGCAGGAGGAAAAAGAGTCATTGAGATTTGTTTCCAAAATGGTTGGCATGACCAAGAATCGTGTTGTTAAAGCGTCAAATCGTCTCTGCTGAGATTCTGCCATTAAATGCGCAATTTTATAAAGAAATTTCCCTGAAGTACTGTACTCGTTTGATGTGCATTATCAGTCTGTGGGAATATGTCTGACTTATTTATTTGCCAGCGTGACTCCTGCTATGGGATTGAGAAATAATTTTTAAACTAATATTTGGGTGACTAAAATAAAGAGGAGCCAGACAAAGGCTTACTGTAAAAGCAGTCCAGTTCAATGCAATATGAAGCATCAGTAAGGTTGAAGTATTTCAGATCAATGTTTAATCTCCAGCAATATTGCCATCAAGCTCAGTGAAGTAAGTTTCACTCCCACCACAGTGACCCACTCAAGGATAGAGATAATGTTGGTATTGAGAAGAATACCATTGTGGGAGCTGAGAATTTATGCTCAAACAGATTGAAAGGCTAAGTAACGCAGTCAGTTCGCACACCATTCTTTGCCTATAATTTCAGACAGGACCACAGCAGCCAACAGATAAGGAAGGTCAGTCTGGGTGGATTGTAAAATAAATCTCAGGTCTGAAAGGAATGTGTGTTAACCATCAACAATGTTATTTCAACAGAATGCGGAAGAAGAGGGATATAACTTCATGAAATGATTTTTTTTTATTTAATTCAAAAATATTGAAAAGATTTGCACTTGCAATTTATATCAAACTATTCTTTGAAATAATTCTTATCTTTGCTTCAGAAAATTAAATTTAATTGACCTTTTTGCTGGTTTAACTAAATAGGCAACAGTAAGCTGCTACAGTAAAGCTTTTGTACACCAACAGTGTTACTTGGAGTTCACGATCTTGCTCAATAGTTAATGATGGAAATTTTCAATCACTTTTCTTTGAACTACAAGGTAGCATGAGGTTCTAACAGTGGTTAGCACTGCTGCCTCTCAGTGTCAGGGACCCAGGTTCGATTCCTGGCTTGGATTGCTGTCATTCTCTTCGTGTCTGCACCGGTTTCCTCAGGTACTCCAGTTTCCCCCCACAGTCTGAAAGACGTGCTGGTTAGGTGCATTGGCAATGTTAAATTCTCCCTCAGTGTACCTGAACAGGGCCGGAGTGTGGCAACTAGGGGATTTTCACAGTAACTTCAGTGCTAATGTAAGCCTATTTGTGACACCAATCAATAAACTTTTAGAACTCTTGCTCAATTAAGGTTTAGCCCAAAGTGTTATAGCTTCATCAATTGTATAGTTAAGATTATGATTGATGTTCATAACAAAGGGATGGTATAAAGAATAAATTCACATTATTGTGCATATATGGATTGGCATCACTGTTTTAATAGTTATTTCTCCTTGACAAAACACTTGGTGACTTTTGAGGGTGATGAAGATCACACACCAGCTGCTGTTAAGCCTTCCGGCAATCAACTGTGTGGTACGGCATTTTTACATGTTGCCTTGTTCCAAATGCAGTATTTTGCTATCAACATCAAGCAGACAATGCAGATGATGATCAGTGACTGAATTTATCCCAGGAACCTGTCACCAAGAATCACTGTCACTGACAGTGAGGGTAATATCTCAATGCTGTGAGGGATGGTAGTTCTGACCACATGACCTGTTCTGCACACTCTGTGAACCTTATGATGTGTAACTCCCCTAACAAATATAAATCTGTTTCTAACTTTGTGCTGCTCTCCAGAAGTGACTGTTTAGACTTTCATCATCACTGCAAAACTTGTTCAAGTCTAACATCAGCAACTGATTGGAATGTGGTGACTAGGGAATGTTTCACTTTTCATGTGCCAGAGAGACTGTCAGACACCATTCTTTGTATCCTTAGTGATTTCATCTGAACATATTTATGAATGCTGCATCCTTTCTAGAAGTATTATTAGATCAGTGGTGGAAAAGCCATTACTTCAATTTCCAAGATATTCTTTGCTACAATACGAAACTTAGGCTGAAACCTTGAGTCACATTCGCTGTTTGCGAGGTTGCTGGCGGGGGCTCAAGGTCCGGAAGTCGCAGTTGACGCTGGTGAGATTGTGACTTTGGAGGATGAATTTTTCCGTTGCGCCTGCCATGGGAATGGTAGCGCATGAGGGGCAGACCATGGAAAGATCCATTGACCTCGGGTGGGATTTTCTGGTTTCTGGGCGAGCGCAGCCAGAAAAATCCAGCCCCCCAGATCTTCCCCCCAGCACTGGCAATGTAAGGCCCTCTGCCATAACTTGATTCCTTCCCATATCATAAGAACATAAGAACATAAGAAATAGGAGCAGGAGTAGGCCATCTAGCCCCTCGAGCCTGCCCCGCCATTCAATAAGATCATGGCTGATCTGTCGTGGCTCAGTTCCACTTTCCCGCCCTCTCCCCATAACCCTTAATCCCCTCTCTCATCAAAAACCCATCAACCCGCGTCTTAAAAATATTTAGCGAGGCAGCCTCCACCACTTCAACGGGCAGAGAATTCCAGAGATTCACCACCCTTTGAGTGAAGAAGTTCCTCCTCAACTCCATTCTAAACCGCTCCCCCTTTATCTTGAGGCTGTGCCCCCTAGTCCTACTGTCCTTTCTGAGCGGGAAGAGTCTCTCCACCTCTATCCTATCCATCCCATCCATCATCTTATATGTCTCAATGAGATCTCCCCTCATTCTTCTAAACTCTAACGAGTACAAGCCTAGTTTATTCAGCCTCTCCTCATAGCTCAACCCCCTCAACTCCGGTATCAGCCTAGTAAACCTCCTCTGCACTCCCTCCAAGGCCAAATCATCAAATCATGCCAGCTTGATGTCACATTGGCGCAGTTTACAACAGGTTCAGACAAATACGAACCCGTTGTGGAGTCTCCCCGGGGGGTGTAAAGGTTAGTATAGCCCCCGGGGGATGGGGGGGCATGGCCTGGCAGTGCCCTGGTAATGCATTTTGGCATTACCCCTTGGCACATGTTTGGCATTGCCGTTAGCACCAACCTAAGTCAAAGGGTGGGCCTCAGTGGAAGTCTCATTTGGGAGGGGGTGGGGGGGGTAAGGTGGCAGATTCATACTGTGGTTGTAGGCTGGGAGCAGTCTGATGAGCAGGGGATGCCAGCAATAGTCATTTGGAGGGTGGTTGGGGGGATGGTGAGAATGGGCCTATGATCGTGGTGGTGGGGTGGGAGCGAGTTGGAGTGGTGTAGGCTCCAATTGTGGGTGGGGGGGTGGTGGGAAGGGGAGCCCCGAGAGCTTCTGTGGTGAGGTGGAGGAAGGTTTATTGCAGTTCCCATCAGGGCCCTCTTTAAAGATGGCACTCCGATTTCTGAGCAGCCGGGCTTTGCCAGCGCATACAAGCCCTTCCCCCTCTCTCAATGATAGCCTTAATCATGTTCCTTTGATTTTGTTTTTGCAGAGTGTGATGGAATCTGGAAAGAAAGCCAACCGGTTTCTCTGGATAGAAACACATCGGTTTACTTGCCAGAAACCACACTCTGCCTTTTTTTTTGGTAAGATTTAACCCATCAAGTCAAGTTTTACTCCAGAGCTCATCTGAGTAATTAGATTGTTAGAGTGAGTAGTTAATTGATCACATTTTTAAACATTCATTTTATGGGATGCGGGCAGCAGTGGCTTAACTGGAATTTATTGCCTATCCATAGTTGCTCTTAAGATCTTGGTGGTGATCTGCCTTCTTGAACCACCGTAGTCGATTGGGTGTAGGTACACCCAGGGTGCTGTTAGGGAGGGAGTTCCAGGATTTTGACCCCCAACAGTGAAGGAAGGAACTGCAATTTATTTCCAAGTCAGGTTGCTGAGTGACTTGGAGAGGAACTTCCAGTTGGTGGTTATCCCAGGTCTCTGCTGCTCTTGTCCTTCTAGATGATAATGGTTATGAGTTTGGAAGGTGCTGCCTAAGGAACTTTAGTGATTTCCTGTAGTGCATCTTGTCGATGGTATACACCATTGCCACTGTTTATTGATGGTGGAAGGATTGAGTGTTTTGTGGAAGGGCTAAGAATCAAACAGTCTGCTTTGTCCTGAATAGTGTCAAGCTTCCTGTGTGTTGTCAGAGCAGCCCTCATCCAGGCAAGTGGAGATATTCCACTTGTGATGATACCGTGTCTTTTAGAAATGTAGTTTGGTCATGTTTCTATGCAGGATGTTTCTAGCAGTCCCTCCCAGTTTAGTTGAGTCACTCTGTCTACAACTGACATCCTTTGTTGTCATTGCAGCAGCATAATTGCTTCTAATTACTAGAAAGTTGGTTTTTATGTGAACTAATGCTGTTCTGCGGTTCTTGGTATACCCCTGGGATTTTGCAGAGTGGGGCTTTATTGGGATGATTGACAGGTATGGTCACGTGGCCAGGTGAAGCTAGGCTTACATAAAAGGTCTTCACAATTCAAGCTGACTGGACTCTGTTTCACCCTGGAACTAATGGGGAGACAAAAATTCACACCCAAGGTCAACAGAGATTTCTGCTGTCAGATCCTCGCCTGCACTGATTCCATGGTGGTTGAGATGGTAGCATTCCGGCCAATGTGTGTGACAGATTTGATTGGATCATATCAACTTTCCAATTTACTTTGCAGCATCCAAGCTAGACTGGATGGATTTCAAGGTGTCAAACAGCAAAACCCAATTGTTGGAATCAATATGCACACCGCCCTTTGGTTGGGTAAAATGACTTTGAACTTGTGGAAGTCACATGATGAGGGAGCCATTTTGTTATCTGCTTTTAAAACCGGCAACAAGCTGCTTGCAGGCAGAGAGCACAACCAGAAGTCATCAAACTAGCTGCAAATGATCTAGACAGCTAGATCATTTCTGAACCCTAGGTAATAGGCATTGTTGGTGGATACATATATTCCTGATGCCACCACCTGCTATAGATAATACACAACACTGGCCTCCTTACACATACTAAACCAGAAATACTAGCACAGACCTGTTGGATTGAATTATAGAATCTCTACAGTACAGAAGGAGGCCAGTCAGCCCTATTCCTGTACACCTCAGGCCCTATTCCTGCATACCTCATTTACCCTGCTAATCCCCCGACACTAGGGTCAATTTGGCATGACCAGTCAACCTAACCTGCACATCTTTGGATTGTGGGAGGAAACCGATGCACTCAGAGGAAACAGATGGCACGGTAGCACAGTGGTTAGCACTGCCGTTTCACAGCTCCAGGGACCTGGGTTCGAACCCTGGCTCGGATCGCTGTCTGTGTGGAGTTTGCACATTCTCTCTGTGTCTGCGTGAGCCTCCTCCCTCTGTCCAAAGATGTGTGGGTTAGGTTGATTGGCCAGTCAGTGTCCTGGGATGCATAGATCAGGGAGATTAGTGGGTAAGTATGTAGGGATATGGGGATAGGGCCTAGGTGGGATTGTGGTTTATGCAGACTAGATGGGACGAATGGCCTCTTTCTGCACTGTAGGATTCTATGAAACCCACACAGACATGGGGAGAAAGTTCAAACCCCACACAGCCCCATGGCTAAAATTGAACCTGGGTTCCTGACACTGTGAGGCAGCAATGCTAGCCACTATGCCACATGTCATCCCTAGAATGATCTCTTTTTCTGGTGTAAGTTCTATATCAATTCCTTCACAGGTATTGGCAATGAGAATGGTATTGGACTCTATCTTTACTCTGCTTATGATTCTCTGAAATGGTTCTCAGTGAATCCATGTGAGTTTGATGCACATCCAGCATTCTTCATTTTAAAATTTCCAAGAAATCTGAGTGTGTGGGTCAAGTGTTGACCTTGAGCATCCGAAATGTTGGATTCCATTTTCATCGCTGTCTTTTCTGGAGCCATGAGGATAATTAGTACATTCATCTCACAACCAACATCAATAAAACAGATCATTGAGATTATGTATCAAGTTATTGGAGATGCTGTGAGCAATTTTGCTCTCATGTTTACCTACATAGTTTTTGTTCAATCGTTCATGATATTTGGGCGTTGCTGGCTGGGCCAGCATTTATTACCCAGCCCTGCCAGATTTCCTTCCCTAAAGGGCACAATAATTAGCACTGCTGCCTCATAGCACCAGGAACCATGGTTCGATTCCTGGCTTGGGTCACTGTCTGTGCAGAGTCTGCACATTCTCTCCATGTCTGTGTGGGTTTCCTTCAGGTGCTCCAGTTTCCCACCACAGGCCGAAACGTGTGCTGGTTAGGTATATTGGCCACGCTAAATCTTCCCTCTGTGCACCCAAACAAATAGCAGCATATGGCAATTAGGGGATTTTCACAGTAACTTCATTGCAGTGTTAATGTAAGCCAACTTGTGACTCATAAATAACAGAATAGATGGGTTTTTATGACAATCGTTTCATTGTCATCAGGAAACTTTTATTTCCACTTTTTTTTATTGAATTCAAATTTAACTATCTGCCGTGGTGGGATTCAAACTTGGGCCAATTCATTACCCTGGGTGTCTAGATTACTAGTCCAGTGATAATACCACTATGCTACCGCCTCCCAATAGTGACTTTAGCATTGCTTCTTTGGTTATGAAGCTCTTTGGGACATCCTAAAGTTGTGAAAGGCATTGTAAAAATGCAACTTCCTTTCTTTTCCTATTACCTTTAGCTAATCCAGCAGAACCTCAGCATGCTAACAGAGAGACATAGGCAGTCAGTCTGTCTTGTAAAATTCTCCAAACAGAGAGTGCAGCATGTTGGTTAGAAGTTATTTTATTTAAGTCAAGCAAGATGATCCACTTTGGGTATTATAGGATATTCATTATTTCCTATTAATCACAGGTATATTGCGCTGATTGAACTAAATCAGTCTGTTGTTCTGTATTTCCACATGTTATTTAATGATTCATAACTGATTTCCTTTCATTCAGTGTTTTGTTTGAAGAGGAACACTTGTGAACGACATGAATATTCAGTTTAGAACACAAAGGGATACTATGGCTAGAATCCTGACTTCTGTTATCACATAGTTTGATATTGGGCTATACAGGCACACTCCCTTAGAACGCTTACAGAAAGGATTAACCCCAAGACAAGAACAAGAACCAAAAACATCAACCAACCAACATGACTATTACCATCAGAGACTGGACTAGTCATGTACTTCAGATCAAGTGAAAACTTCTCAAGCAACGACAGAAGAAAGACTCATTATGAAGAATCTGAAAATGGATTCAGTGCAACAACACAGATTATAAGAAGGATGCACATGAGCAGGATTCTCTTGGCTTAGACTTTAGTGAATAGTCAGAGGTTTCATGGGTCACATCTGAGGGATGAACTTACGGTAATATTCACAATAATTACCTTCCAGAATTAAAAGAGATGAAATTGCATTACAAATTATTGAATATGGTGATGAATTATGCAGGCTCTCAGAAAGAAGGGACAGACTTTCAAAAGGGTTTTAATCATGAAATATATATTCCTGCATTTTAGAATGATATTTCCTGAGAGGCAATGGACTGAGAAAAAGAATTGTCGTTTTTTTTTGGTCTTTGTTGCATAGTTCAGTAGGTTTGATCATCTAAGAATTATTATAATGCAGATTTGATTTTATTAGAGTTGATCCCAAGTGGACTTCATTGCATTTGTGAAGCAACTTTGTAGTCATCTGTTTTGCAGTCCTGTAATTATTATTAATATTGCAACAGCATATTGTTTAGATGGCGTGCAATTCAATACTGGGGTGGCACAGTGGTTAGCACTGCTGTCTCACATCATTAGGGACCTGGGTTCAATTCTGACCTTAGGTGATTCTCTGTGTGGAGTTTGCACGTTGTCTGCATGGGTTTCCTCCGGGTGCTCTGGTTTCCTTCCACACTCCAGATATGTGTGGATTAGGTTGATTGGCCATGCCCAATTCCCTTTAGTGCCAGGGAGAATGAACAGGGTAAATATGTGGTGTTATGGGGATAGGGCCAGGGTTGGATAGTTGTCAGTGCAAACTCAATGAGCTGAATGGCATCTTTCTGTACTGTAGGGATTCTATGATGCTATGGCTGGAAATTTACTGCCCCCATCTGCCATGGAATTGGAAGGGCGTACAAGGAGAAGGTCTGTTGACCTCAGATGGGAATTTACAGTTTCAGGAAGAGCAAGGTTGTAAATCCCGCACTATGAATCTCAACAGAATAGCAACTATTGGTTCAGAGGCTTCTTACAACTCTTCAGTGAGAAGGAGAGGTTGTTGAAAAATTTTAAAGGATATATGCATTTTTTAAAGGAATTTCATCTTTAACCTCGTCTGATAAAGGAAGTTTCAATTAAGACCCATAGTCTGTGATGAATTATTTGATCTTAACCAGACTAATGTTTAGTGTAGAGCATTTGTCTCGAATGTCCCCTTGATTAGGTAGGGAACAATTAGTCAATGTTGCCCTGCTCCTGAGTACTGCTTGAGATTCCTGCAACAAGTCTGTGTTTGTTGCATTGTGCTACTACAAGATTGAATGCAGCTGCAATATGTCTCCAGAATGCTAACAGCCAACACTCATTGTAAAGTCTCACATATGAAAAATGGACAGTTGGTGAGACAAAGAACGCCTAGCATCTACAGACAAACTTTCCAATGAATAACAAGAATCTCTGAGAAGGAAAATAATTGATGACTAAAAGAGGGCAAAAAAAAAAATAATTGGAGCATTAGCTGCACGAAAAAATAATTTGCAAACTTTTGTTCATTTATTTACAATCATACAACTTTAATTTGCAAATGCATTGTGCTGACAATGGTGCCTGGCTTACACGTTTCTTAAACATTGTCACGATACCCTAATAACATTTGTTAAAATTATGTGAAGGAGATTTTGTATTGATTAAGGTAATGAGACTGATAGTAATGGGGAACATAATGTTGTTCCTTTTGACAAATCCTTGTGCATTGCTATAGCACAAGTTAAGAAAATTGCAAGCTAAGAACAAGAGTAGGTCATATTGCTCCTTGAACCTGTTGTGCCAAACAGTGATACGATGGTTGATCTGTGGTCTAAGGGCCCAATTTTATCATTGCCCCGCACCCGTTTTTGGGCACAAAAACATCGTAAAGTCAGGTGTGAGGCCATTAACATTGTGGATGGAAATTGAACCCTGGTCTCAGATACAGAAGGGCAATGCTCTAAATCATGTAGTCCATGTGAGTTTTTGTAACAGTGAAACAGTACATTATGCATGGCGAGCATATCGGCTGGGCTTTCAAACAATTTTACGCTGATGCATTTCATTTAAATTCCACCTACATTTTAAATTAAAGCATGTTTAGGTCACAAAGTTAAATAAAATTGTATCTTTGTGGTGAAAAAAAATGAACAAAGAAATGATCAAATGGAAATTGAAGTTCTATATATAAAGATTCAGTTCCATTTTATTGCAAACCATTTATAGCCTCGTGCCATTTACTCATTGACTTCTACAAAGCCCTCAAAGTAAAACACCTGCCTACTCCTTTGGCCAAGGAATGGTGTGAAGATTAAAAAGAACAATTGCAGAAAAAGAATCATTTGTGCTAGTTAGGAGAGTAAAGAAGCATGCTGCCACATGAAGTGCTCAACATCTGAAAGCCACAATAATCTCATTATTTCACAATGATATGTAGCCTCATTTTAAAATTTTATGGTTAGACTGTGATAGCAACATGTAATAAAAATGGAAGCTACCTTTATTATAATTTCAATTACTGCCATATTTTTGATTAAATATTTTATTAAAATAGTTGATAAAAGCTAATGGCAAGTCACTTGCGTCCAGAGAAACTTCAATGGATGTTGGTGTTTTACCCATATATATAAAATATTGTTAAGGTTAATATTGGAGCTGATGATAAATTATGGGTCATAGCTACTTGCTGTTGAAATTTGGTTCATATCTGCAATCTATTAAAAGACTCTTGGAATAGACTGGCTTGCATAAGTTTAAACACTCTAACTTTCACCTCTTTAACACGTGCGATTTACATAATATATTGTATAATTTCCTGATAGTATTTCATCTGTTTGTGTGACTTGATAAGTTGTCCTTTCTGCGAATGGAATCTTGCTTTTCTACGGAAAAGTATTTCATAGTTTTGCAAGTCTTA
The DNA here is from genome assembly GCF_965287045.1 of Carcharhinus amblyrhynchos. Classification (NCBI taxonomy): domain Eukaryota; kingdom Metazoa; phylum Chordata; class Chondrichthyes; order Carcharhiniformes; family Carcharhinidae; genus Carcharhinus; species Carcharhinus amblyrhynchos. The sequence goes on from NC_137329.1 coordinate 101,586,973, forward strand.
AAAAAGCTTAGAGGAGAATCCCAGGCAAAATAATTCAGTAATGTTCCCTATTAAATAATTACCGCAGCCGGATTAAATGATTCTGAAATAAGAGCAGAAAATGCTGCATAAACCCAGCAGGTCTGGTAGCATTTGTGGAGAGAGGAACAGATTTAAAATTTCAAGTCCGTATGTTTCTGCTTCTAAACTGAAGAGGGGCAGAAATGTGTTGGATTTTGCAGTCGGAGAGGGGCTGCAGAATATAAAGCCAGGGATAGGTGGGAGTTAAGGAGAGGTTGACAAAGACGTCATGAACACAAGACAAAAGGAGTGTTAATGGTAGTGTAAAGACTAAAGAAAGTGCTGATAGTGATGTAAAGGTAAGAAAATAGAATGTGTTAATAGGAGACGAAAAAGGCAGACATGTCAGGAGCACCACTTTTGAAGGTGCCATTATTGGAGAAGAGGGGATGGTTGTGGCAAAATGGGATGGAGTCCTGACAGGAAGCAGTGTATGAGGAGCTGTAGATGAAGAAGCTGTGGGAGTAGATGAACTTGTAATGAATATTGTCGGTCAGATTGCCACTGGAAATGGAGACAGAGAGGGAAGGGAAGTGTTAGAGATGGATGGTGTGAGAGGGTAGAAATTGGAAGCAAAATCAATACATTTTTCCAATTCCCAATGAGAGCGTGAAGCAGAAGCGATGTAATGGAAAAAGAGTTGTGGGAGGAGCCTGACTAAGAGTGGAACAAGAAGCAAAAAGATAGGCATAACGGGTCCATGTGGGTGTCCAGAGTAATAACGTTTACTTACAGGAACTGAGACAAGTTAAAAGAGAAATTGTTGAATGAGAGAACAGGTGCAGCTAGGCCGAGGAGAGTGGTGGTGCTTGGGGATTGTTTGGGCCTCTGTTCAAGGAAGAAGTGGAGAGTCCTCAGATCCTCTTGGTGGGGGATGGTGATAGAGAGGGATTGGATGCCCATAGTGAAGGGGAGGCAATTGGGATGGGAAACAGGAGTTATGATATGACGTGGAGCGTTAGAGGAAATGTGAATATAGGTTTGAAGAAATTGGACAAGGGAGAGAGAATGGAGTCAAGATAGGAAGAAATTAGTTCAATGAGACAGGAACAGGCTGACACAATGGGTCTACTGGGACAGCCCTATTTGTGGATTTTGTAAAGGGGTTAGGAGTGGACTATGTGAGGTTTGGAGTCTATGAGCTTGATATTTGTAGAGGGAAGATCTCCAGAGGGGGTGAGATTAGTGACAGTCCTGGAAACAATGTCTTGATGTTTGGTGGTGAGGTCATGGTCCAGGGAGAGGTAGGAAGAAATGTCTCAGAGTTGGTGCTCAGCCTCTGCGAGGTAAAGGTCACTGCACCAGACAACAGCAGCACCACACGTCAGCAGCTTTGATCACAAAGTAAGGGTTGAACTTGAAAGAATGGAACGCAGCAAATTCAGAAGGAAACAGGTTGGAGTGGCTGAAAGAAGCAGAGATATTGAGACAGCTTACAATCCTCAATGAAAAGGTCGAAAGCAGAGGGAACAGGACAGCAGAGGGAAATGTCCAGATAGAAGGATAACACTATAGGCAGGTAAGAGGAGTAAGTACATAGACAAAGTCAACAGGAGAAGAGTTCAGCATTGTGCCAAGTCCAAAATACATTGGGGGAAGAGTGTAACGGGATGAAACTAAGACCTTTGCTGAGCACAGATCGTTCAACATCAGAGAAGGGAAGGTCTGAGTATAGAGTGAATACACAGAAAGGGCTTGGATTAGAAAAAGGAGTGGAATCAGAGAGATGGGAATGTGTGGTTTCTGGATGAGTATTGGTATCCATAAGCTGCTGGAGCCTGCATTCTTTAACAACTGAAAGGAAGAGAAAGAGCTTCTAGTTAAGGTGTCAGATGAAATGAAGAATGAAATGGAACTGGGGAGAAGGAAAAGCTCTGAGATGATAGTGTTGATGTACCTTTTAACCTCATGCTAGGCTATTTGCAACCTATATCAATGACTTGTTCTATTTACAATCTATATCAATGCAGCGATCAAATGCATGATGCTGAATTGGCTCATGACAGAAAGACAGATAAGGAAGTAAGTTGTCAAGAGGACATCTGCAAAGGGATTTAGATAGCTCAAGTGAGTGGACAAAGTTGGCGCTTTGGCAGGAAGAATAGAAAAGCAGTGTATTACTTGAGCAGAGAAGGACTGCAGAACTCTGTGGTACAGGCAGATTTGGTACGTGAATCACAAAAAGGTTAACATGCAGATACAGCAAGTGATTAAGAAGGCAAATAGAGGGCCCGATTCTACTATTTTGATGCTAAGTGCTGGGCAGACTTGAAACTGACAGTGTTTCAGATCTGACTTTTAGACTTGTTCTCAGGCATCTTCATATGCACTCTGCCTAAAAAAAAATCAGTGATTCTGAATTGCACTGCAGAAGCCCAATGGCGGGGCTTAACATGCCCGAAATCCTACAGCTCCGATTGGCACCTCCAACTGCGCATGCGCAGAAAAGAAAGATAGAATGCTGCTCCTCTTACACATCGCTCCCGGGCTGGATAATGCCTTTCCCTGGCCCCCGCAGACATTGCCCCTCCCCACAACATTACTGACCTTCTTATCCCCCCACACCTCCACCACCCAGACCGATTGTGGGCCTCTGCCCCCTTCTCTCCGACAGATCAGAAGCAGAGTGGCAGTGGACCCCCATTTCCCCCTCACTGATATCAGGCAGAGTGGCTACGGACCCACACTCCCCTCCCCCACCAATGTCAAGAAGAGAACCATTGGATGCACCTTCCCCCTCCCCCATTGATCTCAAGCAGAGAGCCACTGGACACTCGGCACTTACCTCCCCACTAGCTGGAGTGCCCGAATCGGATTTCTGTGGGACATATCCGTTTCATGCCAATTCTGGATGGGCAAATGCAGTGAAAAAGAGGAAAGTGTCAATAAGGTTGGGTGTGCAGCCCATTGAGTAAATTTAATTGCATGCAAATGCATTTAAATGTCCATCGCACACGTTTCATGCGCAGTCCTTACAGTGGCCATGTTCGGGCCTTGGTAAAGGCGGAGCTAGCACAGAGGTGGGCACAGATCGCGCACCTCGCATCACGCCAAAGTTTACCAAGTTCTCATGCCCGAAAACAGGCACAAATTGATAGTGAAATTGGGCTCAGAATATTTGGTTAGGTCAAGGGAATTGAAATAAAGTAGGGAAGCATTGTTACAGCTGAACATGATCTTGACTGCATCTGGAATACTGTATATACTTTTGATCTCCTTACTTAAGAAAGAATACAATTGCATTTTAAACAGAGAAGGTTCATGTTGTGTATGTAGTTGGGCGCATGTCCCTTTAAGGGAGTGGGTCAAGTGACCATGGCCCAAGCTGAATGCTGGGTGGAGCTTGCTCAGTCAGTCTTGTACCGACTGTGCTACTGACGCAACATTGAATAAACCATTCCTGTTTGTTTCATACCTACTTACCTCATGGTCTCTTTATAGTTCATAATTAGACCCCATACGTAGTAGTTCACTTGTCTAATTCCTCAGCTGAAGGGGTTGTCTTATGAGAACAGGTGGACAAGGTTGGGACTAAACCCAATGAAATTAATAAGAATAAGAGGTGGGGCAAGATGCTCTGGCCTCCCCTCAGCGTTTTTCTCAGTGGTGGGAGACAGCATGCTGTTCGCTGGTGGTGGAATCTTCTGGACTGGATACTATCGAAGCCACCCCACTCTGCCAGGAAATCCATGGCAAGGGGTGTGCCACCAGTGGGATTAGAGAAGGCTGCCAGAATGAATAGCTGGATAATTCTGGCCGTGAAGTTATTGAAACATTTAAGATCCTGAGAGGACTTGACAAGATGGATGTTGAGTTCTAGACTCCTCTCTTTGTGGAGGAGTCTAGAGCTATCATAGAAGAATTATAGAACAACTACAGTGCAGAAGAAGGCCTTCCAGCCCATCAAGTCAGCACTGACAATGCCACCCAGGCCTTATCCCCGTAACTCCATATATTTACCTTGTTAATCCCGCTGACACTAAGGAGCAATTTAGCATTGTCAATCTACCTAATCCACACATTTTTGGATTAGGGGACATAGCTTAAAAATGAGTGGCCTGCTATTTAAGACTGAATGAGGGGGGATCTAATTGATACTCAATTAATACTGAGATGCATGGATAGAGTGGATGTGGAGAGACTAGAACTCACAGGCACAGCCACAGAGTGAAGGGATCCTCATTTAAAACTGAGAAGAGGAGGAATTTCTTCAGCCAAAGGGTGGTGAATCTGTGGAACCTATTGCCACAGAGGGCTATGGAGGCCAGGTCATTGAGTGTCTTTAAGGCAGAGATAGATAGGTTCTTGATTAATAAGGGGATCAAGGATTATGGGGAGAAAGCAGGAGAATGGGGTGAGGATTACATCAGCCACGATTGAATGGTGGAACAGATCGATGGGCCGAAGGCCTAAATCTGCTCCTATATCTTATGGACTTGAGGACAATTTTACTCTTCCCGTTGGTCATTAGTCTGTGGAATTGGCTTCATAGAGAGCAATGGGGACTGGGTAATTAAATGTCTTTCAGGTCGATTTGTTTTAACCCCCTAGTCACCACACTCCAGTGCCTGTTTGGATACACTAAGGGAGAATTTAGCAGGGCCAATGCACCTAACCAACATGTCTTTCGGACTGTGGGAGGAAACAGGAGTACTAGGAGGAAACCCACTCAGACAAAGGGAGAACGTACAGACTCTACGCAGACAGTGGCTCAAGCCGGGAATTGAGCCCAGGTCCTTTGCATTGGGTGGTAGCTAATCACTGTGCCACCGTGCCAACCATAGAAGAATTAGATGCCAGTGGTGACAAATTTAAAGCATCAATTTCAGTGCCATGCGATTAATGTAGAAAACTTATAAAGTCAACAATTCCACCTTCTTCTGAATTTTATGGTTTGGTATAAGTTTGCATCATTCCTACTGTTGCCAATATGCCTTTTTGCTCTCTTCTCTCCTCAGTGCCAGCTCACTATTTAAATGTAATTATTAGGCTGGAGAAATAGTTGAAAGTGCTAAATGGTTTGCCTTTAACATGATCTGAAGTTGGCAATCACCAGGACTGAAACAACACAATAGTCAGCAAAATTTAAAGAAAATAATTACACTCAAAATTATTTTCCAATGAGATTGTTGCTCTCTCAAAATATTCTTTATGAAATAACAGATCCTGTTTTAATGTTACTGCTTTGCTATTTCTCCTTATCTCACTTCCTTTCTTTTCCCCATCCAGCTTCATCTTATACTTCCTCACCTCGCTCACTGCAATTTATAGCATTCCCAGAAGTCAGTCATCAAGCTGAATTAATGTGCTTTAAGACTAAGTTCCATGACACCTTTTATTCTCTTGGCAACTACAGTAGTGAAAGGTTGGAGTTGAGAGGCTCAATTAATTAGATAAGTAGATAGAACCATATTATGGACATCAGACATTGTGAAGGATGTTTCTGATAAAATTATGGAGGCTGGCGCCTAATGTGATGTCAGAACTTTATGACTTGCACATTTGCTAATTTTTCCATCCATCAAATAACTGAAAATGAATATGCTTGCATTTCATAAATAAATCATTGATTATTGACTCCATTTAACTCGATAAAACTGTGAACTTACTCTGTTTCAAATGACTATTTTACATATGCATAATACCATTCTGATTCTCCGCATTAATCATATATGCAGCGTATTTCCACCTACCTTATTCCATGCTGCCCCCGGATGATATCATCGGTTGATGGAGGGTCAACTTCCATGCGTATGCTGCCAGCAGCCAGTTTCACCCCCTCGACTGCTCCACTCTGTACCATGACTGCCTCTAAGTTGGTAGGTTGCCTGTGATGAAGTGGAATTGCCTTCAACCGAACATCAGGAAGACTGAAGCCATTGTTTTCAGTCTTTGACATTCCAAATGAGTTAATGCCTGAGCAATTATCGTGCGCACAGGGGCGCAGTGTGAGGCTGTTAAGCATCTGTATGTGTTTGCTAAAGAGAAGTTCTGTTCTTTTTTGCCCCTTGCATTTGTTTTAAGCAATCTTGGCAAGGGGCAATGATTTACAGATCTGTCATTGATTTAAAGTTCGACCGGGTATAGAATCATAGAATCTCTACAGTACAGAAGGAGGCCATTCTGTCCATCGAGCCTGCATTGACAGCAATCCCACCCAGACCTATCCCCATAACCCCATGTATTTATCCTGCTAGTTTCCCTGACACTAAGGGGCAATTTCTTTTAGCATGGCCAATCCGCCTAACTCGCACATCTTTGAACTGAGGGAGGACATCAGAGCATCTGGAAGAAATCCATGCAGACACGGGGTGAATGTGCAAACTCCACACAGACAGTCATCCAAGGCTGGAATTGAACCCGGGTCCCTGGTGCTGTGAGGCAGCAAAGCTAACTACTGTGCCGCTGTGCTGCAGCATAGTGTCTGCTTTACAACATTCTGGATTTGTGCTACTGTTGCAGCTGTGTTTGGTACAAGTAAATATGGAGGAAGGAAATAGCTCTCCAAATGGTCTGAGTTATTTAGCAGTGAACATGGCCAGAGCACTGGATCCATCAAGCCCTATAATTAAAATGTAATAGCATTGCCTACTGCAAGGAAGTGGTCATACGAGTTATGTGACTCAAGCAAATGTGGGAGAAAGATCTTACATGAATATAGTACTTGAGCACATTTCTTATGCTGCCAGAAATGCTTGAATGTCTTTGAAATGCAGCGTCTTTTATGGGACAAGGCTAGATCAAACCTTGAAGTTGATTTATTTCTCAGAAACCAGTGAGCGCACAGAGCAATAGTTATGCTCAGACTCACTTATTTCAATCAGTACGTGTGCCCCCATGTAATACTACCAAAAAAAGTACATCTTGAGTTTGCCCACATTAGTAGATCATTTATCCAGTGAATATGCTTTCAACTTGATATTTCAAAATCTTTTGTCTTTTCTTCACTAATCTGCCTGTCAGTTTCACAAATAGACATTTTAAAGTCCTATTTTTGATGACTATTCCTTCTCTTTATTTTACACCATGCTCCATTCTGAGCAGTGAGCCTGCAACCTGTTCTCAGTTGTTTTATCACTCTTGAGTTCAAACTCCACAAGACTGGACCAGACTGACTTTGCAGAATGGTTCAATCTCAAATGCATATCCAGCGAGGTGATCACATTTTGCTTCAGACTTATTGGGTGAAAATTTTCCCATTCTGCCGCCCACCATGGGAATTGTAGCAGGTGAGACAGGACCATGCAAAGATCTGTTGACCTCAGGCAGGATTTTGTGGTCTTGGGGTGAGGGCGGCCAGAAAATCCCACCCAATGTGGGGAATAATTAGCCTTTGTTTCACTCATTTGTTATCCCTTCGTCCTTAAGTTGCATTTTTTGGAAGTAAGTAAGTTTGCAATTGAACATGTATAACTGTGACTTTCACTTGTTTCAGATTGACAGTGGAACAGTAATTTTAAAAAGGTAGTTGCTGACCTCTCTTTGTACTTAGAAAGATACAAACAGAAACAGAAAATTTCCTGACAGCAGCTCAGTGTCCTGGGGAAAGTCTTTGACCAGATCATAGATTTCTTACAGTACAGGAGTCCATTTGACCCATTAGGTCTGTACCAAACACAATCCCTATTCCCACAACACCATTTACACTATAATCCCCCTAGGGTCAATTTAGCATAGCCAATCAACCTAATCTGCATATCTTTGGAGTGTGGGAGGAACAACACCAGGTTTAAGTCCAACCGATTTATTTGATAGTAAACTCACTAGCTTTCGACGTTTCCCTCTTCTTCGCATTCTAATCAGTAATCTGTAAACTGTCTGTGCTTTATATGCTCTGTCTGAGGCCAGAACTCTCCATTCACCTGAAGAAGAGGGAAAACTCGAAAGCTAGTGAGTTTACTATCAAATAAATCGGTTGGACTTAAACCTGGTGTTGTCAGACTTTTTACTATGTTTACCCCAGTCCAATGCCGGCATATCCACATCACATGTGGGAGGAAACCAGAGCACCCGAAGGAAACTTGAGAAGAATTTATAAACTCCACACAGACAGTGACCTGAGGCTAGAATTGAACCTGGGATCACTGGTGCTGTGAGGCAGCAGTGCTAACCACTATGCTACCATATTGCCCTATATAGTATTATGTGAGTGTAAGCTCATGTCTTGAATGGATATTGCCTTAACATGAAAAAAGCAAGCTGAGATTTGAAGCTCCCAGAGGAATTTAACAGTCTTACAGTTAGCATTTGTATTGCAAGTCACATTCTGGTACCTTTCAGATTTTAGATGACACCTGGAATATTATAGACATCAATTCTCAAATGCTGCAGCGGTCGAGAGAGCTCACCATTGCATATGCTTCCTTGCATTGCAACTAAAACTGGAGCCAGATTCTCCATGAATAGAAATGAGAAAACCTCACTAAATGAAAGCATGTTTACACGTTTTGAGATGGAAATCATTTATTCAAAGTTGAGCATTCAGTCTCCGTACATTATTAAACATTTTAACAGGTTCTCCAGGGTAGATATTCATCTTCACCAGTTGGTTGGTAATTTGGTGAGATGGATCATGTGTCCTTGACAGAACTCACCTGAAATTGAAATGAATAGATAGAAAGTCAGTGGGGTTCTATAAAGGCAGTGTGATCCATCCTGCCAGATTACTGCTCGGGTAATGAAGTTGAAAATCTACCCTCTGAATCAAGTCATGGTTATACAATCTGTCAAGCCATGTTCAGCAGGAAAGAAAGTGGAGAATGGCTTAAACAGGTTTTAGTAGTTCCCTTACCTAAGATGAATGCTTTAACTTAATGCTATACTCCATCTTGTAGTCTAGCCAATGTAAGTCACAGACAATATCAAACCCATGATATATAAAGCACAGATTTTTTTTTACACCATTTTTTACACTGGGATTGTTGTCAGTGCAGGCTCGAAGGATTGAATGGCCTTCTTCAGTATTGTGGGAATTCTAAGATTCTATGATTCTATTTTTCTGATACACACACCAGCTAAAATGGAAAGCATAGTTAAATCAAAATGGGTTTGTCCTACAATAGTTTGCTAGGGCAAATGCCTTAATAAAAAAAAATGAAGCAAGTAAGAAAAGGTTTTTGAAGATTGAAATCTTAAACAGTACAGCAAAATATTGATGAAGATTTTCACCGTTTATGCTATGTGTGTCCAGCACAGTGTGCAATAAGCTATAAAACAATTAGCAAACTTAAACTCAACATAAAATTAGACAATGAAATCTTATTTTTAGAAGGGTATGAAGAGGTTCACTCAGTGGCACCTTCAAGGAACTTTGTCGTGAAGGGCCTGTAAAGGTATTGTTCATGATGCCTGGAAAGATTATACATGTAAATTTCTAGTCATAGGACTACATGTATTTGTTCTATATGCAGTCTTCAGATAAATGTTTTGAAACAATAATAAATCAAGTTAATTGCCAAAGATATTACTTGCAGAACTTTTCACAACTTTTCTTTTCTGAAAAAGCTGAAGGATTGTCCAATACTTGATCTTGTTTTTGCTGATTTTGGTTGAAGGAAGATTGTCGACCAGGACGCTTCAAATAATCTCACCGGGCATGAACATTCACCTGAAACCATTGGAACAAGCAGATGCAGCCTTGGTTTAATATATCATTGGAAGCATATCACTTCTATTAATGTGGCAATCCCTCAGTACTACACTGAAGAATCAACTTGGGTTGTATGTTAAAAGCCTAACCCCCAAATACCTACTGTGCGTGCACACAAGGACAGGATGTGCTGGAGATAAAACTGTGCAATTGGGCTACTTTGTCCTCTCAGCAATTTCGTGCCATGTATCATTTTAACAGGTGTTTTTTGGGTAACACATGCAAAGCAAGATTGTTAATGGGTTGCAAAATTGGTTGCCGTGATGCCAATCAGATTCCGGCTTTTTTTAAATTCAAAACACACAATTGTTGTTCATTACTGTCCTTTCCAAAGGGCATCAGACCCAGGGCTGAGAAGGTAAGTGATTTTCAGTACTGCCCTGCCCACCACGGAACGAGAGTGGGCAAGGGATGGACAACGGAAATGTCTGTTGATCTGCTGATCTGGGCAGGATTTTCTGGTCTCGGGTCGAGCAAAGCCATAAAATCCCACCACGGGATTATGAGCAGCAATGTTTTGCATTCTGAGGATTTTATGTGGGGTAGAGGTTATAAGGTTAGCAAGGAGGACATTGAGGAATAAGTAGTGATGGAGGCAGCCAATGTGGTGGAGATGAGGAGCATTGATAATAGATACGATTTGAAGTTTGGTTCCATGCTAAAGAGGATGTCAAAGTTTCAAGTAGCCTGATTAGTCTGGTGAGTGGGCAAGGGGGTAAGTCGGGGGCTGAGGAGAGGGGGGTCGGGGGTAGGAGACACAGTCTATGAAAAGGGTCCAGTTTTCTTCTTGAAAGTCAAAATCATCGGCATCTCTGTATTGAATTATGAAAAATTTTTGCTTATTCGTTTATTCGTGAATCAGTATTAGACACAGTATTAGAAAGATGGTGATGAGCTAAAGAGAATGGATGGAGAGGTAGAGCCAGATACGATTAGCATGCATGGGAAGTGCCAGGAAAAATGGTGATCACATGAAGATATCAAGCAAGTTCAATAAATTGGAAGATTTTCTGTTAGTTATACATTTTATGAACTATGGGGAAAAAGTAAGCTGTTTAAGGCAGGGAGAGTTAGTTACACTAATCCAACTGGTGCTTTTGAGATGTTGATGAGTGTCGCAACACCGCAAACAGATGTTTACCAAAGAAAAGTTGGTAACATGGAGGATTATTGAATAAGGTGTTAAAAGTTCAAAGACAGAGACAAGAGGCAGGGTTTTCTGGCCGTGCTCACCACAAGACTGGAAAATCCTGCTCGATGTCAATGGACCTTTGTACGGTCTGTCCCACATCCACTATGATTCCTATGATGGGCAAGATGGGAAAATTCCGCCCAAGGTGTGAAGAGAAGGTCAAAATGGGAGTATACTTTGCACTTACTCTGATCCAGAGATTTCCTCCAAACCCAATTTGAACTCACAACTACAGGCTAACAATAACCAAACTTGTGGCCATAAAGTTATGCCTTTAAATGGTTCAGCAAAAATAATATACTGCAACTTTGGAGAATCAATTTTCAATACATTTAATTATAGTTTAAGTTTTTAAGTTTACTTATTAGTCTCACAAGTTAACACTGATAGAATCAAGAAATAAATGTAATTAAGTTTGACTTCTGAAAAAGTTAGCTCAGACGAAAGAAGATCCAAGGGGAAACTATATGTTAGGAGATGATTAAATCTATACAAGGGTATCTGTTTCAGACCTCAGTACAGCAAGAATAGTTGTTTAACTCCCAGCCTGAAGTGTCTGTGAGGAAAGACTATTTTGAAAATTAATCCTTCATTTTACTTCAGAAGCAAACCCAAAGAGATACAACTGCCTGGTGTGTTAATTCTTACTGGATTTTTAATATAGTTTCTAAAAATCTATAAAATGTTGTGGAATGTTTGGGGTGAATTAACTCTGAAGGTAGCAAAATAAAGGTCGTTTGAAACTGCGTAAAGTTAGTAATAATCCTACAGGGAACTGTAGGAGATGTGAACACACATTCGAAAGATGGTGACATATGCAGGGAAATGGAATTGGAAGTGAAGGTTAAAGTTCTGATAGTAGTTGGAAAGGATTATGGATAGGCTTTTGAGAATTGTGATGATTGTCCCTGCAAATATCAATCTGCAGAGTAACTGAGACATGATCCAGAGAGCCAGTTGGGAAGCAGAGTACGGAATCACCCTGGTGAGCTCGGGTTTCTATCGCAGAACCTTCCTGGGAGCTGATTGCAGCCATGAGGTTGCAAGCTTCTGCATAGTTTCAAGCTGTAAATAAATGTTTTGTTGATTTTCCCTTAACTGGTGAACAAGGGTTATTACAATAATGCTGGAGTTTTGAAAGGGTGTGGAGCACCACCTGAACAAAGGAAGCATATTTAATATTGGGAAGAAATAGGATCAGAAAAGGTAGCTGAGAAGTTAGTGGTTGGCTGGAGTGAAAATTGAGGGGTAAGAAGTTAATTTGGAGAATATAGGAGTTGAGGACTTGGAGAGGAACTGTGAAATGGTGGATTTGGGGTTAGAACATGGGATTGGAATGTGGATGGCACTGGGGAGAAAGAAGTGGCTCTGAGGCAACAGGCCAGATCCCCTCAACATTTGAGATTAAGGAATTGATGATGTGTTTGCATTTTGCAATGGCACTGGAACAACTGACTATGTCGTCCAACCAAAATTTACTGTTGTTTTATGAAAATAATTTGAGCATCGAGCACAGACAGATTTGCAGCCCTTTGGCACTGGGCTGGAAATTGGTAGATAAACTGGAAAATGAATGGGTTAGGATATGATGAATGAATGGGCAGCACGGTAGTACAGTGATTAGCACTGCTGTTTCACAGCTCCAGGGACCTGGGTTCGATTCCTGGCTTGGGTCACTGCCTGTGTGGAGTTTGCACATTCTCCTCGTGTCTGCGTGGGTTTCCTCCAGGTGCTCCGGTTTCCTCCCAAAGTCCAAAGATGTGCAGGTTAGGTTGATTGGCCATACTAAAGTTGCCCCTTAGCATCCTGAGATGTGTAGGTTAGAGGGATTAGTGGATGAAATATGTAGGGATATGGGGGTGGAATTGTGGTCGGTGCATGCTCGAAGGGCTGAATGGCCTCTTTCTGTACTGTAGGGATTCTATGACGTGGTGGAAATAAAAGTTTTGGTGTTAGAGATAAGTGAGCTTTAGAAGGTCAATGTAGGGGCCTAAAAAGTTGATAGTAGTTGCCCATAGGTGTAAAATAGGTATCCAAGGGATCTATTTTGGCTAGCTGCATGTACATACACATTCTTAGATAGTTGAGCTCCCCATCACGTTGGTGTAGGCACCAAAGAGTCACCAGGCCTTAGGTGCTTTGCATGTGCAAATATGGAACCTAAAATCTCTTTGCTGTCCCCTAGAACAAATTATCTAACTCTGAATGCATCCAGTACCTAGCTGGTAATGTTCAGAACAGCCAAGTCTACATGAGATTAATCTATGGCCCTAAAGGGGTCCATTACAGATGATGCCAACAAATGTTTTGACAATATACCTACTTGAATGTTAAGTTCGGAGTTGCAGGCAAATGGACTGCCAGCAACTGTTCGATTCCCTTTAATTTTGATCACAGCCTTCCTTCAGCTCTCTCAGTTGCTGTTCAGCCCCTTCACAGTTGCTGCTATATTCTTTCCCCCAATTATTGCTGCCAACTTCCAACTCTAATTCCTTGCTCCCCGCTCTTCCCTGCAATCACTTAACCTATCCTGGGAGCTGCCACTCTTGGCAAAACAGCAGGCCTAAGATCCACAATGTTGTTTCCTAAGTATACAGCTCACCACTCTGATGGAAAAAAGACCCAGGTCCCAATATCAGGTGAAACTTGTGCCTAACCATTCTGATCCAGAGATTTCCTCCAAACCCAATTTGAACTCACAACTACAGGCTAACAATAACCAAACTTGTGGCCATAAAGTTATGCCTTTAAATGGTTCAGCAAAAATAATATACTGCAACTTTGGAGAATCAATTTTCAATACATTTAATTATAGTTTAAGTTTTTAAGTTTACTTATTAGTCTCACAAGTTAACACTGCAATGAAGTTACTGTGAAAAACTCCTAGTTGCCACACTCTGGCGCCTGTTCTGGTGCGCTAAGGGAGAATTTAGCATTGACAATGCGCCTAACTTTTGGACTGTAGGAGGAAACCGGAGCACCCAAAGGAAACCCAGACAGACAAAGGGGGAATATGCAGACTCCGCACAGTCAGTGACCCAAGCCAGAAACCAAACCCAGGTCTCTGGGACTGTGAGGCAGCCATGCTAACCACTATGCCACCATGCCACCAATGGGGGAGAAGCCATCTCAATCCTGAGATCACTTTTTGGCAGGGTGTAATTTGAATGTTTTCCACTGCTTTCACAGCCTGAACTCAAGACTGATGCCTTGCTTTCTGCCATTTACTATTTTGTCTTAATATGCCACTTTGTATGGGCAGGATAAAGCCTAATGATAATTTTCCTTCCATCAATCCTATTCATCTTCATTTTGCTGTGTTTTGCCAATAGAATCTGCCTCACAAATTATTGACAAGAATAATTGCTTTGATAGTTACAGCTAACATGCAATGGGATATCTTTGGGTAAGCCTCTAACATAAATGAGAATTAAAACTTATTATTTTATTTTAAAAATTAAATAATGTGCTTGTTAATTCTACCCCAGTGACGGGCAATATTTTTCTAATAAAAATTAAAATACTGTTCATTCAAGACACATTCAGGAGTGTGAACACATAATGGATTTAATGCATTTTCCCTCAAAATCAATTTTGTTCATATTCTTAACTCAGCTAAATCAGTCACTTCATTCTTATTTCTCATTTGTTGAATTTCACAAATGAAAGAAAATGTGGCTCGAAGAATTCAGTTAGACAGAAATTGGAAATGTATCTGACTAGACCAGTAATACAAGGATGAAGATAATTTCAATTATGTTCAAAGCAAAATCTCACCTAAAAAATTTGAAATGAGGGAAGAATTATGGGCATGTCTCCTATTAAAAATTATTTATTCACTTTCATTTTAGGTATAAAAAGTAGGTGCCAATGTGTATCTGCTGCATAACTTATAATGAATGGAAAATAACCCCAAGTAGGATGTTGTAATACAAATAAAAATCAGATCCGATTTTCAGCTCAATAAAAAGTGAAGAAATTCAGGGCAGCTGTAGGATGCAAATTTTTTTTTTAAATGTCACAGCTATGTTTATTAATCACTGGGAGATGATGCTTATCTGTGCGATATATGTTGATGGGTACTTCACCTGCCGGCTGATTATGAGCTTCCCTCCATTTTGTTGAAGCACTGACTGGAATGATTGTGATTAAAAGTGAAAGCATAAGGTCTGCATTTTAAAAGGGGGTTAGTGATGTGCAAAGCGTGAACTACTCAGAATTGGGCTGACAGATAGCATGGCATGGACCCTGTGGCTTACATACCGAGCTTTGAAAAAGTCAGTCGGTTTCCAAACACTGGGTAAAATATGACTTGTAAATTACTTTGCAAAAGCTCAAGGGGTAGTATTTAGATAGCGTGAGTGCGCAACCAATGGCTGATTCGAATCTGTGGGTGAAATTTTCCCAGGTAAGGGGAGGCAGGCTTGGGCGTAAGTGGTGAGTTAAAGCAATGTTAGATCAGCTTCCCGATATCATCTCACTTTTCCAGGTTTCAACCTGTTGGGAGTGAAGGTGGCAATCAAGATAATTATATAGCTCACTGAGTACAATTTTAACATTCAATTTTGAGTGCGCAGCCAGGGCACCATTTCTCAACTTGGCAGCAACTTGCCAGGATCACTGAGGTGAGTCTACAGGAGGAGTCTACAGAAGGTGATTAGCAATCCTGCCTCACAGTACCAGGGACCCGAGTTCAATTCCAGTCTCAGGTGACTGTCTAAGTGGAGCTTGCACGTTCTCCCCGTGTCTGCATGTTTTTCCTCTGAATGTTCTGATTTCCTCCCACAGTCCAAAAGTGTGGTGGATTGGTCATGTTAAGTTGTCTCTCGGTGTCCGTAGATGTTCAGATTAGGTGGTCATGATGAATGTGGGGGGTTCCAGGTTAGTGCGGCGGTTGGGCCTATGTAGACAGTTCTTTCAGAGGATTGGTGCAGAAAAAAATAGGCCAAATGGTTTCCTTATGCAGACAGGAGCTGTTAGTGCAGTCAGGTTCGGGGTCTGCCTCACCCTCTGCTTGCTGGCACATGCAATCGTGAGAGGAGAGTGTGAGTGACTGGAAAGAATGGGGTGCCTCCAACATGGCACAATGCATGACCTTTAGGTTTCTCACTCAAGACATCTAACAATGTTTCTTACTGATGGAGGCTGGATGCCTAACTCACTATTTCCATATGCCTGACCTTCCTCTACCAGCTCAGCTGCCCTCGCTCTTCTTTTGACGTGAGCTGCCTGAGTTCGCCGTGTCCTGTCTCTCTCCCTCTCTCTCTCCCGCATTTGTCACGTGCCAACTTGTTCTGGACAAGGAGAGAGGATTTTCTGACAGCATTTGGGATGCAGGTGGCATTGACATTACTACCAGTCAGCAGTAGCAACCCTCTGGGCTCACTGTAGCTAGTCCATTAGGATTCTTTGGCAGAACCCTCTAGAGCTGTGAACCCCTTCAGATATAAGCATAAGGCACAAAGAGCCATGGCATCAGCGGTGATTGCTGCTGTCCTCTGCCCCCTTCCACAATATGAGCTTGGTGTGTGGCAGGGTCAATGACCCATTGATATATATCTCCTGCAGACTACATGGACAGCAATATGGCTATAACGCACCAATATATCATGTTGAGAAGCCCTTTATGCATGGCAGCATAGATGACGGCTTGCCCACTGATCCCCACGTCTCTGTGAGGTGAGCTTGAGTAGCAGAGGGTTTACTTATCCTGGTGGCTTGGGTGAGGTTGTTTGCCCTTTGCCTGCACTGTAGGATGGTCCTCTGGTGTATACTGTTAGCCGTCACCACCCTGGCAACTGGGGTAGAGTAGGCCATCCTGTCCACCACTGCATTCAGCAGTCCTTGCAGGGAACGGTCACTGAATCTGAAAGTTGGGGTGTCCAAGCCACTTCCTGGACCACAGTTCGGAGTGGGATGATGCAGCAGCTGTCCGGATGCCTTTTATTAATAGCCCCTGGATGTGACAATGGGACGCGCAGCTTCCTGCCTCACCCATTGTTAACAAGGTTGCACAATTAAGGAGCACAGCATCATGTGATTCCCACCTACCCACCCCACCCACTTACCCAGCTGCCCCCAGTCTGACCTAACCAGGCCACAGCCCAACCCGAACATTCCTGACCCTCCTTGACTACAACCCGACCCCACGCAACCCGACTAAATCCAAACCTGACTCAACTACCCGGCACTGTAGCACAGTGGTTAGCACAGATGCTTCACAGCTCCAGGGACCTGGGATCAATTCCCAGCTTGGGTCACATTGTTCTTGTGTCTGCATGGGTTTTCTCCGGGTGCTCCAGTTTCCTCCCACATTCCAAAGATGTGCGGGTTAGGTTGATTGGCCATGCTTAAATTGCCCCTTAGTGTCCTGAGTTGTATAGGTTAGAGGGATTAGTGGGTAAAATATGTAGGGGTATGGAGAGTAGGGCCTGGGTGGGATTCTGGTCGGTACAGACTCGATGGGCCTCTTTCTGCACTGAAGAGTTTCTATGATTCTATGATTTTAACTACCCGTCTGACTCAACCCAACATGATGACATCCCAACCCAAGCTGGTTATGACTCCACCCAACTCAACTATTCCCAGATCACCCGATTGCCTCCTGGCCTGAAGCAGCCATGCTCATGAGGGCTCTGGATGAGTGCTTGTCTTTCCTATGATGTGGCCACCTCCCATTCAGATTTGATTAATCTGCAGGGGGGGCCAGTGGCTGATATCCTGGGTAAGTGCATCCCAGATTTACCCCAGGCAGATCTTCAGGGCCATGGATTTTACATAAGAGACTCTTACAATTGGATTGTGACCTTTTTTTTCAGCCTGATCTTCAGTTGAAGCAGAGCTGGAGATTGTAAAGCCCCTATTGTGAATTAGCTGTTGATGCATTCACTAACACTAATGAACCTGTACTGATGCGCTGTCTGAACTATTATGGTAGAGTTAACACCATCATGCTGCCCCACAGCAACAGAGAAGTGGAATGGAAACAGGCCAGTCTTAAAGAGCTGGCAGCTTATCTGTGGTCTGTGGGAAATCCAGTGTTTGAATTTAAAGCTACCTTCTAGCAAATGTGATGATAATATTTTAAATATGTGTAAAATGTTCTTCTACTCTGCATATTTTATGCAAGTATTAAAAATGAAATTGAATATTATTAAAAAGGAAGACTCAAATAATACTGCTAAAATGAAAGATACCAAAGCAGGCATTTTCTTCATTAAAATGAAATTAGCTGGGTCTTGAGTCATTAGACAATTCTGCTCCAGTTTCAAGACAGTCCACCGGGCACACATAATGCTATTGGTCATGCTTAATTATTAATGGCCCGGATTTTGCGGGGGCAATGATAGTAAAACTGTCACTGTTCGCCGTCATTACTCCTATGAAACTGAAAGCAACTTCTGAGGTGGAATTTTACGAGATTTTTTTTCTCAGTATCCAACTGGTGTGAAAACAGGAGAGTTCCTGACCTGTTTTTTGGGGGAGTTTTCACACCCAATCTTACGCACTCAGTATTTGAAAAAGTGGGCTAGACCATTTCTAGCCACTAGAGGCAGTGGGCAGGGCTTAATTCACCAGACAGCCTGCAGCTCAGATTGGAGCCACAAACTGCGCATGTGCAGAAAATGTGATAAAAGCAACTCTCTTGGGAGAACCTCCCCCCGACCCCCCCCGGCCAGATTAACCCCCCCTCCCCCTCCACGGGCATCGGCAACCACACACCCCCAACATTACTGACCCCCTTACCTCCCAACCCTCCCCTGGACCCCTTTCCACATGGCCCTGTTAAGTTCAAGAATTTGCTGACATGTCATGGTCTGGTACATGCATATGAGTTTATTAGGAGTTCATTCTCTATCTTTCATGATGTTACCAGCCTTCTTCTTCTATTCTCTCTTCCACAGGCATGATTACACATTACCCAAGAGAAAGCCCATTTACATTCATTGTATAATTAAACACATTTGCGGAGGTGGTTGACACTAACTGGTTCTGATCTTTGATCATGCACTGTCCACGAGTTGGTGATCTTTGCTAAGGTCAGCTGATCACAGCACTGTCAGTGTAAGAGCACGTCCCCACGTGTTGTAACATTGTAACATGCCCCAGCACAAGTAAAATTTGAAACCTGAGCATGATTTATCCCATGAGGAAATGTTATTGCAAGTACATTGTGGAAAATGTTATAAAACGATAAAAAATAAAATGGTCAGCTTCCCATAGTCCCCCCTTTAATTCTTCCTGACACTTTACAGAAAAAGAATTAAGCAAGCAAGAGCAGGTATTAAAAAGTATTCTCATCTAATTCTAATGGCCCCAATTATTTCATGGAGCAGCCTTCAATAGAAGAGAAGGCACAGCTTGGCTAGCATGTGTACTGAGCTTGATTAAATATATGATTCGACACAAAGGTCAACAGGAGGGGAGACCAACACAACAGGGAGAGGCTTCAGGACCTCCAAAGAATTGCCCATAGCTTACTTGCAACAATATTTAATGACCACAAAAATGAGATACAAAGTCAATAAAAACATCAAGAAAAACACAACTCCTTGCAGTATAGAATTTCCCAGGGAACCTAACCATCCTGAAGACCAGCTGCACAGAGTAGATGATGGAGGTTGTTTGAGCTTCTCAACTTCTTTTTTGATATGGTCAGCCAAATCAAAGAACAAAGAGCAAGGAAGAGTACAGCAGAGGAACAGGCCTTTAGTCCTCCAACCCTGCACCGATTATGTTGTCCTGTCTGGATCAACTGTCCATATCAGTGATGGATTCTGAGTTATCTGGTATATAGGTGCAATGTTCAACTGATTAAAGCACACGTTTCCCCCTTGGCTGCTAAGACAAAGTCTAATGCTATGCGGCTCTGGAGGGCTACCATGTGAATAGCTACCATCTCATCATTAATCTTAGTCAGTATTGAAAAGGTGCCATTGGCTACTTTCTCCTGGACAGAGGCCAAATTGACACTTTCCCTGGCCAATTTTGTCTGCGCCGTACCATGGAAACAGGATAGAAAAGAAGCTGAATCTCCATGATAGACTTCTTTTTCCTTGCAAGAGGGAGAGAGGGGGTAAAGAGGGAGAGTGATAGATATAAGGGATAACATAGCCAAGGTAACATGATTCATGCCTCTGTGCAGGTAATCATGAATATGCATAGTCACCATATGCATGGTTCCATTGAGAGGGTTTGGTTACAAGACCAACTATGTGCTATTAGGGTCACAAACTATGATGTTAGCACAGTAGAGCTCCCCAGCATGGTGTCATTATTGCCATCAGACTGGAAGCACCTTGGGGCTCTTGGTAGATCTTTAGTATGAAACCCCCTGAGGGTGGTTCACAGGATATATTAAAGGAGGTTTGATACCAACCTTTGTAGGAGACAGTATAATTGCAATACATCTCAGAGGATGAGCAATTGGTACCCAAGGGTGAAAGAAAATGGGTTCCATTTTTGAAACACCACCAAGACATGAGTTCAGAAGCATTGAATGGGTAGCCTTTTATTGGCATCCCACGTTGTCCATGGAGGAGAACATATGAACAGATCCAACATTTAGAGATTAAGGTTTATAGCATAGGTATTGGACTCGTATAGGTAAGTACTAACATGTAATTCCTTAGAGGAGTGCTGGACAATCTCAGAGGACAGACATGCTGGACTCAAAGTCAGTAAAATTAGCAACATGAGAATGGATGTAGAAAAACATGATATCAGCAAACACATTGGTTTAATCATTTTAGCGATCAATTAATAGTTGCTAGACTTAGTCTCTCTCTGGCGGAGCTCTTTTGATGTGTGACTCATGGATCCAAGTTTTATTTCCTTTGACTTTCACTCCAGACTGTGACAAACAGAACTTGGCGGGAACCTTCACACTTGGCATCAAACGGTTCACGTTGAGGTCTCTTAATGTTCATCCACTCGCCTGGAACGATGTCACGTCCACCTTTGGGTGGCATCTCCCAAGCAGCAGCAACCTGTTGGGAAACAGAATCTACACTTTGGTTAGTGCTATAGAATATGTCATGGTGGAACCGTTCATCATGTGACAGTCAGTCCTATGGAGGTCAAAAGTTCCTGGCAAGGACATTGATCTACCAGTAATAACCTCGAAAGGGCTCAGCTCGGTGCTTTTACTCAGGGCTGCTCGAGTACTGCACAACACTATGGGAAGTGCCTGGGGCCATTTGAGACCCTCCCGATAGTATTTGAAGAGGTGATTCTTTAATGTGTGGTTTGTCCTCTTCACTTGTCCTGACAATTCTGGGTGTTAAGGACAGTGGAAGTTCCAGGTAATGTTCAGCAAGCGACAAACTTCCTGGCAGACAGTCCCTATGAAATGTGTGCCTTGATCAGAATCTATGCTCATAGGCAGACCCCACCGAGGTCTGTAGTCTTTACAGAAGAACTTCGCTGTGTGTGTGGCTGTGGCATGACGTTCAAGAGTGGCCACCACCCATCCAGAGAATTTGTCCACTATGACCAAAACATGTGCAAGCCTTTGACATGGCGGCAGGGAAATATAATCCACTTGTAGATGCTGAAATAGTCCACAGAGGTTCCAGCTTTATTCCTTTGACAGATTAAGCAACGATCCACTGCAGCTTGGGTGTACTTTCTAAAATCACATCCCCACCAGCTACCTGAAATTGTGTTGGTGCCTGTTCGAATCCCAGGTGTCCACAGGAATGTTGTTGTGCCAAGTGAGGCAACAGAGTGACAGGGGTTTCCTGTCTCAATGTGTCGCCACACGTCATCTCAATATAACTTCGACTCCATTCCCCATCCATATCCATTTTTCCTGTCGAGTATGGTCGCGCTGCATTTGAGGCAATGTCTGGAGATTGTGAGGAGAGTGACCTTTAGAAAGCTCTCGAATCTTTACATTCCCAGATTGTATTCCAGCAGCCACTTTGGTTGCTTCATCTGCCAAGGCCTTTCTTCTGGCCTCCACGGTGTCAATCCAGGTGTGTGCCCTGCACTTCAAAATCGCCACTTCTTTAGGCAACTGCATGGCTGCCAATAAATCCTTCTTGTCCAGTCCATGTTTAATCAGAGTTCCTACTGCTGTGAGAAAACCATGGTAATGCTGTAATTGCCCGAAATCATGAGCTACTCCAAAAACATATCAAGAATCCGTGTATATATTGGTAGTTCAATCTTGTGCTATTTTTACAACATTCCACCAGGGCTCGCCACTCTGCCTGTTACACAGGTTTCCCTTAGCAACCACCGGGTAGTCGCAGCCCAACCTGCTTTCCGGACTGTATTCTTAATAAACGACGATCCATCTGTATAGAGAATGAGATCCAGGTTCTCCAAGACTTGTTCTTCAGCTCTGCTGATTTCCCCCATCTCTTGCACCAAGGTCACACAGTCATGGAGAATCTCCCCCCTCCTCTTCCATCTCTGGGAACAAGGTAGCCAGATTGACCAGGCTTCCTCTCATGATCACAATGTTAAGCGCTTTCAATACTGTTGTTCACCTTGGTGAGGTGGCCTGAGAGACCTGGTTCATAGATAACAAATATGAACCACACCTCATCTGTTCAGCAAGGATGAGTGTTTTACCTCATTTAGCATCTTCCCCCTAATGACCCCCAGATCCGCCCACCCTCAGCACCCTGTATGCTTCCAGCCCCTGATCCCCAAGCACCTCCCTCCTCCTGCTCCCAACAGTATCACAACCCTTGCCTTCTGAGGGCCACTCCCTGAAACCCTGCAGGACTCGTGTCATTAGATTTTACATGGCTCCTTCTGTCCCCACAGAAGAATACCCATAATCGCTGGGAGAGGGTGAAAACAGGGGGTGGTGTGCCTGAGATCCGGGTCCTCGCCCGCTTTAAGGAGCGGGCACTTGTGCTTGTGGGAGAGGAGGGCATGCCGACCATTAACGACAGCATGGTTGGGCTGGAGCATAGAAGTGAACACCCACCAATCCTCCACTTGTTGGAGATATCTCATGTAAGTTGCATGTAGCCCAGATTCCTCTCCTTCCCTTGCATTTAACCCTGTGCCCTGTGTTGCATGACTCATGTGGGTTATCTGGCATTGCAGCCCCCACTACTGTTCCCACCCATTCTGCCCCCGACAGCTCAGAAGACTCTTCAGGGGAACCCGACGAAGGGACCTCCAGACTCAGCACCAGTTTGGCGTTAGCTTCCAGCTCACAACTCACCATCCCAGAGACGCTCACACTAGTAAGTCAAGTCAGTAGTGAGGCATCTGGGTCACTCTCGGGTGTGCATATCACATCTGCTGATGTACATCAGGTACAGAAGGAACATCCAAGGCCTCTGGCACATGGGACCCTAACGGAGATGAGGACTTAGCTGGCCCCAGGCTACATGCTGGGCCTCTGACTTCACTAGTCCCTCAGCTGCTGGAGATGCTGCAACAGAGCCAGGAATGCAGGAGGGACTGACAGCAACACTGGACTGACCGCGACGCTGCTGGGAGGAGTCCCAAAGCTTTTGGTGGACGAGCTATTGCCTGTCTTGTGTGGTCACCAGGCCAACATTGCAAGAGAGGCATCAGCGATGGAAAGTCTGAGCAGGGGATCCTCACCATGATTGTCAGGCTCCAAACAATGGCTGAGTCACAGTAGGCCACAGCTGAGGGCCTCAACAGGCTTCTCAAGATTCTGCGACCTGTGACTGAGAGCCTCGAAAGTTTGGAGTTTATTTATTAGTGTGGCAGACAGGAGGGTGATAGCATTCTGGAAAGACCCGACGGTGTAGAAATTTAAGGTGGCCATCACTTGTGCAGCTACCGAGATTCCAGGCCTTGCAGCAAATGGCACAGGGGTTGCACTGTCTCCTTTCAGAGCCAGAGCCGTCGGCAGTACACGATGCAAGCCAGTTGCTCGAAGGACACTCGTGTGTGGAACTACCAGGGTCTCTGCTCCGTCCTTCTCCTGCCCCCCTCCGCCCTTCCCTGCCCCGGGGTGAATGGCTGCCATGTCCTGCCTCCAGTGGCCGTCTCCCTCTACTCCTGCGAGAGGTAAGACCTGGGCTTCCTGTGCCTGCAATTTTTCCTCGTGCTTCTCCTCCTCAGCTCCATCAGCAACCAAAAGATCAATTGGTTCCACTGCAAAAGCCATCTTGTTGATCTGAAGGCGGTGCCAGAGGTGTGGGGGGTGGGGGGGGGGTGCAGGGGGATGGGGCAGGGGGTGGATTTGGGGAAGGGAAGAGAGAGATGGAGAGGTTAAAGATCTCTGCTTGCCCCCAGCCTAACAACAAACTCCCCACATACAACTCCCCGCAGACTACCAGCAACACACATCCCCCCATACCACCCCCAGCACTTCACACTCCCCATACTCCCCCATAGCCCCCAGAATGGCAACACTGCCCCTCCTATTCCTCCCCCCACTCACAAGCACATACCCAGAACACATGTAGTAGTAGCCCCAGACGATGTTGCTTGACAAGTCCTGAGGCTGCAGCACTGTCGGTTCAGAGAGTTTCTAACCCATCCCCCATCAGCTAATGTGCTTGCTGCTGCCTGCACTAGGACCCAGAGTCAGTGCTAAGACCCGAGTTTAGCCCTCTGGGCCGGGTCCATCCTGGGAGGCTGAATTCATCCCCATGAACAGCAACAGCCAACCCCTCCCACCAATCAATTCTGGATTGTCAGATACTAGACATATGACTGGTGATGTGCATCTGCTACCTGTGGAAGTCCTGACACGTAGATCTATGGATGAGTGTTCGGGAAGTTTCAACTTCTGATGAACAGTGCCTCAACTCCCTGGGACCCTTTGTGAAAGTTGACTCTGAGATAGAGTCGGAGGTTACAGACACTTCCTCAGTACTTAACCCAGGAAATGTTAGACGGATTTAAACCTGTTCTCACATCTGGTTAAATCCACATCTGAGCCCCGATCACCTCTCACCTGATCCCTTGACTACTCCCTGACAAGGCACTAACTCCCTAACCACTTGACTACTGCCTAGCTCAACACCACTACCTCACTGACCCAATCTGACCTAACTACCCCTTGCCCATCTAGCACCTCACCCACTTACCCATCTGTCCCCAGTCTGACCTGATTAGGCCACATCCCAGTCTGACCACCCTGACCCTCCTTGACTATAAGCCAACCCCTCGCAACCCGATCACATCCGAACCTGACCCAACCCAGCCTGACAATGCCCTGACCAAGCTGGTTACAGTTCGGCCCAACTCGACTATTGACCGCCCAATTGCCTCATGACCTGACCCAACCATCCAACTAACAGCAGAGCCCAGCTATCCTCTCACTCAAACTGAGCTTCCACCCCCAAACCCTGACCTGATGAACCCCTCATGATGCAACCACCCACCCAGCCCAGTTGGGCCACTTACTAATCCTGACCCGACCCAACTAGCCTGGACTCAACCTGATTCTGGCCTATCCTAAATTGAGTAACACCCTGACAACCCAACTATTGATGCGAGTTGCCCCGGTACCCAGCTAAATCCCAAACCAATCTGACTATCCCATGATCCCATTCACCCACCTCACCCATCTTTTACCTCACCCACCCATCCACCTCACTTATCTACCCACCCACCCAGCTATGCACTTCACGCATCTACTCACCCAACACATCAAACCAACAGCACACCAACCCACCTGTCCCATCGACCACCTCACTCAGTTCAGACACCAATCCACTTACCCACTATCCAATTACCTATTCTACCCAGCCTATCTATTCATTCACTCAGTAAACCACTCATCCATCCATTCACTGAGGTGCAAAGACTAGGTATTGAAACTTACTGTATGACTGCTAGTGTCTCTCTGATGAAGTTCTCTGAGGGACACTGTGCTGTGAAACCCAGGATGGGAAGAAATGAAGAGCAGCATCGAGTCGAGGGAATTTATAAGTGCAGTGGGCAGGTACACAGGTGATGGCCCAGTGATATTATCGCTAGACAATTAATCCAGAAACTCAGCTAATGTTCTGGGGACTGGGGTTCAAATCCCAGCATGGCAGCTGGTGGAATTTGAATTCAATAAAAAGTACTGGAATTAAGAATCTACTGATGGCCATGAAACTATTGTCGGTTTTAGGAAAAACCCAACTGGTCACTAATGTCCTTTAGAGAAGGAAATCTGCTGTCCCTAACTGGCCTGGCCGACATGTGACTCCAGAGCCACAGCAACGTGGCTGACTCTCAACTGTCCTCGGGCAACTAGTGCCTTAGAGAATACTAGGCTTACCTATAACCCTCTATCTTACTAAGTTCCATGTACTTATCTAAAAGTCTCTTAAAAGACCCTATCAATTCCGCCTCCACCACCGTTGCCGGCAGCCCATTCCGTGCATCCACCACTCTCTGAGTGAAAAATTTACCCCTGGCATCTCCCCTGTACCTACTCCACAGCACCTTAAACCTGTGTCCTCTTGAGGCAACCATTTCAGCCCTGGGAAAAAGCCTCTGACTGTCCACTCCATCAGTACCTCTCAACATCTTATACACCTCTATCAGGTCACCCCTCATCCTTTGTCTCTCCAAGGAGAAAAGGCCAAGCTCCCTCAACCTATCCTCATAAGGCATGCTCCCCAATACAGACAACATCCTTGTAAATCTCCTCTGCACCCTTTCTATGGCTTCCACATCCTTCCTGTAATGAGGTGACCAGAACTGAGCACAGTACTCCAAGTAGGGTCTGACCAGGGTCCTATATAGCTACAACATTATCTCTCAACTCCTAAACTCAATTAGTCGATTGATGAAGGCCAGTACACCATAAGACTTCTTAACCACAGCTTCAACCTGCACAACTGCTTTGAGCATCCTATGAACTCGGAGTTTGCATATTCTCCCCATGTCTGCGTGGGTTTCCTTTGGGCGCTCCCACAGTCCAAAGATCTTCAGGTTAAGTGGGTTGGCCATACTAAATTGCCCCTTAGTGTCAGGCAGCCCAGCTAGAATAAATGGGGTCATGGGGTAGGGTCAGGGTGGGATTGTGGTCTGTGCAGACTCGATGGACCGAGTGGCCTCCTTCTGCACTGTTGGATTCAATGACTGGCCCCAGCATAGTTCAGGTGAAGGCCGTCCCAACGGTACAGCTTCCTCTTTTCCAAGTATTGCAGCCAACTCCCCATAATTTGAAAATCATCTCTCCCACAGCTATTGAGCCATGGATTAAACTGTCTGATCTAATTTATCCTGTGCCAATTTGCTGCCGCTCAGGCAATAATCCAAATTATGAATTTGCTTGGCTGCTTAGTCTGTTGCTGCCATTGCTGCGGTTTAAAGTCTGGAAATTGCTTGACAGGTTCAAACTGATGTTGAAAAAAAGGAAAGCTCATGCTACAGATGCTGCTGAATCTTTGTGGCAGCTTTCTTCGAGGTCATCAACAAGTCTTCTCACCAGATGCAAAATGCAGCTGAATTAATATATCACATAATTTGAGAAGTTTAAAGTTTATTTATTAGTGTCACAAATAGGCTTACAGTAGCACTGCAATGAAGTTACTGTGAAAATCTCCTAGTCACCACATTCAGGCATCTGTTTGGGTACACTGAGGAAGAATTTAGCATGGCCATTGCATCTGACCAGCGTGTATTTCAGACTGTGGGAAGAAACCGGAGTACCCAGAGGAAACCCAGGCAGGCACATTGAGAATGTGCAGACTCTGCACAGACAGTAACCCAAGTCAGGAATTGAACTTGGGTCCTTGGTGCTGCAAGGGCAGCAGTCCTAACCACTGTGAGTACTGTTGAATAAATAAACTTTTTTTGTCAAAGCTTTCCGTCTTGAACTCATCAGGGCATTCTCAAAACTACAATGCAAGTTATGTCAATGTATTTATACGATCAAGAAAGAGACTGCTGATTAGTTGACAAGTGAAATCCGATTGGTCAAGGCGTTGCAATAGAAAATGCACTTGTTGATGCTGACTGACAGTTAACTGCTGAGAATTTTTGAAATTTAAACGAAGCAACTTGACTCTGATTAGACAAAGCATTGCCCTGATGAATGAACAAATGAATAGCTGTCACTTATTCTGTTTAGACAGAAGGAACATTTACACACATTGGGCCTGTTTCAGCTAAATAATGCCTCTTCTGTCAATTCCAAATATATATTATAATTCTTTTAGCTAGCTTAGATGCAATTCTAACTTTGTGCATCACTGTGAATAAGACAAATATAAGGCCAAATTCATTTTAACGTCACAACCTGACTAATAACAAAGATGACTTTCCTCATATTGCTTTTCATTGAATAGGTTTCTTACTGTTACAAATATTTAACATTAATGTCATTAATTAATACATAACAACACTGATTAAATTTATTCTCCCAAAGAATCTGCTAATTCGAAATTATTAAGACGCACTTTTGGTAGACGGTGTGTGGGGGGTGGGGGGGAGCAAAATTAGACATATTTCATCTAAAAGTGCTAATTTTAACATTTTCGCGACCCTTTTGACAGAGAGAAAATGAAATGGTTCAGCATAAAACTAAACTCAATTAGCAATAACCTATCACAGAAATTTGGATTTGTACACTCAAAACAATATTTCTTTTATTTAAAAAGAGTAATCTGTACATCTTATAACAGTGACGTTGATGAATTATTTGGTTAGACTTAGTTGAGGATAAGCCTTAAACATTTAATAGTGAGTCTGTCTATTTTTAAGCATTCCCTGTTTCTCTTAATTATTTTGCTCACGGAATACTTACCCCGGGTGGGAAATTGCAATTTCTGCGGCGTGTGGGAACAGTGTGTGTTCAGCACCATCTTTAATTTGGGATGTGGGGAAAGATGCAAGATATTCACTCCTTTGATGCACAAGCTCTTAAATTCATTGTTCAGAATTTTCTCCAAAATAACAGTATGAATATTATATGAAATCTTCTATCTGGCTTGCCAACTTCCTAATGAATTCCGTATGCATTTTGTAGAACAACTTGCAAACTTGCTCTAAGCAACATCGCTGCACATGATTTTTTTTCCACTGTGTGGTTGCTTAGAAAAAAGGCAAGAAATAAAACTGTATAAGCCACCATATTGTGTCTCTTGACTAATGTTAACCTATGGCTATTGAATTACTGAACTGTATCTGAGAACTAATGAGAAACATTTCCCCAGAGAATCTTTATCCATGGCACTTAGATCACACCATTGGGACTCATTCCTTGTCTGTCACCTTCCCCATTTCATTGACACTGAACTTCACTACATCTATTACACCACTAGCCCCATTTGGCTTTACACTTCACCGTTCCGAAGTAGCAAAAAGGCAGAAGGTCAAAACCCATTTAACCAAACAAAATGTGTGTGATTTTTCACTGTGATATTTCTTTTAAAGGTACCAGTACAGGTTGATAGCTCTGGTTATGGTCTTGTTTAAACAGTTAGCGAGTGACCAATATTGATTCTGATTTCAATTGTAGACCTTATATTTGATCATTTTACGGTTTTTAATTATTAACTAATTAAGGCAGCCTCACAAATTATTGGAATATCATTTTGTTTCTTGTTCTCTCCAACCTGGCTATTCCTTATTTATGTTACTTAAGTATCTTTATCTCAAAATATAATTACAGTAAATACATTTATCTTGCACTATAACATACAGTCTGGATATCTGAAATTTCTAAAGACCTTGGGATATAATTTCTCATCTGTCCACATCTTGTTTTTCACCGCGGGAGGTGTTCGCCAGTGATGGGATCTTCTGGTCCCGCTGCTGTCAATGGGATTTCCCATTGGCCTGATGAAGACAAAGGGGGCAAGTGGAAGGAAAGCTTTGCAAGGAGCGCTGAAGGGCAAGTGCTCACAATGGCAGGCAGAGGGGCAAGGAGGTGGATGAAGAAGATGGACAATCGAAGGCAGAGGGAAGACTGAGGGGAAGGAAGCTGAACCCCAACAAGGCTGCCTGAAAAGTTCACAGACAAGGGGGCCAAAGGGACACCACATCATTTACTGGAAGGAAATGGATGAAGCCTCCAGATGTAATGGGTAAATGTTCAAGTTGGGATGGGTTCCTCACAGGCTCTGGGGGGAGGGTGGTTGAAACGTGGAACAGACTTCTCCTTGAGACTGTGGGTCTTTTCCCTCTGGGTTGCCGACATCTTACTTGGTCTGGTGAAGACAGGTGAACTGGAAAGAATGATATGAGTGTGCTAGACTGGTGTTTAAATATGGCACTGGACCTTTCATCCTGCCAACCGACAACGGCCAAATGAATCAGCTGCTGGCCTACCAGGTGAACGTTTATGTATTGGGACAGCTTTTAACAATGGCACGCCCGTCTTTATAAAGTTAGGTTGTTAATGAGGCAGGGTCAATCAGAGCACTTGCTGCTTGACTGTTTTTCTATGTTCCCAGCAATACAGTGGTAAAAACTCCAGTTGATGCCAGCAGTTTCAACATCGTTTTTTCCCGCTCACTGTCCCACTCTGCCAAATACACTCTGCCAAATTCTGCCCTCAGACTCAAAATGGGAGAATTCCACCCAATAAAGCATCAGCAAATGTCAAGCTTGCCAATAGCTGCTAAGTTCTCCATAGGAGCTCTGTTCAGAGTCTCATTAGTATATACAACTTGGGATCTGAACATGTAGATAAGATCACAGTGCAATCAGCTGCCATCAGAGCTAAGAATCTAATCTTAGATACTTCGTTCAGTAAGATCTGACAGACAAAAACCCAGTGGAGGTCCTGGAAGGTAAACGTAAGATGTCTCTCTGTGCAACACGGAAGGCCACCCTGAGAGAAAATTTGGGGTGCAGCTACCTTGAGCTCTCCCCACTGCCCCATCACACAATATACCCAACAGCTGAGCTGCTTGGTTTTACTTGGCCCAAATCCACGTGGTGCCTCTGGATGTCTATTTTGTATAGCCGGCAGGCCAGTGAAAAGAAGTTCATTGAAATGGGTGGGCTTTCCACTGCAGCATTTGGCATGTTGGCTTCCATCTTCCATCGACCTGAGTAAAATTCTTCTCCTGACTCTGCGTGGCAAATTTGCAACTTGCCATCCACGTATTTTAAAAGCCATCACAGGCAGCCGTTTCCATTGATTTTACATGTTTTTAAATCCATCTTCTGAATGAGACACTAAACTGAGGCCTATCTGCTCTCTCTTTTTCGCATTTGGTCTATCACTCCTTCAGGTCTAAACCTTGTTAAGGTGCCCAGTTTTCTTGGGCAGCAGCACAGCCTAGATGTAGAGCAGGGCCCCACTCTGGGTGAAGGTGACCACTCCCAGCAACTTGTTGAGTTCCTTGTTGTTGCAGATAGTGGGTTGCAGACAGCGGAGAATGATGCAATTCTTCTTGTAGTTCTGGGCAGCATTGCCGGCCAGTTCGAGGATCTCGGCCATCAGTATGGGGTACCGGCACCCACCCACTCGGCATAGTGGCGCTTGTGTAGCAGCCAATGAATGGGGTTGACGGGGAACTGGAGGAGCAGACCTTGGCCTTGGCACGCCCTGTGTCTGTGACCAGACATCTCTGAGGTGTGCAGGGAGGATGTAAAAGATCCCATGTCACTGTTGCAAAGAACAGCAGGGAAATTGCTGTCTCACAGCGCCAAGGACCCGGGTTCAATTCCAGCCTTGGGTCACTGTCTGTGTGGAGTTTGCACATTCTCCCCATGTCTGTATGGGTTTCCTCCGGGTATTCTGGTTTCCTCCCATAGTCCAAAGATGTGCAGATTAGGTGGATTGGCCATGGTAAATTACCCTTAGTGTCGG
This sequence comes from Carcharhinus amblyrhynchos, assembly GCF_965287045.1. Taxonomy (NCBI): domain Eukaryota; kingdom Metazoa; phylum Chordata; class Chondrichthyes; order Carcharhiniformes; family Carcharhinidae; genus Carcharhinus; species Carcharhinus amblyrhynchos. The sequence continues at coordinate 101,618,596 of NC_137329.1, forward strand.
GGGACTAGCTGCAGCATATATACGAAGTTATGGGAATAGCATTTGGGTGATATTGTGCTCGTTACAGACTCGATTGGCTGAATGGCCTCCTTCTGGACAGTATGATTCTATGATTCTATGATACTAATTGTCCGTAGGATCCTGGCCAATATCTATCCCTTAATCAACATCATTGAAGGAGGTCATTATCATATTTTGCTTGTGGGAGCTTGCCCTGAGCAAATTAGTTACAGTAAAAAGTCTGACAACACCAGGTTTTAGTCCAACCGATTTGGACTAAAACCTGGTGTTGTCAGACTTTTTACTGTGTTTACGCCAGTCCAACGCCGGCATACCCACATCAAATTAGTTACCGCCTTTCATACATTAAAATAGGGACTGTACTTCAAGAAGTCCTTCATTAGCATAAAGTAATTTGGAGCATCCGACAACGTTGAAAGTGATATATCTTTTTTTTCCTTCATGAATTGTGACTTTTTGACTTATGCCACTTCCAAACATTTGGGGGATCCGCTGAGGAAACCTTTAGCACTAGCCTTAATAAATGGACTGGGCCGAAAAATAAATGGAGATTTCCTACTTCACTGGTGAACCACTTTGCTGCTTGAGGTGGTGCTGCCTTCAAAGAAACCAGTAAAATACAGCTTATCACATGGATCTGAAGATCTTCTGGAGGCAGCAGAATCTCTTCATCTGCTTCATGTAAATACCAACAAATTTGGAACTGCTATTGAGTGTATAGTAAATGTTGTGTAAGTTAAGAAGGCAGTACTTCTTGCCTGGTTTTTTTTAATGTTATTCAGATTAAATAAGATTACATTTTACTTTGCGTTTTTTTCTGATTATTGTTTCAAATAACTTAATAAATGTGGCGTGTCATTGAAAAATTAATATTTATTGGCAAATGTATTCTCACTATGTGACAGATCTGAACACATCATCATTTCTGTGATGCTGTCAAATACCTCAGAATCCTTGATTTTTGATTTGATTTGATTTATTATTGTCACATGTATTAGTAAACAGCAAAGAGTACTGTATCTTGTGCTGTGTACAGACAAAGCATTCTGTTCATAGAGAAGGAAAGGAGAGAGTGCAGAATGTAATGTTACAGCCATAGCTAGGGTTTAGAGAAAAATCAACTTAATGCAAGGTAGGTCCATTCAAAAATCTGCTAGCAGCAGGGAGGAAGGTGTTCTTGAATCAGCTGGTATGTGTCCTCAGACTTTTGTATCTTTTTCCCATTGGAAGAAGGCAGAAGAGAGTATGTCTAGGGTGTGTAGGGTCCTTAATTATGCTGGCTGCATTTCCAGGACTGCAGGAAGTGCAGACAGAGTCAATGGATGGGAGGCTGGTTTTAATGATGGACTGAGCTTCATTCACGATCCTTTGTAGTTTACTGCAGTCTTGGAAAGAGCAGGAGCCATATCAAGCTGTGATACATCCAGAAAGAATGCTTTCTACTGTGCATCTGTAAAAGTTGTGTAGAGTCGTAGCAGACATGCCAAATTTCCTTAGTCTCCTAAGAAATTAGTGGCATTGATGGGCTTTCTTAACGATTGTGTCAGCATGAGGGGGACCAAGACAGGTTGTTGGTAACCTGGATACCTAAAAAGTTAAAGCTGTTGACTATTTCTACTTCGTCCCCATTAATATAGACAGGGGCATGTCCTCCATTACGCTTCCTGAAGTCAATGACTATCTCCTTTATTTTGTTGACATTGAGGGACAGTTTATTGTCATTCACCAGATTCTCTAGCTCTTTTCTGTACTCCATCTCGTCATTGTTTGAGATCTGACCCACATCAGTGGTGTCATCGGCAAACTTGAAGATCAAGTTAGAGGGGAATTTGGCCTCACAGTCATACTATACTTCATCAACAGACTTCTGTCACAAAGTGATATTTTATATCATAAATGATTGAATTTGCTGGCTTAACACCAGTGATTGGGTTTTTTAAAAAATGATATTACCTTCCAGTGACTTGAAACAGTAGTTTCTAAGATGGCTGAATATTTGCATGACTGTACTTTATATATTCCAAAACCATTACAATTGAGTCAACCTTTCTTGAAAATCCAACACTTTCCTTGAAGGAGAGTGAGCAGGATCATCTCCAAAACCATTTCCAAAACATCCAGGCAATTATCTATCATGTCCACCTGAGTAGGGACATATATTAGATGTAATCATCTCGGACGATTAGCTCTGGCTGAGAAAGAATTTATCCAACCACAATCTACTCACGTGAACTGTGGACCTATAAAATCCACTAGCCATGATGTTTGGATATCATGTGAGAGAGAGAGTATCGTGTGACGAGTCAACTAGCTATCTTTTGTTTTTAAGAAAGATCGCAAGTACAGAAGCTAAATACAGTGAACCTCTCTTCTCTTTCTCCATCCCACGTGTAAGTTTGAGCCCTGTATGATGATTGATCATCCATCTGCCATAGGCAGCGATTTAAAATTAACCCACCAGAATAAAAATGAATTTGAATTGTTTCATTGCCAGACCTAGAAGGACCACTGAGCTCAACCTGAAAATATCTTGCCATCTGCCTACAAGAATAGTATATCTTTAATTTTTATTGGACTCTTAGGAGATTGCTTAATCTATTCTTGGGCTCTGAATTACATAAGAACATAAGAAATAGGAGCAGGAGTAGGCCATCCAGCCCCTCGAGCCTGCCCCGCCATTCAATAAGATCATGCTGATCTGAAAGTGGTTCTGTTCACTTACCCGCCTGCTTCCCATAACCCTTAATTCCCTGATTGATCAGAAATCTATCTATCTGTGACTTAAACACATTTAACGAGGTAGCCTCCACTGCTTCAATGGGCAGAGAATTCCAAAGATTCACTACCCTCTGAGAGAAAAAATTCCTCCTCAACCCTGTTCTAAATTGACTTCCCCTTATTTTGAGGCTGTGCTCTCTAGTTCTTGTTTCCTTTCTAAGTGGAAATAATCTCTCTGCTTCTACCCTAACTAGCCCCTTCATTATCTTATATGTCTCTATAAGATCCCCTCTCAGCCTTCTAAACTCCAGTGTGTACAGGCCCAATCTACTCAATCTCTCCTCATAAGCTAACCCCCTCATCTCCAGTATCAACCTGGTGAACCTTTCTGCACTCCCTCCAAGGCCAATATATCCTTTTGCAAATAAGGGGACCAAAATTGCACACAGTACTCTAGTTGCGGCCTCACCAGTACCTTGTACAATTGCAGCATGACCTCCCTGCTTCTATACTCCAACCCCCCTTTGCGATAAAGGCTAACATTCCATTTATCTTCTTGATCACCTGCTGCACCTGCAAACTGACTTTTTTCGATTCATGCACAAGGACCCCCAGGTCCCTCTGCACAGTAGCATGTTGTAATTTTTCACCATTTAAATAATAGCCCATTTTACTATTATTCCTTTCAAAGTGGATAACCTCACTTGCCAACGTTGTACTCCACCTGCTAGTTCCTCGGCCATTCACTTACCCTATCTAAATCGCTCCACAGACTTTCCGCATCCTCCACACAATTCGCTTTCCCACTCATCTTCGTGTCATCAGCAAACTTTGTTACCCTACACTCGGTCCCCTTCTCCAGATTGGTCTGGTGTGTGTGTGTGTGTGTGTGTGTGTGTGTGTGTGTGTGTGTGTGTGTGTGTGTGTGTGTGTGTGTGTGTGTGTGTGTGTGTGTGTAATCAGACTGGATTATGTACAATAAGTACTGTTCTCTTATTGTTTTAAAAACTTGCCAGGAAACCTGACCCTGTGTGTTTTTTACAAGAACAGCACATAAATAGTTAAACACTCATTAATTGCCAAGTGCATCCTTTTTTTAAAAAGAAGCCTGTTGAGGTTAAATGAGGAGTAGCAAAAGAGGAAGACATTTGATCCCTCCTTACAGCATCATAGCATTCCCATCAAAGAATTTGGCGCACATTGGCAGTGGCACCCATAATGCATTTGGTAAAAACAATAATAGATACAAAGGCTAATTCACTGGAAGCTCAGAAAGGATTAAATTATCCTCGAGTGGCAGTCCAGAAGAAGTGTTACTTCTTGCTGGTTTAACTTCAAGTTGAAGAAATCCATGTGATCCACGATTGTGAAACTTAAATCAAGAACTTGAAACATGTGGTTCAATCCAAGCATGTATCTGATAACCTGAACTGAGAGTAAATGATTTGAATCAGCCCACAGACCTGACATAGCCCTCAGATTACCAGAGCCATGTGATAATCATTAAAATAACAACTTTAAACTTCACTACACATCAACATAATTACAGTTATAATAAACATGACTCTCATGTATGGATAATTCCCTCAGCATTTTCTTTACTGCTGGAAATAGTTATCATTAACAAAAATAGTATAATTATGCTTTAAATAATAGCAACCAGTTCCGATCATAGGTAATGTCACAAAGACATACTTCATAAGCACAGGACAATTTTCACCTCTAATTTAAATGGACTGTTTTTATATTTATTCGTAATGTGGGTGAGACTAGTAAACCTATATTTATAGCCTAATCCTGCTGCCATGGTGGTTGGCCTGCTCCTCTGACCACTGTGGTCTTTGTGGCAATGATGCTAAGTAGACAATTTCAGGATATTGACAAAGCAATGATGAAGGAATAATGCTATATGTTTACATCAGGATGGTGGTGTGTGGCTTACAAGTGATGGCTTTTCCTCATCACTGCTGTCCAATGAACTCCTCTGTACTGGAAACGTGTCTGGTGTTTTCAGTATCATATCACACGGTTAAACTGTGCCCAGTAGATAGAGGGAGAAAATTAAAGTTTTAGCAGAGCACTTAACATATGCTCTACTCCTGTGACCATGATGTTAAAATGGTTGGTGGAGCTAAACATCCAGTCTATGATGACCCTTTGTTATTCAAGTCTTTTTATCAGTTGGAGTTGGGAGTGGACTTGGACATTGCACAATTATCCTGCTCCTAACCTTAGGGTGGAGGCAGGCTTTTCAGATGGTTGAAGATGGCCAAGGGGCAGTTCCTTGCATAGATCCCCCAGAATGTCCTTGGGCTTCAATGAGTGACCTCTGTTCACCAGAAACATCTTGGGTACTGTTTTGCAATGATATTGGGGGTGTGAATTGAAGGGGGACAGGCGCACAATTCCTGACGCTGGCCAGCATGCAATTTCCCTGACACTGTTCTGAATCCCAGCTGACATTCCTGGAGGGTCAATCAGGAGTAGAACAGATACTTGTTTGTAAGTGATAGGTGTCGGAAGGATACTTTCAGCAGGTCTCACCAAGAGGTTCAGAGGCTTTTAAGGTTGAACAGTAGTGTTTATTGGTAACACACATACAAAAGTACAATGTATAACCCAGACAAGGAGTCAACTTCTTGCTGATTGCTGCTCGAATCTTTCCATACAACTCTATCTGCTGCCTATTGTCATGTGTCTCTCTATATTGTACTGTGGACTGTGCTGTTCCCTAATCCCACATCAATCATTGCTGTGCCAAACATCTTAAAATTACAACAGGTACTTTATTAACTCAATGGGGAGGGGGAGTGGTGGCATAGTAGTATTGTCACTGGATCCAGAGAACCAGGGTAATGTTTTGGGGCCTCAAGTTCAAATTCCCACCATGGCAGATAAAATTTAAATTTAATGGAACTCTGGGATTCAAAGTCTAGGACAATGAAACGGTCTGGTTCACCAATTACCTTTAGGGAAGGCAATCCGCCATCTGGTCTACACATGGCTCCAGATCCACAGCGATGTGGCTGACTCTTGAATGGCGTTGTGCTCAGTTGGAGATGGGCAATAAGTGCAGATATCTGAAACCAAAAGAGAAAATGCTGGAAAATCTCAGCAGGTCTGGCAGTATCTGTGGCGTTTCAAGTCCAGATTACCCTTTGTCAAAGCTGAAAGGCAAGAAAGTGGGAGATATTTATACTGCAGGGTGAGTAAATGAAAGATGAGTCATAGCCTCAGAAACCAGGGGAAAAGACTGCTCATAGCTCTCCACAGAGAGAATAAAGGGTGTGAATGGCCAAACAACAGAGAAGTTGTGACAGATGAAAATGTTGGGGCGGTGGAGGGGTGGGGGGGGTGGTGGCTGGTGTTGGCGGGGAAGAGGACAGAGGTAGAATGTAGAAAAGGGGAAGCATGGAGAGAAAAGGGAAGGGAAGGGGGACGAAGTAGGGGAAAAGAGTGGGGTGGGGAAGAAAGATGAAGAAAAACAATAAAGAAATAAAAGGTAGAGAACGGTAAAAAATTAGACTGAAAACACAGGGAGCCAAAGAGAGGTAGAGCAAATGATCTGAAGTTGTTGAATTTGATGTTGAGACCAGAAGGCTGTAAAGTGCCCAGCCTGAAGATGAGGTACTGTTCCTCCAGGTTGTGTTGAGCTTCACTGGAACATCACAGCAAGCCAAGGACAGACATGTGGGCATGGGAGCAGGATCACGTGCAGATATCTGGAGGCAGTCTCTCCAGCAGCACAAGAGAGAAAGCATGCTCCAGGTGACTTCCAGATCCACTTGCCACCAAACCCAACAGCCACCTCAGCTGCGGCTGTAGGCCATCCTGTGAAGGATTTTCCCCTCACAATGGCCATATCTTTTCAACACTTTTGTAAGAAGTGCTGAGAGAATACCTCAGGTTGGAGGTGCCCTGTCTTTCCCTTACTAGCTTTGGCAGGCTGTGGTTTGTTCAGTTCTGGAGGACCGTGTCTGCGTGGGTTTCCACAGGGTGCTCCCGTTTCCTCCCACAGCCCAAAGACGAGTGGGTTATGTGTAATAGCCATGATAAATTGCCCCTTAGTGTCAGGGGGATTAATAGTGTAAACACATGGGATTGGGGGGGGATAGGGTCTGGGTGGGATTGTTGTCAATGTGGGCTCGATGGGGCGAATGGCCTCCTTTTGCTCTGTATGGTTTCTATGATTCTATGACCCTTTTACTTGGACAGCGAGCGCATCCTCTGGCCATTAATTGGCCATTCCTGTAAAAGTTAAGTCGGCAGACTGTGCCGACATGGTGCAGGGTTGATCCCGATGCCAAGGCGCCAACCCCAAATGGAAAATCATGTTCCTTGTCAGACGTGGTTCCAGCCACTTCAGTTTTAGTTTAGTGCCCTCGATTCCGCTATGGATCCTTGGAGGAAAACTTGATCTGATTCTAACAATATGATTGGCATTTATTCACCCCTCAGCGGTAGAAATCACAGCCACTGGAAGCTCATCAATCCCCCACTCCAGGCCTAACATTGGAGCAGTTTCATAGAATCATTGAATCCCTCCAGTGCAGAAAGGCCATTTGGCCCATTGAGTCTGCACTGACTATCTGACAGAATATCTTAGCCAGGCCCTCTCCCCATAGCCCCACACATTTACCATGGCAATCCATTTAGCCTATACATTTGGGACACTAAGGGATAATTTAGTATGGCCAACCCACCAAGGCGTGCACATCTGTGGAGTGTGGGAGGACACCGGAATACCTGGAGGAAGCCCATGGAGATGCAGGGAGAACGTGCAGACTCCGCACAGATGGTCACCCAAAACCGGAATTGAACCTGGGTCTCCGGAGCTATGAGGCAGCAGGACTAACCAATGCGCCATCACGCCAGTTTATATAGTTTATACAGTTTGCATTACAGTATGTATCTCACTGAATGAAAGTCAAAGATTACCCCTCCCTCCACCCTCCAAATTACACAAGGCAAAACATTGGATTAGATTTCACTACATGTTAAAGAGAAGTGTGAGTGAAATATGAAAAAAATCAGGGAGGTGAGAGCAGTTGCAACAAAACAACCGAGCTCAAATATGAAATCCATTCTTGAAACCAACATCTGTGAGACTTTGTATAGTAAAATTTGAATCCACCGTTTTCTTTTCCCTGATTCCATTCCTGTTTGCAATTATAAAGAAGATTAAAGCCTGAAATGTAGCTGTACCCGATGAATCAGAGGATATTATGCAGCATAAGGTATCCATACTGATTGAACCAACTAAATGTAACTATTATTCCGTTTTCACACACATAACATTCCTAATCCTGTTATGTTCCTCAAAATTCAGTTGGCACCAAAAACGTACCCAATCCAATCATAGAACTCCTTTCTACCAGTTATTTCTCATTCACTCCGATTATTGTATGCAGAATTACTCATCCAAGCATAAATCCTGATCCAAGCATAAAATGTGATCCAATTATCCGGTTTTTATACTTAGCACACTAGATTTAGTCAACCCATTGCTAAACTTCAACTGGTGGAAGAAATCATTTTACAAACATTTAGTTTTGTGCAAGAATAAATATTTTAGTGCCGTATTTTGTGCAGATTACAAGCTCTTTCAAAGCTAACAGATAATTTGAGGCCTGGGGTTTAATGTTTACTGCATGTGAACCGTGCTCGGCTTATGTCACGGTTTTGCTTTAACTTCTAATGTCACAGTAGATCTTTAGTAATTTACCTATTTAGCATGAAATGGGTGATGAAACCTACAAATTCTAACCAGACTAGACTGTGTAGATGCAGGAAGGATCTTACCGATGGTGGGGAGTACAGAACCGGGGGTCATAGTCTAAGGATAAGGAGTAAACCTTTTAGAACTGAGGTGAGGAGAAATTTCTCCGCCCAGAGAGTGGTGAATCTGCAGAATTTATGGCCACAAGAAGCAATTGAGGCCAAAACATTGTGTGATTTTGAAAAGAAGTTGGATATAGCTCTGGGCGAAAGGGATCAAATGATATGGAGAGAAGGCAGAATCGAGCTATTGAGTTGGATGATCAGCCATTATCGTACTGAATGGCGGAGCAGGTTCAAAGGGCTAAGTGGCCTAGTCCTGCTCCTATGTATCTATGTTTCTGTTAGGAGCTCTTGAGGATGAACTTTGAACTGGTTAGGCTGAGATCCAGCCATTTTTGATGGGTTGCTTGTGGAACACCTTATTACCATTTTTAATTTGAGATATGTTGAACTGAGAACATCAGCTAACTACTCTAACCTTCACAACATAAGATTGGACTGATTTTACCTTTACTGAACTTTTTAATTCCTTTCTTTGTAGGCCCACTGTCATTTGCTTACCTGATAATGGTGAGAAGTGGCAACTAACAAGTGAATGGAAGCTCAATGTCAAGGGACAGTAAATTGCAGGAAGGGGATGCTGTGAGAGCCTTATGATTGCAAAAGCTAGGGAATCCTAAGGCAAACCTGGCATTGCCTCTGTGTTTGCAGACTGCTTGATGGCACCTATAACAAGCCACCATTCCCCCCTTTCAAAGTTGGAAAGACAGGTGGCACCATCTTCATCTCCTTCCACAAACTCTGTACCTTCACAACTGATTGGATACTTCTACTCAACATTTGTCTCGGGCTAAACTAAGGCATCCTGGTTGACTCACAATCTCTGATCCCCAATTCTCTCCATTGCAAAAACTTCTTAGCTGCACATCTGCCCTCTGTGCAGCTGCCTTCTGAAACCTTTATCGATATGTTCATTGTCTCCGGACTTGATTATTCCAGCACTCCAGTGGCTGGTCTGCAATCGGCCAGAACTTGTAAGCCCCAGCAGGAAACAGTTTGGAGGCAGCACAGGGGTTGCCGGGTGCAAGGGCAGGCTGGGTGAAAGGCCCAGCACCAGCATTTTGAAAAGAAACAAATATAGCCCTCTGGCATTCACCCCTCACATTCTCTCACTACCCCATATATGCCTAATGCCTAATCCATGTCAACCTCAGCCATTTCATGCCACCACCCCATCCACCACCCATAGCCCTTTATAATCCCTACGCCAACTTATTAGCTGGGTGAACACTCATTTTCCTGGTCCTTGCTTTTAATATCTCCTTCTTTAATTTGACATCCATTTCTCTCTAATTATGCTTGAATGAAGCATAGAATCATAGAATAGAATCATAGAATCCCTTCAGTGCTGAAGGAGGCCATTTGGTCCATTGATTCTGCATCAGCAACAATCCCACCCTATCCCCGTAACCCCAAATATTTACCCCGCTAATGCCTCTAACATGTGCATCCTGGGACACTAAGGGGCAATTTATCCTGGCCAATCAACCTAACCTGCCCATCTTTGGAATGTGGAAGGAAACTGGAGCACCCGGAGTAAACCCATGTGGACACGGAGAGAATTTGCAAACTCCATACTGACAGTGACCCGAGGCCGGAATTGAACTGGGGTCTCTGGCGCTGTGAGGCAGCAACACTAACCACAGTGCCACCCAATAATGTGGGATAATGAAAATAGATAATAGTTACTTCAATTGTTAAAAACAAGAGATTTAACAAATGAAGAAGAAGTTGACAGACATTTAATGAAGAGAACTACTGGCCATTCACGTTAGCAATAGAACTTTTTATTCTGTTGATGGATTGAATTGGTGATGATTAATTTAACAGCCTTTGGCACAAAGGTTTGCAATAGACATTTTTTTAACAGTTTCGAGACGTCCTGATTCAAGTATAATCTTGAGTCAAGCGTAACATTGCTTGGCAAATATGCATTTCTTAGAATTGATTATTTCAGTACATTCACAATTTAACTCACATTCGTACAGCCAAAGAATGATACATCATCAAATGACAACAGACCAATTTTTTTTTGTGATTTTGGATGTGCACTATCACTTTTAAGAGTATCAGTTTTTCAGAGAAAACTTGCATTGACGGCTATACTGTTGTTAAGTGATTGCAAAACTGAAATGTGGAGGGGTGGAAGTGGTAAATTACTTTCAAATTACATGTTTTAATTTGACAAATGTACAGTACATAAAGCACAGCACCATAATTTTCCCCACCAATTTTCTTTCTTTTCCTTCTCATCCTTTCCTGAAGATGTTGACATCCTAAAGTATGGATCCTTGGCCCTGACAACCCTCCATTACCTTGCCCAAGTGCCTATTGTTCGCGTTTGAGAATTGGCAGTCCAGTTGACCGCAAAAAACATTACTGCTTCCTGTCCTTGCCAGATATAAGCACACATCTATTTTCTAATAAAAATAGGGGAGTGGATTCATTGGCTGGCTCTTTCAAATGGGCCATCTGATTCTAGCATTTCCGGAGTCACTAGAAGGTGATCAGAAATCTTGGCTGATTTCTCCTCAGCCTAGTCAGTTTCAAGACCTCTTTGACAGCAGGACAACATGGAATGCTTTACTTATATAACCGTTACTACCTCGCAACAACATTCCTTCAACATCAGTACTGGGGAGCACTTGCATATGACATTGCAGACAGTACTGGATCTTGCACATTCCTTAGGACTGCACCAAAAGCAAACACCAACATGGGAATATCTATCAAATTACATTGTCTGCTGAATACTTACTGAACTCCAAACTGAGCACACCAAAGAGCTCCATTAAAATGTCTTATTTATAGTTAATAGAAGCTCATCCAAATATTAGTAGTCATCTCCATGCAAGAACCTGATATCTGCTCAAAATATGTTCCCATTTAATCTGCTGCTGTTACAAGGTGATATTAGCATAGCAATGGCCTATTAGTGACTATTTCTCCAGAAACTTGTCCAATGTTCTGGGGACCTGGGTTCCTCCATTCCACATGCTCCTTATAGACCTCATGCCAAACTGCACCCCTCCACCACTGCCCCATGGCCCTTTACAGCCTTTGAGCCCACCGCTTCACTCATGCACCCTTCATGACCCCCATGCACTGTGCGCCCACCTAGGGACATCCACCCACCCACATAGTTCATTATAGCCATTATCCATATCCCACACCCACCATCTTTTGCCCTTACAACCTCCATTCCAACTCACTCAGGATCCTACAAAGGTGGACATCAGGACCCGTGCTAAGATTAAATAAAATTCATAAGAGTCTGAAGATGAGTTTCTCATTTAAAAACACAATCTCATAGATAAAAATCCATTCACTGTATTTAACTCCCTTTATAAGAACAAGGATTTATATCACTAGTCCCACTTCACAGATTTTATAGGCATTTGGATCTGTCAATCAAACTATGAACCAACAGGAATACTGTTGTGCTACTGATAGTGTGTAAAATTGTTCATATAGCACTAATTCTGTAATGGTAATCCTCAGGGTTATGTCAACAGACAACCATTTTTTAAATACTGCAGAGGGATATTTCAAATATTTAAAGAGCAGGAGATTCAAATTCCTTGTCAGCATGACATCTTCCTTTGACATCACCCATGAGTGCCGATGAGTTTATCCACTTTTTATACACATTTCTGTTTGCTTTTAACAATTCCAAGGGGCACTTCCTCTCCCAAAGTGCATCTTACCTCTCTCACAGGATACCTACCTCTTCAAAAGAAAAGGTGACCTCTCCCAAATGTGTCCTGAGATCATATCCAAAAGGATACCTTACATGTCCAAAGTCAATTTAGACATTCTTCTGCCAAGTCTAATGCACATGTTGTATTTTTCACTCCCTCCTCGTGAAAATCAGATCAGACTGAGCACAGAGGTATTTTAACACATGCGGCCATCTCTGTGAACCATAGATGTCCAAAATTTGACCCACCCACTTCTCCTCCTCCTCTCTGATGGGGCTGGTTTGGGGACAGGACTTCTGGATTCGGGCCTCCAATTCCACTTTCACAGATAGCCTATTCATCGGCACTAAAATTCAAACCTAAATGCCATGGATGTAAGCTTCAATCTAAACTGAGCATTCTGGTATAACAGAGTACTAAACTTAGCACCTGATGACGTGTGCAGATCTGACCACATATTCCATTGCTGTCTGCAATGTCATATGCAAGTGCTCCCCAGAATTTAGAAATGGACCATTGCCATAGTACCATATAGGATGGCACGATGGCAAGCATTGCTGCCTCACAGCACGAGAGACCCAGGTTCGATTCCCGTGTTGGGTCACTGTCTGTGTGGAATCTGCACGTTCTCCCAGTGTCTGCATAGGTTTCCTTCAGGTGCTCCAGTTCCCTCCTACAGTCCGAAAGATGTGCTAGTTAGATGCATTGGCCATGGTAAATTCTCCCTCAATGTACCTGAACAGACACCGGAGTATGGCGGCCAGGAGATTTTCACAATAACTTCATTGCAGTGTTAACGTAAGCCTACCTGTGACACTAATAAATAAACTTAAATGTATTTATTTTGTTTTCAGTCACATCCTTCCAAGAATTATCATTGGAAAGTTAAGTAGTTGTAAGTTTCTTCAGCTGGATGTTGGGCAAAGCTGAAGATTTTTTTTGTGTCTCTGTGCTTATACACCAGCTGGTACATTTCCTTCTGGGTGATCCATTGTACCGTGAGAAGACCTTCACACTATCCCAACTTTGACCTGCCGCAAATCAACTGCTGGTGGAGAAGGTGACCGGACAGTAACTCTTGATACCTGCACTAGGGATTAGCAGGGGGTGTGCACCTTGAGCGCTGAGGCAACCACAAAACTGGGCTGAGCTTCATAAACCATTCTCAGAAAATAAATCCTGGCGTTTGGCACTGTATGGCGTTAATGTTATGGACACCAGTCATGGGTTTAAAAAGACCAGCACATCAGAAAGAAATTAAAAATATCGGAAGAAAATTGGTCAAATGATGATAAAACACTTATGACATTTAGAAATACTTGAGAGTTCATGTTGAGCGTATAACATGCTGCAGTGTCTAGATGTGTGATTCACAGCCAATCCAGTTCATCATTTCAATTGAAGGAGTCTGTGGTACCACACTGACCTCTGCAGGAAGGTAGCAATCCTGTACAATGGCAAGTACTCATTGTTTGGAGGCTTTGTTTCATTGACACACTCTTGCTGAACTTGTCAGTTCTTCACTGCTGAAGTGAAATTGAAAGTATTGGTAAAATAGAGCAAACGCTCGACAACTGATGATAGTTTCTAGCAATGCTACTATGCACCTGCAAGATGAGTGAAGATATCACACCAGTTGGATGGTGATAGCTGAAACAGTTGCCAGGATGTTGGTCTATTGGAGATGGGAGGAACAGTTCAGGTGAAGCACTCAGCTTCAATGTCAAACTAGCAACTAATCTATCAGCCGTAGCTCATTCGTTTAAAGAGAGCTGTTAACGGATCCTTCCCATCATGAGGTATTAGACAGTTTATCACATGAAGAGCCTATCACTATCGGAAAGATGTCCCAACAACAAGCGTAGGAACCCTCTTTAAATACTATGGCCAGAATGTTACTACCGTTCACACTGGTTTTCCCATCCCGCTGCAGTGAATGGATATTTGGCTGGCACCTTGCTGCAGCAGGAGCGTGGTGTGAACGGCTGGTCAGGGAGCACCCTATAATTCTCCACCTTAATAGTTTTGGGGTATCCACTGTCTGCCAATCGGACATGATGGGCATCACGCACTTTCGATCTTTAATGAACTGCCATATTGAATGGTGGGCCATCAGTTTTGCACCCTTGGAACAAGTGGAGTGCCACTAAATTTCTAGGTTGAATATTTTGAGATGCTCTCACAAAATGACTGCAAAGAAAAGGGCCACAACAAATTTAAGGTGCTCTTAACTCACCCGGGAATGGGGAAAAGGGAAAAAGAGTAAGCATTTCTGAGACATCTATCATCCACACAGAGAATTCACCGACATGAGACTAATGCCATCCAGCTGCAGAATATTTTGCCATATGCGCCAGTAACAAACTTTGGCAGTAATTCATTTCCTATTATAGGAGCAATACAAAGAAAACACTTACATATGTACGTTTAAGTGAAAACCATAACAATAGTCCATAGGGCTAAGCTAATAAAGCTGGAATCATTTTCTGAAATGAAATCCGCTAACAGGATTTTGTTGTTCCATCCTTGAACCGTGAAAGGTTAAACTAGGGAGTTGATACTTAAAATAAACAGCAATGACATCATTTACAACTAACCTCTGTTGGATTTTATATACACTTTATATCAGTGCCGTAATGGAGACATATTTGACTGCTGCATTCAGCTTCTATGGTACTATTTATATAGCAAACAAAAAGTCTCTCTGAACTGTGGTTTGTGTTGTGGTTTTACATAGACATTAAACAGAGAACTCTGAAGTCCCCTGTCTACTTTTTCAATTTTATAAAAGTCAAATTGCTACTCTCAGATTTATTTATTGTATTCCAAATCATAACATTAAGCAGGAAGAAATCTGATGATCTGGGAACCTATTCATAACTGAGGTTTAGCATTTAGAAAACCTGTAAATCAGTCGCAAACATTAAAAGTGAGACATGGTTTTATAAAGCCCCTTTTCTAAGTAATAGTAAAATAAACACAGCTGCATGCATTCTTTCCATCCCTGAGAATGGCCAGGTTCACTGTGTACGCCGATAGAAGATTGCACTCCCCCCATCACCCATCTTCAGCAATGGGAATGTGGAGCCAGCTTCAGATCTATTGTCACTACATTAAGGTCTGAGGTCAATGGATCACCGCCACTGTCCGCCACCACCCGCTATGATTCCCTTGGCGGGCAGGGATGGGAAAATTCCACCCTAAGTTTATCAGGGTACATTCATCCTGATCACAAACACTATACGCACCAGATAATTTATTTTGCATCATATTAAATGAGATATCCTTCTTGGAAAATTGCTTCAGTAATATTAAGTTGCTGGGTTAGTAATCCAGAGAGCCAGGTTAAGGCTGTGGGCCCAGGATTCAAATCCCACCGTGGCAGACGGAGACATTTGAATTCATTAAAGGTCTGGAATTAAAAGTCTACCGATGACCATGAAATTATTGTCGATCATCGTAAGAATCCACCTGGTTCACTAATGTCCTTTAGGGAAGGAAATCTGCCGTCCTTACCCATTCAGGCCTACATGTGACTCCAGACCCACAGCAACGCGGTTGACTCTTAACCCTCTGAGCTGGCCAAGCAAGACACTCAGTTCAAGGACAATTAGGGATGGACGACAATTGTCGCTCCAGCCAGAGCTGCCCACATGGGAGAAAGCAAAGAAAAAACATGCTTTTGTTAAATGTCATTTGCCAACAAGATTTCTGTGATTTAACAAAAAAATTCCTCCAATTTGTTTTCTTTCCCTAAATGGTCTCCTGCTGTTTTTTGTGAAAAAGACAACGGGACTCAAGGGGTTCACCACTGCTGTTGAGGTGGCTGCAGTGAAGCGGGGCCAACTGAGTGACCTACTGATTTTCATCCCACCGTGTCAGTGGTGTTTGTTTAATCTCAGCTGCACAAGCACCTGGACACAAGTCTGAAATCTGTATCCCTTTTTAAGGAAATTGCAGCATGTGCAACAAACAGTTACTCCCTGGCTTAGCATGTTTATTTATTATTGTCACAAGCAGGCTTACATTAACACTGCAATGAAGTTACTGTGAAAATTCCCTAGTCATCACACTCTGGCACCTGTTCAGGTACACTGAGGGTGGATGTAGCATGGCCAATGCACCTAACCAGCACGTCTTTCAGAGTGTGGGAGGAAACTGAAGAACAAGGAGGAAACCCACACCGATACGGTGAGAACATGCAGACTCTGCACAGTGACCCAAGCCAGGAATTGAACCCAGGTCCATGGCACTGTGAAGAAGCAGTGATAACTAGTGTGCCACCATGCCGCATATAGCAGCCAGTTGACCAGTATGCCGTGATATTCTCTGTGTCGAGTGAGCATATTTTATCTACACTGACAATTTTCAACAGCCTGTTTAGAAATTTAAGGAACCTGGATAACATATGAAAGAATATTTAAAATTCAGCTAGGGTAGTTTTGTTTTAAAGAAAAAACAAGCAAGGAGAGACCTTCCACATTATATGAAATCTTTGTTCTCAGTGTGGTAACAAAACTGCACACATAGATTTTCCTTCATACCTCTGTAGCATCAATAAGCTGCTTTACTCTCAAGAGGTAATCACCATCCTCTTCTCTATGTTGGCAATACAAACTAAAAAGGTGATTTTTAAAATCCAGGTAAAATAAATTCAAATCTGTAAACAGAATAGTACATCTCCAGGTACTTGGTTTCATCTTTAGTTCAATAATACATAGGCCGGCAATGATCAAACTGTTAACAAATGCTTCAACATGGGGTTGACTGAGTAGAGTTGTGAACGTAGCCTCAAGTGAATTCCAGAACGTCACATACTGCTGGTGATTGTTAAGTGTTAGTAGTATTTTTAACACTTTGATTTTTTTATATACAGCATGTGAAGTGATGGATCCATGAGCAGTTAAAAGTGTCAATCATACTTAGAAAATAAGCTAAGAAAGAAACATTGTGTATTCCTCCTATTTTGGTATGGAAGTGCTACTTAAATCCTGAAAGATTTAAACATTATGAATGCAGCAACTCTTCAAATAAACAATATTACATTGAGCATAGTTTAAGTAACCAGGTTAAAGATGAGCACATTTCTCAAGCCAGGCTTGATCCTTTAACAGTACATTTTTTTTCAGCGTGGTTTGTTTGATCTGTCTCAGTGTTTCTTTTGCACAATTGGAAATAGCACTTGATTTTTTTTTGTTTCTTCCCCTGAGAACGACTTATCTGTTGGTGAAGAAACAAAAGGGGGAAAAAAAATCCAGCTGAAATACTGCAACCTCGCGCTGTTTCTTTTTGTGAATATACCAACACATCCAGTTCATATATAATCAGACAGAGATCAAATGATGAGCCACATCCACATCAGAGGAATTGCTTCCAAAAGAACTTGTCAAATAAAATCAGTTGATTCATCCTTAGATCAAGAATTGAAAATTTGACTATTTCATCCCTAACTTGTTACGGCATTAAGACTAGAATTAAAAGGATATGCATTATATTGAGTGAGCAGAGGAGACGACGGAGATCAATTTTTTTGTTCACATCGGTCTGGGCATCTCAAATATATTTTGATTATTTAGATAATCTTTGTCAATTCCTGAATGAGTAGAAGTGAGTCTTTCTAAGGACATATAAGAGCATTTTAAATATAGTTTATAAATAAATCCTATCAGACATTCATCCTTTCAGTGCTTGTAACCGTACCCTTAAATAGCAAAATAGAATGCTTGTCCCTGGTTACTCTTTATTTTAATATTTAAACATCATACCTAAAGTGGAGGCCATACCTTTATTAAAAGTAGCATATATGCTTGGAATAGGGTGGGGTAGAAGACGAGATTGTTTGCCCTCCCTCCGCCAATTTTTCCATCTAATTTGGGCCGGCAGGATAGATAATTGCTTGGAGATGCACTCTTCTGTATCCCGCTTCTAAGTGAATTCAATATTCCGCCAGGAATGTCATTGGGCACAAGAAGCACTGGCCTCTTCGCTGACATAAACACTGAAATTAATCCATGATGGCAGAGTGATGTTCTGTGTCACATTAACCGTCATTATGCATTAATTTATGCCTGTTTTCAAGGATGGCCTGTACGACGCAGTGTGAAGAGATTGCACCAGAAGTAATTTGGAATAATCACGGTGCATCGATTTGGAAAGTGCTGACAAATTTCAACTGAGCTATGAGCAAACCTTTCCTCCTTATTTTTTCTTGCTTTTGCATGCTGAAAAGTTAGCTCCTGTTCTAGCCTTGCTTGTGTTGGGAAGTTTCAGACCAATGCTCGCGGTGGTTATTCCAAGAGGAACATTCTTGTACTTGATTGCCATTGATGAGGCCCAGCAGCAGTAGCAAAGAGACAGCAGGTAGATATAGCTCTATAGATGTTCATCTACTGAATATTCAGCAGTACGCCACCACCAGAAGCTTCTAATTCCCATAATTCCATTCGCATCGAGTGCAAGAGCAGTACCCGAGGAAACTCTCCATTCCCAAGAAAGCCATCCAGGGAATGGATTCTTTGAATGGTAGGATTTTCCAGAGTTGAAACATAGAAATATGGAAAATAGGAGCAAGAGGAGGCCATTTAGCCCTTCGAAATGCTCCACAATTCATTATGATCATGGCTGATCGTCCAACTCAATAGCCTGATTCTGCTCCCCCCCCCCCGCCACACCGCCCTTTCACCTCAAGTGCTGTATCTAATGCTTTCTTGGAAATGTACGGGGTGGGATTTTCCAGCTGCACCAACCCCAAAACCAGAAAATCCTGCTTGAGTTCAATGGACTTTTGCATGATCCACCACCCCACCCCTCCACCCCCGGATCCCGCCCACTCCCAGCAACAATGCCCATGGCAAGTGGGACAGGAAACTGCTTTCTGTGATAGCGAATTCTCTAGGTCTCTGCTGAAGAAATTTCTCCTCAATTCAGTCCTAAATGACCCCATATCCTTAGACTATGACCCCTGTTTCTGGGGCCCCCCCATCATCGGGAACATTCTTCTTGTATCTACTCCATCTAGCCCTGTTAGAATTTTATAAGTTTCTGTGAGATGCCCTTCTCATTCTTCTGAATTACAGCGAATATAATCCTACCTAACTCAATCTCTTTTCATACATCAATCCCACCATACCAGGAATCAGTCTGGTGAACCTTCTCTGTCCTACCTCTACAGTAAGAATATGCTTCCTCAGGTAAGGAGTCCAAAACTGCACAATATGGTCCACAAGAACCTTTATAGTTGCAGCAAGACATCTGTGCTCCTGGACTTGAATCCTCTCGCTATGTTTCCATTGATTCTTCCCATGTGACCATATGGATTTCATTTGTTGATGCGGTTACATAAGTTGATACCAAATGAGCCTATTCCCTAAATATGCCATCAGTATATAACCATTAGCATAGGATAATGCAAGTCATCCCATTTGTTGGAGCAGTACACTGACTTCTTCATACTGCTACAGTCAACCGCGCCAACTTTTTACCTGGAGCAAAAATCAGCTGCACACCAGGAGAGAAGGACCAACTCTTGTTGTTGCTTTGCAATGACATGGGCAATACTTTTAATAAAAACCTCCCTTAAGAGTTTCTCAGGATCCAAAGACATTTAAATGAAGCCGTTTCTGCCACCAGACAGATTATAATGCATATCATGGGAGTAATGGAGAGAAAATTGAATGCTTAATGGGGTTAAACCTCATGTATAAGCCCAGACGTCCATTAGGCTGTTGAAATATTGTTTGACTGACAGTTCTTGTTCTGAGACATATTCTGTCAATTACGTAATATTTGTTTACACAATATGAAGACATTTAAAGTACTTGCAGTTTCTGTTATTGATACTTTGAAGAGTCTGGATGATTGATACTTTTATAGGACTGTAGCAAAAAGAGTTACTTTTTAAGAAAGTTGATAGTTTTAAATGAATGACTTTTTAAAGGCTTTTAAACTCATCCTAATGTTACCACTGGGTTTATTGCTTCTATACAGAGTATATAGTGGGTGAATGGACAGGGAAGTGCCATTACCTGGCATGGAGGGTATGATGGGTCATGGGGGGACATGGGGGGGTGCACGTGGTGGGGGGTGGGGGAATGAGTGGGAGTCATGAAATGGCATGACTTGATATGGACGGGCCATGAGGAGTTTATGGAGGTGAGGGGGTGTGAGGGTTAGAGGACTGTTTTTTTGTTTTGATATCAATATTACAACTAGGATGAAGTCCCAGAGAACTGAGGTGGATCTTTCAAACAGCTCACCTCAGCAGTTGGCAGCCCATGTGGCTGCCTCCAAATTCTCTCTAGGCGCGTTGAAAATCCCAACCTTGGTGGCACTTTCTCCCAAGGTGAGTGAGCTGAGTCAGGAAATTTCCCAACTCCTACTCCCTACCTCTGGGATGAAAACCTAGCCCATGGAGTGTTTTTGCAAGGTTTAGATGAGTGTTGGGATATAATGTCTTTTATCATGCTTCATAGAATCATAGAATCCCTACAGTGCAGAAGGAGGCCATTCAGCCCATCAAGTCTGCACTGACCACAATCTCACCTAGGCCCTATTCCCATAATCTCACATGTTTAGCCTGCTAATCCCCCGACACTAAGAGTCAATTTACCATGGCCAACCAACCTAACCTGCACATCTTTGGACTATAGGAGGAAATTGGAGGAAACCCATGCAGACATGGGGAGAATGTGCACACTCCATACAAAGAGTGACCCAAGGCTGGAATTGAATACGGGTCTCTGGTATGTGAAGCAGCAGTGCTAATCATTGTGCTACTGTGCTGCCCTTAGCCTTGTGAAATCATCAAACATCTTCTGATTTTGGAAAGCTTTCAATGTGGACTGTCTCATCATTTATGGAAATCACACTGTGTGCAACTGCACTGGGGCTACTAATCTTTGACTGCTCTATATACAAAGAAGCATGGTGTCAACTGCATTGTGTCTTGAAAAAGTCTTCTGTTCATTATCTGTGAAATTTTTGCCCAAATTGCTGAAGGCTGTTTGGTAACATTTTGGCTTTTTCTCTCTCTTATCCTGTCTGAATATCTGAATTTTGGGGCTTTAGATTCCATTTCTCTAAATGAAGAGAATGCAAAAGGTCTTTGGAAACCCACAAGGGAAATCCTGAAAAATCCCTCAACAATTTAGGAGAGGGGTCCTGAAACAGGCATTTGTCCCTTACAAACATATGTAGGGTGACCAACAGGTTGTTTCAGGCGGACATCTGGGGACACTGGCTGTGTCAATATGGTGGCATCACTGAACACATTACTTCCCAAAACTGGGCTTGGTTGCAGATGTTTTACGCCTGTAAAAAGGCTCAATCTCGACCGACTGTATCTCACTGAGAAAATGTTTTTCAGAAGAATGCTTCATCACGTCTGTCAGAGTAATTAATGTAAACTGGTTGAATTACCAACCTCCAAGCAACCTCCCTTTATTGTCTGCTCTGTTTTGTGAATAAACTTGCTTAGTAATTTATCCTGTTGAAAAAAGTCTCTTGTGAAGCTAATATTATCCACCTCCTGCAGGAACCTAACCTGTAGTGGAATTTTACATTATTGCTGGGAGCAGTTTACAATAACAGAGAATATTGTTTGCCCTGCAGCATACTATATCCTGTGCACAGTATGCAGAAGGCTAAATTTGAGATCAATAGAAGTTGTTCCAAGTGAGACCCTTATGTGGCCAATTAATGGCCATTTCCCACCCGTATCAATTTTTAGGCGGATGAGTGGATGACAGCTCTGGGGTTGGGGCGGGGGTGGGTGGAATGGTGTGGGGGGGGTTGGATAAATGCAGAAATAAAGATCATTGGATCTCAGGCAGAAAGGATAACTGGGTGTATCCCTCCCTTAAGGTCTAGTGACCTCTGGTCCTCCCTCCCACCCCAGCTTGTACTCAGATTCCCTAATCACCTCTCTCTCATGACCTCCCCCGATCGCCACATGTTGCCTACTCTACGCACCCTGGGATCCCTACTGCTTATCTTGGCCGCCTAGTTTCCAGGTTTTAGTGTCAGGCAGCTACTTGCAGTGCCTCTTCTGACCACTGCGACACTATTTATGGAGGAACTGGTAATCAGATTGTCCAGCAGCTCTCCAAGGCATAACTTTCTCTCGAGTGAGTGGTGACAATCAATGTTCATTAAAGCTTAATAGAGCATTGGGGCCACTGGAGTGGGCTGGAGCCAAGCCTCCACTATCCTAAAAATTCAGGCCATATAGTTATTTCAGTCCTACAGAAATCTTGGTACATAATAAAGCACGAGGCATTACGTAAAGTCAAAAGAATAACTTCTGTCTTCGGGTTACAGCGATACCACATAGCTTTTACTGAAAAAAAAATTGGAAATGTTTACTTTGCATTCCCCCTAGTGCTTTAAGTCAAGCTTCATAACTACTATCCCATTTTCCTGTATCAATCTTTTTGCCACTTCAGCTCCATTCTGCACATTATCCTTCCGTAGCAGATCTATATTAATGAGGAAATCTTGGGCAGCATGTGTTCCGTGTTTCAACTCCAAACGGGCATTTGTGGAAACCGCTTTTGAAAATATCCTGCAAGGACAAAACAAAATATGTGCCAAACAAAGTATAAAGTGTTGTGCCAATGCAAATGTTTTGAAAATCTGGCGCTGAGTTTTAACATCTTAACTCAAGTGGAGAAGACATTAATAATCCAACGTGGAAGGAGAAGAAGGAAAGGATTTTCAATGAAATTGCCCTTGAGCACACTTATTGCTGTAAAAATGGATATTAAGTAGGATGTTACCACTGCTGTTACTGTATAGTAATGCCTTAAAATTACTTAGTGGGGTGTAAGTGTGTAATATGTGTGCCATGGTTTTACAGTTCATAGTAGACTATTGGCGGAATTATGCCAACCTGCCTGTGGTGGGTTTGGTTGCGGCTGGGCGCTGAAGATCTGGCAGATGCCAACAAGTCAACAACTGTGCCATTGTAGAATCTCGATTCTCCCAATGGCTATCGGCATTTCTCACATTCCATGACACTCAAAATTAACATCCGTATACCTCCACTGATCTAGATAAGCTAGTTCCTGATGATAGGGCGATTTACACATTGATTCTGTCTGGATGCTTGCTAATCTAGTTACTGGGAAATGTTTAATCTCATCATGCCCCTTTGAATGCTAGCTCCTGCTGTTGTGGGCAGGCTTTCATCTGTTGCTGGGCAGATCATATCCTTGTTAAATTCTTGTTTCTGCTATTACAAGGCAGATCCATGACAGAGTGGAGGGAGCAGTATGAGTGTGCCGGATTGGCATTTAAATATGGCACCAGGACCTTCAAATCCTTTGGCTGAGGACAGGCAGATGATTCAGCTGCCAGGAGAGTGAGAGGGGGGAACTCGCTTGTGCATAATTAATGAAATTCCAAGCACGAAATCTGGCACAGGATCCCGCTATTCTGATCAGTGGGACAGGCGCTTCCAGAGCTGCCCACCACTGCACTTAGCCTCAAAATGGGAGAATTCCACCCTCTAATTTCTGAGTTAGAAACTTCTGAGAAAATTAAGGCATTGTTTACTTTACTGTCTGCTCATTAAAAGGATACCTGGCTGCTGTGCACATTTCCCCATGTACATTTTCAGTATGAAAGTTGAGCCAAGAGCAAGAGTACTTTAATTCTAATGCCAAATTGAGAGATTGCATGATGTGTAGCAAACACAGTTGATTTTTAATTCTTACAGCAAGTAATCAAGAACCAAAGCTTAACATGTTTCCATGAACAGAATGTACAATTGAATGCCTTATGCGTTACACAAACTATATAGAGTGGAAAAGGGAAGGCAGATGATATTCTGACAGTTATGCGTTCATAATTCTGCATGTTTGATTACTCTTTGTATTGAAGGTCTCTGAAGGTTGAAATTTGTCCATTTTTGTTGAAGGAGAACTGAGGACCAGCCTTTCCGGCATTATTCAAAAATAACTAGTAGTTCAAATATGGCAGGCACGAATTAGTGGCAATGCAAGTAAAGTAGATGAAAAATGGTAGAGTGGAAGAGTGGATAGCATTACTACCTCACAGTGCCAGGGACTTGGGTTCCATTCCCAGCTTGGTCACTGTCTGTGCAGAGTCTGCACATTCTCCCCGTATCTGCATGGGGTTCCTCTGGGTGCTTTGGTTTCCTCCAAAAGATGGGCAGGTGAGATGCATTGGCCGCGCTAAGTTCCCCCTCAGTGTACCCAAACAGGCACTGGAGTGTGGCAACTATAGGATTTTCACAGTAACTTCAGTGCGGTGTTAATGTAAGCCTACTTGTGACACTAAGAAAATAATATTTTGCTTTAAAGAACCTCCATGGATTATGTATAACCTCTATGGGACCTAGTACCTAGTATTTGCTGTATACCCTCCAACAAATAGATCCTCCAAGCCATTTCTTTCTCACTGATTCCCCTTCCCACTTCTCATATTTTTTGCTGGTGCTTCAGCCACAGATGGTAGTTATGTGCTTGTTCCCCACTGACAGTGAGAAAATCATAATGGAATATCCTCAGAGGATGTGCAGAGAAAGAAAAAAAAACACATACATTTATCTGTGCCTTTCAAGCCTTAAGAATATCCCAAAGTGTTTCACAAGCAATAAAGTACTTCTGAATTATCAGTACACCTGGCAGTCTATTTGCATACAGCAAGGTCCCAGAACAGCACGTGAGAAGAATTGAAGAGTTTTTTTTCTGGTGGTGTTCATTCAAGGATAAATGTTAGTCAGGAAACCAGGGGAACTCTCCAACTCTTCACTGAATTTCACTGAATATTTGAACGCCTGTGTTCATCTAGCCAGGGCTGGCTGGAAATATTTCACCTGAAGACAACACCTCAGACAATACAGCACTCCCTCAGTACAGCATTCAAGTGTCGATAGGTAAGAGGTACGAGTGTTGTTACTGAGCCAACCGGACACCTAAACATTCTGAAGTTCAATGGCGCCCACTACGATCATTATTTTCAAGGTGTTAGCTTCACTCTTAAATACTTTCGGTGTGACTGAAATGTGTTGAGATTGGTTTGACCCTTGGTTTTAAAATGTTACGATCAGTAAAATAAAAGTAAAGGAATTGTATTTAAAACCATCCATGATTTCTTGAAGTACTTGACAGGGGAGGTGATGGCCTAGTTGTATTATCGTTAGACTATTAATCCAGAAACTCAGCTAATGTTTCTGGGGACCCTGATTTGAATCCTGCAGTAACAGATGGTGGAATTTGAATGCAATATTAAAAAAAACCTGGGAAAAAGAATCTGCTGATGACCATGCAACTATTGTCGATTGTCGGAAAAACCCATATGTTTCACTAATGCCCTTTAGGGAAGGAAATCTGCCGTTATTTCCTGATCTGGCCTACATGTGACTCTAGAGTAAATCCATTTTTTTAATTTACATTTTTAAAGCATTGCAAAGCACATTATTTTAAACTAACTGCAACACAAATTGCCCTGGTACAAAATCTCTTTGACAATCTTAGCAATCATATCAAAGTTTCAATTTATTGGAAATATACAGTTAATTTTCATGTGAAACGTTCAAAAATGAGATTTTTTTAATTTTAATATTTAATCTGACAGTGACAGGCATCTGCTTTCTGTGGAATACTTCAGGGTATTAAGATAATAGTTAGTAATTGAGAGGTTATTGTATGTTTATTGATTTTACTACACATCTGTACTCAGTGGATCTCCAGCCATTTTACCCTTGTTAGAAGTAAACAGTCAGTTAGAATTATTGCCAATTTTTAACATGGCGATGGAGCATTCAATCAAAACATGTTTTGTTCACTGATCCTATGCATTGTCAATGAAACTAAATAAGACAAAGCTAAGGACAGATGTTAACACATATAGCTGATGCATAACAGTAAATGTTGTTCAGTCTTCAGAGCACAAACCTTTTTTAAGCTCCTCTTTCATATGAAATAAAGATTAAAAGTCTGCAGATCTATATAAAAAAAGCATGGTGAGGCCTGGGATTATTTCAAGAATTTTAAAATTTGATAATGATTTATTACAGTCTTGATTTGTTACTATGATTAACAAGAATACAAAGCACATTCAAAAGCAATGCTTTTATTTTTGTTAGAAGTCACCAGCAAAGTGCCTTGGAGCAGACTGATACATGCTCACAGGTAAGGCAAGAAGATGAAAAGATGTATCCAGAACATGAGCTTTAAAGATAAGGTGAATTGAATAACCTTTTATCATTACGACTTCTAATGTTCTTCTGACAAGGAATACCAAAAGTGACTGCAAGTGAACATTTCCACTATGAAAATAGTGTAATGTGTATTATTGATGTACAGACAAGACTTTGCAGCTGCACATGTATGAACATTTGTTTGTGTGTGACTATACTTATTTATAAACTGTGGACACCGGCATCCCGACAATGGACCAGAAACTCCAGGTTTGAGTCCAACACCAGGACTTATTGGCAACCAAAGGAGCATTCAAAGTGGTTCAACGGGCCGATAATCAGCTCAGTAATCCTCCCACTTCTTCCACCGCTATTCTCCAAAGAGTAAAAATCAGTGCCCGGGTGTGAAGATACGTTAAACAAACAAACCATAGACATTGACGGTGCATTTGACTCATAACTGGCAGTAAATTGCCAATATATCTTGGCACCTTTTAGCAGAAAATGTGTTTTGATTATTGAGAAGGGTAACACAGTCACAACAGAAGGAAATTACTTAGAATTTCTGCATCCCTCTGCGCCAGTATATAAATTACCATTGAATTGTATTTACACCCTCATCATCTACTCATTAAACCTCTTGAATGACATTAGTACAAAACTGTTCTATCACTGTAAATAACAGAATGACTTACTTAATCTATGTTTTAAAATATATTACAGCAATAATGTTTAATGTTATTACTGTATTACTGAATATTAGACAAAATACATATTTCACCCACACCAGAATTAAAGCACTTAAGAATCACAAATCATATGACTGGCATTACAATACAGCTAATAAAAAAGGATAAATTATTCATCTCTTGCATTCATTAGTTAAGTGACAGCAAAAAAGTAATAAGACAATGTATCCTTGAGTACATAGGTTTATTCCTTGTCCATAATCTGAAGTGATTTGAAATCTAAATTTAAAAGTTTGCTGAAGTCACAGACAGGACACAGCGAATTTTTACTGAGTGGCTGCTGATCTGGTTTATTTAACCTCTCAAACTTTAACTTTGCGATTCTGGTGAAAATTCCACAAAAAAAATGAAGCTTCCAGACTATTAACACGCCATATTTTACACCTCAGCAAAGCTGGAGAATGTTAGTGACATTCCCAGAGACCGCTATCTGTTTCTCCAAAGATCCATGAGTCAGCTCAGATATGGGATTTTATTCATGAAAGTAAATGTTGTTTTCCAATTTCAAAGAAAACGTCTCGATTCTTTTCAGAGATGCTGCCTTGTTCCAAAGGCTCCTTTCCACATCACTGGAATTATTACCAAGTGACACAGTTCAATAAAGAAGCTTAGCCGTGGCTGACAATTATGTAATTATCCTTTGGCGGAAGTGTACCTCTGCTTTGGAAATTTTTTCCTGACTCTTGGGGGGGAAGTTTTATGGTTCTGCAATTGGAGTATTTACAGCTAGGGTTGGGGGATTGGGGTTGGGGGATTGGGGTTGGGGGATTGGGGTGGGGGGAGGTGGGGGCATGAAACGTGACAGGTGGCTAGCCCACTGCCTTCCTGTCCAACCCTTATATGGTGGACAGGAAAGGCATTAATCAGTCCAATTGCACTTAAGCCTGTTGAGATCCTTAACTGGCCAGTTAAAGGCCTGTTTCCATTCCTGCTACAATAATATAAAGAAAATGAAATGAAGGCAGTCAACTTGCTACTTCATCATCCCAAATGAAAAGGTAGGAAGACAAGGGGCAACTTCTTTTAATGCCAAGTGGAGACGCCCACTGAAGGTCTTCCCCCATTTTGTGACTCCCCACATAACTTCCAAAGTCCAACCTCCCATCCCCATGTCCCTCCTTGACCTCCCAAGAGTTCTCAATATCTCCCTGACCAAGAACCCCGGACTCACCTCTAAGTCTGGTTACCGTGGGTTTTCCACTCGGGGACTGCCTGCGATTCCAGCAGGAACCACTACTGAGCCCTGGAACTAATGGGCCTACTTCGCTGCCAGCCAATCAGATCTACCTGTAGCTCTCCTGAGGATGGGCCTTCCTGTACCTGAGGGGTGGATGTCCCACAATGACCTCATTAAGACCACTCCTAGCCTCTGTGAGGCAGCCCTTGTTTTAAAGTTGGTCAGCTCGCAAATGACCTTTCCACTGAGTGGGCAAACAATACCACACGCCACCTCCCAAAAATTCACCATGTTGTTCTCAAATCACCAGCCCCTCACACCCACCCTACAAGCATCATACAAATCCTATGCATTTGAGTCAATTAGCGTCATTTCCTTGCTTATTAAACTTTGACATGTATTTTGTTTATTTTAAACACATAAAGTAAAGTAAAGCTTATTTATTAGTCACAAGTAGGCATACATTCATACTGTAATGAAGTTACTGTGAAAATCCCTTAGTAGCCACACGCTCTTCAGGTACACTGAGGGAGAATTTAACATGGTCAATACATCTAACCTGCGCATCTTTGGAAGGAAACCAGAGCACCCGGGGGAAACCCATGCAGACACAGGACAAACCTGTTACAGTATATTGTGTGCATTGTTTTACCTGTGTGCAGCAGCTGAGGTCAAAATTGCAGCCAGAGGTATAGCTGCACAAGTAGAAGCTTCTAATTCAAAAACCTCATTTAAATGTAAAAAGCATACAGCAAAAGAAAGCAAAGTTGTTTTTTCTCTGGAAAATCTTTGAATGGAGTCTTGGAAAATGTTTGATTTAAGCAGGACTATTGCAAATTAATGAATGACTATGAAATGGCTAAGCACGGTAACATCTTTCAACACACTTTACTTTGAAGTGAAACAGCCCCACAATGTTCAAACTGTCTGGCCTGTAAATTAACATTGAATGCAGTCTAAGAAAATAAAATCAATCCATGAGTTTCAGAGTTCTGTTTGCATTATGAATAGTGGATTACCACTTTGAACTTTGCTCTAGTCATAACTTTGTAGTGCTTGTAAATCTTCAATACATCTGAGTTCACCTCAAATTAGCCTGGCAAGAAAGCAGTTTCTGAACTTCATCTGTCAGAATGTTCACGTCTGGCCATGTGCCATATATAAGCCAAATGCCTCGATTAATTCACTCCGCTCATGAAAACATTCATGTTTATACTTCTCGTTTTTTTTAACTACCATTTAAATCTATTTGGTGACAACAATCCTCAAGTAAGCTTTGTGACATGAAATGTTTCATGTTTCAGCGAGCACTTCTTCAGCTTTTCTTCAGCTGCACAGTCATCCATGTAAAGTCCTTGGTCTTTTGCCAGCAATGTGTCCCAGGTCTTGAATTTTTCAGTAAATGTAATAAAATGTTGTTTTTTGCAGCTTTGCTTTTCAGTTGCCATGAGAAAATGAACAGCAGTATAGTATAGTGGGTGGCTATACTATGGCACAATGGTTAGCACAGCTGCCTCACAGTGCCAGGGACCCGAGTTCATTTTCTGGCTTGGGCCACTGTGTGTGTAGAGTTTACCTGTTCTCTCTGTGTCTGCATGGGTTTCCTCCAGTTTCCTCCCATGGTCCAAAGATGTGCAGGTTAGGTGGATTGGCCATGCTAAATTGCCCCTTAGTGTCAGGAAGATTGACTAGGGTAAATGCATGGGGTTAAGGGGTTAGGGCCTGGGTGAATTGTGATTGGTGCAGACTCGATGAGCCAAATGGCCTCCTTCTGCACTGTAATTATTCTAGTTACCATTGGTTTGCATAATATTCAGATTAAGTTTTTGCCCCTTAAACTTTTTAATTTCTACCTTCCAATCTCTTGAGATATTCCTGCTGAACAATATCACTAAAAACATTATCATCCACATCTATATATTTTTTCATATTTCCATTGCTGTTTGCAATTTTATCAATTGACCCTGTGTATTTTCAGCTTGGCCTGAGTTAAATCATTCAAGACGAGCTAAACTTGGAGTAATTTTGCCTTTTAGGCTGTTACGAGATATAGTGAAATTTGGCACGTCTACCTAATGCACTGCTTTGATGTCCTGTCATGTTTCATAGGGTCATCTTTCCGATGTCGCTTCTGAATTAATTTTAACTTATTTGGATTCGTTATTGTTTTTAGTTTTGCAATTCCTTTGGCAAAAGCCAATGTTTCATTGCATCATGGGTTACTTGTCTTTTGCTGTTTATCAAGAAATTATTTTTTCCCTTCTTTTCACTTGCTTAACATTGAATGACCCGTCCAGATGTCTGGGATCGTGTTGTTTCAAAAATGTCCCTATGGGTAAGTTGTAGCAAGTTGCTCTTATGTGACAGTCACTTGAGTGATTTGCGTAATATATCTTGCATATGGGCAGATATATTTTGCTTGTCTTCATTAACAGACTAGTGCCAACAGTATAGCCAGTTCAAACTTCGCTGTTAAATATAACCTCATGGAGTAAAGACAGCGTTAGTTTATGGAGAATTTGTTGCCATCTCTTTTACAAAAGGGAGCAAGTAGGAATTGATTCAGGCTCTTCTGGTTGACACTTAACCTCCTTTACTTTCATTTTGAAACAATTAGAAATCCGGTAGGTGAGTCCAGAGTCTGGAAAAACATAGACCGCAACAAAAACAAAGATTAAACAGGAAAAGAAAAAAGAGAAGAATTAAACAAACTTGTCATGTAAAAGAATGCTAAGGTGCCAAAAAAATGATTGAACAAAATGAAAATGAAAAACAAAACCAATTTTCCACCAGTTTTTTTTGTTTGATGTTCCTTAAATTTTTCTTTTTTTCTCTTTAAATTTTATCCTGTCTCCATAGTTACATTTCTACCTCATTACTTCTCTCTCTCTCTCTCTCTCCTATTTGTGTTACTATATATGACTTGTGGCATTTGTGTTAGAAATTAGAGAGCACCAGTACAGCCTAATAGAGTATCATATAGATCCATCACAATTAAGTACTGCGAGTGTATGTGGACCAATTTGCTACTGTCCAGCAACAACTTCCCCAATAGACCTGTCTGCTTCCAGTTAAACAATCTTATGGGATTGCATTAATTGTACCAAGTATACATGCTACACATTACCATGATGGTATTGCAAGCAAAGCTACTGCAAATGTTCGAAGGAGATCTGTGTTAAGCTAAGCCTTTGGGACCTAAGTTGGGAAGAAAGTTTTCAGCATCCATAATAATTAGCAGAAATCAAAAATAAAAATATGGGTATCTTTAAAGACAATAGCCAGAACTAAAATCTTATCTTTATTTCCTTTTTTTAACTATTGCTGACCACAAATTAATTTTGCATGATGTTTTAATCACATAAAACACTGAAGTCATAAATAGTGTTATACAGGAATATTTTTAAACATCTATTTTGCACATATAGTAATTCCTAATACTTCATGCTAAATTGGCTTCTGTAAAGAACCGTAGGTTCATTACCACCTGTACCAACTACAAAGAGAGAAATCTATACAGGAAGCAACTAATTAGAAGCGTGTCTCTGAAAATGTGGTTTGAAATTTTGTATTGTGCGTTCCGAAATTACAATGCTTGCCATGGATTCTTGTTAAAATTTTAAACAGAGATTTTTACATCCACTAAGCAGTTTGTAGAGCAGGTCTTTGAAATTCTGGTGATGAAAGAAGCAGGTGTTTAAAATTCCAAGATGTGCAATGAAACCCGTTAACTATTACCCTGTTTTACAAGTATCATGAGATTTCAAAACACCACACCAAATTTCCAAATATTTTCTTTCATTCCAGTGACTATCCATAATACATTGTGTCATAGTCATAGAGTCATAGCAGTTTGCAGCATGGAAACAGGCCTGTCAGCCCAACTTGTCCATGCCATCATTAAGCTAGTCCCAATTGCCCATGTTTCGCCCATATCCCTCTATACCCATCTTAATCATGTAATTGTCTAAATGCTTTTTAAAAGATAAAATTGCACCCGCCTCTACTACTATCTCTGACAGCTCGTTCCAGATACTCACCACCACCCTGTCTTGCCCCTCTGGACCCTTTTGTATCTCTCCCCTCTCACCTTAAATCTATGCCCTCTAGTTTTAGACTCATGCACTTTTGGAACAAGATGTTGACTATCTATCTTGTCTATGCCCCTCATTTCTGTCCATCCAATGTATTTTCCAAGTATAAAGATGTGAGCTTTATACTACCTAACTTTGCAAAGGCTAACTTTGCATAACATAACCGTGTTTTTTGAAAATGCAGTAAATTATTGTACAATCTGATTTCATTTTGAAGATTTGTCTCATTGTGCAATTTGAAGACAGAAAGATATCTATCCTTGAAGAAAATCAAAACAGACGATTAACAGGACTATGTGTATGAAGAAGGGCTTTGACATCCTTTTCTCATGCGTGCTCAAAGTCAATGGCTCTGTATTTAACGGTATGAACACAGGAATACCTCAGCTTCTCCCCCATTATTCCATCCATATGTCCTTTCTCATGACATTCTTGATTCTTCTCTGTCTCTCTCCTGCAAAATGTTGTATTGTTGGGTTTTAAGCTCACCTGCTGGGA
Organism: Carcharhinus amblyrhynchos; assembly: GCF_965287045.1. Lineage (NCBI taxonomy): Eukaryota > Metazoa > Chordata > Chondrichthyes > Carcharhiniformes > Carcharhinidae > Carcharhinus > Carcharhinus amblyrhynchos. The sequence continues at coordinate 101,651,559 of NC_137329.1, forward strand.
GTTTGAAGGCAGGGGCCTCATAAAGTCCAACATGTGGCCTTCCTGCTGCCTATCCACCCATCCGCTGATCAGTCTGAAGTTTTACGTGGGAACAAGGGATGCCTTTGGTAACTCACCCATCCTTGGGCTCATTGAGTCCCTTAAGTGGTAAATTAATGGCCATTGAAGGGCCTTACCCCACCGTCAGTATTTTACCCACCATGCAGAAAGCCTGGCAGCTTTAGTTGCATGGTATAGAGTTGGGCAAGGGGGAGATGATCTTCTTCACGGGTCCTCTGGGCCCATTGGAGTCAACCCACAAAATTCATCCCCTCCCTTTCAACCTTCATCCATGGCCTCTTGAACCTGCCCCACACTCACCTCACCGACCTTACTAAAAGCCCGGACTTACCTGGGCTCCTCCGTATGGTAGGATTGCCTGTACTCCCAACAGTGGCCACTACTTCTGGTTAGCATTTGCTGGATCTACAGAGCTGCTGGCCATTGAATTGAGTAAGAAGTTTCACAACACCAGGTTAGAGTCCAACCAGTTTATTTGATAGTAATCTCACAAGCTTTCGGAAACGGTGTTCCTTCGTCAGGTGTGTGGAAGGTTTACCCCAGTCCAACGCCGGCATCTCTACTTCATTGAATTGAGTGGCAGCTCTCTAAGATAGGACAATCTGCTTAAAGTGATTAATGCTGATCCCAGCATTAAATTGCTACAGAGCAACTGTCAGGATTGTGGGTGAGTTCCCCATCATTTTTGTTAGCTAAGGGGGCACATGCATGGATTACTGAGGAAGCTGGCCATTTAAATCATCAGCTGCTTCCACTGAAGTTGAATCTTGGTAGACTGACATGTCTGAAACATGGGGTGTGCAGGTTAGACCAGGCAAGAGCTGGCCTGAATTTGGTGGATTTCTTTGGGGATAGCCAGAACATCCCTTTGGTGAGGTAGGAAACTTCTGGTGACGCTTACTGCTGGTTCCGCCACCAAGGTAGGAGTGCCATGGTTAAAACTCTGCTCTTAGAACTAAGCTAACTCTCCGATGAATACATTTTACACAATTTTTCTTGAATTTCTTATCACTGTGGGAGACTAAGTGATGCTGTTTCTTACAAAATACAATCCACACTATTATTTTTCTCCCCGAACTAATCATGCTTTTGTCAAATAGACTACTGAAACAACAAAAAAAACGTTGTTTAGAACAAATCTGTGTTTATATCTGGAAAACAAACTGTTAATTATGGTGGCACAGTAACACAGTTGTTAGCACTGCTACCTCACAATGCCAGGGACATGGGTTCAATTCCACTTCTGGGTGACTGTCTGTGTGGAGTTTGCATACTCTCTCCGTATCTGCATGGATTTCCTCCAGATGCTCCGGTTTCCGCCCATTGTCCAAAATTGTGCAGATTAAGTGGTTTGACCATGCTAAATTGTCCCTTAGTGTACCAAGATGTGGAATTATTAGGGTAAAATATGTGGGGTTATGGGGCTAGGGTCTGGTTGGGATTCTGTGTTGGGAAGTCAGCGCAGACTTGATGGGCCTCATGGCCTCCTTCTGTACTGTAGGGATTTTATGATTCTATGATTCTAGACTTCCAGGATATTGAAATGCCTAGTTCTCAAATTAAAAATGAGTTGTCAGTTATTTCCAGCTCAGTCAATCACACAACACTGTTAAAGTTTGGACCATTTTTCTCCCCAGTCATTAAGTGATACACTATATTGCAGTAATGCATTCAAGTCAGTTTTCCATGGAAAGAAAGGGTACCATGCATGTTTTGACTCTCTTTAGAAGAATGCTACTGGTGATGTTTTAATACAAAATTAAACAATTAATTTTAACCACAAATTTTATTCACCATTGTCACTTCTCAGCTTTCAGCTCCTGAGAATGTTGCCAGAATTTTACCACATGCCCGCCCCAGGTGAGACTCACACTAAGTCATTCTCGGGTGGGACCTTACAAGCCTCTGATGAGGCAATAAAATTCTGGCACTGACTAATTTTGTTGCCATACTGAAGGAAACAGAATTTGCAAATACATACCCTTCATATCTGATTCCTTCAGAAAGTTTGTCGCCATCTGTTCAATTTCCCAATCCAACTTGGCTGAAGTAAGTATGCCAGTGATTTGTGGTTCTGCACTGTTTTGACAGTTCCATCATCTTTATGATAGAGCACATTTTCTGAGCCAGCTGCTTAGCCCTGGACAGTTGAGAGTACAGAACAATTGAAAGGTATGAGTGCCTCTTTGTCTTTAATTGCCTCTATTCGAGTGCTATTATGTCGTACTGGACCAGCAAAGTCATAAAGTCACATTAATAAAGTCATAAAATATTTATCTGAGTTCGAATTAATTGTTCATACGTCTTTAGTCTCTAGTCTTTAACCTTAGAAAATACAAAGGTCCCTTAGGTAATGCAATAGGAATATTGACCAAATAGGGTTCATTTAAGCATGTTACAAATCTCATTTTCACACAATTTCATTACATAGGGGATAAAATTGTTCTGTTATTCCTTTACAAAAGCACTTATACATATACTATCTATTAAAAATGACATTGCATAATTTCTTTATTTTAAAAGATGATTTAAGTTGTTTCAGTACTCTGCTCTGCTGGATCCTTTGGGTTTGTGTCTGACCAGTCTGACATTGTGTAGGTCTAGAGTCTACGGTTAGTGATAAACCAACCCTGTTCACTGTTGTCCTCCAAGAAAGCTCTCAGAAAGAACTATCAATCACTGTGGCTTTCCCCTATCCCGGGGCAATTTAAATCTGGCACCAAATCAAGGGGCTACAACAGCATGTGGTTAACAAGTAGGTAACCAGTCATATTAAAGTATTCACCCCGCCTCCCCGAAAGCAAACCAGGGAGTGTGGCACCTTCATGTACAGTATTGAAACAGTCCATTTAGCCAATCTGATCCATTGGTGTTGAAGTGAAGTTGCCATTACTTGTTGATAAGAAGATGAATGTGCTGGAAAGTCGGAGGTTTATTTCAGGTGGATTTAAACAGTGTTGTGAAAATCTCCACCCAGAATTAACAGCCTGTTAATTCTGGGTGGAGATTCACTTCAGTTGGTGCGAGGACAAGTGAGGTTAGTCCAACTGCCTCACAGCTCCAGGGACCTGAGTTCGATTCCTGTCTTGGATCACTGTCTCCAGAGTCTGCACGCTCTCTCCATGTCTGCTTAAATTTCCTCCGGGTGTTCCAATTTCCTCCCACATTCCAAAAGATGTACTGGTTAGGTACATCGGCAATGTTAAATTCCCCCTCAGTGTAACCGGACAGGTGCCAGAGTGTGGGGGCTAGAGGATTTTCACAGTAATTTCATTGCAGTGTTAATGTAAGCCTACTTGTGACACTAATAAATAAACTTAGAAATGGAAGCACTTTGGGCAGGGGCTTGAGCCACCACTGGCAATGGTGGGAGTTAAACATAGGCCTGCTTCATCTTGCCATCAAGCCATTTTTGCAGAGGCATGATGTGGGTGGTGTGGCCTGCCAAAAACCATGAGTGATTGCTCCCTCCCACTGCACCACCAATCCACCCCCTCCCATGGTTTTGGGTGTGGGACCTATAATCCGCCCCAATCTTGGTTTCCCATCCCGGGGGGAGAATCGTGCCATCAATACCATTCACTTATAATCTGAATTTTCGAATGGTGAAATAAATGATTATGATTTGATAGATATGGCTGTGAAAATAAAGATAAGCAAATTTTGTGGCCTATTTTCCAGCAGCAGAAGTGGCTCAGCATTGGCCGCTGGTTGGATCTTCCAGTCCTGTTGATGATTGCCTGCTTCCAGCTAACCCACCACGGAGAGTTACCTTCAGGGAGTCACGTTCCGTGGGACTGGAAGAAGCCGTGGCAGGAAGAACTGGACAATGAAAAGACAAACTTTTTATCATGAGATATTTGACATTTCACAAATATAACATTCATTTTCAAAGCTGCTGATGGTGCTTGGCAGTAATTATGAAGTTAATATACCATTAAGAATTCAATTACATCTCATTGAACCAGGTGTAACTTTTTCAAATGTTTTTACAGCAACATTAACAATATAAGAGTGGAACTTCTCATCAGTTCAGTTGATGAGGAGGAGGAGGAGGAGGACACATCCGGAGTTCTCCAAATGATTGCAGTTCCAGTAAAAAAGTGTTGTAAGATTTAGTGGGCAGCACAGTGGCACAGTGGTTAGCACTGCACACTCACAGCACAGGGACCCAGGTTCAATTCTGGCCTTGGGTAACTGTCTGTGGAGTTTGCACATTCTCCCCATGTCTGCATGAGTTTCCTCCAGATGCTCCGGTTTCCTCCCACACTCTAAAGATGTGTGGGTTAGGTTGATTGGCCAGGCTAAGTTGACTCTTGTGTCTCGGGGATTAGCAGGGTGAATGTGCAGGGTTACGGGAATAGAGCCCAGGTGGAATTGTGATTGGTACAGACTCGATGGACTGAATGGCCTCCTTTTGTCGTGTATGGATTCTATGATTCTATTCTATGATTTGCCATCGATTTCAGTGTGGGAGAGACTTCAGTGGCACACCCTCCAGATTAGTGCGGAAACACTAACACTAACTTTCAGATTTTCTCACTATTCTGTGCACGTGCAGGATCCAGAAGTTGTAGTCAGTTTGGGTGGAATAATGGTGATAAACATTCATAGATCTGCTATCATATTCACCTGAAAATCAGGGCCAATATATTCTCCGGGTATATTTTGTTATCCGATTAATACACTGACAGTTATCTTCTAACCTTGCTCTCAAGGTGAGGTGCTTTGCAAACCCATCACATAATGGGAAGTGACAGGCTCACCACCCATTCATTTACATAGTTTTAATGGGAGGAAACCCTTGACAACATGCCCTTGATTCGCCAATAGCTGCGACCTGAGGGTACAGTTTGCTGTGAAGACTGATGTGAACTTGCAAAATCATCCTCTGTCATTGTAAATAAATAGCTTTTGTTCACAGATTATTGCCCACTTCTGTGTATATTGAGGAAAGCACATGTCCTTCAGAATTGTGGGTTTGTGCAGTTAATCGTCTCCAAAATCCCTTGCGTTTTTGTGGGTCTTTTAGAGTTACAGTGCTTTTCACATTGATATTGAGGAGGAGGAGGAGGACACATCCAGAGCTCTCCAAATGATTGCAGTCCCGGTAAAAAGGTGTTGCAAGGTTTGTTCCAAAGCGACGTTCTGAGGAGCCTTAGCAAACCACGACATAATAATAATAATTAAAGTTATGATATATCCGTGACATGTTAATAGTGTTTAAATGGCAATATCTGCAGCTCGGAGAAAGTATTAATGCGCTGAGCCAAAATGAGTATGAATACTAAAGCTCCTGGACATCTTTCTCTCCTTCATGTGAAAGATAAAAAGCAAGCTTTCGAAGAGAGAGCCGGAGGACTTCTTAGAAGTGGAAGGGCAGACCTAATTATTGATAGGAGTACCGCTAATTTATTAATGCTTCTCCTTTTGAGGGATACATTTATAATATAAACACAGCACAATGTTTTATATATGGCATTAATACAGAAGAAATGCGCTCCTTATACTTTACACCTTATAATTAAACTGATTGACTAACGCTGTATTCAGTAGAAGCTACGATATCTTAGTACTGTGTGTTGAATGTTAACCTGGCATGACTGCATTCAGCCGAGGTCACTTTAATTGAAACTCATTAGGAATCAGAATCTGTCCTTCAATACCTATTCCTCACTTGTCCTCGCACCAGCTGAAGTGAGCACAGGCTGTTAATTCTGGGTGGAAATTTTCACAACACTGTTTAAATCCACCTGAAGTAAACCTCCAACTTTCCAGCCCATTCATCTGCTTATCGACAAGTAATGGCAATCTTCATTCAGCAGGAGCATCAATACCAATGGATCAGATTGACTAAATGGACTGTTTCAATACTGTACATGCTAGGTGTAGTCATCTTTTTTTCCCCTAGAATCTTTAAGTGGATCAGTTGCAACTTTGTGATTATTGTCTATTTTCCACAATGGACCTTTGAATTCCTGGACTGTCTTTGATCATTATTTTAGCATACTAACGTAGACATCATTAATAATTACTTAGCACCAAATTATTGAGAGTTCCTCATCAGAATTCATGCTTTCTTATGAAAAGATTTGATAGACCTTTAAGTTGAAACCCAGTTCTGAATCTTTTTGAGACATGGGCCTGTTGTCTCTAAACTAGCACTTCAAATGTCTGAAGATAGTTGTGCCAAATGTTAAGTAGCTTTTTTAGGAACAGTTTTAACCAAGCTTTGTTTTTTTATTCATTCGTAGGACATGAGTGTCACTAACTGGCCAGCATTTATTGCCCCTCCCTAGTTGCCTGAGGGAAGTTGAGAGTCAACCACATTGCTGTGGATGTGGAGTCACATGTAGGCCAGACCAGGTAAGGATAACAGACTTCCTTCCCTAAAGGACATTTGTGAACCAAACAGGCTTTTTCCGACAATCGATAATGGTTTCATGGTTGCCAATAGATTCTTAATTCCAGATAATTTTTTAAAATCTGAATTCAAATTCCATCATCTGCCATGGCAGGATTTGAATCCAGGTCCCCAGAACATTAGTTGAGTTTCAGGATTAATAGTCTAGGAATAATACCACTAGACCATCACCTCCCCTTTGTAATGGTTTGGTGGAAATAGAAAATATATTTGATTGATGCATTTGCTACATCAAGGTTCTACATTGGTCATTGTCGAGCAATCCATTAGCAAACGTAACCAGGATCATCTGTGCAGAAAAGCTTAGAAGTCCTGAATGGAGGGACCTTAGAGAATCCTAGATTGATCCCTAGCTTCAATGTTATGGTTGTGATGATTGGTGGGTGCCAATCGGATGGGCAGACTCAGCTCAAAGATTTGGTCCTGGCTAATTTCAGCTGACTTGAAATCTGGCCAAGGTTCACTGGTGAGTCCAAAGGACATTAGCCTACCAGCAGCACTCGTGTGGAGGGAGATGGAGTGGCCTCTATTGATGCCTTTTGGGATCAATGGTTAGGCCATTGTGAAGTTTAAAAAGACTTTGGAATGGATCTGGAAATAGTTGGGTTCAGTTCACATGGCTGCAAGAGGACACCTAATGAACAGCCATGGCAAATGTAGCAGCAAGAAGCAGGCATTCTGTACACTTCATCCTAAAACAGGCAAGGCTATGTAAAATTTAAGAGATTCCTTTCCTTTCTGTGGTTCTAGTTATTGGATCAAGGATGTATTATATCTCATTTGCAGTTTCAAATGAAACAGTTTTATTATTTTTCACATGAAGATTACACACATGAAAAGTTTGATCTTTTAATTCTGGCCATCCTAGTTTTTTAATATCCAGATATCTTTTTTATTTGTAGATGAATAGTTCATCATCCACCTAATGCCCTTGTGCTAAGTTTTGTCATCAGCATAATTTCTACAACAAACTGGAAATATAGCACATCAATTTATTTCAAATAATGAGACTAATTTTAAAATGATTTCTCCTGGGAATGCACTTTCTTTTGATCAGAATCTTCTTATAAACCTACACTATGAGCGTGTTTACTTAGAAAAATTGGTAGATATTGATCACTGTGCGTATGTCAGTGGACTTCGCTGGTGTGCAACTTACAAAATGTTTAATGAAAAATACCAGCGCACACGTAAAATAAATGATTGTTTCCTGGCAGCACTATCTCTTGAAAGTCTTTGAGTAAAACATTTTCTTTGCAGCTCATTGTGTTTCTAATTAGACTGGAAGAAGGCAGAAGCACTCGGTGTCAGTCAGTGTTTAGCATGCCCTGGAGCTTAAAGCTCCTGTGGGTATCAAAGTGCACTAATTAAATGAGGGGTTCACAATACAGCACTAAACATCAGAGAGAAAGAGGGTCCAGTGTCCTCTGTGCCTTTGAGAATCTATTGCCCGCACTAATTACCCATTGTTGAATTGACTTCCCATTCTCTTAGCAATGAATTGCCCCCCTTATTTTACCACCTTCGTTTTGGCCGCCTAATTAATCTTATGGAAATCTCTTGAAGCCAGACTTTGCAAAGGTTGTCCCAATGTTTATAATTTGATTTGTGATGATAACAGTAAAGGCACTCAGTGATGGAACAGTGTCATTTTTCAGCACTCTTGAGATTTGAAGAGGCTATCAATCTTTCCCACGTGCGTAGAAAACTGATATCCTAGAAAATTAACTTCAATTAATAACACAAATCCCCTGATACTCTATAAAGTTGAGCAGCTTTGAAAGGGAACCTTCAAAGCTTTCTCTGAATTGCCTTTTATATGCAGACTCTTTTTATTACAGATTCTTACTGATAGAATAGCAGTGGGTTTTTTTTACTATTGTTGAAGACTTGGATTTTAATTTTATATTTTTTTGTGTAATGGCGCCAGACTCTTTATGCACCTTGAATAGCGTCACAAAATATTCCTGGTGTCTCGGTGTAAAATAATATTTCAGGAATATGTTTGACGGTTGCGATGGCTTTTCGCATCCCCTCCTTGCGGGAGGGCTGAGTTCATTTACATTTTTATAATGGAATTGCCATAAGTGCTGTACCTCTATTTGTAAAGTAAAAAAACACGTTAGTGGATCAAAAAATAACCAGCAAATAGGTTAACCACAAAGGATGCAACTCTACGATTCCGGTTTTGTAGTGTAAGCACAATGCCACCGAGATATGATTTATTACAACATACTAGGGATAAAAAAGATTTATATCTTTACTGGGACCATGTCAAGCATTGATAGGGAAGTTACATGGAATCATTTCCAAGTGTGGATTTCAGTGTATGCAAATACGAGGTCATCGACTTTGGTGCTAAAAAGAATAAAATAGAATGGTCTCGATCTTATTACCTGTTCATGCCACATTCCTGCTGCAGCAAAGATGGAAAATTTGGCGGCAAGCCAAATCTCCGCTCACTGCAGCGGGATGGGGAGATCCCGCTGGTGTGAACAGTTGGAAAACTCGGCCAATATCTTCCTAAATGGTGAGAAGTTCTGAAATGACGGAGGTCCAAAGAGATGGGGGTGTTCAGCTACCTCGACCATGTACGGGTACAGAATATTATCATAAAAACTAATGGAAGAAAGGACAGAAACACAATGAGTTAGAAGTCATGTTTCAGCTATACAAAACACAAGTTACACCTGGAGCACTGGGAGCAATTTTGCACACCACGGGCCAGATTAAATGCCAAGAGGGTTGTGACCCCAGTGCAGGTGTGGTTTGAAAATCACAGTCCCAGAAGTCATCTCACAATGCCCACTCCTCTGGGAAAGTTTCAAATGGCTGGCACAATACTGGGAACAAGTAATGTGGTGGCTGTCAATTACCAGGCCATTAAACTCCTTAAGGAACTCACAAAGATGCACGTGTTGCTGGCTACATGATTCTCAGCTTTTGTTCAGGAAACCCAAACCGTCTGGTGCATATTCAAATCCGACCATTAGCTACATGGGGGGCAAAATTGAAATTTTATCTTTATTTGTTAAAAAATGAAATATTCCATGGTGCCTGGTCCAGTGCTGTACTTTAAGTTTGTTTGAATGGTCAATCTCTGCATTCTTCCAGCTCCAACACCTTCTGAGTAGCTGCTCTGTCTAATAGGTGACATTAGCAGTGGAAGAACATTAACGGGCAAAACCCCTTCTCCTCCATTAAATACAGTCCTCAGTTATTGAAGGCTGTGGTAGCAGCACTCCCCATCATGGCTGCTGGTCTGCTTTTGCTGCTGGCACCCAGCGGGCAACTCTTGCCTCCTGGACACACTCTGGGCCTCTAATTGGGTGCCAAGCTCACCGCTTGGCCAATTAGGCTATTTGCGTTTAAAAGTCAAGCCCTATTGTGGCTGCCATTTGGCTTTTAAGTTATCCTTTTGTGTCCTGCCCCCTCCCGATGCCCCAAATTGGACAATGAACTCGCATTCAGCTAATTAGTCACTGGTACGTTGGAAATCGTATTGTGGGTTCCTAACCCCAGAAAGAAAATTTGCCAGATTAACTGAGAAAACAGCCTGGAATATATGTCAAAAGGGAATCTCATCTCTCCCTCAATGATATTCCCTATCCTAGTCTATTTATGCATGATGAATATTTCCTCAAATAATAATTACTTTGAATGCATGTTTCTTTAATTTGTCTACAAGCTTCAACAATTTTCTTCTGTCTTTTGGGAGTTTTACATTTTCCTAATATTGGCCCTGATTATTTACTACTCCTTAATTGCTCAGATTAATCAATAACTGAGGGCAGTATTTAAGTGGAGGAGACAGGGTTTTGCCCACTGGTGCCACCACGTTTTGAGAAAACCTGCCAAAGTAAATGCTATTCAGGCATTTAACTGGACAGCAGTGAGACGAAGGACCCCAGAGGCAGAAATCCCACCCCTTCCCCCATGAGGTCCAGACCAATCAGATACCGGCTGCTCTATTGAATGGCCATGATTTGGAGGTGCTGGTGTTAGACTGGAATGGACAAGATGAGAATCACATGACACCAGGTCATAGAACAGCAGGTTTATTTGAAATCACAAGCTTTCAGAGCGCTGTTCCTTTGTCGCTTCTCCTGCTGAAGAAGCAGAGCTCTGAAAGCTTGTGATTTCAAATAAACCTGTTGGACTATAACTCGGTGTCCTTTGACCTCTCATTTATTGAATGGCAGTGCCATCAGGAAGACAGTGGCTTCTGGTGGTAATGTACCATTCAAGGCCCACAGTCGCCAAGGGACACAAAACGCAGGTGAGTGATGGCAGGAGTGGGATTTATGGGGTGGGGGTTGTGGGGGTGGAGTGTTGACACCAAGGACAAGAGGGTGGCTCCTAGTGGGCCCACCCCTGCCAGGATCTGCGATCAAGCACTGATTGTCTCTGACCAAGGGACCCCACCTCCCCAGGGAGCCTGCAAGCAATCCCACACAAGTTTGCTTCCTATTCTCCCTGGATGGTGAGCCCTTGCCCTAGGCTAGTTCAATACCATCAGCACAGAATGTTAAATGGCATTAGTTGCCGATTTAGGACCTCAACTGGTAGTGGAGCTTTGCTGACCTGGATTTAACCAGGGTGGAAGTGGGAAGGTAGCAAGTTCAGCACCCATCACCATCCTGTCTGATTAAATAAACCAAACTCACCACAGAAGAGGAAATGGATTTCCATCCTGATTTTCTATTTAAATCCTTATGATCTCTGAGAAGGAATATTGAGGCACATCATTCCCAATGGTGGGAATGGGAATGGGCACCACTTCCATTCTCATGTCAGAGCTAGCTCCCAGGCAATTCAAGTGAAATTTGAAAATGGCAGTGGCATGCTGAGAAGATGCCTGCGATTACACATGGGGCAGGCATTAATTGGTGGATTCTGCCATGAGACTGGGCTGGGATCACTAAAAGCTCTGGAAGCCACCAAGTTATGCAATATGTAGGAATCATGGGAGCTGGCTGGGTAATGAGCACCCACATGCATGATTCTTTCCCTGCGGTCACAGACCCAGTTGCACGCTCAAAGTGTGACAGCCCTTGTGGTTCACAAATGTCGTTAGATACTTACTCCCAGAGAGCTCTAATGTCATCATGTTCAGTAATGTAATCACAAGTAATGACCCCTTGCACTCCAGGGAAATGAGTGATAGGAGAAGCCCAATGTCCTTGCCACCTGGCTGTCCTCATCTGTGTGGAATTTGATGAATTACTTCACATGACGGAAGAAAGGATTCAAACCTCCTACTTGCACCTGTGGGTGGCAGCCTGTGATATATCATAAATGTTGCCCAGTACATGGAGCCCTGGAAACCACTGGTTAAAAGATTGAGCACTGCAATCACTGGCATGTGGTTACACCAAATCCATGTGGCCACAGGTCTCGCTGTGCAATCCCACATATTTTAGTGACTATCCCACTTTTTGGGATAACCTCAGCCATCTTTGGCATTGTCTCTCTGATATCTGCCGTTAGGTTTTTTGTCCTGAAGATGCAATGACTCGCCAGTGCCCATCGTCTACAATATCCTTCCCTGGATAGCTGCATCCTGACCAGTCTCCCCTCTGGTGCTGCTGGTGATGTGGCCTTTGATGCTGGCCAGCAAGAGGATCCTTTCTTTGTCACATCCTTTCCGCCATGTCACCTCGCCCCGCTCTCCACCCCACAACTCTACTTTCCGTCACCCCCTTGGATTCCTCTTCCACTCCATGCCCTCAATACCACTCCACATCTCCCTTTCCTGACTCACCCTTGCTGGTCTCCAGCCTCCGTGCAAGCTGCTTTTCTCCTTTGTCCCTCCCTTGTGCTTCAGCGTTGAATAAAGAAAACCGCTGGCCTCAGCCACAAGCGCACAAAGCTGACTATTACACTCAAAAGAACTTGTGACAGAATGGCGTGAGGGCCCAACTTGCCACTGTCACACCACTTCAATTTAATCTTTAGCAGAATAATAGCTGAAGTACAGCTGTGGCTCAAAGTAGATTCAGAATTAAACATATCTGAGTATAAAGCATTTGAGAGGGATATGGAAGTGAGAAAAGCAGAGGTTGATTAATTAGAGTCAAAATGGATGGACTTTAATGGGGCTCGTAAGAGCAAAAGTGTGGTGGAAGGCCGGAAACTGTAATTTTGGCTCCTGCCTAATTAAGTCACCCCACCCGCCACGTTTTTGCTCTTACAGGCCCCATAAAAGACCACCCACGTTGACTCTAATTAATCAACCTCTTCTCTCACTTCCATATTCCTCTTGAATGCTTTATATCCAGATAGATTTAATTCTGAATCTACATTGATCTACAGCCACACTTCAGTTTCTATTATCTGTGATGTTATATTTTAAAATCAATAATTTTTTTATTCTGCAAAATGATGAGGCCTGTTTTAGCGTATCGGTACGTTCAGTTACTTTCTTGTAATGTGTTGTCACCTTAGTGGATTTTTACTTTAATCAAATCTGATTTCCTGTGCTAAGTCTTCAAATTAGTGGAGGAAAAGAAATTATAATCAGAAAAGTGAATAATTTTTGGTTACACTATTGATTGATTTTATTATCAGCAGTTACGCTGTCTGCTTATTCAGGATGTTATACTGGTGATCAGCTCCTATTGTCCCATTTGTTTGTTATCAGCAATGCAAAGCAGGGAAAATGGGACCACAGAGCTAGTGGTCATGTTTTGTTAATGAAACTAATTCTTTGCACTGGTTGGGTAATTTGGGTTTTAGATCTTTCTAACAAAGTTAAAATCTTTTCAGCCCTTCTTAGTCATTTTCCATTCAAAATGTGCCAGCTTTTCCAATGCTTGGTACATTCACTGCATTATCTTAAAACCTAACTCTTCAACCAATCTTTTGGTCATTTGCCCCAGTGTCTCCTCATAGGGTGGCACAGTGGCACAATGGTTAGCACTGCTGCGTCACAGTGCCAGGATCCCGGGTTCAATTCCAGCCTTGGGTGACTTTCTGTATGGAGTTTGCACGTTTTTGCTGTGTCTGCAAGGGTTCCATCTGGGTGCTCTGGTTTCCTCCCACACCAAAAGATGTGTGGGTTAGGTTGATTGGTCATGCTCAATTGCCCCTTAGTGTCAGGGGATTAGCAGGGTAAATATGTGTGTTACAGGGATATGGCCTGGGTGGGATTGTTGTCAGAGCAGGCTTGATGGACCAAATGGCCTCCTGCACTGTAGGGATTCTATGTGCAGCTCAGTGTCAAATTTTGTTTGCTAACAACACAGTAAAGCATCCTGAGATATTTTATTACATTAAAAGTGCGATAGAAATGAAAGTTGTTGGAACTTTCCTGTCTCACCTGTCACGGGAATCGTAGCAGGTGGGATAGGACCATGCAAAGGCCCATTGACCTTGGGCAGGATTTTCCAGTTCTTGGGTGAGCAAAGTCAGAACACCCCACCCATTGTCTTTAACGTGTCTTGTCCCCGTTTTATGAAATGACATTTCAGACAATCTTATGGGACTGTGTATACAAAAATGTATATAGCCAGGAAAGGAGTATTGTATCACTTTCAGATGGCAACCATCAGTCTCTAACCTCCTGAGCCATCTCCTGATCAGCACACCTTATAGCGCCACACATTCCATCCTGTCCTGGTATCTTGCAAATCTCCATCTGAATAGCCAGTAGCCAAACTCGCCTTCATCCCAATGCTCTTTTGCATCCATCCCTCCCTTTCACCCTCCTGAACTACTCTCATTCCATCCTCAACACCATTTCACTTGTCATACTCCTAACTCTTTGCATTCTCTCAATATAAGAGAAAATTTTTGAAGTTTCCTTAGAGTTTATGCACCTGTTTGCAAAAGACAGTTCCCTGCGTGCAAATATATATAATGTCCAGCATTCAGAAATGAGCCACACTGTGAGCCCAGCTAATAATCTTAAATTGGTTGTCAGTGTAATTGTTGGCACAATCAAGATTGTTTAGCCAACACTGTCCAAACACAGAATCATGTCTAATGTTGGACACAGTGGCCGGGATTCTCTGGCCATTCATGCCTCGCTACCACTGCCAGGGAGGACGGAGAATTTGGCACTTAGCTTAATTTCCGTTCACTGCAGCAGTTGGGAGAACCACAGCTGTGAGCAAGGTCGGAGAATCTGGCCCCATGTTTTGAACTTTGCAAGCACAGGCAGGTTGGGTATGGTTAGTACTTTGCCTGTTGCAAACAGCCAAAGGATCCACCAGTCATTGGAATGCACAGCCTCCATATCTGACATCACACTGGCACTGAAATTCATATACCACATTACTCTTTTGTGTGGTAGGCAGAATGTCTTTTTGGCTTGTTGGCAGCCAAGCTGTGAGTGGAGAATATCACTTGCATTAAGACTGCCCAATAGCAACAATTTACAAATATTGCTCAAATTGTTGAGGCACCTTACCCTTCCAAACAATCAGCACACTAGAATCATAGAGATTTACAGCATGGAAACAGGCTCTTTGGCCCAACTTGTCCATGCTGCCCTTTTTTATAAGCCCCTAACCTAGTCCCAGTTGCCTGCATTTGGCCTATATTCTTCTATACCCATCTCACCCTTGTAACTGTCTAAACGCTTTTTAAAAAACAAAATTGTACCTGCCTCTACTACTACCTCTGCAGCTCATTCCAGTCACTCACCACCTCTATGTGAAAAAATTGCCCCTCTGAACTCTTTTGCATCTCTCTTCTCTCACCTTAAACCTATGCTCTCTAGTTCTAGACTCCCCTACCTTTGGGAAAAGATATTGACTATCTTGCTGATCTATGCCCCTCATTATTTTATAGACCTCTATAACAGAGTCAAAGACGTTTACAGCATGAAGTATAAATTACTGTTCCCTTTACAATTGGTATTCTATGAATCTGTCCTGAGAAGTGCAAGATGAAAAGCTTCGACAGTGTGGCTCTTTATTTGGCAAAACTCAAGTTATGAACTATCAAACAACTATCTAATAAAATGACAACATTGTGACAAATAATCTCTTGACTGAATGCTTAATAAAACTAATTGCCTGCGTGTCCTACAGGATGGTCGACCATTATCCTTGAGAAGCCATCTCTGGAAAAGTCACAGGGAGTGGAGAACGCTTCAGGAACTGGCATGTAAGGCTGCAATGCAAATTTTCTGGCTCAAATGCCTTCTAACTCTTCAGAATGGCTTGCCTGTCAGAACATGCGTCAAAAAAGTTTCTAAAGTTCTTGCTTTATTTGTTTTTGATAGAAAAACAACCAAGCTCAGAATTAGCATACAGTGCAGTCTAACTGATAAATCTTTGACTAATGAGTGCTGGTTGGGACCAGGAAAACACAAAAAAATTGCAGGATTAGGCTATGTGGTCTCTTGAGTTGGCTCTGCTATGCAGCTCACCACCTCTTTCTCCAGGGCCGCGGTTGAATTCCACCCCATCCTCATTTTAGGGGGGTGGCACAGTGGTTGGCACTGCTGCCTCATAGCACCAGAGACCTGGGTTCGTATCTGGCCTTGAGTGACTGTCTGCGTTGATTCTGCATATTCTTCCCATGTCTGCATGGGTTTCCTGTGGGTGCTCTGGCTTCCTCCCACAGTCCAAAGATGTTTCGGTTGGATGGATTAGCCATATTAAATTGTCCCTTAGTGTCCAAAGATGTGTAGGTTAGATGGATTAGCTATAATAAATGTGTGAGATTACAGGGACAGGGTGAGGGCCTGGGTAAGATACTTTGTCAGAGAGTCAGTGCAGACTCGATGGGCTGAATTACCTCCTTCTGCACTGTAGGGATTCTATGATTCCGGAATTCCATTTATTGTTCCATAATCCAAATAGCTACCGTACCACATGCCTGTGGAAGTTGTAATCAATGAAATACCTCCATCTGCCATGCTGTGGGAAAAAATATTCACTCAAAAGGTGGATCTGCCATGCTAAATTACTCCTAGTATCAGGGGATCAGCAGGGTAAATATCTGGGGTTATGGGAATAGGGCCTGGGTGGGATTGTGGTCAGTGCAGACTCAATCGACCAAATGGTCTCCTTTTGCACTGTAGAGGTTCTATGATTCTATTCTATGAAAACTGACGCTTTTCAGATGGACTGGGGTCAATGCACAAAAAATTAACAAAATTGCTCAAAAATTAACAGATCATATTGTTCACAAGTTAAATCATGCCAGTATGAAA
This sequence comes from Carcharhinus amblyrhynchos, assembly GCF_965287045.1. Taxonomy (NCBI): domain Eukaryota; kingdom Metazoa; phylum Chordata; class Chondrichthyes; order Carcharhiniformes; family Carcharhinidae; genus Carcharhinus; species Carcharhinus amblyrhynchos. The sequence continues at coordinate 101,668,211 of NC_137329.1, forward strand.
TATATGTTTCTTCAAAAACAGGCCCAGACGAGAACATACCTCATTGCATCCAATGGCACAATGTTGAAAAAAAGATACAAAAGTCTGAAGACATGTATCAACTGACTCAAGAGCAGCTTCTGCCCTGCTGCCATCAGACTTTTGAATGGTCCTACCATATATTAAGCTGATCTTTCTCTTCACCCTATCCATAACTGCAACACTATGTTCTGCACCGCTCCTTTCCTTCTCTCCCATGTACTCTAGGCATGGTATATTTTATTCTGTATAACTCATGAGAAACAATGCTTTTCACTCTATTCGGATACATGTGACAATAATAAATCAAATCAAAGCCCAACACAAAAACTGGAATGTAATAAGTAAAAATTGCCAGTGAAGCTGTCATCACCATTTGTAGACGAGCAGAAAGATACTGGCTGGAATTTTCCAATCGTTCACAATGACAGGATTTTCCCATCCCGCTGCAGTGAACGGAGATTTAGCTTGTCACCAAAAACTCCATCTTCGCTGCAGCGGGAGTGAGGTGTGAACGGGTGGTAAGATCACGCCCACAAAGTCTGGGTGTACAATGAATATTCAAAAATATTCTTTTGTAGCCAATACCCACTTATGTGTGCATGGTGCCACACAGCGCCAGGGATCCGGGTTTGATACACGGCTTGGGTCACTTTCTGACTGGAGTCTGTACCTTCTCCCAGTGTCTGCGCGAGTTTCCTCCGGGCACTCTGGTTTCCTCCCACAGTCTGAACGATGTGCTGGTTAGGTGCATTGTACCAAACAGGTGATGGAGTGTGGCGACGAAAGGGAATTCCACAGTAACTTCATTGCAGCGTTAACGTAAGCCTTACTTGTGACTTATATTCTTATGTTGTGACTAATAAATAAACTTTTAAAGTTCATCAGCATGCATGTACATATGTAGAAAGGCCATCTAATTGATTCACATTTTTTTTCCATTGACTATTGCTGATGCTTCTTCAGATATGTGTATCTTGTGTAGATGTGCAGGAAACTCACACATAGGCAGAAGGACATGGACGGAGATTAATTAAATTGATTAAAAAGTTCCCTAAATATTTAGTAGTACTGCACTCAGATAAAATTTTAATTTTTCTGTGAAATGTAGCCGGTTCGGTTGCCATGATGTAGATAGCATTAATATCTTTTTTTTGCCGGATGCAGCGGGGAAAATTATAATAGAATGTATTTGCAGAGAAGAAAATGGCCTTCGGCAGAATGGCACATAGACAGTAAAAATTAAAGATATATGTATCTAATTTTTAAAGTTATTCTTTCCTGCTTCTGTTTCATTACATAAACCAAGAGGAAAAAAAACTAAATTATATGTTTAATAATGGTGTTAAACTATATTAAAAAGGGGACCTTGTAATACAAAGAAGCCTCAGAATTAGCAGAGAGGCTCATTTGCAAAAGTAATAGTGCCACCTATGGTTGGAGGTTTGAAAGATAAGTATTATGACCAACGTCGATAGTTTAGCTTACTATAGTTAAATGCAGGCATGATCGAGGTGCGAGCAGGGGTGCATGAATGGAAATGTGACAATAAGAATTGTATTCCAGTGAAAAATCTTTAAAACATTCAACTTGCTTTTGGTTTGAATTATTCTGATCTCTTCACTTCTGATTTGCTGCTCTTTTACTTTGAGCCTATCAATACTTTTTAAATAATAATTCAATTGTGTTGAATCTGGTATTTGCAAGAAGTGGGTGCCTTTTAAGTTATAAATAGCCAACATCTCCTTATTGTTCATGCTGTGTTGAAGGATACACCCATTTTACAACGTGTAGGGGTTATGCTACGTAATGCACAACACACTAAGAACATCGGATATTCTAGTTATTTTTGTTGATTCGAGAAAGGTGCAATGTTTGGACATATTCCTTTAAGGATTTCCATCCTGCATTCATCAACACAGTCGAATGAAGGCAAATTTGGCATTCTTGCAACTGTTCTGATGGGAGTCAGATGAAAAGCTTCAGAGGAAGATGTCTCAAAAACAGAAAATGCTGGAAAATCTCAGCAAGTCTGACAGCATCTGTGGAGAGAGAACAGAGCCAACGTTTTAAGTCTGGGTGACCTTGTCAGAAGGAATATATCTACCTCCTTTCCTCACCCTTGATTTGTATATTCCCTATCCAGTAACTACTGATTTATTTTCGTTCATTCCTGGGATGTGGGTGTCATTGGCAGGACCAGTATTATTACCCATTTCTAATTGCCCTGGAGAACATAAGAATATAAGAACTAGGAGCAGCAGCAGACCATCTGGCCCCTCGAGCCATTCAATAAGATCATGGCTGATCTTTTTGTGGACTCAGCTCCACTTACCTGCCTGCTCACCATAACTCTTAATTCCTTTAATGTTCAAAAATGTATCTACCCTTGCCTTAAGAACATTCAATGGAGTAGCCTCAGCTGCTTCACTGGGCAGGGAATTTCACAGATTCACAACCCTTTGTGTGAAGAAGTTCCTCCTCAATTCAGTCCTAAATCTGCTTCCCCTTATTTTGAAGCTATGCCCTCTAGTTCTAGTTTCATCTGTCAGTGGAAACAACTTCCCTGCTTCTATCTTATCGATTCTCTTCATAATCTTAAATGTTTCTATAAGATCTCCCCTCATTCTTCTGAATTCCAATGAGGATAGCAGGGCTGCGATACTAATGAGTAAAGTAGGGGTGAGCCACTTTCCTGAACAAGAATTGCCAAGCCAATGTGGAATCAATCATGTTATTGTGAGTTGAGAGATCCCAGACCAGGGAAGGACAGCAAATTCCCTTCCTTCATCACCATCAAAGTGGGTTTTTATGGTAATCCAGTAACTTAATGATCACCGTCTCTCCTCCTTCAGGTATTATGCATGAGTATGCTTGGCAAAGTACTGCAGTAGTTTGTCGCTGCCTTTTGAAGTTTGGCCGACTAGAAAGCTCTTCTGCTCTCACTGCCTGCCATCAGGCATATTGGCAGGATCTTGCAAGATTGATAATCAACCTGTTTGGCTATGTTACGAATGTGGCTATCAAGTCCTAAAGTGGGCAGCACGGTAGCACAGTGATTAGCACTGCTGCTTCACAGCACCATGGACCCGGGATCAATTCCCAGCTTGGATCACTGTCTGTGTGGCATTTACATGTTCTACCTGTGTCTGCATGGGTTTCCTGCGAGTGCTCTGGTTTCCTCCCACAGTCCAAAAATGTGCGGGTTAGGCTGATTGGCCATGCAAAGTTGCCCCTTAGAGTCAGGGGGGGTCTAGCAGAGTAAAAGCGTGGGGTTACAGGGATAGGGCCAGGTATGGACTGTTGTCGATGCAAGCTCAATGGGCTAACTGGCCTCCTTCTGCACTGTAGGGATTCTATACTAGGCAAGAGCTTCTGGCCCAGAGGTAGGGTTCAGTTTACACCACAAGACTTCCTCATTTCACCATTACTGACATTCCACATTTTTAATCCAGATTTATTTGATCAAATTTAAACTCCCCAGCAACAGTGGGATTTGAACTCTTGTCTCCAGATCATTAACCGAAGCTTCTGGTTACTAATCCAGTCGCAAAACCACAATGCAAGAATATCCCTTTCGGTAATGCACAGCAAACTCAGAAAGTTGATTATTCTCACAACTTTTTCTATTCTTGTATATTCCCTACCTCTTGAATATTGGTTTATTTTTGTTTTGCTTTGAGCTGAAGGTTGTGTGATGTTTACAGAAAGTTCAGGACATATGCACGATATTCAAAATAGATAACAATTTTTCCAAAAACTGAGAAAGACCTATAAAAATCAAATCCTCTTCAGGATTAACCTTTTTCCATGTAAGAGTGAAAACTCCACGCTTTTCTTGAAAGTGACGAATTCTTTATGCCACTGAATTGTTAGCAGGTCACAGTTTATCACAAAACACCAATTAAACCTTTGGAAGAAAGGAGAATCATATATTATTTCTAACAACCTTGCTCTAAGATGTCAGTGATGCATTTAATCAGATTCATATTTATTTGTAAGTGAATCAAAGATTCCAAACACCTTTTACGAAGATCATGCCCCTTTAACATTTTAAATATTTGGTAGATCATATGCAACAGTCTATCGTAGCAGGTGCTGGGAGCTATATTTAATTTCAGCAGAGTTCAAGCTCCTATGAGTATATGTTGTATATGTGATTTAATTGCATAAGTGTCAGTTACAAAAGAACGAGGACACTTATTGAAAATTAACTTGAGCATTGTCAGAAATTAGGGCTAGGTACCAAAGGTATAATCACATACAAAAGTTTAAGAGACCATGAGGGACAATTCTGTAATTGGGAGTGAGGGAAGAAGCAGGATATCACCCATTTCCCCCCACAACGTATTGCCCCAATTCTTTCATTACAAAAACACTGAAATTGCAGGACATGTCAAACTTGGCATTTATATTTAGAGAGCTTTGAAATCAATTTTTTGAGGACTCTTGGAATTTTTAGGTTTTCTTTGTTTAATTTTTAAAGTTTATTTAAACCAGAAAGATTTCAGGCTGTGCAAAATGTCAGACTGCATCACAAACCTTCCAATTTCCAATTTGATAATACTGCCAGATCATTCAGAAACATTGCCAGGAGGGTTTTTTTTTCAAAAAATGATCATTTACTAAAGAAATAGGTTGTGAAATATTCTTGTTTTCAACTTTACAAGCCGTTGAACATTGGTTTTGTTAACTTCAGCGTGATTATGTCATAACCTGGTGTGGTTACTTCTGCCATTATAGGTGGCAGTTATATATATAGGGTTACCTCTGCTAGGCATATGTGGTGAATGTCCCTTTATGGGCAACACAGCCGAGTAAGGGTCACATGGCCTGTGCAACTAAATGGGACTCAGAATGTGGAATCACTCTACGGTTAGAGAGGCTCCTAGGTGAAGAGACATTTTTAGAGCTAGCTACAGCCACAAGTCTGCTGTTTTCTTATTGATAAATACCTTTTGTGTTTCTAAAGAAGTCTGTGAAAGTGCACCTTTACAGCATATATTAATGAAAGTGGGATTTATCATACCTAGATATCTTCACCTTGAGTTCTCTGCCTAAAGGCAGATCCTTGGCAATTACTCACAGCAACATACCATAACATTTTACAGTGGATATAGAAAAAAAAAGAAAAAATTGCATTAATATAACCCTTTCATGACATCAAGACATTCCAAAGTTTTTCAGAGCCAGTGAAGTGTTTGTTGTAGCATGGGTACTCTTGTGATAAAAGCTAATGCAAGAATTGTCTCAATTTATCCCACAAACATAGCATAAGAGTGCTGATGTTCCTTCATGAGTCTTGTCTTTTGCACTAATGTGCTGGTTTTCCCCCACCACTGAGGATGGGGATGTTTCTGGAGTCTCCTTTTCCATTTTTCACAAATGGATGTGGTAAGACTGCAGAGCTTAGATCCATTCTGTTGGTTATGGGATTGTTTAGCTCCATCTATCCCACGTAAAGTGTGCTGTTTGGCATACAAGTAGTCCTGTAGCTTCACCAGGTTGACAGCTCATTTATAGATATGCCTGCTGCTGCTCCAGGCATGCTCTCCTGCACCTTTCATTGAACTAAGTTCGATCCTCTGGCTTGGCAGTAATGACACCAGGTTTTAGTCCAACCTATTTATTTGATAATATTCTCACAAGCTTTCGAGGGGTTACCCTCTTCGTCAGGTGAATGGAGAGTTCTGGCCTCAGACAGAGCATATAAAGCACAGACAGTTTAGAGATTACTGATTAAAATGCGAATCCTTACACCTAACCTGCTGTTCAAGACCTGAAGTGGCTGACAATGTGAGTGGTAGGAGCACTGATCACAGTTTAAAGAGATGTGTATTGTCTCCAGACAGTACAGTAAGTGAGGTTTTGCAAACCCAGGCAAGTCACGGGGGTTACAGATATTGCAGATATTACAGATACAGGCATTGCTGCGACTGCATCAGTACTCAATGCTGACAACTGCCAGTTTCCAGATGCAATTTTACAACTCATCCGCTTTATCCTGGACCACAATGTCTTCACCTTCAACAACCAGTTTTTCATCCAGACACATGGAACAGCCATGGGGACCAAATTTGCGCCTCAATATGCCAACATCTTCATGCACAGGTTCGAACAAGACTTCTTCACTGCACAGAATCTTCAACCGATGCTGTACACTAGATACATCGATGACATTTTCTTCCTCTGGCCTCATGGTGAACAATCACTGAAACAACTATATGATGATATCAACAAATTCCACCCCACCATCAGACTCACCATGGACTATTCCCCAGAATCAGTTGCATTCTTGGACACACGCATCTCCATTAAGGACGGTCACCTCAGCACCTCACTGTACCGCAAGCCCACAGACAATCTCACAATGCTCCACTTCTCCAGTTTCCACCCTAAACATGTTAAAGAAGCCATTCCCTATGGACAAGCCCTCCGTATACACAGGATTTGCTCAGATGAGGAGGATCGTGACAGACACCTCCAGACCCTGAAAGATGCCCTCGTAAGAACAGGATATGGTGCTCGACTCATAGATCGGCAGTTTCGATGCGCCACAGCGAAAAACCGCACCGATCTCCTCAGAAGACAAACACGGGACACAGTGGACAGAGTTCCCTTCGTCGTCCAGTACTTCCCCGGAGCGGAGAAGCTACGACATCTTCTCCGGAGTCTTCAACATATCATTGATGAAGACGAACATCTCGCCAGGGCCATCCCCACACCCCCACTTCTTGCTTTCAGACAACCACACAACCTCAAACAGACCATTGTTCGCAGCAAACTACCCAGCCTTCAGGAGAACAGTGACCACAATTCCACACAACCCTGTCACAGCAACCTCTGCAAGACATGCCAGATCATCGACATGGATACCATCATCACACGTGAGAATACCATCCACCAGGTACATGGTAAATACTCTTGCAACTCGGCCAACATTATCTACCTGATACGTTGCAAGAAAGGATGTCCCGAAGCATGGTACATTGGGGAGACCATGCAGACGCTACGACAACGGATGAATGAACATCGCTCGACAGTCACCAGGCAAGACTGTTCCCTTCCTGTTGGCGAACACTTCAGTGGTCACGGGCATTCAGCCTCTGACCTTCGGGTAAGCATTCTCCAAGGCGGCCTTCACGACACACGACAGCGCAGAGTCGCTGAGCAGAGACTGATAGCCAAGTTCCGCACACATGAGGACGGTCTCAACAGGGATCTTGTGTTCATGTCGCACTATCTGTAACCCCCGTGACTTGCCTGGGTTTGCAAAACCTCACTTACTGTACTGTCTGGAGACAATACACATCTCTTTAAACTGTGATCAGTGCTCCTACCACTCACATTGTCAGCCACTTCAGGTCTTGAACAGCAGGTTAGGTGTAAGGATTCGCATTTTAATCAGTAATCTCTAAACTGTCTGTGCTTTATATGCTCTGTCTGAGGCCAGAACTCTCCATTCACCTGACGAAGAGGGTAACCCCTCGAAAGCTTGTGAGAATATTATCAAATAAATAGGTTGGACTAAAACCTGGTGTTGTCAGACTTTTTACTGTGTTTACGCCAGTCCAACGCCGGCATACCCACATCTTGGCAGTAATGTACATTGCAAGGTATGCCGAGCCATGAGGTTACAGATTCTGCCTGAATACAATTCAGTCGCTGGTGATGGCCCAAAGCACCTCATGGATGCCCAGCCCTGAGTTGCAGGATCTGTTTGAAATCTAACCCTTTGAGTATGGTGGTAGTGCCACACAACACAATCGAGGGTATCCTTAATGTGAAGATGGGGCTTTGTCTCCTTCACTGTTAGTGGTTACTCCTACATGGACAGATGCATCTGCGATAGGTAAATTAGTGGGGATGAAGTCAAGTTGTTTTTCCTTTCTTATTGATTCCCTAACCACCAGCCGCAGATCCAGCCTAGCAGCTATGTCTCTTGGGACTTTGCCAGCTTGGTCAGTAATAGTGCCATCAAGTAACTCTTGGTGGTGGATTTTGAAGTTCCCACTCAGAGTCTATTCATTGTTCTTGCCATCATCAGTGCTTCTTCCAATTGGTATTCAACATGGGAGAATGCCGATTCACCAGCTGAGGGAGACAGTATGTGGTAATCAGCAGAAGGTTTCTTGATCATATTGACCTGATACATGAAACTTCATGAGATCCAGAGTTAGTGTTGAGGTCCCCCAGGGCAACTCTGCCCCCACTATGCACCCATCACTAGTAGGTCTGTCCTGTCTGTCTTGTAGCCAGAGTGCCTGACACTCACTTATCAAAGCAAATCTTCAGTGGAGATTTGAATTTCAGGTGCACTGTCATGGTGGTTAAAGGCAGAGCTACAAGAACATTCTGAACTCTTCACAGCAGCTTGCTATTGACCCTAAATCCCAGGAGAAGCTAGCCCAGGATCACTGTGCCTCATGGAACCAAATATGTGCAGCCTCCTTCAAAAGCACATTATAGGCAGAGAGAAAATGCAAGGAGAGGACATTCTGAGCCAGCAACTCATTCAAAACTCAATTGTCTCTGGTATCCTATTTTAGGGCAGGATTCTGTCCTATTTTAGGGCAGCACAGAGGCACAGTGGTTAGCACTGCTGCCTCACAGTGACAGGAACATGGGTTCGATTCCCAGCACTATCTGTGTAGAGTTTGTACTTTCTCCTTATGTCTGCATGGATTTCGTCGGGTACTCCAGTTTCCTCCCACAGTCCGAAAGATGTGCAAGGTAAGTGGATTGGTCATGCTAAATTGCCCCTTAGTGTCCCAAGATGGGGGGATTAGCAGGGTAAATACATTGGATTATGGAGATAGGGCCTGGGTGAGATGATCTGTCAGAGAGCTGGTGCAGACTTGATGGGCCAAATGCCCTCTTTCTGCGCTACAAGGATTGTATGATTTATAGCTGAACCTTCACTGTGTAGATCAGCCCCAACAATCACCTATGTACCCACCAGAACCCAACCAAACACTCCAGATGATGGGCGTGGTCACCTTTCCCTCAAAGGACAAACATTACAAATGGTCCCAGTTAGTATCATCGTAGATTTTCTTACCCATTCTAAGCCATGTTTTTGATGGTTACAGGTCTGTGTGATGCTGAAGTCACAGATAACAAATGCAGCTATTAACAGGACTATTCGTATCTGTAAAATGAAAAGACAATTTAACTTCTCAGGTTTAGGTTTTTCATTCAAACTGAAAACTGGAAGATAAAGGAGTTTTAACAGAACTGAACAAATAGATGAAAGAAAGAGAGGTAATTGATAAAATGCCCGCATCAGATTTGTTGAAATGCTTGGAAGAGGTGAAAATGATGATGATCAAAACCATTAAAAGAATAAAAAGCTGTGTAAAACATAAGAACAGTTGAAGCAGAAAATAAAGGAGACACCGACCAGTAATCTTTCAGGTCAGTGTTCAGATGAAAGCTGTTCACTTATCATTTCTCTTTGCAGATGTCGGCAGCACTGCTGAATCTCTGTCGCTCTTTCTGCTTTTGCTTCAGATATCCAGCACTTGCAGTCCTGTTAAATGGGCTGGAAGTGGGCAATGTTACAGAGTTGGAGGTGGCCAGCCTTTGAAAGAGAGATGTGGATTTCAAAGTTCAATTTGGGACCAGATGGGATGCAGAGATGGCAAACTGTGTGGATCAACCTGAGACAATGACAGAATATGAGATTTACTTCCTCCTGCCTGTGGAAAGTGCCACTGACTACAGGGCAGTAAAAAGAGTCACTTTACCTTGCGTATCAGTTTATGCTGGAGACAGACAGCTAGATATTTTGTACCCTCAGAAAATGGCCTGATCAGAAGTATCTGGAACTTGAAAGGCTAATCCTGTTTGGCCCTCCATGAAGCAGACAGGGACACCATGTTAAAGGAACAACAATGGGCTAGTCTTCCAAATACAAGAATTTAAAAATTCATTCTCAGAATTTAGGTGTTTGCAAAGCTATATATTGCCCATTCTAAACTGTATTGAGAGGTTACTGATTGTGGGGGGGGGGGCGGGGGGGGGGCGGTCTTTCGGGTCAAACCAAGTAAAGGTTACTGATTGGGTGAACAATGGGCATTGCATTGTATTAAATTACTTGCAAGAGAAAGAGCAATTAAGAATCTAGGAAACACAGTGGCGCAGTGGTTAGAATTGCTGCTTCCTGTGCCTGGAACTTGGTTTGATTCCCAGCTCGGGTCTCAGTGCGGAATCTGCACGTTCTCCCCATGCCTGCATGGTTTTCCTCCGAATGCTCCGGTTTCCTCCCACAATCCAAAAGTTTAGGTGCATTGGCCACGCTAAATTCTCCCTCACTGAACAAGCGCTGGAGTGTGGTGACTAGAGGATTTTCACAGCAACTGCATTGCAGTTGTAATGTATGCCTACTTGTGACTAATAAATCAACTTTATTTTATTTTACTTTATGTAAATTCCAGCTTTTTCCAACTGGATTCAAATTCTCAAAATACAATGGCTGGATTTCAATATGTGCACTGGATTACGATCCCAAGCTTCTGGAATCACGCGGCTATTAGTATGAGCAGTGCACCACCATGTATCTTGATATGCCTAAGTTTGATAAAGTTTTACTCTGCATGGGAAATCTGGCTGCAAATATCTCAAAATCAGGCTTCCAGTTGAGTTCTCTATTCTTGTGATCAGGCTACTGAATTGCCGAAAGGAGTGGTGTTTCATCCAATCAATTTTTTTTGTGTACGGAGCCGCTGATAACTGTTTCAGTATATACTGTGTCACAGTCAAAATCTACGGAATAAGTAACTGGTTGAAATATAAAACTATATACAAATACCGGATAACTATTAACAAAACGCAGATGCTTGAAGTACACAAAGCACTCCAAGAAGATCATTGATGCAGAAAATCAGTTTATTTACAACAGGCAATGAAGTGTGTCACGAAGTAGTATGACATGCATTAATGCCCATGATTTCCCACATCAGGAGTTTCTGATCATGGCCATGCCATGAGGCAGATGCACCAACAAGATACTCAACACTTGCCCACAGGGAGGGGAAAGAAAATTAGATGACAGACAACCCAGGGCTATTCTCGCAAACCTCCCGGAGGTTTGGATCAAGTGTGCTGTTGACGGAACTGTGGCAGCGGAATGCCTGCCAGCCTTGCAGGGTGGTAGCTAATGGTTCATGGCTCAGGAGGACGCGAAAGGGATAGAGCAAAAAAAACAAAAGTCATTTTCCAGTCTCAGGGACAAGGTCACCAAAGATATACTGGCAAAGTTAAAACGCTTCAAAGAGTTGGAGGAAGTTGAATCGGTTTTATACTGGGGTGGGGGAGGCTACACAGAAAGTGGTCCAATTGACACTCTAGAAATTAAAGTAAATTTAAAATAGCACGACGCTGTCAAATCGTTATTAAGACTTCCTCGTGTTTGATTATCTCTCGGCATTGTCGGTAAAAATGTATTTTTATTATCAACTCAATACTTTGCTAATTTAGCTTTTGCTTTGTCTCCCACGCTTCTCCACGTGCAAGTTATTTTAAAATAAGTAAAAGACAAAGTGGAAGAAAGGAAGCAAATCAAGTTCATTTCTCTACAGAAGGAGCAGTTACTCGGTGAAATAAATAACACTCCTGAATACAGACTAATAATAGCTGCAGTTTTTATTTCTCATCCGTAGACGTGGATTTTGAAAATAAATTAATAAGGTGGGAAATATAACTGTCTTCCAAAATGCGGACTTTTTAAATCATTGTTCTGCATTGTACATTTCATTTATGGGTGCAATCTTCCCCAAGTGTTATTTTTTATCCTTTTATTTTCTGTAGGACAGCATTAGAGTGAGTTAAATGCGTGACTGGATTAAACAATTAGAACAAAGAGTTCAACGTTGTTCACCCAATCTCCTTCCTGCTTTTTCATTATTATTTCACTTTTATTGGCTGTGCTCCAGAATGCAGGGAAAAGTACTCAGAAATATATACTTAATTATTGAAGCATTAGTGGTTCTGTTATTGTTCTTGCAGATCATTTGCAAAAAGAGATCACCTGTCTGAAATGGACATTCATTCTGCTATTACTTCAATTATGTCAAAGGGAAATGACTGACACAAATGGAAGTTGCAGCACTTAAAATGGAAATAAGATAAAAATGATATATATGCATTGTAAAAATATAAAATACTGTTTAAGTTGATACATTCCAAAGTCATTTCTTTTATGAAGGGACATAAGGAGTAATTTTCCACTTTTGCTATCCTGGCAAAGAACTGTGCACGTTAGCAACAAATAAAAGAATACTGGTAAGTGGAGGTTAGCATGCCCATTACACAGCCTGTCTGTTTTATACCCATTAATTTTAATGGATGGAAATTTGGGCTGCCTGTGTAATGAATGCACTCTGCTGATATGCACTCCTCCACTGAGGGAGCAAATGGCAATTGGTAATTAGCTATAGACTACAAATGAACACAGGCATCTCTCTCCATTAGAGAGAGTCAATTAGTTATATGGCTTAAGGGACACCATCAAGCATGGGGCAAGTTACGGAGGCAGGCCTCCATGGATGACCACACCCAGAACAAGGTTTGAACCCCCAACATCAGTATAAATCTGCTCCATCTCTAACCATCCAGCCAACCAAGCAATCCAACGCCCACGAGAAAATTAACCATTTTTTTAATTCATTCATGGGACATGGACATCACAGGCCAGCCAGCATTTATTGCCCAACCCTAGCTGCCCTTGGAGCGCAGTTGAGAGTCAACTACGTTGCTGTGGCTCTGGATTCACATGCAGGCCATACCAGGTAAGAAAGGCAGATTTCTTTCTCTAAAGGGCATTAGTGAACCAGATGAGTTTTTCCAACAATCGACAATGGTTTCATGGTCATCAGTAGTTCTTAATTCCAGATTTTTTTTATTGAATTCAAAGTCCATCATTTGCCATGGTGGGATTTGAACCTGGGTCTGCAGAATATTAGCTGAGTTTCTGGATTAATAGCCTCATGATGATATCATTATTATCATCATCATTATTGCCTCCCCAATTGTTCTATTATGGTTTTAGTCTTCCTTTTGGTTTGTGTTTGCAATAAAGAGACAATTTAATTAAGAAGACCTAAGCCTCCTGTAAAGCAAAACTTTGTTCTTCCATAAATGATAAATGAGATAGTATGCTGCAGGATTTATAGTAATTCCATAATCACAGTATATGATGACGGGAAACCATGCAGGATTCCCAACATGATCTCCCAACTTCCTTTGAAAGCTGGTAAAATACCAAAGGGTTAGAACAAAGAGTTCAGAATAAAATCATTGCCTTTATTTGATAGAGAAACTAATTTGCAAAAACATAAATATAAAATGGAAAGTTGTCCTCAGTCTGTGCCCAGGCATGAAAGATTAAATAGGTACAGAAATTATTCAAGTATGTGGTTTTAAAGAAATCAGCCCAGATTTGCTTCCATTTAAGAAAAAAAAGAAAGAAGACTTTTGGACTACAGACAGTATCAAGTGTCTAGTGAATATCTAATTCAATATGAATGTAGCTGAGGGTACCTCTCAGCCATATATGAAATTCAAACATCTCATTATATAAGGATGGGTCAACACCTGAAGACTATGGAGTTTCTCAACTGTCTGTCTCCATGTTTCTTACTGGACAAAGAGAAGACCAAAACTCAACAGCCACAATCAACTTCCCATTATATCCGACCTAGATTGTGCCTCAGATTTTCTAACTGAGTTAACCCTCCAAACCCAGCTGGTTTCAACGGCTGCACTTTATTTTCCCAGGACCCAGCAAATCATCAGAACCATAAGTTGCTAGCCATTCTGAGAACCAGACTCTGAACATAGTCATCAAGCAGTCAAAGTAATTAAGCTGCTCCAGTTTCAAAGTTCACCTGAAAATCAATCTTCTAGATATCTGACTACAAGAAATCTCGCAATCTGTTGTGAACCCTTTTCTTTACAAGACTCTCACTTCCACTTTTAAACATCAAAACTATTACAGAAACCGTAGGCCTACGATGTGGGAGACCAGAAATCATAAATCAAAGACTGCTTTCACTATAATCTGTAAAAGTGAATTATCTTTATCTGTATTCATTGTGTGTGTGTGTGTGTATGTGTGTGTGTGTGTGTGTGTGTGTGTGTGTGACCAAGTGTTTGCTATTATTTAATTTTCGGTAACGGTGTGGGAATAAATAATCTTCTTTATTTTTAAACTCACAAGAAGCTTGCTGTTGAACTTTTTAACTGCAAAAACACACTCCAAGAGTAAGCAAAAACACACCTATTTTCAGACAAAACATACCGATTAAGGGCAGTAAGAAAACCAATACGTTCTGTCCATGGCAGAATACATAAACTATATACATATCTCTGAACTATGTAAGAGACTCTGTCTCACATGTTGCTTGAGGGATAAATGCTGTAGCCAATACATGGGAAAACTTCCCTGCTCTTCTTCAAGTTGCGCCATATGGGATCTTTTTGCACCCTATTGAAAGAGCAGTTATCACTTCTGCTTAAGGCAACATCTCTAACAGTGCAGCAGTCTGGATTTTGTGTCCAATTTTCTGGAGTGCAATCTGAACACACACCTCTGGACTTGGAGGTAAGAGTGCCACTAATAAGACATGTTATATGATTTATCTCCAGACTCAGAGGTAAGAGTGCCACTAATAAGCCATGTTATATGATTTCAAGTGTGTCAGAATGAAAATAAAACATGCACATCCAATGGCATTCAGTACCCAAAAGGGTTAATATTGTTTGATGCATTGACTCCTTATAAAACTCAGTAAGATACTAAACAGTGATTTCTTTTTAGCAATGATGGTCATTATAAAATAATAACATTTCAAGCTTGTGAAGTTACTTGCTGGTGAAATGATAATATTTTCCAGTTCATGGTAATGTTATATTGTACTTTGGGGGTTGGGGCAGAGGAAGAACTTTAATGGCTACAAATGCAAAGATATTTTACATTATTTAAACAGCAAACTAAAAGGGAAATAAAATAGCATAATGAAAAAAGCAATATCACACAGAAACACGTCAGGATTCATCTCACAGCAAAAGTCTAGGGTGTATTTCATCCAGTATTTATCAGAATGAGAAGAATGACATGGTCATTGTGGTAATATGCACAAATATGAACCAATGCACAAGTTGCCCATCAATTAGTATGACTTAAACAGTTATAAAGGAATAATTATATGCAAAAGAAATAATCCATTACAGCACGTGCCATTAGAGAGACTGTAAACTGACAAATCCTTTATGGCAAAGAGTATATATGCATGAAAATTATGTGTATTAGCTATTATGTGTATTCACTGGATCATCCAAAAATGTGTTATATCTTAAAGTTTTGTTCGCTGTTCCAAGATATAGATTTGAAAAGTAACTTTTCTCACTATGCATCTATGTCTTCATTTCAACTAAATATAAGTGAAAAAGGAGTCAATATCCAGATGCATGTCTTGGTTGGGTAAAGGGCAATGCAGGATACTGCATTTTCAGGCCAAAGATTTTTATCTCCTGGCTACATTATCATTTGATTAGCATGTCCGCCAAACATTTGCTTTTGGAATGGAAAGTCTTCTCACTTTCTGGTAAGATGAGACCTTGAAGGGTTTTCAATATGAAAAGAATTATTTTAAACTCAGTGGGCTGGATTTTATGTTTCACTGCTGGTGGGTTTGCAAGCTGGGGTTGCAAAAAATCCATCGAGTAGCCCTCCTGTCTGCTCCAAACCTGTTTGAAAATTTATTAGGTCCGGGGGAATGTTGGCAGCTTGTCTGTGCCTCATCCCACTGCTGTTGGTATTTTACCCATGGCAGGATCACGCCATTCAGGAAAGCGACGAGCAAGGAAGGGAGTTTCCCTAGCAAGCTTCTGGAACCCTTTAGAGACACACTCCCCAAGGTCCAGCTTTAATGCTCTCCAAACTTCTTGGGTCCAGCCACCCCACAGCTTTCACCCCTTATCAAGAACCTCGAACCTGGACTTATTTGGGCTCCTTGACCGGGTGGAACTGCCTGTAATCGGAGCAATGGCCACCATTCCTGGCCAATGTTACTGGGCTACCAGCTTTGCAATTAGTTGAGAGTTCTCTAAGATGGGATGTCTTTGGAGAAAGAGGCTGCATTTTGCCTTAAAGTAATGAATGTTTCTCCCAGTGTTAAATTGTTGCAGAGCAGCACTGGGGAGACAGGAATCATGGTGAACTGTAAAATCCAGCCCAATGAGGTGGGGGATGAAAAGACAGTGGTAGGTCAGAAAACACTGAATTAATAACCAAACAAACATTAGTATAGGGTGCGACACAAGTGATTCAGTTTTGAGTTTGTAAAGGATTGAAGATGATACACAAACAAGGAAGACATGGGAAAAATCAAATCCAGAGGTGATAAAAGTGAGATAAAACATTCTTTTTCTCGAAATGAGGGTTGTGGGCAGGGAATGTTGTGGTGGTACAAATTGGTCATGGGGCCGGGATTTCAGGCCATTCACACTCCACCTCCGTTGCAGGAGAGAACGGAGAATCTGGCACTCAGCCAAATCTCTATTCACTGCAGCAGAACCAAAAAAATCCCACCAGTGTGAACAGCTGGAAAATTCTGCCCAGCATGTGGAGTTTGGCATTCAGGTCTGGGTCAAATGAGTTCTCAAGGTTTTGCACCAACTGATTAAGTTTGAGGAAGTGGCTGGTAGGTGTTTATTTTTCTCTCCCAGAAATACATAGGGAAATGGGTAAATATTGACCAGGGAACAGGGACTAAAACCAATGGCTTCTTAATGTTTTGTTGCAAGAAATTCTGACTAATTCATAACTTATGCTAGTCACACATTATGACAGCTTAGAAGTGAGGTTAATGCAAATAGTAAAGTGTTGTATTATATTGTTGGCTGTACCTCAATTTGAGGATGACCTCTAATCAGGATCGAGAGTATGTGGCACAAATGAACCAACTGGCGAACTGTGGTCAGACACACTACACTGCAAGTCCCTGGTGACATCCCCTGTTTTAACATCCTTTTGATTTGATTTATTATTGTCACGTGTATTGGGATACAATGAAAAGTATTGTTCCTTGTGCACTGTACGAATAAAAACATACTGTTCATCGAGTACATACGGGAGAAGGAAAGGAAAGGGTACAGAATGTAGGGTTACAGTCATAACTAGTCTGCAGAGAAAAATATAGATTGAAATAGAACGTTATTAGATAGTTTAAGAGAGTTAGAGTTAAATTTTAAGAGCATAGAATAAGTGTAAAAGATAGAATTAAAGGGTATGCTGGGGACAGCTTGCAAGAAGCTGCCACACTCCAGCGCCATCTTGAATCTGAATGGGATCCCTATTTTGTTATCATCTCGGGTGAAGAAGATTGAGCTGGCTCCCCTTCTTTATTCAGCCACCATGGTCACAACAAAATTATAACGGATTCTTTGCCCCTGTGGATATCCTTTCCCCGTCCAAATGCATTTGTTTTTTAAAAGAAGCCATTTTAAACAGGCTTTCTTGAGTCTATGAAAGGGTACATTTATTAGTTCATTAAAAACCTGAGGAAAACAATACACACAAACTCACACTGATCAGAAATAAGAAGTTCAAAGTCCAGATAAAGGTTAAAAACAAGTATACGAATCAGTCCTTGGCTTGTCTGAGCATGTAGATGGCAATACGTTGCGGCCATTAATTTGGGTGATTCCGATAGAGATGACTTTGGTAGATTTGCAGTTGGTTTGGCAAAATTAGAATCTGCTGGATGGCTGAGAGACTGCCCTATTTCCTGTAGTAAAGTTAAAGCTAAAGATTATTTATTAGTCACAAGTAGATGTCTTACATTCACACTGCAATGAAGTTACTGTGAAAATCTCCTAGTCACCACAATCTGGCACCTGTTCGAGTATACTGAGGGAGAATTTATCATGACCAATTCACCTAATGTTCGGACTGTGGGGGGAAACCGGAGCACCTGGAGGAAAGCCAACCAGACACAGGGAGAATGTGCAGACTCCATACAGACAGTGACCCAAGCCAGGAATCAAACCTGGGTCCCTGGTGCTATGAAGCAGCCGTGCTAACCAAAATGCCACCATGCTGCTTGATTACGGCTTTCGCTGAACTTTGCCCACAGCAACAGAGAATGTGAGAGACTTTGCCTGCTTGTCTTTGCATGGGTGGCTGGCTACTGTTTTTATTTCTGTGTCACTGGTACACCTGCATATTAGCACTCTGAGATCAGGTTTCCAGCAAGTTTTTTTTTAACCCATTTCCATGTGTATTCCTGGAAGGGAAAAGAAACAAATATGTCATTCACCCAGAATCCATTTTTTTACCTCACCATTTCCACATTCTGAGGTATAACTCAACAGGAGATTTTAAAAAATTAATTCATGGAATATGGCCTTTGTTGGCTGGCCAGCATTTATTGCCCATCCCTAGTTGTCCTTGTTCAGAAGGCGGTTGCGTGTCAACCACACTGCTATGGCTCTGGTGTCACATGTAGGCCAGACCAGGTAAGGACAGCAGATGTCCTTTCTTAAAGGACAATAGTAAACCAGATGGGTTTTTCCAACAAGCGGCAATGGTTTCATGGTCATCAGCAGATTTTTAATTCCAGATATTTGTTATTGAATTCAAATTCCACCACCTGCCATGGTGGGGATTCAAATCCAGGCCCCCAGAACATTAGCTGAGTTCCTGGAATAATAGTCTAGCCATTGCCTACCTTTTGGATAGCTGCTGGAATGTGCTAATCAGTTTCCATTGTCCCTTCAAACAAAGAACAAAGTTCAATCTTTTGTATTTCGTCTCTTTCTGAAGTAGGCATCAAAACATTTTAGGTGCAGTGTTCCATGTTCCCTTGGGAATTGTCAGTCAAGTATAATCCATGGAGGAACGTTCCAGCAAGTGGTTACTTTACCAGCCATCTTTTGCTCAGTGTCTCTGACTGTATTTCTTTTAGAAAATACATGTCTTCCTTAAAATGTTCAATATTTCCATAAATAATTCAGGGCAGTAATCCACTATTGTGACACTTCACCCACACAGCAAAGGTAATCTCATTTCCTTACCAAGGGAGAAAATTATAAAACAACAAACACTCACACTTACATTCATTTAATTATCCTTGGTTAATGCATAGTTAACCCTAAAGTGTTTTTGGCCCTAAATAACCTGCTCATATAGAATCTCTTTATCCTCTCTGGTTGCCATTCTACAAGAAGAACATGAGGGTTTTGGAGAGAGTACAGAAAAAGTTTACCAGAATGCAGCCTGGTTTGGAGGGTATTAGCTACGAGGAGAGATTGAATAAATTGGGATCGTTCTCACTGGAAAGATGAAGGCTGAGGGATGACCTGATAGAAGTTTATAAAATTATGTGGGGCACAGATAGGGTGAAGAAGTGACAATTACAAGAGGGCACAAGTTAAGGGTAAAGGGGGAAAGATTCAGCGGAGATGTGCAGGGGAAATTTTTTACACAGAGGGTGCAGGGGGCCTGGAATGCATTGCCAAGTGAAGTGTTTGAGGCAGACATGTTAACGGCATTTAAGACTTATTTGGATAGATACATGAACAGATAGGGAATAGAAGGATACTGGCGGTTGGTCTAGATAGGACAACATAATTGGCACATGCTTGGTGGGCAGAAGAGTCTATTCCTGGCTGTACTGGTCTTTATTCTTTATTCTTTGTATTTACAGATTAGCTTGGTATCAAGTTTTCAAAGTTGCCTGTAGTCTTATAGTGGCCTGTGGTCAGTAACCCTGTGTCTGTCACTTACTGTGACACTAGGCTAGGTTACCATCAATGGGGTTTGAGAGCTTTACCTGGCTGTTAGCTCCCAGATTGTTAAAAGCCGCTCTAGATCAAACTATGCTTCTTCCTAACCTCACGCTGTCATTCACAATGGCTGTTACTATGCAAATTTCTTAGGTTGTTGGGCAGAGCTGTGTCTATCAGGCTAAACTCTTTGCTTATCTATGTGACACATGAATTTACTAGCTCAACTCCAGGCAGTTTACAGGTCTAATTGCTTGGAGATCAGTTGGTTGAGCTTTAACTTTCACTCCCTCTAGGGATTCTGCTTCAGTAAGATTCTTTCTGGTTGCATCACAGCTTGGTATAGCTTCTGCTCTGCCCAAAACTACAAAAAGGAACTACAAAAGGTCATGAATGTAGCCCAATCCATCACGCAAAACAGCCTCTCATCCAATGACTGTCTACACTTCCTGCTGCCTCGCCAAAGCAGCCAGCATAATTAAGGACCCCACACACTCCGGACATTCTCTCTTCCACCTTCTTCTGTCGGGCAAAAGACGCAAAAGTCTAAGGTCACATGCCACCAACTCAGGAACAGCTTTTTCCCTGCTGCTGTCAGAGTTTTGAATGGACTTACCTTGCATTAAGTTGATCTTTCTCTACACCCTAGCTATGACTGTAACACTACATTCTGCACTCTCTCCTTTCCTTCTCAATGAACGGCATGCTTTGACTGCATACTGCGCAAGAAACAATATTTTTCACTGTATACCAATAAATGTAACAATATTAAATCAAATCAAATTTTAATCAGAACTATTTTGATTAAGATCTTTAGCAACCTCTTATACTTTTTTTTCCTGCTCTTCATTTTCCCATGCAAGTTTTCTTTTAAGTTCTATTTATTCTAATCCAGGCTTTGCGTTCTCTTGCTTTCTAATTTCTCTTGTTTTGTCTTTGTCTTGGGCTGAAACTTATAGTCTTTGCTGTCCCGAGAATGGAAATTTATGGCCAAGGTCAATGGAGCTTTCAGTGGTCCATCAAATTGTCCGTGTTGCCCATGACAAGTCCTGTGATAGGCAGGACTGGAAAATTTACCCCTCTCTTGCAATTCAAGCCTCTTTGGTTCCATCTTTTTTACAAGTTCAAGCTGCTTCATTTCAACTGAAGTCTTACTATCTCCAGCTGTGAGACGTCAAGTACAAGTGTCTCTTCCAACTTTCCAAAGCTGGCTAAAGGTATTAGCCCAAATCAACATTACAACATTCTGCTTTTATTTCCACCTGCACTTTTTCTGCTAACTCTCTCAGCTTGTGACACCAGTGGCACAGTGGTTAACACTGCTGCCTCACAGTGCCAGGGACCTGGGTTCAATTTCAGCCTTGGGTCACTGTCTGTGTGGAGTTTGCACATTCTCCCTGTGTCTGCATGGGTTTCCTGCAGATGCTTTGCTTTCCTCCCACAGTCCAAAGACGTGCAGATTAGGTGGATAGACCATGCTGAATTGTCCCTCTAAGACAGGAAGATTAGCAGGATAAATATATGGGGACACAGGGTAAGGTCTGGGTGGAATTGTTGCTGGTCCATGCTTGATGGGCCGAATGGTCACTTTCTGCATTGTAGGGATTCTATGATTTTAGTCATAAATTTAATATACTCCATAGTCACATCTTTCATTCCCAGAAAGGTCTTGGCAAACGCCAAAGCCATTTTGCATTCCAACCACCTTAAAATCCCTCATCACAGAGCCCCAGAGACCCTTGTTCTTTCTATACTCCTATACTTTGGATGCACAAACTCCAAATGGATCAATGAATTTTAGTAATCCCACAAAGAACCCATGCACATTTGTTATAACCAGTCTCCAGATGAGATCCCCAAATTTGTTATGACCACTGTAGATGTGAATCACTGAACAAACCACATTAATGCAAAAATTAACATACAGGTGCAGCAAGCAAGTAGGAAAGCAGATTGACGTTTACTGCAAAGTGATTGGAGTGCTGGAATAACAAATTCTTGCTAGAGTTTAAAAAGTTTTGATGACACCACAGGTGGGATTTTATGGCTTCGCTCGTCCCGAGACCAGAAAATCCAACCTGAGGTCAACAGATCTTCCCATTGTCCGGCCTTGCCCGCTCCAATTCCTGGTAGAATTCTGCTGCACAGCTGGACTGCTTTGCATAGTTTTAGTCATCACATTTAAGCAAAGATATGCTTGAATTAGAATGTTCATTAAATTGGTCCCTGGGGTAAGGGGATTGTCCTTGGGTGAGAAGCTGAGCAAATTGAGTTAATGTTCTCTGGAGTTTAGAAGAATCACCGAATCACTGATCTCACTGAAACATACAATATTCTGAAGTATTGTTGAACACAATGCTGGGATATACAGGCTTTTGGTCTCTTGGGGAATCAAGAGATATGGGGAATGGGAGTTAAGTGGAGTTTGAAGCGCAAGATCAGCCATGGTTGTATTGAGTGGTGGAGCAGGCTCAACAAGCCATATAGTCTAATCCTGCTCTTACATCTTGTATTCTTGTGTCCATGTGGGTTGGTGGTGAGCTTTTGGTGTGCTCTGTTGAACCACAATGACTGGGACTATCTTGTCACTATAGCCTTTGCAGCTGTTGAGATTTCTCTTGCCAGTTCTGCTACTGAGGACTTTTTAAGATCACACGTTGGCACCTCCCCTGGATATATATGAAAAACTGACCAGAGATGAAGGCAACAAATAGGATGGGTTGCAAAAGACAATTTTACAAAAGAGAGGAATATTTACCTCCTCTTGTGGGAATGCCTCCACCACATGGACTTCAACAGCTCTAGACTATGGACCGCCATCATGTTCTCAAGGACTCAGGATGAGCAATTTATGTTGATTTTGCCAGAAATGTGGATATATATATATAAAAAGCTCAACACAAATACTGAAGCTAGAATGTATTGTTGGAAGCCATGGAGATGTGAATAGTTTATTGCACTTTTTAATAAAAATGGCACCTATCGAATAGTTTAGTGTGTTGCAATATTTTTTCAAGCCAATATCGTCAGAAACATACAGGATGTGCAATGTCCCTGAACATGAACTGTGCAAATATGAATGGGCTAAATAAAGTAGGGTAACAATTAATCAAAAGAGAGTTTCAGTCAAGGTCTTTTCATTGATAACATCTACAAAGGAAAATGACAAACACTTTATTTAATTGTCACCAGAACTTTATTTATTAGGCTGATTATGTCTCCAATATGAGAAAGTAATGGATTTCTTAAATTAATAACATTTCTGTTCAGAGAATTTATTATATCCTCACAGTGACCTGTTTTGAAAATTTTTGAACATTCAGATCTATTAATCTTTGACTCATACACAGTTGTGTTTACAAGAATATTTTTCCATTTCTATGATCCAACTCATGTAACACAATAGACCTTTTTTTGCTAAAGTCTTCTGACATCATACAATCTTTGATAAACATAGATTTTAATGGCTACTTTACTAAGACAGAAACAATTAAAATATTTAGCTTAAAAATGCATTTATTGTTCCTAAGAAACAAAGATGACCCGTTGGATGAGAGACTGATTTGTGCAATCTGCTTTGTTGAATTTTAAATCCATTTCAGAATTTTTAGCCTATTAACAATGGTGCACAATGAGGTCATTCATATCAAATGGCAAGTATTTTCCTCACCCTCCACTTTGGCCTGGGCACAAGTTTAGTCAGGATTGTACCTAATTTTAGAAAATGCAATTTATGTTCTCAAATGATGGTCAGCTGGATTAGATTGTGAAGGGCTTGCTAAGTTACTTGATTGTGCATCATTTGCGAGGTAGGTCAATGTCAGCCTTGGCTGAAGAGTTTTCTAAGTTTGAGTCCCTTAAAGTGCCAAAGTGAGAATGACGTAGCACCAAAATGCCATTCAGCCCATTTTCCCTGTTCTAGACATTGTGTGAAGGGTGAGAATGAAAGAAGGAGGAAGAGTTTGTGAAAAGGGATATAGGTTTAGGTGAACAATAAAGCCACTAATTCTAAACAGGGAAAATGGCCACTAAAGCATCAATAAAATAACTATGATAAAAGTTATGGTAAGAGAGGATTTGGAGACTGGGCGGGGAATTTTTCCATCCTGCCCACCATAGAATTGTAGCGGGCGGGGAGTGAACCATGCAAAGCTCCGTTGACCTTGGGCAGGATTTTCCGGTTTTTGGATGAGCGCAGCCAGAAAATGCCGTCCTGGAGATATGATAAAGATTGCCAATAAGGACAATTTTTTTTCTTGTATTCTATACCAGAATGTGAGCTGTATTAGAAACAGCTTCCCATATATGTGAATATCCTTTAAATTCCAATTCTTTCCAAAACCTTTTTGAAGAGAGTTAAGACCTGTCGAAGAGAGCTAGACAAAAAAAAATGAAAAGAACTTGGGGAATATACATGTGTGTGAAAGAGAAAATGAACTTGTACCTGTGTAAAAATATATCACACTCTCTAAAACTTCTTCATGAAAGTTTTGAGACCGTGTAGACATTTTCTTTATTATCATAAACTAATTATAATGATAAAAAAGAAATCTGTGTCTTGACCTCTGAAGCATGAGAATATCTTGGCAATTCATCAGTGATGGCAGAAATACATCATTGGTAAGATTCAATTGGCTCAGCAAGTAAAGAATCACTGGGTCACTTTCAATGTAGAAATGATATTCTGTATACTAACAACAGAATTACTGTGTAAACTAGAATAAAGATCAGCTTATTGCGGTGTTCTCGGAATTATATATTAAGCAACTTCACGGTTGTCACTGTCAGTTATTATACCCTTTCATGAACATCATTGCAGCACTATTTTCAAATGCTATTAACCTTCTCCTCTCAGCATCCACAGTCTCCTCGGCAGTGTAGATGCAATGGAATGAGTTATTGATTTAATTTTTTTCAATTCAGAATTGTAGTTAGTGCATATTATGTAAAGCAAAAGGAGGTAGTGGAAGGAGTTGAAGGCTGCAATTCAATCATGGGGTACATCTGATGTTTGTGAGTAGCACAAAGTACACTCCCATCACTTTTAATATCATTACTCCTTTATTCAAATTGAGCCTGATAACTCTTTGCACAATCAGTATATCTGCATAATTAACTTTGTTTGCTTATGTTCACTTGGTCATTGTCTCACCTATTTTAAAGACTGAATGTACAAGTCCTTATGTTAATACACATTGATTGTAATTAACAGCAAGTTTACTGGATTCTTTCAGACTCTTTTCAAATATGCATAAAATGGCATCAGTGCAATATCATCCAGAACATAAGAACATAA
This sequence comes from Carcharhinus amblyrhynchos, assembly GCF_965287045.1. Classification (NCBI taxonomy): domain Eukaryota; kingdom Metazoa; phylum Chordata; class Chondrichthyes; order Carcharhiniformes; family Carcharhinidae; genus Carcharhinus; species Carcharhinus amblyrhynchos. The sequence continues at coordinate 101,693,316 of NC_137329.1, forward strand.
GAAATAGGAGCAGGAGTAGGCCAACAATATCTTTTTATTGCTGTAACTATTAGTCAGGGCCTATAATGAAGCTACATATCATTAAAAAAGTATGGTCAATTTTCAAAGTAGTATTAAATATGAGGTGGATAACATCAAGCCTCTCCCAAGGCTTATTGAATTTGTCTTGTCTAGATCAATGTTACCTCTTGTAAATATACTGATGTGCAGCGATGCAAGTGATGGGGATCACCTGGCATTGACAGTGCTCCAAAGGGAAAGCAGACTTAAAGTTTTGTTACATATTTTGCTCATGTTCCCGACTGTAAGTTTGGTGCTGTCTATCAATAGGCAGTTGTTCCCAGTTTCAGTCTTACGGCAAAACCATCCAGCCTGAAATTAGGAAATAGATTCCAAATTGATTTAGGGCCAGTTGGCACCTTTGAATGAGAATCGGATTAATAAATATTGAGAAAATAGATTAAGGGTTATTGAGACCCTTAATAACACAATTCAATTATTTTTCAGGGCAAGTCGGAGAAGAGGCATAAAGGCTAGTAATGGATGCACATTGCAAAGACCTCCCTTCCTTCAGAGTCTGCCTATTCCCACAAATGGGCTGACCTTGCAAAACGATGACAGCTCAGCTCATTACAATATTTAAACGTGGCATCTAATATTTTGCTCAGAGATGGGAGATCACCAAGTTTGCAGGGTTGGAATTTCCTACACCAGAAGTTCATAAATGGTTGCTGCCACTTTGACAGCATACTGTTTTTGGGGACGGGTGTGGCGAGACAGAGCAGAGAACAATGACTTCAACCTTTGGAAGCAAAACCATGGGGAACAAGTGAATTTGGTTGCCTTAAACCTATCTCGCAGGGGTGAAAACATGACAAAGCAGTTGATGAGGTTAACCCATTGCACTTGGTGTGCACTGAAAGCATTGATGGTGGTTTGCCCAGGCTAGGTAAAGGCTCAGGGTACACAATGAGATTAAACTGAGGCTTTACCTGATACAATTTTTCAAAGCCATCTTGGCCTTTTGGTTAAGATGAAGCCTTAGATCAAGCATGAGTGGGGGTGCAAAGCCTTATCCTGTCAGCTTAGATCTTGTTTGTCCCTCAAGTGGGGACCATGAATTGGATTAAATTTGAATTGGGTTTCTTGGTTGGAATAAAAGTACAAAAAGTTATGCAAAAAAAAAGTTGATTAAAAAAAGTTCAGGCCCACCCTGGAGAAATTTTCCGCCTCTCCATTGCACTTCCTGACATTGCCATTTGTAATGGGCGTTGAGTTCTTCATGTACTTAAAAGGCACACCAGCAGAATTATGGGATTAGACCTAACAGCGTTGTATTGCAAATGGTCCTTAAGGAGACCTCCAAGCAATCAATGCTCAGCACATTGGGCACAGAACTGCCATCAGACTTTTGAATGGACCTACCTTGCATTAAGTTGATCTTTCTCTACATCTTACCTATGACTGCATTCTGCACTCTCTTGTTTCCTTCTCTATGAACGTCTGTATAGCATGCAAGAAACAATACCTTTCATTATATAATAATATGTGTGACAATAGTAAATCAAATCAAATCAAGCTATTACATCATTGGGCCCCTAGTGTTCCTTAAAGTAGCCATAATGAAATAATCTTGCAAAGACCCTGAATGATGACGGCTTGTTTCAGTTCATACTTGTGTTTTGTTCCAAACACCTTATGAATCCTAAAGAGGTACGAGCAAGAGCAGTTAACTATGAAATCATGCAGAAATATGGCCTCTTGGTAACTAAAAGCAAATAATCTTCATTAAATCCATATAATACGCAATCAAAATGAAACTCGGCAATGAAAACTCTGTATTTGAAAGCAAGTCTTTTAGAAATGATGAGTAAATACTTTTGCAGTGTTAGGTTTTGTCCAATCTGAATGTTTTAGGAAATATCTCCAGGGATGGCCAAGAGTTATTATTGATAATCAAAAATTATATTACAATGTATTTTACAAGGGAATTGCCATATTAAAGAAAGAAATTAAAAATGCAGTTTATGGAATAAGAGATTGTGTTTTTTTTCCTGAACGGCAGTAATTAGAACACTATTACAGCTAATTGTCAACTTAATTTACTACAAGACAATAATCAGGTAATTGTTTTAAGTAATAATGTTTGATGGGATACATATTGGTCAGGGTGCATGAAGATTTTCCCTAGCCCATTGCTGAATTATTAAAAATTCATTCATGGGATGTGGGTGTCGCTGGCTGGGTCAGCATTTGCTGCCCATTCCTGAGAGCATTTAAATGTCAACCACATTGCTATGGGTCTGGAGTCACATATAGGCCAGGCCAGATAAGGATGACAAATTTCCTTCCCTAATGAACATTAGTGACCCAGATGGGTTTTTATGATCGACAATGGTTTCATAGTCACCCTTAGACATCTAACTCTAGATTGTCATTGAATTCAAATTTCACTACCTGCCATGGTGGGATTCAAATGCTGGTCCCCAGAACATTACCCTGGGTCTCTGTATTACTAGTCCAGTGAGAATACCACTGCATTACCACCTCTCCCATACTGCCATTGGATCTTTTATATGTCTAATTTGGAATATGGCTCCTCCAGTCATGTTGTGTTGAAATGCCAGCCTTGATCTGTGGTCAGATCTCTGGAGTGGGTTCACACAACCTTCCAATTCAGAGACCAGAGTACAACCACTGAGCCACAGATGGACACCAGGCTGAATAGATTCTGGCCTTGTAGCTACTATTATTGACTAAGTGTATCTCCCTGGGGCTAGAGTGTAATGATTATAGACAAGTGCCCTATTCTCTGTGTTGGACAGTGTTCCACTGAGGTGGATAAAATATGTTTCTGATTTAACAGATGGACAGAATTAACAGCCACTGCTCCCTGTGTTCCCCCTCTGGGAGTTGTGGAACATTTGCACTGCTTGGTGAATATTTACATATTTAAACTTTGAACAGTGCCACTGAGGGGAAAAATTGATTTTTGAGTGTCTTTTCCACTGGCAAAGTGCCCAAGACCACAGCAAAAATTGTTGTCGCTGGATGAGTGAGTAATCACAATTAGACTGGCAGGTTTATTTTGGAAAGCGTATGTTTCTCAAATACTGAGTGCCCAGTTCATTGTGAAGTTCATGTGTGTAAAATAAAGCTTCCATGTTTTTGATGGAATCCACTGACAGTCATGATGACAGAGTACTGCTCTGCCAATAAATAAATTGATAAGCGTTGAATGCTCAGCCGAAACCACTGTCTGAGGAAACCACTGTCTGAAGAAAAATGCATTGAGGGAGGATTACTATGTGGTGAGTTACATTGTTCTGCTCATGGAAAAACTTTGCATCACTGGATTTCGTAGGTGAGTTTATTTGCTTGCCCAGTGTGGCTGTAATTGGCATAACTCTTGTATATAACTGGCGTAGTGCAGCATGGAAACTGGAGTGCTGCCGTCATAAAAACACTTCTAGCTTGAGACTGTGGGAAACCATGAGAGGAAGAAGCAATGCATGGTCCATTCATTGATTCGCAGATAATTTTGCAAGCAATTGCATTACTATTGACAAAATTATTTTTATAGCATGGACATCGCACTAAGGAAGCAATGGGACACCTAGCATATCCGTGAGGCTGCACATATGTACAATTTCATATTAGAATCATAGAATCCCTACACTGCAGAAGGTGACCATTCAGCCCATTGAGTTTGCACCAACAACAATCCCACCGAGGCCCTATCCCCATAACTCCATGTATTTACCCTGCTAATCTCCCTGGCACTAAGGGGTAATTTAGCATGTCCAATCAATCAAACTTGCATATCTTTGGAGTGTGGGAGGAAACCCACGAGGAGAGTGTGCAAACTCCACACAGACAGTGACCCGAGGCTGGAGTTGAACCTCAGTCCCTGGCACTGTGAGGCAGCAGTGCTAACCACTGTGCCATCATGCCACCTGTTATTATCTTCTTTATCTCCTTAATTTACTGTCAAGGAGGTAAATCACACACATTCTTATCTTCTACTCTCTTGCAGATGCACAACAGTGATTAAAGATGAAGGGGAAGATAGATGATGTTAAGAAGAATGAGAAGCGGTCAAGAAGAGATTTCTTTCTGGTTAATTATGACAATGGTGGTGAAGAGGATGATGAGGACTAGGCTACCCAAACATTCATGAAGTACAATCCTTCCCTGTGTTCCTCTACACTAAGTGTTTCCTTGGCTGACGGATTTATTTTCTCCGTCCCAGGCACCCATTCAGATATTTTACACACGGTAATTAGAACATTTAAGCAAAGGTGGGGTAACCAAGCCATTTACACAGCATGGGTTAACTAGAGGAGTGGGAAGTGGGCAAGTTACACACTTGTGCCAAAGAGAGACCAAGTTCCACAGAAGAAAGATACAAAGAAATAAGATGCACAGTGATTCTTCTCGCAGTAAATGCTCCCCGAATCTCCTTTGCTCCATCCAATGTTGCTTCTCCTGCACTTTCCCGGCAGGAACTTAAGGATGCCAATGGTTTCGGTTTGAACTCAGATGGATACTCAGATGAAAGGAAAATCTTTTAAGAAAATCACACAGGGAGATTGCAGCAGCTGACTGGTGTAACTCTTGAACCTACAGTTACCATGTGGCAACATCATGGAAATTTTGTCGTGGTTGGAGAAATCAGTGAGTGGCAACCTCACTACAACTTATTTAAAAGCAACTGGTGACTCCACCTCCTAAAGCACAGATTGTCTATCTATAGACATTAAGTGATAAATAAGAATGCCTCTAGATCCATAGCAAAGATGAATCTCAGGGCTTTCAGCGTCTAATATCACCATATGGGCACCAATAAGGACGGCATGATGGTACAATAGTTAACACTGCTGCCTCACAGCACCAGTGACCTGGGTTCAATACCAGCCTTGGGTGACTGACTGTCTGTATGGAGCTTGCACATTCTCCCCGTGTTTGCATAGGCTTCTTCCGGGTGCTCCAGTTTCCTCCCACATTTCAAAGATGTGCAGGTTAGATGGGCTAGCAATGTGAATTTACCCCTTAGTGTCCAAAGATGTGTAGGTTACAGTGGTTAGTGGTGCTAGGGAGTGGGGTGGGTCTGGGTAAGTTGGTCTGTCATAGAGCTGATGCAGACTCGATGGGCCAAATGGCCTCCTTTTGCACTGTAGGGATTGCATGAATAGACTACCAATCCTACTGACAAATGGGGCACAGATACAGGATCCATTTTAATGACAATAGCTTGAGTTCACCAGTCTAATACTGCAACTTCTTGGAACAGTAGTAACATGCCAATGATGTTTGGGAGACAACACCAGATTTCCAAGGAGAAAGCTCGGGAAATATATTGGAGCCTTTTGGAGAAATATATGGAGCATGAAAGGCCAGCACCGCTTAAAGTACTGGCTCTCTGAAAATGCACAAAAGTGAAAAAAGAAGCCATATGTACATATTCAGAGAAGTGGTGACAAAGAGCAGATTGATTGTGACTGCCTTGGAATTCATTCCAATAAACTTGAATGTGTATGATAAAACATATTGATAAAGAATAGAATCTTACAATGGAAGGTATCCATCTTTGGATGTTATCATCGCTGCCCGGATAAAGAGGACTGACGTGTTGTCATGTTGTGGAATGGATAGTAGATTGAGGGAATGTCCTTTTTTTCTGAACAGGAGCTGGGTGGGAGGTAAGGCACTGGTAGACAAAGATAGACACTGAAAGTTTTCATTTGATTGAGATTTGTTGCAAAGCCTCTTTTGCAGCAAATGTTGCCTGATCAAGGTTCCTTTTTTCCACTCTCCCTTGTTTTCTTCTCTGAATTAATAACATAAAAAGATATGTCCACGGAGGGCTTGTTGTAAGAAGCCCTGACTGTAGGTAAAAGGTGAAAGGTGGCAGGGCCCAAAAAGCTGCCTGACCCTGTCAGAAGCAAAACTGGAGGCAAGAGGGTTGCAAATAAATAACCCCAGTCTCAAAAATCAACATTGAGACTCTGTCTGGCAGTTGCTAAACCTCACAATTCCCATTCTAAATGACCAGATGTGAAAAAGTAAAAAGCATTAACAACATAAATCATATAATACAATTAATAGAGTTAAATATTTCAAGGTGCTTTACAGAACTGTTAGCAAATAAAATTTGACACAAGTCATGGAAAGAGATTTTAGGACAGAGGTGGGTTTTAAGGTACATCTCGAAGAAGGGAAAGGTTGATTGGCAGGGGGATTTAGGGAGGGATTTCCAGAGTTTAGTCCCGAGTGAGCTGAAGGCAAAGCTGCCCATTGTGGGGCGATGAAAATGAGGGAAGTTCTACCTTGGATCTGAAATGGCACTGACCCCTCCATGTTACCCTGAATAAATGGAAACAAATGAAACACTGGGCAAACAGCGAGAAGGTACAAAAGGCCAACTCAGGATCGATGGTGGGCGGAATTTTCCAAGTGTCGTAACGGCGAGAAAATGTGAGTCCTCCACACTGGTCTTTTGGGCAAGCTCCCCACTGCAATTTTCCTGCAGTCTGTCAGTTTTTTGACAGCGGGGTGTTTTGAGCTGGTACCGGGTAGTGGACATGGGGGGAATGGTGGGAGGCTCGTGCTCTGCGAGTGGCTTGGTTGCCTACACATGCCTGTGAATCTAGCTTTAGAGCGCTTGGGTGTCCCAATCTGCCACTGAAAACCAAGACACATCCTCCCCTCCCTATCCCCATGGTCATCGGAGCCCCCACCCTGCCCCTCTCACCTCCCCTTCCACCAGCAGCATTGTCAACCCGCCACACCGACAGGGGTTGCCAACATCAGGGCCCTCTTGATGTGTCCCCTGGCAGACCCGCAACATGCCCTCGCCACCACCCCCGTCATGGCGCCCTCCACAACCCACCCCTGCATGACCCCTCTGCTGACTCCTCCTGCACAATTCCAGTTGCACAACCACCCCTCCACTTGAACACCTTTCCCTACATAGGCCCCCTACACATAGAAACCACCCTTCCCCTCCATCATTGTGCACAGCGCTCCACATGCATAGTCCCCACCTCATCATTATGCATAACCCCCTCATTAGAACCCCATGCCCACTCAGGCCTCATCCCTTTGGCACAGCCCCAGAATACTTACAGTGCCCAGGTGGGCACTGCCAAGTAGGCAATATCCATTCCCTGCAGCATGACCAAGGTGCCTGGTCTCCTTGATGGAGGCCAGTAGTGATTCATGCCAGCATGATGTCAGCTGGTGAGGTGGGAAGCATCCAGGAATGGAGGAAGCAGCTATGCCAGACTCCCTAATGATATGGAGATCCAGGCAAATTTAAATATATTTTAAATATTTGTGTTCAACTAATGTGTTAAAACTTTGAGGAATTTTTATTGACTGAATTTAAACCAGCTGATATGATTATGTATGGCTGAGGGCAGAGGCGCAGAAAACAAACAAAAGTTCCCATTGAGTATAAAGAGCAACTTTTTAGTGTTTGAAATGCATGTACAGGTCAGATGATGGGTGTGAGACACAAGAAGTTGTGCTGGCTTCAGTGGACAAAGGTGATGTAATGTGGGATCAGATAGAGGATGAAGTCTCATTGATTCCAGAGCAAGTTCAAGGTAGAGTTTCCAAATTGGGACAAATCCAAAGTGGAAAAGTTAATGTAGTAATGAAAATATCCATGCACAAACAAGAGTATTGGTCAGGATTCAGTGAGGAAACTGAATGACTAAAGAAATTGAGTGCTACTGCCCTTGAAGGTAGGTTAGTCAGGGTTGAAATGGGGCTCATATGAGAAAAACAGTGACAAGAAAAGTTTATTTTGTGAGAGCAGAGAAACAAATGTCTTACCTTGATTCCTGGAGTTGTTTGGGTGTTCTTCAATCAACAGAGCATTTGTCACTGATGGGTGTCATATTAAAGTTTATTCATTAGTCACAAGTAAGGCTTACATTAACATTGCAATGAAGTTACTATGAAATTCGTCACAGTCTGGTGCCTGTTCGGATCAGTGCACCTAACCAGCACGCCTTTTAGACTGAGTGAGGAAACCAGAGGATCCAGAGGCAACCTACACAGACACTGGGAGAACGTGCAAACTCCACACAGATAGTGACTCAAGGCAGGAATCGAACCCGGATCCCTGGCGCTGTGAAGCAGCATTGCTCACCATTGTACTACGAGGCTGCTCCATATGGGAGACTAATCTAATATGGTTGGTGATGAAGGCAGGTTGCTGTAAAATTTGACGATTAAACAGACCAAGTACAGCACAATAAAAAAACACCGAAATTAGTAATTGGTTAAATGCATATATAAGGGTAATAAAACTGTTAATGGGGCAACTTCACACATTCTACTTCCTGTTTTCCCATCTTGATGAACGATCATGCAAGATAACCAATAAGTTTCAAAGAATGTCTCGAACATTCATTGTATTACACTACTCTTTCACACAGGAAAGCAGGATTGCCTTCTGTGTGACATGGTTGGGTTATGGGTGTTGGAGGCTGGGACAGGGGGAGTTGTGCAGGGGTGAGGCAGTGGTTGGAAGACTCAAAACTCCGTCCCTAACGAGGAAGTTAACCACTTTGCAACTTACCCGAAAAATGCAGCTTCTCCATTTCAGTGAACAGCTGCGCACTTGAGAATCCTCCCTTTCAACCAAAAGAATGTTTAAATATCCTTCTCTGCAGGAGGGGAGAACGGATGGCACACAAGCATCACTTTGTTCTCCTTTCTTTTTAATAAACCACCACCTGTCAGATTACTTGGTACCATTCCCTGGAAAATTCTTTCCACCTGAAAATCTACAGATTATTTTTAAAGTGAAGGAAAGCTGACCTGAATCTATATGAACTCGAGTCACACAGATTTCATGAATAATTACGGTGAACCCTTGTTTATTTGATTGTCGTGAAATATGATAGTTTTTATTCGGCTGTCCCTATTTTTCCTCGATACATAACTAATTGCTGGCAGATGTGGCAATATCTATGGCCAAGACATATTTGTTTGCACAGTCTGATTTTTCAGACTAAACTGGTATCAGGCAGTTGCAGCTGGATTTTATCAAGGCTTTGTATGCTCCAGACATTCCACCTGGCAAAACAAGATGGGTCTATATGACCTGCATGTAAACGCTTTGAATAATTGAAGTAGTTTGTTTTAAACTTCAGTAATAAAGAATCATTGGTAAAAATTCAGTGCTGCCATTCATCACCCATCCGAGAATATATGGTTCATTTGTTTATATTTAAGTAAGCTTATAAGCCTCATATGTTACTAATAGTGCTAGCTTTTAATAAAATGTCAATGCGAAAAGATTTTTCCATCCACACCGTCCCCCCTGCAATAACATTCCTGGCCTAGTTGAGCCCCACAATATTTTATGAGTTTTTTTTTCAGATATCTTGCATGACGTCCGTTTATCACTGAATATAGCACAGGTCTGAATAAGTTGTCAGGGGCAAGTGACCGATGGTAAACAATATGGTTACTGTGCTACTAATGATAGTTCAGTGAGGGAAGATGAAAGAAAATTGTAGCCACTGTTATTTTATTCATCTCATGTGGTTGAAAATGGTTATTATGTGATGTCGTCTGCAGCCTCCACCACAGCCACACCTCCACCCCTCACTCTCCCCTTCCCCCCAACACAAAGAAGTCAGGAATATCTTCCAGAAAATTATGTTGTACATATTGAATTTTATACACTTACATAAGAAACTTGGTGACTTATTTGTAATGTAAAACTCTTCAAGACTGCTTACTTCCTAGACTCATGTTATGTTACCTGAGCTATGAAGTTTTTAGGTGTCCAGATCACTAACAACCTGTCCTGATCCTTCCATGCGGACACTATAGTTAAGAAAGCCCAGCAACACCTCAACTTTGTCAGGAGACTAAGGAAATTTGGCATGTCCAGTACAACTCTCACCAACTTCTACAAATGAACAATAGTAAGCATTCTTTCTGGTTGTATCACAGTTTGATATGGCTCCTGCTCTGCCCAAAACCGCGTGAAAATACAAAAGGGTCATAAATGAAGCCCAGTCCATCACTCAAACCAGCCTCCCATCCATTGATACAGTCTATGCTTCTGTTGCCTCAGGAAAGCAACCAGCACAATCAAGGATCCGTGCACCCCAAACATACTCTCTTCCACCTTCTTCCATGGGAAAAAGAAACAAAAATCTGAGATCAGGAAACCGACTCAAAAATGGTTTTTTCCCTGCTGCCATCAGACTTTTGAATAGACCTACCTCGCATTAAGTTGATCTTTTTCTACATCCTAGCTATGACTGTAACATTACATTCTGCACTCTCTCCTTTCCTTCTCTATGTACAGTATGCTTTGTATAGAGTGCAAGTAACAATACTTTTCACTGTATACTAATGTATGTGACAATAATAAATCAAATCAAATCAAATATATGTCAGACAACCTCTATGTGGGAAACGGTTAGAGGATTTTTGTTAAAAGGCTGGGGAGCTTGATGCAGATGATGTAATGGTGACCTTTCAACTCAAAAATATGACCTACATATTGATTGTTGAGCAATCAACAATCAAGTATTTAGCACACATTATACTGCAAAGTCTACGTGCAAAGAAAAGCCAGAATAATGTCCAAGCAATTAGATACTTTTCTTTCTAATGAAAATGTCAGAAATTTGATTTTCTGTTATCCTAAATTAAAAGGAAGCTGGGCAGTTGGGAAATTATTCCGCTCCCATGTGTCCCATGGTATTTCGGTGTTTAACAGAGCCATTCAATAATAATTGGTGGTTGAGAGCTCCTTCATGAAGATCAGCAGCTTGCATTGCAACTAAGTACAAGTGAAGTGGACGAGCTCCACATATGTCACACAATCATTATAGAACACACCCGCTGGTCACAACTGATTGCTGCAAGGTTGATCTGTTTGCGAGATTGCGAGGGAGCTATTTAAAATAATCAATTCCTGCTGAGATTTTCAATTGGTCAGCTGAGATTACATCGAAACCAGGCAGGGACTGATTTAAAAAGAAAGCAAAAGACGGCATCTGATCGGTCTGGCAACAGACCAAGTTTACAACAAAGATTGTGAAGTCTACAGGTCTGCTCGCAATGTGGGGATGGTTTGAACTCAGTGGGCAGACAGGCAGGCAGTGTGGAATGATTGTGAAATGCAGCCACCCTCATATATTTCAGGCTCAGAATATTGTAACTTTTGGGCCTCGTTAATATTTGCTCGTTTGATTTTCAACACAATCACTCCAGGACATTCAGCTCACCCGCTGTCTGGATGAAATTTTTAGCAGCTCTCTGGAATCCTGTTCAAATGGGCAATGTATCCCTTAAAGTGAGGCTGTGCATGCTTTACTAGTATTGTGGTTCCCTGCATTGTAAACTGTGAGGCAAGTTGAAAATAAGCCCTAAGATACTTTGATGCTGCTTGGAGGTTCAGGTGCAAGAGTAATTGGTTAAGAGGGATATTCTCTGTGCCTCACATGGCACGAGATTGTCAAAGCAGATATAAGTACATGGAACTTAGTAAGATAGAGGGTTATAGGTAAGACTAATAATCTCTAAGGTAGGGACATGTTCGGCACAACTTTGTGGGCTGAAGGGCCTGTATTGTGCTGTAGTTTTTCTTTGTTTCTACGTTTCTTACCTCAGACCTGGAGACTGTCTACAGAGATAGTCCAGGGGTATCACTGCCTCCACTTGGATTCAGTGGTTCAATGACCTAGAAAGAGGAACAGCAAATGTTTCTCGATCTCTCTCAATCACACTTGACAACAGACCTTCAACACCCATCCCCACCCAACACAGGTAGCATGGCATGGTGGCACTGTAAAAAGTCTGACAACACCAGGTTTTAGTCCAACCTATTTATTTGATAATATTCTCACAAGCTTTCGAGGGGTTACCCTCTTCGTCAGGTGAATGGAGAGTGAATGGAGAACTCTCCATTCACCTGACGAAGAGGGTAACCCCTCGAAAGCTTGTGAGAATATTATCAAATAAATAGGTTGGACTAAAACCTGGTATTGTCAGACTTTTTACTGTGTTTACGCCAGTCCAACGCCGGCATACCCACATCATGGTGGCACTGTGCCAGGGACCAGGGTTCAATTCCCAGCTTGGGTCACACTCTGTGCAGAGTCTGCACGTTCTCCCCGAGTCTGTGTGGATTTCCTCTGGATGCTCCGGTTGCCTCCTACACTCTGAAAAATGTACTGGTTAGGTGCATTGGCCTTGCTAAATTTTATGTCAATGTACCCAAACAGGTGTCAGAGTGTGGCGACTATGGGATTTTCACAGTAACTTCGTTGCAGTGTTAATATAAACCTACTTATGGCACTAATAAATAAACACACTCCTCCAGCAGTGAATAATTCCCTTCCCTATCTTTCATCACCAATCACCTGGATACAGTATAGCATCTTCTATTCCAAATACACTCTCATCTGCATACTGTCTTCACAGCAGCTGCTCACAGCACTTTCTGCCCACAATTCACAACTGCTATCTATATCATTCCACTTTCGTATTCCAACCACTGTTGCTTTCCAACCAGTACTATCTTGCTTGCATTTTGTTCTTCTCCAACTCATCATGTGGACAATAAGCAGAGGCCCAATGCCTGTGTACTCATCTTTTCAGTCGCCATTCGCCAATTCTCTTCTTACAAGAGATAACAGCGCACGGCCAAGGGAGAAGCAGCTAGGTAATGACCCACCCTGAAACCGAACATCACAAATTCAGTGGCCCTTCAAGAACAGTACATACTGGAAATGGCAAGGCTGGAGTAGCTGAGTAAGATCAGGATTCAACTCTCAGCCTGCATGGCATCTTCACAAATGGCATCATCAACAGCAGCTTGCATTTATGCAGCATCACTGCGATAGTAAAACGTTCCAAAACAGTGCACAGGAGGGAACGTCAAACAACATTTCACACTAAGCCCTGGAAGGAATTATAAGTGTTGATTTCTTTACTTATTAGTGCTATAAGTAGGCGTACATGAACACTGCAATGAAGTTACTGTGAAAATCCCCTAGTCACCACACTCCTACATCTGTTCGCATACACTGAGGGAGAATTAACTCAGTCAATGCACCTCACCAGCACGTCTTTCAGACTGTGGGGGGACCATCTGAAGGAAACCCACACAGACACAGGGAGAATGTGCAGACTCCACATAGACAGTGGCCCAAGCTAGGAACTGAATCCAGGTCCCTGGTGCTGTGAGCTACCCACCATGCCCCCCTCCCCCCACCACCCTCTACCTAACTACAGTGATCAAGGAGTGTCTTAAAGTAGGAGACAGAGGGAGAGAGGCAAGAAGGTTTGGGAAAGGAATTAATGAGTGAAGGCACAGTCACCAAAGGTGGAACAAAGAAAATCAGCATTCTGCAATCCTTTGCCTGGGCCCTCACAAAAAGGATCCATGTTCATAGCCAGCCTCGCTTTATATCTGTTTGAAATCACCTTAACGCACAGTATTGTCCCACATACGTCGTAACACAGACTTCATTTTGAATTTTTGCATTTGATACCATATTTAATTTTTGGTAGGTTTGCATTGCATAAGTCAAAGCATCATGCATAGGTGAACATGAAAGACTCATTACCTAAGAGGATCATCAGATTAACAGAAAAAGCAAGGTCTTTGAGGACATTAATCTGCCAGTAAAATGTGAAAAAAAGATTATTTTAATTGCTGAGCCCTAATAAGACCAAAGCTGAATATGAAGAATCCAGGAAAATTAAAGGGAAAGTTGCTATGGAATACATCATGAATGTACATTCACTTTCAAGAAATAATTCCCACTAATCCTAAACTATAATGAATTTCTTCCTAGTGCATTGTTATATTCTGTCTGTTGTTAATATATCTAATTTACAATGATTATCTACATTCAGTCAATTTGCTTTGGGTTAAGGATTAGTAGAGATGACTACATTTAAAAAGGAAAGTTACTCTATAATATTAGCAATTATATAGCTATCATCCTCTAAGAGGATGGGAACAGTAAGCAAATAGACCTATAGTACTTTCCATTAAAACAAAAATGCTCTTTTTCCATGCTGGTCAACCAGAAAACCGTAACGTGCAGTGGAACTGCACAACAAACAAAACAGATGAATTGCAATTTTTAATGGGATAAGAGCCTCCTGGCTCATCAGTTCAGCTACTTGAGAAGAATATTCAAAGCATTAGGGAATGTTGCACATTGGACAACAACTGAATCAAATGTTCTCATTGTAATTCTATTGTTGAATATGGTGCACCAATGTAAGAGAATCTAAGCAAGTGCAGCAATAGTGGCCTTATAGTCCTGTTACTGGACTCCTAACCCAGAAATCTGGGCTAATGATTAAAGAGACAAATAATTACCATGACAGCTGTGGAATTAAATTTGGCTAAATAAAATCTAGAATATGTATCTTATTCACAGCACCAGGGATCCAGGCTTGATTCCAGCCCTAGGTGATTGCCTGTGTGGAGTTTGCACTTTCTCCCTGTGTCTGTATGGGTTTCCTCTAGGGTGCTCAGTTTCCTCCCACAGTCCAAAAATGTGTGGGTTAGGTTGATTGGCCATGCTAAATTGACTCTTAGTATCAGGGGAATTAGCAGGGTAAATATGTGGGGTTACAGAGATAGGGCCTGGGTAGGATTGTTGTCGGTGCAGGCTCTATGGATTGAATAGCCTCCCTCTGAATTGTAGGGATTCTATCAGTCTATGTTACTGGTCTCTACTGAGATCATTAAGGTGTTACTACATCACATAGACTGTGGCATTTCAAGAAGGCACTTACCATCGCCTTCTCAATGGTAATTATGGAGGGACAGCAAATGCTGACCTTCTCAAGGATGCTCACATCCCAAGAATAAATAAAAATATAAGGTTCAAAGGGTATAAAGTAACATAAATGCTTCTCATAGTATCTCGTCTATCTCACCAAATTCAAATTTCACTAATGACACATGTCAACACACATGTGAAAACAATTCTGGAGAAAATGCTAAAAGCTATTGTTAAGGACAGGCAACTTGGAAAATTATGGTATGATTAGGCAAAATCAATGCAATTTTTTGAAGGGAAGTCACACTTGATAAATTGATTAGGGTTTTTTGAGAATGTAATGAACAGGATAGATGAAGGGGAACCATTAGTTGTAGTATTTTTGGATTTCCTAAATGCCACACTTGCGGGTGTTATTCAAGAGTAGGGCACACGGCACTAAGGGTAATGAATTTAGCAGAGATTGAGAATTGGTTAATGGTCTGAGAACAGAGAGTAGGCATTAATGGGCCATTTTCAGGATGGCAGTGTATAATTAATGGAGTGTCACATTGATCAGTCCTTGGGCCGTGACTATTTACAATCTACATCAATGCAATAGATGTAGGGACTCAGCATAATAAATCCAAATTTGCTGGTGATACAAAACTAGGTGGGAATGTCGGCTCTGAGGAGGAGGTAAGTGCATTTAGGCCAGTTAAGTGATTGGGGCAGTTAACTGGCGGAATGAGTATAACATGGGAAAATTATTCACTTGTGCAGGAAATATAGGAAAACAAACTATTTTTAAAAGGAGAAATACTGAAATGTACCTAGAAGAATTTAAGGATGTCTTTGTATATGAGACACAGAAAATGGAGGTACAGCAAGAAATTAGGAAAGTAAGTAATATGATATCTTTCATTGCAAGGGGGTTGGAGCATAAAAGTAAGAAAATCTTGCTAGAATTATTATTGGGTTTTGTATAGACCACATCTGGCGCACTATGTACCTTTTTGTTTTCCTTTCATATAGAAGGATTTACCTTCTTTGAAGGTTTACTAAATTGATTTCTGGCATGGGAATCCTATGAGGTAAGATTGATTAGTCATAATACCATAGAGGAGGGATTCCTGGTATATATACAGAATAGAATTCTGGATGAATACGTGGAGGAACTAAATAGAGAACAGGCCATCCTGGACTGAGTATTGTCTAATGAGAAAGGAATAATTAGCAATTTAGTTGTGTGAAAACACCTTAGAGATGAGCAACCATAACATGATAACATTTTTCATCACAATGGAGAGTGCTGGAGTTGATTCTGAGCTGGAAGCCCTGAATCTTAATAAAAGGAATTTTGAACGAACTGGCTATGATAGATTGGGAACGTTATTTAAAGGGATGACAGTTGATACAATGGAAATGTTCAACAAATACATAGGCTAACAGCAACAACAGTTTATTCCTATCTGGCATAAAGTAGTGGGAAAGGTGACCAAACTGTGTCTTACAGGGGAAATTAGAGATAGTATTAGATGCAAGGAAGAGGATACACATTGTTCAGAAAAAACAACAGATCTGGAAATTGGGAACAGTGTAGAATTCAGCAAAGGGGGATAAAGGGATTTATTGAGAAGGGGAAAATAGAATGCGAGAGCAAACTTGCGGAAAACATAAAAATTGACTGCAAGATTTTCTACAGGTATGTGAAGAGGAAAAGATTGGTGAAGACAAATGTAGATCCCTTGTGGGCAGAAACAGGGGAATTTATAATGGGGAACAAAGAAATGGTTGACCAATTAAATACATTTTATTTCCAGGAATAATGCTTAAGGTCTTAACACATGCAAGAAACAGATATTACGTAATCTACAGGATGACAGTGTTGTTCTCAAAGAATGAGAGTAAATCAACTAAAGATCCTTCTTCAACACAGACACATCTAGTAATATTGGGAAACGCACCATATAGTGCAGCAGTAAGGCTGTACAGACTTGGCTAATGCAACAGATGTGAAGCTCCAAAATTGATAAAACGCCTGGGACTACCACTGAAGCAATCATTGCCCTTTGAGCAAAGGAGGCAAGGGAATGAATGGAAGGGAAATTGGACAGAATATAATTCATGATGGCTGATACTTCCTCTAAGGAGAAGAAAATCCCTATGGATCATAATGAATGTATTTGAACTGCGGACATCTGGCGATAGTTTGCACACTTATTCTTCCTGATGGCATTGTGGAAAATTTTATGCCGTGTATCTGCCCCTTGGAATCCTTGGTGGAAAAAAATTGAAGTCAGTTGCTTAAAGTGAATACATTTTTACCTCCTTTCAATTTAAGTTTCTTAGGAATACTCTGAATCTTCTAAATTCTGATTAGATCAGTAAGGTGTGAAATTAGGGAGTTTTTTTTACACAAAAGAGAGAAGCAATCTGGAACTCTTTCCCCAAAAGACTGTACAGGTGGGATTTTATAGCCTCACTTAACCTGAGTTGGGAAAATCCCGCCTGAGGTCAATGGACATTTTCATTGTCCACCTTTCGCCAACTCCGATTCCATGGCAGCCAGGGCGGTAAAATTCCAGGGTACATGTCAAAGCAATAGAAATATTCTCAACTGCTGTTGTTGGAGTTTTTTTAATAGGGGCACCCAAGGATATGGAGAAAAGGTGAGTAAATGGAGTTAACATACAATCAAAATCTATTGACTAGACAGGCATGGGTGGCTGAATTGCCACTTGTGTTATGTTTATTATCTATTTCCCAAATGTTTGAGGCTGAATCTTGTGATTCACAATCACTTTCTCAGGGAAATTAGGGATAAGCAATAAATTTGACCTTGCCAGTGTCAGCCTATTATGTGAATAAAGGAGGGTTTTAAAATTTCACAAATTGTCATCTTTCTCAGGGTCATATTTTCATAAGAATGCGTCATTTTCTGATGCATCAGTCAAATCTGAGTATTTTTTTCTCTCTTGTGCTGTGCAAATGTGGACAAAGTTTCCACAACACCGTAGTGACAGTTGCTTCAAACCTTGGGAATATCTGTTTCTGTAATTTTGTTGCTGGGTGCATTATGCCTCTCTCCATTACAATAGCTTGGAGTTAGTGCTTGCCACTGGTGTCTCAGAAACCTGCCCACAAAGATTTAGCCATCTCAGGACAGGAAAAATCCTTGGCACTAACTTTAGTTTGAAACTGGTGCCAAGATAAGGACATCTTCAGGCATCTAGCAACAGTGATATAATTACTCAGGATAAGTAGCCAATCATATTAAGATAATCATAATCACCATGACCCTCACAGCAAGCCAGAAAGTAAAATGCAATGATTATCCTTTGTCTTTACTTAAACTTGCAGCAAGCAAAATAAATGATTGGAGCATACACAGTACATGGGATTAAATTTAAAGCTGAAATATAATGCACAAGCCTTTAAAAAATACATAATCTCAAAAACGGGTGGGTTTTTCTCTGTTGTAGTGGAGAAAGTTGACATTCCAGAAACATAATATTAACTTTTAAGGGCCAGATAGATTGTTCAGTAATAATGACTGAAGAAAAGCTGGTTTTGTCTCATTCAATAAGGTGTATCCTTTACAAGTGGTGGCACAGTGGTTTAGCACTGTTACCTCACTGCACCAGGGATGCAGGTTCAATTCCTGGCTTAGGTCACTGTCTGTGCAGAGTCTGCATGTTCTCCCTGTGCCTGAGTGTGTTCCCTTTGGATGCTCCAGTTTCCTCCCACAGTCCAAAAGGCACGCTGATTAGGTGCATTGGCCATGCTAATTTCTTTCTCAGTGTACCTGAACAGACACCTGTATGTGGTGACTCGGGGATTTTCACTTTAAGTTCATTACAGTGGTTAATATAAGCCTACTTGTGACAATAATAAATAAACTTAAATTTAAAAAGCACTTTAAAGTGAGGCGGTTGGGTAAAGGTGGAATGACAAGTCAAATCAAGTGGTTTCTAACATTTACATCTGTGGGAACCTCAACAGCACAAATAGTGAAAGAACAAACAGGGACACAGTGACACCAGCTGCTGGGTTTCTGTGTTTAACTGTGTATATGTGGACACCAGAAGTTACTGTCAGTTTTACAGCAGTGAAGGTGTTGAATAGCTTGCTTTTGCCACAAAATCTCAGCTATTCTCTTTGGCATGATAGCACAGTGGTTAGCACTGCTGTCTCACAGTGCTAGGGACCTGGGCTAAATTCCCAACTTGGGTCACTGTGCAGAGTTTGCACATTCTCCCCATGTCTGTGTGGGTTTCCTCCGGGTGCTCCACTTTCCTCCCATAGTCCAAAAGACATGCTAGTTAGGTGCATTGTCAATGCTAAATTCTCCCTCAGTGTACTCGAACAGGGGCCGGAGTGTGGTGACTAAGGGATTTTCACAGCAACTTCATTGCAGTGTTAATGTTGACCTACTTGTGACACTACTAATTAAACTTTAGGCTTTTAACCATCCAGTGAATGGATATCCCAGTTACACCTCTTGTGATGTTATTGCATCATGAAATCTTTAAAAGCATAGTGTCATAGTATGTGCATGGTGCCCAAGCCCCTAATGTCACCGCTGTCTTCCGAACACACTATCCACGTGCATTGCCTGCACAGAAAACCTCAGGAATGTTTATAACCTACGTCTAATTTGTTTCAGTGTTACAAATGATATTCATTGAACATCACCGCCTGTGAGTATGTAACTCATCTCTCTTTAGCACTGCTAAATAGTAGTCACAATCTTTTTATTGTATTGATTAACCTATATGAATGTCACACTTTATATCACTAAACATTATTAGACCGATAATTTTGTTTTGATCCTGTTCAGTTTAACCATTTATTATGGCTAAGTTTGGAAAGGTGGATTGCTTCTTCTTGAATACTTTCGTCAATTCTTCAGTTCAGTCATGTTCACCAGCATTAAAAAAGATTTCTTACATGTGATAAAATTGCGATCCTGTTGTCCGTAGGAACATAGGAATTAGGAGCAGAAGTAGGCAAATTCAGTCCTTTGAGCCTGCTCCACCATTCAATCAGATCATGGCTGATTTCTCCCTTTTCTCAAATCCACCTTCACACCTGTTTTCTATATCCCTCTTTCCCTTTTTTATTGGAAATATGTCTGTCTCCCTCTTGGAACAGTTCAGTGATTCAGTCTCCACCGTTCTATGGGGCAGGGAGTTCCAGAAATTCACCAACCTCTGCGAGAAGTACTAGGATCTTGATACACCTAAAGGCAGAAGAAATCTTTCTCCCATTTACTTAACTTAAACTGATTAGGCATTTTTTGTCTTATTTGAAACCAAAGGATCAGAGCGAGGTGGTGATTAGCACGATGGATAAAAGTTTTTCTTTGAATTCAGTGACAAGAAAACAAGCCCAGCTCAGATTATTTGCATGAGATGTGAGACATCCAGTATCTCATCAGTTTGAAGTGGGCTTGAGTCCTTGACATAGAACTGACAGAACAGTTTCAAACACACCATACTTAATCAATAAAATCAATTCGGGCGGTTTTTGTCCAGTTCCTAATGGATGTGAGTGCAATACATACAATGGGCTAGGATTTGGCATTAATTGAGAAATTGGATATTGGATCAGTCAAACTGGCCAGATCAGAGGAAGCATTACTTTAGCATTGAGTGTAAAGTGCTTGTTGATGATAATGGGTCTTACATTTCCCACAATGACATGAAAATTCTTGACGAGCACAACATGCACTCGCTTCAGGAACAGAGACTTGAGGCAGGATCAAAGGGAATGGAATATGATGCAGTCTCATTGCATAACTTAAAACAAGCATGTAAAGGAGAATTCTAAAATTGTAGGTATGCCTCAAAACAGAAGAGGAAATAGTAACAAATTAAGTTAATGATCCATAATATAAAGGTAAAATTCTGCGGGCGCTGGAATCTGAAACAAAAATAGAAAATGCTGGAAAATCTCAGAGCTCACACAAAGCTGATGAAGAGTCACCCAGACTCGAAACATTATCTAATTCTGTCTCCACAGATGCTGTCAGACTGGCTGAGATTTTCCAGCATTTTCTGAAGTTAATGATCCAATTCAATAATATCATGATATCTTTGTGGCTTTTTCTATAAAGTTATTAATTCTTATAAATCGTATAGAGACCAATAAGTTTTTAAAAGTTAGCTGAATTTCCAGTGACTGACATTGACAAAGATAAAAATCTTAAAAATTTTACTGTAATAAACAAACTAAAAGCAATATTTTCTAAACACTCCAAACTATAGAAAAATCCACCATATCATATTTAGAATACCCCAAAATGCCTTCCATGGTTATATATTATCCCTTTGGTGGACACTTCATTCTCCAGAAACCAATCCAAAGCAATTTTCAGCTCCAGATGATTTGCTTCCTCATTCTTTGTCCAGTTATTGTAACTTCTAATCCCTGGACTGACTTTAACTTAGTGGGAATGTACGTGATGAGGAAGGTGTTAAGAAGTTTCACGGTGATTTAGGCAAGTTGAGTGAGTGGGCAAATACACGGCAGATGCAGTATAACATCGCTCAGTGTGAGATTATCCACTTCAAAAAGAGAAACAGAATGGTGGAAAATTACTTAAATGGTGATAACTTGGGGAATTTAAAATACAAAGGGATTTAGGTGTCCTTGTACACCAGTCAATGAAAGCAAGCATGCAGGTGTAGGAAGCAGTTAGGAAAACAAATAGTATGTTGGCCTTCATTGCAAGAGGACATGAGTATAGGAGCAAGGCTGTCTTAGTGCAGCTGTTCAGGGCCTTGATGAGGCCACACCTGGAGTACTGTGTGCAGTTTTGGTCTCCTTATCTAAGAAAAGATACACTTACCATAGAGAGAGCGCAGGGAAGACTCACCAGAGTGATTCCTGGGATGGCAGCATTATCTTATGAAGAGAGATCGGGTCAACTGGGCCTGTATTCACTGGAATTTAGAAGAATTAATGAGGATGTCATTGAAACTTACAAAATTCTGACAGGACTGGACAGAATGGATACAGGCGTGGAGTTTCCTGTGGTTCGGGGAGTGCGTCTGGGACAAGGGGAGGAGGGTCACAGTCTCAGTATATGGGGTAGGCCATTTAGTGCTGAGATGAAGAGAATATTCTTCACTCAGAGCGGGGGTGAACTTATGGAATTCTCTACCACAGAAGGCAGTAGAGGCCAAGTCACTGACTAAATTTAAGAAGGAAATGGATAGATTGCTGGACTGTAAAGGCGTCAAAGGGTATGTTTTTAAAGTTTATTTATTAGTGTCACAAGTAATGTTTACATTAACATTGCAATGAAGTTACTGTGAAAGTCCCCTAGTCGGCACATTCCTGCTCCTGTTCGGATACACTGAGGGAGAAGTTAGCATGGCCAAAGCACCTAGCCAGCACGTCTTTCAGACTGTAAGAAGAAACTGGAGCACTCGGAGGAAACCCATGCAGGCACGGGGAGACAGTGACCCAAGCCAGAAATTGAACTCGGGTCCCAGCTGCTGTGAGGCAGCAATGCTAACTGTGCCACCATGCCGCCCAATGGGGAGAGCACAGGAGCATGGCATTGAGATAGAGGGTCAGCCTTAAGAACATAAGAACATAAGAAATAGGAGCAGGAGTAGGCCATCTAGCCCCTCAAGCCTGCCCCGCCATTCAATAAGATCATGGCTGATCTGTCGTGGCTCAGTTCCACTTTCCCACCCTCTCCCCATAACCCTTAATCCCCTCTCTTATCAAAAACCCATCAACCCGCGTCTTAAAAATATTTAGTGAGGCAGCCCCCACCACTTCAACGGGCAGAGAATTCCAGAGATTCACCACCCTTTGAGTGAAGAAGTTCCTCCTCAACTCTGTTCTAAACCGCCCCCCCCTCATCTTGAGGCTGTGCCCTCTAGTCCTACTGTCCTTTCTGAGCGGGAAGAGCCTCTCCACCTCTATCCTATCCATCCCATTCATCATCTTATATGTCTCAATGAGATCTCCTCTCATTCTTCTAAACTCTAACGAGTACAAGCCTAGTTTATCCAGCCTCTCCTCATAGCTCAACCCCCTCAACTCCGGCATCAGCCTAGTAAACCTCCTCTGCACTCCCTCCAAGGCCAAAATATCCTTGCGTAAGTGCGGCAACCAAAACTGCACACAGTACTCCAGCTGCAGCCTCACCAGTGCCCTATACAGCTGCAGCAAGACCTCCCTACATTTATATTCAATCCCCCTCGCTATGAAGGCCAGCATCCCATTCGCCTTCCTGACCACCTGCTGCACCTGCAGGCTGGGTTTTTGCGACTCATGCACAAGGACCCCGAGGTCCCACTGCACCGTCGCCTGCTGCAGTTTTTCTCCACGTAAGTAATAGTCCTTCCTACCTTTATTCCTACCAGAGTGGACAACTTCACATTTGCCATTTCCTGGCCCATTCGCCCAGCCTATCTAGATCCTTCTGCAGACTCTCCACACCCTCCGCACAATTTACCGTTCCACCAATCTTGGTGTCATCAGCAAATTTCGACACCGTACACTCGGTTCCCTCCTCCAGATCATCTATATAAATGGTAAATAGCTGAGGCCCCAGCACCGACCCCTGGGGCACTCCACTAGTCACCTTTATCATACTGAATGGCGGAGAAGGCTTGAAAGGCCAAATGGCCTACTCATGTGCCTGCTCCTGTTTTCTATCTTTCCTTGTTTCTAAAATCCAACCTTAGCCAACTATCCAGTTACAGCACCTCTGCTCAACAATGGTCCCTGCAACTATAAAATTCAGCCCTAGGGAGCAATGAGAAATGCCATGCAAATGATGGCTTTAAATATGCTCTGTAATTGAAATATAAGATACACATCAGTCATTGGTAGCTCCCAGATTGTAACATAAACTTTTTATAATTTGATGATCATTTCACCATTTTTTCAAATCAAGTGATGTATACAATTTGGCATTTAACATAATCTCTCTAGGACCTTCACCAGTTCTGTAATGTTAAATGCCACAAAACTTCGATCTAAATAATGAATTGAAACCAATTAATTCAGCTCAGGTATAATTGCAAATAGTAGTTTTATGTTGTATTCCAGTGAATGTTATAAAATAGCACTTCAGATTAATATGTCTGAATATTGACTAGCAATTTATATGGTTATTACGACTGGGGACCTCTCCCAACACTCAAGTGAAACTACAAAAGGCAGCTTGTTTAAGGAGAAACAATATCTGATTCGAACAAAAAAAAATTCTAGCTTTCTATAATACATGTGCCTCCAGGCTTTAGCAATCGACTCTTTTGCAACTGAATTATACTGGAGATAGTATCTGATTTAACCATTACCTCTGTGCTTCCTGCCCTGTATTGGTTTCCATTCTCCCGATGAATCCAATTTTAAATTTTCTCTTCATGACCCCACCTCATCTAATCTCTATACCATCCTTCAGTCCTATAGCCACTGAAATCTCAGTGTTCCTCCAACTCTGACCTCTTATATATTCGCCTATTCCCTTCTCCTACCATTGGTGATCAAATCTTCAGCCGGGTCGCCTGGCCTGGGTGACCAATTGGGACTCAGTGTGGAATCATCCATGGTGAGAACCTTCTAGCCAGACACACATTGGCAGCTAGCTACAGCCGTGTGCGGCTGCTGTACAATGCTTGCTAATAAATTTCTTTATTATTAGTGGGGACCAGCTAGGGTAAATGCATGGGGTTGTGGGGATAGAATCAGAAAAGATGGACAGTCACAAAATGGGTGAGCTACAAAGAGAACACAGTAAGATCCCTGAGTCAAAATCTACTATATGGGTGAGAAAAATGCAGAAACATACCTTTAATAACATTGTAGACTTTGAGGCAGCCTGGAAGGCTCAGTGCATTGGAGAGGTTGGGGGAGAGACGCCATAAGAACCTGAATTGGCCGACAGAGTCAAACATTTGGAAAGAAACCTGTAGAGAAAAGAAAGAAAAAATAATCCTATGAAGCAAGAGCTGTGGCTTTAAATGAAAAAAGAGTTGCTGCAAAGTGTTTTTTAAAAAAGCACACAGAAAGCAGGGCTTTAAGTTACAAAGAAGGCCAAAACATTCTGTCAAAGTGCAAGATCTCCCAAAGCATGAGAAACTCAAGATGCTGAAGCTTAGTGGCAGGCTCCCAATCTGCATTGTCGGGACAGAGCTTACAGGGGGTTCCATTGTAGTAATCACTGCACTGATGCCCTTCGATCAAATACCAAAGTTCTTGGCTGGAATTCTCCCATCCCGCCCGCCACTGGAATTTTACTGGGCGGATTGCAGAGAATGTGAAATGCCCTTGACGGTCAGGTGGGAATTTCTGGGTTTTAGACCAGCGTGGCTGGAGAATTTCGCTCCTTGAGTTTATTAAAGAAGAAGAGTTGACAAGTTTTAGGAGGATCAGTGGAGCCATGGGAGTGCCAGGTCTCCCACCTGCAAGAGAAATAGAATAAAATGGCACCTTCAGAAAAGATAGATGCTAGACTTTCCAAACAACTAGAGAGAAAAAGCCTCCAGAGATTGCTAAAGAGCTTTCTTTAGTACAAGGAGCAGTTTTTAAAAGTTAAGAAAGAGCAGCCAGGTTCACGCCTAAACTTCAAAAGTGTGTGAAAAAGCGAGAGAAAGTTGACAGCTGCTAACGGCTGGATGGAAAAAAAAGATTACGGTACAATCTTAAAGAGGCAACCATAAGAACAAAAGAAACCAGGAACTAGTGAACATCAAGAGGAATTAGCAAAAGGAATTAAATGTCTTGAGAAAACATTAAAGCAACAAGATGAAAGACCTGACTGCAAACTTGAAAAACAAATTACAAGAATTTACAAAATGAAGTTAAGAAGGAGAACAATCTAGGATAGAACTCGATAAGCAGTAAACCTGCATGGAACAGCTCCATACAAAACCATATTTGGGACTGTACATATTTTAAAGTCTCCCCAGAAAAGTGTTTATGCTTAAACACACAAGTCTCAAGATCGCATCAATGAGCCATCCCCACTGTAACATAAAAAACCTATATTAAGTACACAGTATGAAGCTTTGGAGGTGGATCAAGTTAGATCCCTAGAATTAGTATCTAAGACCAGATCCCTGGTGTACCACATGGATGTGGAGGGAAAGATTATTCATAAACACATGGACCATTTGAGGAATAGAGAGATTCTCCAGCAGTCTATGTTTCTATCGAGAAATATTTTCGGACCTGTAAGCGCTGAAGTACCTGATCAACCTGTTATCAACAGAACAGGATGTCTCCATGGAAGCAAATACTGACGAATTGCCTGTACCAAAAGTGATACCAGTTATTGCAGTTCCTGTTCACATCAATCCTGTGGAAGCACCTCAGCAAAACAAAATAATGCCACTCTACAGGAAACAGAAAACCTCCTCAAAGACTCGATTTATAATTGTTCAAATCATGTATAAAATGTTTAGTTAATATTTAGGACTGAATGGTTTAGTTATTGAAGGAGTTAAAGGGGGGGGAAGGATGTTGTGATTGTCCCTTTAAGAGCAACAACAGCAGAGTAAGGGTCACCTGGTCTAGGTCACCAATCAGGATTCAGAGTGTGGAATCACCCCACGGTGAGAAAGGCTCCTAGGCAGATACATTTTGGGAACCAGCTACAGCCAACAGGCTGCTGTACAATTCTTACTAATAAATACTTTCTATGCTCACTAATGTGAAACTGCATCTTTACACCGAATAAAACCCTTTTGCAAAGCATAGAAAAGTATTAAGGAGGGAAAAATTAATATTATTGGAAGCACCCTTCGCTATTTCATTTATGACCAAGAAAGGGGCAAGGAACACATCCCTGAAGGACTCCACCAGTCACTGCGCCCCAGGCAGATTTTGTCTAATTACCTTCATCATTTTTTGCTTTCTATTTCTAAGCTAAATTCAAAGCGAACCCACTATTGATTAATTCCATTTGCTTTTACCTTTCGCAAAACTCTGAGAGAAGGAATCTTGCCAATTAGCTTCTGAAAATGTTCATATATCTGAACCACTTGTTATTCCTCATCCATCAGTTTTGTTACTAGTTCTATGAATTCTGTGGGTTCTGAAGTGATGCTGCATTTTCATTAAAGCCTCCATATAGCATTTAAATCAGCAGTGGGCAACCTGTGGCACGGGGCGACATGTGGCCCATCTGGATTCACAGCGTAGCCCACAACACATTTTTGTTGCCCAGATTGCACTGATTTCCATCCACATAGTTTCTTTCCTATTGGTATGACTGAAGAGATACACATGTAAAACATAGGTAAGTGAAGTGAGGTGCATGCTGATTGCACACAACATTGATTGTGTGAACTTCGCACTCCCTCTGGATCCAAAGTGTAAATATTTTTTTCCCATTTGATAGTTCTATTAATATGTAGATAATGAAAGATGTTCTGTAACTCGCTATGAAATATTTGGCGTGTGTTAAATATATTTAATCTTATTTGTGGGGTCATGGTTAGTGAACGAGCCTGATTTCAATCTTGCGGCCCACTCAGATGAAGGAGGGCCACTCATGTGGTCCACTCACGAACCTAGGTTCCCAATCATTGGTGTAAGTAAACATTGATTGCATTCCTGAGGCTTTTACCCAACATCAAAACTAAGATAAGTAAGACGGAAAGAAAGACCAAAACATAGAAAGACGTGTGGCACAGAAGGAAGCCATTTGGTCCATCATGTCCGTGTTAGCTGAAAAAAGAACAATTTGGTCTACTTCCACATTCCAGCTCTTAGTCTATAGCCATGTTCTTCCTGAACCTTAAATGCACATCCAAGTATTTTGCACTGTAAAGTTGATATTTGCCCCTACTGCCCTTTCAGGCAGTAAGTTCGAGACTTACAATACATTCTTAATGAATACAGACTTAAAAATACATTCTCCTCAGCTCTCATAGCTAACAATTATTTTAAATCTATTCTCTTTGATTACCAACATTTCTGCAAATAGAAATTGGTCCTTTTAATTCATTCCAGGTAGATTCTGCAGGCCTATTAATTGCTGGCAAGAATTGTGGTTGCCCAGAGAATCAGGTCAGGTAAGGTGCTAAACCCATCATTAGGCATCAGACCAGGCCTGCCCTGCCAGCCCCAATAGGGTTCCCACACATAGCAAGCTGCAGCTCAATAATTATGCAAACCTGCTAATTGTAATACAATTGTCTGGTTTGATGGCCCATTCACCAGCCCCATGCCATCACCAGCCTCTCCAGCGGATAGTGCACCAGGTGAGCTTTGGTGCTAGTAATCACAGTGTACTGCACCTCGAGAGTCCAGGGGAGCACCGCTAACCCTCCATTAGCAAAATGTGGCATCTTCCCCCTCACCACTCAAATAACGGTTCACCCTTATCACCCCCCACACACCAAGCAGGCTTGAGTTTATTCTGTACCTCCCCGCTCCGACCCTCCACTCAACCTCCATCACCACTCAGACCTCCAATTCACCCCTTCTCTCCTCAGACCCCCCTCAGGCCCTCTGTCCTCTCAGAGCCCCCCACTCAGCTCCCTCCCTCTTCAGACCACCACTCCATTCAGACCCACTCCCCTCTCCACAAGATCCCCTCCCTCCTCAGACCCCCCATTCAGCCTCCACTCCCCCTTCAGACACTACCCCCCCCCCCCCCCCCCCCCCACTCAGGCCCACC
The DNA here is from genome assembly GCF_965287045.1 of Carcharhinus amblyrhynchos. Taxonomy (NCBI): domain Eukaryota; kingdom Metazoa; phylum Chordata; class Chondrichthyes; order Carcharhiniformes; family Carcharhinidae; genus Carcharhinus; species Carcharhinus amblyrhynchos. The sequence continues at coordinate 101,721,747 of NC_137329.1, forward strand.
ATCAGGCTGCGCTCTTTGGTAGTGCCAACGGTGCACTGCCCTCCTGCCCCAAAGGTAATGCCAAGGAGGTATGTCCAGTGGTCATTTGCCCCTCTGCCACTGCTTTACCGCAGAGAAAGGGACCCGAAAGAGCCTTAGGGGTTGAGTGGGTTCAGGCTGGAGGCAAGGGGTTGACCTCACCACTCTCCTCAGGAGGGGGTGTTGTGGCACTTACAGCCTTGGCAAACCTGAAGGTCACCCCTGGCATGGTGATTTCAGGTAACCCTGTGATCAATATCTGCCTTCCTGCCTGTCAGTGTGAAAATTCTGAAGTGGCCTGGTCACTTTGACCTCCTTAATCCTGGTCACCCAAAAAGCTTTTAAATCACTGCAGCACTCTGGGGTGAGGGAGCTGGAGGGAGGAATGGCATGGGGGAGAGGGTGGTGGGTGCATCCTGCCACTTTCAGGGATCTGTAGATATATATTGCAAGGTCTCTCTGTTTCTAATCCTTCCACTTATTCCATAGTGCCTTGCCATGTTAGTCCTCTCCATAGGGAAGGGAATTGGTTTTCTGAAGTCAACCACAAAAATCTGTTTGTGCTGGATGGGTGTGGTGTGATAGAGCCCCTGGATGTGCTGAATCTCTTTGTGTATATGTCAATACAGTGGTATGGTTATAGGAGGAGTTGTCTGACTACATGATTCACTATGAAGGTTTAAGGACTCACTATCTGGTCATTGATCAATTGGCCTCACACTTTCCTGGATCATTTTCAATTGCCACTATCTTGCCCACCTAACCAGTCCATCGATGTCTTCCTGCAGTCCACAGCTTCCCTCTTCACGATGAACGATATAGCTAATTTATATATCATCTGCAAACTTTGTAAGCATATCCCTTACATTTAACTCTAACATTGACATATACCAGGTACTGCAAGGGATCCAACACTGAGTCCTGCAGTACCCCACTTGAAACAGCCTTCCAATCACAAAACCACCGGCTGACCATAACACTTTGCTTCCTGCCATTGAACCAAGTTTGGATCCATTTTGTCACTACCTCTTGGATCCCATGAACCTTTCACTTACTGATCAATCTGCTCTGTAACTCCTATGTCAAAAACCTTGCTAAAATCCCTGTAGACTACATCAGAAGTGCTGCCCTCAACAAACCTCCTGGCTACTCCCTCAAAAAATCTACTCAAGTTAATCAAACATGATAAATCCCTGCTGACTGTCCTTGATTAAGCATCTCTGAATGATCATTTCTGCTATCCGTCAGAATTATTTCCCCATAACTTGTCCCCTTCCGAGATTAGACCTGCTGGACAGAAATTACTCAGACAATCCCTTCCTTCCTATTTCAATGTTACAATGTCAAGTATCTGTAAAAACAGTGAAGTTCAAAAAAGTTTTCTGAGCATGTTTAAATTTCCTTTGGCAAGTTCCTGGTAGATCCTTTAGAAATTTTGTTGGAAGAAAAGTACAATCCTCAGTACAATGTGGTATCACCACATCAAAAAGAGATTTGGGGATTTTACCTACAAGATCACAGCTAGCAGCAATGTTGAATTGTTTAGGCTGAATTTTCTTTGAGAACTGTGAAAAGGCAGGGAAATGTGCAAACTTCTCATGAAAGGATGGTCTATTTGACATGGTTTTGAATGAAGTACAGAATGCCTTTGGGTATTAAATGCAATATACAATAATGCTCACTGGATTTGTATCTGATTCAATCCATAAAGTCTTAAATCTCCATTTTGTTATCCAATGATTATTCATAATTACTTTGCTGCTTTTTCATAGAATCCATAGAATCCCTACAGTGCAGAAGGAGGCCATTCAGCCCATTGTGTCTGTACCCACCACAATCCCACCAAAGCCCTATTCCCATAACCCCACTTATTTATCCTGCTAATCCCCCTGACACAAGGATTAATTTAGCATGGCCAATCCACCTAACCCGCACATCTTTTGGAGTGAGAGGAAACCAGAACACCCGCAGGAAACCCACGCAGACATGGGGGGAATGTGCAAACTCCACACAGATAATGACCCGAGGCCGGAATCAAACCCGGGTCCCTGGTTCTGTGAGGCAGCATTGATAACCACTGTGCCACCGTGCTGCCCCCAATTCCTTTGTAGGGTGGAAGGGTTTGGTACTGCTGCTCACGGCATTTTCTAAGTGTGATTTCACATTGTGTGATAGAGCTTTTTATTCTAATTGGATGGTGTTCTTTTTCTAAGAGAGAGATACTGCACAGATAACCTAACTGCATTGCAAAAATACAAAGTATCAAGGGAAAAGGTTGCAAATAGTTCAAATAAAGCTATCCTGATTATTAAAATAGCAAGACTTGTATTTACTTCTCCATTATGTATAGTAACATAATTGCATGGCTTCAATAAGTTTTAAGTTTATTTATAAGTGTCACAAGTAGGCTTACGTTAACAGTGCAATTAAGTTACTGAGAAAATTCCCTAGTCATCACACTTTGGCTGAGGGAAAATTTAGCATGACCAATACATCTAACCAGATGTGTTTTGGGCTGTGGGAGGAAACTGGAGCACCTGGAGGAAACACACGCAGGCACACAGGGGAGAATGTGCAGACTCTGCACAGGCAGTGACCCAAGCTGCAAATCAAACCCAGGTCCCTGGTGATTTGAGGCAGCAGTGCTAACCACTGTGCCATTGTGCCACCCAGAAAGCTAGCAGCAAAAAACTGATTACCCATGTGAAAATGGAAGTGAGTTTCTTTCTCCATGCAAGGCTCATTGTAAATTAATTCACACATAGGGTGTGGGTGGGTGCAGGTTGGGGTGCAATGTTAAGGACAAGCATGATCAATGTGGTTCCAAGCTAAATGGAAAACTCACTGATCAACAGCATAAGGTCTGGGACATTTAAATCCCAAGCCTGTTGATCAAAGCCAGATTTCCAGAAGTCATCTGATAGACCAAAGGTTACTGTGGAAAATAAGAGCTCATGGTGTAGGGACTAACATATTAGTGTAGATAGAAGTTTGATTAGTTCATAGGAAACAAAGAGTAAGTATAAATTGATCATTTACCGGTTGGCAAGTTGGAACAAGTGAAATGTGCCAAAGGGATCAATGCTGGGGCCTCAACATTTTACAATTCATGTAAATGACTTGGATGATGGGACATAGAAAACATAACAAACAGACACAGGAGTAGGCCATTTGGAATGTCGATCATGATTGAGTATCTAACTCAACAGCCTGATCTTGCCTACCAAACCACACCACCCCCCCCATATCTTTTGATCCATTTCTCTCTGAGAACTCCTTAAACACATATCATGTTTTGGCCTCAAATGTTTTCTGTGGTAACAAACTCCACAGCCTTACCACTTGCTGGGTTAACAAATTCCTCCTCAACTCAATCCTAAATTGTTTGCCCCATATCCCCCGAGATTATAGCCCCTTGTTTTGGGCAACGCACCATCAGTAACATCTTTCCTGCCTCTACTCTGTCTAGACCTTTCATAGGTCTCTATGAGAACCTCTCTCATTCTCCTGAACTCAAAACAATATAATCCTAACCAACTAAATCTGATTTGATTTGATTTGATTTATTATTGTCACATTGTAACACATTCAATCAGACCATTGAGCTTGGCCTATTGGATTATGACCTCACTGATTAAGGATCCAATTGACTGGGAGTCAATTGTACTTAACTGGGAGTGTCTGTTCCTCTGACACCCCTGGAGGTAGTCTATTAGCACTCTGTGTACTGCTGTTAGACTTTGTAAATAAAGCGATTTTGGTGAAGGGACTTCTGCCTCTGCAGACTCATTACACATATGTATTAGTATACAGTGAAAAGTATTGTTTCTTTCACACCTATATGGACAAAGCATACCGTACACAGAGAAGGAAACGAAAGAGTGCAGAATGTAGTGTTATAGTCAAAGCTAGGGTATAGAGAAAGATCAATCTCTTCTCATACATCTGTCCTGTCATCCCAGGAACATTCTGGTAAACCTTTGCTGTACCCTCCAAAGCAAGAACATCCTTCCTCAGATTAGGAGACTAAAATTGTACACAAAATTCCTGGTGTGGCCTCACCAAGGCCTGGTATGATTGCAGCAAGACATACCTGCTCCTGTAATCAAATCATCTTGCTATGGAGGCCAACATACCATTTCCCTCTTTATCGTCTTCTGAACCTGCACACTTTCCTTCAGTGACTGGTATGTGAGGACACCCAGGTCTCATCGCACATTTCCATCTCTTAACTTATAGCCATTCAGATAATAATCTCACCCTGTTTTTCTACCAAAGTGGATAACCTCACATTTATCCACATTATACTATATCTGCCGTGCATTTGCCCACTCACTTAGCTTGTCCAAATCACACCGAAGCATCTCTGCTTCCTCCTCAGAGCTCTCTCTCACTTAGCTTTGCATCATCAGCAAATTTGGAGATACTACATTTAATTCCCACATCTAAATCATTAATATATAATGTGAATGCTGGGGTCCTAGCACCGATCCCTGCAGTACCCTATGAGTCACTATCTGCCATTTTGAAGATGAGCCGTTTATTCCTACTCTTTGTTTCCAGCCTGCCAGACAGTTTTCTATCAATTTGAATACACTAGCACCAATCCCATGTGCTTTAATTTTATATGCTAATTACTTTGCGGGACCTTGTCAAAAACCTGAAAGTCTAAATAAACTGCATCCACTGACTTACCCTCATCAAGTCTATTAGTTGTATCCTTAAAGAATTCAGGCGATTTGTCAGGCATGATTTCCCTTTTATAAATCAATGTTGACTCTATACAATTTTACTATTGTTTATCAAGTGCCCCGCTATAAAATCTTTGATAACGGACTCTGGAATTTTCCCCACTACCAACGTCAGGCTGACTGGTCTATAATTCCCTGTTTTGTCTCTACTTCCCTTGTTAATAGTGTGGTTGCATTAGCTACCCTCTAACAGTTGTCTATAGGATTTAGGAAGATAACCATCCACTTACACTGGGGTGTAGTTTCTCAGACCCTGGGGATCTATCAGCCTTCAGAATCCCATCAATTTCCCCAACACCATTTCACCACTATTCCTTTCTTCTGAACCTCTCTCTTGTCCACCTCCCCTGTACTCCTCTCCTGTTAAGGCATCTGGCCATAGAAAACTTGGTTGGAGCAGCCATGGAAGAGTTAGGGTTGAGAGTGCAGGGAAGAGTTGGAGCAACCATGGAAGTGTTGGGGCTGGAGGCCATAGGAAGATTTTGGGCAGGATTTTCTGCCGCGCTCATCACGAAACCAGAAAATCCCGCTCATGGACAACGAATCGTTCGATGGTCTGCCCCTTGCCCACTACGATTCCCATCGTGGGCATAACAGGAAAACTCTCTTTGTGTTTGGGCTGCGAGGTTGGCAGAATTGTGCTGGGACCCTTTTATTTTCCTCACAAGGTGGGGATTGCATCTGCCATCTCCAGGTGTTTCTACTGACACATTTCTCTGCTCAGGTGAGGTCAGTTAGAAAAGATGGAATGGGAAATTTGGCACTGACCATCCCTGAGCTGCTTGAACAATCACTTCGGTGGATCTGGCAGTCCAGTCTCCAAAGCAGGCAATCCATTGTGGCAATGGATAGGATCATGTAGGAGGGGAACAAAACCTGTGCTGAATTACAGACAATGAATTGTCGACTGACTGTTGTGCAGGGGCTAACACATTTTTTTTTAAACCCAGGAGTGTCATCAAGTCAATTTTGCCCAAGTTGAGTCCAGGCGTAAGTCAATAAATGACTTGAGTCAAACTCAGGTCAAAGTCGCATCAACAACTCTAGCAGTTTCCTCCTTCTTTGAGTCCAGTTGTTAAACATGCCCCTTACTTGCCTGAACAGGAGAGAAGGGTGGCATGTGGCACAGTGCTTAGCATTGTTGCCTCTCAGCGCCTGAGACCCAGATTTGATTCCCGGCTTGGGTGTATATGGAGTTTGCACATGCTCCCCATGTCTGCATGGGTTTCTTCCAGGTGCTCCAGTTTCCTCCCACAGTCCAAAGATGTGTGAGTTAGGTGGATTGGCCATACTAAATTACCCCTTAGTGTCAGGGGGACAAGCTAGGGTAAACATATGGGGTTATAGGGATAGGACCCAGGTGGGATTGTAGTTGGTGCAGGGTCCATGGGCTGAATGGCCTCCTTCTGCACTGTAGGATTCCATGATTCTATAATTTGACCTGGAACTCTGTCCGCCTGACAACCAGGTCACTTGAGCTTGTTCTTGGGGAGATTCCATAGCAAGTCATATCACCCTCTTCAAACTACTCCACTTTATCCTGAATTAAAGGAGGCTGTTTAAAACATAGCCACCTTAAAAGCTCCAGTATACATAATGCTTGGTGTTGTTGCAGCTTCATATTATCTGCAATATGAAAACTGAAAACTTCTGCAGAAAATGCAGATGTATGGGATTGTGGGTAATCTAGGAAGTTGGATCAGGAATTGGCTATCAGATAGGAGACAGAGGGTGGTGGTGGATGGTAAATATTCATCATGGAGTGCAGTTACGAGTGGTGTGCCTCAGGGATCTGTTTTGGGGCCACTGTTGTTTGTAATTTTTATTAATGATCTGGATGAGGGTATAGTTGGGTGGATTAGTAAATTTGCTGATGACACCAAAGTTGGAGGTGTGGTAGATTGTGAGGAAGGGTGTCATAGTCTGCAGGGAGACTTAGATAGGTTGCAGAGCTGGGCCGAGAGGTGGCGGATGGAATTTAATGCGGAGAAGTGTGAGGTAATTCACTTTGGTAGGAGCAACAGATGTGTCGAGTATAGGGCTAACGGGAGGACCTTGAATAGTGTGGATGAACAGAGGGATCTAGGTGTGTGTGTACATAGATCCCTGAAAGTTGGGAATCAAGTAGATAAGGTTGTCAAGAAGGCGTACGGTGTCTTGGCGTTTATTGGTAGGGGGATTGAATTTAGGAGTCGCAGTGTAATGTTGCAACTGTACACTACTCTAGTGCGGCCGCACTTGGAGTACTGTGTGCAGTTCTGGTCCCCGCATTACAAGAAGGATGTGGAGGCGTTGGAGAGGGTGCAGAGGAGGTTTACTAGGATGTTGCCTGGTATGGTGGGGAGGTCCTATGAGGAGAGGCTGAGGGATCTAGGGTTGTTTTCGTTGGAAAGAAGGCGGCTAAGAGGGGATCTTATTGAAACATATAAGATGATTAGAGGTTTAGATAGGGTGGATAGTGATAGCCTTTTTCCTCGGATGGAGAAAGCTAGCACGAGGGGGCATGGCTTTAAATTAAGGGGGGGTAGCTACAGGACGGATGTCAGGGGTAGGTTCTTTACCCAGCGGGTGGTGAGGGATTGGAATGCCCTGCCTGCTGCAGTTGTAAATGCGTCTAGTTTGGGGGCGTTTAAGAGATCTCTGGATAGGTTTATGGACGAAATGGGATTGGTATAGGCTAGTGGGTCATTGTTTTTGTAACTGGTCGGCGCAACATCGTGGGCCGAAGGGCCTGTTCTGCGCTGTAATGTTCTATGTTCTATGTTCTATGTATTGTTTAACTTTAATTGCAATCTTTGACAAATAACATTGTTATTGAGAGCTAACTTCCTCAGTTACACATGTATCAGCAGGGACTATTATGTGTGGCACAGACTGTAATCTAACACCAGTAAAGTCATTATGTAATCCTAAAAGTGATATGCGACGTGACAGTTTGTAATGAAGTTGTTTGCAATAAACCTAGTTTTACAACCTATATTATCCAAGAATAATTATAGAAATATTTTCCTGTTGCTTATGTTATGATATTTGGTTGAAACTGTGCCTTTTGCACCTCAGGAAAGCCAAAAAAGATCTTGTAGGTATCCCTTGGGATGTTCTGTGACACAGGAGAAACAAAATTAAAATGCTAATTGCAAAGAAAAGTGGATTTGTTTTCATTAATCAGAGTATAATTACAATAAATCTTTCATTGTTTATTTTGGTTTGGTTGTAATTTTGACAAGGTATCAGCAGTTTCTTTTACAGCTTTAACTAAGAAAATGCAACTAGCTTCCTTTATTTTACTTATCAGATGTTGACCAACAATGTAGTGACATGAGGAATTAAGGACCTGAAATTGGATCATTGTTTGGATGCTGTTTAAGGATGAGAATAGCATCCAATGCTCACATACACAGGTCTGCTACAAATCATATCAGAAAGCATTTTGATGAGGGGATTTGCACTGTTGCAGCTAATGTTTGCCAGAACTATGCAGAGCAGACAGATCATGATGGCAATCAGCTTGCAATGCTGATTTGATGCCAGTGGTGCCATTTTGGAACTCTATTTCAGCCAATGTCCTCTGTTAAACCTGCATGGCTGAACACATGTTAGTAAGGAGCCTCATAACACCAGGTTAAAGTCCAGCAGCTTTATTTGGTACCACAAGCTTTTGGAGCGTTGCCCCTTCATCAGGTGAATGGAGAGTTGAGCTCACAAACAGGCATATATAGACAAAGGCACAACTGCAAGATAATGGTTGGAATGCAAGTCTTAACAGATAATCAAGTCTGCACAGGTACAGACAATGAGAGTGGAGAGAGGGATGATCACAGGTTAAAGAAATGTGAATTGTCTCAAGCCAGGACAGTTAGTAGGATTTTGCAAGCCCAGGCCAAATGGTGAGGGTTACAAGTAGGCCTGATGTTACCATTTTGATTCTAAGTGCCAAACCTGGGAGCAATTCAGATCCGACTTGAAAAACTCCTCTCAGGCGCCCCCATATGCACTTAACCTGAAAAAAATCGCGAGTCTGAATCGCGCTACGGGCGGGGCTTATCGAACCCGAAAAGCTGCACCTCTAATTGGAGCTTTGAACTGCGCATGCGCAGTGAGAAAACATGTGAAAAACGTGCCCCTGTCACATCGCTCCCGGGCTGCAAAAAGTGGATAAAGCAAGCTGGGAGCAAAAAATGGGAGCGATGGCTCCCACAGACATCGCCCCACCTCCACAATATAACTGTCCCTGTTATCCACCACTCCTTCCCATTACTCAGACCAATCATGGGCTCCTACCCTCTTTCCCCCCACCAATTGCCTACAAAGTAAAAGCGGACACCCCTGCCCCTCCCACCAGAGATCTGGCCTCCCTCACCCCGTCCCCCCCAACCATAGAGCGATTGGGCCTCCCACCCGTCCCCCAACCAGACATACATCTGACACCCCTCCCTCCCCCCCACCAACGATCCATCTTGCCTCCCTTCTCCCCCACCACCCGAGAGTGATTGGGCCTCCCTCCAACCAAAAAACTATCTGGCCTCCCTCCTCCCTCCCCCCAACCTCAGAGAACTATCAGGCCTCCCTCTACCCCCACCCCCATTCTGAGTTAGAGACCCATTGGAAGCTTTGAACTCACTTCTTCAGAAGCTGGAGTGCCCGAAACAGATTTTTGCTGAGCATGTCTGTTTTGAATCTGGATAGGCGAATGCAATAGTAAAGAGGGAAATACAAAAAAGTTGGGCAGGCAGCCCATTAATTCAATATAAATGCATGCAAATGCATTTAAATGGCTGTTGTGCCTGTTTCGGGCACAGTTCGGATTGCAGCCATTTTCAGGCTTTGGTAAAGTGGGCATCTGCATGGACACGGACGAGGAATGTGCTAATTGCCTCACGCCCGACTTTACTAAGCTTTTGCGCCCAAAAATGGGCATGATGCAATGGTAAAGTCAGGCCCAAAGTGTGATCATTGTTGGACCTTAACCTGGGCTTGTGAGACTTCTTATTCTGCCCATTCCAGTCCAACGCCGGCATCTCCACATCATGAATACATCTTAAGCAGCGGGTGGTTCTTCCAACCAACACAATTTAAAGGGATCATTAATTATGTACTCGTTAATCACTTGTTGATTTTTTTTCTGATTGTTGTTATAAGGTTACAAAATGACACAGGTAGGTTCAGGGACAAAAATTTGGCAAATGGAACATAATGTGGACAAATGTGAAATTGTCCATGTTGGCAGAAAGAATAAAAAAAAAATTATCTAAATAGAACATAGAACATTACAGCACAGTACAGGCCCCTCAGCCCTTGATGTTGTACTGACCTGTGAAACCAATCTAAAGCCCATCTAACCTACACTATTCCAATATTACCCATATGTTTATCCAATGACCATTTAAATGCCCTAATGTTGGCGAGTCCACTACTGTTGCAAGCAGGGTATTTCACGCTCTTACTACACTCTGAGTAAAGAACCTACCTTTGACATCTGTCCTATATCTCTCACCCCTCAATCTAAAGCTATGTCCCCTTGTGCTAGCCATCTCCATCTGAGGAAAAAGGCTCTCACTATCCACCCTATCTAATCCTCTGATCATTTTATGTGCCTCTATTAAGTCACCTCTTAACCTTCTTCTCTCTAACGAAAACAGCCTCAAGTCCCTCAGCCTTTCCTCATAAGACCTTCCCCACCACACAAGGCAACATCATAGTAAGTGTCCCCTGCACCCTTTCCAATGCTTCCACATCCTCCCTATAATATGGCGCCTAGAACTGTACACAATACTCCAAGTGTGGCCGCACCAGAGTTTTGTACAGCTGCAACATGATCCCAAGATTAGTCAAAAAATAAAATGCTGGAAAATCTCAGCAGATCTGGCAGCATCTGTAAGGAGAGAAAAGAGCTGACGTTTCAAGTCCAGATGACCCTTTATCAGAGATTAGAGTGTCTTGTCACTTAGTGAACACATTCGGGCCTCCTAATAGCTTTGATGGGGGTGGGTAAATGGCAGCAGGGAGTACCTGCCTAGCAGGAGAGGAGAACCACTTCACCAATTAGGTTCCTAATGGGTTGGTTGGTGAGGAGTCTGCTGGTGAGGATCATCCTCATATGCAAATGGACCCCATTGAGCCTGGAACCCCAGCAGCTCATGGAGGTGGCCTCCCCCGCAACAGGCCAGGAGACCATTATAGAGTCGAATGCTTTCTGTCCCAATGATGGGGCCACAAGGATGAGAGGTTGCATACAGATCAGGTGCTGTATTGCCCTTAAAGGGACAATCACCACACTATCCAATGCTGTTTAACCATTCAGGTTAAACAGCAAAATACCTGTGCTCTTTTCAATCTGGTACTGTATTTGTATCATAGAATCCCTACAGTGCAGAAGGAGGCCATTCAGCCCATCGAGCCAGCACCAACAACAATCCCGCCCAGGCCATATCCCCATAACCTCTTGTATTTGCCATGCTAATCCTGCTGTCACTAAGACGCAATTTAACATGGCCAATCCACCTAACCCGCACATCTTTGGACTGTGGGAGGAAACCGGAACACCCGGAGGAAACCCACACAGACATGTGGAGAATGTGCAAACTTCACACAGACAATGACCTAAGCTGGGAATCGAACCCAGGTGCCTGGTGCTGTGAGGCAGCAGTGCTAACCATTGTGCTGTCCAATGTAGCTCACGGTGTGATCTCATCCACACTGGGAAGATCTAATGTAGATTGGGTGACTGCTTTGTGGGACTGCTTTATTCATTCCACCATCATCACCCTGAGCTTCGGATCACCCATCATTTTAATTCTCTGCCTCACTTCTACTCTGATCTCATTGTCTTTGGTTTGTTGTAATGCTCCATGAAGTTCGATGTAAAGCTGTAGGAATAGCATGTCATCATTCAATTAGACACTTATTGCAGCCTTCCAGACATTGAGGGCACGATCTTACCTGCCAAGCACACCATGCAACCATTGCAGTGAGGTCAGAGAATTTGGCAGCCATCCAACTCTCCATTCACTGCAGCGGGATGGGAAAAGACATGATTGTGGCTTGAGAATGTTGTATTCAACAATTTCAGATCCTCTGTGCCCACTTTTTTAGACAACAGGGATTGGTGAAAATTTCACTACTGCCTTTTACACATCCTCGAGATCCATCTGCGCCATCGTGCTGCCCTAAAAAAAAGACATATTTTATATAATACTTTTCACAAATTCAGGACATCCCAATGCCCTTAACAACTGATTAAATGTTTTTGAAGTGTAGTCGTTGCTGTAATGTGAGAAACACAGCAGCCAATGTGCACACAGGCAGGTCCCACAAACCAGATGAGATAATGACCAGATGATCTGATTTTTTAACGATGTTAGTTGAGAGATAAATGTTGGCCAGGACTCTGCGGAGAGCTCTCCTGACTATAACATCAAAATTAATTCCACAAAAATTCTACCCAGTAAAGCAGCTTGGCACTCAGTATGTGGCGTTGTACAAATGAAGTGATGGCATGATGGGAAAATTGGTCAACTATATAGTACAAAATAAGGAAAGCTGACTCCGCATAACCTAAGACATGAATAAGACTGGAGAAGGTCAAGACCTGATAAGGCTGACTCCGCATAACCTAGGGCTGTATGAGTAAGACAAGATAAGGTCAGGGATGAAGGAGTCACCGACCTTCTTCCGTTCTATCAAAGGACAAGTTAAAGTCCTTGATGATACAAAGAGTCCTAGGACGTCAGCAGGCTGTACCGTGGTTTATGACATTGCTTATGATGCTACTACTGATCGAATTCCTGAATAAGCTCTGGTCACGCAAACTGATAATGATTATGTATAAATACTGAACTAACTCTTTATGTAAGCGCGGACTTGAGAAGGAATTAGCAAGTAGTAACGACTGCTCTCTAAACTCAAGTTACTGCCAATACTGCATGCAGTCTTTCGTAAATAAAGACTAGTTATCTTGTCGGAATTAATTTTGTTGAGTCTTTCTATCAAAGCCAAGAAGCAGGAAAATTTCCACTTCAACAAGTATAAAAGCAAATTACTGTAGATGCTGGAATCTGAAACCAAAAGAGAAAAGGCTGGAAAATCTCAGCAGGTCTGGCAGCATCTGTAAGGAGAGAAAAGAGCTGATGTTTCGAGTCCAGATGACCCATTGTCAAAGCTAGAAGGCATAGAAAGGGGGAGATATTTATACTGCAGGGTGAGGGAATGAAAGATAAACCATAGCCATAAAAACAAGGGGAAATGGCAGTCCTTAAAGTTTAAAAGTTTAGTTTATTTATTAGTCACAAGTAAGGCTTACATTACGCTGCAATGAAGTTACTGTGAGATTCCCCCAGTTGCCACAGTCCGGTACCTGTTCAGGTCAAAGTATCTAACCGGAATGTCTTTCATTCTGTAGAGAGAGTAGAAAGTGTGAATGGCCAAATGGCAGAGAAGCTGAAATTAGAGAGAAAGCTGTGACAGATGAAGATGTGGGGGCAGGGAGACGGGGGTGGGGGTGGGGGTGGGGAGGGAGGTGGATGGGAGAGAGTTAAAAATGAGAAAAGGGGGAAAGGAGAAGCAAATGGGGAGAAAAGGTAAAGAGAGGGGATTAAATAGAGGGAAGAGTGGGGGGGGGAACAAGAATAAAGAAAAACAATAAAGAAATAAAAGGTAGAGAACAGTTAAAAATTAAATGAAATGAAATGTAGCGATGTGGCTATGACTCATCTTTCATTCCTCCCCTGCAGTATAAATATCTCCCACTTTCTATGCCTTTCAGCTTTGACAAAGGGTCATCTGGACTCAAAATATCAGCTGTTTTCTCCTTACAGATGCTGCCACACCCGCTGAGATTTTCAAGCATTTTCTCTCATTGAGATGAGAAGCTCTGCTGAAGGCCCAAAGACAATGGCCGGAATTCCCCAACCTCGCCCGCATTTGGGATTCTCCCATTTGCGCTGCAGTGAATGGAGATTTGGCTGAGTGCCAGATTCTCCATTCTCGCTGGCAGCGGTCGCAGAGCAGGAGAATTCTGGCCCACATCTTCAACTGAGCATTGAGAGTGTCAGATTTGATTTTTCTGAGACTGGAAAGTCAGGATGGGGGGCTTAAACCCACAAACCTCTGACTCAGAGGCAGCAGTGATCCCATTGTGAGTCATTAACCACACAGCACGTTGGGTGAGGTGAATTGTAACTCCTGGTGGCTGATGACAACCCAGGCTGCTTTACGCTATCAAGTGAAGGGCAACATTACAGGGGGAACAGCAGGAACAATGAGATATAGAATGAGGCAATATTAAGTCATTTTTAAGTGAAACTTAAATGTTGCTCTTTGTTGTCCTGTTGAGAAGCGAGAATAGAACATGAAAGCTTTGTGCAAATATCAAAGTATATTCAGCGTACAGTCAATACAGAACAATTGCACTCGGAAGCACCCAGCAGTGCTTCATCTTTTTGAGTATGATGGTGAGATTCAAGCAAACAAAATGCATGTAACAAGGGAGGCGCCTAGTGGAGAAATACTGTATTGCTACTGATTGCATTGCATGTAAAGCAGCATCACTCAGTGACAATCTGGGATCCTCAATTGTGAAGTAAAAATTCAAATTTGACATTCTTTACAAATGTGGTAGGGGTCCAAAAGGGTTTCTGTAACAGTTTAAATTCTTCACTTGTTGATAAATTTCCATTCTGGTTTGTCACAGTCTCAATATCCCATTCTCTTTTTCTTTTCACTTGGCTAGTTTACAGTGCAGAGGTCACTAAAACCTGACAGCAAGAGTGGTTTTGTGTAACTCAAGTTGCAGGGTGTTTGGAGCAACACAATTTTCATCAGCTTTACATTGTGCACCACGCAAGGGAGCTATTGTAAACTTGGCGCAGTGCATCAGAGGGAAAATATTTAGTTGCAGCTATTGCCATAATGAAAACGATGAAAGTTAGTAAAAACTAACAGGGTACGTTTATTATTATTTATTAGTGACTATTTATTAGTAACAAGCAGGCTTACATTAACACTGCAATGAAGTTACTGTGAAAATTCCTGAGTCGCCACACTCCGGCGCTTGTTCGGAGAATTTAGCATAGACAATGCAACTAACCAGCACATCTTTTGGACTGTGGGAGGAAACCGGAGCACCCGGAGGAAACCCACGCAGACATGGGGAGAGCTTGCAAATTCCACACTGACATTGTCCTAAGCTGGGAATCGAACCCAGGTTCCTGGCGCTGTGAGGCAGCAGTACTAACCACTGTGCCACCGTGCCACCAAGAAATGACTGCGATGATAGTTTTCTCATTTAAACTCATGGATGTTAATAAAAAGCATGAAATTACAGTTTCCATGGCAACGTAAAATGATTTCATTTATTATTATGCCAGGTTATTTTGTAAATGTGATTTTCAAGGCACTTAAAAGTAACTCGTGGCATTAAATGGTCCATAAAAAAGCATTGTGAAATGTATTATTTTTGCTTGTGAATAAGTAAACCATGAAATAGTTCTGCAATTACTGTGATTCTAGATTATTGAGCAAGATGAGATTCAAAAAGGAAAATAGAGGAATATTTGAAAATATGAAACGCCACGGAAGGCATGAAAATGTGACAAGGTGGATAGTTGGTACAGATGCACTGTGCTGAATGTCTTCTTTCTATGCTGTAAAACTCCATGATCATATAAAAAAGTTCAAACTGAATAATCAATAGAATTTTTCAGGCAAGTTAAGTATCTTCGCATCAGTAAATGTGGCTGGACTGCTCCTATCCAGCACTTGCTGCCTTGCATGTTGGTGAAGAATATCTAATACGACCTCTCCTGTCTTTTTCAATGTTGGAAAGTATACTTTATTGTTTAAAAATCAGAGATTAACTGATCAAAATAATGTCTGTATGAGCTATGCATTTGAGGTGATTCTTGATTAACAAGGGGGTGACAGGTTACTAGGGGGTTGGCAGGTCTGTGGGGTTGAAGTTACAGGCAGATCAACTGTGCTTTTACTGAATGGCAGGGCTTGAAGGGCAGAGTGGCCTATTCTTACCCCTAATTTGTATGTTCATAGGTAATTAATCTTTCCTTTGATATTTCTGCAAGCTTTAGTTTTGAAATTATTTCGTTGCAGCTTTAAACATTCTATTTACTATTTTCTAAACGCTTTTGTTTACCTTATTTTGCTTATTGTGCTTAAGTTACTTGTATGGGCTTGATTTGTGTAAATTTGTATACCTTATATAAATTGTACAAATTTATATAAAATGTTCAAAAGCCACTCATCTCCTCATATAGAAAAGAATCGTATAGAAGAATCAATGGTTTTGAATTTGCCTTTCACTCTTTTAGGTGATCTATAGTTGCTGAATAGATTAAGGTCTGGTTACTATGGTGCCCGAGACACATCTTCAGGGAGCCCTCCTGTTTCTTTTCAGTGCAAATTCTCCATTAGAAGTTTTGTTTAAAACAGCGAGCCTGTATCTCGTTGAAAATGGAAATACCTTACTGTCTAGAAGGGCTGACATGGCACCGAATAACTGTGAATTAACAGAAGCATTTGAATTTTCTACAGTTTTATTTAAGGCAATAGCGAGGTTGATTATGTTTTTACTTTTTCAGTGTTTTGTAAGCTGAAGTTTGTATATTATCTTTCTGTGGAAAATGAATACAGGCAAAGTGTCTCTAGAGGAAGTGATCTTACTTTGTCACTGTATCAATTTTAAAGGTCTTACATGTCCTGTGAGGACAGAAGCATTGCCAAACCTTCAATATTTACTGTTGCTAGTGGATGGTGATATTTGTGGTATTCACCATTCAGATGAATGAGCCTAAGAGTGAGCTATGTACCGACGAGGGAGCTGTCATCTCATTTTCATGTACTGATTCCTAAATAATGTATTATACTTTAACAATATGTCATTGCCTTCATAACTTATCAGACACAGGCAGTATTTTTTTTAAATGCCAAACTAGGTGACAGAATTAGATACTAGAAAATAGATTCTTGAATGCTGAATGTCGATTTAACTTCAGAAAAGAATGTGTATTGTTATCATTTGTTAATGTGCTTGAATGTATTAGCACACATGAAAAACAGTGCCTAGATAACTCAATTTGTTATTGCAGGCAACGTCCCATGCAGCTAATCTTCATAAATCTATTGCTTCCGTTACAGGTATCAAGTGGTACATGTTCCCAGCTCCATTTCCACTTGTCACACTATCTCTTTTTTCTTCAGATCCTATCCTGGCCCTATGCTATGGGTCTCTTTAGTATTATTGTCACATGTCCATGGCCCTTAAGGTAGCTCTCCATCACCCTGTTTCCAATCCCAGTCAAGATCACTTTCCGAGTGAGCAATTGCATGTTCTTATCTGGATTTCGTGCTGTAGTTTCTAGTGCTTTACAGCCTTTGGCTTCCTATCTGAATTCTTTCCAGATTCATTCAATGTAAATGGCTTGTTGACTTCCTTTATGTGAACCACCCTGTATATCAGCAGTGCCTTAACTGAAGAATGTTTATAGCTCTCAGATAAACAGGAGTTGCCATACATCTCTTATCAATATGTTTTTGACATAATTGTTTTTTTAAGAAAACAAGAAACAAGTACCTTGTTACCCGAGTAGATTCAGTAAATCTGTGTTCTCATGAGTTATGCAGTTGGCTAATTCATAATATTGAAAATGTTACATGGCTGAAAATAATATACTCTTTATTCTCAGGCTTATCCCAGCCAGTGAAAATTGCCTAGCAAATGCTTTTAGCTCCACACAGCTAAGCAACCCTTTTATTATGTCAAATATCTTTGCACAATGCTTCTGCTTGGAGCTGAGTTCAGGTTCTGTTGACAGTAGCAGTGTGTTCTGAATGTGCCTTGTGGTGATGTTGTAGACTTCATGAAACCTCGTACAGATCAGGCAAGTATTTTCATTCTCTACTTCCCTGTGATTCATGTCTACCACCCTTTTCTTTTTGTAGTTAACTACAGTAACACCACTCAGAAAGTATGTCTGGCCTCTGACTGTTGGGAATACCATTCTTTGAATAAAAATATACTACCGCAAGTACTTCCCCACTTGTTATGGAGCTGTTTCTGTAAGTTAAACACTGGTGACTAATTTGACCAATGCATACAATTTTAAAACACGGAAATAAAAGCAATCTGAATATCTTCCAGAAATGTGTGTTCCATTCTGATCAGTAATTTCTTCACTTAATCTGTAATTGCCACAATTTCAACAAGTACCAATATTATTTCATAGACACACAGGAACGTTCTAAGGCATTAAGCACAATTGCAATCCAGCTTGAAAGATGTCAACAATAAGGATAAGAATGTGGGATTCCGCATGAAGTTAAACATTTTTAACTCACTGTAAATGCTAAGACATTATGGAATAAAGTTGACAGTGAGTTCAAATATGAAATAATAAAAAGGAGGATTTGCATTATCTAAAATGCACCTGACCTCATAATTCTGAACAGTTATGCAGTGAAATCTGTCTATAATGACTACCTCAGGGACTGTCTTCAGGTAGTCTTTGTAGACAGGTGATCTGCTAATATGAGTTCAAGTCTGAATCATTAATTTATAGTTGGGACTGACTTTTACACGGCTGATCTTTAACACAGATTTTAACGATATATATTATGCACCCTGCTAGCAGAAGTTTCCAATATATAAATGTAGACGGTAATTTTGCACATTTTTAATAACTGGTGAACTTTGAGTTAAATTGCGCTGTCGCTTTTTCACTGGACCACGGTACTTATAAATATCCCTGTACAATTGCCAGCCATCAATTTGATCATTGCGTTTAGAAATTCATGAGGCAGAATTTGTCAAAACAAGTATCCTGGTGGGAGAATTGGGTGGGAGATAACTGACAATTCTGTAGAAGTAATTTGGGCATGCAGACAAATAGTGTAATATAGTGGAAATCATGACATTGAGAGAAAACCGGGTAACTGTTACTAATAGACCATCAGGAGAGAATTAGTAGGCTAGAGGCTACTCTTATTTTGCAAGGAATTACGTCAGAGTTTTATGAATTCTACTTTATTTCTGTGATATATAACTTTGAACACATTGCCCACTGGGATTGTGGAAAACCACCGGTAGTAATAGTTTGCCAACAAACTGTGGATTGCCTAATATTATTTATGCGAGATTGCACGCTGTGCGGATTTTTAAACAAGACAGGCACAGGGACAGTCATTTTTGGATCGGTTCCAGTCGGGTTTATTGCCATTTTACCTCAATCAAAGAGCAATTTTGTATTGTTGACACGATTGCTGTGCGTTGTCACACCGTAATTAGCAATAACAAATAAAGCGCGCCGCTGAATGCACTTTGGGATTTGTTTGACCACCTGGCCTCACCTTGTACCCAAACTAATTCTGGCATCGAGTAAAACGACTTGCATTAATTAGCAATTAATTTAGACCTTCTTGTTCATTATTGCTTAATTAAAGTAAAGTATGTGGTACAAGGAGAGAGTGCATTGTGTAATTGATTGTTTCAGTAATCAGAGTCTGCTTTTACTGCTTACAGCCTTCAGATGTTTTCATATTATTGAGATTTAATCCACAGTGTATCTGGGCCGTCGATTCCGTTTTGCATTACAAATCATTCTGGCTTTGCAGCCTGCTTTAAAGGGTCATATAATCCAGCTAAGGTTGCACGGCGTTCTAAGAAAGTCCCATATTAGCATGTCTTTGTAAGCGTTCTCGTCCAATGAACGGAAGCAGGCACTGGGAAATAAGTGTTTCTCTCCCATGCAAATTCTGCTATGAAGCTATCAGGAAGAAATCGGACCTCTTCGGCCTTGCAGATCAGTTAGGCGCTGCCACAGCAAAAATCATCAGCTGTCAACCAACTATCTTCCAGCTCTCTTGAGAAGGCTGGCTATGGGCAGTGTAATAATAGACTGTCTATAAGGCATCCCCAAGGCAAAGTACCTAGGATTTAATGGGATAAGTATAGCATTCCTAAGAGGAGTATTAAGAGTCTTGTGCTGTTTCTCATTCTGTGCCCAGTTACAATCACAGCACGCTCTTACAGATCCATAATCAATTACGAATACTGCAATCAGCAACTGTGGCATATTCGGATTTGTTACATCATTTATCAGTAATCTTATCTTGCTCAGCAGACTCGGTTAACTAGAACAAAGTATGGACTATTTCAGAATGGGTCCTTGTTCCTAAAAATAGCTCTAAAATATCCATGTTTTACGTGCCTGCCCTCCCACCAGTAAATGTTGGAATAATAAATCTGCAAAAAGGCATTTTTGTCTTCATCAATAAAATTCCACATGTTTGAGTGGATTCTAAAGCATGAGATTAACTGGCACAATTTCACATATTTAACATCATTGCTCATTTGCCTGTTGTGTAATAATCTGGCTTTCTGTAGAGTTCAAGTGTTAGAATGGTTTGCTTGTTGCACGGTAACTTACTGTATATTTAAAAATGCATTCCACATTGTTCCACCAGACTGCTGAATTAAAATGAAGTTTGTAGTTGAGATTGAAACTTCAATTAAAGACTCGTCATTTCTAAGCAGGTAAGAGGCAGCACTTGTCTACTTTGAGGACTGGAACACCCTTTTTGACAATGGATCTCAGCAAAAAAGCAATTAAAACTTAAATTGATGTTTAAAAATAATTCAGTGTTTATGTATGTGCTGCCATTTTTATTAAAGCATTCAGCCAAAGTAAAGCAGGAATTGTCCAATTTAGGCACATTTTCTGGCAGTAGTTCAGAGTGTCACATGCAACCCATCAATTTTTCTTGGCTAATGTCCTTATGACTATCTTGGCAGGCTCCTGAAATATTCTCACCTACGCTTTCTTGTGGGAAGATGAGAGGCCTCAAGAGTTCAATAGCAGTAGAGCAACAAAATGAAGGAGATAGTCATTGACTACAGGAGGTGTAGTAGAGGACCTGTTCTTGTCTACATCAACTGGGCTGAAGTGGAAATGGTTTCTAGGTGTCCAGATCACCAACAACCAGTCCTGGTCCCTCCATGCTGCTGCTGTAGTTCAGAAAGCCCACCAATGCCTCTATTTTCTCAGGAGACTAAAGAAATTTAGCAAACCCACTATGACTCACACCAATTTTTATTGATGTGCCATAGAAAGCACCCTTTCTGGATGTATAGCAGTTTGGTATGGCTCCTGCTCTGACCAAGACCATGAGTCTGGTACATCATGTAAACCAGCCTCTCATACATTGACTCTGTCAACACTTCCTGCTGCCTCAGAAAAGTAGCCAGCATGATTAAGTACCTCATGCCCCCTGGACATTCTCTCCACCGGGAAAAAGATACAAAAGTTTGAGATCATGTACGAATCGACTCAAACAGCTTCTTCCCTGCTGCCATCAGACTTTTGAATGGACTTACCCTATATTAAGTTGATCTTTCTCTACACCCTAACTATGACTATAACACTACATTCTGCACTGTCTCCTTCTCTATGAGTGGTGTGCTTTGTTTGTATAGCACACAAGAAACAATACTTTTCATTGTATCCCAATACATGTGATAGTAATAAACCAAATCAGATAAAGCAGGGCTAGGCTTGGTTGCCTTTAGAGTAGATGAAATGATGATGCACATTTGTTAATAGAACTGTGTGCTAATTTTTTGAATTGTTATTGTCATATGAATTAGTATACCACGAAAATTATTGTTTCTTGTGCATGTACATAGGGAAGGAAAGGAGAGAGTGCAGAATGTAGTGTTATTGTCATAGGGTGTAGAGAAAGATCAACTTAATGCGAGGTAGATCCATTCAAAAGTCTGATGGCAGCGGGGAAGAAGCCATTTATGAGTCGATTGGTACATGATCTCAAACTTTTGTATCTTTTCCACTGGAAGAGAGTATGCCCAGAGTGGATGGGGTCCTTGATTATGCTGGCTGCTTTTCTGAAACAGCAGGAAGTGTAGACAGTCAATGGATGGGAGGCTGGTTTGAGTGATGGACTGGGCTTCATTCAGAACCCTTTGTAGTTCCTTGCGGTCTTGGACAGAGCAGTAGCCATACCAAGCTGTGATACAATCAGAAAGAATGCAGAAAGAATTTTTTAGCGCAGTGGGCCGGGAGACTCAAGCGGTGCCTGATGCGCACTGGGTGTCACACCCTGAAAGTTTCTCCCAGTTCTGGCTTTCTGGCGGCATCACCCTGCGCCACAAATCTAAGTTTCAAATTCCCATGAAAACTCCCGCCTCCTCCACCTCCATCAGGAGTATTTCACTCCAGCAGGGTTTAGTTCAGTTCCCTACCTTTGGGAAGCTGGCATCCTGATGCCACTAAAGTGAAGGGGAGTGATTGGTGCCACCCAGAGGAACAGGTGTCAAGGAGGTGATGCCTCCTGGGCATTGTCACCTTGGCAGTGCCAGCCTGGACCCCTGGCACTGCACAAGGGGCAAAGTGTCAATGTTCAGGTGACACCTTGGCATTGCCAGTGCCAATGAGGTGGGACCTAATGGAGCAGGCCTATCAAAGCAGGGCCTAATAGTAGACAGGGCCTAATAGGGGGATTGGTGGGGATGAAGAGGTTTCACTGGCACTCCACACTTTGGGCTCGAGCAGACTGAGGGAGGCCAGTGATTGGGACTGTCCAGTGGAGTGGTGGTGTGGGAGGGTGGTGGGGAGAGGGAGGGGGTCCAGTGGGGTTGATCTGGGCTGGGGGGGGGAGGCGTGGGTAGTGATTGAAGCAGACAAAGGACAGGAGGTGGGATGGCAGGGGGCAATGATCAGGCAGTGGAGGGGGAGCACCGGGCTGGCCAGCAATCGGGAGGCTAGCAGACAGGGACCACTGCACATGTGGGGATCCCGGTGCTGACAGATTGGTACGTGTGCAGTGGCCCGTTCTACTGGCTTCTCCAGCAGGAATAAGCCCCTTGCCCAGGTTTTTCACACGATTTACGTTAGCGCACTCTGCAGTACACAGAGTGTGAGAGATTGATTCTGGAACTCCTAGAGAAAAAAATCAGCATGATTTACTGCAGTTTTCTTGCAAATTCAACACTTGGAATTTTTTGGGGAGAATCCCAGCCTTGTATTTTAAGCCTCCTCCTCACCCATCTAACTCCAAATGCTAGAAAAATGCTGCTGTGCCTAATGTTTTTATGAAGTACTGGTGGAAGATGTACCTCATTACAGCATCCCATCATTACAAAGCAATTTAGCTAAGTGCACCCGAATTTAGCTGGACATAATTCACAACTGCTATCTCTTTTAAAACATTGAAGTCACTTTAGTAGATTCCCTATGTCAACAGGGCTGGTGTGCTGCTGTTATTTCTAGTGCCTAGGTTGATGACAAGTGGTAGATCCAGTTTCTTTCCTTTTTGACTTTTCTGTAGCTGTTTGGTACAAATGAGTGGCTTGCTAGGATATTTCAGAGGGCATTTAAGCATCAGCCAATTTGCTGTGGATCTGGAGTTACAACTAGGTAAGGTTGGTAGATTTATTTTCCTGAAGCACATGAATGAGTTTTTATGACCGCAATTGTTTCTTAGTCACTATTACTGGGATTGGCTTGATCGTGCTGAAGTTGTACTAAAAAGACATAGAAACAAGTTTATATTTTCATCCCAGGTGCCAGGATGTGTGGGAAATTGGTCAGGCCCTCCTGACCAACAAAGACACAGAATCCTTCAGTGCAGAAGGAGGCAATTCAGCCCATCGAGTCTGCACTGGCCACAATCACACCCAGGCCCGATCCCCATAACCCCATGCATTTACCCTAGCTAGTCCCCCTGACACTAAGGAGCAATTTAGCATGGCCAATCCACATAACCCACACATCTTTGGACTGTGGGAGGAAACCAGAGCACTTGGATGAAACTCACGCAGACACAGGGAGAACGTGCAAACTCCACAGAGACAGCTACCCAAGCCGGGAATTGAACCCGGGTCCCTGGCGCTGTGGTAATAATTGCACCACCGTGCTGCTCCTATCTGGAGCCTTGTGCCAAAATTGGGAGCGCTTCCCTGCCCCAAGATGATCTAGTCAAATGATGCGGTGCAATCCCCATTTGTCTCCTCCCCTCAGTAAATGGCAGTTACCCAGTGTTTGCAAAATACTCCAGGGAGCTTATAAAAGATGCTTCAAATGTGCCTGACTGCAGAAGATATAAATAGCAACAGAGAAGATAAGAACAAGAGTAGGCTGTTCAGCCCTCCAGATCTGCTCAACCATTCAACATGATCACGGCTAATCCTCTATCTCAGTGCCATACTCCAGTGCTCCCATGCCCCTTGACATCCAATCAGTCAATGACATTGACGCCAATGTTAGCATATGTTGCCTTCGCTGAGACTAGCTGCTTAAGAGACTCCAGATCAAGCATGACTCCTCTCTATGTGGTACTGCCCCATGTTGTACCACATCACTATGTCAAACTCTGGCTCTGTGATTAGCACTCTTCCCTTTCATGACCACCAGACCTCCCAAAGCACTTTACAGCCAAGGAAATGCTTTTTGGCATAGGCAGAGTATAAGAAAAAAATCAATTCCTCTGTTTATGTGAAAAATATAATTAAAATGATTTAAACACTACTCTCTAGAGCTTAGAAGAATGAGAGGAGATCTAATTGTGGTATATAAGATAATGAATAGAAATAGGGTGGAATTTTCTCATCCCGACCACCTTGGGAATTGTAGCAGGCAGGGGCAGACCATGCAAAGTCCGTTGGCCTCAGGCGGCAATTTCCATCCTTGAGGTGACCACGGCTGGAAAATCCTGGATACTTCCTCTTGTGGGGCAACCTAGAACAGGAGATTATAGTTTTAGGATAAGGGGTAGCAGATTTAAAACAGAGATGTGGAGAAACTGCTTCTTTCAAAAGGTGGTAGAATCTGTGGAATTCACTACCCCAGGGGGTGGTGGATGTCAGGACATTGAGTACATTCAAGGAGGAGATAGGCAGATTTTTAATTAGTAATGGATTGAAGGGTGATGGAGAATGGGTAGCAAAGTAGAGTGGAGCTCAGTCATGTACAGATTGAATGGCAGAGCAGGCTGAATGGACTGAATTCTCTAAGAACATAACATAAGAACATAAGAAATAGGAGCAGGAGTAGGCCATCTAGCCCTTCGAGCCTGCCCCGCCATTCAATAAGATCATGGCTGATCTGTCGTGGCTCAGTTCCACATTCCCGCCCTCTCCCCATAACCCTTAATCCTCTCTCTTATCAAAAACCCATCAACCCGCGTCTTAAAAATATTTAGCGAGGTAGCCTCCACCACTTCAACGGGCAGAGAATTCCAGAGATTCACCACCCTTTGAGTGAAGAAGTTCTTCCTCAACTCCGTTCTAAACCGCGCCCCCTTTATCTTGAGGCTGTGCCCCCTAGTCCTACTATCCTTTCTGAGCGGGAAGAGTCTCTCCACCTCTATCCTATCCATCCCATTCATCATCTTATACGTCTCAATGAGATCCCCCCTCATTCTTCTAAACTCTAACGAGTACAAGCCTAGTTTATTCAGCCTCTCCTCATAGCTCAACCCCCTCAACTCCGGTATCAGCCTAGTAAACCTCCTCTGCACTCCCTCCAAGGCCAAAATATCCTTGCGTAAGTACGGCGCCCAAAACTGCACACAGTACTCCAGCTGTGGCCTCACCAAGGCCCTATACAGCCGCAGCAAGACCTCCCTACTTTTATATTCAATCCCCCTCGCTATGAAGGCCAGCATCCCATTCGCCTTCCTGACCACCTGCTGCACCTGCAAGCTGGGTTTTTGCGACTCATACACAAGGACCCCGAGGTCCCTCTGCACCGTCGCCTGCTGCAGTTTTTCTCCACGTAAGTAATAATCCTTCCTACCATTATTCCTACCAAAGTGGACCACCTCGCACTTGCCAACATTCAATACTCCTGCTCCTAGTTCTTACGTTCTGATGTTAATAGTAAGTTGGATAACAAATGTAGCCTATTGTAAGGGGTCATGTTGTAAGCTTGTTATCATTACCCACTAATTTTACAACAGAAAAAGGAATTCAATACCACAGGGCTTGGTTCAAAGCACAGTATGACTTTATTGTTT
The DNA here is from genome assembly GCF_965287045.1 of Carcharhinus amblyrhynchos. Lineage (NCBI taxonomy): Eukaryota > Metazoa > Chordata > Chondrichthyes > Carcharhiniformes > Carcharhinidae > Carcharhinus > Carcharhinus amblyrhynchos. The sequence continues at coordinate 101,747,552 of NC_137329.1, forward strand.
ATCTGTCAGCTTGAATCCACAATGAATTTAGCCTAAAGAATTGAAGCATATTTTCCTGCTATTCTCAACTCCCTTCAGGCAAAATATGCTAAATTTGGAATTCACTGTAAAGATTCACCAGTATTTAGTCACATACAGAAACACATGACATGGAAACTGTGACTTTGGGAAGCTCTTAATTGTTAACTTGAACTAGCAAACGCTGACTATAATTAAAGTTTTTTTTATTAGTCACAAGTAAGGCTTACATTAACACTGTGATGAAGTTACTGTGAAATCCCCCTAGTCGCCACAGTCCAGCGCCTATTCAAGTCAATGCACCTAACCAGCACGCCTTTCAGAATGTGGGAGGAAACGAGCACCCAGAGGAAACCCATGCAGACATGGGAAGGATGCGCAAACTCCAACAGACAGTGACCCAAGCCAGGAATTGAACCCAGGTCCCTGGCGCTGTGAGGCAGCAGTACTAATCACTGCGCCACCGTGCCACCCCACTTAGAATATGAAAGGATATATTTGTCATATCGTTACTGATACAAATATTAATTTAGCAACATTTAAGTTAGCAGTATTCAGCTGCTTACAAGATGTGATTAAAAAACAGAACTATTATTTTATCATACAAAAGGACAATTATCAATCCTCTTATTAGGAAAAACACAAAACTTGGAAGTATTGTGAATTGTGACAAGGATAATGATAAAGGGTGAGAAGCAATTATTGTGGGATTGCAATTTTGTTCTTTTTTACTTACTTAACCAGGAGATGCACATTTCATGTCTGACCTTTAAATTCAGGCCTTCTCAGGACAGAGGATTACCGAGGCCTTCAGTGGAGGGCAGCAGCATCAGGAGAGTGGAGCCATGCCCCTTTTGATTACATTAGCTGCTGTGAAGTAAGTGTGTTTAAAGGTCCCACTTTGAATCACGTTGAGATGCCTGGTAAGTGTGTAAGTTAAGTGGGTAAGACTTGGTCAGTTGGGGGTGTGGGTTGAGTTGTCAGTCAAGTGGTTGCCCAGCTGGCTGGGTGGGGAGGTTGTGTAGGAAGGGTTGGTGTGGTTGAATGGGTTGGAAGGGTTGGAGAGGTCAGTTGTAGTGGGAGTGAAGCCAAGTGATCGTTCGGAAGGGTTGGATAGTCGGGAGGGTAGTCGGAGAGATAGAAGGTAGTTGGATGACTGGTTAGGATGGTAAGGGAGTATGGCTTTTGCTACCAAATAAACCTGTTGAACTTTAACCTGGTGTTGTGAGACTTCTTACTGTGTTTACTCCAGTCCAAAGCCGGCATCTCCGCAACATGGATGAAAGGATAGTCAGGGGTTGTAGGAAGTTGGGGCAAGAAGGGGATTAGTCAGGAGTGTAGGGCTAGGTAGTGGGGGACGTAGGTCAGGGGCTCCAGTGTCAATGAGGAGGTGTAGCTGGGGAATCCAGTGAGGATGTGCAGTGGAGATATGGGGGCGGGCAGTACGATAGTCATCCAAGGGGATTAGAACTGGTTTTAATTCTTCTAACTTTGCCTGGGAAACTGTTCTGCTTAATGAGCCAGAACCATCCAAAGTCTCTGATTTAAATCAGAATATTGAATGGGTCCCAGTGAAGAGCAAGCACTGATCTGAAGTTTGAACTTGCTGGGGCAGGGAGAGGAGATCCCCTGGAACATCTTCACCCCTGGGGCCACATTTGAAGACAACATAGTCAAGTTTGTGAAGGAATTTCCATTGGTTATCCCATCTTTTGGTTCCCTCTTCTTGTCTGGAATCCGTTTGGGAGCATTAGCAAGCAAAGCCACACCAACATCAGCATGTTTTAAGGCCCTGATGTCATTGGTCCCATCTCCATGCATCAAGCTGGTGTAACCCAGGCTCTTGAAACCAGTGATGACACACTCCTTCTGTTTGGGTGCGACCCAGTCAAACATGTGGACGTGAGGCATCAGTTCATCAGGAAGGGCCTGTCTATCATGTTTAAATAACTGATCCATTCCACTGTCATGCACGTGGATTATGCAGACGGAGATGTGTCTGATGAAATTTAATACAGTAAAGTGTATTAAATTTTCAAACTCTGGTTTGAAAAATGAGGACAGGCAGTATTAAATAAACAGTACAGTTGTAAAGAGGGCTCAGAAGCACAAGCATGTGGGGATATATGAATGGGTTCGGAAAGTGGCTCATAAAGCATAGCGGACCTTGGGCTTTATAAGAAGGGTCGTTGGGTATAAAAGCAACAAAGTTATGATAAACCTGCATAAAATGATAGTTTGGCTTAATTTGGAGCATTGTGTCCAGACTTCAAAAAGTATAAGAAGGTGGGAAACAGAGAGTACAGGAAAGATTCATGAGAATGGTTCTTCGCGATAAATCGATTGATTGGAGAAGCTGGGGATAAATTGGAGAAGGGAAGATTAAGAGGAGGTTTTATAGAGGAGTTCAAAATGATGAGGGGGTCAGGACAGTGCAGTTGGAGAAAAACTGTTCTTGTTGGATCAAAACCAAGGATGTGCAGGTTAAGTTGATTGGCCATGCTAAATTGACCCTAATGTCAGGGGGATTCGTATGATAAATATGTGGGATTAAGGAATAAGTTCAGGGTGGAATTGTGGTTGGTGAAAACTGGATGGGATGAATGGCCTATTTCTGCACTGTAGGGATTCTATTCTAAAAGAAACAATGGCAACATAAGGAAAACTTTCTAACACATCAAATAGTTAGGATCCAAAACACACAGTGGTGAAGGAAGGTTCAATTGAAACATTCAAAAGAGAATTTGAGAGTTATTTGAAAAGTGAAAACTTACAGGGATATGGGGGAAAAGAGAAGATGAGAGAATCAGTAGTTGCTCATTCAGAGAGCCAGCATGGCCAAATGGCCTCCTTCAGTGGTGTAACTGTTCTATGATTCTAGTCTGCAAAAACCTAGATCGTGGATGAAATACAACAGGCATCAGACGTTGCATTTCAACTACAATTTAAATCTTTCAGAAAAATACATTTAATCATGAGATCCTACAGCAAAATAAATAGGGTTCTAAAAAACAGTCCTGTTGACTTTCTTATTTACAACAGTGTAGCTGTGTATAAATCTATAAATATTTATGTGCCTGTCTATATAATTGTACTAAGGAAGTAACAGCAATCTATTTAATCAAAGCTAAATAGAATATAAAGAAGGTGGCCTCAATAAGCTTCTTGTGCATGATATTGAATGAAGATCAGCCTTGCTTCTGTTAGCTGGAAATGATTGATGATAAGCTTGTCTATGCTAGTTGCATGTGACAGGGAAATATGAAGGGTCAGCAGGGAGGATTTAGAACTGAATATCTTCTAAATTATTTTCTTTTAAAGGCAGCCTTTTCAAAACTTATTCACAAAAATTTCCCAGTTTCTGCCGATTTAATTCTCATCCCCCTAAATGACAATGTAGCAGTCACAACTAAATGGAAGATCTTTACCTATGGGGCAATATTTAAATCTGCTCAGTGAATCAGAGCTACTCTCAGGTACTGCATAGAATTCTAGTTTAAACAAACAGGGGTCACTTACAGCGTCGACAAGAGAACTGATGGCTGGCTGATCATCCCCTTCATTATATATGCTTCCTTCACACTGGGTGTTGCTATATTGAAGTAGTGCTGGTTAAGAACAAGTCATATGAGTATCGTATTTGTAACTCAAAAGCCATGCTCAGCTTTAGCTACTGTCACTTTCAACATTCCTTTGCCCCCCTACCTCTCGCTCTTTGGTCCTATCTTCATGTTCTAAACAAAAGGAGAATAGAAAGAGAAATAAAACAGGGTGTGTAATGGGCTGCAAGTCCTACATCATCTGTCTTATACCATTGCCGAAAGTTAAAACTAATTCCAAGCAACCAGTGAATTTGTGTTTACCTCCCAATGCAAGTCATCAGTTCCAATCACTCGCTCCTTACCATCTCCCAAATGCTTCTCCAATTGTTCCTCATCTCAACCCTTTTCTCTCACAAACACTGGATAGACTGGGACTTTTTTCTCTGAGGTGTAGGAGGCTGAGGGATGATCTTACAAGGATTTATAATGAGGGGCACAGATCAGCTAAATTGTCAATATCCTTTCCCAAAGGTAGAGGAGTCTAAAACTAGACGGCATAGGTTTAAGGTGAGAGAGGAGCGATACAAAAGCGTCCAGAGGGGAAATTTTTTTCACACAGGGTGGTGAGTGTCTGGAACAAGTTGCCAGAGGCAGTAGTAGAGGTGGGTACAATTTTGTCTTTCAAAAAGCATTTAGACAGTTACATGGGTAAGATGGGTATAGAGGGGTATGGGCCAAATGTGGACAACTGGGACTAGCTATGGGGTTTAAAAAAGGTAGCACAGACAAGTTGGGCTGAAGGGCCTGTTTCCATGCTGTAAACCTCTATCTTGTCTCTGAAACACTTCACCTGTTTTTTTTATATATATATTCAATCCTCTAATGCCCCCAGCTTTGTAATTACTGCATCTGTAATATATCTCAGTATCTGGCACTTTCCCATCCAAATGAAGTGTCACCATCCAAATGAAATTCCAAAAAATTCTTTCAGATGCTGAAATTTGCGATTGCAAACAAATATGTGTTTGTCAATCCTCACACTGCTTGATTAGGGCCCTAAAATGTGGAAGGTTTTTGATGTTTCATTGTTGAAACTATTTATGGCTGAGGGAGACAGATTTTTAATGTCCCAGAAAATTAATGCATATGGGGAACAGGCAGGAAAGTGGAATAGAGGTGGAAGATCAGCCATGGTCATGTTGAATGATGAAATGGACTCACAGGGCGATATGGTCTACTCCTGCTATTATTTTGTTAGCTCTAATGTCAATAATGTCTAATATCTCAGTGTACCAGACTTCAAATCTGGAGCTCAAATGAATTGGGGCAGCAGATCTTCCCAGCATAGAGCGAGAGGAGGAAATGGTGATGGCCTAGTAGTATTATTTCTGGACTATAAATTCAGAAATTCAACTGGGAACTTGGGTTTGACTCCTGCCATGGCTGATGGCGGAATTTGAATTCAATAAAAAATATCTTGAGTTAAGAATCTACTGATGACCATGAAACCATTGTCAAGAAAAAATCTCATTAATGTCTTTTAAGAATGGAAATCTGCCATCCTTACCTGGCCTGGCGTACATGTGACTCCAGAGCCACAGCAATGTGATTGACTCTCAACTGTCCTCTGAAGTAGCTAAGAAAGCTACTCAGTTGCATCAGTTTTTTGAAGGAGGCAACTCACCACCACCTTCTCGAGGGCAACTAGGTATGGGCAATAAATACTGGTAAGCCAGCGATGCCCATGTCCCAATAATGTAAAAAGGGACCCAATTCCTGGTTCAGTCCCAAGGCTTACCAATATCCTAATCGACCTTGTATGAGTGAAGTGGGAGCTTCCACTCTCACACAACATAGAAATCCCAAAAAAGCACACAGCTGTGTCCTTTCTATTTTCCACTGAGAGCCTGGTACAATTGCCAAGGAAATATGAGGCCTCCGTCTTTTGTATCACATTCAATAGTTTTGAGTTCTATGACTACAGTGCAACAGGAATAAGATGATGTAACACCAAACACAAAGAGAGATGGTGGTATAGGGGTAATATCACTGGACTAGGAATCAGAGGCCTCAGGCTAATGTTCTGGTGACATGGTTTCGAATCCCACCACAGCAGCTGGTGAAATTTAAGTTCAATTAATAAAACCCTGAATTAAAATCTGTAATGGTGACCATGGAACTAGCATTGATTGTGATGAAAACCCATCTGGTTCATAAATGTGTAGAAGGTGAGGAAATCTGCCTTCCTTACCTGATCTCCATGTGACTCCGAATCATAGAAACCCTACAGAGCAGAAGCAGGCCATTTGACTCATTGAGTCCGCACCGACAACAATCCCACCCAGGCCTATTTCTGCTTAGTTACCCTGCTAATCCCTCTAAGCTATCACGTCCTGTGTCCACTGAAATAGCCGAGCAAGTTACTCAGCTCAAGGGCAATTAGTGATAGGTGACAAACTCTTGCCAATGACACCAACATCCCATGAACGAATAAAATTTGAAACAAGTAATTAAAATTAAATTCTAGCACATGACTTAGAAAACTGAATTTCATTTAATCTGCCAAGATAATGCTGAAACCATAGCTGACTATTAAAATGGTAATGTGTAAGGCAAGTGGTAGCTTTTTCGCATTTGAAATAAGAACTAAATATTTATGATAATTTCACAAACAAATGGTGTAGTCCACGAGCAAATATCTCCTAATTTTTGATTATCTTAGGTGTAAACATTTTATCATGGATACAATATGTAAGTGTTGCATGCTGTCAACGTAAATCTGGATTGCTTAGCTATAAATAGGTAATGGCATTTGGATCCATTCCTTTTCAAGTGTAGCATAGAACAGGAGCTGAGTCAGAGTTATTGCAGCAAAGTCGAATTTAATGAGTGCAATGAGGGGCTGTGCATTGGCATAGAATCATAGAGGTTTATAGCATGGAAACAGGCCCTTCAGCCCAACTTTTCCATGCCACCCCTTTTTTGGTTGGAGAACCGCTGGCAACGCTGTGTTTCTACTCAAGGCCCAATCCAGTTTCCAGATAATGAGGCCTGTATCTGGACAATGTTGGGCCTCCAGCTCGATTAAGCCTGGAGATGGGTGGAAGTCCTGCTCCTGAGAGCTGCTGGCACTCCAGTTACTACACTCAATCCTACGCAAGTGATCAGCCAAGAAGCGAGTGTGAATGGGACAGGGTCATGGAAAGGGAGTCACTGGTGAGGTGAGGAAGGGTATTTGGAAGTGAGGACAGTAGGTTAGCTTTCAGTTAGTTTCGGCAATGCCGGGTGCCTTGATCGGCCAATTAGGCCACCAGCAAGCCTGACAGGCTTGGCTGGGCTGCCTCTACAGGATGGCAAATCCTCTGCCTGCTGCTGGTGAAATACTAATGGCAGCGGGATGAGTTCTTTGAGTGGTCCTTAATTGGCTACTTAAAAATCGTGAATGGTCTCTGGTTGGGAAGGTCAGTTCCTTCCTTCCTGCCCTGAGATGGGCAGTGGGGGTGGTGCTAGACTCGGAAAGTCAATGGGGTCCCTGCCACATAGCCTCCCACCCAATCAAACGCCTACCCCACTGCTGAATTTGCCTCATTAAATTCCCCCCACAGTATTATGATGACCTGATATTTTCTTTGACATCGAAACGTAGAAGTTAGAAGCAGGAGTAGGCCATTCGGCCCTCTGAGCCTGCTCCACCATTCACTTTGATCGTAGCCGATCATCAAATTCAATATCTTTTTCCCCGCTTCCCCCTCCCCCCCATATCCCTTGGTCCCTTTAGCCCCAAGAGCAATAGAATCATAGAATCCCTACAGTGTAGAGAGAGGCCATTTGGCCCATCGAGTCTGCATCAACCACAATCCGACCCGGGCCCAATTCCCAGATGCAATAACTATGCATTTACCCTAGTTGACCCCCTGATACTAAGGGGCAATTTGACATAGTCAATCCACCTCACCTTCACATCTTTGGACAGTGAAAGGAAACTAAAGCACCCATAGAAAACCCACGCAGACATGGGGAGAATGTGCAAACTCCACACAGACAGTGACCCAAGCTGGGAATCGAACCTGGGTCCTGGCCGCTGTGACAATATCCCCTTACCCATTGGTGAATGGGGACTTAAAAGCTGCTCATCAGTGTGATCATATCCTTCCACCTTCATTCCGGCCAGAGTGTGGCACTGTTTTTAAGAATGTTTACTTTGTTTTGCATTGAGATCAGAATGAAATCTGACCTTAATCTGTGAAAATCTTCCTTCATGATTTAAAGTTAACCAGAAGGAAATATGCAACAGAATACAAGCAATGTTGTCTGTCTTTTTAAGAAGCTGATAACATTATTATCTACTTGATCTTATTAAAATGGCATCTCTTACTATCTTCCCTTTAAATTCTACAATCATGAACAATGATATGTTCTCATGGTACCGGATAGATACCTTTCCAAAATAACATTCACCTAATGAACAGATGAATCTACTGAGCACAGCAGATAGGAAAACTTAACAAATTCACATAGAAACTAAATATTATTAGTAATAAAAACAAAATGCTGGATAAACTCAGCAGGTCAACAGCAGCTGCGGAGACTGAAACACAGTTAATATTTCAAGTCTATATGACTCTTTTTCAGGGATATATGCGTTAGAAATGTGATGGATTATATAGTAGATGAGATTGTGGAGGAGGTGGGGCAGAATAGAAGAACAGGGATAGGTCAGAGCTAAGGAGACATTGACAAAGGTATCATAGACACAAAATAAAGGGAGCTTTAATGGTAGCATTAAGGACTAAAGAAGGTGCTAATACTGACATAATGGTAATATAACAGAATTTGTTAATAGGTGAACAAAGGTCAATGCTCAGTTAAACCAAAACTAAAGAACAAGTGACAGATGGCCCCAGTGGGGGAGGGAGAAGTTCACATTTGGAAAAACAAAGCAAACAAAAATGAGGTTGGAAGTTGTTGAACTCAATTTTGAGTCCAGAAAGTTTAATTGAAGTGTTGTTTATTCTACTTTGCACTGCGTTTCACTTTGCACTGCATTACAGCAGACTAAGGGTGGACATGTCACAAGAGCAAGATGCTGAATTGAAATGGCAAGTGACAAGAATGCTGGGGTCATGTTTGTGGACGGAGCGAAGGTGTTCCACAAAATGGTCACCCAGGTCTAGGGTTAGTCTTCCCAATGTAAAGGGGAGCATTTGGAGAATACAGTGGACAAAATTGAAGGAAGTGCAAATGAAATGCTGCTTCATCTGAAAGGAGTGTTTAGGATCTTGAATGGTAAGGAGCAAGGAGGCAAAGGGGCAAAGGTTGCATCTTTTGTCACTACATAAGATGGTACTGTAGGAAGGGGTTGAGGAATTGGGGTGATGAAGGAGGGGCCAGAGTATCACAGAGGGAGTGGTCACTACAAAATGCTGATAGGGTGGGGGAGGGGATGGTGGGTGGAAGATGTATATCATGTTGGCATCATGTTGGAGTTAGTGGAAATGATAAAAGATGGTCCATTTTGGACTTGCTTTTGATAGATCTCTGGTTGATGGGAGGAAGGGAAATCAAAACAGGACAAATTAAAAGGGGAATGGATAAATTGAAGTGAATTCAGAAAAGTAATTGGTCATTTATGGATTATGAAATGTTGTTAACCTTCATGGCTGGAATTCTCCGCTACTGCCGGTGAGAATGGCGAATCTGGCACTCAGCCAAATCTCCATTCCCTGTGGCAGGAATGGAGAATACCGGCTGTGGGCGAGATTGGAGAAATCCAGCCTATACACTTGTTCACATATCTCAGCCTCTAGAAAGTCTGGTGAACAACAGAAATGCCTGGAAAATCAAGTGGGTAAGACAACAAATATGCAGCCAGGAAACAAAGCCTGCAGCCACACAAAGAAGAGGAACAATATTCAGTCCTCTGTTTAATGGTTAATGAAATAGAGATGATGTACTTTGAAGCAGTAATGGTGTTGTTTGCTGTGCAATGCACCATCATTGTTAGACAGCATAGAAAAAGTTAAAGCAAGTGTGGGAGGTCTTATTGATCATTACTGACATTGGCACTGCCAGAATTATTAGTGCATTAGCTCCTAACATTCTGGCAGCAGAGCAACATAGAATCCATACAATGCAAAAGGAGACCATTCAGCCCTTCGAGGCTACATTGACAACAACCCCACCCCACTAGTCCCCCTGACACTAATGGACAATTTAACATAGACAATCCACCTAATGTGCACACCTTTGGACAGTGGGAGGAAACCAGCGCACCTGCAGAAAACCCACGTAGACGCAGGGAGAACGTCCAACCTCCACACAGTCACCCAAGGCCAGAATCGAACCTGGGTCCCTGGCACTGTGAGGCAGCAGTACTAACCACGATGCTACTACGCCAGCCTTAACTACAGAGCTACAACTCTGCATCTGGTCATCTGCTATTCAGATCCCATGTGTTCAATTTCCATGGTAATTACCAAATATGTACATCTCTAGCTGTAAAGGTGGGTACTTTCCCTCCCTGCTGTAGGCTGACCCAAGAAAGTAAGTAAAATAAGATCCCCCTTTGGAAACTCATCTTTCATTATATTCTAGATTTGATTTGATTTATTATTGTTGCATGTATTAACATATAGTGAAAAGTATTGTTCCTTGTGCACTATACAAAGCATACCATTTATAGAGAAGGAAAAGAGTGAGTGCAGAATGTGTTGTTACAGTCATAGCTAGGTGTAGAGAAAGATCAACTTAATGCAAGGTAAGTCCATTCAAAAGTCCGACAGCAGCTGGGAAGAAGCTGTTCTTGAGTCGGTTGGTTTGTGACCTCAGACTCTTGTATTTTTCTCCCTTGGAAGAGAGAATGTCCAGGGTGCATGGGGTCCTTAATTATGCTGGCTGCTTTGCCGAGGCAGCGGGGAGTGTAGACAGAGTCAATGGATGGGAGGCTGGTTTGCGTGTTCAGTTTGTGATGTTCAATCTAGCCATCTAAATGGAAACAACTTCAGAAATAGCCTTAATATGCTGTTATAAATATGACGGCAGGGCTCTGAAACACTTCCTTACAAGGCATATCATGTATGTAGATGACTACATTCCAAGCCTGGGTAAACACATGGAAATTGCCTGGATATCTGAATGTCGTTGCAGTCTAATTTTAATCTAGTTAATTGTAAACTGGAAGGTATTTGTGGTGCTGCAAAACCTGATGGAAAAATGAGGGAATTTGTTTTCAAAACATGGTTTATTTTTCCTCTGTGACCACTCAGAACAGATTTCAACCATTACAAGTGACTGGGCACACTGAGGGCTTTTTCAAGGCTCAACTAATCACAGCTAACCTCATGGCACGCTAACACTGGCTATAATGCTTGATTAATGTCAGAGCATTAATTCCTGCAATCATTGTATTACAGGCTACAGTAGAGAACTTTTAACATCTTTTCTAAGGTCTGTACTAAACGATTTTCTTATCTATACCCTTTCGCACTGAGTTGTCAGATATACATAGCAATTTTAAAGTTCTACTGGCTGAAGAAAACAACACTACTTCTGATTCATGGAAAAATATAGACCATGCAGCTTTTAAAATAAGAAGCAAGTTGTTGGCATGTAGTCAACATGAGGTTTTCCAAATCCATTCAGTTTTATGGCTTCTTGGGCAGTATCAGTACAAAACAGCACACAGAGTTTGTACCAGGTCCTCAGGGGACTCCTCAGCCAAGGGCCCCTTTAATCTCCAGCAAGAACATTTGACAATTCCAGTAGGATTTTTCCCAGCATATCTGTGAATTAGTGTGCCCTTGGGCTAATGACAAGCTACACTATGCATGCATACCACTTGAAAATATAAATTGTCATGAATCTATAAATGAAGGAAAGAGCCAACATGTAAAACTCTCCATAAGACCCCCTCCGTTATTCATGTGTGAAAGAATATTTTACAAGAAAAGTCTGCTGAATCTACTCTTACAACGAAATGTGGTGTTCCGACAAGACTTCAAGGATCTTCAGAGTTGAATGAAAAGGGACATTTTCCTTTCACGAGAACCAAGCTTACTGATCTCATTTAACTGATTATGCACACCAAATACTCTGAAGCTGTTTAAATACTTTTGATAAACACAAAATGCTGTGGATGCTAGAATCTGAAAGAAAAACAGAAAAATGCTGGAAAATCTCAGCGGGTCTGACAGCATCTGTGGAGAGAGAGTTGAGCCAACGTTTCAAGTCTAAATGACTCTGTCAGAGCTAAGATGAAGGAGAGTAGGCAGAGATTTATTCTCTGAGAATAAGGAGGAGTGGTAGAATTGGACAAAGGAAATGTAAATGAGCATATAGAATGGACACCTTCAACACCTTCACAGCCTTCTGCATACTCAATTCCACCAGCCCTCCCTGATTGTATAAACCTCTGCTGACTCTCCTCTCAGCTCTGACAAAGGGCCATCTACACTCAAAACATCAGCTCTAAATATTTTTGATATCATCATGAGTCAGGTTATAATATTCTAACTTTGTGTCACAGTTAATGCAGAGGCACAATTTGAAGAACAGCAGAGATGCGCCCAGGCTCATCCTCCTACATCAACCAACAGCACTGAAAACAGGTTAACTAGTCATTCACCTCAATGAGCAATTCCGATCTTGTCGTCTGTAAAATGGTTTCCATTTCAACAGTGAGCATACATGTGTTTTGAAGTTTATGCACACCTGCATTTTTCTCACAATAAAGTGATGGAATTCTGTGTTTAGGTTGATATAACTTTGATTTGATTTTGAGTTGGTTTGATTTATGATTGTCACATGTTTGGTATATCGTGAAAAGTATTGTTTCTTGCGCGCTATACAGACAAAGCATACGGTTCATAGAGAAGGAAAGGAGATGGTGCAAAATGTAATGCTACAGTCATAGCTAGGGTGTAGAGAAAGATCAACTTAATATAAGGTAGGACGTTATCAAGAATGTTAGCAGCAACAACTTGCCTTTATACCTTAATATTGTATCTTTAACCCAGCAAAGGTCCTAATTTCAGGCGAATTGCTCTCTATCCTAGTGCTAAAGATATATGTTTTCAGGACTCACAACCTTTTTGGGACCTGTCAATGTTAATAAATTTTCTAGACTGGGATTTTTTATTCTTTCATAAGATGTGGAAATCATTGGCTAGGTCAGCATATATTGCCCATTCCTAATTGCCCTTGGGAAGGTGCTGGTGAGCCACCTTTTTGAACTGCTCAGGCCATGTGGATTAAGTACACTAACAGTGCTACTCAGAAGAGAGTTCCAGGATTTTGACTCAGCCACTGTGAACAAACAGCAATATGGTTTCAAGTCAGGATGGCGTTGGAACTTGCAAGAGGCTGTGATCCCATGCATCTGCTGCCCTTATCTTTCTGTGCGATAGAGGTGACATGGTTGGAAGCTGTGGTTGAAGAAACCTTGGTGAGTTGCCTTAATGCATCTTGTAGTTGGTACACATTGCTGCCACTGTGCATTGGTAGTGGAGGGAATGAATGTGAAAATGGTTGATGAGGTGCCAGTTAAGCAGGCTGCTTTATCCTGAATGGTGTTGTGCTTCTTGAGTGTTGTTGGAACTGCACTCATCCAGGCAAGCAGTCTTTTACAATCCTGACTTGAGCTTGTAGCTGGTGGGCAGGATTTGGGGAGTCAGGGGGTGAGCTATTCCCTGCAGAATTCCCAACTTCTGACACACTCTTCTCTCACTGTGGTATTTATATGGCTGATCCAGTTCAGTTTCTCATCAATGGTAACACCAGCATATTGATTGTGGGGGATTCAGTGATGGTAATGTCTTGAATATCAAGGGGCAATGGTTAGATTCTCTCTTGTTGGAGATGGTCATTGCCTGGCACGTCTGTGCTATGAATATAATTTGCCACTTTTTAAAGCTTGAATATTTTTCACATGTTGCTGCATTTGGCCGTGAACTGCTTCAATATCTCAGGGGTTGTGAATGGTGCTGAACATTGTGCAATCATCAGTTTGCTGATTCTGACTTGATGAAGGGAAGTGTTGTAATATGCCTTTACCCATGCTGCTACTTAATCAAAAAATAGAATAGAACAGAACAGAATAGACTAGAAATCTATACAATACAGAAGGAGGCCATTCAGCCTAACGAGCCTGCACCGACAACCAAGGCCCTATTCTCGTAACCCTTACTACTGATGTATGCATTTTCAAATTAATAGGGCATCTCCAATGAGGACTTTTTCCTTTCCATAAATCTTGTATGTTGCTACTTTATATTAATATGCTCATCATAGTCATGTGCTTTTTTAAAGTTGTGTAGTTTATTTTGCATCTCAATAGTTGTGTGATTCACATTCTGTGTGATAAGAAAGTATTTTCCATCTGTGATATATTGGTGGGTCTTCCCTGTGCGTGAAAAAGCCCTGCCACTTCTTCATTAAACAATTCACAAGTTTTTGAAGTTTTTCAAAATATTTGATGATTTGGTTTGATTTGATTTATTATTGTCACATGTATTAGTGTAAAGTGAAAGGTATTGTTTCTTGCATGCTATACAGATAAAGCATACTGTTCATAGAGAAGGAAAGGAGGGAGTGCAGGATGTTCAGTCATAACTAGGGTGTAGAGTAAGATCAACTTAATGCAAGGTAGGTCCATTCAGAAGTCTGATGGCAGCAGGGAAGAAGCTGTTCTTGTGTCGGCTGGCGCGTGACCTCAGACTTCTGTATCTTTTTCCTGATGGAAGAAAGTAGAAAAGAGTATGTGTGGGGTACGTGGAGTCCTTAATTATGCTGGCTGCTTTTCCAAGGCAGCGGGAACAAAAGTCTGAGGTCACGCACAAGCCGACACAAGTACAGCTTCTTCCTTGCTGCCATCAGAGTTTTGAATGGACCTACCTTGCATTAAGTTGATCTTTCTCTACACCCTAGTTATGCCTGAACATTCTGCACTCTCTCCTTTCCTTCTCTATGAACGGTATGCTTTACCAGGTTTACAGCAATTGTTTGATTAGTTTTTTGCATGTTTCCAGGTCATGCCTTCCACTCCCGCTGGAGTGATGAAGCTTTGGCACAGCAATCCATGGAGACGACTGGCAATGAGGAGCAGCGCAGAGGATACCACCCACATCACACTTTTTGCAACATCACTTGCTGTATGCAGGTAAGTTTTTAGAAGTCTCAGTACTTTCAGTGGTGTCAGTGAGTGAGTGAGAGTGAGTAAAAATAAGTGAGAGTAAAAGCGAGGAAGTGTGAGTAAGAGTATTGGGGTAGGTGGGACCTGTTTGGGCGGGATGGGGTGGGTCTGAACCGTGCTGGGACCAGAGTGCTGGCGAATCGTGTAAAGAGGACTGTAGACAGGGCTTTAAACTAATTAGGAGGGGGGAGGGTGTGAGGGTAGGTGACATTACGGGGTCTAAAGTTAAGGAGACGGTACAGGTAAGGATAGAGGCCGAGGATGTCCCAATAATAGAGGGAGTAGGGGGCGTGAGTATGGTTGGTGGTGTTCCGGCAAATAAGGTCCAGGTGAAGGCTGGGATGAAGGCGCTTTATCTGAATGCACGAAGCATGAGGAATAAAGTGGATGAGTTGGTGGCGCAGATCGACACAAATGGATACGATCTGGTGGCCATTACAGAGACGTGGCTGCAAGGTGACAGGGACTGGGAGCTGAATGTCCAGGGGTATCAAGTGTTTAGGAAGGATAGGCAGGAGGGAAAAGGGGGGGGTGTAGCTCTGCTGATTAAGGATAGCATCAGGGTGGTAGTAAGGGATGATATTGGAGCCAAGGAGCAGAACGTGGAATCGTTTTGGGTAGAGATTAGGAACAGCAAAGGGAGGAAGACGCTGGTGGGTGTTGTCTATAGGCCCCCGCATAATGATCTGGAGGTTGGGCGGGCTGTTAACGTGCAAATAAGTGCGGCGTGCAGGAATGGGACAGCCGTAGTTATGGGGGATTTCAATCTGCATATTGATTGGTCGACCCATGTTGGAGTTCTTGGAATGCTGCCGGGAAAATTTCCTGGAACAGTGTGTGTTGGAGCCGACGAGGGAGCGAGCTATCTTGGATCTGGTGCTATGTAATGAGGCGGGTAGAATTAGGGAACTTGCGGTGAAGGATCCTCTTGGGGAGAGTGATCATTGTATGATGGAGTTTCTGGTGCAGATGGAGGAGGACAAAGTGGGTTCCCGGACACGCGTCCTTTGTTTGAACAGAAGGGAGTACAGTAGGATGAGAGAAGAATTGGCGAATGTGGACTGGGGGAGCGCGTTGGAAGGTAGGTCTGCTGAGGAGCAGTGGAGGATCTTTAAGGAGATCTTTCTTGGTGCTCAGCAGAAATTTATTCCGATGGTCAAAAAGGACCGTAGGAGGAGAGGTAATAAGCCGTGGATAACGAAGGAGGTGAAGGAAAGTGTTAAATTAAAAGCGGAGGCGTTTAGAGTAGCTAAGAGTAGTGGGCGAGAAGAGGATTGGGAGAGGTTTGAATGTCACCAAAGATTGACAAAGAAGTTGATAAAGAAGGGTAGGAGAAACTATGAAGCTGGGCTAGCGCTTAATATAAAAAAGGATAGCAAGAGTTTTTATAAATATATAAAAAGGAAGAGGCTGGCTAGGGTGAACGTTGGTCCCTTAGAGGATGAGAAGGGGGACTTAGTGGTAGGGGATGGGGAAATGGCTGAGGTCTTGAATAACTTTTTTGTTTCGGTCTTCACGGAGGAGGACGTGAATAATTTGCCGGATGTTAGAGATGGAAAGGTGGTAGGACTGGAGGGTCTCGATGACATTACTGTTACTAGAGAGGTGGTGCTCGACAGACTGGAGGGGCTGATTGTGGACAAGTCCCCAGGACCGGATGGAATGCATCCGAGGGTCCTGAAAGAAATGGCGGAGGTGATAGTGGATGCCTTGGTGGTTATTTTCCAGACGTCGCTGGATTCCGGGGAAGTGCTGGAAGATTGGAAAACGGCTAATGTTACGCCGTTGTTTAAGAAGGGTGCCAGGCAAAAGGCAGGGAATTATAGGCCTGTTAGTTTAACGTCTGTTGTAGGTAAAATGTTAGAATCCGTCGTCAAGGAGGAAATAGTGAGGCATCTTGAGGGGAACTTCTTGATAGAGCAGATGCAGCACGGTTTCATTAAAGGGAAGTCGTGTCTGACAAATTTACTGGAGCTCTATGAGGATGTGTCTAGGGCGGTGGATAGAGGAGAGCCGGTGGATGTGGTCTTTCTGGATTTTCAGAAGGCATTTGACCAGGTACCTCACAAGAGGTTATTGCAGAAGGTAAGGGGGCATGGAGTTGGGGGTAGGGTGTTAGCGTGGATAGAGGACTGGTTGTCAAATAGGAGGCAGAGAGTGGGGGTCAATGGGTGCTATTCGGATTGGCGGATGGTGACTAGTGGAGTGCCCCAGGGTTCGGTGCTGGGGCCTCAGCTATTTACCATTTATATAGATGATCTGGAGGAGGGAACCGAGTGTAGGGTGTCGAAATTTGCTGATGACACCAAAATTGGTGGAAAGGCAAATTGTGCGGAGGGTGGGGAGAGTCTACAGAAGGATCTAGATAGGCTGGGCGAATGGGCCAGGAAATGGCAAATGGAATTTAATGTTGGCAAGTGCGAGGTGGTCCACTTTGGTAGGAATAATGGTAGGAAGGATTATTACTTACGTGGAGAAAAACTGCATCAGGCGACGGTGCAGAGGGACCTCGGGGTCCTTGTGCATGAGTCGCAAAAACCCAGCTTGCAGGTGCAGCAGGTGGTCAGGAAGGCGAATGGGATGCTGGCCTTCATCGCGAGGGGGATTGAATATAACAGTAGGGAGGTCTTGCTGCGGCTGTATAGGGCATTGGTGAGGCTGCAGCTGGAGTACTGTGTGCAGTTTTGGGCGCCGTACTTACGCAAGGATATTTTGGCCTTGGAGGGAGTGCAGAGGAGGTTTACTAGGCTAATGCCGGAGTTGAGGGGGTTGAACTATGAGGAGAGGCTGAATAAATTAGGCTTGTACTCGTTAGAGTTTAGAAGAATGAGGGGAGATCTCATTGAGACGTATAAGATGATGAATGGGATGGATAGGATAGAGGTGGAGAGACTCTTCCCGCTCAGAAAGGATAGTAGGACTAGGGGGCACAGCCTCAAGATAAAGGGGGGGGCGGTTTAGAATGGAGTTGAGGAGGAACTTCTTCACTCAAAGGGTGGTGAATCTCTGGAATTCTCTGCCCGTTGAAGTGGTGGAGGCTACCTCGCTAAATATTTTTAAGACGCGGGTTGATGGGTTTTTGATAAGAGAGGGGATTAAGGGTTATGGGGAGAGGGCGGGAATGTGGAGCTGAGCCAAGACAGATCAGCCATGATCTTATTGAATGGCGGGGCAGGCTCAAAGGGCTAGTTGACCTACTCCTGCTCCTATTTCTTAGGTTCTTATGAGTGAGTGAGTAAAACTAAGTGAGTGTGAGTAAGAGTAGGTGACAGTGAGTGAGTGAGAGTAAGTGAGAGTAAGCGTAAGTGTGAGTAAGAGTGAGTGAGCAAGTGAGTGAGTAAGAGTGAATGTGAGTAAGAGTAAGTGAGAATAAGAGTGAGTGGATAAGAATAAGTGAGAGTAAGAGTGAGGTGAGTGAATGAGTGAGTGAGTAATGGAAATGGAGTGGTTAGTCAGGTTAGATGGTTGGAGTGGGCAGTCAGGTCGGACGGTAGCCGAGTTGGGGAGGGTAGTTGGATTGGTTAGTGGATGGACAGTTAGTTGGGAGATGGATGATTGGGTCTGAGGGTAGTGATGTCAGGGATTGGGGGGGCAAGTCAGAATGGTGGGGAGTTGAGGAGGGAGATTAGTCAGGTCAGATGGAGTTGTGTTGGGTGGATAGTGAGGTCAGGGTGTGACAAAGTCAAGCCAGGGGATAAGGGTCAGAATGGGGAATGGGATTTTGTGTCAGAGGTGGTGGGGCGGTTGGAGGCTTGTTGTGGTTGTGAAGGATATGTGTGGGAGTGGTGGTGAGTTGAGTATGCTGTTAATCATTGAGTTACACCAGAGATGTAACAATTCTAGGTTAAGTATCTGGGTAAGTACTACGTATCTGGCCCAAGTGTCTGACGCTGATATCAGTGTAAGAGAAATTTGCGCCAGTTAAACTGTCCAGGCAATTACAGTGCTGGTGCACATGAATTAGGACTTCCTCAAGGCTCCAGCCTGTAACAACAACACAAATCCACTACATTGGGCCAGATCTTCTGGTACAAGTAGCAATGTGTTTTGCCTGTTATGTAGCTGAAAAGGCTACATAATAGGCAAAACATAATAGGCTACACCTGCTTTCTGAGAAAAGAATGTCTCACCTTGCCCAAAGGGCATTACAACTCCTTTCCACTAGATGTCACCATAATTTACATTGGAAACAACCATGAGATATGTCATTCTCTGAATGCCACAAAATGTGGCTCTGTTAACCTCGGTTGCATTTCGCCTCCACAATGGCATCCACATGTGCAAACTCTGCTGCTGTGAGCATGTTGCTCATACAAGGAGCATCTCCAGGAAGAATGCAGAGTGAACAGACTGCGATATCAATCAGTGAATACGGCTGATTTGACAGTACTAATGCCATTTTGGTAAATGCCCTGCCTTAACCTTGCACAGCTGAACAGAGAGGTCCCTCCCCACCAGTGTGCTATTTAAGGAATCAACTAACTGCTTTTAGGTTAGTTGCAGATTTATTTTCAGCTGTCTTTTGCTGCAATTGCAGAAGTACTTTGGGCTTTTCAAAGTCGTTTCAAGTTGCAGATGTCTAAAGGAAGTGGTCTTCCTTGTCCTGCCTTGTCCTGACTGCAAGGATTTTGCATGAGCTATTTGTTCCCATGGTCGCAGTAACTTGCACTCCCCTTGGACTGCACGATTGCAGCATCATCGGGAGAATGAGGAGAGGCAATATTGGCAAAGGGTTCACTGCTGCACGTGGGAAGTGTCGGGGAGAAGAGAGGTTTTCAGTTGGAGATGGAATATTGCAGAAATAATTTTCATTTCTGAACCTCAACAAGGAAGAGTGTGTCAAATGTCTCCACTTCATGGAGGACTTCCGCAATGAAATCAATCATCTGCTGCAGACACAACTGCAGTTTCAAAGAAATGTGAGGATGGCATAACTGGCAGCAGTGTAGGGGACTGGCCATGAACTTTTATGCTTCCTGCTGGAGCTGAGAATATTTGCAATATCTTTCAGTTTACTGCCCATTGCTGTGTAGGAGAGATCACTGAGGCTCTGGTTTCCAGAAGAGCAGCAGACAGAGTGAGCATGTCACTTCACCAAGATAGCAGACATCCCCAGGCAGGGTGCAGGGTGCCACTGACGGCATGTACCTCACTTTAAGGGCATTAGGGTGGTATAGTGGCACAGTGATCAGCACTGCTGCCTCGAAGTGCCAGGGACTTGGCTTGGGTCACCGTCTGTGCGACGGCTGCACCTTCTCCCCATGTCTGCATGGGCTCCCTCTAAGTGCTCTGGTTTCCTCCCACAGTTTGAAAGATGTGCAAGTTAGGAGCACTGACCAAGCTAAATTCTTCCTCAGTGTACCTGAACAGGCATCAGAATGTGGCGACTAGGGGATTTTCAGAGTAACTTAATTGTAGTGTTAATGTAAGTCTACTTGTGACACTAATAAATAAACTTTAAACATGTCAACTGTGTTGAACATTACAAGAAAGATTTCACCACTCCCTCAATGTTTCACTGCTGTGCAACCATACACAGCACACCATGACCAATATCGAGTAACTGCTGTTTTCCCACATTACCACAGTGTCTACACTTAAAACTATTTAATCAGCTGTGAAGTATTTTGGAAAGCCGAGACGTTGTGCAAGGTACTAACCAAATACAAACATTTCTTTCAATTTCTGCAATCCCAGATTCTTGATTCTGGGGCTCAGGCATGTGACTCTTCTCTGCAATGCCCCCAGTTCTTGAATATGTTCCTTGTTTCTTCATAGCTACGACTGGACGCCATACTCAAGGTGCAACTATACAGATCACAAAGTTTCATATTCCTATGATCCAAAATGTTTTATCAGATAGTATATATAAAGTGACTTAGTCCACAATTTGGGAAGCATTTTCCTTCTCGGCTAGTTAAAATCAGAGACAGTGGTCGGGATTTTATGATAAAAAGTTAAGTTACACCCAAATCGTAGCTTTTTGATAATATTGTTGTTCCCACTTCCCTGAGATCCTTTTTCTTTACTGGTTCCATTGCCAGTCCCTTTTGCCTTGCACCATCATACCTTCTATCATTTAATCATTCCCTCCCCCTATCCAAGCCCCACTCCCATCATCTCCCCTGCCTTGCTTCTTGCCAAAAACCTGTTACATCTCTTGCCTTTTCCAGTTCAGGCAACAGTCCATTGACCTAAAACATTTGTTTCCCTCTCCACAGAGACTGCTTCTCCTGCTGAGTTACTTTCAGCAGCTTCTGTTTATAGCTCAGATTTTCCGCACCCGCAGTATTTTATCTCAGTCTCAGGAAAATCTGATTGTTCTTTTCCATGAAGTCCAATGATGACAGATTAAACTGGAGAGTAATCTCTGCACAATTTTAAAGCTTTTATTTAAAGCGATACATATTACAAACATGTACCTCCTAGCCCAATCACCAAAGTTTAGATCTGCTCCAATGTATAGGAGAGCAAATAAATCCCCAGTTAATGCCCAGTACCTGTATACAATAAAACACATAACTAACATAGAATCAACACTGATCTCTCTGGTATTCCTCCATTGGTCTTTCTGTTGTTCATCCAAACACCCCGGGTAGCTGGATTTCAGTTGGAAATGCATTAGTACCAGTGGTTCAAAAAATTGATAGACAAAAACAGCCAACAAAGCAAAAAATAGGAGGAAGATGGTTTAAATCTGCTTAATTTATTTACTATCTTAAATCTGTTATCACTGATGGCTGACTTCTTAGTAACCCAGACATTCGTTCCACACGTGCATCATTTGAAAATGATGACCAACACATTTGAGAAGTGCGTAGGAGTTCATTTTTTCAAATTAATATTAAGTGAGGATCCTACTTTTTTTATTATTCATTCATGGTACTTGGGCATCAGATGGGTCTTGTCAGGCTTCATAACATAGGTTTTCTGATCTGTACCTTAACATAATAAATGAGACACAGACCTTGTATGATAGAATATATAGTCCTAAACATTTTTGTAAAGAGTCTGCTTTTCCATAACCATTGATATTAATATAGGTAAAGATGACCAAATTCCAGGATGCAGTATAGAGAAATTCAGAAAAGTCAGACCTTTGCATTTTAACAATATTTTAAACACTGCCATTAAAAATACTTGTTGAATTGTAGGAAGTGCGATTTCATACACATACTAAGTTGTCACTTGCAAAATAGAAATTCTTGGCCACACTCAGTTTGTTTGGTGGCATTTGACTAAAACAAATTGGTTACAAGTAATGCAGAATCTTTTTGCTGGAATTGTTTAAAATGGTGTAACAGGGTTAAAAATGGAATCATAGAGCACAGAAGAGGCCTTTTGGCCCATCGGGTCTGTACTGACACATTAGAAACAGCTGAACTTCCACCTAATCCCATCTGCCACCACTTGACCCAGAGCCCTGAATGTTATGATGTGCCAAGTGCTCATCCAAATATTTTTTAAAGGATGTGAGGCAACCTGCCTCTACTACACTCCCAGACAGCACATTCCAGACCATCACCATCCTTTGGGTAAAAAAGTTTTGCCTCACTTCCCCCCCTAAACTTCTTGCTTCTCACTTTGAACATATATCCTGTTGTGATTAACCCTTAAACTGAGGGGAACAGCTGCTCCTTATCTACTCTGTCCATGTCCCTCATAGTCTTGTACATCTCAATGAGGTCACCCCTCAGTCTTCTCTGCTTCAATGAAAACAACTCAAGGTTATCCAACCTCTCTATATAACTTAACTATTCCATCACAGGCAACATCCTGATGAATCTCCTCTTCATCCTCTCCAATGCAATGACATCTTCTGATAATGTTGCGATCAGAACTGCACACAGTATTCTAGCTGTGGCCTTACCAAAACTCCAAGCAATTTCAACATGACTTCCCTGTTTTTGTAATCTATGCCTCGATTGTAAAAGGCGAGTGTCCCATATGTCTTTTTCACCACCCCACTAATATGTCCTTCTGCCTTCAGAGATCTGTGGACAAACACACCAAGATCCCTTTGTTCCACAGAACTTCCTAGTTTCTTATCACTCATTGAGTACTTCCTTGTCAAATTACTCCTTCCAAAGTGTATCACCTCACATCTCTTCAGGGTTAAATTCTATCTGCCACTTATCTGCCCATTTGATCATTCCGACTAAATCTTCTTGTAGTCCAAGACACTCTGCCACAATGCTAATCATCACTATTAGCCATGTAATCTAATCTTTATTCCAGTTAAAGCTCATGATAAGTGCCATCCTGATAAGTTGAAAACCAAAGTGTATCATGACACAGATACAAGACCATAGGATATTGGAGCAGAATTAAGCCATTCGACAAGAAAGGTCTTACTCCACTGTTCAATCATGCTGATACGTTTCTCAACCCCATTCTCCTGTCTTTTCCAATTAACCTTTGATCCCCTTACCAATCAAGAACCTATCTATCTCTGTCTTAAATTCACTCAATGTCTTGGCCTCCACAGCCTTCTGTGGCAGTGAATTCCACAGATTCGTCACCCTCTGGCTGAAGAAATCTTTCCTCATCTCGGTTCTAAAGGGTTATCTCTTTACTCTGAGGCTGTGCCCTCAGATCCTAGTCTTTCCTTCTATTAGGTATGTAAGAAATTGTGATGCCTTTTATCTCAGAAGCAGTTCAAAAATAATTGTAAATTCTTTAAAATATCTGTGGAATCTATTATTATTTTTAAGAATGCTCGAAAGGAACTTCAAGAGTTCCTGTCAATTGCACATGGATCAACTGTGATTCTTGCAAGTGGTCCAAGTGATCTTATGACTCTTGACCCAGAAGCAGTACCAACAGGAAGGATTTTTTTCTTTTTATTCCAGTTCAATCCAATCAAGTCCAATTCAGAGTCTCAACAAGTTGAGACATTCCTGATTCAAGCTGACAAGACAGGCTCTCACCTCCTGTCTTTGGCTTGATCTACATGGCATAGTTCCTCCTCCAAGGCTTGATCTCATTTGCATCTTAACCAAAAGGCCGAGATGCTGCTTTAAAAAACTGCTTTAAATGAAGCTGAAATGTAACCTAATGACTTCAACCAAGCACAGCATGTCGATACTACAATTGATCTTAGCCAAAAGGCCAAGAAGTGACCAACAATGATACTAACATAAAAAAACCATGTGTTCCAACCAAAGGTGAGCTAAAGCCAAAGGAAAGCTAAGGCAGAGGGGAGATCAAAGAATTCACATTTAGAAGGAGCTATTCTATTGTTAAAACAGAATTCTAGTTAATGAAGAACAAGTCATATCCCAGAGTTAAACTTGGCTTGATAGGTCTTAACCTTGTTTTATTAGAAGCCATGGAAACTATACTGAACAAATTCACGGGAGTCTGCAGTTGAACTTCTAAAATATAGAACATTAATGAAACAAAAAAATGAAGAATATTAGACCAGACTTAAAAGGTTGGAAAGATCTCAGTACAGATATAAGAAAAGCTTTCAAATATTCACTATTCTCTCATCCCAGCTATATCTTTGCAGACACATACAAATTCAGAAAGCCAAAATAATTTACCATATCTATCTTATACTCTAATATTCAGGGTACATTAACAATAAATGAGAACCAATTGGTGAGGCCACAAACACAAGGCCGCCCAGATGATTGTGTCCCAGGCTTGTCAATTATATTAAAATAAGTATTAGCTTACATTTAAATTTATTCAGCCTCTTGCCAGCAATGGGCGGATGGCTGAATGCGCCGGATATCCAGTCCTGGTAAAATCGTGAGAGGCGAGAAATCGGGCGAGAACCTGATTTCTCGGCTGTCGCGTGATTTTACAGGCTAGCCCCAAGTGGTAAAATCATCCCCTCTATGTCCCACAACCCAAGTTAGAGAACCTTGGAACTATACATATGACCACGTGCCTGCGGCAGTAATGTGGATTCTTGTGGTTGTGTAAGACGTATCTTGGCTGTGTGGACTATTTAGGGCAGAAAATCTCGCCCTTAAAGTGAAATATTATTTAAAGGATCATTTACCTGTGAATTCATGTTAACTTCTGTTGGTTCCGATTCATGTTAAAAGTTAGAAAAAAGAGAAATCTTTTTGACAATTTCTTCACTTGGGGGCTATTTGTTGAATTTGGTTATTTTGGTTTCATTCCCCCCAAGGGCTCAAAACAACATGCCAGTGGAAGTAATAGAATTTAATTTCTTTTGATGTAATTGCAGGCAGTAATGTTACGCTGCAGGCACTTCCTTCAGTCAAAGTAGCCAACCAAAAATATACAGAGAGCATTTAAAACAAGATGCTTCCACCCACAGAAACTGCTGGCAAACCAATGGTTTCAATTTAATATTTCAAGTTCAACTTTCTGGGTGAAATTCTCCGACCTTCCAGCCGTGTGCCTCCAGTTGGTGGAGGTGACACATTGTTTGCTAGTGCCGGGATTCTCTAGTCCTGTTGCCGTCAATGGGAATTCCCATTGAAGTCATCCCACGGGAAACCCACGGGCAGGTGTGCGCTCCCAGCAGGACCAGAGAATTCCAGCCCATATGTTCAGAAATCCGAATTCTGCTGACTTTTGTTACCTGGTTAAGTCTAAGTTTGTTCGAAAAGTATTTTAAATTCCATTTAATATAGCTAGTTACTAGGCATAATATACTGTAATTGCATTTTGTTAAGCCAGTAGCACAAGAGGCCCAGCATTGAAACATATGATACAGCCCTGAAGTTGCTGTGCGTACTCACTAGACATCCACTAAACTTGGCAGAAAATAATTTCTGGCTTGTCCACTTTAGCACAAGTGTAAGCAGAATTTTGATTATACAATGAGTTTTAATTTTTTGCTTTACAATATCTTCGGCACAGAAAACTTTTTAAAGCATGGAGTCTCATTTCATCAGATTTCAATTATTGTTGGAGATTTCCTTTTTACTTTCCCACCCTTCCTTCCCAGCCTTTATTTTGTTTTCAGCACATGATTTTGCATTTAATCTTATGTTCTAACTTACACTTCCTGGCTCCAGTTCTGCGTCTCTCACTAAGGATTCTTGAATCTGATTAGGATATGCATGGGCGGCACAGTTGCACAGTGGTTAGCACTGCTGCCTCACAGTGCCAGGGACCTGGGTTCGATTCCCAGCTTGGGTCACTGTCTGTGTGGAGTCTGCACATTCTCCCCATGTCTGCATGGGTTTCCTCCAGATGCTCCAGTTTTCCTCCCACAGTCTGAAAGATGTGCTGGTTGAGAGTAGTGGATGGTGTTAGACTACTTTCTTGTTATCATTCATTTTGCCACCTTGTAAACTAGAATACACACACATACAATTGTAACATTGCAGATTCAGCTCTCTATTGAGAGATCATATCACTAGTGCATTACAAGTGAATGCAGCACAATGGTTTAGTCACAACTCTTATGCTAATTCTATGTTTGATCCCTACATTGCATGTATTTCTTCACTTAATCTTAGTACATCGAAGTGACATCAGAATAACAACACAAAGCCAGTAAAATGCACTTAACTCTCTCAATCTCTTCTAATAATTGTATTACCATGGTTATGTAGCCTTCAGAAGCTCTTGCAGTCATTTTATTACCATGACCGCAAGTGACTTCACTTTTGATCTGACGGGCATGTGCAGGTTGGCCTTCTGATCTATGGAGATACATTTGCCTTACCCCCATATTCAGCGAAAGACTTTCAACTCGTCATGAGCCAATCCCACAGTGAACCCAAGATATATAGATTTTTAGGTTGCGCCCACCCATAGATGGGTCTTCACTTTCTGAGGTTAAATTCTCCTACTTGTCTCCTCCTATTAATGCCCCGCTACTGCTTGTCCCTTAGAGATCACCACACAGCTAAAATCAGATCATTGGATGTCATTAAAGAGTGTAATGTCTGCCCTCAAACTATCCTCTAGATTTTGTAGGCAAGAAATGTGAACTCAATTCCTATTGAAGGAAAATTAGATAGATTTTGATAATATGATGACGTTCTGATCATCAGATTTCCTTTGCTGCAGTGCATCCAGGCAAGCTTTGTCTTTTAAAAGGCATTTAGACAGTTACATGGGTAAGATGGGTATAGAGAGACATAGGCCAAATGCGAGCAATTGGGACTAGCTTAGAGGTTGAAAAAAAAAGCATGTGGACAAGTTGGGCCAAAGGGCCTGTTTCCATGCTGTAAACGTCTATATCTCTATGACTGATACCCAGATGGTAAAGATGAAATGCCACCTCAATTCATTAATACCATCAGTACTAAAGTAGTGTTAACTAGTAACCATATCCAGCACACCAGCTAACATTCTGTGTCATCTATTTTAAATGGCTAAACAACAGAAAGCAGAGAGTTAAGATCATAGAATCATAAAATCCCTACCATGCAGAAGGAGGCCAATTGCCCACCGTGCCTGCACTGACAACAATCCCACCCAGACCCTATCTCCATTACCCCAGGTATTTACCCTGCTAATCTCCCTGACACTAAGGGCCAATTTAGCATGGCCAATCAACCTAATGTGCACATCTTTGGAGTGTGGGAGGAAACTGGAACACCCAAAAGAAACACACGCAGACACAGGGAGAATGTGCAAACACCACAAAGACAGTCACCCGAGGCTGGTATTGAACTTGGGTCCCTAGTGCTTGAGGTAGGAGTGCTAACCACTATGCCACTCTGAGTAAATGGGTCTTTTTCTGGTTAGTAAGAAGTAACTAGTGGCATGCTACATGGTTTGGTCCTTGGGCCCCAACTATTTATATTAATGATTTGGACCCAGGCATGGAGGTACAACAACGAAATTTGCAGATGACACTAAAATAAGTGAGATAGTAAGTTGCAATGAAGAAAAAAGCAATTTACAAATGGATATGGATAGCTTCAGTGAGTGGACCAAAACATGACAGATTGAGTTTAAGATGGATAAGTGTGAAGTTATCTGTTTTAGTCAGAAAAATAGAAAAGCAACTTATTATCTAAATGGAGAGAAACTTCTGACTGCTTCAGTGCAGAGGGAGCCAGGTATCCTCATGCATGAATCACAGAAAACTAGTATGCAATTTCAGAAGGTAATAAAGGAAGCAAATGGGATTTTGGTGTTTATTGCTGAAGGAATAAAGTATAAAAGTAGGGAAGTGTTGCTGCAACTGTACAATGCATTAGTGAGGCTGCACTGGGAGTATTGTGCACGATTTTGGTTCCCTTACTTGAGGAGGGATCTAGTTCCATTGGAGGCAATTCAGAGGGTGTTCATTAGATTGATTCCAGAGATTTGATTGAATTTAGTCCTATATGTTCCAGAATTTAGAAGAATAAGGGGAGGTATTATTGAAGTATGTAAAATAATACAGGGGATTGTTAAAGTAAACGTAGACAGCGGGTGGGATTTTACGACTTCACTCGGTGAGACTGGAAATTCCCGCTCAAGGTCAATGCTGATTTCTGTTTTTGGACCCTCACCCGCACCAATTCTGTGGCAGGGCAAAGTGATAGAGTTCCGGTCAGGATGCTTCCTCTTATTGAGTAATCTAGAATGAGAGGTCATAGTTTTAGGATAAGGGGGAACTGATTTAAAACAGAGATGAGGAGAAATTATTTTCCTCAAAAAGTCATTAATCTGGGGATTTCACTACCTCAGAGTGTGGTGGATGCCAGGACATTGAGTAAATTTAGGCAGGAGATAGACAGATTTTTCAATAGTAATGGGTTGAAGGGTTATGGAGAACGGGTAGGAAAGTGGAATTGAGGACGAGGCAAGATTAGCCATGATCATATTGAATGGCAAAGCAGGCTGAAGGGACTGAACTGCCTACTCCTGCTCCTAGTTCTTATGTTGTTGTGCTTATGCCATTGCTGAGAAAGAGTTAGCAATGGCAGATAGAATGGATACTAGAGGTTAGGCTGATGCCCTGGGCGGTGGCGGGGAGGGGGGGGGGGGGGGGGGGGGGGGAAGGAATTTATACTGTGTCCAGTCATAGCATTAGCAAGTGTAGGATATTGTTTCATGCTGTACTTCTACCTCCACGCCTTAGATAAAAGTTTCAAGATGATTTAGTAAATTTTATGCAGGATAGCATAATGGGTTAATTGACCTAGATCTTGAAAGCTGATATTGGTTTATATTGCTACTAGACAATCATCATGATCTTTTTGCACTATCAGTAATTGATGGAGAGCTATTACAGTAACAAGGTAATGACATTTAAATGAAGGCAAATTTAAAATATAATGGCAAAGATTCTACTGCTTTCACTTCTTGTGTGTGTGTGTGTGTGCGTGTGTGTGTGTGTGAGTCTCTATGTATCTGTGTGTGTCTGTGTCTGTGTCTGTCTATCTGTCTGTGTGTGTGCGTGTCTGTGTCTGTCCAGAAAGAAGGGGAGAAAACCACCTGAGGAGCTGTTTCATGCCATGTTAAACATGTTCCGAAAGAGCATCTCATTAAGCTAATAACAGTGGTTTTAAATTGCAAAAATAAAGAAATGAATTAAACTACACTTTTCTAATTATGTTTTGCCTTTAGTCATATTTGAAAAGATAATGAACGAGTGCTTTTTTTTCAAGAAATTCATGTTCAGACAATTAATGAACTTTAATAATCAAGTCCATTAATTTTCCTTGATGAGCTCATCTCAAATCACTTCCACTTTGAAACTTTTGCATAGTAAGGATTTTTTTTAATTGAAATAATGTAAAAGGGACATCCTTGTCAATTGCACATGTCCGTATGCTTTCTGCATTTTGTTTTGCAGCCACGTACGTTTTAACAAATCTTCTAAATTATACCACTTTTTTGATGATAAATTTTATGTCAATTTACCATCTGTGAAGAACCACAGTTTAGATGTTAACCCAAGTCACCAAAATAGCTTAAATTGATATTTATCTCATTGCTGATTATGAGACTCTATTATGTGTAGCTGACTGGCAACTTTGCTATAGAATGATGACCACTCTTCAAAACAAATTTATTGGTTACGAACTATTCTGAAACATGGAAGTTATCTCTTAAAGCTACTTTGTGAATTACAAACATCAGTTTGAAACTGTCATGTAGTGGTAAATGTTTTATGCAACCGAATAAATACACCAATTGAATAATTATTTGGGGACAATTAAAATTCATTTGATTTGTGTTTTGTAGTTGAAAAGTGCTAATTTGAATGTTGATGTATGCCAGAGGATTGAGATAAAACTGAATTCACTTGCCATTGGAACATGTGTTACAGCTATAAGTACCAGAAAAGACAGCATATTCTGATTATGGTGAATTCTTTCCATCTACTGAAAAATGACCCAAATTATGCAGTTGAAAGGATTTGCACTGTCCATGTCCAACACTGCATCTTTAAAGTTTACAGAGAGGCACATCTGACTTATTAATTCAAATAACTTGTCACTTGTACAACACTTTAAAAGATAAAACTGTTGTGACACCTTGTGGACTCCAGCTTTGATATGCTTGCTTTTGAAAGTGTGTGCTGTTTTTATGCCTTGGCCCACGTTCCTGCATTTTGTTTTTGATGTATTTGAATAATTAGTATTAACCCTTACACATTAACACAGTGGCAAAGTACTCTTTATCTTTGAGAAAGACAGAAGAACCCAGTGATCATTCATCGTTTCCTCTAGTGATCAATATACTTCAATTAAATTAGAATTGCTTAAACTTGGACACACTAAACTATAAACCATTTATAGAAAAATGAAAATTCAATTCTTATAGGACTCAGTCTACTGATGGAAATTGAACAATAGATGCAAGACAAAAACGTGGGGAAAAAGTCTTAAGTATAAAAATGTTCTCAATGTGTTCAATGTGCATTGCCTTTTAATTAACGTTCGTTTGAATCGGCACATTGAATATCGATGTAAACACAACGTTCAGTGATAAAAATAATGTAATGTTGCACTCACAAATCAAGTTGTCTTGAGTATAATGATGATAGCAAAATATACAGGTTAGTGAAGTTAGGTGAAATTAAGCATTCTACAACTTATTCTCAGACAGTGAACCAGCAAGTGCTGGCCCCTAGTAAAGTATAAAGTTTGTTTATTAATGTCACAAATAGGCTTACGTTAACACTGCAGTGAAGTTACTGTGAAAATCCCCTCATTGCCACACTTTGACATCTGTTTGGATACATTGCGCAAGGATTTAGCATGGCCAATGCACATAACCAGCATGTCTTTCAGGCCCTGAGAGAAAACCAGAGCACCCGGAGGAAACTACAGAAATGGCGGGAAATGCAGACTCTGCACAGACAATGACCCAAGCTGGGAATCGAAGCTGGGCCGCTGCGAGACAGCACTGTGTCACGGTCAGTTCTTGAACATTTTCATTAGAAATACAAAGCTGACATGATCATAGTGTTATGATTTTGATTGAGACCAGGATTGTTATTAAAGTAAGAAATCTGAAACCCCAGTTACTTACAGAGGGAATGAAGTCACAAGATTGCCAACCCACCTTACCTACACATCTGTAGACATCAAGGGGAAGTTCAGCATGGCCAATCCACCTAACCTCATATTTTTGGACTGTGGGAGGAAACCCACACAGACGTAAGACAAACGTGCAAACTCCAAACAGACTATCACCCGAGGCCAGAATCGAACCTGGGTCTCTGGCCCTATGAAGCAGCAGTGCTAACCACTGTGCCACTCTTGGGGGTAATAGTCTTAATGCAGTTTAGGAATGAAAAGCATTTTAGAATCTAATGACTTCTTTCATTAAAAATAAATAGCTCAGACTCCATTAAGTGTAGCTATCTTTGAACTTTAATTCTGGCATCCATTCGACATCCTTTATTACTGCTAATGTTTTTTTTATCACATTTGTGGTGTAGGTCAGGTTGATAGTTCACTCCTACTGAGTTGGTAGATTTTAGCAATTCCAACTTTACTGTCAATGATGGGTTGTATATCAGAATTTGCGGTGTTTCTGCCCACTTGATGAGATGAACAGATTCTCCACTGGGTAACTGCCTAAAGTTTTATATTGCCTGCAGTTTGATATTTCATTCATGTATAACCAATGAAGCAGGCTGTGTAAAAAGAAATTGCTTTTTTTTTGTAATATTAAGATCCCTACAAAAAAAAGAGCCAATATCAAAAAGAACTAATGGGTGTAATGTTATATACTTTGATATCGTAAACCACCAGTAATATTTTTGTAGTTAAATTGTCCATATTATCATTAAAAAAACTGCCATATTAAAGCATTCATTTGAAAAATTATCTCAGGAAATACAAAACTAGTGCTTGGATGAAAATGTCTGCAATTGTCTTTAAAAAACATTATGAATTGCAAACCATATAAATCGGTGCTTACTTGCATAATTTTTAACCAGTTTTAAAATGCCAAAGTAAATAACATGAAAAATTCTCAAATCTTGCATAATAGTTCTGACTAAACAAATATGCATCATCTGTATGTAATTTAATTTATGATTAGACCATTTGTGGACATGTAGCAAGACCAAGAAGATGAAACAATTAAAGTTACAAATTGTGGTATATAACTGAGGTTTGGGTGGAATTACATTGCAGGTGGACTAAGGATTTTTCTTCCTTTTGTGTGATGTAGGGGCCACAAGCAAGGCCAGCATTTTTATTGCCAATTCCTAATTGCCCTTTAGAAG
The DNA here is from genome assembly GCF_965287045.1 of Carcharhinus amblyrhynchos. Lineage (NCBI taxonomy): Eukaryota > Metazoa > Chordata > Chondrichthyes > Carcharhiniformes > Carcharhinidae > Carcharhinus > Carcharhinus amblyrhynchos. The sequence goes on from NC_137329.1 coordinate 101,779,929, forward strand.
GTGATGGCTGGCTACCATCTTGAACTGCTGCAGTTCATCTGGTGTAGGTATGCCAACAATGCTGTTAGAGAGGGAGTTTCAGGATAATCACCCAGGAGAGTGAAGGAATACTGATATAGTTCCGAGTCAGGATGGTGACTGGCATGGAAGGGATCTTCCAGGTGGTGGTGCTCCCATGCAGCTGCTAGCTTTGTCCTTCTAGGTGGTAGAGCGCATATTGTCGAAGATATTGTCGAAGGAGTATTGGTGAGTTGCTGAAATACATCTTGTGGATGATATACATGCTTGCCACTGTGTGTCAGTGGTCGGATTGGACGCTAAACGTGGTGACTGGGGTGTCAATCAAGTGGGCTGCTTTGTAGTTGAGCTTCTTGATTGGAGTCACACTCATCCAGGCAAGTGGAGAGTATTGCAATACATTCCTGACATGTGCCTTTTAAAATGTGGACAGGCTTTGAGGAGCCAGAAGGTGAATTCCCAGCTTCTAACTTGCTCTTGCTGCCACAGTATTGATATGGCAGGATATTGATAGTGGAAGGATTCAGCAATGACAAGGCCATTGAATGTCAAGGGAAGCCAGTTGAATTCTCTCTTATGCTGGATGGCCATTGCCTGGCACTTGTGTGGCATGAATGTTACTTGTCACTCATCAGCCTAAGCTTGAATGTTATCCAGGTCTTGTTACATATGGGCAGTACCTGAGTAGCAAATAATGCTGAACTTTGTGCAACCATCAGTGAACATGCACCTTTCTCACTGTATGATGGGGAGAAAGTCATCATTGAAGCAGCTGAAGATGATTGGGCCTAGGACACTACCTAAGGAACCCCTGCAGTGAGGTCCAAGGATTGAGATGATTGACCTCAATTAAGTACAATTATCTTCCTCTGTGCTTGGTATGATTCCAACCAGTGGAGAACTTTCGCCCCGATTTCTATTGACTCCAGTTTTGCTAAAGCTGCTTGCTACCACACTTCGTCAGTACTCCCTTGATGTCTTTCTCATCTCACCTCTTAAGATCAGATCTTTCATCCATGTTTGGACTAAGGCTGTAATGAGGTCAGGAGCTGAGTGATCCTGGTGGAATCCAAACTGAGCATCAGTGAGCGGGTTATTGCTGAGTAAGTGTCACCTAGTCACACTGTCAATGATCCCTTTCATCACTTTATTGATGATCTAGAATAGACAGATTGAATAGTAATTCACCAGGTTGGATTCATCCTGCTTTTTGTGAATTGGAATACCTGAGAAGTTTTCCACATTGCCAGGTAGATGCCATTGTTATAGTTGTACTGGAACAGCTTGGCTAGAAGTGCAGCAAGTTCTGGAACACAAGTCTTCAGTACAGTTGCCAGATAAGTTCATGACCTATAGCCCTTGCAACAACCAGTACCTTCCCTCATTTCTTGATATTAGGGGAGGCAGTAGCATTGTATACATTACTCAACTAGAATCCAGAGATCCAGGGAAATGCTCTGGGGACCCTGATTTGAATCCCACCATAGCAGATAGTTAAATTTGAATTCAGTAAAAATCTGGAATTCTAAAAAACTTATTGTCACATGTATTGGTATAGAGTGAAAAGCATTGTTTCTTGTGCGCTATACAGACAAAACATCCTATTCATAGAGTACATAGGGGAGAATTTAAGGAAAGGTGCAGAAATGATGGTCATGAAACCATTGTCGATTGCCATAAAAACCCATCTGGTTCACCAATGAACTTTAGGGAAAGAAATCTGCCTCCATGTGACCCAAGACCAAATGTGGGCAATTAGTGATGGGCAATAAATGTCCAGCCAGCAACACCCACATCCTGCACAATGAATAAATAAATAAATCCCAGGAATGAATCAAATCTGCTGAATACTGGCATCTGTGATGCTGGAACCATCCAGAGGAGACTGAGAGGGATCATCCAGTTGGCACTTCTGGCTGAAGATTTTTGCACTGATGTGCTAGGATCCCCCCATCATTGAAAATGGATTATTGTGGCGTGTCCCCCCTCTTAAGGGTAAGAACATAAACGAGAAAGTAAAAATAATTGGCACCAACAAACCACATTTGTGTAGAAAGAAATCTCTGCCAATTTACAAAAAAATGTAATTCACTATGCTTGAATAAGTAATAAGTAACAACATTGCAGGAGTTATACTTGCCATACAGGCTACAGCCATTCATGAAGAAGGCCCACCCCTAACCTTCTCATGTCTAACTAGGGATGGGTAATAAATGTGAGCTTTGCCAGCAAGGCCTGCCTTCAGAGAATTCATTTTAAAAAGGGATTCTGTTCCATCTGATATAACCATCCCATTATAAATAAATAATCTCATGCGCACTTATTTCATGGGATATGAACATTATTTACGAGACCAGCATTTGTCACCCATTCCTAATCACCCTTAAGAATTGTGCCTTCTTTAACTACTGCAGTTCATTTGGCGTAGGGACATCCACAGTGGTGTTAGGAATGGGGTTCAGAGATTTTGTCTGGGACTTGAATATTGGCTTCTAATTTGCTGCAGGTTTACCAACTGGCTGCAGGAATGTAACATTCTCTTATATTTAAGCTCATGGAGTTCCTCATCAGTGTCCCCTGCGGCAGAATCATCTCCAAGTCAGCCCTCCAGTGATCTGTCATCTGTCCTTTCCCTCTGACCTGACCACAACCCGTTGTCTAGTGACCCTCCCATACATTGATCCCAACTTTAGGCTAGCCTCTGAGGTACGCAGTGTGCTATAATCAGAGTTTGTGGCTGAGGTTATTGAATTAAGTGATGGTCCTCCTTCCAGAGGTCTCAGCCACTCGCTCTTGTCCTCCTGTATGTATTGTGCTAGTCAGGCAAGCAGTTCTTGGGGATTTCAGAAAATATAAAATCAGAAAGGGGTGGTTTAAAGTGATGAAGAAAGCAAAGATGATCAGACTATTTGCAGCTTGCACTTCATACCACATGGCAAGGTCTAAGGTAAAAGTGGAAGTCGGGAAGGAGTAAAAGACAGCAAAATACCACCAGCTTGACTGCTCTCAGCCAGGGCTGTCAAAGCTGGCCAAGTGATACCTGGAACTCTCTCTCTCTCTCTCTTTCATAAGGCTCAGGGGATGAAGATATTATGCGTACCCACACTCCACCATTTCAAGCTTTGCTCCCTTCTTTGGCCCATGAGAGAGAACAAAGATCTTTTGATTTGATTTATTATTGTCACATGTATTAATGTACAGTGAAAAGTATTGTTTCTTGCGCGCTATACAAACAAAGCATAACATTCATAGAGAAGGAAACAAGAATGCAGAATGTAGTATTACTATCATAGCTGGGCTGGAGAGAAAGATCAACTTAATGCAAGGTAAGTCCATTCAAAAGGCTGATGGCAGCAGGGAAGAAGCTGTTCTTGAGTTGGTTGGTACGTGACCTCAGACTTTTGTATCTTTTCCCAATAGAAGAAGATGGAAGAAAGAATGTCCAGGTGTGTAGGGTCCGTAATTATGCAAGCTGCTTTTCGGAGGCAGCGAGAAATGTAGGCAGAGTCAAAGGATGGGAGGCTAGTTTGGATGATGGATTGGGTTACATTCACGACCTTTTGTACTTTCTTGTGGTCTTGGGCAGAGCAGGAGCCATATCAAGCTGTAATACAACCAGAAAGAATGCTTTCTGTAATGCATCTGTATAAGTTGGTGAGAGTAGTAGCTGACATGCTGAATTTCCTTAGTCTTCTGAGAATAGAGAGGCATTGGTGGGTTTTCTTAACTATAGTGTCAGCATGGGAAGACCAGAACCGGCTGTTGGTGATCTGGACACCTACAAACTTGAAGCTTTCGACCATTTCTACTTTGTCCCCATTGATGTACCTTAGGGCATGTTCTCCACTAGGCTCCCTGAAATCAATGACAATCTCCTTTGTTTGATTGACATTGAGGAAGAGATTATTGTTGCCATACCAGTTTACCAGACTCTCCATCTCATTCCTGTGCTCTGTCTTGTCATTGTTGGAGATCCAACCCACTATGGTGGTGTCGTCAGCAAACTTGAAAATTGAGTTGAAAGGGAATATGGTCATAAAGTCATAGGTGTATAAGAAGTATAGTGGGGGGCTGAGAACACAGCCTGTGGGGCACCAGTGTTGAGGATAATCATGGAATTGGTGTTATTGCCTATTGTTACTGATTGTGTTCTGTGAGTTAGGAAGTTCAGGAGCCTATCTCAGAGCAAAAGTAAGGGTTAATTATTCATCACAAGTAAGGCTTACATTAACACTGCAATGACGTTACTGTGAAATTCCTCTAGCTGCTACAGTCCGGCACCTGTTTGGGTCATTACATCTAACCAGCATATCTTTCAGAATGCGGGAGGAAACCGGAGCACCCGGGAAAAACTCACAAAGACACAGGAGAACGTGTAGATGCCACACAGACAGTGACCCAAGCCAGAAATCAAACTCAGCTCCCTAGCATTGTGAAGCAGCAGAGATAACCACTGTGCTACTGGAGCTGAGGCCATGGAGTTTTGAGATGAGTTTCATAGGAATAATTGTGTTGAAGGCTGAGCTGCAGTCAATAAACAGGAGTCTGACATAGGTGTCCTTGTTATCTAGGTGTTCCAGTGTTGAGCGCAGGGCCAGGGAGATGGCATTTGCTGTGGACCTGTTGCGGTGGTAAACAAACTGTAGTGGATCCAGGCAGTCTGGGAGGCTGGAATTGATTCATACCATGACTAACCTTTGGAAGCACTTCATAATCATGGATGTTGGAACCAGCAGATGATAGTCATTGAGGCACGCTGCTTGGCTTTTCTTTGGTACTGGGATGATGGCCATCTTCTTGCAGCAGATAGGGACCTCATTGTTGTAGAGAGAGGTTCAAAATGTCTGTGAATACCTCCGCCAGCTGATGCACACAGGCTCTGAGTGCTCGTTCAGGTACCCCATCCAGGCCAGTCGCTTTCCTCTGGGTTGACCTTCAAGAAGGCTGCTCTGACATCTGCAATGGTGACCTCTGATACAGGTTCATCCAGGGCGGAAGGCATGCTCTGGCTGACCTCTTGCTCAAAATGGAATAGAATGCATTGAGCTCATCAGGGGCAGGTGCATTAGAGCTGACGATTTTACATGCCTTCATCTTGTAGCCCGTTATGTTGTGCAGATCTTGTCATAGGCAACAAGGTCTGTGTGGCTAGCCTGGGACTCTAGCTTGGTCTGGTACTTTTGGCATCTTTGATACGATCTAAGGAGATCTATCTGGCTTTCTTATATAGGTCAGGGTTACCTGATTTGAACATTTCAAACCAGCACAGACCCTTTAGCCTTCCAAGCCTGTGCCAATCATGATGCTGTACCCAAACTAAAACCCTTCTGCCTGAGTCCATTTCTCACTATTCCCTCCCTATTCACGTGCCCATCCAGCTGCCTCTTGCATATTGCTAATATGCCTGCTCTACTACTCTCTGCATGAAAAACTTCGCTCACACATCTCCCTTAAACTTTCCCCCTCTCACCTTGACCTATGCCCCCTTGTAATTGACACTTGCACTCTGGGGGAAAAAAGCCTTTGACTATTCACCCTGTTTATGCCCCTCAATTTTGTTGACCTCAAACAGGTCTCTCCTCAGCCTCTGGTCTTTCCAGTGAAAATAATCTTAGTTTGTTCAACTCCTCCTAGCCAACAGCCTGGGAAAGTGCAAAGCTTCCACATCCTTCTGGTAATGTGGGACCTAGCTACCTCTGCCTTTAAAATATTCACAGACTCTGGGCCTGATTTTACCATCACCAAATTTTCGTGCCCAAAAGTGGGCACAATGCAAAGTCTGGTGAGAGTGTGATTAGCATGATCCACACCCATGCAGTTACCCACTTTACCAAGGCCTAAAAGTGGCCACAATCCAAACCATGCCCAAAACAAGCATGATGTCTGTAATGAGCTGGAAGCTCAATCTTACCAGCATTCCCCTTTTACCATCGTGTTCCCCCGTCCAGATTCAGTGCGAAACAGACACGCTTGGCAAAGGTCTGTTTCAGGCCCTACAGTTTCTGAAGGGGTAAGTTCAAAGTTTCCAGCGGCTCTGACTCAGATCGGTGATTGGGGGAAAGGAGAGACTAGGTGCAAATTTTCAAGTTGTGTATATTGGGCGGGGGGGGGGGGGACAACAGACTTCCAAGTCAGATCTGAATTGCACCCAGATTCAGCACTTAGAATCAAAATAGTAAAAATCAGACCCTCTGCTTCCATCACCTTTTGATGAAGGGAGAACTTCAAAAGACTCACCTTCAGAGAAAATAATTCTTCTCATCCCTGTCTTAAATGCATAAGACCTTATTTTTAAACGCTGACCCCTAGTTTTAGATTCTCTCTCAGGCAACATCCTCTCAATAATACTCAGGACCTTAAAGGTTTCAACCATGTTGCCTCTCAGGTTTGTATCTACTGGAATTTAGAAGACTAACTTCTCCAACCTTCTCACATCAGACAACCTACTCATTCTTAGCATAAGTCTATTAAACCTTCTCTGAACTGCTTCCAATGCATTTAGACTCTTTCCTTCAATAAGGAGACCAATTCTATACACAATACTCCCAATGTAGTCTCACCAATGCCTTGTACAACAGAAACATAACCTCCCTCCTATTGTAATTAATTCCCAATTGGTGCAATGCTCCAAATACACCTAACCAAAAGGTTTTACATAGCTGTAACATGATTCCCCAACCCTTGTACTCAGTGCCCCAGTTGAAGGCAGCAAGCATGCCATATGCTTTCTTAAATCACCTTAGCAACCTGTGTTGCCACTTTTAGGGCACCATGGACCTTCACACCCAGATCTCTCCATATGTTAATGTTCCTAAGAGTTCTGTCATTTATAGTATAATTCACATCCAAATTTGATCCTTCAAAATACATCACCTCACAGAAGGCAGAATGTCAATGATTGTATTACAAGTGTTGGGTTGCCTACAGGTCAATAGTTGAGGTCTGTGGAGGAATCGGGAGGCAAGTTAGAGGCTGGAAGCATTAAGTGTAAAAGGGAGTATCTGCATTTAGGTGCAAGTCCTGGGTGTGAGGAACTGGTACCACAGAAGTGAATAGGATGTAGTGCATTGAGCAGCAAGAGGTGGTATGGATGAACAGAAGATAGCCCTTACCAATAAAAGGTCTTTATTTCTTGTGGCATTGCTGCCAGAGCCTTGCAACAAGGCTCCCATGAACTGATTTCCCTTGGCACCTGTGCCCATTTCCTCTTGAGGGATTGCTTCCAAAGCTTCCCAAGGGACTGAATTTTAAAAAGGGCCTGCAAGAGCAGGGCATGATGTGGAGGCTACAAAATGAAGTGACATATCCATCAGCTTCCCAGCACCATGACATTTTACCTGAGGTGGCAAAGTTGATGGATACATTACACATAAGAACATAAGAAATAGGAGCAGGAGTAGGCCAACTAACCCTTCGAGCCTGCCCTGCCATTCAATAAGATCATGGCTGATCTGTCGTGGCTCAGCTCCGCATTCCTGCCCTCTCCCCATAACCCTTAATCCCCTCGCTTATCAAAAACCCATCAACCTGCATCTTAAAAATATTTAGCGAGGCAGCCTCCACCACTTCAACGGTCAGAGAATTCCAGAGATTCACCACCCTTTGAGTGAAGAAGTTCCTCCTCAACTCCGTTCTAAACCGCCTCCCCCTTTATCTTGAGGCTGTGCCCCCTAGTCCTACTATCCTTTCTGAGCGGGAAGAGTCTCTCCACCTCTATCCTATCCATCCCATTCATCATCTTATACGTCTCAATGAGATCTCCCCTCATTCTTCTAAACTCTAACGAGTACGAGCCTAATTTATTCAGCCTCTCCTCATAGCTCAACACCAAGGCCAATTGTACCACTCAAGTGTTAAACCATAGTATTTACCCTCCTAATCAGGCACCCCTAACAAAGGTCACCCCCCTCCCTTGCCCTCACCAACCACCTGCTCCCTCCCCTTGCCAAAGCCTGCCATTGAGTCATTGTAGCAATTCCAGCTGTGGCCATCAACTCCTTTCATTGACTGACAGAAGCAGCCATCCCATTTTCTTTAAAATGGAACATATTTTGGCATTTTCTTGTGCAACCTTTTAAGCTAGATTAAATGACAAGTGAGGACATATGATGATAAAGCTGAATATGAAGATAACAAGGCTGAATATGAAGATCACAAGTTCCATTGTTGTTTTGTGGAAAGTTTACTGTTTTAGTAATGTCCATTTCATTTGACTATGTACATAAAGATTTAGCACATGGATCTTTTACACAAGATTAAAAATCTATACAAATTTTACAAATGGTTATTGCATACAAAACTTGTAATTATACAATGACAGTACATTTCAGTAGTTTAATGACCTTGAAGAGAGATTGGGAGACTCAATCATCAGTGCTCAAGCCCAAAAATTGTTGCACAAGTATTTAGTTAATGCCATCATTAAGCTGTCAAAATCTTCATTTCTTCCCTCATGTCAAAGCTAGCATATTATCTGTGCACTGTTAAAGTTGTAAACCCATTTAGGCTTTCTAAAAAAGACTGGCTGAGTTTTGAATGAGTTTTTCCTTTCCCATTCTATTCTACATGTTAAATCATTCATACAGTTACATTACTTTCAGGAACTCTACATTGTTTGAAGAACAGCCTTCTGTAGCAAGATTGCAATTTGATCTCTATGTAAAAAAAAATTTGGATATCACAAGTGTTCCACACGGCACATTAATCTCTGATCAGTTTAGGACAGTTCCAGCAGGTCCAAAATTGTATTCAATTACACTGATACAATCATCATCAGTTAAATGAATAAAGGCTTATTATAAAAGATCATAGGTTTCAACATTTTATACTGCCTGGATCAAGTCCTGCTTCCCCAGCACTTTGCCAGTCTATGTTGGCACTTGGTTCCCCCCACTGAGCATTTAGAAGTTTAAGATTCTCATCCTCACCTTTTAACCTGTTCACAACCTCATAATTCTCCACATCTATAGTGAGATGGGAACCTTCCATTTCTCTTGGCTCTGGAGGGTCTCTTCTGCATTTACCATCATACATTTGGCAGCCATGACCTCAGCCCCACACAAGAATTCCCTCAATTTTCCACCTCCCTTTAAGACCTTCTTAAAACTCAGCTCAAGTTTTTTTTTTGGGGTCGCTTCCTGTCCCCATTTCTTGGCTCAGTGTCCCATACGTTTTATTTCCTGTTACTTTAAAAGCACTTCAAAATATTTTGCATACAAATGAATACAGTTGTTGAAAACAAAAAGAAATAATTAAGAAAAGCTCTTGCAATGCCCTTTTGCTGATTGCAACATTTTTAATTATGCCTTTCTTGCCTACCAATCAACAGGGTCTGACAATTAATACATTGTAGGGAAGATAGCTCTGACACCAAGGAAAATAGGTTACTCTTTAAGATGGCTTCTGAGGTACATTTCTATTTCAAAAGGAAGATCACTGTTGTACATTATGAAATAAAGCACATTATGAAACAAAACAATGTAAATTCCAAGACTGTTTGCAAAATACAAAGTTTCTAAACATTCTTTAGTAACTAAACTTTTCTGAAGACTCCTTGAAATTGTGGGAGCTTTCTTTCAGTGTTTTGAGAAAAAAATCAAGAATGTATTAAGTGCTTCCTATAATATGCACTCACTTAATGCATTACTAACAAACTAATATACACATCTTAGTTATATTCTAAGAAAGGGTTCTTGTGTAATACTGCAACATAATTCTTCCATATTTCCAGAAAGGAAGAGCCAGTATATACAACAGTTTAAAAAAGTTTCATGTGGGCACTTATTTTTCAAAATGAACTCACCCTCTCCCTTTTGCTCAAAAAGAAAACAGAAATGGGAAGTAATGCATGATTCTAATCCACACCCAGTTCACCAAGTTGAAAATCTCCCTTGAAGCACAAGAATGTAGTTGGGACTCCAAAAAAAGTACATGGCAAAGGGTTAGGGGAGGAAACAATTATACCTTACATTTCTAAACGATACAAACATTTTTTGTATTCAGAAAAAATGCAATTCCAGCTGACTCTTCAATAAACCATCTAGTATCTATAACCACTCAAACTGGAGACAGTAATGTTGTATCTACATAAAATAGTTTATCCAACTCATTTTTGGCAGATTCTTATTTCTATTTTTCTGTCCCTATGTCTCCTCCACAAAATTAGACATTCATTTTCAAGAAAGTAACAACTGTTCACTTCAATTTAAGCCCAAGTTTACCAATCAATTTGCAAATCTATTTGGGGAAAGAAATATTGGAGCTTTACTTTCCCTATTAGTTGTGCACACTTTTACATATTTCTTCTGAAAATATGCAACTCTTATTTTGTCCATGCAAACACTAGATCTCAACTTCCCTCGTGAAGGATTATTAATAGCAGCACCAAAAGGTGAAATAAAGAGCAAACCTGTGGAGAGGATTTTAACCTTCAGAGTAAAAAGTTTAACAGCTTGATGTGCAACTGGCACTCGGCATCAAGCAGTACGCAAATCATTTTTAAGTAGTGAAATGATCATCGTCCCTCAGTGTGTCACAAATGATATTTTTCATAATTCCTCATCATCTGTACTGAAACTGCTTCTCCTGCTGCTTCCTTTAGATGCGCCAGGTGATGTTGCTGACAACAGGGGGTCAGCAGCCAATGGAGAAATTGTATTATCCATTAGGACGTTATCAAGGCGGTTTTCCTGTTTCAAAGCAGCACTGAATGACAAGTCTGTGAAATGGGACAATGGATCCAGGAAGCTACAGGATCCTTCATTGAGTTCACTCAACATCTGAGGCAAGGTTGGCTGCTGCAGGTAATCAGGGCAATTGTCTCCTTGATAGGACTCATGCTTGACCAGGTGGGTCACCAGTTCTGTTGGACTAAGAGTCGAGGACATCGTGGGTAACCCATGGATTCGGGCCTGCATTTCAAGCTCCTGAAAATGAGAGAAAACCACCTTAAGTTATTTATAAATGCAAAACAAAACCATAGTTTGCTTTAAAATAACAAACGAGAAAGATACAACCTTTAATTTTTATTGGTTGCAAGACTTTTCCAGTACTTGAACTAAGTTACAACAATGTGAAATGAAACCTAAGGGTATTTCTTTGAGGTTTTGGGTTAGAAGAGAAAGTTAAAGACACTTATCGAAATGGACCTGATGTAGGGCTTTGAGTGCTTTTGGTGCGATTATGTAGCTAAACAATTCTACCCTTTATCATAAAGGAATTGCAGTGTCGGGGTGATGGAAGGAAATTTAACACGAGAGTTGCTTTCACATCTTAATTGAAGCTACTTATTTAGGTGAAACATTTATTGGTTACATCAGACTGTGCTTTAAAAAAAACTGATCTGCAATATTAAGATTGGTCTGATTTTTATTTGGTATCATTTTCATTTGAACAATCCCAGTGAGTGAATTAATCTTGAGGGCACAAGAGAATATGATTTTTTAAAAAAAGTTAAAATCCCAAGAGAAACAGTTTACTAGCGCTGTCAGTGCATCAAGTCAGACCTCATTACAGCCTTAGTTCAAACATGGAGAAAGGCTCCAAATTCCAGAAGTGAGTGAGAGTGACTGCTGCATTTAACAAGAGTGTGGTATTAAGATGTCTAAGTAAAACTGAATGTAATGGGAATCACAGGCTAGAATCAAGTCTAGCACAAAGGGATGTTAGTCTAAGTGCAGTGGTTAGTTCTACATTTCAGTGTCTGAGTTAATCCATGCCTAAATGCAACAAGTCCTTGATAACATTCAGACTTGGAGTGAGATTTTGCTGATACACGTGCCTCAAGGCTGGAAAATTCCATCTGAAGTCAACAGGCCTTTGCATGTTCCATGTCTTGCTGCCACAGGTATTGGAACAATCAGGAAAATTCTGCCCCAAGATTGAAAAACTGGCAAGTGTCATGCTCGATTGAGAGAATCAGATTGCTTTTGAAGCTCATTGTGCTTGATTTGTTGAGTGTGGGTGTGGGCTACAGAAAGAGCTGGGGACCAGAACTGTACAATATGGAACATATTGAAAAAACCTGTCAGATTGGTGTCATCTCTGCATTGCTCAGATGTCAACATACAAGTAACACTCACTTTGCCCACAGGCTGGACAATGATCATAGTCTAATCATCTCCCCATGATATTCAACAGCATTTCCATCACCAAATCAACATTCTAGAATGGAAAATGCTTGGGAGACGCAGTTGGGACTGCCAATGTAAACAGAACATTTACTCAAGTGTAGCATCGTGAATCCTACCAAACTAAATTTGGGGGGGGTGGGCAGCGGCGGTGGTGGTGGTGGTGGTGATGGAAAAACCACACTCCAACATACATAAAAGGAAAATGGTTTTGGTTACTGAAGATTAGTCATCTCAATCCAGGGGCATTGATGCAGGAGGTCATCAGGTTGGTGTTCTAGATCCAATCATCTTCAGTTGTTTCATCAATGACCATCCCTTTATCATAAGGGATGAAGTGGAACATTCAGATACTTGAACAACACTCAGGTTTGTGCAGACAAGAGGCAATTGACATTCATGCCACATAAATGCCAAGCAACAGCATATCTAACAAGAGCAAATCCAATCATCCATCTGAATTGGAATGGTATTATCATTCTAAATTACCACTCTGTCAACATTTTGGGAGTTACCATTGACCAGAAACTAAACTGGGTTAGTCATATAAATATTTTGCTACAAGAGCAACACAGAGCTGGGGAATCCTGCAGTGAGTAATTCACTATCAATTCCCCAAAATCTGCCAAACACACAGAAGGCACAAGTTAGGAGTCTGATGGAATACTCTCCCCTTGCCTGGGTGAGTGCAACAACAATTCTCAAGAAGCTCGATACCATCAGAATCAGGGACAAGGCAGATAGCTTGATTGACACCCTGCCCACCATCTTAAACATTCAGTCCATCCACCTCTAATGGACAGTAGTAGCAATGTGTACCATCTGCAAGATGCACTGCAATTACTCACCAAGGCTCCTTCAACAGCATCTTCTAAGCCTACAACCCCTCGAAGAGCAGCAGACGCAAGGGAACATCACCTGCAAATGCCCCTCCAAACCACACACTACCTTGACTTGGAATTATACCACTACTCTCTTTCACCATCACTGGGTCAAAATCTTGGAATCCCTACCGAGAGTGTACCTAAGCATATGCCTGCAGAGGTTGAAGGCAGCTGAGACCAATTAAGGATGGGCAATAAATGTGTTGTCAATAACACCCCACTTGTGGAATGACTGAAAACAGTGTCAAATGTTTTTTCAGGAAGCTTCACACCTTTGCGGATATCTAATTCAGGCTGTTGTAGCTGGGAGAATATCTTTTGTTTTCACAATTAGAAAATTGGAATGCATTTTTGAATATTTTGTTTAATGTTAAAGGAACACAAGCCATTCCATGATGCGTTTATAAACTCCAGCCTGAGTTAATAATCACAGGTTTAAAAATCACACAAGCTACGAGCTGCTAATCCCCAGTCACACAGGGAACATAGAAAAATCACAAGTCTTCATTAAAACAGACCCAGATAAGAGTCAAGGACCATAAAACTTGCAGTTACAAGGATGGCCTCACCCAGGCAGCATACACACAAGGCTGTCATTGAATTATACATAGCTGCAACTTGTTAGTATCTATCCTAACAAGGGACAATGAAGTTGTTTGGGGGGGGGGGGGGGGGGGGGGGGGGGGGAAAGAGATGTTGGTATAACTGGTTCAAGATGTAGCTATCATGTTTGGAAGGAAATAATTAAAAAAATATGTTTGGTGATATTATGATTAGATAGATGTGCACAAGTTGTAATTGGATAACTAATTTATGTTATACATTAACTTGTTTATTATGAGCTGATATAGATGACTTTTGTGCAAGTGTACATCTAATTGAATTAGATGCACCAATCTGGATGTATATCTGTCAGAGTGATGCTGTATTTGATGCTGTGGACTGCATCACTGCCATGTTGGAGTCTGAGCAATTGCTTGTAATAAAGGCCGATTTTAAACTCCAAAATTCTGTCTGATCTCTGGTGGGCAATGCAAAACAACAGCTTTCTCACCAACATCTCAAAAACACTGCCTATTTCATTTTAGACTTGGGGCTAGATAAATTCTGATAGCTGTAATCAGAAGTGTCTGGGCAGTGACATTGAGAGTTATGATTAGTTTACAGCTCATGAACAGTACAACTTAATTTTGAGAGTCAAATTCTTAATGGAAGTTCTTCATTCAGATTAAGCACAGAAGTATCTGCTAATAGGCTCCAGAATAGAAAAGGCTGTTGAGGGGAAAACTGTATGGAAACAGGTAAAGAATTGAATGTTTTTTATACAACTATATATTATTATTTATAGCTGGATCAGAAATAAAAAATGGTTCCAAAACCAGAGAAGTTATATATATTTTGGAAGAAGGAAACTATAAGTAGAACAATACTATTTTCAAAAGGGTAGAACAGAGGCATTTGCTGGGTGAATACATAGAAACCTTTGCAGAAGGTCAGACCTAGTTTGAAGACACTTTCAAAAATATGTTTCTAGAATCATTGGTATTACTAGAATTCAAATTATAGAACAGGCCTCAGCTGGAGAATCAATTCAATTCTAGACACCACACACTAGGAAGATTATCAAAGTCTCAAAAGGGTGAAGATATTTTCTAGATTGTGCTGAGGGATTTAGCAATGTGACTGCATGACCTGGTGCATCTCTCAATGTTGTCATTATTAAACAACATGATCAATGTTGGTGTAGAAGAGCATGCCAGGAGCAGCACCAGGCACACCTTAAAACAAAGGTGTCAACTGGAGGAAGCCATAACATAGTGTGTGTTCAAGCAGAATATAGACAGCCAATTAAAATGATTCCATAACAAAAGATCAGATGCAAGTTCTGTAGACTTATTGCATTCAGTCATGAATGCAGGTAGACAATTAATAATGGAAGGAGATGGAACCCAGTGCACAAGTGGGGAAAAAGAAAGTTGAAGCACTCAGTCCCCTTCAGCTACAAATACCAACTGAATGATCCAAAATAGGCTCCAAAACTCCACTTGATAAAGAAACAATTAAGCCTACTGCAAACAGCAACAAGTACAAGCCCTGACCACGCACAGGCTATGGCTATATTATCAGTAACTTGCACTGCAGAAATAGCTATTTCCCTAGCCAGTACAGCTATAATTCTGGCATCCATCAGGGAATGTGGAAAACTGCCCAAAATTGGCAGTCAATCACAGGATAAAACCAATCCCCCCCCATATCCAATTGGTATACGCTTAGCAACATCCCAATCTACACACACATGCAGTTTGGATTCTCCCTAGATCACATGGTTCCAGACCTTGTGCAGCTTTGTTCAAAGTGTGGAATTCCAGGGGCAAGGTGAATGAACAGGTTGAGGGTTTTGCCCTGTGTTCAAATAACAATCACCATGAGCTCACACAGGAATGACAGGTAAGCAAAATTCTGATAAGCAGCTTTGACAGCAATAAGTGAAAGCAAAAGGTGGCACAACAGTTAGCACTGCTGCCTCAGTGCCAGGGTCCCATTTCAATTCCAGATTTGGGTCACTGTCTGTGTGGAGTTTGCACTTTCTCCCTGTATCTTTGTGGGTTTCCTCCAGGTACTGGTTTCCTCTCTCAGTCTAAAGATGTGTGGGTTAAGCTGATTGGCCATGCTAAATTGACCCTAGTGTCAGGGGGATTAGCAAGGGTAAATGCATGGGGTTACGGGAATAGGGCCTGGGTGGGATGGTGGTCAGTACAAACTTGATGGACTGAATGTCTTCCTTCTGTTCTGTAGGGATTCTATGAATACCTTTGACTCCAAGATAGCATTTGACCAATTGTGACGTCTAGAAGCCCCAATAACATTGGAACAAATGAAAATCAGGGCAAAAACTATTCAGCGGCTGGACAAATTTTGCAATGCCTTGGGCCAAACAATTTTTAGCTGCTTCAGTGACCTGCCCTCCAGCGCAAAGGTTAGAAAATATTGACCAAAACTCCCCAGCTGTTTGTTAGTAGTGGATTTTCTAGTCCCACCAACAGCACAACCTTCACTGCTCATTTCCTAGTGGTGTTGGGTGGCTTAACCTAATTGACCCAGACCTTACTCCTGTAACCTCATGCATTTACCCTGCCACTAGCAGATGGAACACTGCCTCTTGCTGCTGAAGAACCCGCTGATGAGAGGCCAGAGAGTTCTGACCAATTATGTTTAAAAATACTACTTGATGAATGCAGTGTTTAATTCCATTTGCAATTCCTCAGCTAATGAAATAGTCTATGCCCACATGCAGAAGAACACCACTAAGGGCTGGGCTGAAGGCAAAATCATCATCATGCCCCAAAAGCACCAGGCATTCTAACAGGATTTTAGCTCCCTAACCTTGATGTTTTTGTATCATCCCGGGAGTGGGTGGGTGAAGCATGGCAGGAGTTTGCCATTGACCAGACTGGACCAGCCACAAGCACATCACATTTTTGGCCTTGAGGATCCTTACAAACCTGAATTCGCAGCAGTAGTCTCCGGTTAGCTTGTTCCAGTTTCTTTTGCCTGTTTTCTAACTCTCGGACACGGTGCTGTTCTTTCTGGAGCCACTTGATGTACTCCACAGATGCTTTCAAAATGGTACCTTTGTTCCAACGCACATCACTGCAGAGCAAAAGGTCATCTTTTAATAAAAGTCTGCCTCAGCAGAATTTTATCAAAAAAGGAGAAATTTATTCAAATTAATATTAAAAGCTAGGAAATTGCTGAACAGTTACTTTAAAAGTCAAAACAAAAATGACAATGTAATGAGTGTTGTGGATTCTCAATTAAATGCGAGTTCTGAGACAACAATAGGATATGCATTTAATATTTGCACTTAATTCACCAATGAAACACGTAACAACTGGTCTTAACCCTCAACCTCAGAGGATAGCATCATTTTCAGACTGGATGCCAATTTATAAGTAGTCTAGTCCATCAACAGACTGGGGATTAGCACCCTATGCAGTCTGGTTTGAAACCAGTTATTCATAGAATCCCAGGCCCATTCCTACAACCACATGCATTTACTCTGCTAATCCCCCGACACCAATTTATCATGGCTTATCAACCGAACATGCGCATCTTTGGCATGTGGAAAGGATGCACATGTTTTTAAATATACTACCAAACATTTACCTCAGTGCCTTTGTCCCAATTTTAATTACTTGGGTTAAAGTGAGTTATTCAGAATGAATTCTGTTGGATCAATCCTATTCTTTAATATCAAAAGCAAGTTTCCAAAAATAGAATCTGGGATCTTCCACATAACAGGCTATGCTAACTGGTTTCTGTCAATGGATTTTATAGCTGTTAGTGCTCGTTTCTAAAGCATTTAGATCCAGAAGGATAACTTGCTTACAAGTTCAGAAGTATACTTCAGGGTTGTAAGTCACCGATTCAGGTTTCCAGAGAAATACAACTGAAACCCAAATATTAAGAAGAGTTTGATCTATATTCATCTTTACTTACGGATCATTGGACTTTGGAATTAAGGTACCAAGCTCTTTGATACGATAATTGATGTTGAATCTTCGTCTTCGTTCAACTGTTAAATAACAAGAGTTAAACTAGTCACACAAGGTAGTTAAATTCAATTAAATATGAATAAAGCCTGATGGAACAACTACTTCTCTATTAGCTTTCTTTCCATACTTACTCAAGTTGTGATTATCTTTCTTTTGCCTTTCTTTGACAAGTGCACGTGTTTCAGCATCTGCAGCAGTTAGAGGGTTTTGTTAGTTTCATGTAACCATGAGCTTCATTTTAAATGAAAAAAATTCAACTATATGCATTGATAGACTATTGAAATGGCAGGCACAAGTCTATGATAGTCATTCATAAACACATCTTGGTAAACCATCTTTGCAAACAACTTCTAAATAAGTCCCCATTTCTGAATTAATTTATTCCACAGGAACTTCCCAGAAATGAAATTAAATTTTCTTATATACAGCCCCCACTCAAGAATATCCAGAGAGAAATAGTATTTGTCATCACAGCAACTAATCTTAATCCAGTTAACCAGCAAAATCTACTCAAGTGCGCAATTGTGAATTTTTATAAAAAGCCAGTGTTTGAAGTAAATCACAATCTGAAAGACTGCTATATTGATTTAAATATTGAAGGGAGGAGTTTACTCAGCTTCCTAAATTCATTAGGCTTTAGTAGAGCATGATGTTAATTAAAATGTCAGACAGAGGGTCTTATTCTTGGTTACAGAAAGTGCTTAAAACACCAGCTGAAACTATCTTTTTATGTTGAATTAGTGGAATGAGATAGAAGTCTTTTTGTTCTTTAATAGATTAAGTTTTTCACTTTCCCTAGGACTACAGGCAAACAGATTGCAAAATGGATGGGATTTCCTCTGTCTGCAATTTCTGAGGAGGGTAATAGAGTTGTACAAATGTGTCACAAGCTAGAAAAAAAATCTATTCTTTTTAAAGAGCACAATTAACGGAGTACTCCTTTTATAAGAGCAATATGCCTTTGTCACTTTCAATAGGTCCAGTGGATGTGGTTTATTTAGACTTTTGACAAGATTTCACAAAACAGGCCACTAGTAAAGTTAAAGCTAATGGGATTGTAGGTAATGCCTTGAGATGGATAGAGAGCTAGTTAGCAGATAGGAAGCAAAAAGTTAGCATAAATGGGTCTTTTTCTGATTGGCAGTCAGTGACTAATGTGGTTCTGCAGGGATCTGTGCTACAACAACTAATTACATTATATATTAGTGATTTGGAAGAGGGAACTGAATGTATTATCTCCACATTTGTAGATGATACGAAGTTGGATGGAAGAGTGAGCTATAAGGAAGATGCAGAGATGTTTCAGCGTGATTTGGACAGGCTGAGTTTGTGGGCATCCCCATGGCAGATGTAGTGTGGATAAATGTGAGGTTATCCACTTAGGCAGCAATAATAGGAAGACAAATTATTACTGGGCAGCACAGTGGCAAGCACTGCTGCCTCACAGCACCAGGGACCAGAGTTTGATTCCCCGCTTGTGTCACCATCTATGTGGAGTTTGCACATTCTCCCCATGTCTGCATGGGCTTCCTCAGGGTGCTTCAGTTTCCTCCCAAAGTCCAAAGATGTGCCTGTTAGGCCGATTGGCCTTGCTAAATTGCCACTTAGTGCTGGGGGACTAGCGGAGTAAATATGTGGGGTACGAGGATAGGAGCTAAGGGGGAATTGTGGTTGGTGCAGGTTTCATGGGCTGAATGGCCTCTTTCTGCACTGTAGAGATTCTATACTTGAATGGGTGCAAATTGAGGGGTGGATACTCACACCTTCCGTGCATCAGTTGCTGAAAGTAAATGTGCAGATACAGCAGGCAGTAAAGGCGGCAATAGCTTTGACAAAAGGCAGATGGGACTCGAAACATCAGCTTTTTTCTCTCCTTACAGACGCTGCCAGACCTGCTGAGATTTTCCAGCGTTTTCTCATTTGGTTTCAGATTCCAGCAACCACAGTAATTTGCTTTTACCCAAGAGGAATACTATGTTGGCCTTCATAGCAAGAGGATTTGATTATAGAGATAAGGATGTTCAGCTGCAATAGTACAAGATGTTGGTGAGGCCACAACTGACATACTGGCAGTTTTAGTGTCCCTATCTAAGGAAAGATGTCCTTGCTATAGAGGGAGAACAGTGAAGGTTTTACAGACTGATTCCTGGGATGGCAGGACTGTCATAGGAGGAGAGACTAAGTTGGTTAGGATTATATTCACTGGAGTTTGGAAGAGAGACAGGGGACCTCATAGAAACTTATAAAATTCTAATAGGATTAGACAGGATAGATTCAAAAAGAATGTTCCCAATGCTGGGAGAGTCCAGAACTAGGGGTCATAGTTTGAAGATAAGGGTTATACTTTTTAGAACTGAGGTGAGGAGAAATCTCTTTTTTACCCAAAGTGTGGAGAGGCTGGGGAATTCTCTACCACCGAAAAATAGTTGAAGCCAAAAACATTGTCCGACTTCAAGAAACTAGATACAACTCGATGCTAAAGGGATCAGGGAGGAGGAGAGGAAAAAAAAAAATCAGGATATTGAATTCAATCATCAGCCATGATCAAGCTGAATGGCAAAGGAGGCTCAAAGGGCCAAATGGTCTACTCCTGCTTCTAGTTTCTATGTTTCCAGGTCCATTGTACAGACAAGAATCATAGATCATAGAGTGGGGCCATCAAATCGGCACTCAGAGAGCATCTTACCCAGGTCCTCCCCCCACCCCTGCTGCAACACACGCATTTAGAGTCATTAGCCTCGTTCGCTCCAAAACTGGAAAATCCCATCCAAAAAGGTCCATGAACCTTCCCATAGTCCGCTCCTCACCCATTGCAATTCCTGTGGTGCGTGGGATGGTAAAATTCACCCCATAAAGTCATAAAATGCAGAGAAGTCCCTCAGCCCATTGAGCATACTGACAATATCTACCTCAAAGTGCACTAATCCCATATCCTGGCAGAGATATAGAATACAAAAGTAGAAATGCAATGATGAAACAGGAGACCGTAACTAAAGTATTGTGTGCAGTTGTGGTCAGAGGTGCAACAATATACGATAGAGTCAATGTAAAGCTCTTCAACATCTGAAAAATAGTGATAGTAGGAAAGAAATTATGGGAGGCATAAACAATCCTTTGGGAGATGCTGAGATTATAAACAGGAGTAAGAGGCTACATTTGATTTCAATGCTGTCAGCCCTTATGGATGAGGAAAGGTTTGATGTTCTATTATAAACATATCCCAGTAAGCTCCCTTTGCAAACAATAAGTCCCCATTTTTGGATTACTTAAGTTATTCCAGTAGAACTTATCTGAAATGCAATTAGATATTCTAATAACTGTCCCACTCAAAAGTATCCAGAGAAAAATAATATTCATCTCCAAAGCTATTCCAGTTATGTCTGGAAACAAATAAGTTCAAAGAAACAGTTCATTGTGATGGAGATAAGACAACAGAAACAGAGCAAAGGAGAACAGGAATAATCTATTAAGAGTCAAGTTTTTGTTTTCATTGTGTCGGGAAGCACAATTATTGTCAGAACAAGCCCCAGTTGTGGAATGACAGACAGGCATCAGGTGCCTTTATATGGCACAGTGGTTAACACTGCTCCCTCAGTGCCAGGGACCCAGGTTCAATTCCAACCTCACATGATTGTGTGTGGAGTTTGCATGGGTTTTCTTCATGTTCTCCTCCCACAGTCAAAAGATGAGAGAGTTAGGCTGAATGGCTATGCTAAATTGCTCTTACTGTCAGGGGAATTAACAGGATAAATACGTAGGATTATGCAGATAGGATCCGATTAGGATTATTATAGGTGCAGGTTCAATAGGCCAAATGGCCTCTGTCTGGATTGTAGCAATTCTATGATATCACAACTGTCAACAGTGCAGAAGCATTGTCTGCTGTCCACCAACACCAAGTTGTAGCATCAGGTTCTGACCTTACAGACAGAGTGTGGGAGCCTTTAAGGATTGTAGTCTGACATTCAGCTTCACAGCTATCAAACCAGGTGCAAAAAGAAAGAAGAACTTTAAGTTGGGAGGGGCACCATCCCTTACTACTCCCTAATAGATTTTATATTTAGCTGCAGTTAATGCAATTATTTTTTGAAAAGGGAATTAGGCATCTAAAATATAGAAATTCTGAGAAGAGAAACTCTACATTCATGCATGCAGAGTGTTCTTTAATAAAGAAAATTCCATGTTTCACCAGGCAATTTATATAAGATATGGCTTGGCTGAAAGCTAAACAGCAACTATTGGCCTCAGAACTGAAACACAAAACGTATCAAAGGACTTGAACATCAGAGAATTAAAAATTGCTAGGGAAAGGAAGATGCTTCTTGGAATCACCTTTTCCAACAAATGATAGAGAAGTTCCAATTCCAATCATTGGAAATAAAAAGATGAAGGTTAATAAAGAGGTGAAGCCAGATGTTTAAAAGAGGCAGCCAGTGTTTACTCTTGTTAGAGACAAGAAATTATCCTTAAAGAAACACTTTCATTATTCTATTCAAAAGGATGAACAAAGGAGTAGATCTTTGCCAGTAAACTCATTATTAAAAGATACATATAACAATGTATAATAGCTTAGTTAAGTGTTTTAAATTTGCAAGTAGTAGACAAATTCTCACAATTGTACTCCTGATACCCAGCATGGAGGATTCTTGTACATCACAAAGCATCTCATACATTGAGATTTAACCTAAAGTGAGAAATAATTGGAGTATCCTTTGCAGACATAATCTCAATTAATTTACAACCATTACAAGTATCAGTCCAGGAAAAACACTGACGTCTACATCCAGGACATGTGCTGCCTGACCATAACAAGAATTAATTCCATCTGTGTAGATATCGTGGATAAGACACTACTTTTGAAAATAATGCAGCTAGTTTATTTCCCTCAGATATACCAGTCCAATTGTTCCTAATGGTACCTAATACTAACAGCCATGTGTTTACTAAAGCACATTTGGAATACACTTTCAAAAACAAAAAAAAACACATTTGGATTAATTTAAGCAGATTACTATCAGAACTAGCTTTTGTCCCATCAGAAGTTTTCTAGATGGAATCTAAAACAAAGTCAAAAAGCTTGACCACAATGATCACACAAGGATTTCCATTGCACTATTGATTAATATAACACTTACTTCCAGGCTGCGTAGCTGTAATTTCTCTTTTCATTGGAAGATTAGTAGAGCAAGAACTACCAGTGAGTCCAATAGTAGTTGCAGTCATTCCTGGTTCTCCAAAAACATCTAGAATACTGCTGGACAACGGCATCTGATAAAGCAAGAGGAAAAGAATGAAATAGGCAAGAATTCAAAGCTTTGAAAGTAGTGTCAAGGTGTTGCTGTCTGACACTTTAAGAGTATAGATCTACATTTACACTTATCTGTCACTACTGTGACAACATGCTCAGAATTCCCCTTGGTTTGAAAACACTGGAGCTCTGAAAATGAGTAAATGTAACCTATCATGCTGAAAGCAATTACTTCAATTACCACCTATTCAATAGTTTTCAGCAGCTTTAAAAATAATCAAGTGCACCTCAACTTAATTGAAAACAATCACAGGTGAAGCCAACTATTTAGATTCCATGCTTTTACACAATTTACGAAGCAAGTATCTCTTATGCATCAATTAATCAATTATTATGATGGATCAATGGCAATTATTCCATAGAAAAAGAATGAGATGTGCTATGTGGAAGAGCTACTCAGCAGGCAAAATGAATGCTATAGAATGCATTGGAAAAATAATAACCCCCCTTGTCAAATGCAAACATGAATGTGCCTTTTACTTAAATTTATGAGGATTTATATCACACAGTTATCCAGTTTCATCCCACTTTCAAGCTCTTGGGATCTAACTCTGTAGGCTTCTGCACTTTGAGTGGCTCTCTTTTCACATCTGCTTACCTGAGTTACTTTTATACTTAAAGGTCTGATTTTAATCATTAGTCACTAATCTCAAGTCAGTTACAATTTAAATGGCTATTGTTATTTTATTATGATTGTTGGAACCAAAAGGTTAGCAGAATGTTGTGATGTATAAAATTATGAAAGGCATAAATAGAGCAGACAAGAAGAAAGCTGTCCCCGTGGTGGAAGGATCAGTGACTAGGATGCATAGAGTTAAAATGAGGGGCTGGAGATTTAGAGAGGGTGCACTGAAAAGCTTTTTCACCCAAAGGGTGGTGAGAGTCTGGAACTCACTGCTGAAAGGGTGGTGGAGGCAAAGGCCCTCGTAATATTTAAGAAGTATTCAGATGTGCACTTGCAATGCCATGGCAGACAAGGCAAGAGACCAAGTGCTAGAAAATGGGATGAAAATAGTTGGGCAGTTTGTCTTTGACTGGTGCAGATACAATGGGCTGAAGTGTCTTTCTCTGTGTTGTATACCTCTGTCTCTGTTCCCAGCTTGTCCTTAGCCCTGGGTTCAGTTGCCTGTTGACCTCTCCTGCTGCTTCTCTCAACAACTGACCTCACCTCCTGGTGGTTTTCGGCACCTCTATGTTGTCGACCTGTTTTGGGTCAAGTCGTGAACCTACTTGCCTTTCACAAAGTAAAATTTCATCAGCTTGTGCTCCACCTCCACCTAATTACCTCTCCATGCATTGTGCGCATGCACCTCAATTAATCATTAGTACGGTTCAAATCAGTGTTTTCCCTCTCTTTTCAGCAAATGCAAAATAATCAGGCTCTGATTGGAAGCTCAGTGCACTGTCCAGTATGGGCCTCCCTTCCTATGCCCAACCCTGCATTAGTGAGGGCACTGTACCCAGGACCATTGTATTTCATTGTAAATCTACCTCTGGAACTGAGATGGTTGACCTTCAACAACCACAACCATCTTACCTTGTAATAAGTATGACTGCAATCAGTGGAGAACTTTCCTCTGATTCCCATTGACTAGAGTTTTGCTCAGGCTCCTTGATGCCACATTCAGTCAAATGTTGCCTTGATGGCAAGGGCAGTCATACTCACCTCACCTCTGAAATTCAGCCCTTTTGTCCATGTTCGAACCAAGTCTGCAAACAAGTCAGGAGTTGGGTCTCCACATAACTTTCCCCTACACTAATGCACCACTGTGTCCAAATCTTGGACTCTATCTCATCAAATCTGAGCCAAATTTTCTCAAGCCACTGACATTTATTGAAGATGTGCTTTCTGTGGCATCACACAGGTATCCACCAGACTCACATTCTTCAGTTACAACACCTCACCTATCCTGCCATCTTGGTTTTGTTTGTATTTGATTAATTAGGTTTGCAGTTAAGAAAATCACTTCACAATTGTATATAATGTACGTAAATTTGTTCAGAACTGATTGTAGCAACTGCCCAAACATTTAGCCAATTCATGTTGTGTAGAACCAGTCATATATAAGTTAGGGCATAAAGGGACATCACTTTTGTGTGTCTTGTGCAATGCATATGTACAGGATTCAATCTCACAACTCATTGTGTCCCTACCATGTGACAAAGTAGAAGGATTCCTTCACATCCGCGAAGACCATTCAGGACTTGCATACAATCAGAGATGCCTTGTCCATGTACTCATTTGACATTGCTAGCCAATTCACCAATGTACTGCCTAAGGAAATCATAGATATTTACTCTGCATCACGATATCATGATAATCTAGACCTGGAACTTCGCATCTGCATTAGTCCACAAACAAGCATCATCTGGGTACTGAAGTTCTGTGATTGAGGTTGGATTGGAACAAAGGTCACGGTGGTTGGATAGTTTACTGTTTCTCGGTGACTGATGGAGAATTTGTTAGAGGAGAGGAGCAGTCTTGCAGAAAGGGAGGTGTAGAAGAGGGTTGCTGCAGTGACAGCCTTGTTTGATTCCAAGTAGATAGTGACCAGGAAAGGAAACGCTGACTCTCCTTTCTGTAGCATCTGAGATAATTCAGTTGATTCATGGCACAGAGGTTCGCACTGTTGCCTCACAGCACCAGGGACCCAGGTTTGATTCCCGGCTTGGTTCACTGTCCGTGCAGAGTTTGCATGTTGTCCCTCTGTCTGCGTGGGATTCCTCCCACAGTCCAAAAGATGTATAAGTTAGAATTATAGAATCCCTACTGTGCAGAAGGAGGCCATTCAGCCCATCAAGTCTGCACTGACCACAATCCCATCCAGGCCCTATCCACATAACCTCATGCATTTACCCTACTAGTCCTCCTGACACCAGGGTCAATTTACCAGGGCCAATCGACCTAACCTGTACATCTTTGGAGTGTGGGGGGAAACTGGAGCACCCAGAGGAAACCCACACAGACGTGAGGGGGTTCTTTCGGGTCAAACCAAGTAAACAAGCTCAAATTACATTAGGACAAAGAAAAAGGGGACGGATCCCCAAAAGGGGAACGGCCCGAACAGAAACAAAAAGTACAAAGGAAACTTAAGAGACGTCAAATCAAAATGTGATTGTCGGGGTCTATAACGCACCTCAGCCCCTGCGGTGCCCAACGGGCACAGAAGCCGTCGACTGTGTCCGCGGACACCGCATGCTCCCTCTCCAGGGACACCCGGCCGCGAACGTAGCCGCGGTAGACGGACAAACAGTTGGGACAGACGGCCCCCCCCCCCCCGATCACCCGCTGCCTGGACCTGTTGATGGCACATCTCACCAAGCCCAGGGGCAGGTTCACGCAGACGTGGGGAGAACATGCAGACTCCACACAGACACTGACCCAAGTCGGGAATCAAACCAGGGTCCCTGGTGCTGTGAGGCAGCAGCGCTAACTACTGCGCCACCTCGCTGGCCCTGGTGCATTAGCCATGCTAAATTCTCTCTGTGTACCCAAACAGGCACCAGAGTGTGGCAACTAGGGCATTTTCACAATAACTTTATTGCAGTGTTAATGTAAGCCTACTTGTGACACTAATAAATAAACTTTGAATTTTAAAACAATATAAATCATGAACAAAGCTGTATTATCCAGGTACGAATGGATGAATACAGTTCTCTGTGGACTCCAAATTCTTTCAAGATTTTCATTCATCCCATTGGCAACTTATGAAACTTATTTTCCCTCCAAGAGCACCTGGAGAAATTTCTAGTCACTTATGCAGCATTTATTTAAGAGTTATTAATGAGGTTTTACTGCATAGCTTCAAATCAGGGTTCTTACAAACAGAGAAAGGAGTGATCTTGCATTCAAATCACACCTTTGCAGTCTCAGGACATTCCAAAATGCTTTACTGCCTTATGAAATACCTTTGTACTGTAGTCCCTATAATTTGCATATGGCAGATTTGCACAGACAGCAATGAAATAAGTGAACAAATAATCTGTTTTAATGATGTAGTTTGAGAAATAAATGTTAGCTGGGACACTAGTAGAAATCTTCCTTTCTCCTTCACATTTTGCCACACTGATTAACATCTCATCTGAAAGATGTCATTTCCAACAGTGCAACACTCATAGAATCGTAAGGACGCCATTCAGCCCATCGAGTCTGCATTGACAACAATTCCACCCTACCCCCACAACCCAAGTTTTACCCTGTTGGTCCCACTGATGCTAAGGGGCAACTTAGCATAGCCAATCAACTTAACCTGCACATCTGCAGATTGTGGGAGGAAACCAGAGCATCTGGAGGAAACCCAGACACGAGGAGAAAGTGCAACCTCAAACTCCACACAGATAGTCACCTGAGGCCAGAATTGAACCTGGATCGCTGGTGCTGAGAGACAGCAGTACTAAATACAGTGCTAATCCCTCCATGCCACAATGGAGTGCCAACCTATTTGATTAAATCTCTAGACTTGGATTTGTATCCACAGCCTCAGGACTCAGAGGTGGGAGGGTTATCACTGAAACCAGAATGATGAGGCTAAGAATTCTGTTATGGTATAATTAGGGAGAACAGATTTTATATCAGCAATGGTGTGGAATTAAGTCCCTTATCATTTTCCTTTTACTTGAAGTCACACCTAAGACAAGCATTGTACTTAACGCAGCACCATTTGTAACCTCATGATGTCCCAAAGAACCTTTCAGCTACTGAAGTTGCTTTTCTGAAAGACAGACACCGTTACATTGTCGAAAACACGGCAGACAAATCGCACGCAAGTGAGCTCCCACAAACAGCAATGAAGTAATGACACCTTTCCTCCGGACTGCGAGAGGAAACCGGAGAACCCGGTGGAAATCCACGCAGACATGGGAAGAATGTGCAGACTCTGCATAGTGACCCAAGGCCGGAATTGAACCCGGATCCCTGGTGCTGTAAAATTATATTGCTGAACAACAAAGATTGGGCGGCGGTGGGGAGAACTCTCCTGGCTCTTCTTTGAATAATGACATGGGTGATTTTAAACTTGCTCTTTTGATTTATCCAGCTTCTAATGTTTATCTTTCACTTGTGAAAGCTCTCGAGAAATGTTGCAATGCCCTGTCCATTATTTCCACATTGTTTCACCATTTCCAAAAAGTACGGCTGGCGTGATATGGGGAATTTACTGAGAGAGAAGCATTGAATTAAAGTGCCAAATTCCATTCCGCTTTAACCTCTGTGTTTAACCCTGCGTAAAGTAGTCAAATTGCAAAAAATAATGGATGAATTTTGAACTTACACCAAATTGAATTTGTAGCAATACCGCAGACTAACTAATGCAGTTTTGAAAGATTGCCTTCACGAAATGTCACGTTCCAGTATTACAGATGGCACAGTGGCATAGTGGTTAGCACTGCTGCTTCACAGCACCAGGGACCCGGGTTTTATTCCTGCTTTGGGTCACTGTCTGTGCAGAATCTGCATGTCCTCTCCATGCCTGCGTGGGTTTCCATTGGGTGCTCTGGTTTCCTCCCACAGTCCAAAAAGCAAACATTGGCCATGCTAACTTCTCCCTCAGTATAACCGAACAGGAGCCGGAGGGTGGCGACTAGGGGATTTTCACAATAACTTCATTGTAGTGTTAAAGTCAGCCTACTTGTGACATTAATAAATAAACTTTAGAAAATTTTAAGACAGCTTTTCTACATGGAAAAAATAATGTTGAATTTAGCTAACACTTTGAGAAATCTACCCAGAGGGTAAAATATTGCAGTGACACGTTTAGTTTATAGTAGGCATTCATATTTAAATGTTCTTACTGTCAATCATTTTTATTTTGCCTTTAGAAAATGCTTAGATTTGGATTGTTTTGAAAAATACAAAAAAAGAGAATTCAAATAACATGACCACTTACTCATTCTATGTTATAGTCAGCAATTAAAGTCATTGCAAAACTACTAATAATTACATCACATAAGGCAAGACATTGTGCTCTCCCTTTTATACTTTGTTACTTTATAATCTATTGATAACCTTTGAAAGTTGAAAGGCCTCACAGCAGAGAACATCTAAACTGCATTTGAAACATTGTACCATGCTAACACTGACTGAAAATGTTGCATTGCTATTTTTGCATTACCCCGCACTATAATACCCTTAAAAATATGGCCATTGTATTGTCTGATGTCCATTTTAAAAAGGCAAATAACATTGTTCAAACACGTTTCATTGTGGACTCATTTTGAAAGCAGCTTCTGAAAGTACAGTGGCCTAAATTCCTTGTTCGCGACTGGTATTTTCCGGTGCTACTGAAAGTGAATGTTTCATATGGAACATGTTTTATATGGAACATTGAATTTTCCGTCCTCACCTGCCCTGGATAAGGCCGGAGCATCCCGCTCACTTGGCTAAAGAAAAACTATCAGCAAATTCTTACTACTATATTAAAGGAGAAATATCAAAAGCTGCACAATGCCAAGAATATTCTAAATTTGCACCATTATTTGAATAAGCAAAGCCACTGTAAGTTTGCTACTCCTTTACTTCATAGAAATCCTACAGTGCAAAAGGAGGCCATTTGGCCCATCGTGTCTGCACTGACAACAATCCCATCCATGCCCTATCCCCGTAATCCCACCTATTTAGCCCGCTAATCCCTCTAATCTATGCATTCCACGACACTAAGGGGCAATTAAACATGACCAATCTACCTATCCTGTACTCTTTGGACTGTGGAAGGACACCGGATCACCTGGAGGAAACCCACACAGACACGGGGAGAACATGCAAATTCCACATAGACAATGACCCAAGCGGGGAATTGAACCCTGATCCCTGGAGCTGTGAGACGGTAGTGCCAACCACTGGGCTACTGTGCCGCCTTCTGATGCACAAATGATGATGCTACTGCCCTTTCAGGAATCTGCCTTCAGTTTGGCAGTTTTGTACTGAGGTAATGTACTCCATTATGGTTTTTCTCAGGTAAGATATTTTGCTTTTGCACATATCTCTCAATAAAATATTTCCAAAATCTACTGATGATTAGAAGTATAGTCCAAACAGCAAGAACATCTCTTTCTTACCAGTTTTATTTTCTGTGGCTCTATCAACTCCACAATAGCAATTGTTTTGCTCTTTTCCTTCATTTTAACCTCTCTTCTTTCTTGGAGCGACGATGCGAGCCGAAGTTAAAGCACATGTAGTGAACATCAATTCACATAAACAAGTGAACTCTGGCTCCTTGGACTTTAACACTAGTCTGATATAGAATTTATTAAGAGCAAAATCGTTCTCCTGCAGGCTAGTTCAGCTCTTTGATGTCGCATCAAGCAGCGCAATTGTTAATGTTTGCCGGCTTGCAAGAAACTATTTAAACAAAAGTTAAACAACAGTGCGACTAATCAATAGAGCTGTCTTTCACTGTCAGATATTTGAAAGGGAATCCCAATTTGGATATTAGAGATTTTACTTTCCAGGACTTGTCATGAATAAGTTACCTTTATCTTTAATTTTTTCTTTGTTTCTGGAAATATTAATTCCGAGCTGCATTCAGCATAGTTAGTACCAACAGTAATTTTGGCTGTCATACTTGGAATGCCTGGGAATAATGCATCAACACCTTGCAATGTTGAATAGGGGGATTGCAAGGCACCTGCTTGATGTGTACCATGCTTCAATTGATATGCACCAAAATAATGTAACATTTGCCTATCCTATTGAGACGTTTCAAGTTTAGTTCACTTCACCTTGTTTTTTTCAGTTCACTTCATGCTGGGGTGGCACAGTAGTTCGCACTGTTGCCTCACAGCTCCAGAGACCTGAGTTCAGTTCCTGGTTTGGGTCACTCTTTTTGTAGAGTCTGCATGTTCTCTGCATGGGTTTCCTCTGAGTGCTCCGGTTTCCTCCCACACGCCAAAAGACGTGTTGGTTAGTTGCATTGGCCATGCTAAATTCTCCCTCAGTGTACCTGAACAGATGCTAGAGTGTTCTGACTAGGGGATTTTCACAGTAACTTCATTACAGAGTTAATGTAAACCAACTTGTGACACTAATATTCATTGCAACTGACAAAATAATAATAGTTTCAGGACTTTCGGGGATTGTGTTTTATTTGATAAACAATATATTCACTGCGCAATTTAGAATCATCCATCTGTTCAATATGGAAAAACATAAGGATGATATTAGTGTTTGTTGTGCCCATTTTTCAGATGTAAAATGGATGCAAAACACAACCTGGATTGTGATTACACAGAAATATTAATTCTGTTTCTGTCTCCATCGATGTTGCCAATGTATTTCCAGCATTTTCTGTTTTTAACTATCATCATACAAATTGGCATTTGATAGTACAGAAGTTGAACATTACCGAGAAAAAGGGGACCATTTTTGTTGAAGCATTTTGTCTTGTAATTGATGCAAAAAGTTTCTTCCCTGCTGCCATCAGACTTTTGAATGGACCTACCATATATTAAGCTGATCTTTCTCTACACCCTAGCTATGACTGTATCATCATATTCTGCACACCTTCCTTTCCTTCTCCCTTATGTACTCACTGAACAGTATGTTCTGCCTGTATAGTGTGCAAGAAACAATATTTTTCACTGTATCCCAAGACATGTGATAATAATAAATTGAATCAAATGCACTCATCAGGAGACTTTGCATGAATACCAATATCAGGGCAAACAACAAATGTGTGCTTTCTGAGAAGAAAATGCTGATTTGTTGTCAAGTGGGGACTTTTATTGGTAGAAGCATTGTAATGGAGATTGGATCAGTTAATGGTGATTGGCAGTTAACTGAAAAGCTTTGTTTGAAATGTAAACCAGGCAATTTAGTTCTACTGGGCAAGGCATTGCCTTGGCAATGGTATTCCTGCAGAGATCTTTCAGCAATATTATTAGACTGGTTTATTTCTAGTAACAGATTCAATTAGTCTGTATGGAATGGAAGACTAATGAATCTGTTTACATAGTTTCCCTGATTCTGAGCATTGCACAAATTTCTTTCTTACTCTCTTTGCACTCTGGGATCAATAACATCTATTGCCAAGGATTAATTTCCTTTGAACTATTCCGGATTGAATCAGTCTTCCAATTAATTTTCATTAAAGGCCAAAGATGTGCAGGTTAGGTTGATTGAACATGATAAATTACCCCTTGGCGTTGAGGGGACTAGGAGGGTAAATATATGAAGTTACGGGGATAGGACCTGGATGCGACTGGTGAATGTGCAGGCTCAATGGGCCAAACAGCCTCCTTCTGCACTGTTGATTCTATGATAATTTTGCTTACTAGGCATCTTTTTGGGGAAGACATCTTATTCAATCAAGGATAAGCTTAGGAATATTCCCTTCCCTTTTGATACTTTTGGCATTGGTAGCCACTAGAGAGCGAAAAACATAATCCAAAGTTATTGCTTCTCATCTCTAGCCAATAGCTTCTTCTGAAAGGGTTGTGTTTCAAAGACAGTACTATGCTCAGCTATGACATCCCTAATAGGAACTTAGGAATATAAGAACAGGAGTACACACCATTAGGCCTCTCGAGCCTGCTCCACTATTCAATAAGATCATGGCTGATCTGGTTGCGGTTTCAGCTTTGCTGACTGACCCCCATAACCCTTGACTCTCTTGTCTAACAAAAACCTGACTAACTCTGCCTTGAATAAATTCAGTGACCCAGCCTCCACTATTTTCTGGAGAAGGGAGTTCCACACACTAACAACCCTTTGGGAGAAAAAAATTCTCCTCATCTCAGTCTTAAAGGACAGAATATGTCCCCTGGTTTTAGTACTCCACAAGAGAAAACATCCTCTAGATATCCACCCTATCAAGGGCCCTCAGGGTCATATGTTTCAATAAAATCACCCCTCATTCTTCTAAACTCCACTGGGTATAGGCCTAACCTGCTCAACCTCTCTTCATACATGTGATGACTCTCAGGACATATGTGGGAAACCCTGATTGACCTCCCAGTAGGACTCATAGAATATGGGTTCCTATGGTATTGGTAATTACCTAAACAGGTGGAACTCATATCCGAAGTCATTTATAAGGCAGGCCCCTGAACAGGTCCAATATCTTATTGTCCAGGATAGGACTTCTGTCCATGTACCACAGGCTTGTTGTTTAACATTTCCTTCATTACGTGGGTTTCCTCCGGATGCTCTGGTTTCCTCCCACATTCAAGATGTGTGGGTTAGGTTGATTGACCATGCTAAGTTGCTCCTTACTTGTAGGTATATTATGTAGAACATAGAACAGTACAGAATACAGTGCACAATGCAGGCCCTTCAGCCCTCGATGTTGTGCCAAGCTATGTCCGTACTCAAGATCAAGCTATCCCACTCCCTATCATTCTGGTGTGCTCCATGTACCTATCCAATAACCGCTTGAAAGTTCCTGAAGTGTCCGATTCCACTATCATAGCAGGCAGTGCATTCCACACCCCAACAACTCTCTGAGTAAAGAACCTACCTCGGACATCCCTCCTATATCTCCCACCATGAACCTTATAGTTATGCTCCCTAGTAACACCTATATCCACCCGAGGAAATAGTCTATGAACATCCACTCTATCTATCCCCTTCATCATCTTATAAACTTCTATTAAGTCGTCTCTCATCCTCCTCCACTCTAAAGAGAAAAGCCCTAGCTCCCTCAACCTTTCCTCATAAGACCTACCCTCCAAACCAGACAGCATCCTGGTAAATCTCCTCTGCACTGTCTCCAATGCTTCCACATCCTTCTTATAGTGAGGTGACCAGAACTGCACACAATATTCCAAATGTGGTCTCACCAATGTCCTGTATAGTTGCAGCATAACCCCACAGCTCTTAAACTCAAACCACACTATAAGCCTTCTTCACGGCTCTATCCACTTGAGTGGCAACCTCCAGAGATCTGTGGATATGAACCCCAAAATCTCTCTGTTCCTCCACACTCCTCAGAACCCTGCCGTTGACCCTGTAATCCACATTCAAATTTGTCCTACCAAAATGAATCACCTCGCACTTATCAGGGTTAAACTCCATCTGCCACTTTTTGGCCCAGCTCTGCATCCTATCGATGTCTCTTTGCAGCCTACAATAGCCTACCATCTCATCCACTACTCCACCAATCTTGGTGTAATCAGCAAATTCACTAACCCACCTGTTAGCCCCCCTCTTCCAAGTCATTGATAAAAATCACAAGTAGCAGAGGACCCAGCAGTGATGTCTGTGGTATACCACTGGTCCAGTCTGAAAATTTTCCCTCAACCACCACACTCTGTCTTCTATGAGATAGCCAGTTACTTATCCAATCGGCCAAATTTCCTTCTATCCCACACCTCCTTACTCTCTTCATGAGCCTACTATGGGGAACCTTATCAAACGCAAGGGTAAATACGTGGGGTTACGAGGAAAGGGCCTAGGTGAGGTGGTTGTTGGTCCATCTTGATGGGCCGAATGGTTTCCTTCTGCACTGTAGGGA
Source organism: Carcharhinus amblyrhynchos (assembly GCF_965287045.1). Lineage (NCBI taxonomy): Eukaryota > Metazoa > Chordata > Chondrichthyes > Carcharhiniformes > Carcharhinidae > Carcharhinus > Carcharhinus amblyrhynchos. The sequence goes on from NC_137329.1 coordinate 101,814,270, forward strand.
TTCTATTTTATGACGATTAAAATAAAACACCATTCTTTGCAGTTGAGCCATCACAATAAGGCAACACTTTTATCTAAGAAATAAGTCAAGTGAACTTCCTCTGAACTGCTTCTAAAGCAATTATACCTTTTTTTAAATAAGGAGACCAAAATGACATAAACTAGTGATCACAGAATCTATTGTCACTTTCTGTTTTAGAACATGCATGAACAATAGATTATGGCAACATTGCAGTGAGCAATCAGAATCCTTCAGCACCCACAGCAGAGACGGGGTAAAGATTCATAATGACATTTGAAAAAAATAAATCAAATGCCTGTTTGGACTCATCAAATTACAGCACAAACATGCTCTTCCGGCCAAGTGATTTTTGGAATCAGAATTTTATTTTAATACCGTCATTGTAAAACCTGCTAAGTGATCATAGCAGCACTGTTAAGTTGAAATCTGCAACCTGAATGTTTGGATAGAAAGTAATCTAATGTTAATGATATACAACAGTATGTTTAATTCAACTCCCCCACCCCACTTCCCTTTCCTTACTTGTCTGCCACATAGAAACAGAGTTAAGTATTCAATTTACATGAGAGTGGGAAGCCATTATGTGGCATGGACAGCTCTACAAACACTTTTTATGATATAACAGAGGAAGCTAAACCCTCCCTTAAAATTAATACAAAAGTTATAGCTTTTTTTAATAAAGAACTTCTTGTACATATTTAGAATCAGGCACAATATCATAGTAATTTAGTCTTCTCCAGCACAATAATAGAATTTGTTTTTTATTCATTTGTGTGTTGCTGGCTGGCCAACATTTATTGCCTATCCCTAATTGCCTGAGGGCAGTTGAGAGTCAACCACGTTGCTGTGGCTCTGGAGTCACATGTAGGCCAGGTCAGGTAGGGGCAGCAGATTTCCCTCCCTAAAGGACATTAGTGAACCAGATGGGTTTTCACAACAATCCACAATTGTTTCATGGTCATCAGTAGATTCTTAATTCCGGATTTTTTTTATTGAATTCAAATTCCACCATCTGCTGTGGCAGGATTCAGAACAGTGGCTGAGTTTCTGGATTAATAGTCTAGCGATAATACCACTAGGCCATCACCTCCCCTAGATGATGTAATACTGGTGCATTTTAAAGCAACTAATATGCAACAGGATATAAAAAATGCTTTAGCATAAACATTAAACAACATATTCAAGACATCCATGAGTCCAAAAGATGTGCTGGTTAGGTGCATTGGTCATGCTAAATTCTCCCTCAGTGTGCCCAAACAGGCGCTGGAGTGTGGCGACTGGGGGATTTTCACAGTAATGTAATTGCAGTGTTAATGTAAGCCTAATTGTGACACTAATAAATAAATTAAAGTTTAAGTGGAAGGATAGAACTACAGCAAGCTTAGAGCACAGAAAGAGACCATTCAGCCCATCATGGAGTTGCTTTTCCATCTGTTCATGATTACTTGAGCTACTTTCCTTGTAGTCATGAAAGAAATGCCATGGTGAATGGTAAGAATAAATGTTTTCACCCATTTTAAGTGATATAGAAGAAAAGAACAAAATATTTGGAGTAGATCCAACATTGGATCCTTAATCCTCCCCATACCCTTTCCCAAAATCTATCGGCTGCTAAAGATGCCTCCCTTGCCACAAGGAGTACTTACTGTGTTATTGATGAGAGAGTGTGGCTCCATACAGCTGAGAGAATCTTCATTGAAGCAACTCGATTCCAAACTGATTATATCATCGATGACATCATCCATCTAAAAACAACATGTGTTGTGCAGGTGAAGATGACATTTTCAGTGTAAAGTGCCCTCAATTTCATTTTAAATGCAAATCAGAAAGGGAATGGGCTATGAGCTGTGATACCTCACAGATCCTGAGTAGTCAATGCATTGCCCACGTATTTATTCATAGTGATGAGAAAGTGCAGACGAGGAAACCTATGTTGGCATGACTATTACAACTTGCATGTACAGTGTTTTCACTTAAAAGCGTAGCTTTTAGAAATGGGAACAAAACACAGCTCCATTAAATACTCGCACATCCGAGTTGAGTGTGCACAGTAAGAAGTCTCACAACACCAGGAGATGTCTTAGTCTGCCCACCCCAGTCCCATGCCGGCATCTCCACATCAGGGTTAAGTGGAGTTAGGGTTTAAGCTCAAAACAATTGCATTGTTAATGTGTTGCAGTTTTTGTATTTATGACACTGATTCGAGAAATTAAAAAAATATATACTGTTTTGTGGTCATGAGGTACTGCCATTGAATGTCTGGATAGCCTTGGTTTGCAAATTACTGTCCACTAACTTTGTATGGATATTACGTCAATGTTAAGCCTATAAAGTTCTTGTTGATCACAGTTGACTTGTGTGCATTATCAATCAACTGCAAGTCGTCTGTCAGTCCCAAATGTTCCAACTTGCCAATTGAAGAGTTGGCGTCTTCTTTCTTTTTGTTTGTTTGGTGTGATGGATGCTGTCCACTTGTTGAGCAGAGACTCTTAAACTCCATACACCTATCAGAGTGGATGGAGCGTTGATGGGTCAACACCTTACTAGACAAAGATTGCCCAACTTGAGGTGGGCAATAGCTGACCAGTGGGACACATTGTTCCTTCCCACTGTCAGGGACAGTCCATTGGATCCATTCGCAATGCCAAGCGAGCCCATAACTGCTGCTGTCTCTTGTGTTGTGTTAACACTTTGCAGTGATACTGGAGTGTAGTCTCCAGGATACAAGCTTCAGAAAATTTTATTTTGGACTGCCTAACATCAGGGTCCTCATCAGTTACATCCAAAGGAACACAAAGAGTGATGTTTTGCACTGGCTTGTTTGCAGGAGCTGCTGACAATATGACCTTCTTAGACATCTGGGCACCTATGGGCTCTGCTCCAGGTATTTTGTCAAGATTTACTCCCTTAACCTTCAACTCTCCTGATGTATCCACAAGGCACTGGAACTATTCACTCATCGCTGGGAGATTGATTCACGATGCCTGGGTGTGTCTACTTGCCAGTGGGCCTGCATGTTGCATGTCTAGGGGGCCAATCATTCTCCAAGTTCCTCTGAACCTTTAGCATGAGCTGCAAGGAACTCAGCATTGTTGTTCATTCACTTGTATTGACAAAGCTCTAGATGCTAATGGTAAACTGCATGAACCCATGAAGCATGGGAAATCAGCACTCCGGCAGCATTTGTCAGTGTGAGGAAGCAATGTTCCAGGATATGTTTGGAATGCAAAGATTGTGACTCCGGACAAGGACGGGGACAACTGTAGTGATTGCTACAAATATCAAGGCACTCCCTACTGAGTGAGCATCACAGGAAACATCCATTACCTTTGGCAGGAGGCGGATGTTGGCTGAAACACATGAACCTTGAGTACGAATGTGTTTCAGAACTGGAAGATCTACAATTGATCTTCTCAGTATGGCGGCTGCAGGAGAAATTCCATGAACGAAAGTGACCACTATATTTGCCTTCACCAGTCTCACCAAGGTACTTAACCATGTGAGCAGAGGTGATCTATTTAAGCTGCTGGAGAAAATTGGCTGCCTGCCAAAGCCACTTTCCATTACATGATGGGTACAATCACTATGACAGGGCAACATCACAACCCTTTGAAATTTGCAGTAGAGTCAGAAAGGGTTTTGTTCTGGCACTAACATTGTTTTGCACATTCTTCTCTTTGCTGCTTTCCTATTCAAGGCCACCTACAAAAGATGTCAACTTGCATACTAGAACCAATAGTGAACTACATGAGGTTGAAATCAACAAGCGTATTGCAAAAACTCCAGCTGTTACGAGCAAGCCGAGTAAGAGAATGTGGAACAACATCAACCTGACTGAGAACACCAAACTGCACATTTACCAAGCCTGCATCATCAGTACATTCCCTTACAGTGGTGCGACTGGACAACAGCAGTAAAAATTGCTGAATTGTTATCACATTTGCAGTCTTGGATATATCCTTGGCATCTCTTGACAGAATAAGGCCATAGAGATACTAAAGTGTGCTAATTCATTGCTCAGCCAATGACATTTGCATTGGCTCAGCCACCACTCATTGGATGAATGATGCCGTAATCCAAGAGATTTTCTGTGCTGTGAATTGGCCACTGGGTCACAATCCCCTGGGTATTTATACCTCTGCTACGGGTCTCCTGCAAATGAGATTTGAAGATAGCGGATATTGACACTGACAACTGGAAGATGATTATTAACAATCATAACCTCTAGACACTGGCTGTTTAGAAGAGCATTGAAAGAGGTAAGTGGAAATGAACATCTCAGCTGGCTGAGAGAACAACTCAGAGAAAACAACTGACAGCAAATTGTACACCTCAGCCCACTGTCTTCCTCTACAGTAAATACAGGAGAAACTGCCATGCCAGCTTGGGACTCCTGAGCCACACCAGATAATGGTTAACACAGAGTTGACCACCATTTTACAGGACGGAAGGTTGACTCCATCAGTTATCCTCCTGCCATTTAATTTTATCCAGCAAACAGCTTTACGAACTCAGATAAATTGTCACATGCTACATGCTGTTTTTTAGCAGCAAGTATTATTTTCAATGAGTGGCATATAGCATATAGTGTAAATGGAACACTGGTACACATTTCCACGTGTCTATGGGAAGTTATATAGCATTGTATGGGACATAGTTGCCAGAATTCTACCGCCCTGTTCGTCACGGAATTGGACCGGATGAGGAATGGAAAACAGAAATATCTGTTGATGTTGGGCGAGATTTTCCACTCTGCGAGGACATAAAATTCTGTCCATTATGTTGTTATTTACCCAGGAAGCATGGCCAGAATTATAGCGTGTCTCATCTCAATGGATGCAATGAGAAATGGTAAAATCCTGGCCCATATCTCTCTTTACAAATAAATGTCAATGTTGCAAATGCCTTTAAAAGACAGCGTCATGCCATCACCAATCAGGAGGTATTTCATGTGAACCAGCCTTAGTTTCACTTTGGCCTGTGAGCAGAACGCAGCACACACAGCCCTGCAGTTGATGTCTTCAAGCTTTATATTCATGTATATATGTTCCCATGGTTAAATAAATGAACCTACAATGTGTTTTCCCAATCCTTTTTGAGTGATGTGTGTTTTAATATAATTATTTTTAAAAATGACATGGTATTCAGCAGTGGTCAGACAGACTGGTACCAAGACTAAGTACAGATGCATCATGGTGAACAGCCTTAGATCATGTGACATGGCACGAGAAGACCCTTTCGATTTTTCGGTCAGTGTTGGAAATGCAGTGGCTGACTGCGAAGAAAAGTCAGTGTTGTGCCTTCAAAACAACACTGACGCAGGCTCAAGTAAAGAGCTGGTAAGCAGTCAGATCCCTTGTGATGAGATTGTAGCACATAGCCTGTGAGTGGGACAGTGCATCGAGAGGATCATGTTAATTCAGTCACAAAAGGTGCATGACAAAGACGTGGGCTGGATTGAAAGTGAGCATGGGAGAGTAAGCACAAACCATCATAAAACCAAGCCAGCGCAGATTACTATTATAATGGGTAGAGCATCTAAAATGTGTGATGCCTGGCCATTCTCCTGCCTTGCCTCTTAACAAAAGTTCATATGCACTCTGTCATAGTCTCGGACAGCTCCCTGCGTTCTAAGCTGGAATATTGTCCAAGGCACAATGAAGTCCAGAGAAGAAATTTTAAAGTTTCATTTTAAAAAGTACTTGCAAATTGTATGGTGAAGTGAGAATTGAACAAAATTTAAAGACAGTCCTGATGTATTGATGATTTAAGAGGAAATCACTGGGTATGCAGGATGGAGATCCAACAAGCTGTGCCATGAGTAAGGTATTCCCACATAAAGACTGAGAACATTAGGAGAAAGTGTCACCAAAGACACCCTCAGACATCTCCTCACAAATAGCTGAACAGTGGCACTGGCGGACAACTTGGAGAAAATTTCCCACCTGTCCTCTGAACTGCAGAAAGTGCATGGTAAAAGAGTGAAGAAAATTTTTGTTCAAAATAATGAAAAATATGCTGCAATAAATTCCATACTTCAGCAAAGCTTGTTTTGTTGTTCATCAGTGGCAGAGGATGTTGTCCTTGACTAACATCAAAGTTATGTAATTTTAATGAACTTTTACATGGTGCATTTAGAAATAAAATCATTTTGAAGCAGTTAAATTAAAATGACCAGCTTTTTAAAAGTAAATCATAAATCTCAAATTAATGCAATTGTTAAATTGCATTAATTCTCCTTCCCTGAACTCACTAGCCAGGATTTTACTATCCCACCCCCACGGGAGTCAGAGCGGCAAGCGGTGGACCACGGGACAGCCTGTTGGCGTTGGGCAGGCTTTTACAGTTTTGGGACGAACGAGGTTATAAAATCCAACCCACTATCTTTTCCCTTCACACCAATGTTAACTTGTGAAAATGTCAGCTTGGTAGACTGTGTATATTGAAAACTATGATCGTCATCTAATTTAATTTCAACTTAAAAGTTCATTTGCCATTATATTTCCCAATCTTTTCTTTACGTAGTGGGATATAATCGGAAGGGCATGTTTTGTCATTATAATTCATGTAAGTGATGAATGCTTATTGCTGTGTAACTTTTACATTGCCTCTTCCTCCAAATGAAAAGAATCCAATGATGTGCATAGACATTCTTTACAGTCAATGGAAAATGGTCTTTCTGCTAATTATTTAGCTCCAATGACTATGTGCAGGTTCTTTTACACTGTGGAGAAGCTGCACTCTGAGAAATGCAGAGTTAAGTAACAGAATTATATACTCTAGATGGCTTGACACCACTATATTTTTAAACAACGAAAAAATGTATTGGACTATTTGTAAATGAAGACCAGGCTACTTAAATATGCTCAGTATATATGCAAACTGAATTAGTACTACAGTGAGTTCATTGTTAACACTTCTCAAACAAATTCACGAGATTTGGCAAAAACAAACAAAACTTCACTTAAACAGTTTATTTCCACCTCAGTAATATTGCCCAGCTTCAACCCCATCACAGTTCATGTGCTGCACTTACCTCATCCATACCTTTGTTACCTTGAGACGTGACTATTCCAACACACTCCTAGCTGATCTCCCAAGTTCTACCTTCTGAAAATTGAGTTTTTTTCAAAATTCTGCTGCTTGTGTCTTAACTCACGGCAAGTCTAATTCTACTATCACCCCTGTGCTCGCTGACCTACAACGGTTCCCTGCCGAGTGATGCCTCATCCTTGTTTTGATGGCCCCTCCCCTCCCTATCACTAGAATCTCCTCCAGCCCCATGATCCTGCACTCTCTCTAATGCTAGCCCCTCGCAAACTTCCCAATTTTAATTGCTCTACCATTGGTGGCGATGCATTCAGTTGCCTAGGCTCCAAGCATGGTAATACTATGCCTCTCCACATTTTTACTTCCCCTTCCCCCTTTAAGACTCTTCTTAAAATCTATCTCTTTGCTCAAGCTTTTGGTCATCTGCCCTAATATCTCATTATGTGGCTTTGTTTAATAATGTCCCTGCAAAATAGCTTGTCATTACATTACAGGTGTATAGGAATAAGTTATTGTTATGCTGTTCAAAGCAAGTGATGAAATAGTTTACTGCATAACCCAGACATAGCTCATGAGAAAAGTAACCAGAAGTCAAATAAAAATTATAGACACACGCGTATACTTTTGCTCTAAGCTGTAACTAATTGATCACAAGAAAGAAATGCAAAGATACTAAAAAGAAAGATTACCTCATTTTCATGATTTACTCCTAGAGATAGCAGTGTGATTGGACTGTCCGGCATATTATTTTCATTGCCAGGGGGAATGTGGGCATTTCTCATTATAGGCGTTGTTCTAACAGATTCTCCAGGGTGTGACTGAGAAATGGAGAATGTCTGATTGGAAAGCTTGGTGCCCAGTGCCAGGTACTGTTTCACCTGTTGTCTCTGTGTCTGGTGAAGATGGTACTTTGTTGGGTTTTCCAGGTGTGTTTGAACCTGTTGAAAATAATGCAAAAACCTTTTTTTGAAGCCATTTGTTAGAGTGTTGGTTTTTTAATATATTTTCACTCCATATGGCGAGAAAGATGTATTTCTGATCTAGGTCGCTGTACCTGAACTACTTTACTGCTGTCACTGTGCCCGGGCAATAACAGAGATAGAGGGTCATTAGTCTTTGTAATTCTCTTCCACAGAGGACAGCAACAATTGATTCATTGAATATATCCCAGGCTTGCATTAGACAAGTTTTTTGATCAATAATGGTGTTAGAAGTTATGGGGTAAAGCCGGGGAAGTGGATTTCAGGACACATTCAGATCAGCCATGATCTTATTGAATGGCAGAACAGGCTCAATGGGCCAAATGGCCTACTCCTGCTCCATTTCTTATGATTTTATGAAATATTGCAATAAGATAAATAGTAATATCAATTATTTGACTGCAGTTTTGTTTACAGGAATCCTACATTTTGCTCTTGCTTTGTTCTATAAGAGTGTATTTTATACACAGAAAGATTTCCAAGACCTTGCCTGTGGTAGAAAATATTACCAACTGGATAATCTCTGATTCCCACATGACATATATTAACTCTGTGTTGTGTAAAGAGATTCATCCAAGATGCAGTTTAAAAATGACTAAATAAGCTTAATTTTATCCGAAGGTTTTAACTTCCACTTGTTAAATTGCCAATAAGCTATTCAATTAATGCCTTAGTAATATTATACAACTTCATAATAAAGTTTCTCTAGACTAGCCACATTCTTCCTAACACTGCAGAAAGAGATTGAAACAGAATAATGTTTTAAAAATCCGGTTTAAGCTAAAAGATTTCCATGTTCACGATATGCAACAAAAATCTAAATCTGTTCGGAAATGAGTGGGTTTGCTATGTGGCACTGGAGGAAATCTTCCACCCTCACCCACCCAAGTGCAACTGGCTGTTGTCTCCATACTTATGAATTTCAGGATTGCTGATCTATTTGTAGGATTTATTGTAAAGGATATTTAAACTTATGACATTTCTTGAAGTCATAAAATCTGTTGAATTCATTAATCTGGCTATCTTTAAAAATGGCAAAAATATCTTCTCTAACTTCACAATAAAGTAATATGCCGAAACTTAGAGTAATTTATCTCTTAGCGAAATACTTTAAATCATCAATGGTAATAACTGGATTAAATTGAGGTCATACTGCTAGGCTGTAATTGCACTTCGTTTTATACACAAACGCACACACCAAATTAAATAAACAAAACCTCCTCAGGTTCTCCTTGCAAGACCATTGTATCATTGGGAACACAGAGGGACAAATGTACCTCAATCAGTGCAATGTACTAAATATTTGAATTTCTCAGTTCACTACTACAGTCAGTGACAAAGGTTAAACTATTCATCATAATGTATCTAATTCTCACCTTGCAATATGCATATTCTGATATGTGCGGCATTGTGGATCACCAGAAGAAGAGTACGTAGCTTGCTTGAAATTTGTGAGGGCAACAATTCCACACTTGTTCTGCTGAATTATCTTTCTGCAGCCAATCTTCGGAAGAATGTTACTGCCGAGGCCAAGCAGAAGACTTTATAAACTGACAAGGAATGCTAAAGGATCTAATTGGCGCAGCTAGGACCATTCTTCCATTACACAGTGTGTCAATTACTTCAAGAGAGCTACTGATTTGGAAAGACGTCACTTTCCCTGAGTTTGATCACAACAGTAATTCTGTATGGTCTTGTTACCAAGAAGTCCACAAACCAGCACTACTCTGCCTGTTATTAAGTCGCAACTATTTATTCAACTGTCTACAGCCATACTTTCCTCCAGGGTCTCTGAGGATAATACATTATTTGTTCTTCCTCTTCCAAAACATGCTCCAGTCATTTGTATTACTTTAATTCTACAGCACATTGTGTTGCTCATATTTACATAGGAGAGTATACTTTCATCATGCTGTCTCTGAAATGGTAAGGGCACAATCCCACTGTAAACAAAAATACCACATTATGCTTTTATTCAATTTGCTCATTAGATTTGAAGACGGAGTTGCTTTCACCTTTTTTACAAAGCCCCATGAGGGACAGTTTGTATTCTTGCTACAAAGCTACCTTAGAGCTGAAGTGTTGCTTTTAAACCATCCTCATACAGGTTTTTTTTTACACGATGTTCTTGTGGATTTTTGAGCCTAATTGGACAATGAATTTCTTATTTTCAGAGCTAGGTTTCCAAATGCAAAAGTACCATGTTCTGAGGTAAATTTTATTTTGTCCGTTGAAGAATACTGTGCAAATGTATTTTCTATGAATTAACAATTTTGTTATGTTCAGCTATGGACGGCACGATGGCACAGTGGTTAGCACCGCTGCCTCAGACTACCAGGGACCTGGGCTCTATTTCCTGCTTGGGTCACTGTCTGTGTGGAGTTCACATGTTTTCCCTGCACTTGTGTGGGTTTCCTCCAGATGCTCCAGTTTCCTCCAACAATCCAAAAGATGCACTGGTTAGGTGCATTGGCAATGCTAAATTCTCCCTCAGTATACCCGAACAGGTGTTGGAGTGTGGTGACCAGGGATTTTCACAGTAACTTCATTGTGGCATTAATGTAAGTCTACTTGCGACACTAATAAATAAACTTTACTTTATGGCGGCGCATTGGTTAGCTCTGCTGCCTCGCAGTGCCACATTGCGGGTGTGGGTTCAATTCCTGGCTTGGATCACTCTCTGTGTGGAGTTTGCAAGTACTCCCCATGTCTGCATGGGTTTCCTCCGGGTGCTCCAGTTTCCTCCCACAGTCCAAAAAATGTGCCGGTTATGTGCTTAGGCCATGCTAAATTCTCCCTCAATGTACCCGAACAGGCGCCGGAGTGTGCTGATTAGTGGGTTTTCACATGCAGTGAACTTCACTGCTGTGCTCATAATTATCGTACAAGAAAAAGATGTGCACATGTAAGGTCTGAAAATCAATGGCATTTATGCTAAGGTATTGCCTCAAAAAGTTTAAATCAAACTAGATGAGAACTAAACTTTCTTTTAAATTGCTGTTACTTGTGATTTTGATGATTATACTCCAAGACCATAAAATTCTGTGGTCATCTTCCTCTATCCCCTGCCTATTTACGTATCTATCCAGATACCTACTGAACATTGTTATTGAATCTGCTTCCACCATCTCGTCCGACTGCATGTTCCAGGCATTCACCACCCTCTATGTGAAAAACTTGGGCTATTTTTCCATACAATAGAGGAGACTCAATACAGGTCAATAAGATTAGCAATGGGGTTAACAGGATAGTTACAGATAAGATGTCTTCACTTTTAAGGAAAACTAAACTATGGATCACAGATGTCACCCATAAATCTGGCCAGAAATTCAAATGAAATTTCTATGATAACTTGGGGAGTAGTAAGGATCTGGTAATCATGATCTCATGGGGAGGTAGAGGTGAATAATATAGATGCATTTAAGAGGATGGAAGATAAGTACATGGGGACGAGGAGAATAGAAGTGTATGTTGATGGAAATAAACCTTGGAGGTGGCTCATGTGATCCATAAACACCAGCATAAACCTGTTAGGTCAAATTACATGTTTATGGGATGCCATTCCACGTAACAATCAATAAAAAGTTATCCTATGTTTATCGAAATTTACCAATGTGGAATGTTAAAATTGCCCCCTTTAATGAAGCTTTTCAGAAGATCGTGCAGTAGCATCAGTATGGATGGAAATTAGGAATAGTGTAAGTAAGTTTGGGGTAATATATTATAATGAACAGAGGATTGGTTAATGGACAGAGATTGTTTAAGCTGGTTGGAGTATTGAAGTAGAAACTTTCCTGCTTCTTGACTGTAATACTAAGACTCAACAAAAGTAATTCTGACAAAATAACTAGTCTTTATTTACGAAATACTGCATGCAGTATTGGCAGTAACTTGAGTTTGGAGAGCAGTCGTTATGACTTGCTAGCTCCTTCTCAAGTCCCCGCTTACCTAAAGAATCAGTTCAGTATTTATGTATAATCATTATCAGTTTGCGTGACCAGAGCTTATTCAGGGATTTGATCAGTAATAGCGTCATAAGTAATGTCGTAAATCATGGTACAACCTCCTGACCTCCTAGAACTCTTTGTCTTTATTATTCATTCCTTTGTCTTGTCCTTCGATAGAACAGAAGAAGGTCGGTGACTCCTTCATCTCTACCTTATCTTGTCTTACTCATACAGCCCTAGGTTATGCAGAGTCAGCCTTATCGGGTCTTGAGCTTCTCCGGATTTATTCATGTCTTAGGTTATGCCGAGTCAGCTTTCCTTATTTTGCACCAAATAATTGACCAATTTTCCCATCATGCCATTACTTCATTCATACAACTTCACAGGGAAATCTAAAGCTCGGGAGCAAGGTCTCAGGATAAGGAGCTAATTGTTTAGGATCAAGATGAAGAGAAATGACTTCACTCAAAGTGTTCTGAATCTTTGGAATTCTTTGCCCCTGAGGGTTGCTGATATTCCTTCATCAAACACATTAGAATAAGGTAAACAGATTTCTAATTTCTCAAAGCAAAATGACATGGGTAGTAGCTGGGAAAGTGGTCTTGAAGCCTAAGATCTGCCATGATGGTGGAGCAGGTTCAACAGGCCTTATGGCCTATTTCATTCCTGTTTCTTGTGCTGTTGTAGGCTTTACAGCTCCTCTTGTCCTCTATCAGAGATCCTAGGGAGGACTGTATGGGCTGCTCACATGCCACCTGAAGGTTGATAGCAGAGAAGGAAAGACGAATGTGAATGAATTACGAGATAGGTGAACTGACTTTCAAAAAGTTAGAAATCTCCTGTAAAGCATGAACGCCCTGTGAGTACATTTCACTTAGGGAGGAAAGCAGCTTTTTCTTTCAACGTTTTCCAGTCTGCTGTTTTCACAGAACTATATGAGTGCCTGCTGCACCCTGACATTGTTGACCCCAGTGGTTTTCATATAGCTCAAGAAATCCATGTGCTGGTTGTTAAAGCAAGAATGCTGGATTAAAGTCTGCATTAATTTCTTTCTTACATATTTAAAAGTTCCACAGGACTTCCCACACTCCTTCAGTGTCCAAAAGTGAGCAGGATTACATTGTGTTGCAGATACATCAGCAATTTTTGGTACTTACTTCCCCCTGCCTCTCCACACTTCCCTCCTCACCACCAACTCTACCAGGAATTAAAAATCTGCCCCATAAATAGAGAAAAACACTGCCAAAAATAATAAACTTCAGAAACTGTCCAATTCATCAAGATACATTCCAAAGCAAGCTCAGTCCTTTTTGCTATCTTACACCCTTATTGTGAACGTGGTATGTGGGGGACGGCACCTTGCCCAAGCCTGTCAAATACAGGATTCCGATTTTCTCTGATTTTATCCATGGCCGGTGCACAGATGAGAGATTGAAGAATTTGGCGTTCCAACCGAAACTCCACTCACTTTGAGCGGCACTGGAGATTCCCAGCCACAAATGGGGATGGAGCTTTTCGGCGACAGTGTCACAGCTCATTTCCATTATTTACCTTGGACAGAAGGCAATTTATTTACCTGCATTGTCTCTTTGTTCCTGTCAAAATTAAGCACTTTCTAAACCAGTCTGAAAGATGTGCTGGTTAGGTGTATTGACCATGCTAAATTCTCCCTCAGTGTACCCAAACAGGTGCTGGAGCGCAGCGACTAAGGGTTTTCACTTCATTGCGGTGTTAATGTAAGCCTACTTGTCACTCTAATAAATAAGCTTTAATAAAAGTAAACATTTTAGTCAGCACCTTGTTCAGTGTGTCAGCCATTGTTCAGTTGGTCACATTTTTGCCTCTGAGTCAAATATTATGGGTTGAAGTCTTAAGCAAATAAATAGTTGGAGCTACACTTTTCAAATACAACATTAAACTGGGGCCCTTTCTGCCCCCACATGTAAAGGACTCCATGATACTATTGCAAAAAAGAGCATGGGTGTCAACCCTACACTTATAGCTAATAATTGTCCCTCAATCAGCATTACCAAAAGGAAATTATCCAGTTATTATTGCATTGGTGGAGATTTGTGGTGTGCAAATTGACTGACGGCCCTTCCTGCAGTGACTGCATGTCTAAAGTGTAAATCACTTTGGGAAGCCCTGACGTTGTGAAATGCACTGTGTAAATAAAAGTCTTTCCTTCTCACAATGATATACACTGGAATTCTACTGCCCCGCCCACCACGAGAATCGGAGTGGGCGAGGGGCAGACAATGGAAAGGACTCGGGCTAGATTTTCCTGTCTCAGATTGAGGGAGGTAGTAAAATCCCGCCCATAATGCCAATTATTCGAAAACATCCCAAGGTAGACCCCAAGAGTATTAAATCTGACGAAATTGACATCAGGACAGTGAAGTATATGTCAGATGTTATCACAAACATGGCCAAGCAGATAGGTTCAACAAGAACTGGAGCAATATAAAGTTATTAGAAGATTGAACAGCTGCTGGACATCACCAAGAAAGGGAGGGACACAGTTCTATAAAGGGATTTAAATGCAAAGGGCGGGATTTTCTATGCACCCCCCTTTCCCAAGATATGTTTTGCAGCGGTGGCGGTGGCCCGTCATTGGCCGGCAGCAGGTTCATTGCCGGCAGGGACAGTTGGAAAATCTTAGCCTGGCTACAATTCTAACATCCAGGTTCTGGTACTCTGGAAGCCGATATAGGTCAGCAAGCAGAGAGGTGATAAATAAGCAGGCCTTGGCCACCAGTAGATTCTGAATTCCAGATATTTTTGTTGAATTCAAATTTCACCATTTGCTGTGGCAGAATTCAAACCTGGGTCCCCAGAACATCAGACAAATTTCTTGATTAATAGTCTAGTATTAATATCACTAAGCCATCGCCTCCCTGAGTTTAGTATACTCTGGAAGGCGAGTACAATATGTCAAAGCTGAAGGAGGAGGAGTCAACTTCTACATCAAGTACAACCAAAGAGTTATGTGCAGGGCTGGAAAAAATAGCATTGTCTTGTATGCCTGGTTGATTTATATGCCGTGATCGATGGCACATTACACAGCCTATAGGATGGAAATTTGTTTGATTGCTTGGGTTATATGATGAACTCTAGGTCATACTGAAAGTCCCAAATCTTTTCCTGTTGGACAAGTAAAATGCCCTTCTAATTTGTCCTTAACATGATTATGTATAATTTGAAATCTAACTTTGTATTCTACATATTCAAGATAGGTAGGGAATAGAGGGAAATAGACTACATAGAGGCAAAAGGCCTTTAGTTTAGAAAGGTGTCATGTGTCAGCACAAGCTTGGTGGGTCAAAGGGCTGTACCTGTGCTCTACTGTCTTTTGTTCTTTGTCTAATAAATATTTCAGAGCACCTAAAGTTTTTCTGATTCCAAACGGATTGCTAAAGGCTTGACTGCTGGCTAGAGTGAAGCCAACTGCTTTTAAACCCCTTGCAGCTCCTTCCCTCCAATAGGGAAGATCTACGAGGCCCGGGGGAGATCTATTGATAATTCTCCATGTCCATCATAACACAAGGGCTGCAGTATTTTGATTTTTCACAAAACATACATCTTTAGATGTGCAGGCTAGAAGGGGGGATTGGGATGGGTAGAAAATCAACAATCCAGTAGACTGCGGAAGATGAAAGTAAATTTCAAACAAAATCTCCTGGAGGAATCAGCTCTGATTGATGCTAAGGGAGATCCAAAAATTCTGAATATTATCCCTTCAAAATCATGACATAAAACATTAACTGAAACCATTACACATTATCTTATGACCCAAGACTAACCTCACTGGCATTGTAAAACCCAAGCTGGGCTCTATAGAGGCATATGGGCTTCCCTGAGCAATCCTGAGAAAGCAGGAAAAACTGTGGGCAATGAGGGGTTTGGTGAAACAAAGCAAGGAGACCTCTGATGTTTGGGAACTTAGAGCAGGATCATGACATTAAGCACTTTTGGGTCTTAAACACACAAAAGCCCACAGTTGCTGAATAAGGACAGCAACCTACATTACCCTTATATCTTTAGTCAGACTGGAATTGAGACATAATTGAATCCTTTTAGCATGAATAATGAAAGACTATTCAGTGAAGGGATTAATTCACCGATTTTTACAGATGCACCATAGAAAGTATCCTTTCTCGGTATATCACAGCTTGGTATGGCTCCTGCTCTGACCAAGACCACAAAAAACTACAAAGGGTTGTGAATGTAGCCCAGCCCATCACACAAACCAGTCTCCCATCCATTAATTCTGTCTAGACTTCCTGCTGCCTTGTAAAAGCAGCCAGCATAATCAAAGATCCTACGCACCCTGGACATTCTCTCTTCCACCTTCTTCCATCAGGAAAAAAATACAAAAGTCTGAGGACGTGTACCAACCGACTTGACCAGCTTCTTCCCTGCTGCCATCAGATTTTGATTGCATCTACCATATATTAAGTTGATCTTTCTCAACATCTAGCTATGACTGTAACACTCCATTCTGCACCCTCTCCTTTCCTTCTCCCCCATATGCACTATGAAAAGTATACTACGTATGTATAGTGCGCAAGAATCAATACTTTTCACTGTATCCTAGTACATGTGACAATAATAAATCAAATCCAATCCCATAAGCTTTCTCCAGCTCTGCGAGTAATGTCGTTGAAACAATTTACCTGGCAGCACCTGAAACACTTCACCTGATGAAGGAGCAGCTTCCCAAAAGCTTTCAAACAAATCTGTTGGACTATAACCTGGTGTTTTGTGACCTCTCACCTTGAAACAATTTAAATGAGACCAATGGAGATGGGTACCTTTTCCCATTTCACTTTACCTTCTACAAAAAGAAAGTGGGCATCAACTCACAATATGAGTTGCAGATATGGTTGCATTCAAGGGGATACCAAGGAGATTAGAAGAATAGGTTTTATAAGTTTATAACTTTAATTATCAGCGCCACAAGTAGGCTCATATTAACACTGCAATACAACCAGAACTTTTAGCTATGAGGCAGGATTGGAAAGATTAGGATTTTTTTGTTGGAACAGACGGGGTTGGGAAGGTCTTATTCCATTTAATTGAGGGATCCACAACAAAGGATTTAGGGTAAAAGTGGGAGGTTTAGAGGGGAATTGAGGGAATTTTATTCATCCAGGGAAAGGTGGGGATTTGGAACTCACTGCCTGTGCAAAAACCCTCATAATCATTCAACAGATACGCGCATAAACTGGATGGCTACTGGTCAGCCAGCATGGGTACGAGGGGTTGAACAACCTCCTTCCGTGCTGGAGATATCTATGATTTCTTTAACAACATTATGTTCAGAATTCTACCACTTTGCCCACCTCGGAATTGGTACGGGTGAGAGTCTGATAACAGAAATCTCCATTAACCCCGGGCAGGAATTTCCGGTCTTGCCCGAGCGAGGCTGTAAAATCCCACCCTATTAGGCCAGAAGTGTGGTGTAGAAAATAGGTTTTAAGGAGTATCTTAAAAGAAAAGAGAGCTACAGTGTTGGAGAGGTTTAGTGAGAATTTTAGAATCTAAGGCCCAGTCAATTGAAGGCATGGCCACCAATGGTGGAGTGATTAAGTCAGGGATAGTCAAGAGATCAGAAGTAGATAAATGTAGATAGCTTGAAGGGGTAAGGGGCTGCAGGAAATTAAAGAAATGGGAGTGCGTCCAGCAGGTGGGGTGCAGGTTTGGTTATGATTTTAGCTAAGAATTGACACTTAAACTCCAGTTATTTTTTTGGAGTAGGGCTCTTGCGACAAGAAGTCTTCATTCCAGTAGCCAATGATGCCTGAACAATTTTGGAAGAGTAACTACTGGGTCCCTGATCTACATTAATGATCTTAAATTTGCGGATGTCATACAACTTGGATGAACTATAAGAAAAATAGTGATAAATTTGAGGAGGAAGTAGACAGGTCAATACAACGGGTGGCTAAGTGACAGATGAAATTTAATGCAGAGTGTGGGCGGTGATACATTTCGAAGGAACAAGCAGAGGCAATATAAATAAAGGGTACAATTCTGAAGAGGGTGCAGGAGCTGGGGGTATATATGCACAAAACATTGAAGGCAGCAGGGCAGGTTGAGAAAGCAGTCAATAAAGCTTGTGGGAGTTTTATAAGCCGGGGCATAAGTACATTAAGATAAACATATTTTATTCTCCAGTCTTGCACTCCCTGCTGCCATTGTCAGCAAGAATGAAGAATTTGGCACTCAGCCAAATCTCCATTCACTGCAGCGGAAACGGGAGAATCCCAGCTGCGGGCAATGTTGGAGAATTCCGGCCAGGTTCTACCTCAACTGGAATATTGTGTCCAGTTCTGGTCATCACACTTTAGGTGGGATGTGCAGGCATTTGAGAAAGTTGCCAAAAATATTCACAAGAATGGTTCCAGGGATGAGAAACTTTAGCTACTTGGGCAGATTGGAGAGACTGGGGATTTTCTCATTGGAGACAAGGAGGTTAAAAGAAATTTTTAAAGACATTCACAATTCTGAGGGGTTTGTATAGAGCAGGCTCAAGGACCAGAGAACACCGATTTAAGGTGATGGACAAAAGATGCAATGGCAATGTAAGTGAATGGTTAGGATCAGAAATACTTGGCCTAAGAATGTGATGGAAGCAAATTGAAGTGTGGCTTTCAAAAGAGAATTAGACAATTATGCGAAAAGAAAAATAATTGGGGAAAAGGCAGGGGGGTTAGGTCCAGGTAAATTGCTATTGCAGAGAGCTGGCATGGGCTAGAAATGGCTGCTTTCTGTGCTGTAGCTGTTCAATAAGTATCTGTGAGCTTCTTTAGACAACTATGTTCTTGTCAAGTAAAGATTACACTAATGAGTTTCACAGCTGATCTAGAAGAGAAAGGTCTATTCACTGCCAGACTTTCCCAACTTTTGATCTATAAACTAATCTCTTGATATTTGCCCATAATTACCATGCAAAAATTCATCATCTAAAATGGGATTTGTTGCTAAACGATAAATAGCCCAAATGTTTAATGCCACAGAACGTTATTATAAACTGCATAACTTATGGATTTTAGCAACTAAAAATAGCAGGTCAAATATATAAATTAACATCTGTGATACTCTGGCTGATCCAAAATGCCCCAAGCTTAAAATGAAACACATATTCAAAGCTGCCAAAGATCAGCAAGTTTATAAAGTGCACAAACACATCTGTATAAAAATAGCATTGTGGAGGGTAACAGACTTTAGATTATTTATTACAAGAAATGCAGTGTTCTCAAAAGGTCGTTGGTTAATAATATACAGATAGTAGACAGTTGTTGACATTTGAATGTGTAACTTTTACTCTCGGAGCTCTGTATTTCCCCATGCTCATCTATCATAAGCTGCTGTTTAGTCCGTCCAATGCGGAAATGGTAAATGTTACACGGAGCACTAAGTGTTCATTAAGATCAAATCCAAATCTTTTCATGAATTAAAATTAATATTACACTAGCAACAATTACTGAATGCACTATGCGCTATTCATAATTTTGTGTGACTTGGCTTGAGCCGCACATACAATGCAAACACAAATTCCCCATTTTCAGCTTATTGGCAGCAGGGCTGGGAACGGTGCAGGCTAATGACCGTCTACCGGGTAATTGAACAGCATGAGTGAGCACTATTTACATCAAGGGATGACAAAATGTAACACGTTTCCTGTAACGAAACAACATTTGGGCCTGGGAAATGAATGGCAAACCTCTTGTTTGGTTTTGGTACAAGACACAAGGGTCAATCGTTTTGATCACAAGGGGCGGCACGGTAGCACAGTGGTTAGCACTGCTGCTTTCACAGCTCCGGGGACCTGGGTTCGATTCCCGGCTTGTGTCACTGTCTGCGTGGAGTTTGCACGTTTTCCTCGTGTCTGAGTGGGTTTCCTCTGGGTGCTCTAGTTTCCTCCCACAGTCCAAAGATGAGTGGGTTAGGTTGATTTGGCCATGCTAAAATTGCCCCTTAGTGTCCTGTGATGCTTAGGTTAGAGGGATTAGTGGGTAAAATATATAGGGATATGGGGGTAGGGCCTGGGTGGGATTGTGGTCGGTGCAGACTTGATGGGCTGAATGGCCTCTTTCTATATTGTAGGGTTTCTATAATTTCTATGATTCTATGAAATTGGCCGGGGATCCTCCTAACCAGCTGCGCTGCTCGAGTAATGCAGTGGGCAGGGAGACACAAGCAGCTGGGAAGTGGGGGGGGGGAGGTTCCAGAATGTCGGAGATTCATTTAGGTATGTATACCCAAAAAAAGATGGGAAATTCTCTGTTTTCCAGCCCATTGGGTATTTAGTTTTATTTTCAGAGAATCTGGGCCATTGTATCCAATGCCACAGTGACTGTATTTTGAATTTTGAAAGAGGAAAAAATACATTTGTCAGTTAGTCCTGGAGTTGATCACCTCTGGACTTTCTTACTCATTCCTATATCCTACAAATATATATTGTTTTCACAGCACATTCAGCATAGTGTCTGAATAACTTTGCTACTTAATATTTACTGTATTTTGTAGCACAGTCACCTATGTTTTGAAAAGTTCTAGACCATTAGTTAGAGCATTAGTTGGCAGCACAGTGACACAGTAGTTAGCATTGCCCCTCACAGTGCCAGGGACCCAGGTTCAATTCCAGCTTTGGGTGACTGTCTGTGTGGTGTTTGCACATTCTCCCTGTGTCTGCGTGGGTTTCCTTTGGGTTCTCTGGTTTTCTTCCACAGTCCAGGTTGGATTGATTGGCCATGGTAATTTGCCCCTTAGTGCCAGGGAAATTAGCAGAGTAAATGCCTGGGATTACTGGGAAAGGGGTTGGATGTGATTGTTGCCAGTGCAGGGTTGATAGCCTGAATGGCCTCCTTCTGAACTGTAGGGATTCTATGACTATCAATCACTCACCAGCTTTAAAAAATCATGGTGAAGTGGCACAGTGCAAATTTCCTTACAAAAGGGTTGTTGAGACAGCGTGTTGGTATTCCAGCACATATGGAATGAAGTGTACTTATGGCCAGCATTACCACACTGAATAAGTTGATCTTTTAAAATGGGGCACAACATTTTCTCAGCAAAGGCTACTCAGTTATATTTTTGGTTAAGGAGAAAATGTCTGCTAATTTAAAGATTTAGAGGTGAGACTGACATTCAGCAGGGGCACAAAACAGTTTATAGTGGATCAACCACCCATGGTGCACCTTGTCCAATTTTCTTTTTTGTGAGTCTTATGTCTTAATTTACCAATTCAAATTTGAGTTATTGCCATGTATATGAGTGGATTTTCTTCTTTACTAGGCCTGAGAGTTCACCATTTTCCATGCACAAAGAAGAAGATATTCTGGAGTTATACCAGATATCTTCTCCCATTGTTTTGCCCAGGATGTTCCCCGCAGTCATCAGCAGGCCTGGCTCTGTAGGAGGAGCAGACCCAACATTACCACATTAATAAGACAGGAGAGCTCATACCTGACTATTTGTCTCATTTTACTACACTTAGAATTGCTGGATGCTCTAGAGTAAAAACATCTGATAAAACTCAGTACATCCTGCCCTGGGATGGTATAAGACCAGAGGATCTGCCATGGTCATGAAGCAAGCCAGAGACTAGAGGCAGAAGGAAATAACTTGACCTGTGGAGAATACTTTTGTTTTGGCTCTCCAACAGGCAAAAAGTCACAATGTCAGCAGCCATTCTGAGGTCCTCTTTCTCTGAACTGATTACTCCTTGATCCTCCAATAGTAGATCCAGCTCCAGTCAGATAGAGTGTACCTTCCTGTGGTAATAAATTTGTATGCTCCCACTGAGAAATCTCTCCTCTAATGATTTTTGTTGCTTTGTGCTATTTTATGAACAGTTAATGCTGCTCGAAATTAAGGTGCTTAAAGCACCCTCTGGTGGCCACTTGTGTTTGTATGTATATACAACAAAACTAGAATAAACTAGTCCGGCTAGAATTTCAAGTGGACAGACCAACACTTTTCTCCTGCCAAAATATTAGTCTGGCAATGAGTTGTCAATTGATGAACGTTATGTTATGTGGGGAGCGAGAGTGATAATTCCTGAAAGGCACAGATCATAGTTACTATGCAATCTTCATGATCAAACTCAATTTAGGGGTAAGCTTGACAAAGGGTTTAGTGAGAAGCTACTTTTAGTGGTCAGGCGTAAGTGAGGACATAGAAGATATAGTGAAACAGTGAAGCGTATGTAAAGCAATAGAAATGAAGTCATCATCGGTATCTTTGCAAACATGGAAATGGACAACTAGAATGTGACAAAGGTTCACATAGACTTAAACAAATGATAGATAACAATTGGAAGTCATGTCAGTTTCCATTGAAACACAAACTGGCGATTTTCTTTGTGTATCTATCATAACACATCTCACAATGCCACCAAATTATTAGACGCAGAAAGAGACAATTTGGCCCATCTGCCTGCACCAGCTCTCCAAATAAGCACAACTCAGTGCCATTCCCTTGCCTTTTCCCAGTAACCCTGCAGATTGTTTCTATTCGAGTAATCATCGAATGCCCTCTTGAATGTCTTGATTGAAATGGCCCCCACTATAATTTCGGGTAGTGCATTCCAGACCTGAACCACTTGTTGTCTGAAAAAGGTTTATTTCAGATTATATTTACTTCTTTTGCAAATTGTTTTAAATGTGTGCCCTCGTGTTCTTGATCCTTTTACAAGCAGGGACAACTTCTCCCTATCCACTTTGTCCAGTCCCTTCATGGTTTTGAACATTTCTATCACATCTCCTCTTAGCCTTCTTCTCTTCATGGAGAACCTCTATGCTCATAACTGAATTTCCTTGTTCCTCGAATCAGTTTTCTAAACCACTTCTGCTCTCTCTGCAATGTGTTAACATCCTTCCTGCAGTGTGGTGCCCAGAACTGTGAATAATATTCCAGCTGAGGTCTAAATACTGTCTTATATAAATTCAGCATAACCTCCTTGGTCTTGTACTCAATTAATAAAGCCCAAAATACTATGGTTGGAATTTTACCACCTCACCCACCATGGGAATTGGAGTGGGTGACCGGTGGACCATGGAAAGGTCCATTGACTTTGGACGGCACTTTATGGCTTCAGGACGAGTGAAGCAGTAAATACAATCGTCCGGGCTCACTTGCCTCTGTGGCCTCGCCGCGAGAGGTTCCCTCCAGCAAGCAAAACACCTGGTCCCCACAAATGGGGAACAGTAATGTTGGCCTCACTGGTAGAAACAGAGGCTGGTGATCCCACTCATCTTTTAAAGGAACCAAATGCTGCTTTGAGTCCTAGGATGTTTGGAATCTCAGCCGCCAAAAAAAGTGTTTAAAATTTATTTGTTAGTGTCATAAGTAGGCTAACACTGCAATGAAGTTACTGTGAAAATCCCCTAGTTGCCACACTCTGGTGGCTGTTTGTGTACACTGAGGGTGAATTTAGCATGGTCCGGTACATCTTTCAGACTGTGGGAGCACCCAGAGGAAGCTCATGCAACAAGGCGAGAACGTGTGGATTCCACAAAGACAGCGACCCAAGCTGGGAAGCAAATCCAGGTCCCTGATGCTCTGAAGCAGCAGTACTAACCACTATGCCACCAGGCCACTTACACTGTGCTGTGTGGGAGCCTTCTTTCACTTAACATTTGTTTCTTACAATTGTCTTTGAGTCATTAAGAAACAAAGTGTTTTTGATGGGCCAGGATGCAATGGTAGAAGTGGAAACCATTGAGGCTCCCGAGGAGGTCGAGAGCATGGTGGGTGCCCCTTGGGCAGTGCCAGCCAACTTGGCAATGCTCACCGGGCATGACCAGGAGGCAGAGCTTACAGGGTGGGATCTGAAGGGCAGGATCAGTTCAGGGCAGGCCGATCAGGCAGGAAAAGAGGGGATCCGCTGAGACTCTACATTGCAATCAATGGGGTGGGGGCACACTGCCACTGCATCGCGATTATTGGGTGAGGGGAGTGGACCGGTCTGGGCAGTATGGGGTGCAGGGATAATATTTCCAGGTAGTGTGGAGCTCGCAATCAGCCTCTGTGACTCAGGGGGGCTGGGTCACAGAGGTCTGCACATGCGCAATAGCACCTCCAATGCTATCGCAGTCTGACTGGTGATTTAAGCCCTGACCTCTTCCCCTACAGGCAGGGAATGATTTAACCCTTTCTTTCATGCACTAAATGTATAACATTCTGAATTGGAACTGGCCCAGAAAATGGGTGTGAAGCTGTCCCATTTTCCCAGCATCCTGGACTTAGAATCTTTTTGGTAAGATTGCCCTTGTAACTTTTTTCATTAAGGGAGACAGAGTATAATAAAGCATGCACGTGTGACTATTTGAATATGTATGTATAGAGGTAAAATCAGAATAAACCAGTTCAGTTGAGTACTAAACGCTATAAGTATGCATGAGTGTTATTGTCTTGCCAAGATATCACAAGGTTTAATTAAGAAAAATGTGTAGTAGCATTTGCTGCGAATATAGCCATGCATTTGTTCTCTCGTCTTCATTTATAATGAATGAGACAAACTTGAACATTGATCCATATTTTCTCAACTATGCTAAATAGGGAACTTCTAAAAATGTGTTCATTAATCCGAGATGAATTAAAATGAAATTACATTGAGAAGCCTTTGAATGGATTCAATACCCAAAGTTTACCAAGAGTGTGATTGAACAGCACCTAATCTGCTCAAGCTTATTGCATACAAGTTTCATAATTGCTGTAATATCTACTAAAGGCCTGCATCCATTATTCCTAGCTAGGCTGAAGCCTGGCCTCTGAATGTGAGGGGAGAGTTTTCTAATACAGTCCATAGGATTTACTACAGTTTAAAAAAACATGTACTTAAAAAACACAGGATGGAATTTTCCCTTTTTTATACAGTGTGGCAGCAGAGGTGAAAAGATGCATTGGTCTCAACAGTGGTTTGCTCTGCCGTATTGTTTAGAACCTAGTTAACAAACTTATGAAAGATGAGTCCAAAATATCAGAGCACACCCCACCGGCAACTTAGTTTTTTTAAAAAATCAGGGTGCCATTTATAAAGGCCAGTCCAGTACACTAAGTGAGAATGGAACTTCCTTCCTGCACGCCCCCCTCATGCAATACCCCAGCACATCCCCCAGCATAGTGTTTAGCTATGTTTATTGCTATATATTTTATATCTGAGAGTTATGCAGTGGTGAGGGCAGCACGGTGCCACAGTGGTTAGCACTGCTGCCTCGCAGTGCCAGGAACCCGGATTCCATTCCTGGCTTGGGTCACTGTCTGTTTTGGGAAGTTTACACATTGAAGCCATAGAGGTTTACAGCATGGAAACAAACCCTTTGGCCTGCTCATGCCGTCCTTTTGTTTAAGCCGCTAAGCTAATCCCAATTGCCTGTATTTGGCCCATATCCCTCTTTACCCATCTTACCCATGTAACTGTCTAAATACTTCTTAAAAGACAAAATTGTACCTGCCTCTATTACAACCTCTGACAGCTTGTTTCAGACAGTCACTACCCTCTGTGTGAAAAAAGTGCCCCTCTGGACACTTTTGTATCTCTCCCCTCTCACCTTAAATTTCTGCCATCTAGTTTTAGACTCCCTTACCATTGGGAAAAGATATTGACTATTTAGCTGACTTGTGCCCCTCATTATTTTATAGACCACTATAAGATCACTCCACAGCCTTCTACATTCCAGAGAAAAAAGTTCCAGTCTATCGAGCCTCTCCTTATCATCCTTACCATCAAGGCCCAGTAGCATTCTAGTAAATCTTTTCTGCACTCTTTCTGGTTTAGTAATTTCCTTGCATTCTTTCTAGTTTAATAATATCCATCTCCCCGTGTCTGCATGGGTTTCCTCTGGGTGCTCTGGTTTCCTCCCACAGTCCAAAGACATGTGGGTTAGGTGGATTGGCCATGTTAAATTGCCCCTTAGTGTCAGGGGGACTAGGGCTTAGGATTCGATAGGCCAAATGGCCTCCTTCTGCACTATAAGATTCTATGATAAGTAAAAATGCTTTTTGCCATCAACCTGGAGTGAGCTGCTCTACAGGATGAGTTATGGCTACTATTGTATCCAGGTAAACAGGGGCGGGGAAGCTCCAAACTTAGTTGGAGTGCTGCCGCAGAGGGACTGCCTCAGGCAACTCAACTGGCCCCTGTTACCTTTGGTTACAAATCTCAATCAGCCACCCTTAACTGGTCTAAAGTGACTCTTAATGAGTCAGATCAGCAACCAACCCTATGTGGGGAGGGAGTAAAAATGGTCTAGCATCTCAGCATTGCACCATCAGTTCTGTCTCCTCCTAGACTCCCTTACTTTCTAAACAACCATTACAGGCACAGTGGTTAGCATTGCTGTCTCATAGCACCAGGGACCTGGGTTCAATTCCAGCCTCGGGTCACAATCTGCATGGAGTTTGCACATTCTCCATGTGTCTCCATGGGTTTCCTCTGGGTGCTCCAGTTTCTTCCCACAATCCAAAGATGTGCAGGTTAGGTTGATTGACCATGCTAGATTGAACCTACTGTCAGGGAGATTAGCAGGTTAAATATATGTGGTTATGGGAATAGGGTCTGGGTGGGATTGTGGTCGGTGCAGACTTGATGGGCCAAATAGCCTCCTACTCCACTCTAGAGATTCTACGATCCTGGTCCATGAAAAACACTTTGCTTCTTAAGGAATCGTGGACAAGCAGTAACAAAAAAATGTTAAGTGTAAGAAAGCTCCCTCTCAGCACAGTGTAAGTGGCACGATGGCACAGTGGTTAGCACTGCTGCCTCACAGTGCTAGGAACCTGAGTTCAATTCCCAGCTTGGGTCACTCTCTGTGCATGTATCTGGTTTTCTCTCACAGTAAATATGATGTGCTGGTTGGGTGCATTGGTTATGCTAAATTCTCACTCAGTGTACCCAAATAGGCGCCAGAGAGTGGCGACTCGGGGATTTTCACAGAAACTTCATTGTAGTGTTAATGTAAGTCTACTTGTGACAATAATAAATACATTTTAGGAACTTTTTTGGAGACTGAGGCTTCAAATATCCTGGGATCCATAGCAGTATTTGGAGCTTTGAAAAGACGACTGGAATCGTAAGATGCCTATTTTTTTTTACTTTGCCCACATATAATTCTCACCCTTTTAATTTATCTTTGAATTTATTGATTACTTATTTACTCAGAGCAAAATATCAGAATGGTGTCAAAGCAATATCAAAAACAGTCGATATTTCGTTCAGCATTTGGCACAACACATTTTTATTTTGAACACTCATTTACGCAGGTTAGGCTGGTTAAATCCTTATAGAATGCTGAGGGACCTTGCTGGTGAACATCCTTCAAAATGTCCTTTTACATCGACGGAATACTAAAATTAGATCAAACTCATGAATAGTTTTGCACAATACAGTACTTTCATCTCTCATTATTACGGCAATAAATCTGGCCAGGACGCAGTCATGACCATTTCATTTGCAATTCTACACTTTAATTCGAAAAACCTGTTACTTTCATTCATTTCCAGTGGTTTAGTTTCCAGTCAACATGTTCAGAATCTGAAGAATGCATTCAAGCATTTTATTCCATGATCTCATTCAGTGAGGTGTTTTTAAATCCTTGTCTTTTTTTTACTGTTAGGTTCGAAGCTGCATCTGATCATTTTAGTTTAAAGAATAAGATGCATTTATTCAACTTGATGAGAATCTTGACTTTAGTGTTAAGTGATCGCAAGCAAGATGCAAGCATGTTTACATTTCTCTCCATGTTAATTCCTGCTGAAGTCAGTGTAGAGAAATATTATGAGAGATGTACAGTGAGCTGCCGTTTTCCATTATTACACAAGGGGTGGCATAGTGGCATAGGATTAGCACTGCTGCCTCACAACATCAGGGACCCAAGTTCGATTCCTGACATGGGTCACTGTCCGTGCAGAGTCTGCACGTTCTTCCCGTCTCTGCATGGGTTTTCTCCAAGTACTCCGTTTTCCTCTCACAATCCGAAAGACGTGCTGGTTCGGTGCATTGGCCATGCTAAATCCTCTCTCAGTGTGCCCGGACAGATGCTGGAGTGTGGCGATTAGGGGATTTTCACAGTAACTTCATTGCAGTGTTAATATAAGCCAACTTGTGACACTAAAAAATAAACTTTAGGTTAAAATCTATCCCAATATCTTTTGCAAGCATCATACCTAACTGCACGAGATCACTGAGGTGCAAAAGAACTGCACCCTGCAAGGCTAATCATGCAGTTGATTTAATTATGGAATTCTGCACTGCTGAGAGGAATTTTTGTGGAAAAGATGTCTTTCATGACTAAAATAAATGATGTTACGGTAACTCATCTTAAAAGTAGCCTTTATTTTTATCAGAATATAGGATTGAAATTCTAATCTGAGCAAATAGCAACTCAACAAATAAGTCTAGACAGCTTCAATTGCATGTGAATACTCAAAACACATGCTCAGAGATGTACTGAACAGAATTCTCTTTATGAATGGAATGCAGACATTTTGTTACTCTGACCCAAAATGCAACCCTTTGATTAATGACCGAGTTGATTCAACAAGTGTTATTAATTGAAGGTTTTGATAGCTTGCCTAAATAAATTAATTCAAAGTTCTGCATTTTTTGCTCAGTAGGAAAAAGAACGTGAGATCGCTATAAACTATTTAAGGGATCTTAAAAACAAGGGCAGAATTTTTCTCTGAAATTTACTGTGTCACCTTGGGTGAGAAAACCAGTGTAATCAGATTGCAATTACTAATTTTTTGGGATAATGGTGAGTTTTGCATTGGTTCTGAGTGTGGCAGGCCCAAATTCACAGCTGTCAAACTGAAATTGTGGACCTCTACACCTCCCCTCATTGAAAGGATGTTTACCACCCCACTTCCCAATACCAATCACTAGTATTGGGGCCCTTCATTGGGTCCCTTTTCATGATCCCTCTCTTCATGACCACCCTTCACGCTCCCACTTCATGACCCCTCAATTCTTGCTTCTTTTCATGACCCCCCCCCCCACAGTGTCCCAGTCCGTTCATGTTCCACCATCCCTCATGTCCCACCTCCCGTGGCACTGCCCACTGCACCCCAACAGGCAGTGCCCACCTGGCATTGGCAGGTTGGCACTGAAAGGGTGCAAATTGGCACTGTCAGGCTGGCACTGTTAAAGATGGGCAATGCCCAGTCATGTCCCTAGTCATCCAGGCTACGGACATTGCTTCAATGGCCTCCTAGCACCACCTCCCGCAACCCCCCAACCTTCCCCCCCATCTTTACTGACATGGCCATCACATCTGGTCTGTTTGTATAAACCAGTAGTGATTCTTACTGGGTTTCTGCTGGGCCCGAGAGTCGGAAAATCCAGAGAGAGGGGAAGATCCAGCCTCAAATAGATTCAGCATATTAAAATACTTATTGGGCAGGAACTGATTACATCTGGGAGTGGTAGGTGGAAAGATACTGATGGGTTTTTGCACCAGCACAGAGCATGTTAAACCACTCACCCGCAATTCTTCAGCCTTACTCTGCACTGAGCCAGACAGTCATAGTCAGAATATTCCTTTGATGGTCTGATAAATTGCAATACCTATTGCTAGTTTTCTATCTTACTGTTCATTTCACACCAACACCTCAGAATGGGCTTTGGTAGAATCATTTCATTCTAAACTGTTTTGGTGCTATAAAGTGCGACAAATATACACAATAATTGTTTAACACAGCCAAGAGGCCGATTGCCCATTTTTATTGTATTAATTCTAGCAAGACATTTGAGAGCTATTTAAAGCCAGCTTACATTCCTTATTGCCACATAAACAGTGTGGAGAGAATTATGAATGCAACAATATGTCTGAGGGCTGCCTCCACATTTTCAGATGCCTTTCATGGGGAGGTCAGGAAAGTACTATTCCCCCGTGCGTATCGGTGCACATGCATAGGGGACTCTCCAGCAGGCTTACTCAGAAGTGGATGACAACATCAGTACCAGTGGTAATGGTGGAAGGTGGGGGGGGAGGTGAAATTAGGCTAATAAACACAACCATAGATTTGGGAATACTAACACAACACTAACTTTAGAATGAATGATCTTGGATTACGGCAACGTAAGCCAGCCAGGGCTGTTGCCATAGAAGACAGCTCTGAACGATTAACAAATACTTCTCATTTAAAACATCTATTTTGAGTTTACAAGGAGAATGCGTTTTGCTTCTGGTTACATTTTGTGAAACTTCAGTCAGTAACAAAATACAACAGGCCAGGTGGGAGAAATGAGGAACAATAGATCCCCTTAAAAGCAGTAATGATATCAGCAGTGGTCGGGAACAAGATGGCTACCACTGCCAGCCTTATGAATGGGGTCATACAACTGTGAGAGATAAGCAGGTGGCAAGCAGACATGAAGTGTTTCTCAGGGTCAGACGAGAGTTACATGGGTTCAGTTCGGTGGGAATCATTTCACTGTCCAGTGTCCCATATTGCTAGGCAACAGAAGGGAGTTAACGTCTGTAAATTAATAACAAATGAAATCCTATTAGGTCATGATGTATATTATTATTGGCTGGAGTTAATGACAGAATGGTTATTGACTGATTTATATTAATGTTTATTGGATAATGCTCACTCGAAAGATGGGCAGTATGATTTTGGGAATGTATAATTGCCTCCAAAGGGGCATTGTTCTTCAGATTGATGTCCAGCTACCCACAATCTATACCATGAGTGCAGCGTTTCCTCATATCATTCTCCCATTTGATCGTTTGATTAAATAAAGTCATGTCTTCAAAATCAGTACATTGCATTTTGAATCTTTGTATTTAGCTTAAGTCTGAGCAAGTACATAGCCTTGAAAGGAACCCCCCGTCTACAACCTGCAACATCATCCTAGTGCGTGGGTGTGATGTAGGAAGAAATTCAATTACTTTACAAGATCAACAACGGTATCTACAGCCCATCCACTTTCTCTGTCTCTGCACTTCTTTCACCCTACTCTCCCACCATTGTCATCCATTTCCTCTTTACTGGGGAGGCGCTGGCCAAGTGGTATTATTGTGAGACTATTAGTCCAGAAGCTCAGCTAAAGTTCTGGGTACCCAGGTTCAAATCCCAACATGGCAGATGATGGAATTTGAATTCAATACAATATAGATGGAATTAAGAATCTACAGATGACCAAGAAACCATTGTCGAAGGAAACCTATCTGGTTCACTAATATCCCTCAGGAAGGAAATCTGCCATCCTTATCTGGTCTGGCCTATACATGACTCCAGAGCCACAGTAATGTGGTTAACTCTTAACTGCCCTCTGAACAAGGACAGCTACGGATGGGCAATAAATGCTGGCCAGCCAAAGACGTCCATGTCCCACAAATGAATAAAAAATAAATCCATTAATATAAAATCACTTGGGCACATTAAACTTCTCCCTTTTTCATTTCAAATACCTTAAACTTCTTTGCTCCATTCAGCCCATACACTAACAGACTTTTTTTGCCTATCTCCTAGCATTTGCACAGAAAACAACTTCTCCCAGCATCCTTTTCCCACTTTACATTCCACACATAGTTGGGTTTATATTTATCATCTCCAAGCATATCACACATTCCTGCTCCTTCAGCTCTTAATACACAAACCCCCACGTATCTCCACTCACTAACTCTTATCCTCCCTTTCTCCAGTCATATTGAAAGGAAGAGGTGAAAAACATGGGGAGGACATAATAGACACACACAAATTGAGCAGGAAACTCTGAGATTAGAGGCAGGAAAAAGCCTACAAATCAAGGAATTTGAAAGTGGGGGCTCGGTTTAGCAGAATGTCACTTATATTACTTGTAACTCTTCATTCACCTCAGTAAATATTCAGCAAGCTTTGTAACTGCAAGCTGGCTTCTGAAGATGGTCACCTGCTACTCTTCAGCCTCTCAGTGCCATTCTAGCTTTTGTCCCATTTCTCTTTACAGTTGGTCTTTGTCAGTAGCAAGAGCTTCCTGTATGAGATGCCTTCGAGATTTATTTGACAGTACCTCACAAACTAACAGCTGCTTACATGGACAAGGACAACAAGAAAATAGGAATATGACCTAAATCGCCCTCCAAATTACACATTTTCCTAACTCAGAAATACATCACCACTGGTCAGTCAAATTCCTTGACCTCCTCACCCAGCAATGCTGTAGGAGTATCTCCACCACAATACTCATAGAATCGTAGAACCCCTACAGTGCAGAAGGAAGCCATTCAGCCCATCGAGTCTGCACCGACCACAATCCCACCCAGGCCCTATCCCCATAACCCCACATATTTACTCTGCTAGCCTCCTTGACACTAGGATCAATTTGGCATGACCAATCAACCTGACCCACACATCTATGGACTGTGGAAGGAAACCGGAGCACTGAAGCTGTTCAGGAAGGCAATTTATCATCATCTTCTTAAGAACAATTAAGGGTGAACAATAAATGCCAGTGACACAAACACTCCTTGAATGAATTTTTCAAAAAACTTTGGCAGAGAAAAATTATCCTGAAGATGCACAATCATGCGCTCTATCCATTCCCAAGCACTCTTACAAACATTGGTACTCCCATATGTCTTGTCTAAGCAGATGTATCAGGGACTGAAAGATCTAGGTTCAGCACTATGGCTGATAGAATTTCCACTTGTGATACTAACTGACACTAAAACAACCAAATCCATGCAAAGTGTTTCTCATTCGACTCAGAGGTAGATACTACCGGGCCCAATTTGCCCAGTCGAGGAGCTTTCCATCATTGCCACAGTGATCTGCCACGTACTATTTTCCGGCGGTCCATCAGTTTGACTATGGTGGAGCTGAAGACCAGGTTGTGGTTGGATTGGGAAATTATCTGGGTTTTCAGGCCTTGTTTCACTTACATGCGATGAGATGGTCAAAGGCCAACTGATCCACCTGCCTGCTGGAAAATGATTTTTGACAGTGCTAACAAGGTTGGTGGAACAGTCCTCGGAGGCAGAAATCCCTTCACCAAAATCCCTTCATTTACAAGTCTAACAACAGCATGTAAAGTGCCTTCAGTTTGCAGTCTATTCTTGGAGTACCAGAGGAACTGACACTCCTGGTTAAATACAAAGCAAGAGGTTCCCTGATTGACTCATCAATTTGGTCCTTACTCAGGGAGTTCATATTCTAACAGGCCAACCTCAATTGTTTGATTAAAGTCATTACAGTTGGCAATGTCCCCTTCCCTCATTTCCTACAGTTATATTTCCCAACTTCAGAACAAAGAACAAAGTAAATTACAGCACAGGAATGGGCCCTTTGGCCCTCCAAGCTTGCACTGACTACTGCCTGATTGAATTAAAGCCCCCTTCCTTTCCAGGGACCGTATCCCTCTATTCCCATCTTATTCATGTATTTGTCAAGTCTCCCCTTAAAAGTCACTACTATATCTGCTTCCACTACCTCCCCCGGGAGCAAGTTCCAGGCACCCACCGCCCTCTGTGTAAAAAAACTTGCCTTGTATATCACCTTTAGACCTTCCCCTCACACCTTAAACCTATGGTCCCTAGGAATTGACTCTTCCACCCTGGGAAAAAGCTCTGACTATCCATGCCCCTCATAATCTTGTAGACCTCTATCACGATACCCCCCAACCTCCATCGTTCCAGTGAGAACAAACCAAGTTTCTCCAACCTCTTCTCAAAGCTAATGTCCTCCGCACCAGGTAACATCCTGGTAAACCTTTTCTGCACCCTCTCCAAGCCTCCACATCCTTCTGTTACTGGGCGACAAGAATTGAACACTATATTCCAAGTGCAAACTAACTAAGGTTCTATAAAGTTGCAATAACACTTGTCAATTTTTAAACTCAATGCCCTGGCCGATGAAGGCAAACATGCCATATGCCTTC
This sequence comes from Carcharhinus amblyrhynchos, assembly GCF_965287045.1. NCBI lineage: Eukaryota > Metazoa > Chordata > Chondrichthyes > Carcharhiniformes > Carcharhinidae > Carcharhinus > Carcharhinus amblyrhynchos. The sequence goes on from NC_137329.1 coordinate 101,848,142, forward strand.
TTGACTATCTTCTCCACCTCCATTGCCACTTTCAGTGATGTGTGTAGCTCTGCACCCAGATCCCTCTACCTGTCAATACCCTTAAGGGTTCTGCCATTTACTGCATATTTCCTATCTGTATTAGTCCTTCCAAAATGCGTTACCTCGCATTGAAATGGGAAAGCAAATTCTAGACATTTGATACGAAATGTAAAAAACAAGTGTTGATCACATTCATGTTGATCAGAACACAAAGAAAGAGCTGGAATATAATTTATGTGGTTTAAATATTAAGGCAGTACTTGCATGATATCAAATCATAGCATCAGTTACTATTTTTAAGGATCATGCTGGGAGTTTGCAATGGAATACATTAAGAAAATTACATCATCCTTGCTAACAGTGGCACAGTGGTTAGCACTGCAGCCTCACAGCACCAGGGACTCGGGATCATTTCTGGCCTCGGATGACTGTCTGCTGGAGTTCGCACATTCTCCTTGTGTCTGCATGGGTTTCCTTTGAGTGCTCCAGTTTCCTCCCACAGTCCAAATGTGTGCGAGTTAGGTTGATTGGCCATGATAAATTAGAAGCATAGAGTCATAGAGGTATACAGCATGGAAACAGGCCCTTCGGCCCAACTTGTCCATGCCGCCCCTTTTTTTAATCCTGAAGCTAGTCCCAATTGCCCGCATTTGGCCCATATCCCTCTAAACCATCTTATCCATGTAACTGTCTTCTAAATTGCCCCTTAGTGTCAGGGGACTAGCTTGGGTAAACACATGGAGTTATGGGGATAGGGTGGGGGGGGTTGTGGTCGGTAAAGACTGGATGGGCCAAATGGCCTCCTTCTGCACTGTAGGATTCTATGTTCTATGGTACTCTCTTGCAATTTTTCAGGATTTCATTGGGATCAGGGCAGTAGCATTCAGACTGGCACAAATAGCTTTAACCCAAATGTATTCATTCTGCTGGCTCCAGCAAAGGAAATTGCACAACAGCACTCCAATGCAAGGATATTCCTACATCTTTGGTCTAGTAATAATCCACAGAGATCCGCTATTCCAGCAGTTCCCATCCTTCTTGTAGGTCCCATTGCCAGGGATATAGATAGCTTAAGTGAGTGGGCAAAAATTTGTCACATGGAGTATATTGTGGGAAAATGTCAGGCTGTCCATTTTGGCAAGTATAATAGAAAAGCAAAATACTATTTAAATAGTGAGATACTGTGAAACACTGCAAAACTGAAGGATTTGGCCCTCCCTGTAAATTCATCACAAAAAAAAGCATGCAGGTGCATCAAGAAATTAGGAAGGCAAAAGAAAGGGTGGTTTTTATTGCAAGGGGAATAGAGCATAAAAGTGTAAAGTCCTGCTAAAACTGCATTGGGCATTTCTGAGCCCGCACCTGGAGTACTGTGTACAATTCTGACATCCTTACTTAAGAAGGGATGAACTTGATTTGGAAGCGATTCAGAAAAGTTCACCAGATTGATTCCTGGACAAAGAGGTTGTCTTATGGGAAAAAACTGAAAAGGTTTGGGTCTAAACTTATTGGAATTTCAAAGAAGGAGAGATGATCCTATTGAAACATATAAGATTGTGAGGCGACTTGACAGTACAGGTTCTGATAGGATGTTTCATTTCGGGGGGAGCTTGAGCTACAGAACAGAGTTTAAAATAAGGGGTCTCTAATTTAATCCTTCGTGACTTTGTCCCTCCAGCCCAAGGGCCTCCAAAATATCTGCATTCTGGCCTCTTGTATATTCCCAATTTTAATTGGTCCACTGCTGGTGGCCATGCCTTCAGTTCTCTTGACCCAAGCTCTGGAATTCCCTCCGTCCACCATCACAATGTCTTTCACTCATTTTCCTCCTTTAAAACATGCCTTTCTGTCCAAGCTTTTGGTCATCTTGACTCATGTGTGACTTGGTGGCAATAATGCTCCTATATCAAGCCATGCAGTTAAATACGCTTTATAAATACAAGTTGTTCATAGAATCCCTGCAGTACAGAAGGAGACCATTCAGCCCATCGAGTCTGCACTGATCACAATCCCACCCAGCCCCTATTCCCGTAACCCCACACATTTACCCTGCTAATCCCCCTGACACTAAGGGTCAATTAAGCATGGCCAATCAATCTAACCCGCACATCTCTGGACTGTGGGAGGAAACCGGACCATCCAGAGAAAACCCACACAGATATGGGGAGAAAGTGCAAACTCTACACAGACAGTGACCCAAGGCTGGAATTGAACCTGGGCCCCTGGCTAACCATACTAACCACAGTGCCACTGTGCCACCCATTGTTGTTTTAAGGTTAGTACAAAATAAATCTTTTAGGAAATAAACCTGTTACTACTTTGATTGAAACATGGGATTTTGTTTGTCAAATCTAAACAAATCAATTAAAGCCTATACCATATTTTTGAAGAAATTTACTGTGAATGTAATATATGCTCTCATGTATGAATCTTTGCTTGTCACCACAAAGCAATTTAACAGGATGTAAAAAATGATTGAGAATTTAGAATTGAATTGATAATTATCACATTCACTTTTCTTTTAAATGAAGCATATGGATTGGATGCTTTATTAATCATCATTTCCATTCCCAGTGTCAGTGACAAAATGCTGTGAAACTAGATTCCTTTTTCTAAAAATAATTATAACACTGCTAAGAGTTTCCTAGCCCAGCTGATGAATACAATAAAGCTGAAAATAACTCATCAAAAGCATTGCCAAATGAATTTGATCATTGCAATTTTAATTTTTTTTTAACTGCATCATTTTGTGAATCGGATTTTTTTTGTTCAGCGCACTCTTAACCTGCAGAAATAAACTGCAAAAGGCAGAGCTCTCACTTTTTATAGCTCAATATGTCTTTGTAAGTGAAACAGAACTCACAGATAAAGTCACTGGTAAATGTGCTACCTACTGGCACTAATTGGATTTCTGTCAGTGTTATCAGCTCCACAACATAGCATTGACTCATGCTCACTGATGCATCAGGCGGCGCAACATGTACAACTCAATAATAAGATTCACTGTGCTTAACAAAGAGCTGAATGCAGATCTTAGAGATATCTCAATCTAAAGCAAAGGAGAAGCAACGTGCCTTAACTTTGTTCCTACTCAACAGAACTTGAATTCCAGAAAAAGATGAGAAAGAAATGACACAGCACTTTCGAATAAAAGGACTTCCCATGTCAAATGTCAATATACAACTACATTAAAAAATACAGCTGCGGTGCTTGCTTAAATCTAGGGTATGATGTTGGACCACATTTGGAACTCACTGCTCCTGTCTTGTCATCACCACTTCCTCTGAAAACAGGAGCTGAAAGTTTGTGCGTGCACAGATCCCCTTTTTCCTGTACTAAGCTTATCTTAGGATGCACCAACTTCCTATAATCTGTCTGTTAGATTGTGCATTCACAATCATCATTCTTCTATTTTCATTTAAGGAAAGGTTGTAAGGAAAGCCCTAGCAATTACAAAGACCAATCGGTTTAACATCAGTGGTGGAAAGAATTGTTTGGGATAAAATTAATAGTCTCATGGAAAAATGTGGGTTGACCAGGAAGAGCCAGCATGGATTTCTAAAGGGAAAATGGTGTTTAGCTAACTTGCTGGAGTTTTTTGAGGAGGTAACAGAACAGGTCGATGGGTGTAATGCTCTGATGTACATGGACTTTCAGAAAGTATTCGATACAATACCTCGCAACACACTTATGAAAAAAATTGTAGCTCATGGAATAAAAAGAGCAAGAGCAATGTGGATATAACAGCTGCTGAATAATAGGAAGCAGAAAGAAATGGTCAATGGATTTTTTTTAGGCTGAAGGAAGGGTTTCTAGTGTTTTTTTTAAGTTTATTTATTAGTCACAAGTAAGCCTTGCATTAACATTGCAATGAAACTACTGTGAAATTTCCCTAGTTACCACTCTCCAGCACCTTTTTGGGTCAGTGCACCTAACCTGCACATCTTTCAGACTGTGGGAGAAACCAGAGCACCCGGAGGAAACCCATGAAGACACAGGGAGAATGTGCAAACTCCACACAGGCAGTGATCCAAGCCGGGAATCAAACCAGAGTCCCAGGCGCTGTGAGGCAGCCATGCTAACCATTGTGCCACCATGCTGCCCCTAGTATTCCCCAGTGTTGGGACTCTTGCTTTTCCTGATAAACATTAATGATCTAGATCCTGGTGTGCAGGAGATATCTTCAAAATTTACTGATGACACAAAACGTGTAAGAGTTGTAAAACCTGTGAAGTGTACCGTGTTGAACTTCAAAAGGATGTAGACAAGTTGGTGGAGTGGGCAAGTAGGTGGCAGATGAAGTTCAATGTGGAGAATTGTGAGGTGATGCACTTTGACAGGAAGAACATGGAGCGACAATACGTACAATTATTAAAGGGCACAGGAGTAGAGAGACCTGGGTGAGTACATGCATAGGTCATCGAAGCTGGCAGGACAAGTGGAGAGAACAAAACATACAGGGAGTGATTCGTGCTTGGGAGAAACAGATAAGCCTCTTCAAAGCATTTTTCATAAATGGCTTGTATCTGCTCCAAAGCTTCTGCAAACAATGTTACTTTGTTTACAAAGATATCATCTGGACATGAAATACAATCAAGGGAAAGAGATGGTCATCACAGATATGGCTCAAATCAAGCGAACTACCCAACAAGGTGCAACACTCCAAATGCTGCAAGGTATTTTTGGGATTTAGTATCGCTGGCCGGGCCAGCATTTATTGCCCATTCTTAATTACCGTTGAGCTGTGTTTTCAGAAACATTTAAGAATCAACCACATTGCTGTGGATTTGGAGTCACATGTAGGCCAGACCAGGTAAGGATGGCAGATTTGATTTGATTTGATTTATTATTGTCACATGTATTAACATACAGTGAAAAGTATTGTTTCTTGCGTGCTATACAGACAAAGCATACCATTCATAAAGAAGGAAACAAGAGAGTGCAGAATGTAGTATTACTGTTCTAGCTACGGTGTAGAGAAAGATCAACTTAATGCATAGTAAGTCCATTCAATAGTCTGACAGCAGCAGGGAAGAAGCTGTTCTTGAGTCGGTTGGTATATGACCTCAGACTTTGGTATCTTTTTCCCGACGGAAGAAGGTGAAGGGAGACTGTCCAGGGTGTGTGGGGTCCTTAATTATGCTGGCTGCTTTGCCAAGGCAGCAGGAAGTGTAGACAGAGTCAATGGATGGGAGGTTGATTTGCGACATTCACAATCTTGGTCTTGGGCAGAACTGCAGCCATAGCAAGCTGTCATACGACCCGAAGGAATGCTTTTTATGATGCATCTGTAAATTCCTTCCCTAAAGGACATGAGTGAATGAGGTGGGCATTTACAATAATTGACAATGGCTTCGTGATCATCATTAGACTTTTAATTGCAGATTTTTACTGAATTCAAATTTCACCATCTACTTTGGTGGGATTCAAACTCTGGCCCCCAGAGTATTACCCTTGGTCTCTGGGTTACTCGTGCAGTGACAATACCACTTCACGGTCACATCTGTGGTCATAAAACCGAGATGAATTGACAGCCCAAGATGACACCTTGTACAAGGAAATAGAGTCATCTTCTCGAAGGAGATGAGAGAGGAGATGCTGAAATGCTTCCACGTAAACCATCAAGGAATTGAGTCAAATCTCAGAAAGGCAAGAGAGTGGCTCTACTTGTCAAACATGAGCAAGGAAAGTAAAGACCACAAAATCATTTCTGTGTGACTGAGGGGAGGGCAGACATTATCCTTCAGATCCATAATGTTCCATTGCGCATTCTTCCTCCTTCCTGGGATTAAACCTGTGGCCACAGTTTGTGTTGCAAGTAGTTTAATATTCATTCCTTTAAATGGACCAGCCATTAGTTGGGGAGGCACAAGCACCAGAACCTTCCCCAATTAATGTTTTTGAGGTTCAAATGCATCACAGCCTTTGTGCTCGAGCCCAGTGCCATCAAGTTTATGCACCAACATTCTCTAAATTACAGTCCAATCCAAATTCTTCATACCATCCCACAAATGTTTCCAAAGTTCTATTTTTAAAACCATAATTGTTCAATCCATGAACTAATTCTTCACGGTTTATGTGTTCTAAATACTCTCACTGTCCTTTAAATTTTTACTCATTATGGAACTGTACTTGAAACTCAATGATAAGATTTAATAAAATTCAATGGGAGTTCTGTCGACTTCATTTTCAATGGTTTGCAGTTAAATAATAGCCCATTGGCTAGAGATACCATTGCTACTGTTTTTAGTTCAATACTGTACTTTAATACTGCTGCAACATCCTTCTTAGTGACCTTCAGTGTAACCCTTTCAAAAATCTAATTTACTCAACATCCTAAGTAAGATAACGTTTCCCTTTTAGCAAGTTCTATTAATTTTAATCCAATCTTATAATTGGGAAATTGCCTGAAAAAAAATGTTACCCTTGCATTTAAAGCTGTGCTGCTGTGCACCCGTTTTATCTATGTCATATTTGTACATTGCACCTGCCAAGGGCAAGCTTTTGCTGCCATTTGTTAACCCAATGCCTTTCTATTGTGCATATCTCTCATTAGAAGTGACATGAGTCTTTAAGGAGCATGGTGAACTAATCCGGGTCAGTTATTTTTACTCGTTTATGGTACACGGGCCTCGCTGGCTGGTCAGCATTTATTGCCCATCCGCAGTTTTCCTTGTTCAGAGGGCAGTTCAGAGTCAACCACATTGCTGTGGCTCGGGAGTCACATGTAGGCCAGACCAGGTGGGCACAACAGATTTCCTTCCCTAAAGGACATTAGTGAACCAGATGGGTTTTTCCAATGATTAACAATGGTTTCATGGTCATCAGTAGATTCTTAATTCCAGTTATTTTTTATTGATTTCAAATTCTACCAGCTGCTATGCCAGGATTCAAACCCATGTCTCCAGAACATTAGCTGAGTTTCTAGATTAATAGACTGGCAATAATATCACTAGGCCATTGCCTTCCCCCCCTTGGCAGTCACCCTAAGTATTTACCCCTGGCTATAGAAGCTTATACTTAAGAAAACTAACTTAAAGCAACTTGTATTTACATAGTACCTTTAATATGATAAAACATTCCAAGATACTTAACTGGAGAATTATAGAGCAAAATGTAATGCCAAGCTAGACTAGAGTACGTGAACAAAAGCTTAATCAAAAAGTTGGGTTTGCTCATGGAAGGAAGCAAGGAACATAGGCAGGGAACACGAGAAGTAGAAGTAGTGAGCAGGTCCTTCAAGCCTGTCCATCATTCAATACGACCATGGCTGATCTAGACCTGCCTCAACTCCTTTTCTGAGCCGTCGCTCCATAGTCTGCTATTCCTCGATCTATCAAATACAAGAGAGGTTTAGGAATGGAATTTAAGAGCTTAATTCTTGGCAACTGAAGGCATAGCAACCAATGCCAAATCGATTAAAATCAGGGATGCTTAAGAAGCCGGAATCAGAGGAGTCTAGATATTTCACAGGGTCGAGTGACTGGACAAAATGACACAGTTGGAGACAAGTGAAGTCATGGAATGATGGAATAATAAAGAGTGGATCTTGCCAGTCGTTTTTCCTCAAGTGTCATCCCAGGTGGGAAAATGGCACGCAGCCCACCACTGTGCCGCCTTCCAGCTGACTTTTTGAAGAAATGCAGGAGGTGGGACCCATGACATCATGCTGGTGGGACGGGCTCTGAAAATGGCTTTAAAGAGGGTGCCCTGATCTAAAAGAAGATGTAAGGGGATCATCTCTAGGGAACTCCCCCCTCCATAGACTTGCCCCAACCCCCAGAGAACCTGCTCCCAAGGAAACACCCCAAGGTGCAGTGCCAGGGGGTCCTTGTCACCATTCCCACCTGCCAGAAATGGGACAGAAAATCCCAGCCAGAATTTTTCAACCAAGGTGATAGAATCCCTACAGTGTGAAAGGAGGCCATTTGGCCCATCGAGTCTGCACTGACCACAATCCCACCCAAGCCCTACCACCATATCCCTATATATTTACCTATTAATCCCTCTAACATACACATCTCAGGACGCTAATTTTTTTTAAGCATGGCCAAACAGCCTAACCCGCACATCTTTGGACTGTAGGAGGAAACCAGAGTACCCGGAGGAAACCCACACAGACACAAGGAGAATGTGCAAACTCCACACAGACAGTGACCCAAGCCGGGAATCGAACCCAGGTCCCTGGGGCTGTTGAAACAGCAGTGCTAACCACTGTGCTACCGTGCTGCCCCAGGTTAACATACAGGTTCAGTTCGCAGTTAGGAAGGCAAACTCAATGTTAGCATTCATTTCTAGAATACAAGAGCAGGGATGTACTGTTGATGCTGTATAAGGCTCTGGTCACACCCCATTTGGAATATTGTAAGCAGATTTGGGCCTCAAAGGAAGGATGAACTGACCTTGGAGGGGATCCAGAGGAGGTTCACAAGAATGATTCCAGGATTGAAGGGTTTGTCATATAAGGAGCAATTGAGGAGTCTGGGTCTCTACTCAATGGAGTTTAGAAGAATGAAGGGGGATCTAATTAAAACTTACGGAATATCGAGAGGCCTTGATGGGGTGGACATGGAGAGGATGTTTCCACTAGTGGGAGAGACTAGAACTCGAGGGCACAACCTCAGAGGGAAGGGGCACTCCTTTAAAACTGAGATGAGGGGGAACTCATTGTCACAGAGGGCTGCGGAGGCCAGATCATTGAGTTTTCAAGACAGAGATAAATAGCTTCTTAGTCAATGGGATCAAGGGTTACAAGAACACACAAGAATGGGGATAAGAATCATATCAGCCATGATTGAATGGCAGAGCAGTCTCGATGGGCCAAATGGCCTACTTCTGCTCCTATATCTTATGGTCTTATGGATAAGGACAAGAAGGAATTTAGAGTCAAAAATATTTAATTGGAGGAGGACTAATTTTAATGGGATAAGAACAGATCCGGTCTAGATAAATTTTAGCAGAAGTTTGACTCTAGGTTTGAGGACTTCCATCAAATGGGTAAGGAGCTAAGCTTTTTCTCTGTAGAGAAGAGATAAATTGACAGTAATTTTGATCGAAATGTTCAAAATCATAAAGGGTCAAGACAGGACAGAGGGAGAGACACCATTCTTACACCATTCTCAATCATGGAACAATTGAGAATTATCAATTTAACATGATTGGCAAAAGAATCAACGGTGAGAACAGTGAAATTCTTTTTAAACAGTGAGTGGTTAAGATCTGGAAAGCACTGTCTGAGAGTGTGGTGAGAAAGATTCAATCCTGGCTCTCCAAAGGAAAAAGGATAAGAACCTGATGGAAAAGTTGCCAGCACAATGTGGATAAAACGGAGATGTGGGAATAATTGAGGTGCACTTGCAGAGAGCTGACATGAATATGTGGATTCCTTCTGTACCATAACCATTTTCCCACTCTATTAAAAGAATGTTAATCTGTTTCTCAACACAGATACTACCTGACCTGCTGAGTATCTTTTTTCAGATGTCCAACACACACAGGACTTTGCTTTTGTATTTCCATTAGGAGTTTATAACCTTTTTTATTGGCTAGGCCAGCATTTATTGCCCATTCCTGATTGTCTTAAGAAAGTAGTGGTGTGTTGCTTTCTTCAAAAGCTCCAGTCCATGTAGTGTAGATAAGTACACCCACAGTACTGTCAGAGAGGGGTGTACCAGGATTTTGAACCAGTGGTGATGAAGGAATGGTAACGTATTTTCAGGTCAGGATGATTAGTGACTTGATTTGATTTTTGATTTGATTTGATGTATTATTGTCACATGTATTAACATACAGTGAAAAGTATTGTTTCTTGCGTGCTGTACAGAGAAAGCATACTGTTCATAGAGAAGGAAACGAGAGAGTGCAGAATGTAGTGTTACAGTCATAGCTGGGGTGTAGAGAAAGATCAACTTAATGCAAGGTAAGTCTTGGATGGAAGGTTCCCAACAGTAGTATTCCCATGCATCTTCTGCCCATGTCCTTCTAGGTAGTAGTTATGGGTTTAGGAAGTGCTGGTTAAGGAACCCTGGTGAGTTTCTGCAGTGCATATTGTAGAAGGTACACACTGTGCATCAGCAGAGGAGGAGGTGGAGGGGGTACAAATCAAACAGATGGTGTTCTGAATGGTGTTGAGCTTCTCCAATGCTGTTGCAGCTGCATTCATTCGGGCAAGTGGAGAGTATTCCATCACACTCCTGACTTGTGCCATGTAGAAAGGCTTTGTGAAATCAGGAGGTGAGTTACTCGCCACAGGATCTCTCATCTCTGACCTGCTCTTGTAACCACAATAGTTATATGGCTAGTCCAGTTCCATTCTTGGTCAACAGTAACCTCCAGGTTGTTGATTTACCAGCTGCAAATTCTTGATGAAAATTATTTGTAAATTCGGAATTCCCTTTTATAAGTCTTATAAGGAAAGACATTTATATACACCATGAATTTGTTACCTGTCTAAAACTAGTTAATAATGTCACGGAAGAATAATTGTCAGAATATTTGATGGAATGAAATGTCAAAAAGAGTCAAACAGCACACTGTAAACCCAAAGATATGTATCCCAAATGTAGTTGTGGACCGATGTGTTATTTTCAATTATTTGGGTATATGATAGACATGCAAGTTAAAGAAGAAACATATTCATTTATTAAGTGCCTGCTTTCTTACATCCAAATATTAAAATATTTTCAATTAATTGCTCAGATCATAATTTCACAGGCAATGCTCTGCTGCCTCTGATGGTATGGTAAGAATTTCTTCCAGAAGTACTAAACACTGTGAGGCCTTCAATTGTTTAAGATTGATCAATAGTCTGTCCCATCTATTGCATGATGTTTGGTATTTTAATTATACTACCATGCCAATGAGAAAGCTCCCAGGAGGATTTGTTGGCATAATTAACAGGGTAGTGGACCATAAGGTAGGATGCCTGCACATGATCAGTGAGTCCCAAGACTCCATTTCCTTACAGCTGGCACACTATTTCTTATTCCCCACAAAGCAAATCTTGTTTGAAGATTGGGTATTGCCGAAACCCTCAGGCAAATACAGAAGCTTTGGTGGAGGTGGTTAGATGGGGTGTGGGGCCAATTGAGCAACTGTGTCAGAAGGAGGCTGACTAGGATAAAATAAATGAAGTCAGGGATTTCAAACTTGTAGTCACTTCTTCGCTTTGACCGGGCAGTAACTCAAATTCATAAGCATGAGCATTTCTTTTACATTAACCAGACGTTCTGACTTTAACGCGATAGAATGAGACACATAAAATTCAGGGGCCACTGCTTGGTGGGAGAGTATTTTTGAGATCCATGTTTTAGCTTTCAGAAAGAATTCAAACACACTCGGAATATTTCCAATCTAAGTTACATTGGTTGGCTATTACAGGAAGACCAGTTGTATCAACCGAAACAAGTAAATTTGATTTTAACTGCTTGTCGGTATTCTCATGTGCATTGAAGTAAAGTATTTTAACAAGTTTTTTTACGCAGAAGGTGGTGGTTGCCTGGAACTTGCTGCCGAGGGAAGTATTGGAAGCAGATACGGTAGTGACTTTTAAGGGGCGTCTTGACAACTACATGCACAGGAAGGGAATAGAGGGATATGGTCCCCGGAAGAGCAAGGGGTTTTAGTTCAGTTAGGTGGCATGGTCACTGCAGGCTTGGAGGGCCGAAGAGCCTATTCCTGTGCTGTACTTTTCTTTATTCTTTGTTCTAACTCATGCCATGCATCATCCCACCAATTGCTCGAAAGATCCACATTTGTAAAACATATGTGTCGAAGAAACAAATATAGACTCAAAATCACAAAATACTCACTGGGATACACCATCGAACGAGTAGATAAAAGTCATTTTGAAACAGTGGAAGTAAATTGCCATTGAAGGTATTTATGGTAGACCTAAATTTGTAACACCAGCTCACAGAAGAACTCTTCACCCCAAATATATTCACCAATGATATAATGCTTATCTCCATTTTACAGCGATCCTCTGACGCAAGATGTTAAAAAAAACTTCAAATAAACCATGTCCTCTTTATTTCTAAAACATTGGATGCCCTTGTATATTCAGCCTGAGAATGTGTGTGTTAGACTTTCTGCTTTGTTCCACGGTTGAAAAGATAAACATTTTGTGCCGGGTGTTAACTGACAGCCAATGTTTCTGGAGTACTCAGATCATAAGAGCTGCCCTAAAAAAGACACAGCCAGGATCAGAGGTCCAAATAGGTCAAGGCTACTCTTTGACTATAAAAAGATTTTCTTCATGGCATTTACACACAAAGACAGGAATGTGAAGGCTTAAATAACAAGGACAAGACATACTTCATGGTCTACAATAAATGAGAGCATCTAAATTAATCTTACTTTCTCAATGCCTTGGAAAGATAACATGTCTTCACATACTTTGTAAAAGTACCAAGAGTACAGAATAGCACTAAAGTCCAATTATAGATATTAAACAAGAGAGCCATTCAGTAAGGAACATCCTAACACATTTTCAAAGGAGTAAAGAATTGTTGTAGCACAGAAGGAGAATTACAGAAAAGTTGTTCCCATTAACTGATGGTATAAGGGTTTAAGGTTTTGTGCAGAAGATGCAGAGGGAGTGCGAGGAACGTATTTTTATTGCAATAGGTGGTAATGATCTGGAACCTTGCTGCCTGCAAAGGTGATGGAAGTGGAAATTATGAATGGTTTCAGTGGGGAATTGGATGAGCAGAGCCAAGGGCATAGAGCAGGGTAATGGGATTGATTGGACCTGCATGGACTCAATGGGTTGAATAGCTCCTGACTGCAGTAACTCTGACTCTAGATGAACCACCTGAAAATTAATCTGAGTACATTGTTCAGAGAAGCAAGCCAGCAAACTGAGTACAGGCAGACTAGCACCACAGCTGGAATGAGAGAAAGAAAGGCAGCATGGTGGCACAGTGGTTAGCACTGCTACCTCATAACTCCAGGGGCCCAGGTTCAATTCCTAGCTTGGGTCACTGTGCAGAGTCTGCACGCTCTCCCTGTGTCTGCATAGGTTTCCTCCAGGCACTCCAGTTTCTTCCCACAGTCTGAAAGATGGGCGAGTTAGGTGCATTGGCGATGTAAATTCTCCATCAGTGTACCCAAACACGCTCTAGAGTGTGACAATTAGGGGATTTTGGCAGTAACTTCATTGCAGTGTTAATGTAAACCTACTTGTGACATTAATGAATAAATAAAATGAACCCAACGCCTAGGCTTAATCTTAGATTTCCAAACTTTGACCACCTATGTGGGAAATGTAGCCAGCCAAATAATGCATGTTTTAAAAGTCAAATCAATCTTCTACTGTCCACAACCTCATTAAATATTAATATTGTCATTTTTCTATCAACAATAGAAGTAAATCCTAAAGGGCACACTTGTAATTTTTAATACTTTAGAAATAGTTGGTAACAATTTGAACCAAGATGAATCACTGTCGAGTATTCACCAATTATAATTACAGGATAGGAATTTGTAAATAAGATTACAGTTTAAAAGGCCAGTCTATATGATTTCTGGCCAGACTGACTAATTGAAGAATGCCTTTATTCCTCAATTAAAATGACCAATTATGCGATATAACTAAGTTTTATGTGGAATTCAATCAATGCGTGGCAGTCATAATTTGCAATGTTAGTCGTAAAATTAGATCAAGTGTGACCTGGTACAACATTGTACTGGTCGTATTGATCAATATAAATGTAATAGGTGAATGGCTGCACAATAGGTCAGCTTTTCACAGTCACAGAAATTTAGATGGCCTTACTGAGGATGCTTGCTATTTAATTGCCTTAATTTCCCCTTGCTCCAGCTAACAAAGTGTAAGCCGAAGATGAGACAGAGCTGATTAACTCGGGGGAGGGAGGGGAAGAAAAGAGACACAGGAAAAAAAGAGAAACACAAGTTCTCTCTCCCAATCGGGACCATGAACTTAAAACTGCACTCTACAGGAGCATTCACTTAGTCTAAAATTCTCACAAAATAACTTAAACAATCAGCTTCTGATTGCCTTTTAATTATTGAGAAGTAAAGGTTGCTGAAATTGCTTTCAATTAGAGCAATATGTTATGCACGTAAATGATTAGGAAGTGCATACTCTAGTTTGGCAAAAAGCTATTGTTCCAGTTACTCTCACGGGACACCAGCTCCCTTAAAACGCCCAGGATAAAGATTAGTCAACTGTTGCAAAGTCTTAGTCTGCATGTTATAGGAATGTAGATTAAATCTAATGTAGGGCTGGGTTCAAAGCCCCTGCAGAACATGGACATTTCAATCTTCCTCATTAACCCCCAGGAAACTAATATTCAGCGACACAGTGGTTAGCACTGCTGCCTCACAGCGCCAAGTACCCAGGTTCGATTCCTGGCTTGGGACACTGTCTATCCGGAGTCTGCACATCCTCCCTGTGCACGTTCTCCCGTGTCAGTGCAGGTTTCTTCCGGGTGCTCTGGTTTCCTCCAACAGTCTAAAAGACATGCTGGTTAATTGGCTGTGCTAAATTCTCCATCAGCGTACCTGAACAGGCACCAGAGTGTGACGACTAGGCGATTTTTACAATAACTCCATTGCAGTGCTGATTGGGCCAATCAACCTAACCCGCACATCTTTGGACCGTGGAAGGAAACCGGAGCACCCGGAGGAAACCCACACAGACACGAAGAGAATGTGCAAATTCCACACAGACAATGACCCAAGCCGGGAATCGAACCTGGAGCTATGAAGCAGTAGTGCTAACCACTGTGCTACCATGCTGCCCACACAGTACCAGGAAAATACATAGTAACACTGCAGGTATCAACATTCCATTACAGCATTGGGTCCAAGATACAAAAAATATTCTGATCCAAAACAAGAATTTACTTCACTGACAATTCCTACCTGGAATTACAGACAAGTGCAAGAGCATTGGTACAAAGGCCCATAGTTGTCTAATCCCTGAGCATCTGTTATCATTCTTGGTAAAATCTTGGTCACTGAAGCACTTAAGTCACAAGAAAGTACTGAGTACGATCCTCTGTTGAAGCTGAAGCAGGAAGAGACAGTACCTAATCGACTTGTTTACAGTACTAGTGAGAATTCTGGTGCTTTTGCTTTGAAAAGTGCTGAAATCATTTGTTCGACCCTTGTGCAATCAGCATGATTATGTCATAGTGCTGAATATTATGACTGGGGGAGGGAAAAACTAAAGAGATTAGAATAAAAAAATGTCAAATGTGGATGGGAGACTTTTTCAAACTCTAGTTGCTTTGAAACTACATTGGATTTACTCTCGCGATGACAGAAGTTGTCAAGTCATGGAGTTTAAACATATTAAATTCAAATCTAATCATTTTACTTTTGAAGTAAGGTGATTTGAGTAATGCTAATCGTCCCAAAACCCTAAAATCCCACCTGAAGTCAACAAACCTTTCCGTTGTCCGGCCCTTGCCTGCTCTATTTCCCATTATGGGCGGGAGCGATAAAATTCCAGCCTATAATGTCTTTTTTACAAAATAATTGCATTAAAAGTTAGCAGTTTGTGAGAAGCATTCTTGCATTCTCTTTTAGGAACTTAACTGAGTAGTACTTCTCCATTTTTAACATCACTTTTGAAAGAAAAACACTGCTTGAATTAACTGCAATTACTATCAAGCTAGAATCTGCGTGTATCCATGGCTTGAATTTTCAAAATGGTGGTGGGGGTTGTGGGGGGCAGTGGGGGGGCGGGGGCTGCTGCTGGTTCCATGAGAGGAATCAGATTGAATGGCAGCTCTCCAATCCCTCCAGGAGCAGCATTGCAATGGCCAGAAGAGGCACTTCAGCGAGCTGCTTAGAGCTCAGTACTTGGGCACTGGAGGAAGAATAAGTGTCATTGACCTCTGGATAAGGAAAGCCTGGGGGGGGGGGGCGTCATGATGTGGAGATGCCGGTGTTGGACTGGGGTAAGAACAGTAAGAGGTCTCACAACACCAGGTTAAAATCCAACAGGTTTATTTTGATTGCAGTCCTGGAGGATAGGCCTGTGGGAAGACTGAGGAAGAAGATCGCCAGGGGGTTTCTGATGGAGGCATCCCCCTGAGCACCTTCCCATACGAGGTCAAATTCTGTTCCTTTTCGGGTTTGCTGTCCTGATCTGTCACGCAACTATCAGCCTAAAAATTGAGGCTTAACAAGTAAAGATCCTTAAGTGGCCACTTAAGGGTCTTGGATGGGAAGCCCATGCTTGCCCCAGTTAAGGCCCTGGAAATTGTAACCAGATTGAGACAGGTAGGATCCCAGTGAGAATCCCATCCATGCAATTTCATGCACACCCACGCCCCTCTCCCCTCCCCCTATCCCTCCCACCTTAGAACATGCCTGCGGGTGGGTAAAATTCAGGATCATGTTCTTAAGGGACCTTGTATCCCAACCCAATATTTGATTTAATCTATGTTTCTGTAAGGCACAGAATAATATTTCTCAACATTTATTTAACCTTTACCCTATTTGCCTTCCGGGAGCTACTGTCTTTGTGCCAATAACTGGAACAATAGCTTTTTGCCAAGCTAGAGTATTTACTTCCTACTCATTGACGTTCATGTATCCCTGCATTGACAGGCAAAAGAAACATGTCCAGGCATTGCACCTTTTCTGAATTCAACAAAAGCACAGGGGAAACATATCGTCTTCATCCATTTCCCATGGCAACACCTCAACCAATCAAAGTCAACTCGCCAGCCAATCAACATCCTTTTCTCGTGAAAGGGTGAGATGGTGGCACAGTGGTTAGCACTGCTGCCTCACAGTGCCAGGGATGCAGCTTCAATTCCAGCCTCGGGCCACTGTCTGTGTGGAGTTTGCACATTCTCCCCGTATCTACGTGGGTTTCCACTGTGTGCTCCGGTTTCCTCCCACAGTCTAAAAATGTGTGGGTTAGGTTGATTGGCCGTGTTAAATTGACCCTACTGTTAGAAGGATGGCAGGGTAAATATGTGGGGTTATAGGAACAGGGCCTGGGTGGGATTGTTGTCAATGCAGTCTCAGTAGGCCAAATGGCCACCTTCTGCACTGTAGGGGTTCTATTATTCTATGATTCTAAGTATAAGTTATTGCTCCTTTAAAATTTGATACTCTTGCATGTGTCCAGATAAATGTAAGACAAGAAACATTTTGACCATATGTCTTTTTCTCAGCGATACGATTAAAATTGTTACTATTAATAAGATATGCCTTGCAGAGGTCTGTACATCACAGCAGCTGAAGATTTATTCTATCTGTCACAACCAGAAGGTCATTCTCTGCACTTAAACACATCAGCACTGAGAATAATCATCTGCTGATGGAGGGCACAAGGAATCTTCAGATGTTATAAAGTGTAGACCTCTGTATATATCTAACCACGTAAATACTAACAACCCTCTACTGATAGGTGTAGAATGAAAGAATGTTTTGGAAATCACGAACAAGTGCAACTAATTCAATGTGACGCCATTCTTTCATCACAGCAGGCAACTACTCAGACAGAAAGACTTAATGCAGATTAAATCAATAATGGTCCAATACACCATTACTGGAGATGTGCTGAACTCTTGAAGGTCTATTTGCTGGAATGGTATTATGGAAAAAAAATAAACTTTGTTTAAGTCAGTGATTAAGATCATTAAGCTGGTATTTCAGAATTCTGCCTCGGTATCACTTTAACCCCTTAGCAGCCAGTACTGAACATTAAGTGTGTGTGCTATTCCAAAGAGCAGTACGTAGAATCTTGCAAAGGTTAGTGTCTATTTCCTACACTATGCTGATGATTACACTTCAAAATCACTTCATTGGTTTCAAGATACCTTGGATCAGAGGGCTGGTGTGAAGTCAAGTTTGCATTTCTGTGTCTCTGTCATCAGATTAATAAGATATTTTGGTGATCGATTGCTTTTCTCACTGTCTCCAATCTACTATCAAGTGCATACATGTCAAAGTCATCATTATTCTCTTCATTTATCATTCTAAATCAAAAAACACCCTCTCTCATATGAGCAAGAAAATTCCGCTTGGCTTCAATCAGCCAAATTACCAAACCGACATTGTGGCAATCTCTAACTCCAAGATCTTTATATGGTACCTTAGATAAAAGTGTATCGTCTAAAGAGTGAAAAGTTAGTCAGTTGCTAGGACCTGGCTAAGTACATTCAGTGCACCGGAAGGAGGGAAGAATGGAGTCTCCAAAAGTCATGGGGGCGATTTAACACTTTGCACCCAGCAGAAACAGGGCAGAATGGAGTGGGTCTTCTCAACAAAACAATTGCATCAATTTATATTCAAACTGAGCTTTTATGTAGTCAAACAATCCAAGATGCTTCACAGGAATGGTATCAGACAGAATTTGACACCAAGCCATGTAAGAAAGTGTTAGCAGAGATGGCTAAGAGCTTAATCAAAGAGTGACACCACTAATGCCAGGAGATTGTTTATGAAACATGATGGCCATGTCGGAAAGCAAACAACTTCCTATGACATCCAAGATGACATCTGTTCAAATGATGCCACCCTCGAAAATAATGCTACTGACATGTCTGCCTTATTTTTTAACTGATCTTTCCCTCTTTCTGTGGCTGACAGGACACTCAACTGGGTCCGATCCATCTCCCGCACCTCTGCCCCTCACCCCTTATCCTCTCTCCCAGAACTATGATAGGGTCTCCCTTGTCCTCACTTGTCACCTACCAACCTCCGCAGTCAAAGCATCATCCTGCACCATTTCCACCAACTCCAGCTTGATGGCCCTACCAAACATATCTTCCCCATGCCTCTATCAGCATTTCACAGGGACTGCTCCCTCCATGATAACTTGGTCCATGTCTCCATCACCCCCAACTCCTCATCCCCTGCCCATGACACCTTCCCTTGCAATCGCAGAAGGTGTAACACCTTCCTCTTTATCTCCTTGCTTCGTATTTTTCAAGGCCCAAAACACTCCTTTCAGGTAGAGCAACATTTCACTTGCACCTCCTTCATTTTGGCCTACTGTATTCGCTGATCTCACTGTGGTCTCGTCTACACTGGGGAGACTCAAAGTAGACTGGGTGATCATTTTGTGGAATACCTTTGCTCCATCCGTAAGCCATGATTCCAACCTCCCTGTCGCTTGCTATTTCAACTCAGCATCTTGCTCTCATGCCCATATGTCCATCCTTGGCCTGTTGCAAAGTTCCAGTGAAGCCTAACACAAACTGAAGGAATAGCACCTCGTCTTCTGATTAGGCACACTACGGGCCCGATTTTATCATCAAGTTGCGCCTGTTTTCAGGTGCAAAAACTTGGTAAAGTCGGGTATTAGGCAAGTAGCACAATCCGGGCCCGCGTCTGTGTAAAGGTTTCCCCCTTTACCAAGGCCTGAAAATGGCCGACATCAGAACTGCGCTGAAACAGGCACGACAGCCATTTAAATGCATTTGCATGCATTTAAATTGACTTAATGGGCTACACGCTCAACCTTACCAACCCCCTCCCTTTAGCATTGCATCTGCCTATCCAGAATTGACGGTTAGTGGGTGCTATTCGGATTGGCGGTTGGTGACTAGTGGAGTGCCTCAGGGGTCAGTGCTGGGGCCTCAGTTATTTACCATTTATATAGATGATCTGGAGGAGGGAACTGAGTGTATGGTGTCGAAATTTGCTGATGACACCAAGATTGGTGGAACGGCAAATTGCGCGGAGGGTGTGGAGAGTCTGCAGAAGGATCTAGATAGGCTGGGCGAATGGGCCAGGAAATGGCAAATGGAATTTAATGTTGGCAAGTGCGAGGTGGTCCACTTTGGTAGGAATAATGGTAGGAAGGACTATCCCTTACGTGGAGAAAAACTGCAGCAGGCGACGGTGCAGAGGGACCTCGGGGTCCTTGTGCATGAGTCGCAAAAACCCAGCTTGCAGGTGCAGCAGGTGGTCAGGAAGGCGAATGGGATGCTGGCCTTCATAGCAAGGGGGATTGAATATAAAAGTAGGGAGGTCTTGCTGCGGCTATATAGGGCATTGGTGAGGCCGCAGCTGGAGTACTGTGTGCAGTTATGGTCGCCGCACTTACGCAAGGATATTTTGGCCTTGGAGGGAGTGCAGAGGAGGTTTACTAGGCTGATACCGGAGTTGAGAGGGTTGAGCTATGAGGAGAGGCTGACTAAACTAGGCTTGTACTCATTAGAGTTTAGAAGAATGAGGGGAGATCTCATTGAGACGTTTAAGATGATGAATGGGATGGATAGGATAGAGGTGGAGAGACTCTTCCCGCTCAGAAAGGACAGTAGGACTAGGGGGCACAGCCTCAAGATAAAGGGGGGGCGGTTTAGAACGGAGTTAAGGAGGAACTTCTTCACTCAAAGGGTGGTGAATCTCTGGAATTCTCTGTCCATTGAGGTGGTGGAGGCTGCCTCGCTAAATATTTTTAAGACGCGGATTGATGGGTTTTTGATGAGAGAGGGGATTAAGGGTTATGGGGAGAGGGCGGGAAAGTGGAACTGAGCCACGACAGATCAGCCATGATCTTATTGAATGGCGGGGCAGGCTCGAAGGGCTAGATGGCCTACTCCTGCTCCTATTTCTTATGTTCTTATGTTCTTATGAAACAGACATGCTCCATAGAAGTCCAATTCGGGCGCTCCAGTTAGTGAGGAGGTAAGTGCTGATTGTTGGATGGTTCTTTACCTGATCGGTGGGATTGGGGGGGGGGTCCGCTGCCATTCTGCCTGAGATCAGCGGGGAGAAGGTGGGGTGGGTCCACTGCGTATGTGGCCCCGTATGTGCTCTGCCTGGAAAAAGTATCAGCAATTCCAAATCATGCTGCACAAGTTTATAGGTGGGGCTCAAGGCAACCAGAATCCTGCGGCGCCTCCAACTGCATATGCGCAGAAAAAAAATGATAGAATGTTGCTCCCCTGCCACATTCCTCCCAGGCTGCATAATGCCTCCCCCTGGCCCCCACAGACATTGCCCCGCTCCCACAACATTACTGACCCCCTTATCCCCCCTCTACCCCATCACCCAGACCAATCGCGACCCCCTCCCCCCTTCTCCCCACTGATGTCAGGCAGAGTGGCAGCAGACCCCCTCCCCGCCCCGATCTCAAGCAGAGAGCCGTCGGACGCCCGACACTTACCTCCTCATTAACTGGAGTGCCAGAATCGGACTTGTACGGACCATGCCTGTTTTGTGCCGATTCTGGATGGGCAAACGCAGTGGTAAAGAGGAAGTGCCGGTAAAGTTGGGACTGCAGCCCATTAAGTAAAGTAAAATGCACGCAAATGCATCTAAATGTCCTTCGCGCCCATCTCAGGCACGGTCCTGATCGCAGCCATTTTCAGGCCTTGGTAAAGGGGGAACCTGCGTGGAGGTGGGCGCGGCTCGTGCAACTCACTTTATCCCTGACTTTCCCAAGTTTCCACACCCAAAAACAGGTGCGATGCGATGGTAAAGTCGGGCCCTCTGTGTCACATGTGAATTTATATTAATCACAGTTCACAGACAGGACTTTGGTCCAACAACAGTGAAGGAACAGTGATATAGTTCCAAGACAGGATGGTGCATTGCTTGGAGGGCAATTTTGGAGATGTTGGTATCCATTATTTGCTGCCCTTGTCCTTCTAGGTGATCGATATTGTGGATTTTGAAAGGTGCTATCAAGAAAGTCTTGGTGAGTTGCTGTCGTGCAGCTTACAGATGGTATACAATGCTGCCACTGTGCGACAGTGGTGGAGGGGAGTGAAGTTTTAAGGTTGCGATGAGATGCCAATCAAGTGGGCTTCTTTGTTCTGAATGGTGTCGAGCTTGGTCAGTAATGTTGAAGCTATACTTACCCAGGTAGGTGGGGAATTTTTCACCTCTCCCAACCTGTGTCTTGTAGATACTGGATTGGCTTCAGGGAGTGAGTTAGTCACTCATGGAACATTGGTCATCCGGTGACAGGCAGCCTATCTGCCACTGGCAAAGCATGTCCAATTGGCCCAATTGGAAGGAGATATTGTTCCGGGAGACTTCCAAGTGGGTCTGTCATGAAAGTTTGAGTTTCCTGAGGCCCTGCTGCCACTTTTTGTGGCAGATGATCCTGTAAGCCCTTCACTGCAGGTTTCACCTCCTCCCAATGGGATCTCAGTGTTCATCCCCTGTGCCCTCAGAGTGAACATTTGACCAAGGAGAAGTGTCTGCTGAGATATGTGCCACAAATGAATAAAAAAAGTGCAACCACATCTTTAGAGTTTGTTCATTAAATTAATCTATACCCATTTATCTGGATACTATTTTACCTTCATATTCCTCTGATATAGGTTTTTTTTATAGTCTTACAACAGTTCAGTGGGAGTGGAGAATTTGAATCTCTCTTTGGGAGGGTGTGATACCTTAGCATGCAGCTCAGGCCAGCAGGTCTATCTGAGACTGCACGTGGAATGTGCCCACTATATTCCTGAACTACCTTGTGTGAAGCCATCTGACCACTGTCTAATTTAAAAAGGTCTAAGTTAAAAGACCTTTGAGAATCCTGCTGAAAGTTTCAACTACAATTAGGCATCAGGATAGACTTTACACCAATACCAGAAATCACGGATACCTGAGTTACAAATAAGAGTGAAATCAATGCAAGATCAGGAGCTGAAATAGTATTAGATGCATTAATGGAAGAAAATCTATACCAGGAGCCAGGATAGTAAGAATCAAATTTCTAACGCATAGTATAAAACATATCTGAAATTAGAGGTATTTCACAATCATATTGGGAAGAATCAGTTTCTTAGTGGAAAACAGTATTATTGGAAAATGTTTTCAAGTTAAATGAAAATATCCATGAATAAGCTGATCATTTTTTGTAAATCTCTGCAAATGTTTAAGATGTTTTAAACAATTTGAAATGCACAATTATTTTGAAAAGCTTTTATCTTCTTGTCCTACAGCAGTGAAAACACAAACCAAGTTTTTCAAATAGTTAAAGTTTATTTATTAGTGTCATAAGGAGGCTTTCATCAACACTGCAATGAAGTAATTGTGAAAATCTGCTAGTCACCACACTTTGGTGCCTGTTTGGGTACACTCAGGGAATATTTAGCATGGTCAATGCACCTATGCAGCGTATCTTTCAGACTGTGAGAGGAAACCAGAGCACCCAGAGGAAACCCACGCAGACACAGGAGAACGTGCAGACGTACTTTGGGATGTCCTAAGGTTGGGAAAGGTGATACATAAGTGCAATACTTTTCTTCCCCCCCCAACTTAGTGAATAATTTTAAGCATAGGATATCTAAAATTATGGAGGAGCTGCTTAGACAGTGATTATTTTATTTAAATAAATTTTATTTCCAGATATGTCTTTTCACAGAGTTCTCACCCAAAACCTTCCTTTTATCACCCTTGAAAATAAAAAGTGTAAATCTAATCAATTTGATGACAAGCAAAGCCTTCTAACTGACTTATAGTTTTTATTAAGATATTGCTTTCCAAGCTACAGAGTATGCTTAATAGAAGAAAGGGTCAGCCATTATTAAACTGAAACCAACGGATTTTGTTTCATGCACCAGTTCCTTGATAACGGCACCAATTTGTGTTACTTATCAGCATTGAGATTAGTTTGAAAACTGCAACTGTTCAGATTTCCACATTCACACTCTGGCATGAAATAACCTCTCGCCATTGCACTTAACCACTAACCCACAAGAGGCATTGCAAAATGAGCAACTGCAAAACTGTTCGCTGACACACATCACACACAGCGTTTTTTTGCAAGACAAGCACAAATGATAAAATGCTGAGATCCGCCTGAAATCCAAGCTCATCTTAAAACTATGTACTATTTGGAAATTAATTATAAATCTTTCCTTGATACATTGTACATGCCATTCGCACGATAATAGATAGTTTATTTTAAAAGCATCCAGTTATCTCTGGAGACTTACAAATTAAAAACCAAGATTGGTTCACAGTGATTTTTTTTAAAGTGTAAAGAAGCTCTTGGCACAGTACCTACCTGCCCATACCAGCTGTATTCCAACATCATTAAACTTAGGAAATCTTGACTAAGATAAATGGCTGTAGTTTAGCGGTCTAACTTGCAGAGAGATTCAAAAATCACTGTTAAGCGACCGTGTTACCTTTCAAACGCACGCAGTCAGACCTATACCTACTACTTAGCCACAAGTACAGCCACAATCAGAGCTTTGTTGGAGTGTTGGAATCTTAGTACTTAAACCTGTTGATAATGAACCTGAACCCATTATTTTGAGTCAATGAATTGAAAGAAATAGGGCAAAGAATGAAATCCACAGGGCCAATTACCAACATTCTTTGATGTATTACTTGCTAGGACTCACCAAATCACTTTGTGTCTTTGTCCTGATCCCCTCTGTTATTCATTAATTATTCTGAAAGGGTTAGAGTTCGAACAGCTAATTGCATGGACACTCGTACTTGGTAGGGATTCTTCCAAGACTGACACTTTCCCCAACTGTGCCCAGCCACCTTGTGCTATGCCAATTAATCCAATTCTTGGTGTTTTTTTGTACGCCATTCCAAGTTCTTTTCTAATCTCTGCTCTAAAGTTTCCTTTAGGTCGCCTGCCGCAATGTGGAGAGGAGGGGATTTGTGGAATTGCCTGGGTCTGCTTTGCGGTGGAATTCTTCCTCACCGGTGGAGTCCATTGGCCACTGGCCCTGGACTGCTCATCCTCTGCACAATGTTAGGGCTCCAACTGCTCGGCTTTCTCCTTGTGCAAATGGATTGCTACATTCATTGTCAATATTTCCGAACAATGGATTCAATTGTGTCGAACTCAATATTCCTAGTTCACTCAACTAACTCTTTCAAGTTTTGAGTGGAAGAGCTCAATTTCTGACATTTATGATTTTAATCTCATTCTTTTCCTGAAATGCTGTTATGCAAAAAGATGTTACTAATCCCATATAAAGCTTGGATATGGTTCAAGTGCTTGATTGCAATCCGAGATCATCCTTGTACAATTGTGCTGCGAACTTTTGCTTACATTCAAAAATGCAATCATTGCAAAATGGGAATTGTCTAATGTGTTTGAATAAGAGAAGATCCCATATAACCAAAACAGATAAAGCAACTTTATGGGACAGATTGGATAAACTTCCCTTGAGTGTCTTTGTGTTTTGAAGGGCGAGGGGTGATCTAATTGAGGTGCTTAGGATGGTAACAGGATTCAATAGGTAGATAGAGAAACCATTTTCTCTGGTCAAGGGATCCAGAACGAGAGGCACAATCTTAATATGAGTGCTGGGCCATTTAGGAGTGAAACCTGAAGGCACCTCTTTACACAAAAAGTAGTTAAAATCTAGACATCACTCAAATGAAAAGCTGTGGGTTTTGGGTCAAGTTCAGGACTGAGATCGATAAATGTTTGTTAGGAAAATTTATCCGGGGATATGGTAGAACCTGGGTGAAAAAATATAAATCATCAGCCAGGATCTAATTGAATAGCAGAACAAGGTGGTCCTGGCGCTGTGTTTCTCTGCACTATCTTACTGATAGTACATTCCCTTTAAAACATGGTGGCAAAGTCATTAGTACTGCTGCCTTACAGCACCAGGGTTCAATTCCTGGCGTGGGTCACTGTCTGTGTCTTGGGAGTCTGCGTGTTCTTCCGTGTCTTCATGGGCTTCCTCCAGGTGCTCCAGTTTCCTCTCACAGTCCGAAATAAGTGCTGGTTAGAGGCATTGGCCATGCTAAGTTTTCCCTCATTGTACCCAAACAGACACCAGAGTGTGACAACTAGGAGATTTTCACAGTAACCTCATTGCAACATTAATGTAAGCCTGCTTGTGGCATTAATAAATCAACATAATTATCCGAGTGATATATTTTGTTTGCATAATGTCATGAAATGGATCTGAAACTATCTTAAGAGGAATTGTAGATTAATGATGTCAGGAAGGATTGTGTTCAGACCTCAGCACACCTATCTTGACAAGAGAGTTTTCACTATCATTGAGCATCTGTTTCCTAAGGGTTTGTAACTTTATATAAACTAAAGAATACAAATCATAAAAAGTCTCAATTAATTATTGTTATTAATATAATGCTGATTTTATTCAAACTCCATAACCACTCCTCACAAACCGTTTTAAACTGCATTGGTGTACTGTTAAAATGTTGCTTACCATTGTTATCCTAATCTGAACAGAGTTTTCTATTTATTGAGAATTTTTTTTTATTTTAAAAAAAACTCATCTAATTTTTTTTACTGAATTGATCAGGACAAAACTTTTTCAAACTTTCATTCAGAAATGTTGCTGTTCTTACACCCACTGGAACCTCTATTGGGTTATAGGTTGCGTAGGAGGTTTTGAATTCATACCACTGACAGAATTGTGCAACTCCAGGACCAATCCTTGGGTTACATTTCCTCACTTACGCAGAATGACTAGAACTGTGTGACACTGATTGAAAGAGGAACCATCTAACTTTTGCAGTTATTGCACACTCTGCAGTTCAGTCCAGGGAAAAAAAAATGCTGGCGAAACCACAAAATGCAATCTTGAAGAAAAGACAATGACCTGACATACCATGATGAGTGAGCTCATTTGTCCTTCATACCTCCCACAAATTGGCACCTGCCAGAATTAATTTGTAATGAAAGACTTCACTTCAGATAGGCAGCTGTTTTGCAGTCAAAGGAATAGAAGTGTTGCGTAGCATTTATAACATAGCAACAGATCATTCAAACCAACAGTCCCATATTGGCTCTCCACATAAGCTTTCCCCAATGTTTCTTCATCTAACTCTAATAGCAGATCCTCATACTCCTTTCCCCACATGCTTATCTAGTTTCCCCCTTAAATGCACCTATACTTGTTGATTCTTGCGGTACTAAGTTCCACATTTAGAAAGCTAAACATTTCTATAATATGGATGAGGGGAAATCGTGGATGACAGGGTTGTGGAGGGATATGGTCCAGGTGCAGGTCAGCGGACTAGGCAGTAAAATGGTTCAGCACAGCCAAGAAGGGCCAAAAGGCCTGTGGTGTTCTATGGTTCTATTAGGGGCTTGACACCCATCATCTTTTTGCTAGAATTATGCCTTCCCCTTCTCTTTCCCCACCTGTCCCCTTGCTCTAAGGATCCTCTAAAACTCTTCCCATGCGGTTACAACTCCGTCAGGAGATACACTGCTGCCAACTAAATGGCACAGCAGTAAGAATAAAGCTTTGCAGCTGAACAAACCAAGAACAGATGGTTGTGGAGCTTCATGTGAATTAACAGCATACTAAAAGCTCTGAATAACTGGTGATGCAGACAATCCTTTCCACTAATCACCACAGCAGTTAGCAATACTGAAGCATTCAAGCCAGTTTAAGGGTCATAAAGAACAATTAGATCACATATTATTGGACTCAAAAAAGAAAAGAAGGGGAAGAGAAGAAACTGATAAAAATGGTTCCTATCAAGCTCGTAAACTTGACAGTAATAAATTTTATTTGGGCTCCACAGTAGGATTGAAGCTGACAAATATGTGATTCATCATAGATACATTGGAGAGATAAAGGAAGCAACAGTGAAATGGATGAATCTGTAAAACACAGCTTTCCCAGTCAATATCACCAGAATATTTATGTTCATCTGACTTAGGGCAGCACAGTGGTTAGCACTGCTGCCTCACAGCGTCAGGGTCCCAGGCTCGATTCCCAGCTTGGGTCACTGTCTCTGTGGAGTTTGCATGTTCTCCCCATATCTGTGTGGGTCTCCTTCAGGTGTTCGGGTTTTTCCACACAGTATGGAGGATGTGCTGGTTAGGTGCGTTGGTCATGCTAAATTCTCCCTCAGTGTCCCTGAACAGGCGCCAGAGTGTGGCGACTAGGGGATTTTCACAGCAACTTCATTGCAGTGTTAATGTAAGCCTACTTGTGATGCTAATAAATAAACTTTAAAAACTTATACATATTATAACTTTTCCAATTCATATCTAAAATAATCTTGTTTTGAGCAGTCTTCAAGTTAGCCTCTCAAACCAAAGATTTCATGAGGCATTAACTTCCTGGTACAAATCTTTTGACCTCACATTCTTACAGTTATAGTACTTTGATATTTTTACTCATGCAGTTTTGAAGTCTCAAAGGCATCTTCTGTGGAAATACCGAACACAGTAGTCAATCCAATGTAATATTCTTGAAAGAGTTTGAAGCCCAATAGTTACACTACAAGGATGCACTGAATACCTCTGAACAGTGTCGTACACCAATTATATTTTGATAATTTTCTTGTTTGGATATTAGCGACTGTGGTAATTGTCCATCATTACAGCGACAGTGTTCAAACATACCACAAGACCTCCTAGATCAGTGATGAGCAAGCCAGGCAAGTGAATGGGCCACATGAGTGACTCTCCTTCATCTCAATGGGCCACAAGATTGAAATCAAGCTTCACAACACCAGGTTAAAGTCCAATAGGTATATTTGGAATCACAAGGTTTTGGAGTGCTGCTCACTCACCTGATGAATATTCTCTCATCCTGCTCTGCCCAAGACTGCAAGAAACTACAAAAGATCGTGAATGCAGCCCAATCCATCACGCAAACCAGCCTCCCATCCATTGACTCAGTCCACACTTCCCGCTGCCTCGGCATAGCAGCCAGCATACTTAAGGACCCCACGCACCCCAGACATTCTCTCTTCCACTTTCTTTTGGCAGGAAAAAGATACAAAGTCTGAGGCCATGTACCAACCGACTCAAGAACAGCTTCCTCCCAGATGCCATCGGACTTTTGAATGGACCTACCTTGCATTATGTTGATCGTTCTCTACACCCTAGCTATGACTGTAACACTACATTCTGCGCTTTCTCGTTTCCTTCTCTATGAACGGAATGCTTTGCCTGTATAGTGCACAAGAAACAATACTTTTCACTGTACACTAATACATGTGACAATAATAAATCAACTCAAATGTTGATAGTGGAGGATTCAGTGATGGTAAACTATTGAATAGTTTGATCGTCTTTTGTTGGAAATGGTTATTTCCTGGCACTTGTGTGGCATGAATGTTACTTGCCACTTGTCAGCCCAAGACAGGGATAGATGCCAGTGTTGTAGCTGTACTGAAACAGCCTGGCTAGGAACAGGGCAGGTTCTGGAAGACAAGTCTTCAGATCCATTGCCAGAATATTGTCAGGGCCCATAGCTTTTCAGTATCTAGTGCCTTCAACCATTTTTTGATATCATTTCAAGTGAATCGAAATGGTTGAAGACTGATAGCTGTGATGATGGGGACTTATGGTGGAGACCGAGATGGATCATCCACTCAGCACTTCTGGCTGAGGATTGTTGCCTTATCTTACGCACTGATGTGCTGGGCTCCCTCATCACTGAGAATGGGGATATTTGTGGAGCCTCCTCCTCCAGTGAAGCTGCGTAATTTTCCATCACCATTCATGGCTGGATGTGGTAGATCTACAGAGCTTGAACTGATCTGTTGGTTGTGGGATCACATAGCTCTGGCTATCGCTTACTGCTTATGCTGTTTGGCACACAAGTGGTCATGTGTTGCAGCTTCACCAGGTTGACACCTCATTTTTAGGTATACCTGTTGTTGCTTCTGACGTGCACTTCTGCACTCTGCATTGAACCAGGGTTGATCCCCTGGGCTTGGTGGTATTGATAGAGTGGGGGATATGCTGGGTCATGAGATTACAGACTGTACAATTCTGCTGCTGCTGATGTCCCACAGCACCTCATCGATGCCCAGTCTTGAGTTGCTAGATCTGTTCAAAATCTATTCCATTTAGCATGATGACAGTGTCACACATCACAATAGAGGATATCCTCAATGTGAAGATGGGACTTCACCTCCACAAGAACAGTGCAGTGTTCACTCCTACTCATCCTGTCATGGACACATGCATCTGCGGAAGGCAGGTTGGTGAAGATGAGGTCAAATAAGTTTTTCCCTCGTGTTGGTTCCCTCACCACCTGCCACAGTCCCACTGTGATAGCCAAGTTCCACACACATGAGGACGGTCTCAACAGGGATCTTGGGTTCATGTCACACTATCTGTAACCCCCGTGACTTGCCTGGGTTTGCAAAACCTCACTCACTGTGCTGTCTGGAGACAATACACATCTCTTTAACCTGTGATCAGTGCTCCTTCCACACACATTGTCAGCCACTTTAGGACTTGAACAGCAGGTTAGGTGTAAAGATTGGCATTCTAATCAGTAATCTGTAAACTGTCTGTGCTTTATATGCTCTGTGCGAGGCCAGAACTCTCCATTCACCTGACGAAGAGGGGAACCTCGAAAGCTTGTGCGTTTACTATCAAATAAATCGGTTGGACTAAAACCTGGTGTTGTCAGACTTTTTACAGTCCCACTCTAGCAGTTATGTTCCATAGGACATGGTCTGTTCAGTCTGTGATGGTACTACCACACCACTCTTGGTGATAGACATTGAAGTCCCCCACCCAGAGTACATTCTGTGCCCTTGACACCCTCAGTGCTCCCTGCAAGTAGTGTTCAATGTGGAGGAGTACTGATTCATCAGTTGAGGGGAACGGTACGTGGTAATCAGCAGAGGCATCCTTGCCCATGTTTGACTTGTGCCATGAGACTTCATGAGGTCCAGAGTCAATGTTGAAGACTCCCAGGGCAACTGACTGTATACCACTGTGCCATCACCGCTGCTGGATCTGTGTTGCTGGTGACACAGAACATACCCAGGAATTGTGATGATGGTGTCTGGGACATTATCTGTAAAGTATGATTCTATGAGTATGAGTATACCAGACTGTTGCTTAACTAGCCTGTGACACAGTTCTTCCAATTTTAGCATAAGTCCCCAGATGCTAGGAAGGAAGACTTTGTATGGTTGACAGGGCTGGAGTTTGCCATTGTCATTTCTGGTGCCTAGATCGATGTCTGGTGATCCGTCTGATTTCATTCCTTTGTGTTTTCTTCAGAGCGGTTGAATACAACTGAGTGTCTTGCTAGGCCATTTCAGAGAGCATTTAAGAGTCAACCACATCGATGTGGCTCTGGAGTCTTATGTAGGCCAGATCAGATAAGAACATCAGGTTTCCTTCCTTAAGAAACATTAGTGAACCAGGAGACAATGGTTTCATTGTCATCATTTTAATTCCAGATTGAGTTTAAATTTCACCATCTGCTGTGGTGGGATTCCAACCTGGATCCCCAGAGAATTACTTGGATCTCTGGGTTACTTGTCCAGTGATAAGACCACTGTACTACCACCTGCCCAACATAGTATACTCAGGGACAGAGTGTACTCAGGGACAGAGTGTACTCAGGGATAGAGTGTACTCAGAGATATTCAGTGCTCTGGAGGCTCTTGGCTGTGTCTCTTGTAAGTTTGGTTTTATTCACAGTATGGGAGGGTTATAAAGAGGGCAGTTGATGGCAACCTGTGGCAGCTTGACGATTATTTCTTCATTGGTGGGTGAAGTTCAATTGAGGATATGGTTAAAGAGCTCTGTCCATCCCTTTGGAATTTGGGCTTTCTCTTTTAGCAGCATTGACCTGCTAGCACTAAAGCTGACTGGAGACGAACCAGTAATCCAGAAACTAGTGGAGGAGGAACCTGGTCTCTACTGGACTTACCTCAATGATGAGTCATCACTACGCCAGCATGACATCCACTATAACAGCTACAGGACCGTGCATTGTAAACTCAGAGAGATGCAAAATGCTTAGCTGAATCAAAAATCAGACCAACTTGAGTTGTATGCACACCACAAAGAGACTCTATAATGCACTGTAATATGTTTATTGGCCATAGTTTACTGGTTCATCAACTGCCCTCTTAACAACCTTCCCAAGCTGTCGGAAACAACAAACACAATCAAACTCCTGTCTCCTGGCAAAGCTCCAAGAGCTGCTGCTACCCCAGCTGAGATTGACAAGGCTAAAGGTTAATGTCTGGTCAAGGAACTACTGAACTCTTTCAGTCTATGGAGAAGAAAGGAGCCATCTAGAAAGAATACAAAGAGCCTCTATTGTCCATCCGTACAAGTGGAAAGGAACTTGCCAATGTTGTGGCAATCATTGAGGAATCTTATTCCTTCCCATCATTGGCAAAATCATTGCTGCAACATCTTGACCAGGATCTCCTGCCAGAGAATCAGTGCAGTTCCAGAAAGGATCAAAGAACCACTGATACAGTGTTTATTGTTAGACAGCTCCAGGAAAAATGCCAAGAACAGAACATTGATCTCTATGTTATCGACCTGACCAAGGGCATTAACACAGTCAGCCATG
Source organism: Carcharhinus amblyrhynchos (assembly GCF_965287045.1). Lineage (NCBI taxonomy): Eukaryota > Metazoa > Chordata > Chondrichthyes > Carcharhiniformes > Carcharhinidae > Carcharhinus > Carcharhinus amblyrhynchos. Next base: position 101,880,382 of record NC_137329.1, read on the forward strand.
AGGACTTTCGTGGGTAATAGAGAAATTTGGCTGCCTTGAGAAATATATCACAATGGTTCGACAGTTCCATGATAGCATGGTCACACGTGTACTGGATGATGGTAAGTCTTCTAACCCATCCCCAGTCACTAATGGAATTAAACAGCACTGTGTACTCAAGTAATCCTCTCCAGCATGTTTTTCTCTGTCATGCTCTCCAATGCCTGCCATGATGGTGATCCTGGCATCAAAATCAGATATTACATGGATATGGGTAGCAACTGCTCATCTGAGATGGCTCCAGACAAAGGCTAAGTTCTCTATTAGCATATTTCCTCTTTACCAATGACTGCGTACTTGCTCTCAGTTTAGAACTGGACATGCAGCGTAGCATGGTCATGTTCTCCAATACTCGTGCCAACTTCGGCCTTACGATCAGCATGAAGAAAGCTGAAGGAAATCCCTATCATGAGCCCAAGCTTTCAGCCTGTGACCAGACCTGTCAGCAGTGGTAAGTTCACTTGTCTCAGTGGTACATTCTCTTGACCTCTCTCTTGACAATGGCTTGCATACACGAATCACCAAAGCAAATATATCAGACTTCGAACATTAGTCTGGGATCAAAGAGGCGTAAGTCTGCCAAACAAAATCAAAGTTTATGCAGCAATAATCCTGCCCACTTCATTCTATGGACTGTGTATTAGCGTCATGCCAAGAAGCCCGACCATTTGCACTTGAGTTGCATTCAGGAGTCCTGAAAATCAGAGGACAGAACTTAAACCCAACACAAGTGCTCAACCCAGCCTACTTGCCAAGTATCACACCATATTGAGACAATGAGAATTAAGTTGGACTGGCCATGTAGCCAGAATGTTTGATACTCACTTACCAAAGCAAATTTTCCTCGGAGTTTCCACCCACGCTCATCCCAAAACCAGAAAATCCTGCCTGAGGGCAACTGACCTTTGCACCCCTATGCTTCCCCTCCCTCCCCGCACCCACTACGATTCCTGTGGTGGGCAGGATGGGAAAATTTCCCTCCCCCCTTGAGTTTGGGGTGTGCTCTCATGGTGATCAAAGGAAGTGCTACACTGACCCTCGAAAAGCTTTACTTGGGAGGTTTGATGCTGACTTCAAATCCAGAGAAGTTTACCAAGGATTGCTGCACCTGGCATAATCAAATTAAAAGACAGTGTGGCCACCTTCATAAGCAAAATGCACATCAGAGGCAGAGAGAAAACCCAAGGAGAGGACACCCCAAACTAGCAACTTGTCTAAAATTCAATTGTATGTAGTTATCCGGTACTTTTGCAGCTAAACCTTCTTGAAGAACACGGTCACCTTCATCTCAGCAAGATGGCACAGTGGTTAGAACTGTTGCCTCACGGTGCCAGGGATCTGGGTTCAATTCCTGCCTTGGATAACTGTCTGTGTGAAGTTTGCACATACTCCCTGTGTCTGTGTGGGTTTCCGCTGGGTGCTCTGGTTTCCTCCCACAGTCTAAAGATGTGCAGGTTAAGTGGATTGCCCATGATCAGTGTGCAGGGTTATGGGGTTAGAGAGCAGGGTAGGGGCCTCAGTCAGATACTCTGTCAGAGAGTCGGTGCAGGCTCGATGGTCCAAATGGCCTCCTTCTGCACTTGTAGGGATTCTATTTCAAAGGACAAACAAACTGAACAGGTGCAGAACAGGTGCTTTCAAGCAGTTAAATTTGCTCAAGGAGCTAGTGGTTAGGGTCTGGAAGTGCTGCCTGAGAGAGTGGTGGAGGCAGATTCAATTGAAGCTTTCAAAAGGGAGTTAGATTGTTATCCAAAAAGTGTGCAGGGTTATGGGGAGAAGGTGGGGGAGTGGGACTGGGTGAATTGCTCATTCGGATGTCTGGTGCAAACACAGTGCATCAAATGGCCTCCTTCTGCATTATAACAATTCTGTGATTCTGAGCTGAACAACCAACCTTTCCCATTGATCCCATGGGCTGCTTTCCTGAGGAGGGGAACACAACACGGTGGCACAATGTTTAACACTGCTGCCTCACAGCACCAGGGATCTGGGTTCGATTCCCATCCTGGGTCACTGTGAGGAGTTTGCATGTTCTCCGCGCATCTGCATGTGGTTACTCCGGGTGCTCCAGTTTCCTCCGACAATCCGAAAGACATGCTGGTTAGATGCATTGGACGTGCTAAATTCTCCCTCAGTGTACCCGAACAGGCGGTAGAGTGTGGCCACTCGGGGATTTTCACAGTAACTTCATAGCTGTGTTAATGTCAGCCTACATGTGACTAATAAATAAACTTTAAACTTAAACTTTAACCTCTTTTAATGTGCAACCAGTTACTGGTGGAAGGAGAAAGACTGTGACACCGACTTCATATGGGGCTAGTTATTAATATGTTCCTAGTTTCTGGCAAGCTGATATAGTGGTACGTATCTGTTCATTCACCAGCTTAGACAGAATAGATGTTCATTTGCACAGTAGCAGTTCCTTTTGAGGAAACAAAAGAATTTTGTTTAAAATACCCTGTGGACTTGTTCTGGTAAAATTGTGGATATTTGAAATGTTGGAGCAAAATTGTAATTAAACTTGTTTCATCAACGTCCTATCATTGAACTAAATAGAAACAGCAATAAAAGTACCTTGATCAACTAGGTTTTAAATTGCAGTTATATAACTTGGAGAAAATCTACTGTCTTACATTTCAAAAAATCACTAAATTGACTTTTCCTCAGAGTTATAGTTAAGTTAATATATCAGTGTCACAAATAGGCTTCCATTAACACCACAATGAAGTTATTGTGAAAATCCCCTAGTCGCCGCATTCCAGCACCTGTTCAGGTAAACTGAGGGAGAATTTTAACATAGCCAATGCAGGTTTTTTGGATTGTGCGAGGAAACCAGAGCATCCGGAGGAAACCCACTCAGACACAAGGAGAATGTGCAGACTCCGCACAGACAGTGATCCAAGCAGGGAATTGAACCTGGGTCCCTGGCGCTGAGAAGCAGCAACCACTGTGCCACTACAGATATAAGGTGGGTGTTACACATGCTTGTCCCTAACTATTCAGCAAGTTGCCTACCCATGTCTCTGTAAACCATATTAATTATGCCACAGTTTGATTCTAGATGAGGCTTTTATTATGTGAGAACCTTTACTTTGTTTAAAGTGGCAGCAAAGTATTTCCAGCATTTAGTCTTTTTGAAATTGTGTCAGGTCTTTGAAACGAAAGGAGCAATCACCCACTGTATTTCAGCAAGATTCAGAAAGTTATACCGGATATCAGATAATGGTATACATTTTAAACTATAAAGCTGAACCTTTGCTGGCCATACTGCAAATAATTTCACTGTACCAGCACTGTTCGAAGCATTGTGATAGCGAACTCACGGACTGCACCAAGACTGCCTGTATATTTACAAAAGCATGAGGCAAATTAACCAAAGTGGGCAACTCAAAATTTAAACAACAGTGTACATAAATTATTATATATTGCTGCCTCCTCTTCCTTTGACCCCTCCCGCATTCCCACTATCTCCAACACTCCCAATCAGTATTTTATCAGGTTTCCTTTCTTGGTCATCATGCTATGAATGCCAACACTTTCCAGGAGGCCATGCCTCCCATTTAATTATCTGATCACATCTTGAAAACAGCTCCTGATCATCCATTAACTTTTAAGATTTTATCACTCTGATTTCTATTTTACCTGTTTATCATTAAACTTCCTGTGTGGATGGAGGGTGATTGAGGGAAGCAAACAAGATCTTTGGCATTTGTACTTTAGTACTGTCATCACTGACGGACAGGGGCATCATCGCTCCTTTCTCTGTCTCCAATTCAAAGTGAAACAAATCGCTTCTAGAATAAGCTCCATCCTGTGGCCCAACAAAGAACTGACAAAACTCTGGCTGTTAAGTAGGATGAGCAAATCTGATTATGCATTTACTGCTGTGTGGCAATTTTAGAAAGCTGCTTTGATAGTTAAAGTAATTAACATTACTAATAGCTTTTACCAGATTTCTCTCTTCGCCTGGTTGTTTCCATCAGTCCAATGAATTGTCTTTGCTTGGTAGTGGTTAGCAGTGCTGCCTCAGAGCGCCAGGGACCCGGGTTCAATTCTGGCCTTGGATCACCATCTGTGCAGAGTTTGCACATTCTCCCCGTGTCGGCGTGGGTTTCCTCCGGGTGCTCCGGTTTCCTCCCGCACTCCAAAGATGTGCGGGTTAGGTAGATTGGACAAGTTAAATTGACCCTAATGTCTGGGGATTAGCAGGGTAAATATGTGGGGTTACGGGAATAGGGCCTGGGTGGGATTGTGGTCAGTGCAGACTCGACGGGACGAATTGCCTCCATTTGCATTGTAGGAACTCTATGATTCGATGGCCATTCCGCCCCCACTGCCCAAAGATCTATGCTTCAGATAACAGCCGCAAATAATTTTGAAAATGGAAGAAGATTTTTAACTGGTTTGGTGGCAGCTATGTGATTGGACCGAAAATAGCAGGTACGCCTTTGACCAGGCAGTGCAGATCTCTCAGAAACGGTAGAAAATCCATCCAAACAAAAACGAGGAGAAAAAAAGACATATTGCAAATAATGGCAGCTGAAGCATCCAAAGCCTTTGTTCATTCAGTTCTTCCTAAGATGTGACACTTTTATGTGACTGGCAGCCCTGATCCATTCACCGCTGAAATAAACATGTGGCATATCATTGTGCATGATTGTGCATGGGAAAGTATTTTAAACTAGAACATTCCAGATTTCTTCCTCCCAAGTTTGACAAGGAGGGGTGCTTTCCTAGGCAGTAGTTTGCTCTAGTACCCAACAATAAGTATCACCCCAGAAAGGTTTCACAGGATTCATTATCCCAAAGGCATTTTTACATGTTATTGAGTCCATGCACCAGTTGCGATGGAACATGAACAGAATCATGAACTATAGATAAGAAAGTCTGCAAATATTCATTACACATTGGCTCTAAGTCAGAAGGGTTGGGCTTTAGCCTGATATATTGGGCGGGATTTTTCTTTCCCTCTGTGGTGTGTTTTGCGACAACAGGATGCAGTGAGCCACTTGTTGGTGGTGGGATCCTATTGTCTAATCATTGCCGATAGGGTTTCCTGTTGTAGGGAGCCTAAATTCTCATTGCTGCTAATGTCAGCGAGATTTTGGCCACAGAGTATTAAACAAGAGGAAAATACTGGGAAACCAAAATAAAACCAAGAATGCTGGAAGTACTCAGCAGGTCAGGCAGCACCTGTGGAGAGAGACGTTTCAGGTTATGATCTTTCATCAATACAGCGGATGAAATTGGCCATAAGTGGTGGCAGGAAAGAAACTGGTCATAAATTGTTGGCTTGTTTTACACCAATGAGAAAGAAAATTGAACACAGCGCAATGCAGGCTGTTGATTCACTTCCACTCTGATTTATAGCCCTGGAATGGTATTTTTCACTTTGGGAAACAGGTGCCAGGAGTGATTCCAGGACCTTAAATCCACCCCCTCCCCCCTCCCCCCAGCCATTCTGTGGGGTTTTGATTGGGGCGACTCCGTCATTAGCAGTGAGACAGCTACCCAGTCCAGTTAAGGATGGAAGGCGGGATCTGAAAGCTGGGGGATCAATCAGAGGCCGTCCAGATTCAGAGCTGCAGCCAGATGTAATGAGTGTCACGTGAAAAGTGAACAGAAGAAAACAAATTTATTTCATGACCACAGGACATTTCAAAGTACTTTGCAGGCAATGCAATACTTCTGAAGTGTGGTCACTGTGTAATTTGGGGAATATAGCAACCAATCTGCACACAGCAAACTCCCATACCTGGAAGCTTATGACTCACTGTAATGAGTGCTGCCAATGGAGCCATGGCTGACACTTTAACCTCATGAAGGTGTCAGCCACTTGCTTAAACACTTCATTCAAAAATAGAAAAAGCTACCAGACCACCACTGTACAGAGACTGTGAAATGTCTCTACTAGGATGGTCTTTGGTCGCATTCCCAACCAGGAAGGAAGGACTGTAGACCCACCAGGGGCGCTGGAATATCGGCCGATCACTGGGTCCTCCTTTTAGACAGTTGAACTGCCCCCCAGTCACGCGATGAAATGGATAACTGATTTGAAAGTCCCAGTCAGCCTCCATGACCTGCTATGAATGAGCCAAATTGGCTAGTCACCCTGTGGGAAAGGCAACCCTGCCAGCCCCAACCCTGCCAGCCCCAACCCTGCCAACCCCACCCCTGCGAACCTCAACCCTGCCAGCCCCAACCCTGCCAGCCCCAAACCTGCCAGAACCAGGAATGGAGTTGGAAATCGGTCAGAGCTGGTACTTCCAAATCTCATCCACCTCTACTTCCAAGCTTGGCAGGGTCTCAAAACCCTACCTCTGGGGTTGACCAATTTCACTCACATCATGCGCAATGGTGTAGGAAGATTGGCCGTGTGTGTTTTTCAATGTATCTGACGCATAGATAGTTTTACACCAATGCAATTCAAGAATAATTGTATTTCTACATCATATTGAATTTCTGTGTTCTGCATTTTGTTTTATAGAAAGGTATAATGATACTGAAGCTAATCATCTCAAACCAGTACTGACAGATTCAGAAAATGTTGCTACCTGTGTATCATTTTTCAGCCAGGCAATTGACATCCAAATGTTTTAATGTGAGCATATAGCATAGGGAACTTTCTAACTATTGCATGACATCAAACTATAGTTATACCGCAAATGGCATATAGCCTAAACAATAGCAGTCAACCTCATCGGGATGGGTCCACACTTGTTTGCCGAATTAGATTTGGGAGACTTCATATTCAAATTTTACCTGCATGAATACAAAAATTGCAATATGTGTCAAGTCTATGTCCAAGTATTTAGTTCTATTCTTCCAGTTTCTATTCAGGCTGGTTGTTGACTTATCAAAAGTAAATTAGGTAAATACTTGAAAGGAAATAAAAATTGCAGTGATACGGAAAGGGGCAGGGAGTAAGGCCAGCTTGTTTACTCTTGCAGAGAGCCAGCACAAGGGTGAGGAGCTGAATGACCTCCTCCTTTGCAGGTTAGGTTGATTGGCTAAATTGCCACTTAGTGTCACGGGGGCTAGCAGGGTAAATACAATACAGGGATTGGGCTGAGTGGGATTGTTGTCAGTGCAGGCTCAAAGAACAGAGAACAAAGAAAATTACAGCATAGGAACAGGTCCTTTAGTCCTCCAAGCCTGCACCGACCATGCTGCCCGACTGAACTAAAATCCCCCACCCTTCCAGGGACCATATCCTTCCGTTAATGGCTCGATGGGCCATATGGCCTCCTTCTGCAGAAGGATTCTACAACTGTTCCCTGATTCAATGATCATCTCTACTCTCACATATATGGATTAACTGTTGGTGTGTTTTCAGGCACAGATTTAGATTGCTGCTTCTATTTCACTATCAGGCATCTAAATATTAACGTGTGCAAAAGAAGATTATGTATTGCTTTGTCTGGCTATGTTAAAATTTTCCCAACAATCAAAACAAGTAATTTTTTGAACTAAGCTGGCGAGAGCTAAGTACTGGTATTAATGAGATTCTTTACTCCCCTTTGATTCTAATTATGATTTCAACTTTACATCATCGAAAAGAACCGCAGGCTTCACTCAGTTGGCAGTAATAGGATTAAAACACTGGTAATAAACTGAAGACTTGGAGAGAGAAGGTACTTAAGCTGCCACCTGCTACACTGAGTAATACTGTTTCAGAAAGTTGTTGGGTTTAATAAGATCAGTAATGTCAGAAGGTAAAATGTACTCGGACTCTTAAAACTCCATGAAAATACAAGTGGAACATTTTAAATTTACTCAAACACTTCAGATCATCTGCTGGAATTATTCTACCCTTACGTTGCTCCAGTGTGTTAAAAAGAAAACATTTTCATTTTTATACCATGCACAGAAGAACAAAGTTCAATATCAGTACTGTTGCAAAGCTGGACAGCTAAACTCACAATTTCTCACAAACTACTTTTAAATACATATAACTTTTATATTAACAGCCTTGCACTTGCTATAAATGTATTGTCAACATTTCATGGTTAATGTAGTGATTTGTTTACTGAGCGTTCCTAAATAGTATCAAAATTATTGTGTTCATGTGACCATGATATTCTTCTGCCATCTTTGAAAGTTAACACACAAGGCTCTGCATTTGCTCTGACAGTGTCTATCTGAAATAGTAGGCCATTAACATGGCATAGGGCTGCTATTAGAGTCAATGATGAAATGTCCATCCCTGCTCCAATGTCTCCCCTATATAGGACCTTCAAATTGCTATCCAAGGATCTAATGGAAAAAAGAGACAACTTAGCTTCTTAGTCTCCTTGGTTGTTCTGTCTGAGTAATTATGTTTTAGGAAGTTGCTGGACTTTACAAGGTCAATAATACCAGGAGGTAAAATGCATTTGGATCTTTCAAAGACCCTGGGTGAAATTTTGTGGACTCGCTCGAGCAAGACTGGAAATTCCTGCCCGAGGTCAATGGACATTTCTGTGTGCCCTGCATGGTTTACTTAAATCTCTTTCAGCTCCTGAAAGCACAGGAGAATATGGCTTGCTTCCCATGACCATTCAATGACACAGCATCTTCTTAAGGATGATCACTCGATTTTTTTTAAGGTTTCATTTGGCAACTTACAAATAAAGATACAACAATAACATTATTATGTCGTTAGACATTATGGTTAAATTGGACTTCTGTATTTTTTCAAAGTTTATTTATTAGTGTTACATGTAGGCCCACATTAACACTGCAATGAAGTTACTGTGAAAATCCCCTAGTTGCCACACTCCGGCGCCTGTTCGGGTACACTGAGGGAGAATTTAGCACGGCCAATGCACCTAACCAGCACGTCTTTTGGACTGTGGGAGGAAACTGGAGCCCCTGGAGGAAACCCACACAGACATGGGGAGAACATGCAGATCCCACACAGACAGTGAATTAAACCCAGATCCCTGGCACTGTGAGACAACAATGCTGACAACTGTGCCATCTTGTTGCCTGCATGCAATTCTGCTAATGCAATGGTGCGAGGTGTCAACAATCTCTATACCCATTTTAGTTAAAATCAGCTCAATATTCTATTGAAGCCACATTTATTTTAGAAACTATAGTTACTTAGACCCTTTTTTTTAAATTAGTGTTAGTACACTTCATATGAACAGTTTTTATTTCATTTCATCGTGGAACTTTTTAAAAAATCATTAAAACCTTATTGAATCACTTCAGTTTCATGTTTTCATAATTCATAATGTCTACATAGCTGCGGGACATTACAGAACCGGCAGAAAAAGGTGAGTAAATTAGGAGTTACACCAAAACAAGGTTAAAATGTCCTCCTACTGGCACTTAACCAGAATTTGCAATCCTTCTAATGACACTAAAGAGCTGAGCTACAAAGATTCCATTCCTGTGGCAGTAAAAGACAGAAGAAGGGAATTATACAGTTTATGGCTTGATGTTGATTGAGCAAGTGAAGGACACATATAATTGCTCAGTGATCCCAACAACAATGTGCTCTGACCATTGTGACATTAGGGGAATGTTAATAAGCCCAGGTAATCCTTTCTGCACCATGAAAATGGTCAAATTATGCCACACATATTGTGCCGTCATGTCCTTGAGGTTACCCTGTACAGGCAGATTATTCCTTCGCCATTCAAATGCCAATTAATTATCAAAATAATTCTAAATTTTCTTGTTTTATTGTTGTTTTGAATGCATTCTAGGCACTGAATTTAGTGTTTTGCCACTGAAGCTGGGATTAGCCAGGGTAGCACTACACTGATGAAATCCATTGGGAAGGATTAGCTTCCTAAGTGAAGACTGTTGAATTTGTCAGACACATCCCAGATGAAGTTTAAAGCAGAGAAGTGTGAAGTGATACATTTTGGTAAGAAAGTTGAGGAGAGGCAATGTGAGCACATCAGAACATAGGAACTAGGAGCAGTGTTAGGCCATTCAGTTCTTCAAGACTTCTCGACCATTCAATAACAACATGGTTGATCTCCACTCTCCTGCCTGTCAATCATAACCCCCGAGACCCTTATCAATCAAAATCTGTCCAACTCAGTCTTGAATACATTAAATAACCCAGCCTCCACTGTTCTTCATGTAAAAGTCCAGAAGTCGGGGTCATTGTTTGAGGATAAGGGATAAACCTTTTTTAACTGGGGCGAAGAGAAATCTCTTCACCCAGAGAGTGGTGACTTTGTAGAATTCATTACCACAGAAAGTAGTTGAGGCCAAAACCTTGTCTGATTTCAAGGAAAAATTAGATATAGCTCTTGGGCAAAAGGGATCAAGAGAGATGATGGCAAGGGGGGTATCAGAAAACTTTATGTATCAGTCACAAGTAAGGCTTACATTAACACTACAATGAAGTTAATGTGAAATTCACCTTGTCACCACATTCCCGCACCTGTTCAGGTCAATGCACCTAACCAGCTCGTCTTAGGACTGTGGGAGGGAACCAGAGCACCCGGAGGAAAACCACGCAAACGTGGAGAGAATAGGCAAACTCCGCACAGACAGTAATCCAAGCCAGGAGTTGAACCCGGGTTCCTGCTGCTGTGAGGCAGCAGTGCTAACCACTGTGCCACCATGCAGCTCAAAGGGTACTGAATTTGATGATCAACCATGATCAAAATGAATGGCAGAGCAGGCTCGAAGGGCAGAATAGCCTACTCCTGCTTCTAGATTCTATGAACGGGATTTTCCAGCCATGCTATCCCGGAAACCGGACAATCCCACCCAAGATCAATGGACCTTTCCGTGGTCTGCCCCTTGCCTGCTACTATTCCAGTGGCAGGCAGAATGGGAAAATTGACCCCTAGGTTTCTGTGCTTAAGATAAACACTAACGACCATCTGAGAGAAAAAACTCCAGATGTGAAACATTGGCTCTATTCTCTCTCCGCAGATGCTGTCAGACCTGTTGAAATTTTCCAGCATTTTCTCAGATAGTTGATGTGTAGGTTTTAATTTTCCAAATTCCCTAGATTTGGGGATAGTTCCATCAGGTTGAAAAATTGGAAATGTAAGTCCTTTATTCAAAAAGCAAGGGAGACAGGAAAATATAGGCCCCATTAGCTTAATGTCTGGCAGAAGGGAAATTTGAGAAGCTATTATTAAAGATGTTATAGCAGGGCACTTAGATAAATTCAAGACGCATTCAATATGGTTTTATGAGAGGGAAATCATGATTAACTAATTTATTGGAATTCTTTGTAAAATTAACATATGATGTGGGTAAAGGGGAACTGGTGGATGTACTGTACTTAGATTTCCAGAAGCCATTTGATAAAATGCCACATCAAAAGTTATTGTGGAAAATAAAAGCTCATGGTGTGGTGGAATAACAAGTATAGAAAATTGGCTAGCTAACAGGAAACAGAGAACAGGTATGAATTGGTCATTTGGTTGACTGGATAATAAGTAGTGTTCCACATGGACCTCAACTTTTTACAATTTATGTAAATAACTTGGGTGAAGGGACCAAAGGCATGGTTGTGAAGTTTGATGACAGCACAGTGATAGGTAGGAAAGTAAATTGTGAAGAGGATATAAGGAGATTACAAAGAGACATAGATAGGTTAAGAGAGTAGATAAAGAACTGGCAAATGGGGTATAATGTGGGAAGAATTGAAATTGTCCATTTTGGTAGGAAGAATAAAAAAACACATTACCTAAGTGGTAAGAGATTGCAGAGCTTCAAGTTGCAGAGGGATCTGGGTGCCCTGGCGCATGAATCACAAAAGGAACTCAGGTACAGCAAGTAAAGCTAATAGAATGTTATCAATAATTGTGAAAAGAATACAAATGTAAAGAGAATATGCTTCCATTATACAGATCATTGGTAAGGCCATGGGCAGAATCTTCCAGCTGTTCACACCAGTAGGATTTTTTGGTCCCACAGCAGTGAATGGAAAGTTGGCTGAGCGCCAAATTCTCCATCCTCGCTTGCAGCAGCAGCAGGCATGAACGGCCAGTATGACCATGTCCCAGATTTTTAGTACTGTGTACAATATTGCCCTCCGTATTAAAGGACATAATTCATTGAAGCAGTCCAAAGAAGGTTTACTAGACTAGTAACTGGTCAGGGAGGGTTGGCTTACGAGGATGGGTTGGACTGAATAAGGTTGTATCCATGGGAGTTCAGAAGAGTAAGAGGTGACTTGATTAAAACGTGTAAGATTCTAAGGGATCTTGACAGGGTGGATGTGGAGAGGATAATTCTTCTTGTGGAAGAGTCTAAAACTAGGGGTCAATATCTAAAAATAAGCAGTCACCCATTTACTGAGAGAATGTTTTCTCTCGAGCGACATGAGCCTTTGGAACTCTCTTCCATATAAAGTGGTAGAAGCAGGATCTTTGAATACTTTTAGGGCTGAGTTAGCTAGATTCTTGATAAGCAGGGAACGGAAGCTTTGAAGTTTAATTAGTACTGTCACAAGTAGGCCTACGTTAACACTGCAATGAGGTCACTGTGAAAATCTCCCACTCCAGTGCCTGTTCAAATACATTGAGGGAGAATTTAGCATGGCCAATGAACTTAACCAGTATATCTTTCAGACTGTGGGAGGAAATCGGAGCACCCGGAGCAAACTCACGCAGACACGGGAAGAACATGCAGACTTCGCACAGACACTGACCCAAACCAGGAACTGAACCCAGGTCCCAGGTGCTGTGAGACAGCAGTGCTAACCACTGTACTACTGTAAGCATTTGCAATGGGAGATAGGAATGTGGAGTTGAAGCTACAATCAGGTCAGCCATTATCGTATTGGATAGCAGCGCAGACTCGAGGGGCTGAGTGGCCTATCCCTGCTCCTAATTTGTATATGCGTTCATATGTAAATCCCAGTCCATTAAGATAATTACATGAAGGTTTGCAGTTCAGATGAGAGATATTATTTTCTAGAGATAGGGACACTGGATCTGATGCAATTTGAAATGTTGAGAAAATAATAATAAACAATCTTATCTTGCTTGTTGGGGATAATATAGCCGTCCTTTAACATGGTTTCAACTCTATTGATGTGATATTTATGCAGGTGAGGCTGAGGGTAACCTAAAAATGCATTAGTTGGGAGAAGACTGGAATCAGTACTGACTCATCTTTTTTTATTCACATGAGACATGGGTGTCGCTGGCTGGCCAGCATTTATTTCCCATCCGTAGTTGCCCTTGAAACTGAGTGGCTTGCTGGGCCATTTCAGAGGGCAGTTGAGAATCAACAACACTACTGTGGCTCTGAAGTCATATGTAGACCAGACTAGGTCAGGACATCAATGAACCAGATGGGTTTTTACAACAATGATTTCATGGTCATCAGCAGATTCTTAATTCCAGATACTTTCTCTTGAATTCAAATTCCACCATCTGCTGTGGTCGGATTTGAAGCTGGGTCCCCAGAATATTAGCTGAGTTTCTGGATTCAGAATATAGATTAACGCCACTAGACCGCCACCTCCCCTAATCTGTTCTGGATACAGTAAGGATTGGCCTATTGATGCCAATATCCCTCCAAAAAGAACAGGGAGCTGAGGAGAGATGTTCTGAAGAACAGACTGAACAGAAGCTGGCCTTGACAGAACAGTGACAAACAGTAGAGAGTGTTGCGGTTAGAATTGCCACGTTTCAATGTCAGCAGTGGCAAATAAGTAATTTGTTGTTGGTGATGAAATATACCTGTGAAGTTTGACCTGGTCCTGTCTTCCTTTCAACAACATGTATTAATTTCAGAAATCCATGAAGATGCATGTGATATATGGATTTTTAAAAGGTTTCATCATTACATTCGAGCAAGCACATGTGTACGTGGATATTTTGCAGATCGTTGTGCTGACCTTGCTGGATAATTTACAATGTCAATCCCCAAACTTGGCCGGAATTCTCCAATGTTGCAGGCCCCGTTACCGCTACCAGCAAAAACGGAGAATTTGGTGCTCGGCCAAATTTCCATTCACAGCAACGGGATTGGAGAACCCCAGCTGCAGGCCGGGTCGGAGAATCCAGCCCATTGCATTTCTTCCTCAGTAGGAAGCCGGAATGTAGAGTTGAAGCACAATCAGGTCAGCCATGATCATATTGAATAGCAGAGCAGGCTCGAGGGGCTGAGTGGCCTATCCACTCAGTATTATCAAACCTTCAATATTCGCACACTATTGCACTATAGAATTTTGGCAAGAAAGGCCATAACATTTCAGCAATTGTTTTGTTAATAAATCCCTTCATGTTGTAGTAAAATAAACCCATTACAACTACAATTACTCTTGTAGGTGTAATGCTATTAATTACGTGATGTAGAAGTTTTCATATTAATCTCTGGATTCTGGAAAGTCCTGGGACTTCCCTCTGCCTGCGCATGTGCCCCAGATCAGAACCTCATCCTACTTTCAAACAAAGTTAGACAAATTTCAGGGAGAGGCTCCTTCGCATAGCTGGGGAAAGGCAACCAGTATCGCAGTGGTGCACCAGAAGCAACAGCCATAGTGCGAGCCCGCCCACTGGAGGAACAGAGCCCTCTACAGGCCCAAATGGGTTGAGTTTTTTTTCCCACTCTTCCCAGGCCATGGTTGAGCTACTCCAACTAAAAGGGACACTCTAGTGAAGGCCTGGTGGAGTCCAGAAGACCGCAAAGGCATTCATTGACTCAAGCTTCACTGGGATCTTTTGACGACATAAAGGGAGGGTTTTTTTCTGGAGAAACCCTGAAAATCCCCTCAGCACATCCTTTTGATGTGGGGTATGCAGAAGATTTGCCCGTGACCTCTCTTACCAGAATTCAATAGTCGACTCCTGATAGTGTGGAATGTGGTTGTTCAGGGTACCGCAATTTTCGAGCTCAACCATTCCCCCACCCCCACCTTCTCCGAGTAAATGTGACATGCCTTGCCCAGTTGCAGGAAGCTAACTTTTGAAAAGAGCTACACTGAAGCAGCTGAATACTAGATTAATATTCATTTCATTTTTTGATGTTTCTTTTTGACCATCAATGTGGAAAGTATCAATATTAGACCGCCAACCAGTTTTCAATGTCAGTATTAAGAAATTCTGAATCAGGATAATACAGTCCAGATACATTGGACTAGAAATTCCCCTGATTCAAAGGATGCACCCAATTGTTCAGATTGAAGTGGGTAAGACACAAAATTGATGCACCCACCACTTCAGTGTGATTTCAGTTCAGGAGTCAGGATCTCCACTGCTGGACTTCTCTTTGGAGTGTTACCAGTAGGATTTATAGTAAGTAGCCCTGGCAACATTTGTCCCAAGTGCACAATACAGGCAACTTGTTTTTCCATAAAATTAAATTATATATCAAAGTGCACTGCACCACTTAATTTTCATAGAATCCCTACAATGCAAAAGGAGGTGACTCGGCCCATAGAGTCTGCACTAACCACAATCCCACCCAGGCCCTATTCCCATGATCTCACATGTTTACCCTGCTAATCCCCTGACACTAGGGTCAATTTAACACAGCCAATCAACCTAACCAAACCTTTGATAATCCCCAAACTTATGTAGAATTGTCCCAGACATCCCTGGCTGGATCTTACCAGCTGTGAAGAGGCAGCTTTCGTGACAGGGCAGTGGGAATTTCTGAGAATGAGCATTAGGTTGCCCACCTGATGCATTCCCCCCTCTGACAAATCTTGCCTGAGGTGAGCACGCAACAGAAGCATCTACCCAACTGACAGCCTGAGGGTATCCGAATAATGCCAGTACTGGACCAATTAGTGCCAGATTCAAGTGCACAGGGGATCTTACCTGCAGCAAACCTAGCAGATGCCTGGAGTCAGCCTCCCAGTGGCAGGCTAGGGAGACTACTGAGTCCTCCTGTATTTATATCCCCCAGGGCAGCTGCTGCCAAAGGACAGTAGGATCCTTTCTACAATGATGGCCTGGCACTTCAGGTCACAAGTCATTTTAGATAATGTACAAATTACCCAGACAATGCCTCCATCTTGTCTGCCACATGGTACGCATTTCGCTCAGTAGGAGTGCAGATAGGACAAGGTGACAGGCCTTCTCATTGGCTTTGCTGGTTGCCTCTCTTGTCCACAATGCTTAATTGGATGGTGCTCCCAGGAGCAACTCCTTAAGTGGCTGCTTCCAGTAACTTGATGCAGGCTGACAGCCAGGAACAAGCAATGGGATTGAACCTGCTTTTGGTCTCAATCTCTAAAAAGTGTAAAATTTCAGCCTAGATTCCAGTCACAGGCCATAGTAAAGATCACGTTGTATTGCCTTAGTCTTCATCTGTGACAATTATTTTATTCACCATACTAAATATCAATATTTCACACTGAATTGTAAGTAACTTGGTGCAAGGACCAAGGTTCTATAGGAGCTTCCTTGAGATTGTCCAAACTGCTTTCAGTTGGTATCCTACCAACATCTGAGCGATACAAACTATGAACTCCACTTTTGGATCATAAATCTAGCCCATTCTGAAAGCAGCTACAAAACAAGTTAAAACATTCTTCACAAACTGGGACAAGTAGAGCACTAGGCAACAAAATACTTGAAATGCTTTGAAACTTCAGCGGAATCCTTGTTGCATACAGATTTCTTTTCAGCTCCATATTCTACTTGAATACATAAGACCAGAAGCAGGCCATTTGGCCCCTCTAGCCTGCTTGCTACTCAATTAAAACATGCATCGAATAAGATAACAATCTGTATACCAACTCCATTTATGTGCCTTGGTTCCATATATCTTAATGCCCTTACCCAACACAAATCTATCAGTTATAGTTTTGAAATTAAAAGTGGGTCTTATGTCAACAACTTTTTGAAGGGAATTTCTTTTCAGATTTTTTCTGATTTGCCTCATCCTATTTTTGAACGGAGTGTTTTCTGCATTGCTGAATGGCCTGGCTCTGAGTTTACATGTTATACCACTTTGTTATCCCATCAGAGGAAATAGTTACTCTCTATCTACTCTATTACACTCTCTAATTACCTCAAAGATCTCAATTAGATCAGGTTTCCTCTTCTACACGTAAGAGAATGCAAATCTAATCTGTGTTGATGTCTCAACCTGGAATCACTCTGATGAATCCACACTGCACACCTTCCGATTAGATCAATATATACATTCAGAGGTGCAGTGCCCAGAACTGAATGGAATACTCCAGCAGCAGTATAATTAGAGCTTTTTACAACTGTCACATTATTTCATTCCCTTTGTATTCCAGTCCTTTGCATGCTGAGCAACCATATTTGCTAGTAAACCTCATATATCAAACATTTGCATGTGGACTGTGCCTGTAATTAAGTGATCTGTCCTGCTATTCATCTGAAAATAGTCTTATCTGTGCTTACTTCATGGTTTCATTCGAATTCTCTTAGGAAGCCCTTGAACAATTGAAAATCCCACTCCAAGCTACCTCCTTCAACATGCCACATATTGTTGCATGTGGTGTGGCTTCTTCCCCAGTGGTTTTCTTGGTTTTCCTGACATGGCATCCCCCCCATTCCAATATTTGTAACATCAGACTCTAAAATGTAAGGAGCTGGCTTTTTTCTTTCTTTAGCTCCAGACATTTCAGGCCTTTTTGCAAGCCTGTTAACAGACTAATTGTTAAATGGAGAAGAGCAATGTCTATTAAGTCAGCTCTGATCATGCTGGTAATCACATCATATAAAGGTAATGGAGTTGCTGAATAATCATTGCAATCAACCTTGGGTAGCACAATGTTTAGCACTGCTTTCCTCACAGAACCAGGGACCAGGGTTTGATTCCTGGCTTGGGTCACTATCTGTGCAGAATCTGCATGTTCTCCCTGTGTCTGTGTGGGTTTCCTCCAAGTACTCTGGTTTCATCCAACAGTCTGAAAGATGTGCTGGTTAGGTGCATTGGCCATGCTGAGTTCTCCCTCAGTGTACCCAAACAGGCGCCAGAGTATGGCAACTAGGGGATTTTCACAGCAACTTCATTGTGGTGTTAACGTAAGCCTACTTGTGAAACTAATAAATAAAAAAAAATACATTTGCCCATAACAGACCCAAGTATGACAAGAGAAAAACCTCAGTCATCTATTCCTCCCAAGTCTGCTACACTTACCACCTGTCACATTGCAAAGTATTCAGATGCTGTATCTCAAAGTGATATTTGCAATGTTATGTGTAATGTGCTCCACCCTTTAACTGCAAGAACCTTTTGAGTAGAAAAGGTTCATCTTTCTCCACTCCTTCCCAATCTTCCTGGGCTCCCAACATAGTAAGCTTCCTGCTAGTGGGATGAAAATAGGATGATGCAGATGGAGGGCAAACACAGAGCAAGCCAGAAATTTTTTTTTAACTAAAGCTTTACTTGAACAGGCATGACATTACAACAGAAATTTCTGCTGACATTTGAATTGCTTTTTTGCTGCAATTATTTCCAAATATTTCCAAAACCTCTGAGAATGGCAATCAAAAATTTGAAATTTCTTTATCAGTCTAAAGTTTTAACAGAGTTTCCAAAAACAGAATGAAGTTACTGCTGAATGTGAGCTAATTCAGTGGTAAATGAAATGGCTTGTAAACCAAAGGATTTGGATGTAATTCATACTTTTATCATTCCAGGATTAGGGCAGTTGAAGCACAATAAAGGATCTCGCAATAACAATTTTCAACAAACAAAAGCGTTACCAAGAACCAAACTATGGATCTTACAAAGCTTTACTACCTTAAAAATGTTCTCTGGTATTTGAACTGGTTTCCATGTCTCTACTGGGAAGGAGTCCTGGAATGCACGAGTTGTGGACAAGGCAGGAAGATGCTCCTGAGCATACTGAGCAGCATTGTAGTGTTGCCATGTATTGTCCTGTCCCTCCTGCTGCTGCAGCTGTCTTCTCATCAGCTCTAACCGAAACCCAGTCCGTGACTGCATTCCGATCTTTCCCCCGTTTTCAGAAGCCTTTCAGTTGGAATAGAAATGGAAAAGAGTTTTAACTGCAAATGAATTGTTACATTGAAGGTTCATTACCACTGCACCTCATCAATAATTGATAGGAAGCCCAATTCTTTCAGAGGGCTGCATTCCAGCTGCTGTTTTATCAATGCGAGATGAACGTAAGCAGAACATTATTTTGAAGTAAAATTAGTGATATGTTTACAGAAAGAATGGAAATCAGGTTTCGTTCAACTTTTAACAATCTTTAATCAGCATTATTTATTTACCAGTGTCATAAATAGACTTACATTAATACTGCAATGAAATTACTATGAAAATCCCCAAGTTGCCATACTCCGGCACCCGTTCAAATACACCAAGGGAGAATTTATCATGGCCAATGCACCTAACCAGCACGCCTTTCAAACTGTGTTACCCTGCTAATCACCCTGACATTATAAGACAATTTAGCATGGCCAATCAACCTAACCCACACATTTCTGGACTATGGGAGGAAACCAGAGCACCAAAAGGAAACCCAGGCAGACATACAGAGAAAGTGCAAACTATACACAGATAATCACCCAAGGTTGGATTTGAACCCAAGTCTCTGGTGCTATGAGGCAGCTGTGCTAACTACTATGCCATCGTGCCGGCCAGACCCTTCAGGTTTGTCTGGCTAGTATCAAATATGGCGAGGAGCAAAATGTTGCTCCAAACAAAATGCATTTTTTTGGCCAGAATTTTGTTAAGGAGATGGTGAGCAAAAGTTCGGAAAATTCCTGACTGTACAAACACGCCCCTTTTTGGCAGGCTCCCACCTGCTATAATTTCACTCCAGGGAGGCGGGGCAGAATGAAACCTTCCACCTCCAAAGGCAGAGACCAGCAAGTTACAAGGTCCGTTTCTGATTATTGGGACATCAGCTCAGTTATTATCATGAACGTTAGGCCCTCACAATCCCACCCCTCACCTAACCCCTATGCCTCCAGAACCCTTCATGCCCCATGCATTGTCCTTCACCCATGTAGCCCCCACACACCTTTGAAACTGTGAAGAAAACTGCTCAGCCTACAACTTTGGAGAAATGAAACTCAATCCATTCTAACCATTTCAATGGATACAGTTGACAGATGGCCTCATTATGAGTGCCTCTCTGAGCTCCAAAAATGGTAAATCCACTTATCTCTCAGCAGGCAATATTTAAACAGCTGCTGTGGAAAGTGATAACTTTGTTTGATGAACATACAGTGCGGCGATGGTTGGGGTCCATAAAATGTTATCGCGAAAAAAGCGGGGTCGTGCTAAATCAGGGTTCAAGAAAATCAGCTGACCCAATATTGACCTAACATTTATACAGATAGAGGATTATGGCAGGGGTTTCCAGCAGATTTATTGTAAAAAGGTTGACAAAAAGCCTGGAAATGGAATAGGTACTAAGATCATTGCACTGTCCACTACAAGTACTGCCAAAGCACTCGTTAAACTGTAAAATAAATCTAACTCGCATAGAATTAAATTCTAAAAGCCAAATTAAGAATTTGAGTACATCATTGTTAATGTAAATGATAAACTGAGTAGATTAAAAATACACATTTTTGTCCGTGTGGACATCTTTGTTGGTGTTAATGTAAATCATATATTGAGCAGATTAAAATACATACTTTTGTCCATGTGGATAGTATTGTTGATGTTAATGTAAATGATATGAATAGATTAAAATGTATATTTTTTGAATGTCGACGCTGCAACTGGTGTCAAAGGCTTGTTAAGCAGAAGACCCTTAAAAGAATTCCTCCTGAACAAGGAATCATTCCAGGGGCTAAAACTGAAGGTATTTACCTCCTCCATGTAGAATTTTCCACCACATTTCCCTGATTCCATCTCCCTCACTATAATTACTAATTGGATCTCTGTCCCCCCAGGACATGTGGATCATCTTATGCCAGGTAAAAGCTCACTGTCCAAGTTCTAATAAATGAACAGCCAGCAACACCCCAACTCTCTCCCCATGTAGAAATCAGACCCTAATTCTAGAGTTATTCATCAGCCAGCAACTCCTAATGGAGGTCCATACAAATGGCATCAGCTGGCCAGTCCGTGATACCTATTGCAAGATTCATAGCTGAGCAATGGTCAATCAAGTGAGGTATTCGAAGGTGAGTGACATGAGTAGAGTGTTATTAGCAAGAGGACAACACCCGAAACTAGAACTACAGACCATGACAGGACATTAATTGGGCTTACCATGTTTGCAGTGACTAGATCGTTAGGTTTTTTTATGGTGGATTTGTCAAAAAAGCACATTTGTAAACATCGGTTTGGAGAATCTGGTAGAACTTGGTGTCACACTAGAGCAAAAAAAGGATCCAATGATTCATTGCGTTGTATCCAAATTTGCGCTAAATCGGAGTCCGTAAAATCAGGGTTTCACTGATTTATTGTTTATGCAGGATTAAGTTGTGTTAAGTGGATGATAATTCTAAATCATTTGTAATATGACTGACTGTGATTGATTGGCAGCTTTATGAGATGGTAAGAGGACCAATGTATTTCAAATGGGATGTTGGATGGCTGTTTTATTTTGATTCCCAACTGAAGACTAGTTTTGTTTTCCTGTGGTTCAACTTCTCTGTGATGCTATGAATCATGATTACTAACAGAACCGATCCAGCCCCACCAGAATTGTGGGGAGGGAGGGGGGATTGAAATTCCTACATCCATAACGGAGCCAGCAAAGGTGGGAATGCTTTGTTGGCTACCCACAATCTTACAGCACAAAAAACGCTGGAAACAGGGATGGAGGGGATAATGGTGAAATCCATTTTAAAGGCCTTCCAACTCAACCCCAATTCCTCGAAAATCAAGGCCCAACATCTCTGCTGAAGTCTATAGTCTTTTACACATTCAGCTCAATAAGTGGAATGGATGCTTACTGGGTGACACTTGCTCGGTGTAAAGGCTGGAAGTTGCATGCAGGACAGCAATGTGGAAAACAATGGAACTGATTTTATCACCAGGCACTGTTCTTTCTGACTGTTGTTATCACCCCCACACTTCAACACTGCTGGATCAAGGATTTTATCCCATGGATCTCTAAGGGGAAGCTGTCAGTTGCACCTAGTGTGATCTAAAGGCATTGAATAAGCTCAAATCTTAGTTTGCCCGGACCTTTGTCATTCTGATGCCCATCAAGCAGAGTTCTTGAATTAAAATGCAGGATATGGTTTTCTGTCATTTCCACATCAGTTGCATGGGATTGGATGCTGCCACCTTTTGATGGACATCCTCCCAACGGGGATCATTTTAACCTTCTCATGACTGGTGAGAGAGGGTTGGCAGAAGGGTGGAGGGGAACTGGGTAGAAATTTGAAGGGCAACCATTGAATCTAAGGAAACACATCTTCGATAACTCTGGTGGATTGGGGATTGTCCACTCTACAGAGGCAGGCCAATGATTGTATTATGTTAGTTGGCATTTTGCTCTTTAGGTTTCGATAGCCCTTTAAATTTAATGGGGCAGGCCATGTTTCCCAGACCTGTGAAAGCTGGCAGCTGAAGGAAGGTAGGAGCTGCTAAATCCAGCAGGTAAGTACTTATCCAGAAATAACAACAGAAAATGCCAGAAATAGTGAATCAGATCCCAAGGCATCTTTGTGGAGATTAAACAGAGTTACTGTTTCAGATCTGTGGCCTTACTCCAAAAGTTCTGATGATACTTGGTCGAGGCAGAGAATAAAAAAGCAGGGAACTTAATTTTCCTGTTAAACTGGGTTTTCGATGCCCAAATCAGGCCACCCCGGAAAACTTGTCTTGAGACAGGGCAGCAACAGGGAGCCAACCTACATGCAACTTTCAAACATTCCCTGTCCCTCAGCCTCCAAAGTGGCCTCTGAGGACCTGATTCTGCTCAGAAAGCGCAGGGGTGATTGTAGTAATGGCACAGAAATATTGTGAGATTTTGAAGGCCCTGCTGGGTTCCATACAAAGGTTTTCACTCGTCCAAGAAATTTGGCTTTGTTTAAGCTTAAAATGAAGTCATTAAATTTAATCATCTGAAGTATAATGCTGTCAAAATTGCTTCTTCTGCAAGTGTGATGAATTACAAATGTCACTAGGTTTTAATGGACTCCTTTCTGGTCTCAAAGAAAGGTGATCAGATAAGTAATGAACCTACAAGGCTCATGTCCTCTCTGCTTTGAATTTCACCCTCACTCCAGGATCTCATTATGGCCAGCACAATATTGAAGTTTGCCAGAATTGAACTTCTATTTGGCATCTACAACTTAAGGGTGGCCTGGTGGAACAGTAGTTAGTACTGCTGCCTCACAGCGTCTGGGATCCAGGTTCCATTCACAGCTTGGGTCACTATCTGCATGGAGTCTGCATGTTCTCCCCATGTCTGCATGGGTTTCCTCCGGGTGCGCCGGTTTTACCCCACAGTCCAAAGATGTGTGGGTTAAGGGGGTTGGCCATGCCGAATTGCCTTTAGTGTCAGGGGGACTAGCTAGGATAAATACATGGGGTTATGGGGATAGGGCCTGAGTGGGATTGTTTTCGATGCAGATTCGATAAGCCAAATGGCCTCCTTCTGCATTGTAGGAGTCTATGATTCTAGATTAACTTGCACATCGATTCACATGATGCCAAACTTGATATATGCCTAATGTTTACATAGACCGGCGTAGGGTGCACAATTCCATTCTCTCCTCTGATATTTCACTATCAAAAGCTTGCCACTAATTTTAAGTATTTATTTCAAGTTCTATCTGGCTACAATTTTTAGTCAGACAGAGATACCACTCTTCTGCTACCAGTTGAAATTTTCTTTGCATAAGCATGCTATTCATTTCTCTAAAACACCTTAAAAGTATTTCACATTTGGTGTCTCCCCCAGGACAGGCAAGACTTTTCTTTAATTTAAAAGATTCTCTCTCGAGGATCTGTCAGACTGACTGTCTCCTGTTGTACTTGTGGCTTGAAAGCAATGGAAGCTTTAGTGGGGTGTAGCACACATTGTCCTGCATCGTTTTTCGCCCTGCGTGCACCCTCAGTGTACCCACTGTGGCAGCTTCTGAGCGTTAAATGGGCAGACACTGCATGAAAATAACTGTGTCAGATTTGGTGACACAGACCCTTCATGGCAATCGCCAGGATGCAAACACTCGCACTGTACTGCTGTGTGGCGGAAGAGTGCTCTCCTCTGTTAAACTCTACGGTCAGGAAATTTGTTTCTGAGGAACTCTGAAAAACAGTGTCACATACCGGTGACCTTCTCTGCTCATTAAAACATTCCCAGAGACAGCTCTCTGCATGAGACTATGTAGCTTCAACAAGCCTGAACTAATTTCTGGTTCTTATTTTGATCATGCCGTGGTGAAAATGCTAAGCAGTATTTTTCTTTTGAGACAGAGAAATCTTTCAGCAGCTCAGCATGTCCTGGCACCCTTTTAAACTCCACACACCTACAGATTTGCTCTTTTCAACACTAATTATTTTATTTCTTCTGTTCCATGCAAACTTAATAGGCAGATCTTCACTATTTAACAAATTCAATCCCCTCCAACACAATGACTGCAGCAGACCTCCTCGTGCAGCTGTAGGTAATGAAATTTATATGAGAAAATAATCTGATATGAGGTAAGTATAGGCCTTGATTTTAAAAGAACCAATTTCCTCGGCTCGCTCACTCAAAGTTAAAGGCCACAATACGCTCCTGCTTCTATATAATTGGAATAACATTTGGGTAAAAAGATAAATGGTCCATACAAAGATTTTCTCCCATGGAAGAAATTTGTGCTTGTTTAAGCTCAAAAGAAAGTGGTTGAGTTTATTTATCTGAAGTATAATGTTATCTAAGTTGCTCCTTGTGGAAGGGGTAATGAATTACAGATGTCACTTGGTTTCAATGTACTCCTGATCTCAAAAAACGGCGATCAGATATGCATAGAGCCCACAAGGCTGATTTTTCAATTCTGTTTTTAATTGGGAATGGTGGTGGGGGGTGGGGAGTATGTGTATGCAGGGTTTGGGGGATCCACAAAGGAATAAGGGGGCAGAACCTATCACTTTTCAGCATGTCTGCTATGACTGTCACCATTTTTACACACGGACCACAGAAAGCCTCCTTCCCAGATGTATCTCAGCTTGGTTTGGCTCCTGCTCCAACTAAGACTGCAAAAATCTATAACGGGCTGTGAAGGTAGCCCAGTCCATCACACAAACCAACCTCCCATCCGTTGACTCTGTCTACGTTTCCTGCTGCCTTGGAAATGCAGCCAGCATAATTAAGGACCCCATGCAACCCGGACATTCTCTCTTCCACCTTCTTTCGTTAGGAAAAAGATCCAAAAGTCTGAGGACACGTACCAACTGACTCAAGACCAAATTTTTCCTGCTGCCATCAGACTTTTGAATGGACCTACCATATAAGAACATAAGAACATAAGAAATAGGAGCAGGAGTAGGCCATCTAGCCCTTCCAGCCTGCCCCGCCATTCAATAAGATCATGGCTGATCTGTCGTGGCTCAGTTCCACTTTCCCGCCCTCTCCCCATAACCCTTAATCCCCTCTCTTATCAAGAACCCATCAACCCGCTTCTTAAAAATATTTAGCGAGGCAGCCTCCACCACTTCTTACTCTACTGCCTTTCTGTAACTGTAACACTATATTCTACACTCTCTCCTTTCCTTCTCTCCCATGTATTCTATGAATGGTATGCTTTGTCTATACAGCACACAAGGAACATTACTTTTCATTGCATACCAATACATGTGACAATAATAAAACAAATCAAATCAAATCAAACTGTTATTCCGGATCCACAATCCATCTGTTGCCGTTTTGATTAACTGAGAAAGTCATAATCCCCACCTGAAGCTTCACTAAAGTATGCAACTTAGGGTTTTCTCATACCAATAGGACCCCATTGCTATTTTTATTAAAATTTGAGAGGTCACAGCTCAGTGCTGGGTCATGCCAGACAGAAAAGGCCAGTGCTACTAGGAGAGTTATCCCCATGGTCATTCTCAGATCACAAGTGTTCATCTAGAGAATTGAAGTGGCATTTTTAAGGAAACCGAATCTCTGCATTTTTTTGCACGGAGAACTTTTGGGTTTACTGAATTCAAACATGACTTTGGTCATTGGTTAGCAGCCACAGGTAGGGAAGGAGTAGGAGCATCAGCAACAAGAGGCAGGGAGGAAACCGAAGCACCCAGAGGAAACCCACGCAGACACGGAAAAAATGTGCAGACTCCACACAGACAGTGACCCAAGGTCAGAATTGAACCCGGATCCCTGGTGCTGTGAGGCAGCAGTGCTAACCACTGTGCCACCATGTCTCCCTGATATAGAATGTTCGAGCAAAAGCTGAAGCTCACTAAAACAGTCAGTGCTGCATTGCACTTAATGTGATTATAATCACCAATATTGCATCTTGGCCATTTCTGGTTGCAACTGGAGATAGATGAACCTCAGGCTGCAGTGCATTCTGCAAGTAATAGACACATTGCTTATCAGAGGGTTGTGAATGAAAGTCCCATTCCAGAGACTTGAATACAAAACAGATGCTCAAGTGTAGTACCAAGAGAACAGCAGTGTATCTTTCAGATGGGACATTAAAGCAAAGACACATCTGTTCTCTAAGGTGGGTATGATTGTGAAAACTGGCTTCACATCAAATTTGCTGGCAGCAAAGTTGGCTACACAACCTGCATCACTATACCTTCCGCATTGCAATCCATTGAGATGGAGGCCCTGGCCTGGATTTCCCATTCTGGGGCTAAATCCCACAGTGGGGGCAGGAGGCAGGAATATTTCTCCCCACAAAGCCTAACTGGAAATCATGCTGGGCTCAGTAATTACGCACTTGGGGTTTCCCAACCTTGTTTGCATCAGGACGGACACGGCCATACTTAAAAGGCATCTGGGCAGCTGCTATTTGGTCACCTTCTGAACTGTGGTTCAAGAAATGACTTGGAGATCCCAGGCAGCACCAACTTCCAGATTCAGTGATCCATACTGGAAGGACTGATGAATGAAGTGGAGGACAAGATGGAAAGAGGAAGCCCACCCAACTCACCAACACTGCATGGAAGGTAGTTGCCCAGGTGGTGAGTGGTAACAGAGTACACCAGAAGATCATCCTGTGGTGCAGGGAAAGAACAAATGACCTAATCCAAGCCACCAGGGTAAGTAAATTCTCGAATGCTCAAACTCACCCCATAGAGTGGGAACTGGGACATGGGTCTCAGTGACCAGGCCACCATTTGCGCTGCCCATGTATATAGGACTTCTCAATGAGATGTATTGGTTCTTTATAGCCATACTGCTGCCCATGTAGTCCGCAGGCAGACAGGTAACAGTGGGCCATTGACCCTGCCACACGAGCTCATGTGTGGAAAGGGGCAGAGGGCACAAGAAGGCACAGCTGCACCATTACTTCTTGTGCCTTATCCTTATATCTGCATTGGCTCCCAGCTCTGGAGGGTGCTGCCAAAGAACTCCGGTGGACCAGGTGCATCATTCACCTGGCATACAGTAGCCAAATTCACCAAGTCAACAGGAAAAAATGGTCACCAAGCAGTGTCCCACCCTCCACCTCCCCCCCCCCCCACCCCCCCGCCTCCACTGCTGATGCGGATGTAAGGGTGGAAGGTGTTATGGTGGCACACTGATTTTCTATGCTGCCTCACAGCTCCAGGGACTCAGGTTCGATTCCTGGTTTCTACACGTTCTCCCCATGTCTGTGTGGGTTTCTTCTAGGTGCTCCAGTTTCCTACCACAGATCAAAAGACATGCGGGGTTAGGTGTATTGGCCGTGCTAAATTCTCCCTCAGTGTATCCAAACAGGTGCTGAAGTGTGGCCACAGGGGGATTTTCACAGGGACTTCATTGTAATGCTAATGTAAACCTACCTGTGACTAATAAATTTATAAAAAAAAAGATACAGTGGCAGGCAACAAAAAGTTAAAAGGTTCTGTTTTCACACGTGGTTGCATGGTTGACCTTTCATTATTCAAAGTTGATATACTTTTGTTCAGAGACTACACTTGCACTTGAATGAAATTTGATATGTTTTTGTTGTGATTGTTAACCATTAAGCCTTTATGCTCTCCGCTCTTCTCAGGCGGACAGCCCAGGCTTTATGTTGCCTGGAATCATCTTGTGGAGTTGCCGACGATGGACTGGGGTAGGCAGTAAGTAGTCTCACAACACCATCAGGTGATGAAGAGGCAACATTCTGAAGGCTCGTGCTACCAGATAAAGCTGTTGGACTTTAACCTGATGTTGTGAGACAACTTAGTGTGCCTGAAATCATGCATGCACAGGGAGGCAATGATCTTCTGCACCATGTGCAGGTAGCCACCCAGGCATTCTAATCCTTTGCCTTTCACATACATCAGTTCAAGTGTTTTTGCATTGTCAGGGCTACATGGTGGGGTTCCCTTTCAGTTCTCCAGTTGTGCTAACCTGTAGCTTCGCCCACACACTGATCAACTCCCATCCAGCTTCTTGAATTCTCCACCTCGGTGTCCTGAGCAGCCACGGGGAGAATAAGCTCCGAGAGTCACTCAAACACCATTTACTCTCCTGACATTACCCATGACCCTCCACCCCTGAACATTGACCCTCCCAATGTCACCATGAACTTTCCCACAGTCACCCGTGAACCCCACCCCATCCCCAGACCGGTGTGGAAATTTGCTGGTGGGGAGGGGAATGATTGGAAGGGGGAGGAGGGAATTCCAGAGGGGGAACTCATTTGAATCCAGATGATGGGATGCAAAAAAAAGCTTCCCGATGGGTTTTGGGGGGAATGGTGACCTGCCATGACAGACAGACTGCAAGTCCTGCTGCCCACTCCCACCATCCGGAAATGGGTGTTACCATTCCTATCGGATTGTCTACCCTGCACGACATCTACCCAGCAGACGGGGCCGAGGGCCAGTGGGGTGACAATTCCACCCCTCACGTCTTCAAAATAACCATTAAAGGCAATGACCTCGGCGGAATATTCTATTTTGAATAACCAATTAAACCAAATTAACTAATTAAAAGACAAAATAATAGAGCGGCCCCAAGAGTGCTCAGGGGAATATTAGTGAACCACGCATTAGCAAAGTATGAAGGTAATCACCTGGATACTCCAATGGGCGGAAATGAACAATTAAATCTAGTCGCTTGGACAACGGGAGCCTGGCTGAGAGACCAATTCTCAGATAAGATCTAATCACATTACAATGAAATACACTATGCCACCACCCTGATTGGCGGAACAGTTGCCATGCCACCCCCTTGTGCATTTAAGCATTTGTTTTATCTGCAGTAGTGAGCAAGCAGCCCAGACGCTGAAGAAAGAAGACCCCAGTGAGGTCCCTCTCTGTCCAAGCTAACTTGCGAGCTTTCACACCCTGTTTGCTGATTGTAACTACCCAGGTGCTGCAGACTGAAACTTCCTAAAGGAATTCAGTCTCACGCTACCATCTCCAGAAAAGCGAACAAATCGTCTGTAAACCACCTCAACAAGGAACAACAGCAAGACCACCGAATTCAGCCTCAAAACAGCCAAGTTACCAGCCTCCCCAAAAGTTTAAATTTAAAAGTGGATATCTAGGGTGCATGGAATCCTTGCTGGCTGTTTTCCAAGGCAGCGGGAAGTGTAGACGGAGTCAATGGATGGGAAGCTGTTTTGTGTGATGAATTGGGCTATGTTCACAACCCTTTGTAGTTTATTGCGAGGTCCTGAGGTCATGAACAGTACTGTACAAATGCTAGTGGAATTTTATAGTTCTACCTCCAACGTAAGTGGGTTAATTGCTGACTTATAATATAGATTCTCAGATTTGACCTTTCCCAGTGTTAATTCCTGAATTCTTCAACAGTGATCATGTTGGTTATGTCTAGGATATAGATAAGGGTTAAAGGGATACATGGTTTCTGCACTACCAGGGTCTGAGCAAGTTACCAAGCAGAATGATAAACATTAGGCCACACTGCAGAGGTTTTAGTCAGATCCCATCTCACTCATTGGTGGTAATCTAGAGGAAGCTTTAGATCCATAAAGGTGTGAAATCAGCTGAGCTGTTTGCTCAGGAGGCAGAGATCATGACAATTCATCTGTCCAAACACAAATGATAACTACAAAATTTTCAATCCCACTGTGTATGTTATTCCGCATTACGCTGATAAATCACTGATGGATCCTTCTTTAAACTGAGCTGCCTTATTCATTCTGCCCAGCAGATGGCTTCAGACTAAAGCAATGTCCATGAGTCAATTTCATCATGTAGATTGGCTGAAAGCATTAATATCTTCAGCTGTTCTATCTGAATGTTACAGAATCATAGAATTACTACAGTGCAGGAGGAGGCCATTCGGTCCATCAATCCCACCCAGACTCGTAACCTCACACATTTACCTTGTTGTTCCACTGTTACAGGTAGTTCGCCGCTATTTAGGTTAATAAATTCAAGTGTAACAATAAGTCAGAAGGAAGCCTAATTTTGTAAAAATACACCTCCAATTGCAAAAGCTTAACCAGTCGGACGCAAACTAAATATCAATGTCTACGTCGCAATTTTTCAAAATTAGTTTATCCCTTTAAAGATGAGAAGGATAAAAACATTTGATTTTTATATCATACATTTCACCACCTCAGAACATCCTCAAAGCGTTTTCCAGCCAGTGAGGTACCTTTGAAGTGTTGGCGCTATTGAAATGTAGAAAACTGCACAGCAAGCTCCCACAAACAGTAATTTGTTAACACGGATTTTCGGTGTAGTCCACTCCGCATCGGAAATCAGCAGGGAGACGCAGAAATTATTTAAATAATAATTTCCCTACAGTTCAGATGAGATTCGTGGGCCCAAGACTGATTTCTCTGGGCCCGCTAGCCTCTTCCACCCCACCAGAGTGATTCACTCCAGCAGAGATTACACTGGCTTCCTATTTTGGGGGAACATAAGAACATAAGAAATAGGAGCAGGAGTAGGCCATCTAGCCCTTCGAGCCTGCCCCGCCATTCAATAAGATCATGGCTGATCTGTCGCTGCTCAGTTCCACTTTCCCGCCCTCTCCCCATAACCCTTAATCCCCTCTCTTATCAAAAATCCATCAACCCGCGTCTTAAAAATATTTAGCGAGGCAGCCTCCACCACTTCAACGGGCAGAGAATTCCAGAGATTCACCACCCTTTGAGTGAAGAAGTTCCTCCTCAACTCCGTTCTAAACCGCCCCCCTTTTATCTTGAGGCTGTGCCCCCTAGTCCTACTGTCTTTTTTGAGCGGGAAGAGTCTCTCCACCTCTATCCTATCCATCCCATTCATCATCTTAAACGTCTCAATGAGATCTCCCCTCATTCTTCTAAACTCTAACGAGTACAAGCCCAGTTTATTCAGCCTCTCCTCATAGCTCAACCCCCTCAACTCTGGTATCAGCCTAGTAAACCTCCTCTGCACTCCCTCCAAGGCCAAAATATCTTTGCGCAGGTGCGGCACCCAAAACTGCACACAGTACTCCAGCTGCGGCCTCACCAATGCCCTATACAGCTGCAGCAAGACCTCCCTACTTTTATATTCAATCCCCCTCGCTATGAAGGCCAGCATCCCATTCGCCTTCCTGACCACCTGCTGCACCTGCAAGCTGGGTTTTTGTGACTCATGCACAAGGACCCCGAGGTCCCTCTGCACCGGCGCCTGTTGCAGTTTTTCGCCCCGTAAGTAATAGTCCTTCCTACCATTATTCCTACCAAAGTGGACCACCTCACACTTGCCAACATTAAATTCCATTTGCCATTTCCTGGCCCATTCGCCCAGCCTATCTAGATCCTTCTGCAGACTCTCCACACCCTCCGCACAATTTGCCGTTCCCCCAATCTTGGTGTCATCAGCAAATTTCGACACCCTACACTCGGCTCCCTGCTCCAGATCATCTATATAAATGGTAAAAAGCTGAGGCCCCAGCACCGACCCCTGGGGCACCCCACTAGTCACCATCCGCCAATCCGAATAGCACCCATTGACCCCCACTCTCTGCCTCCTATTTGACAACCAATCCTCTATCCACGCTAACACCTTACCCCCAACTCCATGTCCCTTGACCTTCTGCAATAACCTCTTGTGAGGTACTTTGTCAAACGCCTTCTGAAAATCTAGAAAGACCACATCCACCGGCTCTCCTCTATCCACCGCCCTAGACACATCCTCATAGAACTCCAGTAAATTTGTCAGACACGACTTCCCTTTAATGAAACCGTGCTGCGTCTGCTCTATCAAGCAATTCCCTTCAAGATGCCTCGCAATTTCCTCCTTAATGACAGATTCTAACATTTTACCTACCACAGACGTTAAACTAACCGGCCTATAATTCCCCGCCTTTTGCCTGGCACCCTTCTTAAACAACGGCGTAACATTAGCCGTTTTAACAAGCGGCCTGACCCCGCAAAGGATAAACTTTAATTTCCTGAGTGGCTTTGGAGACAATGGAGACTGATTATCATCTCAGCAGACACCCAAAACCCATCTCTTGTTGTTTTATCATAGAATAACATAGAACCATAGAATCCCTACAATGCAGAAGGAGGCTATTTGGCCCATCGAATCTGCACCGGCCCCAATCTCACCCAGGCCCGATTCCCATAACCCTTCATATTTACCCTGCTAATCCCCCTGATATTAGGGTTAATTTAGCATGGCTAATCAACCTAACGCGCACATCTTTGGACTGTGGGAGGAAATCAGAGCACCCGGAGGAAATCCACGCAGACATGGGGAGAATGTGCGAACTCCACACAGAAAGTGACCCGAGGCCGGAATTGAACCCGGATCTCTGGTCAGCAATTCACTAGTTCATATTATATTTCAGAATGTGGAAATTGTCTGAGTTCAAAGAAAACAAACTCTAAAGATGTGTTTGCTTGTTACCTTCTGGGAATACATAGCAACATGGCTAAAAAAGCTGGCAGCAAATCAGATCTGTATGTATTCGATGTATTAGGTGTCAGTGTATGAGTGACACAGGAACATAGAAAATAGAAGCAGGAGTAGGCCATTCGAGCTTTGGAGCCTGCATCGCCATTCATTATGATCATGGCTGATCCATATCCTAAGTCTGCCTTCTCCCCATATCACCTTCATCCAGGAGCAGTATCTAATTTCTTCTTGAAAACACGCAACATAAACACAAACAAGACCACAGCCAGTCACCCCTGTAGAGACAAGCAGGTAAGGGACTTTTATCTTCCTCTGTCACTGGAGACGAGGCTCAGTAGAAGTTACAATCTAAAGGAAATAGTACAGCCTTTAGCTACCCTGCAGAACCCGATGCCTCCAAACTAACTGCTCAACTGTGAAAGTCAGCTTCACCCAATTTAACAGCTGCAACATGCCACCATCTAAATGCACAGGCAAGCCAAAGACCGGTTCATTTTTTTGTAACTTTAATATGGACCTTTAATTTCTCATTTCTGATCATGTTCATTTTTTTATTATTTTCTCTGTTTTTTAATAACTAATGAACTTACTCTTTCTTTGACTCAAAAAACATAAGGAATGTAAGAACTAAAAGCAAGAGTTGGCTATTTGCCCTTTGAGTCTGCTCCACCATTCAATAGGATCATAGCTGATCTTTTCATGGACCCAGCTCCTGCCCACTCACCATAAGCCTTAATTCTTCTACTGTTTAAAAATGTATCTATCTTTGCCTTAAAGACATGAATGAGATAGCCTCAACTGTTTTATTGGGTAGGAAATTCCACAGATTCACAACCCTTTGGGTAAAGGATTTCCTCGATAACTCAGTCCTAAACCTGTTCCCCCTTATCTTGAGGCCATGTCCCTTAGTTCTAGTTTCACCTGCCAGTGGAAACAACTTCCCTGCTTCTATCTTATCTATTCCCTTCATAATCCTATGTTTCTATAAAATCTCTCTCATTCTTCTGAATTTCAATCAGTATAGCCCCAGTGTACTCAATCTCTCCTCATAAGCCACCCCCTTAACTCCGGAATCAACCTAGTGAATCTCGCCTGCACCCACTCCAGCACCAGTATATCCTTTCTCAAGTAAGGAGACCAAAAATGTACGCAGTACTCCTGGTGTGGCCTCACCAGCACCTTATACAGCTGCAACATAACCTCGCTGTTTTTAAACTCCATTCCTCTAGCAATGAAGGACAAAATTCCATTTGCCTTTTAATTACCTGCTGCAGCTGCAAACCAACTTTTTGTGATTCATCCACAAGGACACCCAGGTACCCCTGTACAGCAGCATGCTGCTATTTTTTAACCATTTAAATAATAGTCTATTTTGCTGTTCTTCCTACCAAAATGGATGACCTCACATTTACCAATATTGTACACCATCTGCTAGACACTTGTTCACACATTTAGACTATCTATATCCCTTTGCAGATTTTCAGTGCTCTTGCACACTTTGCTCTGCCACTCATCTTAGTGTCATCTGCGAACTTTGACACACTACACTTGGTTCCCAACTCCAAATGACCTATATAAATTGTAAACAAGAAAGCCTCGATAAATTGGCTCCTCCAAAAAAGTAAATAGTTTTGGACAGGGGAGAAGTATCCACAGGGGAAGGGATCCCTTTTATGTTAATCCTGTTTTGCATAAAGAAATGGAGCCAGCTCATTCCTCCTCATTGGGGTCCCATTGGGTCGCATTTGAAAAATTAACAAAGTAGGGGACCTTGTCTGGAAACAACCTGAAGAAAACAGAAGTCATTAGAGAATTCCCACAGTGTAAAAAAGTCACAGAATTACAAAGATCCTTTGGGAGAATGGCACAGTGGCACAGTGGTTCGCACTGCTGCCTCACAGCACCAGGGACGTGGGTTCAATTCTGGCCTTGGGTCACTGTCTGTGTGGAGTTTGCACATTCTCCCTGTGTCTGTGTGGGTTTCCTCTGGGTGTTCTGGTTTCCTCCCACAGTCCCTAGATGTGCAGGTTAGGTTGATTGGCCATGATAAATTGCCTCTTTGTGTCAGGGAGATTAGCACCGTAAATATGTGGGGTTACGGGGATGGGACCTGGGTAGGATTGTTGTCGGTGCAGGCTCGATGGGCCAAATGGCCTCCTTCTGCACTGTAGGGATTCAGTGATTCTAAAAAATAGATAAGTTCCTAACAGACATGATGGAAATCAATGATTCATTACGATAGCTATTGAGACAATTCAGGTGTGATTTTATAGTCTCACTCATCCTGAAACAGTAAAATCCCGCCTGAAGTAAATGGACCTTCTCATCGTCCACCCTTCACCGGCTCCGACTCCCGTGACAGGTGGAACAGTAAAATTCCAGCTGTGGTGTTGGGACATGGACCAGCAAATGCTTTTGACGGAATGAAAAATATCCTAATTTTACCAGAAAATCTAATGCACTGAGATCCAGAATTGTCAACAGTTGTGGCAGCGAACACTTCACCTACAGACTTGGGTACAGTTCTGTTTCAAGCTCAAAAAGACAAGGACTAAAGAAGGCCAGTTTGTTCTGCTCTAAGACACAAAGAAGAGCTCTGCTGCATGGGCCTGCAAGAGGTTTTCTGATTATGTCATGGGGTTAAGGTTAAAATTGAAATTAAAATTGAAAGTGACCACAAACGTTTGGTTATTCTTCATAACCTAAGGGAAATAGCAAAAACGCCACCGAGAAGTCATAGTTTTGGACTAAAACTCGTGAGATATGGTTCATTTACTAAGTACATTTAAGGAAATTACCAGACGATGTCAAATGTGTTACCAAAGAGAAGGAGCCAAACAGGAAGACGTAAATTTTATTGAGGAAGTGGAACCTTATACTTCACTCATTATCAAATACTTATCAGTTACTCAGAAAAGATTACAAGACATTAAGCAAGCACAACAGGAAGATGACGAATGCATCAAAATAAAAAAGTATTATCAGAACAGATGGCTGCTGTGTACCACTAACAATCCCAATACTTTGCCAGTAGGATTGCCAATAGTTGGGTAATGAACCTGGATAGGTGTCAGATCTCTCAGTGGAAGAGCATTTTGGGGATAGTAATCATAACTCTATCTCCTTTACACTAACATTGGAGAGGGATAGGATCACGCAAGCTAGGAAAGTGTTTATCTGGCATCAGGGAAATTATGAAGTCATCAGGCAGCAAATTAGAGGCATAAATTGGAAGGACGTTTTCTCGGGGAAATGTACTGAAGTAATGTGGCAGAATTTCAAGGAATGTTTGTCTGGAGTTCTGCATGACAATGTTCCGATGAGACAGGGAAGTTTTGGTAGGTTACAGGAACCATGGTGCACAAAAGTTGTAACAAACACAGTCAAAAAGAAAAGAAAAGCGTACAAAAGGTTCAGGGAGCTAGCTAATGTTAGGGATCTAGAGGAGTATACAGCTTGTAGGAAGGAACTTAAGAAGGAAATTAGGAGAGCCGGAAGGGGTCATGAGAAGGCATTGGCAGGTAAGATTAAGGAAAACCCTAAGGCATTCTATAAGTATGTGAAGAGCAAATGGATGAGATGTGAAGGAATAGGACCTATAAAATGTGATGATGGGAAAGTTTGTTTAGAACCGGTAGAAATAGCATAGGTGCTTAATGAATACTTTACTTCAGTATTCACGGTGGAAAAGGATCTTGGTGGTTGTAGTGCAGGCTTGCAGCGGACTGAAAAGCTGGAGTATGTGGACATTAAGGAAGAGGAAGTGTTGGAGCTTTTGAAAAGCATCAAGTTAGATAAGTCGTCGGGACTGGATGGGATGTACCCCAGGTTACTGTGGGAGGCGAGGGAAGAGATTGCAGAACCTCTGGCAATGATCTTTGTGTCATCGATGGAGACGGGAAAGGTTCCAGAGGATTGGAGGATTGCGGATGTGGTTCCTATATTCAAGAAAGGGAGTAGAGATAGCCCAGGAAATTATCGACCAGTGAGTTTAACCTCAGTGGTTGGTAAATTGATGGAGAAGATCCTGTGAGACAGGATTTATGAACATTTAGAGAAGTATGGTATGATCAAAAGTAGTCAACACAGCTTTGTCGAAGGCAGATCGTGCCTTACGAGCCTGGTTGAGTTTTTTAAAGATGTGACTAAACACATTGACGAAGGA
The DNA here is from genome assembly GCF_965287045.1 of Carcharhinus amblyrhynchos. Taxonomy (NCBI): domain Eukaryota; kingdom Metazoa; phylum Chordata; class Chondrichthyes; order Carcharhiniformes; family Carcharhinidae; genus Carcharhinus; species Carcharhinus amblyrhynchos. The sequence continues at coordinate 101,917,382 of NC_137329.1, forward strand.
AGAGCGGTAGTTGTGGTTTATATGGACTTCGATAAAGTCTCCCATGCAAGGCTTATTGAGGAAGTGAGGGGGCATGGGATCCAAGGGAATGTTGCTTTGTGGATCCAGAACTGGCTTGCCCACAGAAGGCAGAGAGTGGTTGTAGATGGGTCTTTTTCTGCATGGAGGTCGGTCACCAGTGGAGTACCCAGGGATCTGCTCTGGGACCCTTGCTGTTTGTGATTTTTATAAATGACCTGGATGAGTAAGTGGAGGAATGGATTGGTAAGTTTGCTGACGACACCAAGGTTGGAGGTGTTGTGGATAGTTTGGAGGGATGTCAGAAGTTGCAGCGAGACATAGATAGGATGCAAGACTGGACGGAGGAGTGGCAGATGGACTTCAACCCAGATAAGTGTATGGTGGTTCATCCTGGCAGGTCAAATGGGATGAAGGAATATAATATTAAGGGTAAGACTCTTCACAGTGTGGAAGTTCAGAAGGATCTTGGGGTCTGCGTTCATATTGGCTTTGCAGGTAGAGGACATGGTTAAGAAGGCGTATGGTGTACTGGCCTTCATCAATCGAGGAATTGAGTTTAGGAGTCAGGAGATAATGCTGCAGCTGTATAAGAACCTGATTAGACCCCGCTTGGAGTACTGTGCTCAGTTCTGGTCATCTCATTACAGGAAGGATGTGGAAGCCATTGAAAGGGTGCAGAAGATGTTGCCTGGATTGGGTGGCATGCCTTATGAGGATAGGTTGAGACAGCTCAGTCTTTTCTCCTTGGAGAGACAAAGGATGAGAGGTGACCTGATAGAGGTGTATAAGATGTTGAGAGGTACTGATCGGGTGGATTCTCAGAGGCTCTTTCTCAGGACTGAAATGGCTGCCACAAGAAGACACAGGTTTAGGGTGCTGGGGAGTAGGTACAAGGAGATGTCAGGGGTAAGTTTTTCACTCAGAGGGTGGTGGGTGTGTGGAATCGGCTGCCGTCAGTGGTGGCGGAGGCAGATTCAACAGGGTCTTTTAAAAGACTTCTGGATGAGTACATGGGACTTAGTAGGAATGAGGGTTACAGGTAAGCCTAGTAGGTAGAGATATGTTCAGCGCAAATTGTGGGCCGAAGAGCCTGTTTGTGCTGTAGTTTTTCTATGTTCTATGTTCTAATTCCCACAGTGGAGAGGGAGGCCATTCAGCCCATTGAATCTGCACCGGCTCTCTGACAGTGAATCCCACCCAGGCCTTTTTCCATAACCCCACATATTTACCTCACTAATCCCCACATCTCGGGACACTAAGGGTCAATTTAGCATGACCAATTTACCTAACCTGCACATTTTCGGACTGTGGGATGAATCCAGAACACCCGGTGGAAACCCATGCAGACATGCAAACTCCACACGGACCCAAGGCCAGAACTGAACCCAGATCCCTGGTGCTATGAAGCAGTAGTGCTAACCACTATAACACAGTACTGCCTGGTGTGAGTCCTGTACTTTGAACAGACAAAACATCTCACAATTATCAATGATTTATTAGTCTTTAATGACAGACTAGTCATTCCTAAAAGACTTTGACTCAACATTCTCCAGAAAACCCATCAAGCTCCCTTGGGAATAGTGAGATGCAGAGCCAGAGCCCAGCCATCAGCCTGGTGGTCAGGCATCAGTCATTCCACTGAAGAGTTAATCACAAATTGCTTGATGTGTGCAGTGCACAGCCAGAGACAGTAAACTCATTTGCACCATTTACCTTTCCTACAAGGCCATGGGAGTGTTGATGAATAGATTTATTTAAGTTAAAAGCCAAAGTTGTCATTATTGTCATTGGTTACTTTGCTGGATGGGTTTGAAGTGAGTGGACTGCACAGCACCATGGCAGAGGCAATCATCACGTCAATAAGAAGAATCTTTGCAACACACGGCATCTTGGGTCCCACGATTCAGATAATGGACCCCAGATTGCTAACAAGCTATTCCACTATTTTGCGCAAAAATATGGGTGGGATTTTATCGGCATGCCCGCCCCAATTCCGGGGGTGGGCGAGGCTCGGAGAACGGCATTCTCCGGGCGGGATTGTACGAACCTTGGGCAGATGTGCCGGTAAAATTCCACCTCATGGTTTCACACATGTGACTAGTTTGTTAGTTTGCCTCAGTCAAATGGAAAAGCAGAAAGAGGAGTTCAAATAATCAGGCGATTGATGAACAAGAATGAAGATGACTAGCTTAGCTTTTCTTAACTACTGAATGTCACCATTAAATAAAATGAGTTCTCGACATCCAAATTGTTGAAATGATTGCGAGTGTAATCCCCAACTCTAGAGCAAACACTGAGACCTAATGTTACCTTGGACAATTGTGAGAAAATTAGAATGCATAAAGAGTGACAGAGGTCAACTTCAGACACAGAGCACCACACTTGAAAGGACTACAGGCAGAGGAAAAGAGTGTGCTTACAAGGTCAACAGAAAGAAGGCATTGTAATAAAAAGACTACAAACAAGATATTATGGAATTGACACAAACCAGTTTAAAGTTTATTTATTTGTGTCACTTGTAGGTCTACATTAACACTGCAATGAAGATACTGTGAGAATTCCCGAGACGCCACAATCCGGGGCTTCTTCAGGTACAGTGAGGGAGAATTTAGCAATGCACCTAACCAGCATATCTTTTGGACTATGGGAGGAAACCGGAGTATCCGGAGGAAACCCACGCAGACAAGGGGAGAACGTGCAGACTCCACAAGGGCAATGACCCAAGCCAGGAAAATATCAGCAGGAACTAAAAAGCCTTGGTATAATTGGGAAGGAAACAAAATGAACCTTGGATATTAATGATAATATTTATACTAAATGTAATAAATAATATTGAGATCCGTTTGGAGACGGAGAACCAAATGGAAGGCATTCCTATCAAAGAATGAGATAGTCCAACTCATCCTCAACCTCAAACTAGAATCAGGACCAGATCAAGAACATTATTCAAGGCACTACAGAGACTAACCCTGTCAGATCTGAGGGCAGAATTTTATGAAAACAATTCACTGAACGAGAAACAAAAAGGGAGAGTTTCAAACTTGTTTTTGGGTGAGTTTTTGGGATGAGATGTAGATTAAAGGGTTAACATCAGGATCATCTGATGTAACTGCTGATGCAATGTCACATGATTAATTAACTTCAATCTGGTGGGAAGCAGAGGAATAACTTCCTGTAGAGTACTGAGATGTACATAGGCCTGTAAATAAACAACAATGTTTTTATATGGATAATGGTTGATGGTAGCATTCTTAGGGTAACAGGCAAACACCAAAGAAACCCATTCTGGACGCCAAAACTAAGATGAAACAGAGGAGAACATGAGGAGGAAAGGTCAGTTCAAAAGTTTCCTTTTTGCAGACGATGATTCACAACGTCTGAGGCGCCATGAATCATAATTCTTTGGAAAAATGACTCCACTCAATGAAAATAACAGAGGACTGTGTATTTCTATTCCCTCAATAGGTTAGGAGTGCAGGCTACATATTTGCAACCTGAACCAACCCAACTTTAAAGTCCACTCCTGAAAATGGGAACCTAAGGAATGGGATCGAGAATCCCAAAATCAGTTCTTGACCGCCATTTTTAAAGGGCTGGCTCCCAACCCATTCCAATGGGGGGGAAATCCAACCCTTAATCATTAAATCAATCATAGCATCCCTACAGCACAGAAGGAGGCCATTTGGCCCATCGAGCCTGCACCAACAATAATCCTTTTCCCTGTGACCTCACATTTATCCTGCTTATCCCCCCGACACTACTGGACAATTTAGCGTGGCCAATCAACCTAACCCGCACATCTTTGGAGTGTGGTAGGAAAGTGGAGCACCTAGAGGAAACCCACACAGACCTGGAGAGAATGTGCAAACTCCACACAGACAGTGACCCAATGCCAGAATTGAACCCAGATCCCTGGCGCTGTGAGGCAGCAATGCTAACCACTGTGCCACCATGCCACCCCAGTCCTTGAGTTGAAATCATGTTACCCGATATTCACAAATATTCCAGACGTTGAAGGCTAACTTATGAGATTTGGAAATGCTAATTTTACACTACTCTTGTTTGGCTCGCACCTTTTCTCTCCTCGTCGCAGGAGAGTCAGATATTTCATAACCATCAGCAGTCTTAGGTGAAGCTCACAAAGAATTTATTTTATTACAAGCAAGTAACATCTTTCAGTTTGATTCAGACCTTCAGAGGAATGCTTGATAAAGGAATGGTTTGGCTTTTAACAAAACCTTAGAATGCGGATTACCTTTCAAGGTTGATTATTTTTAGCAGTTTGTGTCACAGGCTGCAATCCTACTGACTTCCCCACATTCTGCACCTTGTACCAGGGTGAGGCAACAGGTAAACAAGGGCGATACAAGGGGTTAATTCACAGATAATGGGAAGGCGCAATTGTCATTCACTTCACCAAAATACAAACTCTTGTAAATAAGGCAGGCCGTAGATGCTGTTGGTTTAAAACCAAGTATATTAGCTGGCACTGTATTGGTGGAACAGCATCAAGCAGATGTTGCTCTTGTGCAACACTACACCATCATGTGAAAGGTCAGGCCGGAAACCACCAGCAGAAACCTGGGAGCAGATCATTTAGCTCATGATTTTATTGAATTTAGAGCATTTTTTTTAAATAATTCATTCCATGGGACATTGGCATCACTGCCTGGCCAGTATTCTTTGTCCATTCCTAGTTGCCCTTGGAGGGCAGTTGAGAGTCAACCACATTGCTGTGGTGCTGTGGCTCTGGAGTGCACATGTAGGCCAGACCAAGTATGGACAACAGATTTCCTTCCCTGAAGAACATTAGTGAACCAGATGGGTTTTTCCAACAATCGATTCATGGTCATCAGTAGATTCTTAATTCCAGATTTTTTTTATTGAATTTAAATCCCACTCTCTGCTGTGGTGGGACTTGAACCCAGGTCCCCGGAACACTAGCTGAAATTCTGGATTAATAGTCTAGTGATAATACCACTATGCCACTGCCCTGCTATTTAAATAACCTAAAGAGGGTGAGAAACAAATTAGCAAAATGTAAAAGCAAATCCTAAGGAAAGGTACTAAAACTGGGATGAACAGCATGAAAACATCCTTAGCAGTTTTGAATCTATTATCCATGCTTTATCAGCCTTAGTATACCATTAGATTTAATTAAACAGCAACAGGTTTGTATAAAAACTACAACTAACAGGTAAAATGTGGAGAGATGCCTCCTGCTGGCTCTTTTTATATTAATATACTTCTTAACAGTTCAGCAATAACTGGAATCATCTTTATTCCCATGATAATGTTCAAAAATTGATCCATGCTAAATTTTTCCAAATTGATTTTAAAATCTCAGATTATATACTGATAGTCCTCGACATTACGACATTTGAGTTAAGGAGAACTGTACTTATGATGCTTATAAATTGACACCCTAGGCAGAACTTTCCAACCCTGCCCACTACGGGAATCATAAAGGGCAGGGGAGGCGGTGGGGTGTGGTGCGGGAGGGGGCAGGCGGACCATGCAAAGGCCTGTTGTCCTTAGGCAGGATTTTCCAGTTTTGGGGCAAGCGCATCCAGAAAATCCCGCAGCCTGTTACAACTTTACAATGTTGGTTTTGACCTTACAATGCCATGCTAGCAAACAAGTTCAAAGGTTTATATGTGCATATCGATGTTCTGCACCTCATATGTTCATCACTACGGGCGCAGCACAAGTAAAAATGTCTTTTTCACCTCAAAATCAGATGCTTTAATATTTTCATTCTACTTCGGGTCACAGATCCCAAGCAAACCCGGGGTAGTGGAAAAGCCTCCCTCCAATCGGATGGTAAAAATGTGGCCTTGCCTTCTGACAGCTTTCCCATAATTACAATTGGATTCTGGCACCTGTGGTCTCATGCCTTTTCCCCCAGAACCACATATCCGATTCAGGTCAGGAATGGCATTGCTGGATAATGGGAAAGTTCAGAAACCTTGTTTCAACCAACCTTTGGTCAGGAAGGTCTGTCGCCGGCACAAAAGATGGCAACGATAAGCGGTGAATGACTGGTGAGTGACCAACATAAAAACTGCTTACATGGCAACATAAAAGATAGGAGCAGGAGGAAGCCATCCGGCCCTTCGAGCCTGCTCCGCTATTTATCATGATCATGGATGATTGTCCAACTCAATAGCCTAATCCTGATGTCTCCCCATAACCTTTGATCCCATTCGCCCCAAGTCCAGTTGATCATCGCAGAACGCCGCACTCAACCAATTCCATGCAACAGAATGCCCCTAGCCGCACTCGAAGTAGCATCGAATACTGCCAAAGTCAAATTGGCTGGACCTCAGGCAACGGCCAGGGAAAGGTCTGATTCACTTGGTCAGAGCAGCCAAACAGACAGGGATGGAGGTCACCAGATTCCCATTCATAAAAGCATTTGGAAACTCAAACCAATGAGACTCTTTATCAGCCTATAAAAATGCAAGAACCAGTTAAAATGTGTGAAATCATTCACCAAAATATCGAACATAAACTCCTGAGACAAAGTAGAACTGGGTAACTCGTAAACAGAGTATCGGCCCTTGATTGATGAACCAGTCCCCCAGGTTTAACATTATTCCTGTGGGAACATCAGTTCCAACTTATGACATTTCAACTTGTGATGTAGTTTTCAGGAACTAGTTGTGTCGCAATTCCAAAGACTGCCTGTAATATGTTGTAAGAGGTCTCACAACACCAGATTAAAGTCCAACAGGTTTATTTGGTAGCACTAGCTTTTGGAACTCTGCATATAATATGTTGTGATATGGAGATGCCGGTGTTGGACTGAAGTAAACGCAGTAAGAAGTTTCACAACACCAGGTTAAAGTCCAACAGGTTTGCTTGGTAGCAAAAGCTTTCGGATGGTTCACCATTGGCCAGTGACGGGATCTTTTAGTCCCACCTTTGTTGACTGGGGTTTCCATTGTACCCCACGCCACCATGAAACCCACCCAATACACTTTGTTTCAAATTAAACATCTGATTTTGATACGAAAAGAGCATTTTTAATTTTGTTGTGCCCTGTAGTGATGAACATCAGGGCATAGGATCAAAAGTAGGTAATTTAGTCCCTCGAACCTATTCCACCATTCAACTTGATCATGGCTGATCTGCAATCTAATGCACTGGTGTCTCATTTCCCTCGACAGCTTTGGGTAACAAAAATCAGTCAAGTTCAGTTTTAAAATGAACAATTGATCTCACATCAATTGCCATTTGCAGAAGAGAGTCTTTCGCACAAAGAAACATTTCTTAATTTCACTTTTGAAAGATCGGGCTCTAATGTTTTGGCTATACCCCAAAATACTGAAGCCTCCAATTAGCAGAAATTGTTTCCCTGTATCTACTGCTTATGTGTTCCATTTAATACCTTGAAAACTGTGACCAATGCACCTCTGAATCTGCTAAATTTGAAGAAATATAACTCTTGCTCCTCATAACGTAACTATTAAAGTCCAATGCCTGCATTTTCATGGCTCCTTCCATGTCAGGACGGGGAGCAGGTGAGATTTAAAGTTGGTGGGTGGGATACATCTCCAGGATTTCTGCCTCCGTTCCCAGCGTGTGTGATTTTCAAAGGGATTAGGGTATAGATGGCAAGCTCACAAGATCTACCTTTGCCTATTTGATTACTGGGGTGCCCCCCCCCCTACTATTTTTATGGAATTGGGTTTCTTTTATTAAGAGATATGGTTCACGGGACCTCAGAGTCCACATGAACCCTGGAGGATGCCTCTCATGGAATCAGTGACCTCTTGACGGCTAAGTTTAAAAGGTCTTGCCAACACCAGCTATAATAATTAAATGCTTATGATAAATTTCATATGTTTACTGCAGATTGGTCACAGGACAAGTGACCATTAATTGACCAAGAAAGTATTCATATGAATTAGCATTCCTAACCCAAAGAACAAATTCCTCTTCTTCATTCAGTAGTGCTGAGAATCTGAATTTAATGTGTCATCTGGACATGTGCCTTCATCATTAAGTCTTAAAGTCCAGAGACCTGTTGAGCCTTTGAAACACTCTTCCAGTATCCACAATGGGCAGAGCTCAGGAGCCTACAATAACACTTGGGGGTCCTTCAAATACACATGAAAGTGTCAAATAAACAAACATCCATTCAAACTTCTTTTGTAAAATGCACATGTTTAAAACTGTCAAAATAAACAAACAGGCATTGAAAAATCACTTCAAAGACTCAACTCTCTTAGCAGTTCATAAAACTATCAATGAAACTAATGACACGTTCCCCTTCCCAGCTGTGTAAACAACTACATAGCTACTCCCATTACTGGGACTTATGCTCCACCAAGCATTCATAATGGGATTCCATCTCACAGCTATGTAAACAAAAGTTCTAGAACTGAATACATTGAAACCTTTGAAGCAGACCGAACAGATGGCTAACCTGTCAATCAAAGAAGTAAGCCATTGTTAAGTAGGTGTGAGGACATGGAGTTTAACAGTCATTTAGAGAACGAATCCAATGTCTTAGTGAATCATAAAATCCCTATAATGCAGAGCGAAGCTATTCGGCCAATTGGGTTTGCACAGATTCTTTGGCATAGCGTCCTTACCATGTCCCACCCCCCACTATATCCACATAATCCTATGTATTTATCCCACTTAATCCCCCTAACCTACACATCTTGGGATCCTAAGGGGCAATTTAGCATGGTCAATCAACCTAACCCATACATCTTCGGAGTGTGGGAGGAAACCGGAGCACCCAAAGGAAACCCACGCAGACACGGGGAGAAAGTGCAAACTCCACACAGACAGTCACCTGAGTCCGGAATTGAACCCAGGTCCCTGGCAGTATGAGGCAGCAGTGCTAACCACTGTGCCACCATGCCACTGTCAATGGAGGTGGTCTTTCGAACCTGCAGTCCATTTCTGTTCCTGCCTCAGGCATGCTCCCAAGAATGGTAACCCAGCTCCAGTCCATATCCGTCAACCCGCAATGAAAATAATGTGAGCGAGCATTGCCAGGCAAGAGACAAGATTGTGAGGTCAGGAAATGGGGAGATGACTGAGCCTGGTGAATCTACACTGCACTCCAACCAAGGCCAGTATATCCTTCATAAGCTGTGGTGCCCAGGTGTGATCAGGTCTTACATTTCAATTCACTAGTTATAAAGGGCAGCATGCCATTTGCATTCAAGTTGGTGTTCAGGATTCCATCACATTTGTGACTTGAGCCTTTGTAGGTAGCATAGAAGTTTTGAAGGGTCAGAAAGTAAGCAAATCAAAGCAGAGTGTTCAGCCTGGCCTCACAGCAGAGTTGTTCCTGTGGTTGATTCAGTGAAGATTCCAACCAATACGAAACTTCAGGATAAAGTGGTTGGATTTTTACGAGTTGGTGATAGTCATTTTCTGATACTTAGGCAGTGGCAATGTTCTCTGCCAGCTGTAGGCACAAGCCTGAACTTTGTCATTTTCTGCTATAGTCTGACTAAGTATGATTCATTATCAGGGGAGTTGTGAGTGGAGCCAAGTGTTCTTCTAGCCTGTTGTTCTGTCAGTGTAGAGAGGAGGGAATACAGGACAAACGCAAGTTACCTCAGGTGTCTGCCTCCCATATCCTTGCCCTAAATGCCTCCCATGTCCTGTAGCCACAGATCCAATGATTTGATTTGATTTATTATAGTCACATGTATTAACATACAGTGAAAAGTAATGTTTCTTGTGAGCCAAACAGACAAAGCATACCGTTCATAGAGAAGGAAACGAGAGAGTGCAGAATGTAGTGTTACAGTTACAGCTAGGGTGTAGAAAAAGATCAACTTAATGCAAGGTAGGTCTATTTAAAAGTCTGATGGCAGCAGGGAAAAAGCTGTTCTTGATTCAGTTGGTACGTGACTTCAGACTTTTGTATCATTTTCCCAATGGAAGGAGGTAGAAGAGAGAATGTCTGAGATGCATGGGGTCTTGATAATGCCGGCTGCTTTTCCAAGGCAGCGGGAAGTGTAGACAGAGACAATGGATGGGAGGCTGGTTTGCGTGATGGATTAGGCTACTTTCATGACTTTTTGTAATTTCTTGCAGGCTTGGGCAAAGCAGGAGCCATACCAAGCTGTGATAAAACCAGAAAGGATGCTTTCTATAGTGCATCTGTAAAAGTTGGTGAGAGTCATAGCTAACATGCCAAATTTCCAAATTGCCAATATTTGAATCTGATAAATTATGTGATGCTCGCTAGTGCAATTGAGCCTGTCACAGGAGGATGAGGATAGGACACAGGATAATGAGGGAAAAGGAAGGCTAGTCAAATATCTATGGGGAGGCGATCGCCTAATGGTATTATCCGTAGAGTATCAATCCAGTAACTCAGCTAATGTTCTGAGGTATCAGGTTCAAATCCGGCCACAGTAGATGGTGGAATTTGAATTCAGAAAAAAAAAATCCGGAATTAAGAATCTACTGATGACCATGAAACCACTGTCAGAAACACCTATCTGGTTCACTAATATCTTTTAGGAAAAGAAATCTGCTGTTTTTAGCTAGCCTATATCTGACTCCAGAGCCACAGCAATGTGATTGACTCTCAACAGCCCTCTGAACAAGTGCAACTAGGGGTGGGCAATAAATGCTGGCTGGTAAGCAACACCCTTGTCCCACAAATCAATTTTTAAAAAATTATTGCTAAACCTAAGATGATGCATGATTGTGATGATGGAGCCAAGAACGCAGGTGCTGTTCTCTCAGGCCTTTTATAATATTCCTGAATCCTATCTGTTGGTCAGACACAAGGTTCAACCAAGGGTGCAAGACAGGACCATACAAATGGCTGAGGGTGGCAGGAAACAGTTTTCTGAAACGTGATTACATTCTACTTCACAATCACTCTCCAATATTCATTGTTTTGTATTTAGGACTGGATAAACTCAATCTCCAACATACATTTCCTACTAGATGATGATTAATACCTCGAAGCAATGGTAGATAAAAGTGACAGCAACTTTGGAAATGCCAACCCAAAGGTCCAGAAGGAACATGTAGATAACACAGTACATACCAAATGGCCATGCAACTGAAAACTTCAGTGCACCCATGAGGAAGTGAAAAAGAAGAACAAGTGTACGAGCTAGGAAACGTTTAGAACAGAAAATTCTCCCATGCTGCAAGGTGCAGAAGTGAAGGGCAAGAAAGAATAACTACATAAAAATAAGCAATTTCTTAGAACCATCAATTAAAAGGAAGACTGTGTAGACCACTAGATTCTGCTAATAGTAAAAATAGGAACAACTTTGAATATTAGAGATTTTCATTACTCATTCTAAAGTTGATTTATATTAATAATGCGATGAGTCCTGTGAAAATTTGCATACTTTTTCTAAACATTGTGATCCCAAATTGTGCTACTAAAGAAGTTAAAAACTGTGGCCGGAATCTTACTCATGCCAACGACATTTTCCCATCCCAACCACAGTGAATGGAGATTTGGCCGGTTGCCAAATTTTCCAGCTTCGCTGCAGCGGGAGCGTGGCGTCAAGAGTCCACTGAAAAGAAACATACTTTGCATTTACACTGCACTGACCAACTTAAGGCCAGCAGCTGCAGTCCAAATGGTCTTAGAGCAAGGACTCCCATGCCAGAGTGAAACTGGGGGCTCAACATGAACAATCATTGACAGAAATTATTCCTCTCTGTAAGTGCGACCTTAGCTCAGTTGGTAGCACTCCTGTTTTTGAGTTAGGAGACCATGAGTTCAAGTCCCTCTTACCCCATCCCTCCATGGGCCTGCTGATGTAATCTACACTGACACTTCGGTAAACAAAAAGGTATAGTCCCGTCTCCATTTTGAGGAGGAGAGCTGACTAGTGGTGATTTAACCTGAGGATCACCACAACTCAGGTGAAGGACGAGGTTGAGAAGGCAGGACTTTCATGAATAACCTTCAACTAGTACAGGAACTGAACCTGTGCTGTTGGCGTTGTTCTGCATTACAAACAAGCCATCCAGCAGCAGTGGGGGAATGCTACTTTGTCAGTGGTGCCACACCTTGGAAAAGCCCTTAAACCACTTTCCCAGTAATTTTTCAGAACAATGTGTTTGAGAAAGACAAAGAAGATCCCCTGGTGTCCTGGCCAATGTTTCTCCCTCAACGAACACAGCAAGAAAAAAATGACAACTTCTTTGGACATTCTCTTAATCATCTGCCAAGCTCTGACAAAAAAAACCAAAACCCCAGAGAACTAGTGCAAACAAAATCAAGAAATAAAAATCGGTATACATGTAAAATATAATCCACCCCCTTCCGTGTGGATAATTGGGATTCCTTTTGTAGGAAGGGTCTTCTTAATTTTATCAATGTACATGTTTTGTTCTGTGACTGTCTAATTATATGAAGTCGCTAATTACTGTTTATTACATTCCCGAGCATTAATATCTCAATTAGTTAAAGTAAGCCCCCTGGGGTTTCGGAATTGTGTGAAATGTCAAATGTTGCACAAGCATCTGAGATTACAGAGCAGAGTACTGAGTTTGAATAGCAAACATTTAGAAATCATTTTGGCACCTGATCCTGACTTTAAAATAACAGAAACCGGTTGCCGAGAATGCAAGCAAGGTACCTTATTCTAAACTGTGATTACAGAATGGGAGGACACGAGTAAACAAGTTAACTGGACTCGGGGAGAAGTAGAGACCAGAATTGTTTCTCACGGAGTGGTAGAGGGTACCATAGGTGCTCCAGCAGGCTTTGGTGCGTGCAATGCTTACTGCTAAATAGAAAAGATTATCACTTACATATTTTATTTTTCCACTTTCACTGTGCTGAACTGTTACTGGTGGCACAACTATTGAAGGGTGCCCTTTTATCCCATTTGTTTGACCTAAGTTTAAACACTGGCTGGAATTTTACCGTTCTGCTCACCATGGGAATTGAAGCAGGTGAAGGGCAGACCATGGGTAAGTCAGTTGACTTCGGGCAGGATTTTACGGTTTTGGGACAAACGAGGCTGTAAAATCCCATCCCCCAAGTCTGGATGTGAAGAGCTACTTTCAATACTCTGCATTGCACAGTCCTTTAAGAGCCTGCTTTATCTAATCACATTGAAAAGTAGTTTGGACCATGCTCCAGACGCAGAATATAAAGCACAAGTGTTGTGTAATAGTCACTGTAAATTATCAACCCCATCAACCCTCCAAAAATCGAGATGATTTATAATGGGCCATAAATTTGTCTTCAGCAGTGTGATACTCGGGCATGTCACATTATGCTACCAGTAAACTTACGTAGGGTCTTGTCACAGTACATTGGCCAGGACTTAATACCTACTCATGCACAAGCAAGAGGTTAATGTTTGATTATTTGAATCAAGGCCATGCAGTTGAGAGATGCTTAAATTCTAGGTGATGAACAATTTATGGACAATTTTCTGACTGATGTCCAGACCTGTTTACGATAAACATTAAGTGTTACATCCTCATTATTGCCAAATGAATAATTTATATCATGTGTATGATTGAATCCAATTGCTTCACGATGCTATGTGCGGTAAACCTTTTTAGTATTAAGGGTGTAATAAGGGTTCTTATATCACATTATAGTGCAGGCAAATTTACTGACTGGTTCCTAAACCTTATTTTTCTTTCTCCAAGGACAAGCGTCAATGTCATTTCTCAATAACATTATGAAGTATTCACATTTACTTATAAAGTTAACAAATGGAGACAGATATTGCAGCGCTTTTGAGATTGCACCTCGGTTATTTCCCAAATGTGTTGATGTATTTTTCATTCGGCTGCCCAGACATTCATTCATAAGCTTAATCTTATCATCAGAATTTTGATTTTTGTAACAGCGTTTCGTTGGAGTTCAAGTATAACATTCCCTAAAATGCCATCAATAAAGTTAGCAAATATGTCAGAGGAAGACAAAAAAAAATTGGCTTGTGGCAGTTCTGTAAATAAGAGATCATTTCCTTGGACAGCAATATTAGAAGCTAAGTAAATTGTGAGCGATTCATTTTGCTGATCTCAGGCCAGTGTGTTCAGTCAACAAAACTGATGTATGTAAGGATCAGCAGAATATTCCATAACTAAAACGAAATGCTTTTTCAAATTGTATATAAATTATGCGTGCATATAAAAACCGCAAACATGGAGGGCAATTCTCCCAGCCTGCTGCACTACTTTAGAAGGTCTGGATGCCAAGGTCTCCGTGTGCCTTCAGGTGCCGGATTTCCAGCACTGTCAACACCGCGCCAGAAATCATCACGGGGACCCCCACCCCCTCCCCGTCTAGGAGTGTTTCACTCTAGCAGGATTTACAATACGCCCCCACTTGCAGGGAGCTGGCAGTGCGACTGCGCTGGAGTGAAGGGAGGCCCTGGAGTGGCCCCTGGAGATCAGGGGTAAGAGGGGTACCTCTTGGGCATTGCCATCTTGGCAGTGCCAACCTGGCTCCTTGGCACTGCCCAAGGGACAAAGTGCCAATGCTCGTGGGGCACGTTGGCACTCCCCACTGGGCATCAGACAGTGCCAAGGGGTGGGACCAGAGTAGAGTGGGGCCTGCAAGGGTGGGGCTTCTGCGGGTGGAGATGGTGGGGCGGTCCTGCTACTACTCTGCACTCAGCAGTGATGGAGGGAGGGAGGCAACACTCAAATCTGGCCATCAAGGTAGAGGGCTGGTTGGTCTGCCAGGGAAGTGTTAGGACTGGAGGAGAGGAGTCGGGGCTGCCAGCGGACAAGATGGTCGAGGAGATCAGGACTGTTCTGGTGTAGGGGAGGTTCGAGGAGATCAGGACTGCTGAAGTGGGGAGGGGTGCGTGGTGGGGTGGAGGTAAATTGAGTTGGGCCAGGGACAGGGTGGGGGGAGGTGGCAATGCTGTCCCGGACATTTCCGAGAGGCCAGCAATCAGGGGGTGGGGGAGTCGCATAGCCAATGGTGCAGGTTCGCGGGCGGGGCCAGCTTAATCACTGCCCAGCAATCAGTAGTCGGGCAGTGAGGGGTTACTGCCCATGCACCGATCTTAGTGCTGACAGATCAGCACATGTGCAGTGGCCTGCTCGGCTGCCAGCCTCTCCAACAGCAATAGGCCCCACCCACAGATTTTCAGTGCGATTCACGTTAGTGCTCTCTGCAGTGCACAGAGTGCAGGAGGTTCATTTTGAAACCCCCACTGAAAAAACAGTGGGATTTACTCCAGTTTTTACTCAAATTCAAGACTCAGAATTTTTTGCGTGAGAATCCCAGTCGTGACTTTTCCTGTCTGGGAAAAATATTTAACCCTGCATTACAGGTCCCTTTACAAGTCCAAATGTGAAGAAATGCTGGTCTCTAGTCACAATCCCTGAAGTTGTGTGTGAACAGAAACACAGTGTCATCTACAATGTAAATTTTTAAACCAAAGTCCCCAAACTCTGAAGGTCTTTACAAACACACACAAGTCTGCAAGATCAAAAGACGTCTGACCATCTATATCAGATTGTTGTACTTTTTACTTATTGGGATGAGAACTTTGATGCTCCAGGTATGAAAAAAAAAGATTCTGGAATGATAGCCCTGTTTTCTTTTGGGAACATCTTTAAAAAATTAGGAAGGGTGGGGTGGTCCTCTCCTGGACATGTACCAAAATTTAAAAAGGCCCCAATATTGACAACCTAATCTACAGCTTGGCAATTTATCATGGCTAATCCACCTAACTTTGGACTGTGGGAGGAAAACGGAGCACCCAAAGGAAACCCACACACACAGGGGGAGAGTGAGAAAACTCCACACAGTGACACATGGCCAGAATTGAACCCAAGTTCCTGGTGCTGTTAAGCTGCAGTGCTAATCACTGTGCTTCATTCTGCCAAACAAGGAAGTGGGCACTCGGATCTGAACTGAGGACCTTTTGATCTGCAGTCAAGTGCACTGCCACTGAGCTATACCCCCTCAGTTATACATTTCTCAGTCTGAGAAAGTAAGAAATGTTAGCAATGTGGAGGTCCTGTCGAATTTAATATCAGGAATTAGTTGTAGACCTGACACTCCTCAATATACAGGTGAGACTCCCTGACTGGGCGGGCAATCATTACCTCAATTAGGGACATATTTTGTGTCCAACCAAATAAACAAACTCAAAATAAACCAGGGACTAATTAAAAGGGGCAACTCCCAAAAGAAGGGAAACTTATACTCCAAGAAGCCAATGTCATGCGCCTCTTGAAAGTAATTATGCTGACACACCCAAACATTAACCAAGTTTTGCAACTGGCTTTTATCCCAGTTGTTGTATTTTCCTGGAAGGCAAAAATCCACAATTGGTCCGGCACATTGCTCATAAGACGTCATTCCTGCTGAGATGATGATCACCTCCCACTGAGGGGAATTTTTCCATTCTGCCCACCATGGAAATTGTAGTGGGCATGGGGCAGGGGAACTCCGCAAAGGTCCATTGATCTCAGATGGGATTTTCCAGTTTTGGGGCAAGTGAGGCCAGAATACCCCACCCATTATCTCCACAGGAGATGGCTATTAGTTTCTCTATGGCTTTTGAGATTTTGATGTATCCCTGTCTGGAAACAGGGTGTGATTCAGCTGCCTCTCCCTTAGCATCACCCTGCAATCCTGCCAATAACAAGCCATCTTTGGCTTCTATGTCCATTTTTAAATCCACAGGTCTTATTTAGAAGTTCAGTACATTCATTTAGGGTTTTTTCTCCATCATCGTGACAATCCTGGAGTTTAAAAGTATGGCCACTATGTCTGGACACGATACACACATTTCAAATAAACAAACAAGTGGACTGGCTCTAAACTGCTGGATGCACATAACTCAAATTGAAGATGAGCAGATGACAATTGAAAAGTAGGGTGGATGATGGGGGAACCTCAGCTCAAGGAGCCCAACTGATGTCCAAGTTCCACCTGATGCATTTCTTAATTTTTTTTTAACTCCATCCTTAAAGTAACAAAGCCAATGCTCAGAATGAACTGGCCATATCAATCTTTGCTCCAAAAAAAAATTCAAATTCCAACTGAATCCAATCCATAGTCTCCGTACGAGAGGCAGTCAAGGTCCAAGCTGACAAGATAGGGCATTGCACCCCATCTTGGACCTGATGCACTTTTATTGGGTTAGAAGCATGTGTCAATGTGTGAGCAATTACATTGATAAGGCTTGTTAATGTCAAATCCATACACAGGGAAACATGTAATAGATGTTTGAACACATCTCAATAAGGGATAGCTGGGATGTAGGGTGGAGGTGAGGAATGTTGACACTGAATAGAGGTCAATAAACTTGCCGGACTAGTTTTTGACTTCACCAAATTGGTTTGAATCCTGTTAGACAGCACCAGCGAAGCTAGAGGGGGAGCAACCACTCCCCCTGAGCACATTCTTCCAAAGTGGCGCCTTCTCAATGGAGTGTTGCTCACGGGCCCCTCAGATCTCTTCCCGAGATCAGAAGTCCTCGATCTGTGTGCTTCAATCGTGGGATGCAATATGGATGTGGGGACTTCAGGCAGTGACTTTGCTAGAATGAAGCCTAGACGAAAGAGGCTGGTCTAGTTGCTTCATACCTTTTTCATATTGCCCTGTTTTGTTTACATTTTACGTTTAAAATGTAAAATAATTAAATAACACACATGTTTTTATTATGTTTTGATTTTAAATACAAAATAAAACTGTATAGTGAATTTAAAATGATTTGGTATGCGCTGTGGTATCTTTTTTATGTACTTGCTCCCCCTAACTTTAGAACCTGAGTACGCTCCTGTTAGACAGCATGCTTACATATTTTGAGTGGAACATTAACATTTGAGTGGAACATAGCTCAGCATGTTAGTCAGGGCCCTATGCCAAATGAAAGATCTTATTTACATTTTTCAATGACAAATGAGTAAAGTACATGCCATCTCCATTCCATCCTTAAAGATGCTTCTGGGGCATAAGAAAAAATAAATGTTCAGGAAGATTTTTCAAGATGCCAGCAGGATACACTTGACAACTCCACCAAATGCCAAAGCTGAGCTATTCATCAATTCAACATTGGAGCTGGCTGATTTCCCAACCTTCTGTGCCTGGTTTGCTGGTGGCATCCAAATGAATTTTCAGCCCAAAAATGGTTTAATTCATCAACACCGACTTCATGCTGTTGGCTTAGTTCCTGTTTCAAACAGATGTCAAGCTTGTTTAAAGATTTGTAAATCCAAAGATGTTCAGGTTAGGTGGATTGGCCATGCTGAATTAGCCTGAATTGGCCCCTTAGTGTCCCAAGGTGTGTGGGTTAGGGGCATTAGCCATGGTAAATGCACAGGGTTATAGGGTAGAGGGGATGGGCCTGGGTAAGATTCTCTATCGGGGAGTCAGTGCAGACTCAATGGGCCGATCAGCTTCTGTCTGCTCTGTAGCGGTTCTATGGTTCTAAATCTGATTTTCTCCTGAAGAATTCTTAAAGGTATATCATGAAATAATTCAAGAAATAAAAGATTTATATTTACAAAGCTGAAGAGTGTAACTGCTGATTTTTTCAGGATAACATATAAGCAAATTGTTCCTAATTTACTGGCTCTGCAAATGGATATTCCAATGTTCCTATCCTAATTTTAAAAAACTGGAGATTTCCCTCAATACCAAAGACATATAAACTGTATCTTTATGAAAAGTAGAAAGTATGAAAGTAAATACCATTAAAAATAACTTATGTCTTAACTAAATGTACACTAAAACCCTTTACAAATTTAAATGCGATCAATTGGCAAGCTAAACTCAGGGGGTATAAATATTTAGGTAAGAGTAATGTTACTTTAAGACAAATTGGAACCAATTAGCACATGCAAATATAGGTTACTTGTAATACAAACTTTCTCCTCTAACAGTTATTTAATTATTCTCTTCGTGTTCTTAATTTTTGAAAGAATTGTTTAATAAGTTTTTAATTTATGCACTTGCAACATAAACTTATTTTATACTGCAGCATTGAATTTAGCTATTTGAAAATGCACAAGGGCTGTCTTCTTGGTAATCAACAGATAAAACCAAACTTCAGAAAAGATACAGTGAAAACAAGGAAAACATACATAATCCATCTGATTGAATGTGTATTTTATACATCAAATCAAGAGTTTTGTTTGAAATGCCCATTTCAGAGGTAAAGCACCATATTATTCTTCTGTTTATCTCTCAGGGCTGACTGCTATTAATGTCCCAGCTGTCAGTAATAGAAGGTTTTTTTTCTCTGAAGTCTTTTGTTTATCTTTTGAAATAAACTGAAGTAGAAGAAGATTAGTGACGTAATGAACTCACATGCTATCATGGGGATTTTCAAAACTCTGTTTGGGGCACCTGACCATGCTCTGCTATATTTAGAGAAACATGTGTGAAATTAATTGAAAAGTTTTTCTTTCATATGACCTTTGTCATAGAATTGTAGAATCCCTACGATGCAAAAGGAGGCCATTCAGCCCATCAAGTCTGCAAGGACCACAATTCCACCCAGGCCCTATTCCTGTAACCCCTCATATTGACCTTGTTAATCCCTCTGGCACAAGAATTAATTTAGCATTTATCATGGCCAATCAACCTAACCAGCACATTGTTGGACTGTGGGAGGAAACTGGAGCAGCCAGAGGAAACCCATGCAGACACGGGAAAAATGTGCAAACTCTGCACAGACAGTGACCTGGAATTGAACCCAGGTCCCTGGCGCTGTGAGGCAGCACTGCTAACCACTATGCCACCATGCTATGTCATGTGAACAGTGTTTGGTAAACACCATCTATCACTGAACTGATGGGATTGTTTTTCCATTTCTGATCAAACAGCACTCAATATAAAAATTTCCAGTGGCTGCACTTCCTGCACTGCTAAAACTAAATGGAGATGAATATTGTACAGTAGGATCATTGAGTTAA
This sequence comes from Carcharhinus amblyrhynchos, assembly GCF_965287045.1. NCBI lineage: Eukaryota > Metazoa > Chordata > Chondrichthyes > Carcharhiniformes > Carcharhinidae > Carcharhinus > Carcharhinus amblyrhynchos. The sequence goes on from NC_137329.1 coordinate 101,937,281, forward strand.
ATGACCTGATAAACAAGCTGCATTATTTAAAGATTTTTGTGAGCAATCATTGGCTCTGTCACTTCAATTTTTTCTTCTTATACTGGCATCAAATTTACATTGAATAACCTCAGGGAAGTTACATCAGTACACCTTGGGCACAAGCCTGCAACCACAAGGGTAACAATAACTAGCACTTTTTATAGAATATATCACAGAGTTATAATCAGAAAAAAATGGATGCAGAGGCAAATGATGAGATTACGGTGTGACCGTTTTGGAAGTGGTCTTAGAGGTAGAGAGGAAAGGAGAGAGGCAAATAAGTTTAAGGAGGAGATTCTAGAATTTGAGGTCTTATTGGCTGAAGGAAAGGACAGAACACATAGCAACCTCTTTCATGTGAAATGTTACATAACAGAAAGACCCTCGGTATCTTCCATGAAATTCCAACCTAACTGGGATCATTTGCAAAAAACGCTAAGCACCAGTACATCCTTCCAATATACTTTTGTTTTAGATTTAATAAATATACTTTTGTGGATTTCTTTATGAGTCAAAGTGATAGAATATTCCCAAAAAAAAGACTAGAATAGTTCACCCATCACACACCCACACCTTCTGATCATAGAGGAATAAAAGCTCCGAGTGAAAGAGATGGGTTCAGGGTTATTATTTAATTTCTGGGTTCAGTTGCAGTGGTAGAACTTTTAGCACAAGGAGGCCATTCACTTTTGTTGTGTTATACTTTACATCAGAGCCTTTTACTCTAATCTTATTTCCCTTCCACTTTAATTTTCTTTTAATCAAATGATAATCTAATTTCCTTCAAGTTCCACAATTGTCTCAGCTTCAATAAGCTAAAGCTGAGGTTAGGTTTAGATTATTGAAAATCCTTGCATGACAGGATTTCTTCATTGGTGTCCCTTTATATTTTTAGTGCAGACATTAAATGATGATTCAGAAACCAATAATCTATATCATTCGTCTTTTCAAAACTGTGAATATAAGGGGAGGCTTCATCGGCCCTGTTTGCGCTGGCAGGAATCCTAACCGCCGAATAGGCCACAGGGCCTAAAATGGGATTCCTGCCAGGTGTATATGCATTTGGGATTCATCAGGGCAATTCTAGTGAATAGGGCACCGGGCTTTAATCGAGTCCCCACGCAGGCAACCCAATAATTATGTAAAAACCCCTCAGTGACATATCTTTAGCAGGCTAGACGACCCAGTCAGCAACCTCTCACCATTTATCCGCCTCCCCAGCGGGGTCTGCAACAGCTGGGCTTTAATGCTGGTCATGACCAGCGTGAACCTGGTGAAGGAGGTAGGTTCAGTGCCCATGTGCCCCTCTGCTGCCGCCAACATTGAATTCCCCAAGGGTCCTGAGAAATCGGGCTGTGTGAAAAGGGTTGACCTCAAAACTCTCCCTCAGGATGGGGTTCTGGAGGCTAGACTGCCCCTTCTAGCTCTGGGAAACCTGAACATCACTCCTGCATGGTGATTTCAGGCATCCCACTAATCAAAATCTTCATTCTGGTTTGTGATTCTGAAAACTTTGAGGTGACCTGGTCACTTTAATATCCAGGCCTCTTGGACTCCTGGCAGACTTCTAACTCGCAGCAGTATTCCATTCAGCAGAAGGGGCTCCTCTTTTTCTCTGTCAGAAGCTGCTGGTTTGAAAAGATTCCTGTCAAGTCCTCTGACTGAAAGAAGTCAGTCACTTTCACTGAGGGTGGTGGGGGGAGGAGTCCCTTCTCCACAGCTCTTCACTCAACCCAATTGTTTTAACACAGCATTTATTCCAAGTCTCTGAGATTTCATAGAAAGCTTTAAAATAACTTCAAGCCATTTGAAAACCTTTGTTTCCATTCCATTTTAGCTCCATCCTTTGATTGACAGCTTAATGGTTTTTACTCAGCATGCTGTCAGGTTTGTCTATTTATGTTTGAATGTTTCTCAAGTTGTACCCAACCACAATGTTTACACAGAAGAGGAGCTGAAAAACACTTAGCTGGTTTGGGGAGAGGGGGGATGGATGCCCCTCTTTGTTGAGGGACTGGTGGTCATCCCTTTTGTCAGTGAGGGGAGAGGTGAACATGGAGATTGGCTCTCTTTAAACATGGCACCCCATCTCTGAAGAGTTGGGCTGGCCGATTTGATTCCCTCTATGAATGTTTTTGCATGCTAAATAAAGGTGGGTGAATCGCATCCGGCAGATATGGCCAGCGCAGCGGGAAACACTTCAGTTTTCCCTCTGATGTGGGCACTTAGTGTCAATTCAGTCTTTCATGGCAATAGATTCTCCATAACTTTCTCTGCCCCAATGAAGACAGGCCCCAGTTTTGGAGTTGCTCAATGCAATTGTGTCCTTGTTTCTAGTATAATCCTGGTGAAGTCCATTTTGGATCTTTTTCCCCAAGTGTCCAGTCTCTTTTACAGAATGAAGTGCACAAAACTATACACAATATTACTTGAGATGTGCAGTTCATGTCATAGACAACCCCTAGACTCACTGCCAAAAATCTAATATTTGGTTAAGCACTATTTCTTTGAGTGTTCAGGACAGTGATAGATTTCTCTGGTATTCTGGCATGGTCAAAGCTTGGTGCAGCTATGAAATGATTTTTGATTCTGAGGGCAGCACAGTGGCATAGCGGTTAGCACTTCTGCCTCTCAGTGCCAGGGACCCGGCTTTGATTCCAACCTTGGGTGAGTGTCTGTGTGGAGTTTGCATTGTTCTCCCTATGTTTGCGTGGGTTTCCTTCAGGTGCTTTGGTTTCCTCCCACAGTCCTAAAATGTGCAGGTTAAGTTGATTTGTCATGCTCAATTATCCCTTAGTCTCAGGGAGATTAGCAGGGTAAATATATGGGGTTACGGGCGTAGGCCTGGGTGGGATTGTTGTCAGTGAAGGCTCGATGGGCCAAATGGCCTCTTTCTTCACTGTAAGGATTCTATAATTCTATGTTTCTTGACTGCAATGAATGTTGACGGCTGATGGACATTAGAAAAGACATTGCTTTCACCTAACCAAATATACTAATGTTGACATGACATTGCATTTTTGTTCGTCAAAATCAAAAACAAGCTTGTAAACACAGCTGGAGAGTTATGTAAGTTTGTGGGTCTTTCCCATCAGTCGAATGAAATGTGAGAATGAGTCATACAGTCATGAGACCTGCATAGAATTAATAATCACTCCATATTGCGGGAATCTTATCTTGGACTTTCCGTGAGAAGTCTGAAATTAAGTAGTCACGTTTTGACCAGTGGCAGCAAGGTGCCAGCAAACATCACTGCTTCAAAACAAAGTCAAAATGCATAAATACAAGCAAACCAAAACTGCTATTTGTAATTAAATAGATTTCATGCACTCCAAAAAGACACAACATATATTTTGGTTCAACAATATTTTAATAACACTTTAAAAAGGGGATGTGAAATTGCTATGAGAGATTCTGGTAATGTTATTCTCTTCTCTAATGATTATTCCTATGAATAAATGGTTGTTTATTTTGTTATAAAGGCAAAACAATTAGTTTGACATATTGCACACTGTAAACCCATGGCTCTCAGACTGTGCTGGTCGGTTCATTTTCACACTTCATAGAACCATAGAACCCCTACAGTGCAGAAGGAAGCCATTGAGCTCATTGAGTCTGCACCGACCACAATCCCACCCAGGCCCTATACTCTTAACCCCACATATTTACCCTGCTAGTCCCCCTGACACTAAGGGGCAATTTAACATGGTCAATCAACATAACCTGCACATCTTTGGACTGTGGGAGGAAACTGGAGCACCCAGAGGAAACCCACTCAAACCCAAAGAGAACGTGCAAACTCCACACAGACAGTGACCCAAGGTTGGAATTGAATCTGGGTCCCTGGCACTGTGAAGCAGCAGTGCTAACAACTGTGCCACAGTCTTGAATGGTATCACTTGCATTCCATTCATTTACACAAATTATTCTACTTCAATAAATTTATCTATACATCAATGGCCTCAGATTTACCGAACATTGGCTGCTGATTGAAGGCTGTGCATCTCTACGGACGGTATGCTTTTCCTTTCCTGCTGTGTTCTACTTAAGTTATCTCTTCCTTTCCAGCGGAACATGTTTGTCAAAGTAACGGAACAGCAAAATGAATCAGGTACGTGCCTAATTGACAGGATGTGACTAATGGTGTCCTACAATGATCCATGTTAGGGCTTCACTATTCAACAGATTTATTTCTACTGTGGCGACAAGAGCAGGAATTCTTCAGGAACTGACTTACCTGTTGGTCCTCCAATGCTTGTCCATCATCTCCAAGGCACAGGTCAGGAGTATAATCAAATATTCTACACTTGGCTGGATGAGTGCAGTTCCAACAACACACAAGAAGCTCCAGGCAAAGCAGCCCATTTGACTATCATCCTGTCCATCAGCTTAAAAATCCATTCCCTCCAACACTGACACAGTAGCAGCAGTGTGTACCATATGCAACAACTCACCAAGGCCCCTGATACAGCATCTTCCAAACCCATGACCTGTACCATCTAGAAGGAGAAGGGCGGCAGATGCATGGAAACAAAACCACCTGCAAGATCCCCCCCCCAAAGCCACACGCCATCCTGATTTGGGACTATGTCACCATTCCTTCACCATCACTGGGGGAAATTCCTGGAACTCCCTTCTTAACCACACTGTGGGTATACCTACACCAAATGGACTGCAGTGGTTCAGAAAGACAGTTCACCACCATCTTCCCAAGGCCAACTGGGATGGGCAACAAATGCTGGTGACCTAGCGGCACGCACACCCAGTGAATAAATAAAATAAAACAACTTAGAGAAAGGGATAAAAGGTTTTATATCCATGTTTGTCAATGACACAAAGACACAAAGACAGATGACATTGTAAGTCATGGAGATGTGAGTATAAAATAACAAAAATGTATTGATAAATTGAGTAAATAGTCAAAACTGTGGCAGATAGATTTTAATGCAGGAAAATATGAGTTCAACCACTCTGGATCTAAGAGAGCTAGAACAAAATACGTTTGAGATGGTGAAAAGTTGGAAGCAGTGGAGATCCAAAAAGATTTTGAGGTCCATATGTGCATACATCATTAAAATATCCTGACCAAAAAATGCTCCTTTTTAGTTCTTTCATGGGATGTGATCATCACTGGCTAGACCAGCATTTATTGCCCATCCCTAATTGCCCTTGTGGGGGCATTTAAGAGTCAACCACATTGCTGTGTGCCAGGAGTTGCATGTAGGCCAGACCAGGTAAGGATGGCAGATTTCCTTCCCTAAAAGACACTAGTGAGCCAGATGGATTTTTATGATAATCAATCCGGTGATAATCAACCTGGGTTCGATACTGGCCTCAGGTGACTGTTGGTGTGGCGTTTGCACATTCTCGCCATGTCTGCAGGGGTTCCCTCAGGGCAATTAGCAGGGTAAATACGTGAGGTTATGGGAACAGGGCCTGGGTAGGATTGTTATCGGTGAAGATTCGATAGGCTGAATGGCCTCCTTGCGTTCCCTCTTATCTATACATTTTAAGTTTATTATTAGTGTCACAAATAGGCTTACATTAGCAATGCAATTAAGTTAAATCCCCTAGATTCCAACAGGGGTAACAAATAGTCATAGAGGTTTACAGCATGGAAACAGGCTCTTTGGCCCAACTTGTCCATGCCATCTTTTTCTCATGTATCCCTAAGCTAGTCTCAATTGCCTGCATTTGGCCCATATCCCTTTTTCCCCATCTTCCCTTGATGTTCATCATGGTATAAACTATAACATGATTTCCAACTGATGGACAAGGGGTGCTGACACCTTGGGTACCTGTCCTGCAGTCATTACAATAAGAAGTCTCACAACACCAGGTTAAAGTCCAACAGGTTCATTTGGTAGCAAAAGCCACTAGCTTTTGGAGCGCTCGCTGCTCCTTTGTCAGGTGAGTGGGATTGTAAACTGAAAGCCCACTCACCTGATGAAGGAGCAGTGAGCGCTCTGAAAGCTAGTGGCCTTTGCTGCCAAATAAACCTGTTGGACTTTAACCTGGTGCTGTGAGACTTTTCACTGTGTTTACCCCAGTCCAACACCGGCATCACCACATCATGGCTGCAGCCATTAACCATAGCTACTCAAGAAGGCTCCCTTCCTACTGTAGGGATTTTATGATTGCTCACTGTTGCCAGCTACTCACATGGGATGCCTGGACCCAATAGGCAGCTTAGAGGTTGGCAGAGAGATCTTGGGAGTCTAATCAAGAGAGGGTGGGTGGACTGTGTAAATGTTCCCAAAGCACAGCCAGGCACAGTCCAAAGCACAGGAAGACACATTTTGCCTCACAGCTGCTTTTTGGTTCCCATGGTAAAGGCCAGAGAGCCCCTCCTCCAGTTTACAAGAAACATTGCAGTTAGAAAGTCAATCGACACCATGGAGAGGCTGGGGTAGGGAATCTCCATGACATAAAAGATCTTACTATGCTGGAAATTCCCATTCAATTTCCAAATTTAAAATCTTTGTGACTTTCGCCCTCTCAATTGTAATATATTAAATTCAAAAATATTAAGGAATCACCTTGAAAATAATGATCCTAATATCATTGAATTTAATATTACAACTGAGAGGTGAAAGTCACAAAGCAAGGTTTTATTCTTGGAAATTATTCATTAATTCTAGTTCATTTATCATCACTAAATCCAGAATGATTTAATGATCATACATTAAAATCAATTTGTTGTTTGTTGAAATATATTCTTCTCTACAAAACTCGTTTTTTTTTACTTCTGGGATTTTAAACCTGGATTGAGTTTCCACTCTTGAATCTAATTGGAAAATGAAGTGCTGCAAGATATGATTATTTGGCTTAGTTTCATATTTGTCATCGTAGTAATGGACTTTAATTTGAATTTCACCTGTCAGGTGCTATATGCCTTTCCTATCTATTTACCGTATGCATCATATGTAAACTGTTACTTCTTAATTAATTTAATAAACTATGTGACTAAGTGAAAATAGCAAAGATCAATTGAGGCTAAATTATTTCACAAAGAGATATGTTATATAAGTATTGGTGTGTAAGAATATAATAGAATTAGCAAGCATAGTAATGTGAACACTTAGCAGAAGGTCAGATATTTTCTTTCTTTTCCAAAGAGAAATCATTAGCATCCAGGGTCTGACACAAACAAAGATGAACGAAAGTTCCTGAAGTGACGGGGGGAGTCTTCTTGCACCGTGGCTGGAATTCTCCCATCCTGCCCGCCACTGGAATTCTAGCGGGCAAGGGGCATGGACTATGTAGAGATCCATTGAAGTTGGGTGGTAATCTCCAGTTTTCAGGTGAGTGCAGTCAGAAATTCCTGTCCTTTGTGTTCCCTCTTATCTATACAGTTTAAGTTTATTTATTAGTGTCACAAGTAGGCTTATACCAGCTCTGCAATTGAGTTAAATCCCCTAGATTCCAGTAGGGCTAACAAATGGTGTTCACTATGACGTAAGCTAAAATGTGACCTCAACCTGATGGACAGGGGGTGCTGATACCTTGGGTACCTGTCCTTCAGTCATTACGTGGAGATGCCGGCGTTGGACAGGGGTAGACACAATAAGAAGTCTCACAACACCAGGTTAAAGTTCAACAGATTTACTTGGTGGCTATTAGCAAAATCTTTGTCAGGCATCTGCCTCCTTTAGCTGGGGAAGACTAGGGAAGATGGAGAACACAGATGATGACTGAGAGGAGAACATTTCAGCTATAGAGCAGAAACTACCGCCACAAGCTCGAGATATCAGCACATTCTGAGCAGTTCATTCATTCAGCCCCTGGGATCAGTAAACCTTTCACCCATCAGGTGCCATAAGCCTTTCTGTATAATTCGCGTATGCATCATATGTAAACTGTTGCTTCTTATTAATTTAATAAATTACCTTAAAATCATTTGTGATATCTCGACTGCATATTTTGAGTAACCTGTCATTCTTGGACTCTAAGATTTTCAGCTGTGATGCAGAATTCAGCTTGAGACCAGGGTGGGAGTGTTTACTTCCTAATTTTCCATTGTTCAAGCCTGGCTCATTACTTTTCACAGGAAGGAATCATGTTATTCCATGAAGGATTTGATTATTACTGAGCTTCCTTATCATCATCAGTCATATTCCAAACTGGACATTGATATGTTTATACTCTTAACACAAAAGAGAAAGGTCATTAAAAAAAAGCCTAATATGAATACTTGCAATTAAACATTAATTCAAAAATGAATCTTGGCTGTTAATCCTAAGTGACTGCAATAGTTAGGTCAATTATATCAAATTACAAATTTACAACCTGGAAATGGGCCAGTCAGCTCAATTTGTGTATTCTTGTGTTTACTTTCTTCCATCCTTTCTCATCCAACCCTATCAACATATCCTTCTATCTCCTCTCATGCATTAACCTTACTTCCCTGATAGTGTTTATCTCAACCATTTATTGTAACAGCACATCTCACATTCTATCCATTCTTTGGTGAAGAAGTTTCTCCTGAATTCATTGCTGGATTTATTAGAGGCTACTTTCTATTTATGACCTTTAGATTTGGACATCTAGTTGGTGGAAAGCTTTTCACCACATCAATCTTTCATTATTTTAAGGACCACTCTCTGTCACGTCACCCATCGGTCTTTCTTTTTCTATCAGTCTTTTCTGATAATTATAGCTTCTCAGTTTTGATATAATTCTTGTAAATTGTTTTGACATCATCAGCAATACCTCTAATTTGAATTGTGTATTATGGAGAACAGAACTGTGCACGGTACTATAAGTATGACCGAATAAAGGTTTTATACATCAATTCTGACTCTCAATAAATTAATCCCAGTGCTTGGCTTGCTATTTTAATGGCTTTTTTTAATCTGTTCCACTGTACCCTAAATCTCTTTGCTCCTCTACACCACTTAAACTCATGGTCCAAATACTATGTGGCCATTTTATCCTTCCTACAATGCCTCACGTAGGATCATAGAAACCCTGTAACAGTGCAGAAGGAGGCCTTTCAGCCTATCAAGTCTGCACTGACAACAATCCCACCCTATCATTGAAACCCCACATATTTACCCTGCTAATCCCACTAACATACACATCCTGGGATACTAAGGGGCAATTTAGCATGGCTAATCAATCTAACCTGCACATCTTTGGACTGTGGGAGGAAGCCTTAGCACCCAAAGGAAACCCATGCAGACAATGTGCAAACTCCACAGAGACAATGACATAAACCGGGAATCAAACCCAGGTCTCTGGCGCTGTGCCATGATCTATATTGAAACTAACTTGTCAATTACATGGCCATTCTGTGACTTTATAAACGGGTTCCAGTATTGTGTCATAAGAAACTCATCGCAATTTGGCGTCATCTGTAAATGTGAAATTATCCATTCCTAAATCCAGATCATTAATGTAAACTGTGAATTAAGTAGTCTGAGCATCCATCCTTGTGGAACACCATTCTCACTTTTTGATTGTCTGAATAGTTAACTTTAATCACTATTGTCTATGTTCTGTTTCATCGCCATTGCTTTATCCTTTACCATAAATCAACAATGCAGCACCTTATTGAACATCTTTTTAAAATCTTAATACATCACAGGTAACATATTTATGTCACTTAATCATAACTTTACAATTACATTTGTATTTCTGTTAATAAGTCCACTAATTCCATGTATTCTATAATAGCACTCAGTCCAAGGAATACTTGGTAGAGATGAAATGTACCCTTTGTGGAAAGGAAGTTCATCCTACCTGAATATAAATGTTAGAGGTGGTTCCACTTTAAGCGCAGTCAGGGCATCGATTACTGAAGACACCCACAGTCTCCTTTCAAGTTAGCACTGCAGATTTGCAAGTGAGATTGCCATATAAATACTGCTAAATTCAGCTTCCTCTTTTTAACGCCAACAAAGTTTCCGACTGTCTGCGTCCTGAAAATAAAATCTTTTATATCAGTTTGAACTATTTTTAAGAGACTGTCTTTCATATTAATGTCTGTATAATTCTTTGTTAGATGTAACATATCAGAAACCAAACTCAATGACAGAGCATTCCAAAAAAAAAATTTTGTAATAGGGAATTTCTTTCAGAAATTTTTACGTTGTTTCCCCATACTACGACTGAGGCTGAATTTAAAGATTTTTAAAAATCATGTGAAATAAAGACATGATATTGTTATGAATCTAAATAACAAGTCCGAATTTTAAGTTCTGTTGAAAGTTTAATAAGTTTTAATAATGCTTGAAAATTGCCCAGTCATCTAGTCAGCTGACTCGCTACATCAACACGATGACACATGATCAAAAACAGGTCTTAACTATGGTAGAATATTATGATGAGACGTTACATTGTAACAAACCAAACTAACTTAAAGAGTGCTGAAAATAAATAAAACACTCAGAAAATGCCACAGGGCAGCTGTGCCCCTCATCACCTTTCGAATGTACGGGCCGGGATTTTACTGGCTCGCCCTGTCCATCAATGGGAGGAACGAGCCTGTAAAATTGCTCCCATTGAAGGGCGAGGAGCTGAATAATTTATTCAAATTTATTTAAATGAAGATTTGCAGCTGTTTAGTGAGCACGGCACTGAATCATCCAGGCTCACTTGCCTTTATGGCCTCATCAGGAAGGATTCTCTCCTGCAAGGAAAACACCGTGAACGTGGAACAGTCGTGTTGGCCTTGCCAGTGGAATCGGGGGCTTTGAGGCCCCCTGGGGTGGCCAAGGGTAAGGCAGTGCCTTGGGGCAGTGCCAGACTGGCAGTGTCACCATGGCATCTTGGCAGTGCCAACCTGGAACCTGGGCAATGCTCAGTGGAAACTTTGGCACTGCCCACTGGGGTGGGGCCTTGGGTGAGGTGCTAGGGCAGGGCCTGAAGTGGCATGGTCAGAAGGAGCAAGGCCTGAAGGGGCGAGGCCCGAAGTGGGGGTGGGGGTGGGGGTGTCACTGCGGACTCTGCAGATTGGATCAGATTGGGGGAGGGGCACACGCTGGGTGACAGGGGACAACAGGGTTGGCACGGGCTGGAAGTCCATGAATTGTGCAGCTCACGATCAGCTGCAGGCCCCCACAATTGCGGGGTGGGGGAGAGTTTGCTGAGGCTGCCTGCAGCAGCAGGGGCCTGACAGTTTGCTCTCTGTCTGTCAGATCCCTGCTGCTGCAATGGCGCATATGCAGCTTCAGAGGTCTGCACATGCACAGTAACTCCCTCAACAGGCTGGTTGGTAAATTAAGCTCAGCCCACTGCCTACAGCAGCTAGAAACAGTCTACACCATTTTTTCAATGAATAATTGTATTAGATTGGGCAAAAAAGCATGCCCAAAAAACAGATCAGGAACTTTCCCATTTTCATGCTAGCTGGACACTTAAAATCATTCTCATAAAGTTCCATCCATGGGGTGGCATTTTCTCAAAATGTTTTTGTTATAACAATGTGAAAACAGGTATCCTCCATGCCGGTCTTTTGGACGGGCTCCCCACTTCAATCTTCTGACACTCTGTCAATTTCTTTGACAGCCGGGAGCTTTGTGCCGGTACAGTGGGATGGAACCTAAGCATTCCGGTGAAGTTGGCTCCAGAGAATTCAGGCACTATTGCGCAGGGTGCCCTGACCTAACAATGAACTGGGAGACATTCTCTCACCCCTCCCACACCAACAGGCAACACAGGTATCAAGACATCAGCACCCTCCTTATGAGATCCTGGCTGGCCACTGAAATGCACCCCCCATCATGATCCCCTCCCTGACACATCCCAGCTCAGCACCCTCTTTCATGACCATCCCGTTGCATAGACCCCTGTCTTACGCAACCACTCCACTTGCGTAGGCCCCCCTTGCATAAACCCCTCTCATTGTGCATAGCCCCCATAATAGCCCCCCACCACCACTCAGACTGCACCTCCACTTCATTCCCACGCCATGGCACTTTCAGGGTGCCAACTGAGCAATGTCAGAGTGGCAGGTGGGCACTGCCTGGCCATGCCTCCGACCATGATGTGGATATGCTGGCGTTGGACTGGGGTAAACACAGTAAAAAGTCTGACAACACCAGGTTTCAGTCCAACCGATTTATTTGATCAAATAAATTGGTTGGACTGAAACCTGGTATTGTCAGACTTTTTACAATGCCTCTGACCACCCAAGGGCTTCACTGGCATCCGATCACCCTAGCATGGCCATAATGCCTATTCCCCACTACTGCAATACAGACATCACACCGGCGAGGCAGGAAGCATCTGGGAAGGGGGAAACAGCCATATTGAACCTGGTAAGTACTTTAAAATGTAGGCAATCTGATGTAAATCAGCTTTGCGCCCTTTCATTTGCCCAACACGAGTCAAATTTTTGGCTTTTCACACTATCTTCCTGGCTCGCCACACTGATAGATCAGCGAGCTCGTAGGATAGTGCCCATAAAGTTTCCCCGTATAGAAAACCTTCCGACAGAGATTCACCATAACTTTATGCATGTGAATCTTTGCTGTGTGATCATGATTAAGCAATAAGGTTTTAACTGCATTGAAATACTTTTTGTCAAAATTCAACCCACATGAATAGTCTTGGTCAGGCCTTTACTGAAATATTGATTCATAAACAAATTTTCACCACTGGAAAAGTGGAAAAACCAATTCATGATAACTTTCCCCTGGAGGAGTACTTCACGTTTTGCAATGTCCAAGTCATAGTTGCCATGTGAGGAAGCTCCAACCCACTGGTTCAAGCTACAATTGGTACATAGGTGAACTGCATTATTAACTAATGGGTGACACAGTGGTTAGCACTGCTGCCTCATAGCACCAAGGATGCCGGTTCGATTCCTGGCTTGGCTCACTGCCTGTGTGGAGTTTGCATGTACTGCCCGTGTCTGCGTGGGTTTCCTCAAGGTGCTCTTGCTTTCCTCCCACACTCCAAAGATGTGCATGTTAGGTGCATTGGCCATGCTAAATTGTCACTCAGTGTACCCGAACAGGTGCCGGATAAAAGCAAACTACAGGCGCAGGATAAAAGAAAATGCTGGAGTCTGAAACTGAAAAAGAAAATGCTGGAAAATCTCAGCAGGTCTGGCAGCATCTGTAAGGAGAGAAAAGAGCTGATGTTTCGAGTCCAGATGGCACCGGAGTGTGGCGACTGGGATGGCTCAGGGATTGGTGTGGGAGGAGTGGGTTTGAATTTATGGGGCATTGGCACCAGTATTGGGGCAGATGGGACCTGTTCAGATGGGATGGTCTTAGTCTGAACCGTGCCGGGACCAGAGTGCTGGCGAATTGTGTAACTAGGACTGTAGATAGGGCTTTAAACTAATTAGCGGGGGAAGGGTGCAGGGGTGGGAGAAATTACAAAATCTAAAGTAAAGGAGAGGGTACGGGCGCGGGAAAATGTTGAGGATGTCCCAATAATAAAAGGAGTAGAGGGCATGAGAGAGGTTAGTAGCGTTCCTTCAAATAAGGTCCAGATAAAGGCTGGTATAAAGACACTTTACCTGAATGCACAAAGCATTCGGAACAAAGTGAATGAACTGATGGCGCAGATCAGCACAAATGGATCTGATCTAGTGGCCATTACGGAAACGTGGTTGCAAGGTGACAGGGACTGGGAGCTGAATGTCCAGGGGTATCAAGTGTTTAGGAAGGATAGACGGGTGGAAAAAGGGGGTGGGGTAGCTCTGTTAATTAAGGATAATATCAGGGCGGTAGTAAGGGAAGATATAGGCTCCAAAGAGCAAAACGTGGAATCGTTGTGGGTGGAGATAAGGAGTAGTAAGGGGAGGAAGATGCTGGTGGGTGTGGTCTATAGGCCCCCAAATAATAACTTAGAGCTGGGGCGGGCTATAAACAAGCAAATAAATGATGCATGCAGAAACAGAACGGTGATAATTTTAGGGGATTTTAATCTGCATATTGATTGGATGACCCAAGTCGGACGCGATGGGTTTGAGGAAGAGTTCTTGGAATGCTGTCAGGATAGTTTCCTTGAACAGTATGTGACAGAACCTACGAGGGAGCGAGCTATCTTAGATCTGGTGTTGTGTAACGAGGCAGGTAGAATTAGGGATCTTCTTGTGAGGGATCCGCTTGGGACGAGTGATCATTGTATGGTTGAATTTTTGATGCAGATGGAGGATGCGAAAGTAGGGTCCCGAACCTGTGTCCTCTGTTTGAACAGCACTAAATATATAAAAGGACAGTAAAAGTTTTTACAAATATATAAAGAAGAGGAGGCTGGCTAGAGTGAGTGTTGGACCCTTAGAGGATGAGAGGGGGGATTTAGCAGTGGGAGATGAGGAAATGGCTGAGGCTTTAAATAAGTTTTTTGCCTCTGTCTTCACAGAGGAGGACACGAATAGTTTGCCGGATCTTAAAGGTAGAAAGGTGGTAGGAGTTGAGGGCCTGAATGCGATTACTGTCACTAGAGAGGTAGTGCTTGATAGACTAATGGGACCGAAGGTGGACAAGTCCCCAGGACCGGATGGAATGCATCCCAGGGTTCTGAAAGAAATGGCAGATGTGATAGTGGATGCCTTAGTAATTATTTACCAAAATTCGCTGGATTCCGGGGAAGTGCCAGAAGATTGGAAAACGGCTAATGTTACACCGCTGTTTAAAAAAGGTAGCAGACAAAAGGCAGGGAATTATAGGCTGGTTAGTTTAACATCCGTAGTTGGAAAAATGCTTGAATCCGTCATCAAAGAAGAAATAGCGAAGCACCTAGAAGAGAATGGTTTGATCGAGCAGACGCAGCACAGATTCGTTAAGGGGAAGTCGTGTTTGACGAATTTGTTGGATTTCTATGAGGATGTGACTAGTGCGGTAGACAGAGGGGAACTGGTGGATGTGGTGTTTTTAGATTTCCAAAAGGCGTTTGATGAGGTGCCTCATAAAAGGTTGCTACAGAAGGTTAGGGTGCACAGAGTTGGGGGTAAGGTGTTAGCGTGGATAGAGGATTGGCTGTCTAATAGGAAGCAGAGAGTTGGCATCAATGGGTGCTATTCTGGTTGGTGGTTGGTGACTGGTGGAGTGCCGCAGGGATTGGTGCTGGGGCCTCAACTGTTTACCATTTATATAGCTGATCTGGAGGAGGGGGCTAAGTGTAGGGTGACGAAATTTGCTGATAACACGAAGATGAGTGGAAAAGCAAATTGCGTGGAGAGTGTGGAAAGTCTGCAGAGGGTTCTGGATGGGCTGAGCGAGTGGGCGAGGGCCTGGAAGATAGAGTATAATGTTGGCAAGTGTGAGGTTATCCACTTTGGCAGAAAAAGCAGTAGGAGGGATTATTATTTAAAAGGCGAAAAGCTGCAGCATGCTACGGTGCAGAAGGACCTGGGGGACCTTGTGCATGAGCCGCAAAAACCCAGTCTGCAGGTGCAGCAGGTGATCAAAAAGGCGAATGGGATGTTGGCCTTTATAGCGTGGGGGATAGAATATAACAGTAGGGAAGTCTTGCTGCAACTGTACAGGGCACTGGTGAGGCCGCAGTTGGAGTACTGTGTGCAGTTTTGGTCACCGCACTTGCGGAAGGATATATTGGCCTTGGAGGGAGTGCAGAGGAGGTTCACTAGGCTGATACCGGACATGAGGGGGTTGGACTATGAAGAGAGACTAAATAAACTGGGTCTGTACTCGTTGGAGTTTAGAAGGATGAGGGGGGATCTTATAGAGACGTATAAGGTAACGAAGGGGATGGATAGGGTAGAGGTAGAGAGATTCTTCCCGCTTAGATAGGATAGCAGGACTAGAGGGCACAGCCTCAAGGGGTGGGGGGGGGCCATTTAGATCGGAGTTGAGGAGGAACGTCTTCACTCAAAGGGTGGTGAATCTCTGGAATTCTCTGCCTGTTGAAGTGGTGGAGGCTACCTCGCTAAATATATTTAAGTCACGGGTAGATAGGTTTTTGGTAGGCAAGGGAATTAAGGGTTATGGGGAGCAGGCGGGAAAGTGGAACTGATCCACTTCAGATCAGCCGTGATCTTATTGAATGGCGGGGCAGGCTTGAAGGGCTAGATGGCCTACTCCTGCTCCTACTTCTTATGTTCTTATGTTTCACAGTAACTTTGTTGCATTGTTAATGTAAGCCTACTTGTGACACTAATAAACAAACTTTAAAAACTTAAAAAATTAAGAGCATGGGATCGATTCTGAGCCTGCACTCTCTGTCAGTGGGAACGGAGCCATGTACTCACAATCCAGAAAGTGCAGTTCACGCTGGTGCATTTCCAAGTTCCAATCCTCCATGTCCCTCAGTGGTGGGGTGGGGTGAAACATACCGTGACACCCAGAAAGCTCACTTGAATACATAGTCATTAACAAGAACTCTCTCAGGGACATCCCACCAATGCCCCCCCACCCCCCACCTCCCCCCCACACCTCCCCCCACTCGATATCCAGTGGACGCAGCAATGCGCCAGCACCATTTACAACAGGTTTACCTGAACGTGAATCTGTTGTGGGGAGGTCTCCCTTGGGGGTGTAAAAGTGGATATAGCCCCCAGGGGAGAGGGACATGTCCACCCTGTGTCCACCCTTGACACAGGGTGGCACTGCCAGGTTGGCATCATGCCCAGGAGGCTAATGTCCCCTGGAATTTGGAGCTCTTGGATCCTCAAAGATTGCCCCGCCAGGATCAGACTCAGTCCTCCGGATGAGAGGCAGCATATGGGGCACTGACTGAGGGAAGATGGGTGAGAAGTTGAAGTTCTTTGAACAGAATCCCCTCTTTTGATGTGGCATGGCAACACAGTGGTTAGCTCTGCTGCCTCACAGCACCAGGGATCCGGGTTTGATTCCTGACTTGAGTCACTGTCTGTGTGAAGTCTGCACATTCTCCCCATATCTGCATGGGTTTCCTCCCACAGTCCAAAAGATGTGCTGGTTAGGTGCATTGGCCATGCTAAATTCTCCCTTAGTGTAACCGAACAGATGCTGGAGTGTGGTGATTAGAGGATTTCCACAGTAACTTCACTGCAGTGTTAATGCGAGCCTACATGTGACACTAATAAGTAAACGTTAAAAACTTGTTAAATTTAACTTTTACGTCTTCTTACTCCATCTCTCTCTGACTGCCTACATCTCTGATAGCAATGAGCAGGAATGCACTTTATTGCACATCAGTGGAGTAAATAAGGACCAAGGCTAGATTTTTCATCACCGCTGTTTAACTTGGTATCAGAGCAGGCAGGCTATTTGTGAGAGCCAACGTACACACAGTTGACAGCCCCGTTTGTTATTCCATAGAGGTAGTGACTTTTCCATGGACAGAGCACCTCTGTCCAGCTGAGCAGAGATTAGAACATCCTCTGAAGAGGACTTCCCACTACTATCTCTCCGTTTCCCCTGCCTGTTCTTGCTCATTTGAGATGTGTGAGGCACCAGGTGAAAACCCAAATACATTCCTACAGGTCCCACCAGGGCATGATTATCTGAAATTCTGCACAGTCTAAATGATTCCTATGACGGTGAGTGGTCACCCTGAGACGTTTGACTTTCTCCTGCACCACCACCACCTGTGAGATACTTGATGGGCCTATGGAAAATGAAAGATATGAATTGGAACTCTTGCATGGTAAGAAGGTATTAAATCAGGTAAGTTTACAGCGTCAAGTTAACATGAGTGAGTGTTGTACGCCAGGTGACTGTGATATTTAATTCAATCACCAGGTAGCTGGGAGTCCCCTATCAGGGCGGCCTTGTGGCACGATGGTTAGCACTGATGCCTCACAGTGCTAGGGATCCAGATTTGATTCCCAGCTTGGGTTGCTGTCTGTACAGAGTTTGCACATTCTCCCCGTGTCTGTGTGGGTTTTCCTCGGTTACTCTGGTTTCCTCACATTATCCGAAAGATGTGCTAGTTAATTGCAGTGGCCATGATAAATTCTCCCTCAGTGTACCCCAATAGCTGCTGAAGTGTGGCAACTAGGGGATTTTCACACTAACTTAACTGCGGTGTTAATGTAAGCCTACTTGTGACATTAATAAATAAACTTTTAAAACTTTAACCTCCATCACCAGTGGCCAGATAAGCTGGACTTGACTTATCTTCATTGCTGATCCCTCCACAGCTGTCACTATGAACGAAGAGTCACCTCTGGGTCTCTTATTCTCATTATACTGAGCCCACTTCCGCTGCAAGGAACAAAATAAGAGACTTATGAGTGAGAGAAATGGAACGTTTGGGTAGGTGAATGGACCAACATTTG
The DNA here is from genome assembly GCF_965287045.1 of Carcharhinus amblyrhynchos. Classification (NCBI taxonomy): domain Eukaryota; kingdom Metazoa; phylum Chordata; class Chondrichthyes; order Carcharhiniformes; family Carcharhinidae; genus Carcharhinus; species Carcharhinus amblyrhynchos. The sequence continues at coordinate 101,955,486 of NC_137329.1, forward strand.
TTTCATAGAATCCCTGCAGTGCAGAAGGAGGCCATTTGGCCCATCGAGCCTCACGACATTCCAGAACAGCACTCTACCTAGGCCCACTCCCCAAGACCCCGAACATCGAACATGTGCCAATCCACCTAACCTATATATACATCTTGGGACACCAAGAGGCAATTTACTGTAGTCAGTCCACCTATCCCACACATCTTTGGAATGTGAGGGGAAAGCGGCGCCCCCGGAGGAAACCCACACATATACAGGGAAAACATGCAAATTCCACGCAGACAGTTAGTCATCCTAGGCAGGAATTGAACCTTGTGAGACAGCAGTGCTAACCACTGTGCCACGTGCTGCTTGTTGAGGCATTATATTAAGATGAGTTTGAATGTCAGTAGTGGATGGTCAGATAGTGATGGCAGGAGAATGAATAAAGAAACTTTAGTTTCCGATGTGACCATGAGACATCCCAAAGCAATTTAGAGCTAGAAAGTATTTTTGAAATGGTGGGGGGGCAGTGGAATTTTGCTGTCCCGCTCCCCACAGGAATCATGGCAGGTATGACATGGACCATGCAAAGGTCCATTGATCTCGGGTGGGATTTTCCAACCTTGGGGCAAGCAAGGCCAGAAAATCCCGCCAGTAGTCACTATTGCAGTCGGGAATGTGTGCACAGCAAGCTCCCACAAGCTGCAGTGTGACAACCTGCTGAGTATTTCTAGAATTTTAAGTTTTTTTAAGTGTCTTGGTTAATTTTCAAAATCTGAGAGATACCCTCACTGCACTTTGGATCTCTGCCACTAAGGCAAGTGCCATCTTTGGGCACTTACAGCTCTGGAGCTCCTGTTACTTGCTCCAGTTTGGGTTGCCAATGTACACTGTGGTGCGTAGGCACACAATGTACTGACAATTGAACAACAAGGAACACTACAGACAGTTACCTGCAGATCCCACTAAAGAACACACCCGTCAACTCAACAGACTGATCGAGACCTTTGATCCAGACCTTCAAAGCATCCTCTGTGCTCTCATCCCACGTACTCACTGCGTTGGAGACCTCTACTGCCTCCCGAAGATACGCAAGGCAAACACACCCAGCCGTTGCATTGTATCGGGCAATGGGACCCTGTGCGAGAGCCTCTCCTGCTACATCGAGGACATCCTGAAACCCATTGTACAAAGAATCCCCAGCTTTTGACACAACACTACGGACTTCTTACGGAAACTCAGCACACATGGAGCAGTTGAACTAGGAGCACTCCTCGTCACAATGGATGTCTCGGCACTCTACACCAGCATCCCCCATGATACAAGTGCCTCAGTACTCAACGCCAACAACTGCCAATCTCCAGATGTAATTTTACAACTCATCTGCTTCATCCTGGATCACATTGGCTTCACCTTCAACAACCAGTTCTTCATCCAGACACACAGAGCCGCCATGAGGACTAAATTCGCACCTCAATATGCCAACATCTTCATGCACAGGTTCGAACAAGATCTCTTCACTGCACAGGACCTTCAACTGATGCTATACACTAGATACGTTGATGACATTTTCTTCCTTTGGACTCATGCTGAACAATCACTGAAACAGCTATATGATGACATTAACAAGTTCCATCCCACCATCAGACTCACCATGGACCATTCTCTGGGGGGGGGTTCTTTCGGGTACCATGGACCATTCTCCGGAATCGGTTGCATTCTTGGACGCACACATCTCCATCAAGGACGGTCACCTCAGTACTTCAGTGTACTGTACTGTGGGGTATAGAGTATAAGAGCTGCCGTCTAATGCTTCAGTTGTACAGAACGTTGGTTAGACCACATTTGGAGTACTGCGTCTAGTTCTGGTCTCCTTACTACCGGAAGGACGTGGAGACCCTGGAGAGGGTGCAGAGGAGGTTTACCAGGATGTTGCCTGGCATGGAAGGACTGAGTTACGAGGAAAGGTTGGAGAAACTGGGGCTCTTCTCCTTAGAAAGATAGAGATTAAGGGGGGATATGATAGAGGTGTATAAAATACTGAAGGGAATAGATAGAGTCAACAGTGGTAGGCTTTTCCCTAGATTGGGGACAATTACGAGGGGTCATGATCTAAGGGTGAGGGGGGAGAAGTATAATTTGGATACGAGAGGAAGGTTTTTCACGCAGAGGGTCGTGGGGGTATGGAACGCGCTATCGAGTAGGGTGGTGGAGGCAGGCACGTTGGACTTGTTTAAGGTTTACTTAGATAGACACATGAGCGTAACAAGGATGGAGGGTTATAGTAGAGGGTATTAAATAGGGTCAGAGCCTCGGGACGACACCGGAAATGTAGTATTACATGTTAATGTTTTGTCTTTTTATTCCACTGGCGTCGGTCCACCTTGTTGTCAAACGAGGGGCATGCACATGGTGGGTCGTGCGTGGGCTGCTCTTGGAGGTTCCGGGAGTGGCCTAGTACTTCGTGTCGTTGTGTGTGCTTAATCCTGGACCAGCAGTCGGGCACCGCAACAGCTTAGTGACTATCACTGCTAGCTGTGCAGATACATGGATTTGGGCCTGTGTCTGTGGGAGTTTGCGCATTCTCCCTGTGGTTGCGTGGGTTTCCTCCGGGCGCTCCGGTTTCCTCCCACACCCCAAAGATGTGCTCTTAGGCTGATTGGTGTACCAAATTGACACTATTCTCCCCTGAATCTGGCTACATTAGGGGTTCCACTCACATACACACAGGGCAGGGTAGGTGTAGGAAGATGCAGCGGCGCGGGCTCGTTGGGCCGAAGGGCCTGTTTCCCATGCTGGGTTGTTCTTTGCTCTTTGTTGTTCTTTGTACTGCAAGCCCACAGATAACCTCACAATGCTCCACTTCTCCAGCTTCCACCCTAAACACGTTAAAGAAGCCATCCCCTACGGATAAGGATCTGCTCAAATGAGGAGGATCGCAACAGAGACCTGCAGACACTGAAAGATGCCCTCATAAGAACAGAATATGGTGCTCAATTTGTCAATCGACAATTCTGACATGCCACAGCGAAAAACTGCACCAATCTCCTCAGAAGACAAACATAGGACACACTGGACAGAGTACCCTTCGTTGTCCAGTATTTCACCGGAGCAGAGAAGACATGACATCTTCTCCGGTGCCTTCAACATGTCATTGATGAAGACGAACATCTCGTCAAGACCATCCCCACACCCCCACTTCCTGCCTTCAAACAACCGCACAACCTCAAACAGACCACTGTCTGCTGCAAACTACCCAGCCTTCAGGAGAACAGTGACCACGACACCACACAACCCTGCCACAGCAACCTCTGCAAGACATGCTGGATCATCGATACAGATGCCAATATCTCACATGTGAACACCATCCATCAGGTACACGGTACAAACATTTGCAGCTTGGCCAATGTTGTCTACCTGATATGCTGCAGGAAAGGATGTCCCGAGGCATGATACATTGAGGAGACCATGCAGACGCTAAAACAGCAGATGAACGAACACCGCTTGACAATCACCAGGCAAGAGTGTTCTCTTCCTGTTGGGGAACACTTCAGCGGTCACGGGCATTCAGCCTCTGATCTTTGGGTAGGCATTCTCCAAGGCAGCCTTCACGACACACGACAACCCAAAGTTGCTGAGCAGAGACTGATAGCCAACTTCCGCACACGAGGACAGCCTCAACCGCGATCTTGTGTTCATGTCACACTACCTGTAACCCCACTACTTGCCTGGGCTTGCAAAATCTCACTAACTGTCCTGTCTGGAGACAATACACATCTCTTTAACCAGTGCTTAACCCTCTCTCCACTCACATTGTCTGTACCTTTAAGACTTGATTACCTGTAAAGATTTGCATTCCAATCATTATTTTGTAAATTGAGTTTGTGTCTTTATATGCCTTGTTTGTGAATAGAACTCCCACTCACCTAATGAGGGGGCAGCACTCCGAAAGCTAGTGGCTTGTGCTACCAAATAAATTTGTTGGACTTTAACCTGGTGTTGTGAGACTTCTTATTGTGTTTCCCCAGTCCAAGGCTGTCATCTCCACACACTGTGGTGTTGTCAGAGTTAAGGGAGCAACGGGGGCATGGAGCTCAACAATAATAAATTGGTGGGAGGCTGAGAACAGTGCTCAATTCTGATAGGCAAAAATGCAAGGAACTTTTTGAACAGTTGTTCTGCTTTGAAAGCAATATTGCAAGCACCAGGTTCAAAAAAAAGGCTTAACATTTTCTTTGGAGGTAATTAATACGCCCAAATAGAGAGTTACTTCAATATCAACCTTTATCTTGCTCACTCTGGATCAGAGGCTGGGCAGCACAAGTTTCATTTCTATAGCGCCTTTAACATAGTAAAACACCTCAAGAATCCTCGCAGGAGGAACATAAAAAGACATTGATAACCATTGGGCTCAAAAAGCAGAAGAATGAACACTTCCCCCTGCCTACGCATAAACACGAGCACTATCTTGTTGTATCAGGTAACCCAATGCGGTCAGATCAAAAAGTGGGTACATTTCTGTGTCTGCACACAAAGGGATTGGCGTTTTAACCATAGAACTCATTGGCCGGGGGGAAGGAGAATTTGTCGGAGGTTTATTGGCCCAATATTTGTCCGGGTCGGCTGCGATTGGCGAGAGTATTATATTGCTTGCCTTCCGATTTGTTCATGTTAACGATAGGGGAATGCAATGGGGCGGAAGTGCTTTGAAACATTTTCAGAGGAGTAAAGTCATTGATCGTGTTAATACTGTGAGCAGAGACCAGTTCCCCGGACAGCCAGGCTGGAGACATGGATTTAGAAAACAAAGTGAAAAAGGTAAGAGCTTTGAGCATTTTGAGTTCTCCCGTCAGTATATAAAAAGAAACGCCCTTGATTTTCTGTCTGCCTTATCTGATCAAGGAAGGGGCTGCACCCAGTTGATTGCTATGTATGACTTTACCTCTTTAATAAAACATGCACCTACCCTCGGTTAAAGATTCATATGCTCTCAACACTGACTAGAAAACATATATTGACAGAGGCTGCTGATTAATGGAATGGTGGTCAGGATGTTGGGGAAGACCTGCAGAACAATGAAAGGAATGTTGTAGCTTTAAGCCCATTTTTCTACACATGGTATGCAAGAGATATGTTGTAAAACGGAAGAAATGAATAGGCAACGGCAATTGGCCTCAACAGGACTGCATCCGCTTCTGGCTTGCTTTTTCTTGTTGATGACTAGCTTTTATTTTCTATTTACTAGTCACTCAGTTTTCTATTTGCCAATCACTTATTCCACCTTTTGAGTCTTGCTGGTTCGTGGTCCATCTCAGGATCTGAACATTTCAGCTGGGCTGATGTTTTAATGCTGCACCAAGGAGTGCTGCATTGTCAGAGGTGCAACAGCTCCAATGAGACATCAATGGTCAGCACTGCTGCCTCACAACGTCAGGGACACGGGTTCAATTCTGGTGACTGTGTGGAGTTTGCATGTTCTCCCTGTGTCTGTGTGGGTTTCCTCCCGAGTGTTCTGATTTCCTCTGAAAGTCCGAATACATGCCGGTTAGGTTGACTGGCTATGCTAAATTGCCCCTGCGCATCAGGAGGAGTAGTAGGGTAAATATGGGGGTTAAGGGGAAAGGGTCTGAGTGGGATTGTTTTTGGTGCAGATTCAATTGCCTAAATGGCAGCCTCCTGATTCTTAAAACAAACAGCACCTCAGGTGGAGATAGAACTTGGATTCCTGGCCACAGGATGTCCCAAAGCACTTGTATAGTCAATTACCAGTAAGCACTTTTGAAGTGTAGTCACAGTTGTAAAATGGGAACTATTGCAGTTAATCAGTGCGTAACACCAACTCATTGGCAGCATTTTGATACTGTTCAGATAAAGATGTTTGTTGAGGGAGAAGTATGAGTCAGGACACCAGGCAGAATTCCACTGCTCTTTATGTCCACCCAAACAGCCAGACAATGTCTCATTTGAAAATAACAGCATTTCCGACAGTGCTGCAGAGTGTTAGCTCTGACCCTCAGCTGGCACCTCCGGCAGGGTGTGAAGTTTCCTGACATTTCTAGCTGTGTCTTAGCCGATGTTTATCTGTCAAGCCGCACTAACAGAAGAGATTCGTTGATTGTTTATCTCATTGCTGTTATGTAGCAATGGGGAGATATCAAAATGAATTTGTTGGCAGTGCACAAAAACACAAAATAAAAGCAAGTTATTTTTCTGCCAAATAAATCAACTTCCTATCAGATAGTGAAGGAAATCATGTTATTAACTACTTTTGCTGATGGTTTGGAGAAAATGAGGGTAACAGGAAACATGAGAGTGGCACAATGATTAGCGCTGCTGCCTCACAGCGCCTTGGACCTAGGTTTGATTCCTGCTTGGGTCACTGTCAGTTCTCTCCATTTCTGCGCGTGAGTTTCTTCCCACAGTCTGAAAGACGTGCTGATTAGGTGCATTGGCCATGCGAAATTCTCCCTGAGTGTACCTGAACAGACACTGGAGTGTGCCGACTAGAGGATTTTCATAGTAGCTTTGCAGTGTGAAGGTAAGCCTACTTAAGATCAAGTGTAGTATCGACATGCTGTGCTTGGTTGAAGTCATTAAGTTACATTTTAGCTTCATTTGAAGTAATTTTTAAAAGCGGCACCTTGGCCTTTTGGCTAAGATGCAAATGAGATCAAGCCTTGGTGGAGGAGCTATGCCTACTCCAATCAGCTTGGATCACGTAGATCATGCCCAAGACAGGAGGGAGAGTCCTGTCTTGTCAGCTTGGATCAGGAATGTCTCAACTTGTTGAAACTCTGAAGTGGACTTGATTTGAATTGAAATAAAACACAAAGTCTGTTGGACTTGGAAAAAATTACCTATACTCAACTTTGGATATTTTGATAAGCTAAGATTCCAGTTTCCTGGATGCTGAGAATCTCTATTTTTAATGTAATATCAGAAAAATAAATTGGAGCATTTTAAAAAATAGTGCTTGGATCCATATTTCAGAGAAGTTATTTAAGTGTGAACACACTTGTAACTAATGTATATTATGATCAATTTTCTATGTAGCGCGTTGGGGTACTGTTATATTTCTTACAACCTCACCTTGAATGACTTCAAACATTCAGTAAAAGCAAAAAATGAAATTCTGCTTTATTCGTCTCAATTCTTTACATTTGTACCTTTGTTTCTGTTATAGAATCATAATGTACAGTGCACAGGGAGGCCTTTTGGCCCATTGAGCCTGCACTGACATCAATCCCACCTAGGTCCTATCCCCGTTACCCTCCGATATACTTACACTCCGAATTCCCCTGGTACTTATGGGTCAATTTAGCATGGCCAACCAATCTAACCTGCACATCTTTGGACTTTGGGAGGAAACCGGAACACCCAAAAGAAACCCCACATAGACAAGGGGAGAATGTGCAAACTCCGCACAGTAAACTGAGGCCGGAATTGAACCTGGGTCCCTGGTGCTGTATGACAGCTGTGCTTGCCACTGTGCCACCCTCATGCATGTGTCTTCAAAACATATGAAACTATCTTGGCTCTTGGGAGGTGTTTAAAGCATAATGAAGTGTCTCATTACCTCATGTTGTTGAATATAAAAGATAAGTGCATTACTAAATTTGGATATGAGAACATAAGTTCACCATTGCAGTTGTGTGGTTTGATAGATATGTAGCTACGGAAGCTCTTGCCAGCAAAGATAGAACTATCTTCCCTTCCCCTAAATAATAGCCTGATTTACTTGGAGGAACTAAGAGAAGAAACTGGAGTCGATGGATGCCATTTTGATAGCCCAAACAATGTGCTAATGTGTGTGCACCCACCTGCTGTGAAATACCTAGGTACCATCTCAGTGCAGCTAACATTCACCAGAAGTATGCAGAACAGCCAGATAGTGCTATCAGTTGGCATGCAAAGTTGACGTGGTACCATACTTGAAACACAATGCTCCAGCCAGTACTCTATCTTGACCTCTCACAGCTTGAACATGTTGTTGAACAATAGGCAGAACCTCTCTTCCAATGTTATTTAAAGGGATCATCATCTCCTTTTACAAGTTGGTTGCTGTTACTACAACTTTACATAAAGGTGTCATGGTGAGGGAGCCCAGAACTAGGGTCATAGTTTGAGAGTAAGGAGTAAACCTTTTTAGGGCAGAGGTGAGGAGAAATTTCTTCACCTAAAGGGTGGCGAGTGTGTGGAATTCACTACCACAGGAAATAGTTGAGGCCAAAACATTGTCTGATTTCAAAAAGAAATTAGATTTAGCTTTTGGATCCCCCCCGCCCTTCCAAGATATTGAATTTCAATTATCAAAATGAATGGCCTACTCCTGCTTCTAGTTTCTAAAAGTGCATGATGCATTCTGGAGTTCTGTAAAGCTGCCAAAACCACAAAGTTACACGGCAGCTACTGAGGGAGTTTTTGCTGTGCAAACTAGTTGTTCCATAACTCGGAATGAGCAGAGACCACACAGAACAGGATAAAGTACTAAAGAAAGAGGAAGAGGAGCAGTGTTTTCAGTAGGTTGCTGCATCCAACCAGGATGTTCAGGAGACAATTCTCCAACCTGATCCTCATCAGTGAACAATGCACAAGACATCCGCACTTCAGTAAGGATGCTGTCATTGAAACTTTCCGCCTGCCTCAGCCGTAACTGCGACCTCCAAGCAGGGCAAAGCGCACATTGCTACTCCTGTGACGATGGACTTGTAAGTATCAGACTTCTTTCAGGGACGCTGGATATATTTGCAACATCTCGGTTTGCCATTTCTTTTTGTGTAAGTGGGACCATTGAAGTTGTCTACAGAAGAGTCGAATGTCATTTTCTCATGTCAGGAATTAGCAGTTGGAGCCAGCACAAGCTTCAATAAAATTGCAGGCTTCCCCATGATGCCACTGATTATACTGCACCTGCAAAAATGTGTGTATGTCAAGTGTACTTTACATCAGAAAGACAAAAAGGAATCTCACTCCATCAATGTCCAGCTGGTGCACAACCACAGGCAGAAAATTAACTGGTATCCTGACAGCAGGCATGGTACCTTCATTCTGCTGTGCCAGCTACAGTTGAGCCATCACTTCAAACTGAGAGTGGGCCACTTAGTTATATGGGCATTCTGCTGACAGCACAGCCAATGGCTCCAGTGCATGATCCATTCACTTGCACATTCAATGAAGGCCATTCTGCGACAAAAATGTGATACAGCAAACCATTTGCTGAAACAATGCATCCACTAGTTGGGTTGCCGTGAAGAAGCCTTGCAGTACTCAACAAAGTGGGTATCAAAATTCCCAGGTGAGCTGCCGCATGCTGTACAAGTGTGCTGCCACAGTGGGACAGCCTTTCCCACCAAATATATAGCACACACCTGAGGAAAAGGATGGGAGGCACAACTGTTGACAGCCCATTTCCTGGCCATGCAGTCAGTGAACAGTTTATCTGACTACTACAACATTAACTGTAACTTCCATAAGTCTCTTACCTTCCCTTTTTCTCTTACTTTCCCTTCTCTCTCTCTCTCTAACTGTCACAGCAATCACTTAGCCACAATACAAAAATAGAAGTCCCCACAGTAGCTGTGGCATGCTGATGGTCGTCTGCCAACTTTCAGTGAGAGACTGTAATTGGCTTGCAGGATGATCTCAAAAGCTCTAGGCATCTGCACTATGAGTAGTTGCTAGCAGTTTGGACTGGCCAGGTGACGGGCAAACAGCAAGGATGTTGGTGGAGTGGCAGCTTAGGAGGATGAATGCTATCATTTAAGTATGACTGGCAGGTATACACTCCATGGAGGTACTGCTCTGCTCACCAGACAACTCCACCCCTACCCACCTCAGTGGTATCAGACCTAGTGATCTGTTAAATAGCAGATTATTAAATTGCTATGACAAACTGCAAGTCCTTTTGAACACTCTAATCCACAGTCATGCTGCCAGCTGCCTAAACTAAGGACAGCAAGGTGGCACAGTGTTAGCATTGCTGCCTCACAGCACCAGGGAGCCGGGTTCGATTCTGGCCTTGGGTCACTGCCTGTTTGGAGTTTGCACACTCTTCCCATGTCTGTGTGGGTTTCCTACGGGTGCTCTGGTTTCCCCTCAGTCCAAAGGTATGCAGGTTAGGTAGATTGGCCATGCTAAAATGCCCTTTATTGTCTGAGGATGTGAAGGATAGATGGATTATCCATGGTATATGTGTGGGGTTATGGGGCGAGGGCCTGGATAAGATACTCTGTCAGAGAGCTGGTGATGACTTGATGGGCTGAATGGCCACCTTCCACAATGTTGTAGTGATTCTAACTTACATGGCAGCAAACTACCCTCTGTCAGTATGAGCTTCCACTGCAGCACTTGCATGTTGAGTGGCTGCAGCTTGTCCTGTTTCGGAAGTTGTGAGCTTGGCAATCAGAGGCTGCATCATGGCTAGATCTGCACATTGAAAACTGAGTCAGTTACCACTTTCATGCTGGAAAGAACGTATACTACATTCCATAAAGTCGATGGGAAGGTGATTTTCTCCATGCTTTTTGACACTGGTAAAGTCTCATCAGCCTTTTTCTGGAGGCTGGCCCATTAATATCCTTTACAGTCCCCTAACTTTCAGTGAGAGAGAATGCAGTTAACCTGTGGGATGATTTGAATATCTCTGGTACTATCTTGGCGCAGTTGGAGTCCACTTGCAACCTCACCCTCCAGCATACAGGCACCTGCTTTGTCCTTGCCCCTTATCCTAGCTACAGTTCACTTATACCCAAGGGTCTCGCCAAAGGGGATTAGCTAGCTTCTAATCTATCCTCTCAAATTTGCAGTGTCGGTATCTGAGCTGGTGCCCGAGAATATGAAATTGTGCTGTGTCTCCATCATCTCTCTGTTGTGCTCTGTGTTCCTTCACTGCCGGCCAGGTTGTATCACTTGGATTTCTAAAAGGAATTGGGTACAAGGATGAGGTGGGGGAAGAAAGCTAATGTTCACACCACCTGCAGTTTTTAAATCAGATCGTAGGATGTGGGGAGGAGGATTAGTTATGAGGATGTCATCATCTTTGAGAGTTCCAGCTCACGGCCTTAATAATGGCCAACGTTGTCTCCCCTTTGGAATTAGGGCATGCAGGCACACTCTTCCCTTCTAGTTAGCTGCTGTTGCCTCTGGTTGCGACCTCCTTGTCTTGTTAGAGGGAAGTGTATCAATGTGTGTGCTGCAATCTGTTTGGGTGATGCATACAAATTTACAGCTTAGGGTTGCCTGCATTCAGAGATCACTATAATAACTTTGACAGACTGCTGCATTTCAATTAGCAGATAAAAGTTCATTGCAATGGGGAACTGGGAGGCAGTGGCGTTGTGGTATCGTCGCTAGACTAGTAATCCAGGGCAATGCTCTGGGGGACCTGGGTTCAAATCCCACCACAGCAGATAGTGAAATTTGAATTAAATTAAAATCTGGAATTGAAAGACTAATGATGAAGCCATAAAACCATCACCCATCCGGTTGACTAATGTCCTCTTAAGGAAGGAAATCTGCCATTCTTACCTGGTCTGGCCTATGTGTGATTCCAGACGCACAGCAATTCCCAATTGCCTCAGGGATGGGCAATTAATGCTGGCCCAGCCAGCAACGCCCACATCCCACAAATAAATAAAAATCCCTGCATCCTTTTCCAGGTAGTATCCAATTTAACCCTCATAAAATTTCCATTGTCCCGTGTTGGATGTTGAATATTCTTGAAACCTCACTTTAAAAATAGGGTTTTCTCATAACCGTTGTCACTAATTCTGACTTGTGTTGAACAAATGAATATCGATTCCATCTACACAGCAATCAAATTCCAGCAATGAACTGACATTTCGACCAGGATTCTCCCAAAACAAAACTAAGTGCCCAGCAGGCAGAAGCGGAAGTATTTCCTGTCCCTTTTTTTTTGGGAGGGGCGCATTGAGCAATACGCCTGAGCATGATGCACTCTGAAAAGCAGGGGACGGGGCCTATTCCCGCACAAGAGGCTGGCAGCATAGAACCACTGCGTACGCACCTATTTGTCAATGCAGAGACTGCTATATGTGCATTGCACACTGCCCACGCCCCCACCCTCCCATCATCAGCCTCCCGATTGCTGGCCTTCCCTGGAACACCTCTGATTGCTGGCCTTTTCTCTCCTCCCCCACCCTCCTCATAATTTCCATATGATCGACACAGAGCTGATTGCACTTTTTGAAAAAACCACTTGGGAGACTCGCGACCAGCTGGATGCCAGTTGCAAACCTTACAAATGGCCTTCAGCTGGTCTCTGTCCCCTGACCCACTGCAAAACTCAAGCAGCACAGCAGGCCAAGAGATTCCCGGCCAGCCTCCTTTTGGCTTTAAACTTGCACTCAAGATAAATGTTTCACGGAATTTCTAAGGGATTAAATTTGAAGATGAAAATCCTTTTTTAACGTGGCTGAAGGTCATAGAAATATTTTAATTTGTAACAATGTTGAAATATTCTGAATTTTACAGACGTGTGTTTAACTGAAAAGACAGGAGGAAAGAATTTGCATTTATCCAGTGCCTTTTGTAGCCTCGGGGTGCCCCAGCTAATAATTACTGAAGCACTGGGAGAAGGAATTTGTGCACAATGGGGTTTTAGAAATAGCATTGTGCTGACTCACCACTTAATGATTTTTGGTGGTGACATGCCCAGCACTAGTATGCCATTCTCAGAACTTCGGACTAATTTTACATTTTAAAATTCCACCCAAAATGACTGAATAAGGTGGTTAACTGATGTCTTTTGTGGATTAGAACCACTGCCTCATCTCAAGGGAGAGCAAAATGAGCATTCCAGATCTATGCAAGTCAAAGCTATTCCGTTACAGCAATCAAAAGGGCACTATCTAATTTAAGTGGGTCATTCTAAAACAAAAATACTGCCTCAAACCCTCAGAGGTGTCAAACCCACAACACAGGATGCGTGATTTGACATGATCCCCACCCTTATTTGGAAAGGGAGTTGAACTTGTCAAAGGTCATGTGGTGAGGCAGCTATGTTTTTTTTGTCTGCTTTGAAAAATCAGCTAAGGACTAAACGCGGGCAATTCCACCAAAGCCATCAGTCCATCAGTTCAGCCAGTCTGAATGAGGCTTCAAAACAAGCTGTGACACATCAGGCAGCGAAAGTTCATAACCTGTTCCTGTTGAGGTTCACCTGCGAACTAACATCCTAAATATTCAACTGTGAACCCTTCACTTTTAAAGACAGCCTGGAAACCATTCCAGAAACTACAATCTACCACAGGGCAGACCAGAGATGATAAATCAGAGATTGGGGAAAAGTATAATCTGTAAGTTTGCATGACTTCTACCTGTATCTATTCTGTGCTTGTGTGGATGTGAGAACAAGTATGTGTTTGGTGTTGCATTTAATTTTTGGGAAGTGCTTGGGAGAGTAAATCATGTTTATTTTTAAACTCACCAAAGCTTGCTACTGAATTAAGTTAAAGTTTAAAATTTTGACTTATTAGTCACAAGTAAGTCTTACTTTAACACTGCAATGCAGTTACTGTGAAATTCCCCTAGTTGCCACACTCTGGTGCATGTTCGGGTAAATGCACCTAACCAGCGTGTCTTTCAAACTATGGGAGGAAACCGGAGCACCCAGATGAAACCCATACAGACACGGGGAGAACATGCAAACTCCACATAGACAGTGACCCAAGCGGGAATCGAACCTGGGTCTCTGGCGCTGTGAGGCAGCAGTGCCAAGCACTGTGCCACCATGCTGCCCTATTATTCAATTGGAATACGCACTCCCAAGAGAAGACAAACCTCTTTCATACAAAGTACGTTGACTACAGCCAGTAAAAAAGCACATGTATTCTGTCCGTGGCAATGACATGAGTTTAAAATATAACTGATGATCAGAGCAACTTTCCCAGTGCCCTGCTGTTCTATTGATATTGCTATAGAATCTTTTACAACCACCAGACAGGATAGTTAGAGCTTCAGTTTAACTTTACAGCTGTAGTTTGACACTACTGCACTGGTGTGTCAGCCTAGAATGTGCACTGAAATCTTGCAGTGGAGTTTGAATCCACGATCTTGCATTGGGAGTGTGTGTGCTATCAGTGAGCCATGACTAACAACTAACAGTAGCAGTTCTGCTGTGATAGACAGCTGACTGTGGAAAATGCTGTACCTGATGGAGTTAATTTTTACTTTTATGGGCAATAATGAATCAATGTCCCACTTCACATCCTGCCTGCTTTTCTTCTCTTAAAGACAAATGCAGGCAAGGGTGGCATGATGGCACAGTAGTTAGCACTGCTGCCTCTCACTGCCAGGGAGCTGGGTTCAATTCTCAGCTTGAGTCACTGTGCGACATCTACGTGTACTCCCTGTGTCTGTGAGTTTCCTCCAGTTTTTCCCCCCACAGTCTGAAAGACGTGCTGGTTAGGTCGATTGGCCATGCTAAATTCTCCCTCAGTGTGTCCAAATGGTGCCAAAGTGTGGCGAATAGGGGATTTTCACGTAACTTCATTGCAGTGTTAATGTAAGCCTACCTGTGACATTAATAATAAATAAACTTTAAATGCATGTCAGCCATTCAGCAAAACCTAGTCCAGAGGGAAATTCCACCATAAGAGTGTACATCAAGGGCAGATGTGTCTTTGAAATGATTTAATGAATGAATGTGTCTTTTGGGCACATTCTTGTTTTGCAATGGCTGTTAGGACCTTTTAAGCTCAGCTTAGCAGAAGCTCTAATGCAGATTCTTTTTCTAAATGTAGCTGAACCACGATGTGAAGATTAAAATAATGATTCAGTAGGTTTTGTGCAAATCTTGGCCTTGGCATTTTATGAAGATATGTACAGAGCTCAAGACCAGACAGGATATTGGTAATTTGAGCAGGGCATAAAGTGGAGATGGTGTCAGCAGTGATGCTGTAACTACTCGCCTGAGATCAGTAGCTCCAGTCAGTACAAAATGTGCTGTAAACTCTTTAGTGTGATCATTTGACCTTAAGGGAGCCATAAGAATTTGGATTTGTCTGCTGCTATCGCTGAAGATCTGGGTTAGTTTTCAGTCTGTGCTTTCAATTTGAAACATGCCCAGATGGTTTTAATGATTAAGTTAGCTTTCCCCTCTTGTCTTCCACCCCCCCCCCTCAACCCTGACAATAGCAGTGATGCTGTTCTTGCAAAGAAAATTCATTGTCAAAATGGGGAATTATTTTGGCTGCATTCCAGTGTGTCTATGTCCAATGCTTACTTTAACTGATCAAACAATGACTTTTTTCCATTCTTTTCTTAAATGGGACATTTGTGGAAAAGGAGTAATAACCTGACCGATGGTCATGAGAAGCAAATGTTTTCATCCTGCATTGTATTCCTCTGACTCAAATTCAGCAGATTGCGTTGGTGGTTTTTGAGTTTTTATCTTGGCTTCAATTTAAAACAACCCTAAAAGGGAAAAATAAAATCCCTAACTGAATTGCAGAGACTTCCAGACTCATGTGCCTGACAGTTTAGTAAACTTCTCTTGTTTGTGCAATAAACTTCACTCTTATGGTCAGATGCCCAAAAATTTAGACATGTTTGCGAGATTTCATCCAAAACTAACCAACTGTGACAGATCAGTAAAAATAATCTGTCTATTGCTCTTAAAACAACAATCAATAAAACATCATATTTAATGAGGAATCATACTCTGGTGGATAAAGTTGGCAGTCTGTAAATCTGCAGCTTACATTTCCTTTCATAGAAGTTGTGACAAAGGGGAATACAAATCCTGATTTAATGGAGAATTGTTCATGTTTTACTCATTCACATTGACCAGAAACAAACTGGTCACTTATCGCATTGTGGGGCTCACAATTGACTACTGCATTAGAGCAGTAATTGTACACTATATAGTTCATGTCCAAAAGTCCTTTTGGGGTATTCCTTCTTCACAACATATTTATGGATGAAGGAGCCTGCTTGGTCCATTAATCCATATAAAATAACGTCATCATCTCTTAATACTGCAAACATTTCAGCATTTCTGCCTCCCTACATTCTGCCCACTTTTCAAAGTGTTTACCACTATTTGTAGCAAAGAAATCTTAATATCAGCCCTTTTTTTTTTACAGCTTTGAACCTCTTTTGCTATTTCATACAGGTTAATAAATGTAAAATTCTGGGTTTACCTTTTTCAGTGTTGTTTAATATCATCTTTGCCTCCAAGACAATCTCTTAGTGAAAAGCACAAGGGAAAAGCTTTCAACTTTTGACCGGGGCATAAAATAAGCATTTGTGGATCAGTAACCAGCTGTGCACCCTGATTATATTTCATTTTTCATTGAAGTCAATAAGATGGGCAACTTCTTCCCAATCAAAAATCTCGTTGACTTACTTCTATTTATCAAATTTATTCCTGATACTTGATTGTTTTATCTTACCCACCACGATAAAATGCTATACAATTTTTTTCTTTCATCGCTAACGTGTGTTTTTTTTTATTTCTGTCTCTCATAGATGACCCTGGGCCATGAGCAAGGAGCTGGGGCCCCATGTCTGAAATGCAAGGATAAATGTGAAGGGTTTGAACTCCACTTTTGGAGGTAGTGTATATTTAATGAATCATTAAAGTGCCCCTTTCCCTTCCTGTGCTGGGAGAAACTAATGCTTTTACAGTACTTTAAAATTTCAACACTCATTTCAGGCTTCATCTCCTTAAGTGAGGTTTAGGTAACTGCTTCTTTCAGTCCTTTAATCTACCTCAGAGAAAATGTTTGGTCTGTAAATTTTTTTGTAAGCTTTTGAAGAATTTATTTGGTAGCTTCATAAAAGGTATTCTTTTTAAAAGCTTTTTTTCCCTCCATTTATTTCACGAGGAGAACCTTTTAGTATTAAGATTGTTATGATATCTATAATAATCATCCATTTGTCTCAAGACGTAGTACTATTATACAATTGAAGTTAACTATCTATTTCTTCCTTTTAAAGGAGACTATAATCAAATCTTCACTCTATGCAGTGGATGTTGGTTGGATTTGGACAGGGAAATGGGACTAAATTATTACATTTTTCTCATGACAAAATGTAAGACCTTTTTGGGATAACAATGATAACTAGACACGTGGAGGTTTACAGCATGGAAACAGGCCTTTTGGCCCAACTTGTCCATGCCACCTTTTTTTAAAAAAATTCCTAGGCTAATCCCAATTGCCTACATCTGGCCCATATCCCTCTATACCCATCGTACCCATGTAACTATCTAAATGCTTTTTAAAAGATAAAATTGTACCTGCCTCTACTACTACCTCTGCAGCTTGTTCCAGACACTCACCACGTTCTGTGAAAAAATTGCCTCTCTGGACACTTTGTATCTCTCCCCTCTCACAAATCTATGCCCTCTAGTTTTTGACTCCCCTACCTTTGGGAAAAGATATTAATTATCTACTTTGTCTATGCCCCTCATTATTTTATAGACCTCTATAAGCTCACCCCTCAGCCTCCTACGCTCCAGAGGAAAAAGTCCCAGTCGATTCAGCCTCTCCATATAACTCAATCCATCAAGTCCCAGTAGCATCCTTGTAAATCCTTTTCTACACTCTTTCTTTCTAGTTTAATAATATCCTTTCTCTAATAGGGTGACCAGAATTGCGCACAGTATTCCAAGTGTGGCCTTACCAATGTCTTGTACAACTTCAACAAGACGTCGCAACTCTTGTATTCAGTGTTCTGACTGATGAAACCAAGCATGCCGAATGCTGCCTTCACCACTATGTTCATCTGTGACTTCACTTTCAAGGAGCTATGAACAGATACCCCTAGATCTCTTTGTTCTGTAACTCTCCCCAGTGCCCTACCATTAACTGAGTAAGTCCTGCCCTGGTTCAATCTACCAAAATGCATCACCTCGCATTTGTCTAAATTAACCTCCATCTGCCATTCGTCAGCCCACTGGCCCAATTGATCAAGATTCCATTGCAATTGGAGATAACTTTTTCCACTAGTAACTTTCTTCAGTAAAGGACATCATAATGGCTTGTACGTAGATTTAACTTGACTGTAAAATCCAGTGTGTCAGTCAGACCTCAGTTTTATAGTTATAATTTGGCTGGTACCTAAGTGCCTCAAGCATAACATGAATGCCAGACTTTGTACTGTAGTTTGTTATAAACCCAATGAAAATTTATTACCGGCAGTGTATTTAGTCTGAGGCCATTGTCTGAATTAGTCTGAACGTATAAAGTTCCCACAAGTTCCCTCTTTTAATTTGAATGTTTTCAAGATCACACATGCTACTATAAACTTTACAGCAAAAGCCGTTTATATTCTTGGTTGCTACAAGTGGTTGACAATAAAATGGATCACGGTTTCTTAACCAGTTGAATCTTAAGACCATTTGGAAGGAATAAGTCATGCTGAAATATTAGAATGGTGCAATATTATTCCCTACCCCTTCTCATTTAATAAAAATGTGAAATTTCTATCCTCTTTATCCAGGGCATTACCTTTGCAGTATTTTCTGAAGTTGGACATAACACCATGGTCGGAATTCTCCAGCTGTTCATGCCAACAGGATTCTCTGGTCCTGCCGGCAATGTACTCTCTGCCACGGATTTCCTGGCTGCACAGGGTAACTTCAATGGGAATTCCCATTGGCAGTGGCAGGGTCACTGTCTGTGTGGAGTCTGCACATTCTACCCATGTCTGCCTGGGCTTCCTCCGAGTGCTCCGGTTTCTTCCCACAGTCCAAAAGACACGCTGGTTAGGTGTATTGTCCATGCTAAATTTTCAATCAGTGTATTTTGATAGGTGCTGCAGTGTGGCAACTAGGCGATTTTTCACAGCAACTTAATTGCAATTTTAATGTAAGCCTACTTGTGACACTAATAAATTAACTTTAACAACTGGTTTCTCCTTCTACCAGTCCAAATGTTGAGTCTTCATTGATGCTAGCTGCCTCATATTAAAATACTATTTGGATTTGATTTTCTTTTTAGATAGTACTAATTATAGTCTTATTAAACCCACTTCCCTGTAGCAGTTCCTTCTGCTTCCATATATGCTAATTAGCTGTACTCAGAACTGGCAACCCAATACTGAAACCGAGTATGATTCAGAGAAGTAGTGTAGCAAACTGTATTTGGCCATCTTATTGATAATGTACCCATAAGTGGGAGACCACAGAGTTGAGTTGTCAATGAAGTGCGGAGTAGATTGGAAATCACTTCTGCGCGTATAAGAGGGGCTGAGTTAATGTGATAGCGTGTCTGCGCAGGATAAACGCATGGTTGTCTGTGCAAGATGCACACGGTTGTTTTAAACTCTTTCTTTCAGGCAGGAGTTTACTACTTAGCAGCATTCACGACTAGTGCATGTGGAATGAATGGAATTTGATGACTTGGTGCCACTGTTATCCAGATTAATGAGAGTGGCAATCATAATGCACCAAAAATGTGTTTATTAATCTGTTTGTTAAAATAAGGTCAAGCACAATTGTTTAGAACTTTATAATGTATAATAGAAATTGAAATCTGATTTCTAATGTGCTTCCATTACTGAAGTGAGACACTTTGTTGCATATTTAAAATATAAGCCTGTAAGTTGCAATTTTGGCTAAGATTAAGCCCAAGGTGGGACACAATGCCTAATCTTGCCAGTTTGGATCTTTCTTGCCTTTCTTGGAGCAGGCAAGGAATGGATCTGGGGTTGCCTGGTCCATTCTGAGCATTGGCTTCATAACTTAATTATCATAGAATCCCTATAGTGCAGAAGGAGGCCATTCGGCCCATCGAGTCTGCACCGAACATGATTCCATCCAGGCTTTATTCCTGTAACCCTTGGTTACCCTGTTTACATGTTTACCCTGTTAATCCTTTGACACTAGGAGGCAAGTTAGCATGGCCAATCCACCTAACCTGCACATCTTTGGACTGTGGGAGGAAACCCACGCTGACATGGGGAGAGTGTGCAGACTCCACACACTCAGAGACATGAGGCCAGAATTGAACTCTGAACTCTGAACCCAGGGTTAAATTCTGGCCTCGTGTCTCTGGTGCTGTGAGGCAACAGTCCCCAACTGCCGATTGTTTTACTCTATCCTCAAAAGGTGCAATTCACAAACACAAAGTTGCTTTTGAAATAAATTGGTTATTTATAACAATAAAAACCAAAAAGCTGGTAACGAAATGTGTTAAGATTAATGCAGACATTTTAAGTATTCTTACAGCTGCCTTAAACCAAATATAACCAACTTTACCAAAGTCCCCATCCCAAATGAAGAAATTAACAAGATTTTACGTAGTGTAACTTTTAATGCCAGTTAGAACCAATGAAAATTAAATATAAGTTAATCCAATGCAAACTAAATATGAACTAAGGTAAATTTTACTTCAAAATAGTCAATTTAACAAACAAATCTTACACAACCATAAGCACCCACATCACTTATTGCAGACATGTTGCACAACATGCAGTTCCAAAGTTCTGTAATTCTGTCTGCAGCACATTGGATCTCTCTCTTTCACGTTGATCAATTTGGCCTTCATACAATATTCACTGGCAGCCATATTACATCTGAGGTCTGTGGAAACAGTTGTCATTGCAAACTGCACACTCCTGCAGAATGTCTGCAGCAAGATTCGCAACAGTCTGGATGGCACAAGTTTGTAGTCATGATGTGGAGATGCCGGCGTTGGACTGGGGTAAACACACAGTAAGAAGTCTCACAACACCAGGTTAAAGTCTAACCAATTTATTTGATAGTAAACTCACAAGCTTTCGGGGTTTGCCCCTTTGTCAGGTGAATGGACAGTTCTGGCCTCAGACAGAGCATATAACAGCACACACAGTTTACAGATTACTGATTAGAATGTGAGCCTTAACAACTAACCTGCTATTCAAGTCTTAAAGATGCAGACAATGTGGATGGAAAGAGCATTAGGCATAGGTTAAAGAGATGTGTATTGTCTCCAGACCTATCTGTAACCCTCATGACTTGCCAGGGTTTGCAAAACCTCACTGTACTGTCTGGAGACAATACACATCTCTTTAACCTGTGCCTAATGTCTTTTCCACTCACATTGTCTGCATCTTTAAGACTTGAATAGCAGGTTAGTTGTAAAGACTCACATTCTAATCAGTAATCTGTAAACTGTGTGTGCTGTTATATGCTCTGTCTGAGGCCAGAACTCTCCATTCACCTGACGAAGGGGCAAACCCCAAAAGCTTGTGAGTTACTGTCAAATAAATTGGTTGGACTTTAACCTGGTGTTGTGAGACTTCTTACTGTGGCACAGATTCCCCAGATACTCCTTTTTTATCCATCCCTTCATAAAGCCACAGCAGTAAAATGGTCCAATTCTCAATCCCTGTTCCAACTCTGCCTTTGACTCTCTAAACTGTTCATCTGCATTACACACAGCTCCTTTTAAATATGTCTTCTCTTCTGCAGCTCTCCTTTGTGTCTGGCTACATGAACTTCATATGTTAACTTCCTTCCTATTGTTATTGCTACCAAGTCAAGGATCATGTGGGCCAATATTTCATACTATTGCCCAGAATTACAGTTGATCCCTTTACAATTGATGCAAACTCAAAATCCTTTTCAAACTTCTTAAAACTGGTTACAAATTTGCTTTATTCAACTGCTTCCAAGTCAGAGTTCAATACAACTTATCCTTATTCAAGCCTTCACACACTCTTTACTAATATTGGTACTTGCAATTCTTTCACCTTCTTTGTGTGACAATACTCAAGGTAATTTATAATGCAAATTAAATTTAATCATTTCTCCTACAGGAAACGTTCTTTTTAAAAGTATCAGTGCCTCTTACATCTATCTCTCATTTCATTTTATTTATGTTCTGTAATATCTACAGTGCTCTCATCTCATTGTGATTCTCATTTTACAGTAAGTTTCTCTTATTGAATTGTATTTTATTTGCCTTTACTTGCTTTAGACTTTTTTTTCTCCGTCTCAGTGCCATTTCTCAGCTGAAGGGACAGACGTCTGCTTGCACTACTAATTAATTAGCTACTAGGAAATACTTGAGTTTACCTAAACAACTGTCTGACAGCATGCGGAAGGTCCCCAACTCACTGTTTAAGAAAGTGCATGCCACTTTACTGTAACAGCTAAATCAGCAAGCATCTTTCACAAACTGTATGGATAAATCTGCATGTCTGGAGAAGTAATTTTAAAATAAATAGGACCAGCAATTCTGCCAAATTAACGTCAACCTTGAATTCACAGGAAGATCTGTCGGAACTGTAAGTGTGGCCAAGAAGAACACGACGTTCACTCTGGCAATGAAGAAGACAAGAAAGTGGGCAAACTCTTTGAGGATACAAAATACACGGGTCTCATTGCAAAACTTAAAGCTGATGGAGCCCCTGTTTACAAGCGCAACGTGGTGACACTCACTAACCCAGTAGCAGCCAAGAAGGATGTGTCTTTCAACACTGTCACTTATGAGTGGGCTCCACCAGTCCAAAATCAGGCTTTGGTAAGTGCACAATAAAGATGTGTAAATCTACCAGTTCTCAAAAAGTGCTATTGCAAATTAGATTTGTTCTAAGCCTACTATTCAATGAATAGGAAAATTTAGCCTTGCGAATTATTTCTTTAAAATATTTCAAATTGTTCATTTTTGGTTTACTGGTTAGTCACTATGCGTTTTTTTTTGGTACCACAGTAGTGACCGTACCGATAATTGTTTATATCTCAAAATTGAACGACACTTTATTGTGCAGGGAAAAAAAATTTACACTTTTTGGCAGACCATAATCATGTCCCTTTTGTTTTTCCAAGGAAGCCTGTATGATTTGGCTCTTTGCCATTCCAGAAGTTATTACAACAGCTGCAGACTTATCTTGTTGTTTTCTGTCGAGCTGGAAAATTATCATCTTATAAAAATGCTTATTGAAGGTTTAATGCAGTCAGTCCAAGGAGGGTGGCCATTTGGAAAACTGGTTTTCTCCTTGGACACCGCAGCTAGATGCTTTCTGCATTTCCTCCAGAGGCAAATAAGGGAAAGACTTATCTTGCCTGAGTCACAAACTTGGAAGGCTGTAATAATCCTGCTAATTTCTTCCTTTGAAGGCTGTGCGGTACATGGAGCTGCTACCAAAGGAGAAGCAGCCAGTAGCTGGCTCGGAGGGAGCTCAGTATCGAAAGAAGCAGTTGGCCAAGCAGTTGCCTGCTCATGATCAGGACCCTTCAAAGTGCCATGAGTTGTCTGTTAACGAGGTAAAGCAGATGGAGCAGTTTGTGAAAAAGTACAAGAACGAGGCCCTTGGTGTCGGTGACATCAAACTCCCAGATGAGGTGGCAGCGCAGTCTAAAGAACAAAGCAAAAATGATACAGGTGAAAGAAGTACAACAGCTGCTGTTGGATCAGTAGCTGGACAACCAGCTACCAAATACGTAAGTATTAAAGCTATGTCGGTAAGGTGGAATTTAACTTTTGAGCGTTAAACTTTTCGGACATTTGATATTTTAAAGCTGCAGAATTCAAAACGAATTGCAGTTTTAAATTTGTAATTCTGAGCAGCATTGTTAGTTCCTGATTAGTTGACTAGAATGAATGATTCTGGAGTGAATGCCTGTGCTTTATTAGATAATGAACCTGGACTAATTATATCTGCATTGCAATGATGTACATTTTCTGAATTAATGTGCTCTTACTCATTTTGAAAATATTAGTATATTTATGCTTGGAGCTTTGCAATTTTAAATGATTTATAATTATTTATTGATTTTAGTATTATTAATTGAGCTGCTTTAATCTTTTCCACAGAACAGGTTTGTAAACAATTTGCTTTGGGTTTTTTAGAAATGGCTTCTTTGTATCAGAGGATTGACAAAAAGATTTGGTTTAAAGCTGATAAGTTTATTTAGACTTCTTCCATTCAGCATTTCTTAATTACATTTATGAATGTTGCGCTTGGAGTCTAAGACAAAAAATATACTTTGATTCCCACCCCAGTGTAAGCATCCATATAATGATCTGTTTTAACATGTGATCAAACGAGCATGTATGTTTACTGTAGAGTACTCATACAGTGCAGAAAGGCCCTTCAGCCCATCAAGTCTGCACTGACAATAACTCCCACTAAAGACACTCTAATCCCATTTTCTTGCACTTTGTCAATCTCATCAGAATGAGGCATTGCAAATTGAGAGTTTATTTACCTTCATTTCAACCTGGAAATGAGACTGATGGTTGGCAGTCTACGAGCCACCAGTGACTGTTCATCAAGGTGATCTGTACTGCTGGTATCCAGTGATGTCCTAACTGAAGATTTAACAAATGTGAGATAATGATTTACCAGTTTTCCTTCCTTTTTGTTTTGCCACACCAAATTACAAACTTTGCATCTTGATACTGACTTTGACATCAGTTGGGGGGAAAAAAAAATGCTGGTGGGATGACCAGATGGAGCAACTTGAATTTAGGACTGAAAGGGTTAATTCTAGTAGCACTTTCTGTAGCTCTGGGATGGTCTGACGATGTGGGTATGCCGGCGTTGGACTGGCGTAAACACAGTAAAAAGTCTGACAACACCAGGTTTTAGTCCAACCTATTTATTTGATAATATACTCACTAGCTTTCGGGGTTACCCCCTTCGTCAGGTGAATTCACCTGACGAAGGGGGTAACCCCGAAAGCTAGTGAGTATATTATCAAATAAATAGGTTGGACCTGGTGTTGTCAGACTTTTTACATGGTCTGACGATACAGCAAGGTAATAAATAAAAGCAAGTTCTCAAATTATTCCTGCTCTCTCAAATAAGCAAGCTGGTACTGATCGTATTATGCAAAAAATAATGAATTTTACTCTAAACACTGAGGGCTGTACAACACTGGACATGTTGTTGTCCTGCTCTCCTCCCAACGAGGAATGTTGGGGCTGAAAAATATCTATTCCCTGCCAAAGGAGGAAAGTTCTTTAAGTGGGAAAGGAGATTATTTGCACATAAATATAACACATGCATTGGCCACTCACCTGAAGATTGTGAGGTTGGGTAACCATTAACCGGAATCCTAATCAATGCTTTATCAATTTTCACCTTAGCAAAGAGTTATGGCAAAAACGTTTTGAATGTTTTTGTTTGCTGTGCTGATAACATTGGGAGTACAGGCTTGCAGATACTGAACAAGATGAAGGGAGTTGAACAACTGTTATCATCCGACCGATGGCAATTGCCACGCAAACAAATCCTCATGGGAAAATTTACAAAAGTATCAAATCACTTGCAGTGAAGTCAGAAGCCACAAATTCCAGAAACACTTTTTTTTTGAAGGTTTTAACTGTTAAACCATTTATGAAGAGAAAAGAAACTTTAAATGTTGGTTCTACTTATACAGTAGTCTTTAAGAACATTCCCTAAAAAGATTTCCTCCTCGGTTTGACTCTCATATAAACATCACTTCAAGGCAATGATCTGTTATAGATATTTAATCTATAAAATCCAATAATGTTACCTCAAGGAAAACCCACTGTTGCTGTAGGGAAGGTTTGTCACATGGCTTCTAACTTCCTCCTGCTGTGGAAATGCAAGAAACTTTAAAACAAAATACTGTCCTCTGAAAAAGAGAGTTTTCTGTTAGCTGGATACTGCCTCCCTTTGTCTCTTTTGCAGTTCATTTTCCAAACACAGAGCAGCAGACCAGGGGGTCTCACATGGCTACTCCCAATATAAGAACATAAGAACATAAGAAATAGGAGCAGGAGTAGGCCATCTAGCCCTTCGAGCCTGCCCCGCCATTCAATAAGATCATGGCTGATCTGTTGTGGCTCAGTTCCACTTTCCCGCCCTCTCCCCATAACCCTTAATCCCCTCTCTTATCAAGAACCCATCAACCCGCTTCTTAAAAATATTTAGCGAGGCAGCCTCCACCACTTCAACGGGCAGAGAATTCCAGAGATTCACCACCCTTTGAGTGAAGAAGTTCCTCCTCAACTCCGTTCTAAACCGCCTCCCCTTTATCTTGAGGCTGTGCCCCCTAGTCCTACTGTCTTTTTTGAGCGGGAAGAGTCTCTCCACCTCTATCCTATCCATCCCATTCATCATCTTATACGTCTCAATGAGATCTTATATCAATGAGATCAATATAGCTCTTGTATCTTTCGTCTTTTTCTCTGTCATCTCCATTCTGTTGTCCTGATCGTTTTTTTTTGGGGACATAGTTTTAGGGTAATGGTCAGGAGATTGGAAGAGGATTTGAGGAATAACATTTTTTTACTCGGTTGGGTTAATGGGGATCTGGAATACACAGCCTGGAAAGGTAGTGAAGGCTAGAAACCTTGCAACCTTTAAAATATATTTGGATGAGCACTTGAAATATCATAACATTCGAGGATATGGGGCGAATCCAGGAAAGTGGGATTGCATGCCTTGTGGTGGTTATTGTCAGTGCAGACTCAATAGGACTTTTTTATGTGCTGTATGACTTATCTCTCAATGCAAACTTCTACCCACTGTTTATTGTAGAAACTTCAACTTAGCTGTATTTCCTTCAAGTGATACCTTTCACACCGATACCCCTATGATGCCCTAGACCTTGAGGACTAACTGTTTTTCGTTTTATTAATCAAGTCATGCAGACAGACAAACCTGCTTCAAAGGATAACATGACACTGTGGCACAGTGGCACTGTTATCTCATAGTGCTAGGGATCTGGGTTCGATTCCTGGCTTGGATCACTGTCTGTGTGGAGTGCACATTTCTTCCCATACCTGTATGGGTTTCCTTCCACAGATCAAAGATGTGCGGGTTGGTTGGATTGGCCGTGCTAAATTGACCCTAGTGTTAGGGGACTAACTAGGGTAAATGCATGGGGTTATGGGGATACAGCCTGGGGTGGGAATGAGGTCAGTGCAGACTCGATGTACCAAATGAATGCCTTCTGCACTGTAGGATTCTGATTCTACCCAAAAACATTTAAAATAATCCTATCTTCACACAATATTCTACGTTGACTGGGTCAATAGTTGTTGAATGGGGCAATTGAGTGATTGATCAGAGGACTCTGGAGGGGCAACTGCAGGAAAGGAGGGCACAATAGGCATTGGGGAGCAGTCAAACAAGGTGACAGCAATGGGCAGCAGAATCAAAGTCTGGGGACCATGATGTGGGGTGGGGGGGGGTGGTGCGGAAGGGAAGGGTGAAAGGGTGATCAGGTGTTATAACCTGGGGAGAGAAAGATCAGGCTCCAGAGCTCTGACATAATGGAGCAGGTGCAGCTTCAGGCACTGCAGGCAAATGCTAAAGAAGCCTCAGGCCATAAGACATGTCAAGCAGCCTCAGGTAAATGGGCTCTGTTCAGGTCTGGAGGCATTTGGAGAATGAACATAGCAACATGGGAGGGAGGGAGATATGCTTGGGGTGGTGATCTGAAGGGGTGAACGTATGTTCAGGTAAGTTGCTTGCATTTTTTTTTAGTGCAGATGATCCCCAGATTTGGTTTCTCTGAATGCAGCTAGATGGCGCCATCCACCACAAGGCAAAACCCTCTTGGCGAGAGATTTCAATTGGGCACTAGAATCTTTAGTTGAATTTTCAAAGAGCCTATTTCTTGTGTTATGTCTGAAGGATGTCCCTTGTGTGCTCTTATCCAATATGGCAAGCAGCAGTTTTCAATCGGTTGCGTGTGTACACTTCCTGCCCACTATTTTGGGGACTTGGGAGGTGTTGTGTGCCTGCGTACCATTGTAAAGCGATTAAAAAAGGAAAGATAGATTCTGAAACTAAACTAGCACAAAATATAAAAACTGATAGTGAAAGTTTTTACAAATATATAAAAAGGAAAAGAGTGGCTAAAGTAAATGTTGGACCCTTGGAAGTCGAGAAGAGGGATTTAATAATGGGAAATAAGGAAATGACCAAGGCTTTAAACAAGTTTTTTTTGTGTTGGTTTTCACAGTAGAGGACACAAATAGCTTACGGAAAATTGACGGTTGTGGGACTGTGGGGGGCGAGGACCTTTAAAACAGTGACTATTACTAAAGAGGTAGTGCTTGGTAGGCTAATGGGACTAAAGGTAGACAATCCCTGGCCCCGGATGGAATGCATCCCAAGGTACTGAAAGAAATGGCAGAAGTAATGGCTGATGCGTTAATTGTAATTTATCAAAATTCGTTGGACTCTGGGGAGGTGCCAGCTGATTGGAAAACAACTAATGTGACGCCACTGTTTAAGACAAAAGGCTAGTGACCTACAGGCCAGTTAGCTCAACGTCCATAGTTGGGAAAATGCTAGAATCCATCATTAAAGAAGAAATAGCAGGACACCTGGAAAAGAATGGTTCAATCAAGCAGACGCAGCACGGATTCATGAAGGGTCAGTGGTGTTTGACGAATTTACTGGATTTTTATGAAGATGTATTGAGTACGGTTGACAGATGGGAACCAGTGGATGTGATGTTTTTAGATTTCCAGAAAGCATTCAATAAGGTGCCTCACAAAAGATTGCTGCACAAGATTAAGGTACACGGACTTGGGGGTAAAGTGTTAGCGTGGACTGAGGATTGGCTATCTAACAGGAAGCAGAGAGTTGGAATAAATGGATGCTTTTCTGGTTGGCAGTTGGTGACTCGTGGTATGCCGCAGGGATCGGTGCTGGGGCCTCAACTGTTTACCATATACTTTGACAGTCTGGAGGAGGGGACCAAGTAACAAAGCTTGCTGATGACACAAAGATGAGTGAGAAAGTGAATTGCGTAGAGGATGCGGAAAGTCCGCAGAGGGATTTGGATAGGCTAAGTGAGTGGGCGAGGATCTGGCAGATGGAGTACAACGTTGGCAAGTGTGAGGTTATCCACTTTGGAAGGAATAATAGTAAAATGGACTATTATTTAAATAGTGAAAAATTACAACATGCTACTGTGCAGAGGGACCTGGGGGTCCTTGTGCATGAATTGAAAAAAGTCAGTTTGCAGGTGCAGCAGGTGATTGAGAAGGCGAATGGAATGTTGGCTTTTATCGCGAAGGGGATGAAGTATAAAAGCAGGGAGGTCTTGCTGCAATTGTACAGGGTACAGGGCACTGGTGAGGCCGCAACTATAGAGTACTGTGTGCAATTTTGGTCCCCTTATTTGCGAAAGGATATATTGGCCTTGGAGGGAGTGCAGAGAAGGTTCACCAGGTTGATACCAGAGATGAGGGGGTTAGCTTATGAGGAGAGATTGAGTAGATTGGGTCTGTACTTGTTGGAGTTTAGAAGGCTGAGGGGGGGATCTTATAGAGACATATAAGATAATGAAGGGGCTAGATAGGGTACAGGCAGAGAGATTATTTCCACTTAGAAAGGAAACAAGAATTAGAGGGCACAGACTAAAAATCTGGAGTCAATTTAGAACAGAGTTGAGGAGGAACTTCTTCTCTCAGAGGGTAGTGAATCTTTGGAATTCTCTGCCCATTGAAGCAGTGGAGGCTACCTTGTTAAGTGTGTTTAAGTCACAAGTAGATAGATTTCTGATCAATAAGGGAATTAAGGGTTATGGGGAGCAGGCGGGTAAGTGGAACTGAACCACTATCAGATCAGCCATGATCTTATTGAATGGTGGGGCAGGCTCGAGGGGCTAGATGGCCTACTCCTCCTATTATTTAGTTCTTATGTTATTTATAATACAAATGTGCTCAGCAGAGCATAGCTAGGTCAATGAGGGGTTGGAAAAGAACATCTTTTCCAACCCTTCATCAGAGAGATATGATGTATGGTAAAAGACTAGTAGAATAATCTAGAAAGAACTGACCTGCAAGGGAGCAGAGCCGTGCATGTCAGTAACTGGGGTATATGTAGTTACAGACTACCAATAAAATATCCACGTTTAAATACACAAGTCTCAAGATCTCATCAATGAGAAACCAAGTGAATCCATAACCCAACATGGCAATCAATGGTGACGGGAAAGGTGACATTTAAACAGTAAACGCAGCACAGAATCCCAAGATATGAAAAACTAAAAGCAGCTGAAGCCTGACCAGAAAGATAAGCACCCAAGAAGCTTCGCCACAGACTTGGAAATTAAGAAATCCAACGAGTGAATGGAGATCCATTGCAAGACCAGAAGTAGCACAGACTGAAGAAACCTGGTCAGATCACAAGGCAAGTGAGCAAAATTATATATTTTTTTAAAAAAGCAGCTGTATTTGCACTGTAGAAAAGGCAACCGTCCCTGGAGCTTAGCAGATCACAGTGGCAGAATGGGTCTACAGCTGGCACCATAACACACACTGACTTTGCTGCACTGAAGGGAATTTTAAAGAAAACCAGCAGAGTCGAGCAAAGCTTCAAAGAAAGAAGAATGGCTGCAGTTTTTAAAGTTTGAGATTTTTTTTTCTTTTAAGTTCCATAGTCGCTGGGAAATGTACAGAAAACCAACAACTTTTTAAAAATTTGTTCATGGGATGTGGATATTGCTGTCTGGGTCAGTAGGAATGAGCAATAAATGCTACATTGCTGTGGGTCTGGAGTCACATATAGGCCAGCCCAGGTAAAGATGTCAAATTGCCTGCCCTGTGGGACATTAATGAATCAGGTGGAGTTTTACGACAATTGACAATCATTAAATTTTAAATCCCAGATTTTTTTTTAATTGAATTCAAATTTCACCATCTGCCATGGCGGGGTTGGAACCCAGGTCTCCAGAGCAATACCTTGTGTTTCTGGATTACCAGTCCAGCGACAATACCACTACACCATTGTCTCCCAGATACAAGACAGCCTGGGAATGATAAATTGGTTACTTCACAGATAGCCTTAAAGGGGCAATGACATTTTAACACTGCAACGACCACACAAAAAAAAACCTTGGGTAGAAAATCAGAAGAGCCAGACCCATTTTGGGTAAGGAAATGGCTATACCGGCCCCTGGAGTGGTATTCTTGGAGAACAGGACTTTCAATATACAGGAAAACTGCAGGATTTAATCATGAGTACAAGTTGACAATTTTATACTGGAGTTGGGTTACCTTTGCAGGTGAAGCGCGCCCCCACACACACACACACACACACACACACACACACACACACACACACACACACACACACACACACACACACACACACACACAGCCAATGTACCGATCAATAGTTGACTTTTAGTGAGAAATTTAAAAGATGTTGACCGATATTTTGAACTCCCAAGTTGTGGATAGTGCAGATCCTGAGAAGAAGGTCTGGCACAGTCCCAATACAACAAAAGACTCCGGAGAGAGAGATTCCAATGTGATTACTAATTGAATAACTGAAATGGAACAGTTTGTGACCAATGTTGCATCTGGTGCCATGGAAACGCATCCATGCTGAGTAAAATTCTTCACATTCTGGAAAGTCACCAATGTTTCTCCAGTTATTCTGAGGACAGAGGGAGACGGGAAGAAAACATTTCCGCTCTGTAGTTGGCTTCTCAATGGATTTTGGCACTTAGTAGCTGAGGCAATGATTTGAGCTCTTTCACCATTACTGCCTCAGCAGTGAAATATTTCCACGTTTTGGGCAACGCTTTTTCCCCCATCTACTCGAGTGACCCAAAATGCGATCTTGATCTGAAATATCAAACGCAAAATGCCATCTTGATTTTTTAAAGGAATTGAAACTTGTACCAGGAAAAGTCAGCCAGCAGATCTTTCAGACCTTGGCAATTAAATCACCTTCCAGTGCTCAGTAAAGCAGCTTTGTGGCACTTTGGAGAGTGTTTCAAATACAGAGCAAAGCATAGATTGCCGACACTACTTTAAAATGCTACTGGGCTTTCATAGTTCACTTGTTCGACTAGGATTTGAGTCACGGTAGGAGACTTCCTTCTGTCAAGGTTCCATCAGCATTCTATCAATTTCTCCCAGAAATTCTCTGAGGACTTCATCTATAGACAGTGAGTTGTGCTACTTCATTGAAGAGTCATAGAATCAAATCCCTACAGTGCAGAAGGAGGCCATTTGGCCCATTGAGTCTTCAATAGAGCATCTGACCTGAGGTATTAACCCCACTAATCTACGCTTCCTGGAACACCTAAGGGGCAACTTAGCATGGCCAAGCCATCTACATTGGATATTCCACAGGAGTCACCAGGAAAAAAAAAAGGTACTCATGACTAAGCACTCCTTTATTAGTTCTGAAAGAGGAGATGAGGCCAGGTAGAGAGGGACAGGAGAATTGAGATGGGATCCTCTTCTTTTTCCCCCTGCCCCACTCAGCCCCTGCTCCAACAGGATCACCAATACCATACGATAGATCTCTGCACCTGCTTCCTCTGTCCCTGAGACATCTGGAAATGGTGTATGAAGGCTGCATATATGCTGCATGAAAACTACTGGTAAACAGCACGTGGGTAGTAAAGCTGCAGCGAACTGTTTTAGTGCCTCTCAGAACATTGATACCATGGTAATTAGCACCGATGTGTTAACTAAAACCTACTTTTCAAACAGTTGTCTGTTTTCACTTTTGGCCTTTCTTTCAAAGTGCCACACTTTAGATAAAATAATGAAAATTGATCAAGTTGCCACGAGTTAGATGGATTGGCCATGCACAATTGTTTCTTAGTGTCCCAAGATGTGTGGGTTAGATAGGTTAACCACGGTATATGTGCAAGATTGCAGGGAGAAGGCCTGGTTAAAAACACTGTCAGCGAGTGGGTGCAGGCTCAATGGGCCAAATAGCCTTTTCTAAACTGTAGGGATTCTGTGAATTTTAGAGAGGGTCAGTCAACAACCTCCACCTTTTATCTGGCTACCCCTCAGCAATAATGTGGGCAACCTTAATGAGTTGATATTGGGACTTCTTGCCTCTCGAAGTCCTGCCTTCGGCAGCTCTGTAATCCCAGGCTAGTCCAGGAATTTTGGTTGGGTCACTTTTTTTAAGACCCGAGTGAAGGATAGTGGGAGTGGGGGAGGGTTTGTGAGGGTGGAAGGGGAGGTACAATGGAGGACTATAATCTTGTTAGCAGGGATGATCCTGCCTGCCTTTAGTCTGCGCAGTGAAACTTGCCGAGCCACTCTGCTTTCTCCCACCTCCTTCCGGATGCTCATGTTATCGTGTCAAAAGCGGGATGAGCTCTTAACGTGGCCATTTATTTGCCACTTAAGGGCCTCAAGAGGCCTAACAGAAGGGGATGGACTATCCAGCATTTTAGCTGCCCCCGCCCCCCCCCCCCCCACCCCTTAATGTAGCAAAGAGGTCAGTCAGTAGATGGGAAGGCCATGAACTGACCACCTGCTTTTATTTAGTATGTGCCCCCATCCCCACCTTCAAATACGCCAACATGGACTTTAATATTCACAAAAATGTGTTTCCTGTGGAATGACAATTTGATCTGATTTATTATTGTCACATCTATTAGTATAGAGTGAAAAGTATTGTTGCTTGTGCACTGTACAGATAAGGCATGCTATAAATTAAGCAAAAGGAGTGAGTGCAGAATGTAGTGTTACAATCATAGGGTGTAAAGAAAGATCAACTTAATGCGAGGTAGGTCCATCCAAAAGTCTGATGGCAGCAGGGAAGAAGTTGTTCTTGAATCAGTTGGTAAGTGACTTCAGAATCTTTTTCCCAGCTGAAGAAGGTGGAAGAGAGAATGTATGGGGTCCTTGATTATGCTGACTGCTTTTCCAAGGTAGCAGAGGAAGTGTAGACAAAGTTAGTGGATGGAAGTGTGGTTTGAGTGATGGACTAGGCTTCATTCATGACCTTTTGTAGTTTCTTGTGGTCTTGGACAGAGCAAGAGCCGTACCAAGCTGTGCCTTTTCGAAAAGACAAAAATTGGAATCTCAACGAAATGTACTGATTTTACGGAATGGAAAATGGGAGAGAGCCATATGAGATTGGACACAGGCTGTACCACCACTAATCTGCAGAAGAATAGTTGCTGCTGCCAAAAACGAGGGCTTTCCAGTAAATGCAAATGCTTATAGAAAGGATTAGATGTCTTTAAGGTGCCCGACTCCCTTGACTGCATATTTTATTTGACAAATTTATCAGGCCAAAGCAGTCAATGTTGTTCAACAAAACACCCCTCCCCTCCCCTCAATCCAAGCCAGCCAATAAGAAAAATGAAAACCCCTTCCAGTGGAGCTGGGGATCGCAGTTACTGAAATGGCCCAGACGTTATTTTCTAAGCCAAAGAAACTGCCTCAAAAATCTTAGCGCCGTTACGGCAAAAAAAAATTATCTTGCAAAAAAAACCAAGGCAAAAGCAATATCTATATCGTGCATTACCATGTGTCCCAGAAACATGCCAAAAGCTGCTTCACGCAATGAGTTATTGTGCAGCGGAGCCAATGCGAAACGTGGATGCCATTTTGTAAAAGGTTTCATAAACAGCAATGAGACAACAAAGCAGATCTGCTTTTGGTGGTGTGAGTGGAAGGACATTTTAGTTAGGAAACATAGCGAACTGCCAGATCTTCCTTTAGATCATATTTTAAGCTAGAAAAGGAAGGAAGATAAAATTAAATTGGGTTACTCATACACACTTCGGGCATAACCCGGACCAGGCACGGATGGCATAGTGGTTAGCACTGCTGCCTCACGGTGCCAGGGACCTGGGTTTGATTCCCAGCTTAGGTCACTGAGTGGAGTTTTCACTTTCTGCGTGTCTGTGTGGGTTTCCTCCGGATGCTCCGGTTCTTTCCACAATCCAAAGATGTGCGGGATAGATTGGCCATGCCTTAGTGTTAGGGGGCCTAGCTCGGGTAAATTCATGGGGTTATAGAGAATAGGGCCTGGGTGTGATTTGTTGTCGGTGCAGGCTCGATGGGCAGAATGGCCTCATTCTGCACTGTAGGGAGTTTATGATTCTATGATGGTAGAAGACAAAAATGGATGTTTAAGCAACTTGTGATTGTTGTCCTAAAGAGGGAATTTCTCCCTTGTCACATTAGAAGTAGGTAATAAAATACAATGGGGGAGAAATATGTTCATACAACGCCGCTCTTGGCAGCGTTTTACGGATTGTGCTGTTTCTCCAGGGGCAAGGCAGTTCACAGGCCTCTTCTTGCGTGGTGTTTTTCAATGAAATCAGTGAAGCAGCATTTACTTGAACAAATCTTTTCCACTGTTATTTCCTGCATGTAGCGAGGGAGAGATTTAGCTTTTTGTGGCAGTACAACATGTGTAATAGAGAACCAATGGCTTGTTTTATGTCTCCCTCAATCCAATCTTGACATTAAATAGAAATAAAAATCGGCAGAGATTTTTAAAATAAGCCGTCAATTCACTTTCATTTGTTTTACTTATAACCTACGCGTTCACACTTGTCCCCATTGAGCTAATAAGTTGTTGGTATAAGAAATAAAATATTAAAAAAATAAAAATTATAATGTGGAGAAGTTGATGAGCAAAAGTCGGTGATTTTTTTTAATATTGATTTGACAAGTCAGAGTTTGCATGCTTTTGTCATTGATTCTGTTTCCTCCGACAATAAGTATTTGACACCATGAAATTGCTTTTGAATGTGATTCTCTAAAAGTATGTCTTAAATCTTCTCTTTTTTGCTAAATATTTAGCAAAATCTAAAGGGACAATCTATGTTGCTTTCACGAGATTGCACTTGGCAGGAGGAACATGGGAATTGGGAGCAGAAGTAGGCAAATCCAGTCCTTTTTGAGCCTGCTCTACCATTCAATCAGACGATGGCTGATATCTCCGTGGGCTCAAATCCACCTCCCCACCTTTTTTTTCCACTCTTTTTCCTTCTGTCTCCCAACCCCTCTCCCCCACCAACATCCCTCTCCCTTTTTTAATTGGAAGTATATCTAGCTCCCTCTTGAAACTAGTCAATGTTTTAGACTCCACCGTGCAATGGGGCAGCTTGTTCCACCGTCCTCTGTGAGAAGTAGTTCCTCCTCATCTGAGGAGGGGACGAGCAGAGAAGGAAACAAATTCCTCAATGTCAGGTTTGTTCCGAACAACTATCATTATTTAGAGGGAAAGAATAATGAGCAAGAAATAATAGGTGTGAGTTCTTCCACCCTCCGACTAAGTCCCAGGACAGAGCAGGAATGAAGAATGTATTTCCCATTGCGGAGGTAGGAAGACGTGCCAAATCTTCCAGCTCCGAGCTCACTAATTATGCATGGCGGTGAGGAAGGGGTGTTTGCACCTTATTCCGAGGCAAGGCATGTCTGATGCTATGCAGTCTGTCGTGCTATCTGTACACCCATCATCACTGACCCACTATTGAGATAAAAGGCAGGCCTCCTGAGTATTGAAGATCAGTCTCCTGGAGCAGACTGAGGCTGGGAGATGGATCCGGTTTCCAGCGTCAGTATCCTCCCAGGATACTGACTTGGGAGCTCCACCTACAGATGCTTCCCCGACCCACTGCTATGGTGTTCGGGGTCCTGGATGACTGGCGGCCTCCATCCTGAACCCTGGAAGCAGCCCCAGGTATTGTTTGGGTGAGTCCTGACTTCTGCACGCCTGATGTTCCAGACGGGTTTTGTACCAGCGGCTTTCCTGCCAGCACCACAGATGCACCACACCACCATCGGGTATGGGTGGCCAGATCTCCTCCTCCATCCCGTTTAGTGGGATGCGAAATGAGTTTCCCGCCAGCCTCTCATGGGTTTCCCAACCTGCCTTGGTGGGGACCAGCCAAAGATCCCACAGGAAATTCCTACCAGCATAAAACCAAATTTTTGGGCCTTCTGCCAAATTCTTCCCCCACCCACTGATGAATGAGTTGGGGGGGGGGGGAGTGGGTGGTGCTGGTTTGGGAGACTCGTCTTGTATGTTCAAAAAGTTAACCCTAATTAAAAAACTCCTGAAATAAATAAAATCCAGCAGCTAACAAGGTCAAATGAAGCAGATACTTATTGTGCATTTAGCTTAATACCTTCTATTCCCTGTCCCATTGGTAGAGCAGAAACACCTAGACCTTTACCTTGGAATTCAGGAATTCTCTCTTTGTTAAGTCAGTTATATCATCCACGCACGCACGCATAAACTCTTTGGAGTTCTGATTTGGTATGAATCCAGTGAAGCATTTCTGAGATGTTGAAGCATCCAGGAGTGTTGCCAGATGCATGAACTGTTCTCAACATGCCCATTTTTAGCAGGGCCTGAAATACCATTTGTGTCACAGTGATTGTGTAATACTGTCCGTTAACCCAGTAAAGTGGGAAGCAGAGAAAATCCAACACAACTCTCAAAGCACATTCTCACATTGCTCTGTTCAACAGTTTTTAAGTCGGACGACAGAAATGCTTTTTGACAATCAGGTCATTGTGTAACCAGAAAGAAATGACTGGCGTTATACAAGAGCCTTTCATGATTCAAGAATATCCCTCCCAAGCATTTTTGCATCCATTGAAGCGCTCTTATAGAATAAGGGCCGGGTTTCGCCTTCATGAAGACTCTTTAAAAATAGCGAACAGGGCTTGCATGCTGAATTCCTGCTCCAGTTCCAACTGATCCAGTTTTTGCCAGTGGGGAAAAGGTGCGAATCATAGGAGGACAACCCAAACTCAGGAAGGCCACTTGGACTTAATTCAGATAAACCCTATTTTGGCTCTGAAACACAGTCACAAATTTATGCAGAGGTGTAAATACAATTGAAGGGTGGATGAGACCTGCTTAAGTGTCATCTGCTCTTGAGCATGCAAAAAACAGTTTGAAGCTGTCTGTCAGAGTTTTAAAAACATCTTCTGCTGGACTGCTTTGATTGACAGGCCATTTGGTGTAGGTTAGAAAAAGTTGTTTGTGCAGTTAAGATAGCGACCTTTGACATTTCTCGGGACTGTTGTTGTCATTACTAACACTTGGCTAAATTTCCAAAGCTACGGTTGGCTCAGCAGAGTGTATTGGGTATGCAATTTGACAGTTGAAAGAAGATATTAAAGGATAGTCTGTTGACGTTTGGGTCTGAATATGTTTGTTTGCATTTATAAGACAAGGCATTTGAAGAAATTTAAAAAGCTTTCAAATGGATTTCACAGATGCCCCTTTTCAACATCTGGCACCCCAAAAAATGGTCCCTTTCCCATCCCCACCTAGAGATTACCTCCCCTTTCCACCACCAGACCTTCCACACTAATCTGGCTCTGGGCCTTACAACTTGGGGACTGAAAGCGAAATATCTGCAAGTATTTTAGCCTGGTAGTCAGTAAATCCATGATTTTTTTCCTTCCAGTTGCATGAGGTTATGCAACGCATATGAAAGTTTTTGCAGAATTGTACAGGGGTATTCCTCTATTGTCCTTAAGTATCTGACTTGTCTACAGCGGGGTAAAGCTGAGGACTGTATCACAACACAACAAAAGTAAGTGCAAAGCTCATGGAATTGAGTACAAATAGAACATTTCACAGTAACTTCAATTGCAGTGGCCTACTTGTGATGCCAATAAATAAACTTAATACATTTAATGGAAAGATAAGGCCTTAACAAAGCAAAATGGTTAAAATATTTGTTTCTTTCCTATTCATAAGCAAAAATAGAGCTGTAAAGGGGAAAAAGAAGCCTTGTCTCTCAGTATCTTTCTTGCAGAATTATATGAAGTGTGGTTTTTCACCTGCTGCCAATTCAGCAGCACCTTCAGTCATCGCACACTGCTTAGACATCAAAGTCCTGATTCTTGCGCAGTTACAAGCAATAGCCAGCAGAGGGGGGGCTTTACTTTTGTTTTAACAATGTAGAAACCAAAAGGCCCAAAACTATTTTCTATCCACACCCATTATTATCTTAGCCAGAAGCCGTTTAAATTAATTTTCAGCCATTTGGCATGGTTTGCAGCATCATTGTCTCAACAACATGTTGGTCAAATCTGACAAAAAAACTAACTATTTTAAATATCCACTGACGGATCCTTTAGTCACATCTTGAGTGTTGCATGTAAAAGTTGTATTGTGATTTGGTTCAATCTTTAGAAGCTGAGCATTCCATCAAACAGGAACTGCTTACCCTGGGATTTGGATTTGGATTTGGATTGCGTTGTTTCCATTATTTTCTCTGCAGTTTAGCCCTTCAACATGGGAAAACAAATTTAGAATGAGCATGCGAGAGAGAACTTCCAAAATTAGCCAAACGCACGGTTCCCATAACAGCTAGAATAGCCCTTTTCATTTTTCTTCCTGAATAGTTTTGGCAGGGTCTCGCACAGATACCTATTTTCTCCACTTAATGAAGGGTCCAGATTTGTTGCCGCCTCTTGCAGAATTATCAAACCCCTACAGTGCAGGAACAAGCCATTTGGCCCATCTGCACCAACATCGATCCTGCACAGGCCCTATCCACGTAACCCTTACTAATATACCTTGCTAATCCCCCCCGCCCCCCCCCCCCCCCCCCCCCCCCACTAAGGGGCAATTGAGCCTGGCCAATCCACCTAACCCACACACCTTCTGGACTGTGGGAGGAAACTGGAGCACCTGGAGGAAACCCATGCAGACATGGGGAGAATGTGCAAACTCCACACAGTCACCCCAAGGCCAGAATTGAACCGGTGTCTCTGGCACTGTGAGGCAGCAATGCTAACCACTGTGCCACCATCTTTTAAAACGCATTTGAATTCACGCTGCGGTGGATTTAGAATTGTAATATCGTATAGTTATGTGAGGATTCCGAAAGCAGCTAAGTTTTTTTTTGTTTTGACTAATTTTGTCCCTGCTCCCACTTAGTCTCGCAGTTGTCGATGTGTTGATTAAGGTTATTCCCCAGTAGGGCACTACAATGACCAATTTTCCAATTTGAGTCTCGGCGGTGAAAGAGACAGTCAGGCAGTTGTTCCCTAAGAGAACAAATCAATTGATTCTAAAGCCCACATACTTTTCTAGGATGAGTGACTGGATATAGATACAGAGCAGGACCTCTGACCTTGAACGGTCATTAATTTTAACGAGGCCTCAACAGGTTGTATAGTTTTGAGTGCTGCTGCTGCTGACTTTTTTTTTTAACTAAAATCTTTCACTCGTCGACCTATAACCACATGTTTCTAAGATTTTACTACCATAAGGGAATTTCAAATTGAGATGTTTTAGTGGGATTTATTACATATCATGTTACATTTTCATGTTTAAGTTGCTTCCTCCCTATAAATTCAACCGATAAAAGATCTTGCTTCCTAGCAAAAATGGAACATTTAATGACGCACACTCACTGCGTACCCCTCCCCCCCTGCCCCCATCTTCATCCACCCTTATATATAGCGTTAAATGAGGCACAACCTCAGGCTAAAGGGATGATTCTTTAAAACAGAGATGAGGAGGAATTTCTTCAGCCAGAGAGTGATGAATCTATGGAACTCTTTGCCGCAGAAGGCTGTGGAGGCCAGGTCATTGCGTGTCTTCAAGACAGAGATTGATAGGTTCTTGATTGATAAGGGGATCAGGGGTTATGGGGAAAAGGCAGGAGAATGGGCATGAGAAAAATACCAGGTTACGTAAATTGCCCTTAGTGTCAGGGTAAATATGAGGTTACGGGAGTAAGGCCTGGGAGAGATGATTGTTGGTGCAGACAAAATGGCCTGAGTGGCCTCTTTTTGCAACGTAGGGTTTGTATTATTCTATGGTCTGGCCTACATGTGACTCTAGACCCACAATATTATCCCCCCAGTCTTTAACTCTTCGTGAAGATCAAGATGTGAAATCAGTTTGGGCAGAGATAAGAGATGAGGGAAAAAATTCACTGGGAGTATTGGGGGGCATCCGAGAAAGGTGCATCAATAATCTTGAGCAACTTTAACCTTCAGATGGGCAAATCAAATTGGAAAAGGTTGCATTTAGGATTACTTCATAATGTATGGTCTTTTGGTAGTGTAGAACTTGAGTTTTTCAGAAACATGGGCCGGTATTTTACAACCTTGCTCAGGCAAGTCTTGTAAAATCCCACCCAAGGTTAACAAAGAATTCTGTTCTGTGAACCACACCTAGAATTAGGGCAAGCGAAGCAGTCAAATTCTGGCCATGCTGTTGAAATTTTTCACCTTGCACTCATCAGGTCAGATCCACAAGAATACCAATTGCATGAAAGGAGCATGCTGATTGGCTGGCAAGTGGACTTTGCTTTGTAGGGGTGTTGCCGTGGAGAATTCACCAGGGATTAGTTAACTGCAAAGTTTTTGTATAAATTAATTAACTCCCTCATTTTGAATTTATTTACCAAAGCATTGCGACAATAGTAGAAAATCAGGTGACAAAAGGGAAGAAGGAACTTGAAACAACCTTCACAAGAAAAAGTACGAGACGTATTAATGGGATTAAAGGCCATTGAAAAATATGAAGTTAGCTCCTTTTGATAGGAAGAATAGAAAAACAAAATATTAAACGGAGTGTTACAGAAAAAACTGACACTATTCATGACACAAAGTTGACATGCAGATATAGCAAGTAATTAGGAAGGCAAATGGGATGCTGACCTTCAATACAAAGTGGGTGGAGTATTAAAGTAGGGAAAACTTGTTACAAGTGTACAGGTTGTTGGTGAGATGGCATGTAGAATACTGTGAGCAGTTTTGATTTCCTTACTTGGAGGTTATAATGACATTTTAAAAGCATATTCACTTGACTGATTCCAAAATGATTGTCACTGGGGGAAATGTTAAGCAGGTCGGGCCAGTGCAGATTGGAAATGTAGCAGAGTGAGAGGTGATCTTACTGAAGTGTACAAGATCCTGAGGAGACGTGGTAGAGTCAATGATAGGGGATGTTTTCCTGGAGTGGGAATCTAGAGAACTGTGGAAATAATTCAAAATTTGGGTGCATTTGTTTAAATTAGAAAGGAGAAAGAATTTCTTTTCTTGGGGGTGTTGATTATTTGGAATTCTCTACCCCAAAGAGCTGTGGAGGTCGAATCATTGAATATATTCAAGGCTGAGAAAGACAGATTCTTGAATTATTGGGGAACAGGCAGAAAAGTGGGAGTTGAAGCCCAGATCAGATGAGCTTTGATCTGGTTAAATGGCAGAGCAGGCTCAAGGGACTATTTGCCTCATTGCTGCTCCTATTTTCACGTTCTTAGCTGGATGCCTTAACTTTGTTTCTATAACCGTGTAACGTATTTTCAGCCATTTAAGCATCGTCTGATGATTCATTTGCTGAATTGAGTTTTGTTCTTGTTTTAGGCATGCTTCCGTTGTAAGTTGAACATGAAGGAGGGTGACCCGGCGGTATACGCAGAGCGGGCTGGTTACGACAAGCTGTGGCACCCCTCTTGTTTTGTCTGCTGCGTCTGCAGTGAGCTGCTGGTGGATATGATCTATTTCTGGAAGAAGGGCAAACTCTACTGTGGTCGTCACTACTGTGACACCGAGAAGCCACGTTGTGCTGGCTGTGATGAGGTAGGAACAAAATCTATTAACTTATCAAAACTCCAGAACATGTACAATTCCAGCTTTATTTAAACATGTGTGCACTGAAGCATGGGGAGGCCAAGTATACAGACGAAATCTACTCTGGGACAGTTTTAACTAGTGTAGCATTATTTAAATAAGTATATAATTTCTGAATGCCTGTTTAAGCCTGTTTAAACCTGCAAAACCTGACCGCAATTTGTTGCATCTTGGGATTTGGCGGCTGTAAAATCCCAAGTGCCAACTTGAATTTTAGCCACCATCTTACTCTAATCCTGACCTTCAGAAGAACGCAAAGCATAAGACCACAAGCTTTGACCAAGAGTCATCTGGACTTGGAAATGTCAGCTCTTTTCTCTCCTTACAGATGCTGTCAGACCTGCTGAAATTTTCCAGCATTTTCTCTTTTGGTCAGAAGAGCACAGGATTTAGTAACAGAATAAGGCCGTTCAGCCCATCAAGTATGCTGTGCCCTTCAATCATGGCCAATATGTTTCTCGACCCCATTCTCCCACCTTTTCCCCATTACCTTTTGATCCTCTTGCCAATCAAGAATCTATCTATCTGACTTGGGTAACATCTAATAATCAAGCGATGATTTACAAATTTTGTAGAAATATCACTAAACGACTGCTGAAAATCTCAAAATACATTTCAGTGAAACCAATGTTATGCCGTTGCCCCAATAATCTTTTTATATCATTGAAACACATTTCCATTAACCATATAAAGACTAATATCCAGTACTGGCTGGCAGTTGTTGGAAACGCTCTGCAGGCCTGTGAAGAGATAAACAGTAAAATGTTCCCATTGTGCCATGTCATTTGCCAAATCATTTTTCCAGTGTATGTGTATGCACATAAATTTCTCTTGTGTGATTGACATGCTAAATTGTCCCTCAGTGTACCTGAACAGGTGCTGGAGTGTAGCAACTAGGGGATTTTCGCAGTAACTTCATTGCAGTGTTAATGTAAGCCTACTTGTGACAGTACTGATTAACCTTTAAACTTGCCCAACAAAAGAAACCTGGTGCATTTTGTGATCTTGCATAGATATTGTTGCTTTGTGACAAAGACCATTTTGCCCAAGTTTCCTTTTTCAACTAGAGTTTGATTTTATATTACCAGATGTTGAGCATGTGGCATTATCCAAAGGACAAGCAGAAACCTTTGTAATGGTTTCACTTACCAGAATGACCTTAGCCCCTGTAATAACCTCTAGACTTTTTAAAAAAATAGAAGAAATGCTCAAATTGCAGCCTAGCTGTCAATAGCAGAATGGAATTATTAGAAGTAAGCAGTATTAAGAGACTATACACTATTTTCAAAGAATCTGTAACCTAACTCTCTCTCCCATGTTAGAAAAGCAACAAAAGGCACAGTGCTTTGCTCCCTCTTCTAGACCCAAAAGATAGCCTGTGCTGGAATCTGTAGATGGAGTAATAACACAAACAGTTCTGCAGGGTAGAACTGAGTGTGCTGCTGCCAGTATAGCCCCCAGGTCCTTGGGATTTGAAGTTGAAAACTAGAATATAGAAAATCAAAAAGTTGCTTTCCTTAACTAAATCAACCAGTGTCTGCAAAGACACCCAAAATACTTCCTTAACCTCTATATTTTTAATAATTAATGGCACATGGGTGTTGTGGCTGGCCAGCATTTATTCCCCATCCTAGTTTCCCAAGGGCAGTTCAGAGTCATAGAAATCATAGAATTCATAGAAACCTTACAGTGCAGAAGGAGGCCATTCAGTCCATTTGAGTCTGCACCAACAACAATGCTACCCCCATATCCCATATTTACCCACTAATCCTTCCTAACCTACACATCTCATGACTCTAAGGGGCAATTTCTTTTTCGTGTGCATGGCCAATCGACCTAACCCGCACATCTTTGGACTGTGGGAGGAAACCCACGCAGACACAAGGAGAATGTGCAAACTCCACACAGACTGTTACCCAAGCTGGCAATTGAACCCGGGTCCCTGGAGCTGTGAAGCAGCAGTGCTAACCACTGTGCCACCGTGCCACCCAATCACATTGCTGTGGCTCTGGAGTCACACGTAGGCCAGACCAGGTGAGGATGGCAGATTTCCCTCCCTAAAAGACAGTAATGAACCAGATGGGTTTTTCTGACAATCGGCAATGGGTCATCAATAGGTTCTTGATTCCAAATGGTTTTGTTTTTGTTGAATTTAAATTTCACTATCTGCTGTGGCAGGATTTGAACCCAGTTTCCCAAAACATTGGCTAGGTTTCTGAATTAATAGTCTAGTGATAATACCACTAAGCCGTCTCTGGGAATGTGAAACCACAGTCCAGTTATATGTGTTGAAAATGCTTCAGTAATTTAGTAGTGCGCACAGTTCATGTGAAGCAACTCCCACTTGCTTCAGATTTAAATGTACTTTTAAAAAGTGGTGTTTTGTATATCAAGTGGAAAGTCAGTTATTGGGAACCAAATTCAGAGGAATGAACATCATCTCAATTCCTCAGCGAAAAGTGTAAACTTTCTGATGTAAAATTTCTCCATTTATATAAATTCTGTATTTTCTTTTGAAAATCCTTTTGGTTGCCATTTTGAGCTCTTCCCTAAACAGAGGACTTGGAATAAGGTTTGTAGGGTAATTACCTTGTTTTTAAGACGTACAAATGATAATTGAACTT
This sequence comes from Carcharhinus amblyrhynchos, assembly GCF_965287045.1. NCBI lineage: Eukaryota > Metazoa > Chordata > Chondrichthyes > Carcharhiniformes > Carcharhinidae > Carcharhinus > Carcharhinus amblyrhynchos. The sequence continues at coordinate 102,000,379 of NC_137329.1, forward strand.
TATGTATAGAATCCTACAGTGCAGAAGAAGCCCATCAAGCCTGCACTGACCACAATCCCACCCTGGCCCTATCCCCATAATCCCATGCATTTTCCCTAGCTAGTCCCCCTGACACTAAGGGTCATGGCCGATCCACCTAACCTGCACATTTTAAATATTTTCTTTTTATCAAATGCTTGAGACTTTTTTTTAATCAGGTATGTGTGCTTTTACGAAAGGCCTCAGGGTAGAACTGATTGAGATTCCCAGAGTTGTCACGGCCTGCTGGTAAAATTATCAGGCTGTGGCCTACAACGCCCAACATGTATGTGTCTCAGGGTCTCAAAAGAAAGCATCTCCAGGATTCCTACGCTTTTTGTATCAATGGAAAACTAATCTCAGCGACAATCTGCAGGGCAACCATTTTTATAAGCAGTTTTATTCAGTTGTCGCCTTGTTCAAAGTGTAGAACAGCAAAAGCCAGGTTAAGCTGTGAACACATTAACTTTTTTTCTGAGGTAACCCTGAAATGAAAAGTAGTGTACATTTATATTAGTTCATCCTGCGCAATTAGAGTGACTGTTAGAGAGAAGAAGCATTTTCTATTTTCTCATATTGTATTCTAAGTGGCTTTAATAGTCTACTCTTTTTATGTTTACATTGAGAGTTGAAGACAATTATTGTTCATATGCAAAGTAGCAAGCTGCAGAAAGAATTCAATGTTCCAACTTGGCAGAAGGCTTAGAATATAGATCCTGAATTAAACATGAGTATTGAAATATAACATTTTGTAACATTTAATATTTGGTAAAGAAGAAAATACACAAGTGGGCTTCATTTTACATTTTCTGACACTAAAATAAAAAGACTGCAACTTAGAGAGGTCCCTCCTATTGTACAAAGATAATTTATTTACACTACTGTGGTTCACTGCACCTGCAATGGGTCATGAGAAACAATGGCTTGTCTATTGGGGATTTCCTTCTTTCTAAATTCTAACCTCTCCATACTTCAAAATGGCTATCCACTTCCGCTTGCAGTAGAGTAACTTCTGAATTACCATGAAAACCCCAATAAGAGTTCAACTTCTGCTTTGTAATGCTGACTTCCTGTAACCTCTCAGATTTACCAGTGAATCTCGAGATATCTGACTCCCAGTGCACACCTCAGAGTGTAGGTTGGTCTGCGACGCATGTTCTGTCCATATGTCAGCTGGAGGCAATGGCCTAGAGGTATTATCCCCAGACTATGAATTCAGAAACTCAGCTAATATTCTGGGGACCTGGGTTCGAATTCTGCCACAGCAAGTGGTGGAATTCTAATTCAATTTTTTTAAAAAAACCTGGAATTAAGAATCTATTGATGACAGTGAAACAATTGTTGATTGTTAGAAAAAACCATCTTGTTCACTAATGTCCTTTTTAGGGAAGGAAATCTGCCATCCTTACCTTGCTTGGCCTACATATCACCCCAGAGCCACTGCAATGTGGTTGACTCTCAACTGTCCTCAAGCAGCTAGGGATGGGCAATTAGTGCTGGTTAGCCAGCAACACCATCCCCCACAAATGAATTTTTTAAAAACTGCCCAAAGTCTTCAAAGTATGTTGTTGACATATTGATTTCCATTTTATCATGTAAAATCTTCAAATCATTGCCCAGAACTTATAACTGTTACAATGCATGGAATTTTGCAACGCAGCAGAGATGTTGCAAAGAAATAATCACATGTTGTATTAGTATGATAGTTTGGAAAGGTCTTGAGACACACTATCTGTAAAAAATTTTTTGCACTCTTTCTCTTATTTCCATGGGCCATGTATCTCCCGTGGTTGCAAGCACATGCAGGGGAACCTATTCTAAAGCAAAACAGCCACTGGGGGACACAGACAAACAGGCACTCAGACTCACTCATTAAGTTATTGCTTTGCAGAGGTGTGGAGCCAAAAAGATGGAACTGGATACATTTAAAGTGAAGATCAAGTCTGCAATGAGCTCTTGTAGCACACACCCCTCCTCTTCATTCTTACTTAAAAACAGAAAATGCTGGAAAATCTCAGCAGGTCTGACAGCATCTGTGGAGAGAGCACAGAGCTAATGTTTCAAGTCTTAATGACTCTTTGTCAGAACACTGAAGTGCTCTGATGAGGTTAGTTGGGGTATGGGCATAACATGCATCAAAGTCCACCTACGGTCTAAGGTGAGCACTAAAAGTTAGAATAACTTGGGTTTTACTAGTAAGTCTGAAATATTACAGGAAATCTGCATTGCAAGTCCCTCAGACTTGAAGCATTAACTCTGTTCCATGGTACTACCTGGCCATCTCATTCACCACTTGGGGCTGTACTTACCTGTGTGACTCTGGTGTGGTCATCATGGCTGGTTTGCATTCTTGAAAACTAATAATGAATTGCGCTGGTGTGACACTCTGCTGGCTGGTTGGGGGGAGGGGGTGGGGAGTACCAGCATTAAGCCCACTGCTGATATTTAATATGTTATAAACTTGCGTCTCTTTTGGGTGTGAACCTGATCATGTCTTCAGGGAGACTGGAAAGATCAGATTCAGAAATCAGAGGCACAAATCCTGCTTCTAGCCTCTTGTGAGAATCGGTGGCCATTATGGGATTGTGGCCATGGCCAGCGCCATTATATTTTGTAACTGTTTGAAGATACAGAAAAATTGTGACATTGATATTCTGTGTTTAACTCCACACCTGTCATTGTGACTCCTCCCACTATTGCCCTTTTACAATTTTTGATTCTCTAGACTTCTTCCCAACCACCCCCCTGCCCCTTTTTAAATCACCTCAGAAATATCTATTTAGAGGTACAGCTTTCAAAGGCTTAATGTTTGGTTCTAGAATATATAATCTGACATACAAAAGCTTATTCATTCCTTATGAAAATTATGTTCTTAGGATTGTTTCCATTTTCATTGCAGAGTGGATGATGTGCATTAAGCAAATTCCTTTTGAACATTACATATTCTGGCACTTTGCAGTGCATCTATCTTTTGTGATTTTTAATACCTTAGACAGATGTTTTATTCACTCATGGGATGTGGTCATTGCTGGCTGAGTCAGCGATTTATTATCCATCCCTAATTGCCCTTTGAACTAGGCCATTTCAGGGGGCATTTAAGAGTTAACCACAATGCTGTGGCCCTGGAATTGCATGTTGACCAGACTAAGTAAGAACCCAGATTTCCATCCCTAAAGGACATTAGTGAAACAGATGGGTTATTACAACAATGGTTTTATGGTCATCATTAGACTTTTAATTCCAATTTTTTTTTATTATTGACTTCAAATTTCACCAAATGCCGCAGTGGAATTTGAACCTGGGTCCCAGAGCATTACTCGGGGACTAATGGATTATTAGCCGGAGCGAGGCAACTTCTTGAAAACTGTGTCCAGCATACCTTTTTAATTTTATTTTTTACACTTGTTCAATGTTCCTAAAACTTCACTCTAACTCTTTTAAAAACTCTATCAGTACTTTAATTCAATCGCTTAATCTATCTCTACATGTTAGCTATGACTGTAACACTAAATTCTGCACTCTCTCATTTCCTTCTCTATGAACAGTATGCTCTATTTGTATAGCATGCAAGAAACAATATGTTTCACTGTATGCTATTATATGTGACAATAATAAATCCATTCCACTATGCCACTGCCTCCCTTGCATATTGTGAATGTAGAATTATGTGCATTTATTCTCTTAATGCTTGTTTCTCTCATTCCCTAGTTGATTTTCAGCAATGAATATACCCAAGCTGAAGGCCAGAATTGGCACTTGAAGCATTTCTGCTGTTTCGAATGTGACTGTGTCCTTGCTGGAGAAATTTACGTGATGGTGAATGACAAGCCTGTCTGCAAACCTTGCTATGTGAAGCTTCATGCTGCGGTAATGTACCTTGCCAGAATATTTGAATTTATAACAGGGAGATTATAAAGCTACAAATGATCGTATTGAAGATTGATTCCACCCTTAAGCTTTACTTATTCTTCCAGACTTGAGGGATTTTCAATGTAACCTTTACCAATGATGCAGCTGCCATAGCTGTTTGTGCACAGGTATTTTTTAGTCCTTCGAGTTTTGTAAATGTACTTCTCTTTGCAGTTTCAAATCAATTTAGCCAAAAACATATCTAATGTGCACAAACAGTGATGCCAAAGTTCTTGATTTTAAAATTTTCCAGTTGGCTAATTATCTGTAGTAAAGCATAGAAAGTGGCCATTCAGCCATTCGAGCCCCTACTAATTCCTCGAACATTTCCTCATAATTTTGCAATTGTTTCTCCTTTGAGTATTAATTCAATTCTCTTTTAAAATCTACGGTTGAATCAATTTGCAGTACCTTATCGGGCTGTAATCAATAATTGTGTAAAAAAAGTTTTCCCTGATTATTTACCCAGTCACTTTATTCTTGTACCACATCAAGTTTATTCAACAGGTTTACCATCTATCTAAAAATTATTTTTGGATACAACCATTTAATTCTGTAAAGGTAGAAGTGAAATTGTAGTAATTGAGATTGGTTTACAACTCTGTTCACTTGCAGACCCAAGATATCAACCCACTTTTTCTGTGATCTTATTCACTTTAATAATTCTAAATTTTTGAGTGACTCTGCTCCCAGTTGGAATTGCTTCTAACACAACCACTTTTGGGAGAACCTTGGGAGTGTCACTTTCTGGCATAGCTTAGAAGCTGCTTCTCGTGAGCTGAGGAGGTCAGAGAAAGATGCCCAAGGTTAGAACATGAGCAAACTGACAGCAGCGGGCAAGTCAGAATGCAGTCAGGAACATAAATATCTAAATCTTGCACATTGCTACGCAATACATTTTGATAAATGCTAATGTCAACGCTGTACCGCTGAATTTTCTTTCTCTGCATCAATGTCTAATTGTAGGTGTGCCAGTGTTGTCATAACGTCATTGATCCTGAGGCCCAGCGTGTTACATATGGGAACTACAACTGGCATGCCTCGCCTGACTGCTTCCTGTGCTCCTGTTGCAGCAAGTGCCTGATAGGTCAGAAGTTCATGCCACTGGAAGGAATGCTCTTCTGCTCCGTGGAGTGCAAGAAGAAGCTGATGTCTTAAAGAAGTGGCGGGATTAATGGCAACAAGTTTAAATGCTGGTTACAGTGCTCCTTTTCTTCCAATCTAGCTTCTATTGCTAGGGTATTATAAATTGAGGAATTGCTGTTTTATCACAAAATATAAGCATTTGTTAATGATGAGACGTGACATTGAAAGGGTACTACGTTGCATGATCATGCCTAAGGAATCTATAATGCATTATGATGAAATCACCTCTTTTATTAATAATTCAGTGTACATTTCATGAGAAGCAGCTGTATGTTTAGAAGATCAAAGCTGGAAATCTCATAATAAAAATGCATTCTCTTTTGATACCTAGAAAAATATCTGTCCAGCTGAGACTGGAGCTTATATGTACTTTCTTGGGCTCAAAATAAAATTTGACTTGATCTGTTTTTCACTAAATGTTTGGTATTTCAGGCTTATGTTTCTCTGTTGGACATCTTGTTGTAACTAAAGCGCAAAGGCCTAGGAATTCAAATCGCCCCTTTGAAAACCTGTGTGCTGCACGTATCTTTTAATGCTGGCAACTCCTCATCATGACTCTAGTAACAGCCAATGCTATTGGCTGCCTGCCTGTTTCAGGAAACCTGTGGGGAGTTCAAAGATCAGACTTCACTGGCAAAATTGTAGTGAGACATCTTCCCATGATGGAAATTACCATCCCAGCAAATCTACAGGAATGGCATGGGGGTGGCTGAAGGGAGAGAGAGCATGACGAAAAGAATGAATTAATTCCAGCTGCTATCCTGTGTTGCCTGTGCTATTTATGACTCTGGGAAAATCCTGAGGGAATTCTCATTTTAGTGAATTATTTTCCCTCTGAAAATTTATTGATGTCTCTTTGGGTATTTGTGCTTGCTCTGATCTTCTACATTGAGAGTCTGATGAACTTCCATTTCTCGACTGCTCTTCACTCAACCACTCGAAAGCGCACAGGAGAAATCAATGCATCAGGTATTCCTTAAATTGGTGCAGTGCAGCCTTGCATCAGTGCTGTTGAGCAATAATAATTGGTAAACAATACTCCAAGGGCAGAGAGATATAATCATCCAAGACAAGTTAGAATTCATAATGCATTTCGGAACACAAAAGGTAGAAGTAGTGAGTAGGCCACCAGGCCCTTCAAGCCTGTCCTGCCATTCAATATGATCATGGCTGATCTATGCCGGTCTCAACTCCTCCTCTGTGCCATTTTCCTCATAGCCCTCTATTCTGCAATCTGTCAAATATTTATCTACCTCCTCTTCAAATAATGATTCATCCTCCACTACCATTTGGGATGGAGAATTCCGGAAATTCACTTTGCTCTACAAGAAATTTCTGCACACCTCAGTTTTAAATGAGCGGCCCTTTGTTTTGTAGCTGTGTCCCCTTGTTCTAGACTCTCTCCAGTGTAAACATCTCCCCATCTACCCTGTCAAGCCCCCTCAGGATCTTGTGTGCTTGAATAAGGTCACCTCCTCAATCTTCTAATCTCCAAGGAATACAGACCCAGACTATTTAGTTCCTCATGAGAGGACACCTCTCTCATTTCTAAGAATTAGTTTGTGAATTTCCTTGGGAGGAATCCAAATGTTATATCCATTTCAGATAAGTGGACCAAAACTGTATGCAGTATTCCAAGTGAGCCTCATCGACAGCCTTGACAATTGCAACACAACCTCCCTATTTTTAAACTCAAAGGCCAAAATGCTGTTTGCCTTAACTACTTGTTGGACCTGCCTGCTTGCAACTTGTGATTCATGCACTAAAACACCTAGGTCCTTCTGTACTCATCTGCAATCTCTCTTCATTTGGATAATAATCTGCCTTTTGATTTCTCCTACCAAAGTGCATGACCTGACACTTGCCCACATTTAACTCCAATGCCAGGTTTTCACCCAGTCATCCAATCTATCTACATCCCATTGCAGAATTGCAATATCCTCATCACAACATGCCCTTCCATCTTTGTATCATCAGCAACTTTGGAAACCTTGCATTTTGTTCCCTCCTCCATGCCATTAATGCAAATAGTGACCAACTGGGGGCCAAGAAGTGATCCCTATGATGCTCCACTAGTTACAACTTTCCATTTGAAAAGGATCCATTTATTCCAAGTGGTGTTCTGCCCAAATGTAAATGCAACACCCATTTAATGTAGCAGTGAGGTTACTTACTTTACATACACATTGGTTACTACTCCTGCCATTTTGTAAAGCAACAGGACAAACAAGTCAAATGCTGACCAAGGGAACCAGTCCAATTAGTTCTTGATTAATTGGTACTGTGAAAGTTGTGTACCTTTTATTACTTAACCTCCAAATGTCTTCAATTTCTGAAGAATGACTTTGGCTCTTGTATTTTCTCTGAGATCAATGTAACATAAATATAATAGGTGGGACTCTCCTAAAAAAAGTGTCGAAGTCGCATAAAAACTGGAGTAAATCCCGTTGGCTTTTTCAGAGGAACTTTCAAAATGAATCTTCCACACTCTGTGCATTGGCGGGTATATCATTAAAAATCTGGGGGTAGGGCCTATTTGCGCTGGTGAGGCCAGCAGCATAGCACTGAGCGGGCCACTGCACGTGCGCCAATCTGTCAGTGCTGAGATCAGCATATGCACAGTAGCACCACACTGCTGCCCTCCCAATCACTGTCCAGCTTGACCACTGGCCAGCCCCGTAACCGTGCATTGCTGCCTCTCCCCCCACCCCTGCAGAGCAGCACAACGGGCTGGGAGAATCACTCCCAACTAAGATCAATAGATGAATAAAATGAAAATTTGTGATCAGGTGTTCTAACCTCTCTATTCATTTCTTTCACACACTATTCCTCATGATTTTTAATATTGGCCCAAATTTTATCATGTTTCACTTTTAAGTTGCTTTTCAATTGGGTCTATTTATCCACAGAATTCTGTTCTTTTGAGACACAATTTATCATAACAATATATCTGCTTTGTTCTCAATCTGTTTAACAATTATTCACTGACGATCTATAATTTCCTTTGCTAGCGTTTTCTGTCTCATTCCATTTGTGTTAATTTCACTGAAAATAACTAATACCAGTCTAATACACTTAAGTATTCATTATTCCTTCCACTATTTATATAACAAGTAAAAAAAAACTTATTGAATTTTAGTCATGACAGATACCCAGTACATTTCTATACACAATGGATATACTGTAATCTACTAGGCTTGTGCCTGTAATATATGGGGTTAATGCTCTGGATGCGTTATCACTGTTCCAGAGATAGTAACAATCAGAATTTCCTACATGAGAAACAATGCAACTTACATTAGCAAATTTATCACTCCAATGTGTCGATCTGTTATTTATTGCCATACTGAAAACTATTGAAGTGAAATGCAAGGGATGGAATTAAAGACAAAATTTGAACATGAAATGCTTTTAATCCTGTTGTTAGGAATCCTGCTGCTCCGAGGGTATCCCAAAATCCAGAAGGGTAACCAGGAATGCCACTTGTTAAGTATATATTTTGCAATTTAATATATTGTGAGGAAAACACGCAAGAAAGGCCAGAATACAAAACTCGATTAACTACAGTAATGGCCACACACACTCACTTTTGTGAATGAAACCCGTTCTATTTCAAGCTGCGTTTGTAAACCCTGAGAATGTCCCTTTACCTAAAACAACATCCCATGATATTTAACTTTGCAAGCCAAATAGTTACCACACACGATTTGTATCTTTATGTTAGGACGCTCTTCTTCTGGTTCAGTGTAGACTCTTTGAAGTTTCAACTTAGACGCCTGCTGCAGAAGAGCTTCAGTTAGGCGTGGCTATGATCCTAACTGCTCCTCAGCTGTATTCCTCTCACTTCTACATGGAAATATAGAAGATAGGAGCAGGAAGCAGCCATTCCAGCCTGCACCACCATTCGTTACGATCATGGCTGATCATCCAACTCAATAGCCTAATCCTGCTGTCTCCCCATAACCTTTGATCCCATTCGCGCCAAGTGCTATATCCAGCTGCCTCTTGACTACGTACAATGATTTGGCATCAACTACTTCCTGTGGTCATGAATTCCATAGGTTCACAACTCTTTGGGTGAAGAAATGTCTCTTCATCTCTGTCATAAATAGTTTACCCCGAATCTTCCAACTGTAACCCCTCGTCCTGGAACACCCTCCCTGCATCCACTCTGTCTAATCCTGTGAGAATTTTGTAAGTCTCTGAGATTCCCCCTCATTCCACTGAATTCAATCCTAATCTAGTCAATCTCTCCTCAGACATCAGATCTGAAGCAACGTAGAAATACCACTAAATATCAGTTTACTGCTAAGCTAATTTGCATATCAAAAAGCCTTTCAGAGCAGCTAAACCCTTAACATTTCCCTTTTACCCATTTTTTAGATCTTTATTACATCCATGCTTCTTGACATTGTAACAATAGCAGCTGTGGGTTTCGTTGAGTTCTTGTGTACCAGATTAAAATTGGATCATGTACTTCTGCTATGCATTTCTCAATGAGTTCAGCACATACTGATTTCTTTCCCATGTAGTATGATTTGATTTATTCCTCAGTTCCATATCAATGAGTACCTGAAGCAGCACACAAGTTCCTGTTGCCAGTTCTTGAATTAGATTTTTTTAACCCTTTTTTTCATAGGGCTTGAATGTCGCTCAAGCCATGTGGGATGGCATGGTGCACAGTCGTCAGCACTGCTGCCTCACAGCGCCAGGGACCTGGGTTCAATTCAGGGCTTGGGTCACTGCCTGTGCTGAGTCTGCACATTCTCCCCATATCTGCGTGGGTTTCCTCAGAGTGCTCCGGTTTCCTCCCACAATCTGAAAGACGTGCTGCTGAAGTGTATTAGCCACGCTAAATTCTCCCTCAGTGTACAGGCACTGGACTGTGGCAACTAGGGGATTTTGCAAATCCCCCGTAGTATCAATAAGTGGCAATGAGTGACCATCCGCACTTCTGACCCCCACCCCCTCAAACACACACACACACAATGAAGCCAGGTATGTAGAGTATGACCTCACCATTATCTTATGTCAGAGAAAATGGGCAGTGCTGGGAAAGTGGAAAGGATCCTGGGATCAGGTTCCTCCCACCATTTTTAAATGGCTTGGAGTCAGCCCAACTCTACAAAAATCAAGACCGTATTCTTTACAGATAAACAGACCAACAAACAGGAATGAGAACAGTCTGTCCACCCACCTTCAGTAGTGAAGTAACTAATATATAGATCTAGTATCATTCTGATGTTTGATTATTTCATGAACAAACTCTATTTTAAAGTTCATGTTCCATGTTTATAAAAGACTAAGCTCATTCCTTATTCCGAGTACAAAATATTTTGGCAGGTCTCTGGAAAAGTTTAAAAGGTAATAAAATTCAGTGGAAGAATGCATTGGTGCCATACAGGGCTGTAAAACTAATAAATGCCAGTGCACTATAGTGTGGTATGTAACAGGCCATTATGAGGGACGATCAAGAGTTTAATTAAATACCATTAAGTCTGCTTAAGATGTGTGGTGGAAGCAATTTGTTCTGAACCCAAATTATAAGCCAGTAGTTACCTTGTTATTCAGTGACAGTTTGAGTGGAGGTGTTTGGTGAAATATTTTTTCTAATGGTCCTTGAATATTCTATACTGTTAGAGCATCATTTAACACTGAATATTTGACAAGACAGATGTATTATTTAGCATTTGAACTTGAACCCTTGAAGCCTTCTGGTCATATTTTATCTATACTGGATGCATCAATATACAGTTAAAATAACTTCTGCAGCATTGAAAATGCACATTTGAAGTCCCTGTATTTGGGACAGCATGGTGGCACGGTGGTTAGCACTGCTGTGCACAATACTGGGGACCTGGGTTCAATTCTCAGCCTGGGGTCTGTGTGGAGTTTGCCTGTTGTCCTCATGTCTGCATCGGTTTTCTCCCACAATCCAAAGATGCGTGGGTTAGATGGATTGGCCAGGCTAAATTGCACATTAGTGTCCCAGGACCTGTAGGTTAGAGGGATTTGTGGGGTAAGGGTTTGGGTGAGAAGATCTGTTGGAGAGTGGGTGCAGACTTGATTGACTGCACTGTAGGAAATCTAATTAGGCCTTAAACACTAAGCCTTTCCTGAGGTCAAATTTTGCATCTTGGCTGGTTTATGTTGGAAGCAATAGAAGATTATTAGAAGAGGTGGGGGAGAGGGGAGGGGGTATGGCAGAGAGGGAACGGGAGAATGGTGTTGTGGGAGAGAGGGGGGTGTTTCAGAAGGAGGCGGGTGGAAGAGGAGAGGGAGGTGTGTGGCAGAGAATGGGGTGGGGGTTGGGGACCCACCCTCAGGATTGATCTATTTCACCTGCCAAATCAGATAATGATAAGATAAATGAGACAACCTACGTTAACAAAAAAAGCTGGAAAATAATGAATCTTCCAAGAATAGCTAATGTTCTGCTTTCCCAAAAGAATGTTAATGTTTATAGACCCAATGTGCAGGTTTGGAGGACATTCTGTTTTAATGCCAAGCAACATAAATCACAAATGGGATTTCTTCTCAGAAGTGCATTTCTTTAAGTTGAAACTGGTAACTGCAGATTTAGTTCCAGCCAACAAATAGCTCATTTAATGTTGATTCCAGCTCTGCTCTTCTGAAATTCCCCTCCTACCCATTAAAACATTAGTGTTCTGAGAATGCAAGAAGGAATGTTTGCACTTTCTAAACATTTAAGTCAACTGTGAGTAATTTTTTAAAGTGTTCAATAGATCCGTTAAACCTTCCCATAGCCAAATTCAACACTGCATTCGACTTACACCAAGGAGCAGGAAACCACCTTCTTGATGGAGCGCTGCCTGCTTCACTCCAAAAGCAGGTTGAATTTTTATCCAGATCTATCTGCAGTTTTAGTATTGCTGTGTGGCAGAGATTACAGGGCAAAAACACCCCCTTATATCTGAAAAAGGTAGCGGCTAGATCCAGAAGATGAAATAAATTGCTGCAGCTGTTTCTGTTACTTTAAAATAACATTGGTGACTCTACACCTTTTGAGGTCAAGCTGAGGAGGTTCTGCCGACATGTACCATTTGCAGTGAGGATCGTGTTGTTTGTGCCTTACCGTCAGCTGGGGATCAGGGCTTCATCCTTGAAGGAGAGGAGCTGATATTATTTGTAAGGAAGACAGAGTTTTGAAGGACATTGTGACTGAGTTTATTGTCAATGTGCTGAGTGGATTGTGGATCTACTTCGTAAGACCTGTCTTGGTTGTACCTTCCATTCAATGTGCAATTTATTGTTGATAGCTGACCGCAATTTGCCTGTTAATTAATGTTTGACTTATGTTGATTCTTGATGTTAGAGTATAGGAGGTAATCTAAAATAATATTTAGCGTTTGCTTTGTTTGACTGTTGTATAGTAAAAGTTCTTCTGTTTTATGCAGTGGAATTTCATGGCTTCAATCATTTAGTAAAGAACTGGGATTTTGGATTTTTGACTGAAAAGCTTCAGGGGGTCAATAAGTGAATTATTCACACAAACAAACCTGGTGTCTGTACTGGTCTTGTAATCACAGCATTTAACCAGCTGATTCAGTTGAGTTCCTGATTAATGGTAAACACCCAGAAATGTTGTTGGTGGGGAAACCAACAATGGTAATCCCACTGAATGTCAAGGAGAAGTAGTTAGACTCTCTCTTGTTGAAGATGGATGAATTGAAAGCAAAGATAGAAATAATTGAGTACGATATGATACTCATTACAGAGACATAAATGCAAAGTCACCACAGTTAAAACCTGAATACCTGAAAGTATTTGACATTTCAGAGGGAGAAGAAAGGAAAAAGAGGTACGGTAAATCTGTTAATAAAGGAGGAGATCAGTACAGAAGTGAGAAATGATCTTGATTCAAAGGATCAAAATGCAGAATTGGTTTGGGTGGAGTTAAGGAATAGCAAAGGAAGGAAATCACAGGCATGAGCGATAAATAGCCCCCCTTGCAAAGGCAACACCGCAGGACAAAATATAAATCAAGAAATAATGGTGTTTGTAAGACACTGACTGCAACAATCAATGGAGATTATACTTTTCATATAGATTGGAAGAATCAAATTGCAAAGACAGCCTGCAGACCGAGTTCATTGAGAACGGAAATTAATGGCCCTGCCAAAGTGTGTGTGGGGTCATAAAATGCAATAATCCTTTCAAAGTGTGTTGACTTTGGCGGGACGGGAAAAATCCTACTGGAGCGAGGGGCTTTAAAATTCTGCTCAGGGTGCATTTGAGACAATTTCTTTGAACAATATATTCTGGAACAAACCAGTGAACAGACTACTTTAGACCTACTAATATGTAATGAGATGAAATAAGCAAATGACCTCATGATAAAAGGTCCTCTAGGTGAGAGTGACCATAACATGGTAAAATTACACATTCAGTTTGAAAGTGAGAACTTGGGTCTGAAACTAGTGTTTTAAACATAAATAAGGACAATTACAAATGTATGAAGACAGACCTGGCTAAAGTCATCTGGGAAAATAGGTTAGAAGACAAGATAGTCACAGACATTTAAGGAGATATTTCATAACTCTCAGCAAAAATATATTCCATTGAGAATGAAGGACAATGAGAAGGATAGACCATCCTTGACTACCTAAGGAAGTTAAAGTTGATATCAAATTGATAGAAAAAATATATAATGCTATAAATATGATGTGAGAAAATATTCTTTCAAACAATGAGTGATTCAGATCTGTATTGCAGTGCCTGGAAGTGTGATGGAGTCAGGCTCAATTGAAGCACTCAGAAGGGCATTAGATGATTATTTGAATAGAAACAATGTACAGGGGGACGTGGAAAAGGCATGGGAATGAATGGCATTCCCATGAGGAATGGGTGAATAGTTTGAGAATTTGGAATAATGAGACAATGAGAGGGAGCTTGAAAGGTAGATGCTGAGAGAATGTTTCCTCTTGTGGGGGAATCTAGAATGAGGGGGTACAGGTTAAAAGTGTGGCTCTCTCCAATTGAAGATGGAGCTAAGGAGGAATTTCTTCTTTCAGAGGCATTAATCTTTAGCATTGTCTCCCACAGAGAGCAGTCGAGGCTGGATCATTGAATATGTTCAGGGGTGACATTGGCAGACTTTTGATTGACAAGGTAATTACAGATTATGGAGGACAGGAACGTGGGTTAAGACTACAATATGATCAGCTATGAGCTTATTGAATGGCAGAGCAGGCTTGATAGGTGGAGTGGCCTATTCCTGCTCCTATTTCTTATGATCTTGTGATTATCTAGCATTTGTATAACATGAATGTTTCATGCATGCTGACTTTAAATTTGTGTTGAAGAATAATCCAACCATTTCTCTCCATTCTATTAAATTACGAGCACACAAGAAATAGGAGCAAGGAATGTATTTTTCAGTGATCACAGACAGTGCTGCTATACATCAAGTATTGGCATCCCTTACTATGAGGAATGAGAAGAATGAAATATTAACACTGGAGAAGATATAGCACAGATTGAGCAGAATGTTGCCAGGGCTTAAAAGAATTGTTAGGAGGACAGGTTGCTTAAATCTGACTTGCACTCCCTTGAATTTTGAAAGTTTAAGAATGATCTAATGGGTGTGATTAAAATGAAAAGTGGATTTGATAGAATAAATACAATGGGAATGCAGAATAAGAACATAAGAACATAAGAAATAGGAGCAGGAGTAGGCCATCTAGCCCTTCGAGCCTGCCCCGCCATTCAATAAGATCATGGCTGACCTGAAGTGGCTCAGTTCCACATTCCCGCTTTCTCCCCATAACCCTTAATCCCCTTGCCTATCAAAAACCTATCTACCCGCGTCTTAAATACATTTAGCAAGGCAGCCTCCACCACTTCAACGGGCAGAGAATTCCAGAGATTCACCACCCTTTGAGTGAAGAAGTTCCTCCTCAACTCCGTTCTCAACTGCCCCGCCCTTATTTTGAGGCTGTGCCCTCTAGTCCTACTGTCTTTTCTGAGCGGGAAGAGCCTCTCCACCTCTACCCTATCCATCCCATTCATCATCTTGTATGTCTCAATGAGATCTCCCCTCATCCTTCTAAACTCTAACGAGTACAAGCCTAGTTTATTCAACCTCTCCTCATAGCTCAACCCCCTCAACTCTGGTGTCAGCCTAGTGAACCTCTTCTGCACTCCCTCCAAAGCCAAAATATCCTTGTGCAAGTGCAGCGACCAAAACTGCACACAGTACTCCAGCTGCAGCCTCACCAGTGCTCTGTACAGTTGCAGCAAGACCTCCCTACTTTTATATTCAATCCCCCTTGCTATGAAGGCCAGCATCCCATTTGCCTTCCTGACCACCTGCTGCACCTGCAGGCTGGGTTTTTGCGACTCATGCACAAGGACCCCGAGGTCCCTCTGCACCGTAGCATGCTGCAGCTTTTCGCCATGTAAGTACTAGTCCTTCCGACCATTATTCCTACCAAAGTGGACAACCTCACACTTGCCAACATTAAATTCCATTTGCCAGTTTCTCGCCCAATCGCCCAGCCTATCTAAATCCCTCTGCAGACTTTCCACACCCTCCGCACAATTTGCCGTTCCACCAATCTTTGTGTCATCAGCAAATTTTGACACCCTACACTCGGTTCCCTCCTCCAGATCATCTATATAAATGGTAAATAGCTGAGGCCCCAGCACCGATCCCTGGGGCACTCCACTAGTCACCAACCGCCAATCCGAATAGCACCCATTGACACCCACTCTCTGCCTCCTATTTGATAGCCAATCCCCTATCCACGCTAACACCCTACCCCCAACTCCATGCCCCCTAACCTTCTGTAACAACCTCTTGTGCGGCACCTTATCAAACGCCTTCTGAAAATCAAGAAAGACCACATCCACCGGTTCCCCTCCATCCACCGCGTTAGACACATCCTCATAGAATTCCAATAAATTCATCAGACACGACTTCCCCTTAACGAAACTGTGCTGCGTCTGCTCTATCAAACAATTCTGCTCAAGATGCCTCGCTATTTTCTCCTTAATTACGGATTCAAGCATTTTACCTACAACAGACGTTAAACTAACCGGCCTATAATTCCCTGCCTTTTGCCTACTATCCTTTTTAAACAACGGCGTAACATTAACCGTTTTCCAATCTTCCGGCACTTCCCTGGAATCCAGCGAGGTTTAGAATATAATCATCAAGGCATCCACTGTCACCTCCGCCATTTCTTTCAGAACCCTTGGATGCATTCCATCCGGTCCTGGGGACTTGTCCACCGTCAGTCCCTCTAGTCTGTCGAGCACTGCCTCTCTAGTAACAATAATGTCATTCAGGCCCTCCACTCCTACCGTCTTTCCATCGTTAACACCCGGAAAGCTATTCAGGTCCTCCTCCGAAGACCAAAGCAAAAAAGTTATTCAAGGCCTCAGCCATTTCCTCATCCCCCACCACTAAATCCCCCCTCTCATCCTCTAAGGGTCCAACATTCACCCTAACCAGCCTCCTCCTTTTTATATATTTATAAAAACTCTTACTATCCTTTTTTATATTCAGCGCTAGCCTAGCTTCAAAGTTTATCCTTCCTTTCTTTATCAACTCCTTCGTCATTCTTTGTTGATATTTAAACCCCTCCCAATCCTCTTCTCGCCCACTACTCTTCGCCACTCTAAACGCATCAGCTTTTAATTTAATACTCTCCTTTACCTCCTTTGTTATCCACGGCTGATTATCTCTCCTCCTACGATCCTTTTTAACCATCAGAATAAATTTTTGCTGAGCACCAAGAAAGATCTCCTTAAAGATCCTCCACTGTTCCTCAGCAGACCTACCTTCCAATCTGCTCCCCCAATCAACATTTGCCAATTCCTCTCACATCCTATCGTACTCCCCTCTGTTCAAACAAAGGACACAGGTCTGGGAACCCACTTTCTCCTCCTCCATCTGCACCAGAAACTCCACCATACAATGATCACTCTTCCCAAGAGGATCCTTCACCACAAGGTCCCTAATTCTACCTGCCTCATTACATAACACCAGATCTAAGATAGCTCGCTCCCTCGTTGGCTCCAACACACACTGTTCAAGGAAACTATCCCGGCAGCATTCCAAGAACTCTTCCTCAAGCCCACCGCGTCCAACATGGGTCGACCAATCAATATGTAGATTGAAATCCCCCATAATTATTGCCATTCCATTCCTGCACGCCGCATTTATTTGTGCGTTAATAGCCCGCCCCACCTCCAGATCACTATATGGGGGCCTATAGACGACACCCACCAGCGTCTTCCTCCCCTTGCTGTTCTTAATCTCCACCCACAACGATTCCACATTCTGCTCTTTGGCTCCTATATCTTCCCTTACTACCGCCCTGATATTATCCTTAATTAACAGAGCTACCCCCCCCCACCATTTTTCCTCCTGCCTATCCTTCCTAAACACTTGATACCCCTGGACATTCAGCTCCCAGTCCCTGTCACCTTGCAACCACGTCTCTGTAATGGCCACCAAATCATATCTATTTGTGCTGATCTGCGCCACCAGCTCATTCACTTTATTCCGAATGCTTCGTGCATTCAGATAAAGAATACGGGGAAACAATCTTAAATTAAAACTAGGTCATTCTGTAGTGTAATAATTTACACTCAGCCAAAGTAGAAATGTGGCGATCTCTCCCACAAATGGCTGTGGATGTAAAGTCAACTGAAAATCTCAAAAACTAGGATCAACAGATTTTTATTAACGAGGGGGTAAAGAATACGTATCAAAGGCAGGTAAGTAGAATTGAGATACAGATCAGCCAAAAACTAATTCAATGTTTAGATCAACAGCCGGGGAATTGTATTTTGACCCAGCGACAGTGAAGAAATGGCAACATATTTCCAATCCAGGATAGTGAGTAGTTTGGAAAGGAAATTCCAGCTGGTGGTGTTCCCATGTGTCTGCTGCCTTTGTCCTTTTAAACTGTAGCAGTCATAGGTTTGCAAGATCCTGTCTAAGGGGCCTTGGTGAGTTACTACAGTGCATCTTGTAGCTGACACACACTGTAGCCTTTGTCTGTCAGTGGTGGAGGGAGCGAATATTTGTGGAAGGGTTGCCAATCAAGTGGGCAGCTCTATCCTAGATGTTTTCAAGCTTGTTGAGTATTTCTGGAACTGCACTCATCCAGGCAATATTCCAGGGAGAGTATTCTATCACATTCCTAACTTGTGCCTTGTAAATTGTGGACAGGCTTTGGGAGTGAGGAGGTGAGTTATCACCAGAGGGATCCTAGCCTCTGACCTGCTTTTGTAGCCATCATATTCATATGGGTAGTCCAGTTCAATCTCTGGCCAATGGTAAGCCCCCAGTGTGTTGATAGTGGGGACTCAGTCATGGTAATGCCATTGAATGTCAAGGGGTGATGGTTGGATTGTCTCTTGTTGGAGCTGGTCATTGCCTGGCATTTGTTTGGCACAAGTGTTACTTGCCACTTGTCAGCCCAAGCCTGCATATTGTTCATTTGGACGTAGACTGCTTCAGTATCAGAGGAGTCGCAAATGGTGCTGAACATTGTGCAATTATCGGGGAACATCCCCACTTCTGACCTTATGATGGAAGGATGGTCATTGATGAAAATGTTTGGGCCAAGGATGTCCTGCAGTTGATGATTGAGCTCTAATCTTCACAACCATCTTCCTTTGTGCCAGACATAACTTCTACTAGCAGAGAGTTTTCCCCCTGATTAACATTGACCCCAGTTTTGCTAGAGCTCCATGATGCTGCACTCGGACAAATGCTACCTTGATGTCAAGGGCAGTGACTCTCACCTCATCACTGGCGTTTAACTCTTTTGTCAATGTTTGGACCAAAGCTATAATGAGGTCAGGTGCTGAGTGACCCTTGACAGATCTCTGAGTATCCATGAGCAGCTTATTGCTGAGTAAATGTGATTTGATAGCACAGTTGATGATCCTTCCATCACTTTACTGATGATTGAGAGTGGACTGATGGGAGTGGTAATTGGCCATGTTGCATTTGTCATGTTTTTTGTGTACAGTTCATAGCTGGGCAATTTTCCACATACCTGGATGGTCGCCAGTGTTATAGCTGAACTGGAACAGTTTGGTTAGATTTGCAGCATTTGGCCCTGGAGTTAGTATTTTTCCCAGGCTAGTGAGTGAAATTCATGCTCAACTGACCTGCAATGCATGAAAAACCTACCCTAGGTTCAAAGCCAGCCCCTACTTAACAGTCATTTATTGGTGTGGCATTGCTGAAAATGTGACAGAAACTATGGCTGCCACAGCTCAGCTGCGTGAAACCAAAGCTATTGCATTCTGAGGTCAAAAAATGCTCTTAAAGACTTGAAAATCAGTGCAAGACTAGGTTAATGAAAAGCTACTTCTGAAGAAAAATCATTGAAAGGTTTACGTATGAAATACTGATCCAAATCTTTAAAAAATGTTAAATGCATGCATTTCACAGAGACTTGTAAACCTGCATGCTAAAATTAAAAACATAATTTGCATTTGTTTGAGGAATGTGAGATAAATATGCAAGAGTCTGAGAATGGTGAATGGCACAAGGTTCTTGTAGATTGCCTTTGCAGAATGTCTGATAGTCTCGAGAAATGACAGACCATTTAAATTAATCAGTGGGTTCAGCCAGTTCAATTTGGCACAAGTTCGTAAAGCATATTTGTGAAGTAAATTCAATTCTTCCCATAAAAAAACACTTAAAAGTTTCTTGCAGTTTTGTTGTGCTATTTTCAGTGGTCACATTTTCAGTTATGTTTCATCAGTTTAATAACTCTTGTTTCAAATGTCATCCAGTGTACATAGCAAAGGCAAGCTTCACCCTAATTTGTAACAATATAATGCAAAGTACATGAACGTTAGATCTGGAAATAGCATATTTGAAAAGCTTGTTTATTTTCACAATCAAATCTAAAACTGACTTTCATTTAATGATTGATCAGTCTGCTTAATCAACTTACAAATATAGGTATGAACATATGAATTAGGAGCAGGAGCAGGTCACTTGGCCCCTCAAGCTTGTTCTACCATTCAGTAAGGTACCCTCAACCCCACATTCCTACCTATCCCGCAATAACATTTCACCCCCTGGTGAATCAAGAATCTATCAAGGACAAGGAATCTTGTTATAGCAACAGCAATAACTTGTATTTATATATTTTGTTAATATTTCATAGAATAGGCTGCACGGTGGCACAGTGGTTAACACTGCTACCTCACAGAGTCAGAGACCTTGGGCTCAATCCCAGGCTTGGGTGACCATTGGTGCAAAGTCCGGACTTTCTCCCCGTGTCCACATGTGGTTCCTCCGGAAAGTGCTGATTTCCTCCCGCAGTCCGAAAGATGTGCTGGTTAAGTACATTGGCCATGCTAAATTCCCCCTCAGTGTACCTGAACAAGCGCCAAAGTGTGGCGACAAGGGGATTTTCACAGTAACTTCATTACAGTTGTTAATGTAAGCCTACTTGTGATGTTAATAAATAAAATAAAATGAATGTGAGCATCGCTGTAAAAAGCAGCATTTATTGCCCATTCCCGGTTGCTCTTGAGAACGTAGTGGTGAGTCACTCATGGAAGATCTGCACTGTTGTTAGGGAGGGAATTCCAGGATTTTGACGCAGTGGCAGTGAAAGAAAAGTGATATAGTTCCAAGCCAGAGTGTGGTTTAGAAAGGAATTTGGATTGATTTATCCTGCTTTTTGTGGATAATTTATATATGCCCAAGATACCTGCAAGAGCGTTATCAAAAAATACTTGACGGCACGCAGCCATTTTGATTTAATGTAGGTCACTTCATGAGGCCAAGTTGGAGAGAAAGCAACTGTTTTGGAATGCACAAATTCTCAGAAAGCTTTTGCGAATGCCTCTTTTGAAATCTTTATGGTGGGCAAAATATCATTAATGGCAATTGAAACCGAGGATTGCAATTGTTAAAAAGTCCAGATTAAAGTTTAATTTGTGTCACAAGTTTTACAATATTCATATGA
The DNA here is from genome assembly GCF_965287045.1 of Carcharhinus amblyrhynchos. NCBI lineage: Eukaryota > Metazoa > Chordata > Chondrichthyes > Carcharhiniformes > Carcharhinidae > Carcharhinus > Carcharhinus amblyrhynchos. The sequence goes on from NC_137329.1 coordinate 102,021,432, forward strand.
AAATTTGAAGAGAAATGCCATTCTTTGCAAGGAATACTTTAATCAACTTTCCCAGGAGACACAGTGCATGATTTTTTAAAAAAAATGCCTGCTGATTGAAGGAGAAATTTCGAATGAAGTAAAACTTAAAACAGTCCGCAGAAGGTCAAAGAACCACTTTCATGTATTCAGTCTGTTATCTGGCCCCGAGATGAGTAGTGATCAGCAAATCTCTCACATCTTGACACTGATCTTGATACTTGAACCCAAGTCAACGCCTTCAAGTGGCAACTATTTTCAGCAAAACAGTAATTAGAAACTTCTCCCTTAAATCTCTTTGCCTCTTTATTTCTCCTTTAAAAGCCATCCCTATGGCCAAGGATTTGGCCGCTTGCTCTCATATCACCTTAAGAACTCAGTGACAGGTGTTGTTTAGTAATGCTTTGAAGGCGCTATGTAAAGTAAAATTGCTGTTATTGTAATCATATACCTCTGTGTACATCTCTGTACACTCAACAATTCCATTTAAATTTTTCTGCAAATTTGAAGACCTTTACTGACCCAGTAAAGCAACATTATGAAGATTGGCATCTTGACAAGTTCCTCTTGACAATTTATTGAGTGGCAATGAACAAAGAACAAAGAAAATTACAGTGCAGGAACAGGCCCTTCAGCCCTCCAAGCCTACACTGACCATGCTGCATGATTTGAATCATACACAATGATTTACTTCAAATACAATTTGCAACGTCACAACCTATTTTTTCTAACAGGTATACAAATGAGGAGCAGGAGTAGGTCACTCAGTTCCTCAAGCCTGCTCTGCCATTTAAGAAGATCATGGCTGATCCGCATTAATAAAAAACAATAATATCTCAATAGAAGATGTCCAAAGATGCACGGGTTAGGTTGATTGGCCATGCTAAATTAACCCTAGTGTCAGGGGATTAGCAGGGTAAATGTGAGGCGTTATTAAAATAGAGCCTGCATGGGATTGTGATTGATGCAGACTTGATGGGCTGAATGGCCTCCTTCTGCACTTAAGGATTCTATGATTCTAGAACAAGAATTTAAACCTTCCTCAGAAAGTTCAACAATCTTCATATTATCAGAAATACTAAATTCATTCACTCTCTGCACAAACATAGGGTGGTTAGCACTGCTGCCTCACAACACCAGGGACCTGGATTCAATTCCCAGCTTGCTTCACTGTCCATGTGGAATTTGCACGATCTTCTCGTGTCTGTGTGGATTTCCTCCAGGTGCTCCGGTTGCCTCCCACACTCCAAGGATGTGTGGGTTAACTTGATTGGCTAAATTGACCCTAGTTTTGGGGGATTAGCAGGGTAAATATGTGGGGTTATGGGGAAAGGGCCTGGATGGGATTAATGTTGGGGCAGGCTTGATGGGCCAAATGACCTCCTTCTGTACTGTAGGGATTCAATAATTCAATGAATCTAAAAGGAAAAAGAAGATTGCGTTGTTATTTGAGAAGTTAACCCGCTTTTCCATTTATCTGATAAAGATTCTTCAGAATTTCCACCTTGATTTCACACTCCAGAGCAGCTTTACTCTTTTTTATCTCTCTGTTAGACTTAAAGATGTCAATTTACTATTTCTAACTTTGTCCTCAACTTGTTCACGAATTGAGGTGGGTGTAATATTCCAACATAGGTTCTGAAAATGTTGAATGCAATTGGAATTTTGTTTTAGTCATTGTGAACATCTCCAGTTTACCATGAGAAGGCAGCGGTGGGCCTTATTTAACTGCTGTGTCCAATGCAAGAATCTTTTCAGCTGTTTTATAATAACAGAATAGTCAGCTGAGTCGAGAGCTTCAAGTTTTTAGGTGCCCAGATCACCAACAACCTGTCCTGCTCCACCCCATGCTGACACTATAGTTAAGAAAGCCCACCAATGCGTCTACTTTCTTAGGAGACTAAAGAAATTTGGCATGTCAGCTACGACTCTCGCCAACTTTTACAGATGCACCATAGAAAGCATTCTTTCTGGTTGTATCGCAGCTTGGTATGGCTCCTGCTCTTCCCAAGACCACAGGAGCTACAAAATGTCATGAATGTCGTCCAATCAATTATGCAAACCAGCGTCCCATCCATTGGCTCTGTCTATGCTTCCCGCTGTCTCAGCAAAGCAGCCAGCATAATTAAAGACCCCACGTCCCCTGGACATTCTCTCTTCTACCTTCTTCCGTCGGGAAAAAGATACAAAAGTCTGAGGTCATGTACCAACCGACTCAAGAACAGCTTCTTCCCTGCTGCCATCAGACTTTTGAATGGACTTAACATACATTAAGTTGATCTTTCTCTACACCCCAGCTACAGCTGTAACACTATGTTCGACACTCTCTCATTTCCTTCTCTATGAACGGTCTGCTTTGACTGTATAGTGTGCAAGAAATAATACTTTTCACTGTATGTTAACATGATGAATAATGAATCATATCAAAATCAAAACCTCTTCTGAGGACAGCAAAGATCCAATTCTGTTAGCATGGGACTCGAGTCACATACAGAATCCTCCCAGTACAGAAGAGGCCATTTGGCCCATCAAGCCTGCATCAACTCTCTCACAGAGTATCTTACCCAGCCCTCTATCCTACAACCCCAAACATTTACCATGGCTAACCCATCTAACCTACACATCTTGGGGCACTAAGGGGCAATTGAGCATAGCCAATCCACCCATCCATCTTTGTACTGTGGGAAGAAACCAGAGCACCTGGATGAAACTCATGCAGACACGGGGAGAATGTGCAAACTTCTCACAGACAGTCATCCAAGGCCAGAATCGAATTCAGGTCCCTGGTACTGTGAGGCAGCGGTGCTAACTACTCTGCCAGCATATTGCCATCAAGGCTGCCATATAGGCCAGGCAAGGTAAATAGAGTAGGTTTCCTTCCCTGAATGACATTACGGGCCCAATTTTAACTTTCTGAATCGGTTTTGATTGAGGTAAAGTCTCATCTACGTGCGTTTGCAGAAATCTGACAGACACATCACCACTTTTCCAATACCAGTCATGTAATGCAATTATACCTAAAGCTGACATGCACACACCCTGAAGCTGACACAGCCCAGTTACAGTAACTGTCAGCACCATTTCCAAATCTGTTTGCCTATCCTTCCAGAAGTACTGCATTTCTGACAGAGTGGGAGTGCCCTGGCGAAACAAACATAATGGCTCACTTTACTGCTTTAAGTGGCTACTTCCCTTTAAAGTTTAACTGAACTGTAATTTTCCATTCCTCCAAGAAGCTACTAGTACATGCTGCTTGTACCGTGATATATTCTGTTGTCACTATGCTTGAAAGATGCTTGGACACCATGAAGCCATCTTATATAAGTCACAAGGAAGTCTTTATTAACAATACTGGACTATGTACATATGTAGAATTGATATGGAGAGGATGTCATACTAGGTCCTTGCACATTGCTATCCATCTGGGCCCAGCTTTAGGTTGTGGGCCTTCTTACATAATTATGTGGATGTTACTGTGCTCAGACTCATGTTAACCCCTTGAGTGCCAGGTCATTCCACAAATAGTCATTCTACTACTTGTGTCCTCCAAGTGCTCCGCTTTCCTCCCATAGTCCAAAGATGTGCAGGTTAGGTTGATTGGCTATGGTAAGTTGCCCCTTAGTGTCTCGGGATGTGTAGATTAGAGGGATTAGCAGGCTAAATGTGTGGGATTGTGGGGATAGGGCCTGGGGTGGGATTATTGTCAGTGCAGACACGATGGGCTGAATGGCCTCCTTCTCCACTGTAGTGTTTCTATGATTTCTATGAACTACTTCCTTTGCACATGGAATTATGAGAAGTTATGCCTGTCCGTTGAATACAAAAATGGTATTCTATGCTTTCCACTCACTTCCAGCTGCGTTGTACTGGCAAATTGAGTCTCCCACTGAAATTCATTCAACTTTGGTCAGTATTTCAGGGAACAATGAAGATCCGTCCAACTACTGATCCATGTTTCTTTCAAACAAAAGATTATTAAAACATTGAATGCTTCGCTACAAATGGCTTTTGTGACCAGAATGACCACATTTAAAATGAAATTGGGTGATTATGTCAATGGAATAATACTGACTGATACGAAAAAAGGAGACTGTGATTGACTGTATTCTAATGAAGAGTCATCAACCTGAAGCATTGGCTTTATTTTTCTCTCTCCACAGATGTTGCCTGGCATGCTGAGAATTTACATCAGTTTGTGCTTTTACCTCAGTTTTCAAAAATCTGCAGAATTTTGGTTTTTAAGTAGATTGTCTTCTTTTTCTTCAGTTCAAAACCCAAAGGTAGGTTCAACCACAGTGCCACAGTGTCTGCCACAGACATAGTAAGGAGGCAGGTCCCAAATCCACCCCAGCCAGAATTGGAGGTTGATTCCTGTGCTGTTGGCACTAACCTGAATCATAACCACTTCAAGCCAATTGAACCCCTGGGGCCCGAGTACAGAAGGCCATTCAGCCCATCGAGCCTGCATCAACAACAATCCCACCCAGGCCCTATCCCCGTAACCCCATGTATTTACCCTACTTATCCCCTTGACACTAAGGAGCAATTAAGCATGGCCAATCAACCTAACCCACACATCTTTGGACTGTAGGACGAAACCGGACCACCCAGAGGAAACCCACGCAGACACAGGCAGAATGTGCAAACTCCACACAGACAGTCACCAAAGCCAGGAATCGAACTTGGGTCACTGGCACTGTGAGGCAGCAGTGCTAACCACTGTGCCACCGTGATTCCAATTTATTTCCGTCACATGGATGTGCAGGAATCATTCCCGCTCTTGCTGCCTGCCATTGGCATACATTGGGAGGATTAACAAGGTGATGTCCAAACTTCTTTGACAATCAAGTTCTGGAGTAGGACTTGAACCCTGATCTTCTGGCTCAGACTCAGGGATGCCACACATCATACCAAAAGGTCACCCCGCAACTAATAACTTCAGTTAATTAGTTAGTATGAACAGTCACACAAAGATCTGAATGATTACCTTCCATCCTATAACTCTATGTAAAACACAAAGAAAAGTTTTCTGAATGTTGCAATTGTAGTCTGTACGGCAGCTCAAGCTATATAATAACTTCATATCAGACTGTTATTCCACAGAAATAATTAAGCACACTTTCTTGCAGGACAATTTTTTTTCTTGGTTAACAGGAATATCTATAAAATGAATAAACAAAAGAATGTTTACAAATTACTGCCCGTTTCAAAGTCACTAACAAAGGTTATATTTGATTGAAGAACCATGTAATGATACACAACTATCAACCCTTCACTGTATCAAGATATGGATTATTAATAACATGAAACTGCTAACATTGCAGCATTATCAACTCCTTTATGCTAGTGAATCATCCTAGTGCTGAAGAAGCTTGGCCTAAGGGACGCCGGATTTATGTAACCAAATAGTCCTTTCTGCAACACCATACTTCTGCTTTTGGGCATGCAACACTGCAGGCTGAATCTGATCAGAAGCAAAGAAATGTTCCTCAATCCTCTTCCCTTCTTCATCACCCCGCCAAGAAAATGTTGTGCTGGCCTGGAGTCAAATATTATTCCACTGTTCATTACTCTTGTTCTGACTTGCTGTGTGACTCAGAATCGTTAAAGCAAATATATTAACGTTTCAATGAGTCAGAGGTAGATTTTCCATTCCTGAGCTATGCAAACAGGTTAAGAGCCCAGTTTTAATCTCCAGTCAGTGCAAAATTAACCAAAACCTTCCAGGAACAAGAGAGGTGCTTGAACAGACAATAATGTCTTTTAGTTTGTTACAAAGGGTGAAGGTGGATGAATGGTGTAATGTGGGTGCAAATGGTGTGATACACTAACGGATATACATAGGAGAGTAGTGAGGAAGAATTGGCCAGGGTTCTCACTACCAATAAATAATTAGTAACTCCGAATTGATAAGAAATAGGATCAGCAGTGATGCCCTCCAGCACACACCGTCTATGTAGAAAATTGCAAGAATAAACATAGAAAATAGAAGCAGGTCATTCGGCCCTTTGAGGCAGCTCTGTCATTCACTTTGATCTTGACTGATCATCAAAACCAATATCCAGATCTCACCTTCTCCCCCATACTCTGTGATCCCTTTAGCCTCAAGAGTGATATTTAATTTCTTCTTGAAATCACTCAATGTATTGGCCTCAACAGTTTTACCTTTCTGTTGTAGTGAATTCCAGACACGCCACTCTCTATGTGAAGAAATTTCTCCTCACGTCGTTCCTGAAAGGTTTACCCCTCATCCTCAAACCATGACCCCTAGTTTTGGATTCCCTCACCATCGGGAACATTCTTTCTGAATCTACCCTGTCTAATCCTGTTAGAATTTTATAAGCTTCTATGAGATCCTTTAAGTCAGGTACAGCTTGAGAACCAGGTCTTATGAAACAATATTTCACTAAATCATACCACCTTGGTTTTTAAACACGAGCCAGAGCAATTATCTAACCCCGCAGCTTCTGAGGTCTGCCCACCTGCATGATCCATTAATACACTTCCTCTGGGAATCTCATCCAACTAAGAACACTTGGTGGGAAGCTAATTAGAGTGCTATGGGTGGCTGCCAGCACAACTGCGCACTGCCCATGTAGATGGGAGACTAAAAGGGCACCTCAAGGTAAAAGTGTTGTCTGAAGACTTCTGAATATTTAAAACTAAAATGTGGCTGTAAGTGTCAGTCTATCAATGTGGGATAGAAGTAACTGTATCTCTGGGGCATGCTGAAATTAGGGTCTTCACAGAAACAGTAAATAGGACAGTCACAAGAGCTTTTAACTAGAAAATGGGGGAAGGACACAGGTAGAAACTTTAGTATCAACAATATCTCAAAATTTAACAAAAGGGCAAAGTGAAATAATGGCCTTTTTTTCATTCATTCAGGGAATGTGGGAGTCATTGGCAGGGCCAGCATTTATTACCCTTGAATGGTTTGCTAAAGTTTAAAGGTTATTTATTTATTATTGTAGCAAGTAGGCTTACATTAACACTGCAATGAATTTGCTGTGAAAATCCCCTAGTCACCACACTCTGGCACCTGTTTGGGTATACTGAGGGGAAATTTAGCATGGCCAATGCTAGGCTTTTTCAGAGGACATTTAAGAGTCACATTGTTGCTGGGGTCTAGAGTCACATACAAACCAGACCAGGTAAGGACAGCAAATTTCCTTCCCTGAAGGGCATTAGTGAACCAGATGGGTTTTTACAATAAGCAACAATAGTTCATGGTCGTCATTCAACTTTTAGAACATAAGTACATAAGAACTAGGAGCAGAAGTAGGCAATTCAACCCCTCAACCTGCTCGGCTATTCAGTACGATCTTAGCTAGTCTCATCTCAGCCTCAACTCTACTTTCCTGCCTGCTCCCCATAACCCTTCAATCCATTACTAATTAAAAATCTGTCTGTCTCCTCCTTAATGTCCCACATTCACTGTACTCTGGGGTAGTGAATTCTACAGGTTCACAACCCTTTGAGGAAAGTAGTTTCTTCTCATCTCTGTTTTAAACCTGCTACTGCTTCTCCTAAAACTATGACCTCTTGTCCGAGGTTACACCACAGGAGGAAGCATCTGCTCTATTGTCCACTTTGTCAATATCTTTGATCATCTTGCATACCTCAATTAGATCTCCTCTCATTCTTCTAAACTCTAGAGAGTATAGACCTAAACGCTTCAATCTCTCTTCATAAAACAAACTCCTCATCTTAAAATCAACCTCGTGAACCTCCTCTGAACTGACCCTTATTGCAGATTTTTATTGACTTTGATTCCAATTCACCAATGTCCATGGTGGGAATAGAACCCAGACCCTCAGAACATTACACTTGGTTACCAGATTACTAATGCCATAACGCCATCATCTCCCCCCAGGATCAAGTGGGCACTTCAGGCAATATAGGTAAAGGAAAAATTAAAATATGTTAAATAATTAATCCAGAAAAGATAAATAAGAATTTAACGTAATACAAAATGTATTTACACCCTAGGAGCTAGAACTCTGATTCTCAGAGGCTATTTACCCGGGTTGAAGTGGTCGCTACGAGAGGACACAGATTTAAGGTGCGGGGAGGCAAGTACAGAAGTGATGTTAGGGGTAAGTTTTTCACTCAGAGGGTGGTGAGTGAATGGAATCGGCTGCCGTCAGTGGTGGTGGAGGCAAACTCGCTGGGGTCTTTTAAAAGACTTCTGGATGAGTATATGGAATTTAATGGGATTGGGGGTTATAGATAGGTCTATAGATTGGTAGGTGTTGATGTGATCGGCGCAACTCGTGGGCCGAAGGGCCTGTTTGTGCTGTAGTGTTCTATGTTCTATGTTCTATGTTCTAACTCTATTGTTAAAAAAAATCATGGGGTGAATTTTCCCATTCTGCCCACCAGGAGAATCATAGCAGGCGAGGGGCAGACCATGGAAAGGTCCGTTAAACTTGGGTGGGATTTTCTGGTTTCAGGGCGAGTGCAGCTGGAAAATCCTGCCCCATGAGTAACTAAGGAGGCAAAAGGCAGCACCATTTAATTGAATTAATTCAACTTCAATGCAGCTAAGTGCTCTGAGGGCCTCCTATGTGCAACCATTACGGTTAGGAACAATGGTGGGGGACGGGAGGGGTGCTTAGATACATTCAATCCTGAAGGGAAGGACCAACAAACAAAGCTGATTACAGACTGTCTAAAAACTATTAGGCTGTCAATCAAAGGAGAGTTAAAAGGACTGGACAGAAATTGAATGGAAATGAGATTTTCAAAGGGTTTCAAGGGATTTCAAAAGCTTTGAACTTTCTATGAAGGCTCAGAGACTTGAAATGAATGCTGTGATAAGAGAATGAGGCTGGGTGAACAGCTGTGGAGAAGGGAACTCCACCCCTCACCCCAGGTGAAAGAGATTGACATCTGTCAGTCAGAGGACTTGAAAGGGGTCTTCTCACACGTGCAACTTCTGCGAGAAAGGGGAATCCGTTCTGCTGAATGAAGTGCTGCTGGGATTTGGAAGCCTGTCAGGTGTCCAGGAGGCATGGAGATTGAAGTGACTAGACCACTTCAAAATGTTCACGGTCCACAGACCAGAATGAAGATTTTGATCAGTGAGGTGCCTGAGCTCACCATGCCTAGAGTGATCTTCAGGTTTCCCAGGGCTAGAGGGAGCAGTTCAGCCAACAGTTCCCAATCCCGGGGAGAGTTCTGACCCCTTGTCTTCAGGCCAAGCCCACCCAACTTCCAGGACTCTTAGAGTACCCTCCCTCTGCAGCCCGGCAGTAGCAGAGGAGCACGTAGCCACTGGGCTTACCTCATTGACCCCTCCCCCCGCCCCCAACCCCAACATCCAACACATCAGATCAATGCTGCTCATGACCATTACCAAAGGCTTCCAGCTGTATTTCCCGCTGGGGAAGATGGCGAATGGTGGGAAGGCTTTGAATTGGGCTTTAAGCCGACTAATCACGTTAAGATAAGTGTTTTGAATAATTATTGAATGATTTGGCCCGATTCAGGGTTCCTGCTAATGTCAAATGGGGCTGGTGGATTAGTCATATCTTGGGAAAACTTTGCCCAGATTCTTTCAATTCCTTACTCATCACCTACTACCTTCAAACTGTTGCTACTTTAGTGTTAGCATGTGACACAAAATTGATTTATAACACACAATAATTCATTGCGTACTATCAGAATTAATCAGCATTAATGATTCTGTATCAGTGTTTTAAGTACATGCCTTCATTTCACATACATCTCCTTTGGAAGTTGTGTCGAGATATGAGATTCTGCCCATTCTGCTGCAGTAGTGAAGTTTCTTTAATGACACTATCAGATATTTATTTGACTGTCTTTCTATCTATCTGTCTAACCCCAAGAGCAATTATCAGCACAGGGCACATTCCTGATTTTTTACGAGTTTCAAGTTTCAATTCTTTCATGATTTCTTTATATCTAATTGCAATTAAATTTGCTTTGTGTTTTGGCAAACCAGCCAAGCATACTAAGAAGTGGTGAGAGAAAAATGCCAAATCTCCCTGACATTTATTAAAATGTATTGATAATATTTGCATTTCTGTTTGTGAGGAAGATTTGCTGTCATGGACTTCTCTATTATTGTAACCATAATTACACACAACAAACACCAGTAAAGAAATGTCATCACCATAGACTATTTTCAACTTGTCAGACTGGATTGTGGAAAGGATTGGATCATTGCTGTGGAGCCCTAAGCGATCATTATTCAATCCTTCAGCATCATACTAAAGTGATGGATTATGTCTCTCCCACATCCATTACATAAATAGCCTAGACTACTTAACTTTCAATAAGATAGCAGATCTATTCATTTGTCACCTTTACATATCTCCAGTTGTCGATGAATACTTTTGAAATGTCATCACCACTGTTGTGCATCAACAAAGTCAAAAACAAAAATAAATGCATGAATGAATGAATGACTACATAACGATGCTACCATTTCTGAGCCAGGGGCATCCATATGTAGATGATCCACCGGTAGCAGATATTTAGACCAGAAAATAGGGCAGTACCCAGTAATGCCAGCTCTCCACTCTGCTGCAAAAAGAATTTGCATTGAAGAAGAGAGTGGATGGAAATTCTACTCATTCAATGTTGGCCTTGTATGAAGTGTAGATGTGAAACCAGTGTAAGGTTGTCAACCCTCCTGGACTATTCAGAATTAGAGGCTAATCTCCTAAATATTACAGCAAAGAATCCAGGATATAAATTATCAAGTGAATGTTCTTCTTCTACTTCAATCCAGTCAGATCCATAACAAACATCAGAGCTGCAATGCAACTGGGTTGCAGTACACATCTGATGCATGGTCACTCCAATAAAATCATGTTATAGGGAAGTTTCTGGAATGCAGTGGATTGTGGACATTGTAGCAGCAATCATTAATCTTTGCCTCAAAGTTTAATGTGTTAGGCAGCAAGTGTGACTGAGTTAGGACAATTAGAGCTAAGTGGCCACATATTGAAACCTTCTAGAAGATGTACAACTGAAGTTGACAACCATAGACCAATATGATGGTATCAACTCTCTTCCTAATGTCTGAATTCTTCAAATTAACTTCTCATGATATCAGGAATTGAGAAATTTCAGATAGATGTTCATTATCTGTTTCATACAAAGGAAACAATCTCCACCTACAATGGACTGGGAGATCATGGTACCCTCACGCTGGCACCCCAGTAGTTCAGCAGCCGGCTTCTCCAGCGAGCTTAGCCCCCCACCCTTGCTTGTGAGAATCACATTCTGGCACAGTTTTTGCACTAAATGCCATAAGATTGAATTTTCAAACTCACCCGGAAAACAGGACTGAAACTCCGCTGTTTTCTCGCTTGTTCGCCACTTAGAATGTGAATTGTGTGCTTGAAATTTCTTTCTGTAAGAGCGTACCCAATTCCAGCCAGGGCATGCTCAGGCTGTTTTAAAGGCTTAGTTGATGTACTGCATTATAAACAGCTCAACCATCTCAAGTACTGTCCTTCCAGGATTTAACACGTCTGAATAAAAGCTAGTCCAAAAAGTGAATGGAGTCAAGTAGGTTTGAGTTTACATAACCCATCCTTAGTAAAACAACTAGGCAAAATAAAGATTTACCAGGATGCTGCCGTGATTTGATGGTTTAAATTATAAGGAGAGGCTGGATGGAGTGGGACTTTTTTCTCTGGACCATAGGGGGCTTAGGGTGATCTTATAGAGGTCTATAAAATAATGTGGGGCACAGATCAGCTAGGTAGTCAATATCTTTTCCCATAGGTTTAAGGTGAGAGGGGAGAGATACAAAAGTATCCAGAGGGGCAATTTTTTCACACACGAGGGTGGTGAGTGTCTGGAACAAGCTGCCAGAGGCAGTCATAGAGGCAGGTATAATTTTGTCTTTTAAAAAGTGTTTAGACAGTTATATAAGTAAGATGGGTATGGAGGGATATGGGCCAAATGTGGACAATTGGGACTAACTTAGTGGTTAAATAAAAGGCAGCATGGATAAGTTGGGCCAAAGAGCCATGTTGTAAACTTCTATGACTCTATGACTGTAAAGTAGGCAATTTCTTGTATTTAGTTTCTTGGCAGTAATAAAAGGGAAGGCATTTGACAAGATAGCAAGTTTCATCTACAACTTGCAAGCAGGTTTTCAATTTATTGTCACTGACATTGCCACCAGATATAACTGCACTGCCTAAAAATGTTGTTGAATGTTCAGTAACACCGTCCCACCCAAAGGCTGCAAGGCAGGGGAAAAGTACAGATGCTGCTTACCACCCAGATAAATCTGGAGAAGTTCCTATCCAGCTGATCAAACATTCTACTTGGATTGTTATCCAGGACAAAGGCTTTAGATAAAATTCAGGTTTTGAATTTAATCAAATTCCCTCTAGTCCGACACAAAACATGCCAGACATGTTTCGGAAAATACAGCTCCTGCTGTAACAGACTGGATTTTTGTTCTGTGTTACTAGTAAGTGTAAAGCTCTTGTCTAAAGCTCAGGACATGATGCAACATGTACATTAAGTGTTAAAAATGTTTAGGCGCACAATTTAATTAGAAGGTATTGAGGATACTTTAAATAAATACTAGAAATTTATTGTAAACATTTAAGTTTATTTGCTCAAATACTGTGGAAGAACTCCCATTTGAGAAGAACCAGCAAGTTTTTATTTCATTACCATAAAAGGAGATGTGAAATACTTTTCACCTTCGCTAAATTGTATTATGAAAATCATTCTCTATTTTAAGTATTTCAAAATGATACGTGACTTGAAAAATAAAATGCTTTAATATCAAAACATCCAGATTTGTGTATGCACAGCTTTCACCGTGACAGAATGGCTAGCACTGCTGCCTCACAGCAGCAGGGACTTGGGTTCAATTCCGGCCTTGGATGACTGTCCATATGGAGTTTGCACATTCTCCCCGTGTCTGCGTGGGTTTCCTCTGGGTGCTCTAGTTTCCTTCCACACTCCAAAGATGGGTGGATGGACCATGTTAATTTGACCCTGAGGGCCCAATTTTAGCATCATGTTGTGTCCATTTTCAGGTGCGAAAACTTGGTAAAGTTGGGCATGAGTCAAGTAACACAATCTGCGCCCACCTCCGCACCAGTTCTCCCTTTATCAAGGCCCAAAAATGGCCACGCAGACACAGGGAGAATGTGCAAACTCCACAGGGACAGTCATCCAAGGCCGGAATTGAACCCAGGCCCCTGCTGCTGTGAGGCAGCAGTGCTAGCCATTCTGTCACGGTGAAAGCTGTGCATACACAAATCTGGATGTTTTGATATTAAAGCATTTTATTTTTCAAGTCACGTATCATTTTGAAATACTTAAATACAGAATGATTTTCATAATACAATTTAGCGAAGGTGAAAAGTATTTCACATCTCCTTTTATGGTAATGAAATAAAAACTTGCTGGTTCTTCTCAAATGGGAGTTCTTCCACAGTATTTGAGCAAATAAACATAAATGTTTACAATAAATTTCTAGTATTTATTTAAATGCATTTGTATGCATCTAAATTGACTTAATAGGCTGCACGCCCAACTTGACCAGCATTTCCCTCTTTATCACCGCGTTCGCCAATCGGGAATTGGCATGAAACAGACATGCTCCATACAAGACTGATTCGGGCACTACAGTTCGTGAGGAGGGAAGTACTGCTTGAGATTGGTGGAGACAGATGGCGGGGTTGGTGGGGGGGGGAGGTGGGTAAGTCGTCACTCTGCCTGAGATCAGTGAGGGGGAAGGGGGTCCCCTTCTATTCTGCCTGAGATCAATAGGGAGAGGGGGTAAGAGGCCTGTGATCAGTCTGAGTGGCGGAAGGAGTGGGGGGCCAGTAATGTTGTGGGAGTGGGGCAATATCTATGGGGGCCAGAGGGAGACATTATCCGGTCTGGGAGTGATGTGACAGGGGAACCATGTTCTATCATTTTTTTCTACACGTGTGCAGCTGGAGGTGCTGATCAGAGCTGCAGGATTTCAGGAGCATTAAACCCTGCCCACAGGTTTGTGCAACGCAATTCGGAATCGTTGATATTTTTTCAGGCAGAGTGTGTATGGGAGCGCCTCAGAACTGGTCTAAAAGTCAGATCTGAAACACTCCCAGTTTCAAGTCCACCCAGCACTTAGAATCAAAGTGGTAAAATAGGGCCTTTTGTGTCAGGGGGATTAGCAGGGTAAATACGGGGGGTTACAGGAATAGGGCCTGAGTGGAGTTGTTGTCCATGCAGTCTCGATGGGCTGAATGGCCTCCTTCTACAGTGTAGGGATTCTATAATTCTAACTTTAAAGAACAAAAAACATACATTTGTACAGCTCCTTTTCCTATCTGAGTATGTCCTGAAATATCCAATTAAGTCATTGCAGCCAATTAAGTGGTTTTTAATGTGCAGTAATTTGTACTGTTATAATGTGGGGAAAACAAACACAGTGGAAACTGAGGCCTGGTGTTTGGCACAGACAGAAGAGTCTCTCCATGAGCACAGAAATTCTGACAGAGGCCCAAATCTGGACATCCTCCCCCCAAATTGGTGCTCCATGCGTTCTCACACGGGTGGAAATAGGAGCAGATTATAAATCACACAGACACAGTTCACAGAGGCAGCTGCCCACATAAATCAACAGCTGCTTCCAATCATGTGTGGTTTCAGTGAGGTAGCTATCTAAATCCCAAAGATTAGATAGTTCTGGGCCTTGTGCATTTGTTTCGATAGCCAGCATGCCCTTACGGAGGAAGAGATACCCCTTGAGATATGGCCCCATTACCCCTTTAGAAAGGCTGCTCTTCCTTTGAGAGAAACCGACTTCGCTGAGAGTCACCCAAAGCTATTCTTTGGGTTAGGTCAGGTACCCTTGCAGTTAAAAGTGGGCAAGATTGTGTGTAAGAAGTGCTTAAACTCAGTGGAACTGTCAAAGGCTGTCAAAGCTCATTGGAACTGTCAAAGCTGTCCAAGGATTGAATTCTGCCAGGCTTTAATTTAAAAAGAAAAGTGTAGAGCTTTTAAAAAAAACAGTGCTTGATATTTCACTCTGTCTGTTGACATAAGCATGATGATTATCATTATAGGATTTGTGCTGATTTTATAACCTAACATTATCACAATGGGGTGCCTATTAAGTGGATAGTTTGATGGACAGCTCCACGCTGTTACTGAACAGAAGTGTTTCTTAAGCGTTTAGTCAAAGAAATTTGAATGTATTGATTTTTTCTCAGTCAGAGTATTTTCTGTTTAAAATAGTGACATCATTAATAGACACAACTTTATTTTATGTCAGCACTGCTGCTGAGGTTTGTCCACGGTGGATACCAGATGAGTTGGCATTAATGGGTACGGGCAGAGGGTGGTGGTTGGTGGCATGGGCTGACATGAATTGGTACTAAGTTGGCTTTGGAGCAAAGAAGGGAGATGGGATGAGGGGGCATGAGTTGGCATAGGGCATGTTAGAGGCCATAGGGACTGGGTAGATGGGCACAGGCTGGAATTAGAGGTATGAGGGGACATAGGGAGTAGGCAGAGGATCATAGAGTAGCAAAGAGGGTATGGACGAACATAATGGGTGGGCAAAAGAGCATAGCGTGTCATTTGGGGTATTACGGGAAATAGAACCTGGGAATCCCTACAATGCAGAAGGAGGCCACTCAACCCATTGAGTCTGCATTAATTCTCTGAAAGAGCATCTTACCCGGACCCTGCCTTAATTCCTCAGCCCTATATATTTACCATGGCTAATTCACCTAATCTACACATCTTTGGACACTAAGGGGCAAGTGACCAGGGCCAATTCACCTAACCTGCACATTTTTGGACTGTGGGAGGAAACCCACGCAGACACAGGGAGAACATGTAAACTCCATGCAGACAGTGACCCAAGGCTGGTATTGAACCCTGATCCCTGGTGTTGTGAGACGTTGTTATTCATGAAAACCCTGCCTTCTAAACTTTGCCCCTCACCTGAGGTGTGGTGACCCGCAGGTGAAGTCAGTTTTCTCTCAAAGGGGAGGGCAGCCTATGGTCTTCTGGGACGGTGGCAACATTCACATTTACAGTAGAGTTTGCAGTTTTACAGTAAATAGAATACATACAAAAACTAGCACACAAGCCAACAATGGAAAAGGTTCACAGGCAGAAGAATTATTTAATCATGGTAGGTGGTTCTGCTGCAGTGAGATTACGCTGTTTGGCAATTTAAATACTTCTGCAAAGTAGGAATTCCCTTCTGGCTATCTTTACCCAGGACACAATTAAAGAAAAACAGATGCTAATAAAATGTAGACCATATAATGTTTTGGTTCCACCCCTCACTGTGAAACAGTTGACCCTAATACTGTCAGCCCCAGCTTCTATGCGCTACATTCCAGGCTAGTGATTCACCAGACATCACAGCCTGACTTGACTTAGAGCGTACAGAATCAGTTACTATACACGGTGGTGGTACTTGGGACTGGAGTAACTGTGAAAACCCACAGCTGACAAAGCCCATTTGTTAATAGCTCTAATTTATAAAAACTTGCTTGATAATGGACAGTGGTGACATGTTGATGATTATATTGTGTGACGAGTTTAATACCAAAGTCTGGTATTCTATTACCAAGTTATAGGGATGCCGATATTGGAATGGGGTGGACATGATGAGAGGTCACACAACACCAGGTTATAGTCTAACAGGTTTATTGGACATCACAAGCTTTCGGAGCATTGTTCCTTCGTCAGGTGAAGCCCAAGTTATTTAGTTCTGTAATGACTATCGATCTATTTTTTGTTAAAGTATTCATTAGTTCTGCTTAAACAATGATTTACTAAATCTAGCTGTTGAGTCTTTTAACTGAAATATCTTTAATCCATCAACTGAGTTTTCCACAGTCTGTTTAAATATTGTAACTGGGGAAAATAGCGGAGAATGTTATTAATTCTTGTTCCAAACAACATTTTTCTTTTTAAGTCAAATATTTTGACTATAAATGGAACAATTCGACTCCATAAACATATCCAGGCATTCAGAATGCTACAGCTGATTACAGCACCATCCTGCACTTGTTGAATGATAAGACTTGGGTTCTGGCCACATTCTTGAGTTACCAATCATAGCTGTGCCATTCAGAGAGAGACTGAGTAGATATCCAAGGGTGGGAGTCTAAAATATGTAACAAGGAGAAAATCAGAGAAATCTCACATACGAGGAGCAGGGAACTTGTCGATACGTCATAGAATCATAGAGGTTTACAGCGTGGAAATAGGCCCTTCAACCTGACTTGTCCAGGCCACCCAGTTTTTACCACTAAGCTAGTCCCAGTGCCCACATTTGGCCCATATCCCTTTACATCTTTGCATTTAGACAATTACCCATGTAACTGTCTAAATGCTTTTTAGAAGACCCACCTCCAGTAGATTGTTCCAGACACTTGCCACCCTCTGAGTGAAAAAAATTGATCCTCTGGACCCTTTTGTATGTCTCCCCTCTCACCTTAAACCTATGCCCTCTAATTTTAGATGCCCCTACCTTTGAGAAAAAAAATGTTGATTATCTACCTCATCTATGCCCCATAATTGGGACATAGATAAGGTGTATTTTATTTCCATTCAATGTGCTTTCTGACCTACTTAGTAAAACAAACTATGAAATGTTCAACATAGGAAGCATGACAATTGTCCAGTTGCAGTTACGGGGTTTCTCAATCAGAGAATCCCAACAGTGCAAGAAGAGGCCATTGAGCCCATTGAGCCTTCATCTTCAACAATCTCTATCTCCAAGCCCTAACCCCGTAACTCCCTGCTAATCGCCCGACACTACAGGGCAACCGACCATGGCCAATCAACCCGACCGGCATGTGCTTTACATTTCATGTTCTCAACTATTCTGTTGTGTTCCATGTGGCCCAAGAATTGCTGTCAAAATAAGATTTTAGAGATTAACAGTATCACTTTTTTTTGTGAAAATGCCGCAGTGCAGACATGCAATTAAACACAGAAATCTCAAGTTATCACAGATATGCTACAGTTCCAACATTGGCTTCACAAAATGACATCTTGCTCTTTCCCCATACAAATGTACTTGCAACATAGATATGAAATAAGCTTGCTACAGAAAGTTAAGTGAAGCCATTAAGTCCACATCCTTTTAATGACCTAACTTTTTATAATTAAAATGCGAAATCTTACTTTTTTCTGTCCCTTTCTCTCTGAATCCAATCTTTCTTTCTCTCTTTATTTCTCTTTCAGTACCTGCTTGGCATTGAACTCATCTGCTCAAAAACTTGCAATTCCTTCTGCGGGGCAGCACAGTGGCACAGTGGTTCGTACTGTTGACTCAAAGTGCCAGAGACCTGGGTTCAATTCCTGGCTTGGGTCATTGTCTGTGTGGAGTCTGCATGTTCGCTTCGTGTCTGC
Organism: Carcharhinus amblyrhynchos; assembly: GCF_965287045.1. Taxonomy (NCBI): domain Eukaryota; kingdom Metazoa; phylum Chordata; class Chondrichthyes; order Carcharhiniformes; family Carcharhinidae; genus Carcharhinus; species Carcharhinus amblyrhynchos. The sequence continues at coordinate 102,039,840 of NC_137329.1, forward strand.
ATGGGTTTCCTCTGGGTGCTCTGGTTTCCTCCCATAGTCTGAAAGATGGTTAGGTGCATTGGCATGCTGAATTTTCCCTCAGTATACCTGAACAGGTACTGGAATGTGACGACAAGGGGGATTTTCACAGTAACTTCATTGGGTTGTTAACGTAAGCCAACAGAAAATGTTAGAAAATCTCAGCAGCTGACAGGATCTGTGGAGAGAGAATAGATACAACATTTTGAGTCTGGACAACTCAAATTCATCAGAGCTGAGTTCAAAGCATTGGCTCTAGTCTCTCTCACAGATGCTGTCAGACCTGTTGAAATTTTCCAGCATTTTCTGTTTTTGTTTCAGATTCCAGCATCCGCAGTGTTATCTTAATGTAAGCCTACTCGTGACACAAGTAAATAAACTTCAAAAAAAAATCATGCTGTTGATTTCACAATGCTCCAATCTGATTGGCCAAGGAGTTGCACAGTTGCTTGCCCTAATGGCTGTGTCATTGCCATCTCTCACTTCCAAAATATCATCACAATTAAAGAAGGAAAGTCTAGCCAACAGTGGGTGCCATTTATTGACCAAGTACAGGAATTTGTGGAGCCATTATAAACATTGTCAGCCTAGTTGCATTGCCTCTTCAATGGTTCTGCCAGCTAACATTGCCATAGAATGTGTAATTATCTACCGAGTCCCTGTTAATTCCTCAACAAAAACACTGATACGTCCAATGAGGGGCATAGATGCGATGGGTCGTACTTGGGTTGCTCTTGAATATTCGAGAGTAGCCTAGTGCTTCATGTCGTTAGTGTGTGCTTAAACTGGACCAGATGCTGGGCAACACGACAGCTCAGTGACTATTTCTGTTTGCTGTGCAGGTACATGGATTTGGGCCAGTGTTTGTGGGAGTTTGCGCATTCTCCCCATGCTTGCGTGGGTTTTCTCCGGGTGCTCCGGTTTCCTCCCATACCCCAAAGATGTGCTATTAGGCTGATTGGAGGCAATAAATTGTCCCTAAATTAGTTTTCCCTCCATGTGGAATGCCATAAACAATAGATAAGGGTCATGGGTGGAGGGGGGACTTGTAATGTTAAAATGGCGGAGCGGGCTCGTTGGGCCGAAGGGCCTGTTTCCCGGGCTGTTTTTGTTCTTTGTTCTTTGATATTTGGGGAGATTGTAATGTGGTTTCCTTATATTTTATGCCATTTAGGGGTTGAATTCTATTTTCAACTCATGCATTGTTGGGTGCCAAGATATTGCACTGGGCTTTACTCACCCCCTGGTAACAGGCCAGGAGACAGGGGCTGCCAGTAAGGTAGCAGGGAGCTACACCATTTTGGCTCTCCAATGCGGTCCTGCCATCGGAAATTTTTCCCAGCGACGAGTTCCAAGGAAGCAGAGAGCAGATTTACAATGTTAAAGGTCCTATTAGAGCCATTTAACTGGGATCACAGTTCCTTTTGCCATAGAATAGAGTTGGATCCCATCAGATGGGAAGGCCACTGGATTCATTCCCTGTGCCAGCCCAGGGGAACATTTGAGCTGAAGACTTCAGAGCCCAAAGAGGGGATTGTGGGCAGGGGAAGGATGGAAGCCAGAGCGATCATCCCAGCTGGGTAATCCTTTGCCACCCTTAATTCAACAATGAGAAGGGCACCTGAAGTAAAATGGCAGAGCATCTCCCCACCCTCACCCCCCGTAGTCAGCAGATGTAGCTTGGGGCACTCAAAGTGCCAAAGCCAGCAGTGAAATTCAGCCCAACAATATGCCTCACAGTCCGTTGAAGCACTTTGCTTGTTTCTCATCGTAGCATAGGCACCATTTTGCTTTCCCACATTAATAGCCACACCCAGACATATATCAACTCCCTTTTGTGGCACAACGCCGAAATTCTACCAGAGAAGAAATATTCTTACTTGCATCGTGTAATAATCTCAGCGAGGCCAGTCTTCCATCGCCAGCACCTTTTATTTACAATGTGCATAAGGTGCTGCTTCTATAGATACAATGTACAGGTTGTGATAACCTCCTGAGATCCATGAAGAAACAATGCTTGATCTCCCTTTGGGACTTGTTGAGTATGAGTTTCCCTGTTAACAAGCAATTTATTATCTTTTATAAAGCAGGCCTAGGACTGGGCTTGCTGAACTACTTATTCCAGACAGAGTCTAGTGTGTGTCTAGTGTGCTTTGCATTCTGTGAATAAACTACATTCCTTTCCAAAAGACTCTGGGGCTTCCTGAGCTATTACTCAGGTTAGTCCTAGAGTCTTTGACTGCCAGCCCAGGTCACGCCAGCTGCTTTTAAACTCTCTATTGCTCCTTCCCTATTGGGTGAACATCCACTCACTTAATAGGGGAGCTTATATTCTACAGGAGGCATAGGGAGACTTATCGACGATTCCCCGTGGCCATCATAACATCCACCCCCACTCAAGTCCTTCTTTTCGCCAATAGCCCTGCCACAGGAGGGCCTTTTCCATCATTTCGCAATCAGCCTGAAGCCATTTGAAGGCAGGACTGGATCAGGGGCTGTGAGGCAGATTGGAGACCTTCGCTTCTGAAAGAAGCACCATAAAACTCCTGATGCTGGTCTTGCATCAGTTGGGGTGCCGGTCTGTTCTGTTTCCTTTTCAGAATCCATGTCTTCACCACCTGGAGGAGCAGGCATAGGGTTCGTCTTCTAGTCCTGGCTCAACTCTGGCAGTTGTCATCTCTATAGCTGGTAATGAGATACACTGGCACAGGCTCCCTGCTCCTGAGATGCTTCAGGTACTTCCTGATAATTTTGCCCTGTACTTGGACCTTATAAGACACAGACACCATCTTTTCCTTTCTAATCTCCGGGACCCAACTGAGGATTCCTCACATGAACCGAGTCACCTGTGTTGAATGCTCTCTCTGTCCTTTCAAAACCACGGTTCTTCTAGTTTTCTTGTTGAGTCTCCACCCTTCCCACCAGGTTTGGGAACATTAAGCTTAGTCTTGTCCAAAGCCTCTGTCCCATTAGCAATTCCGCTGGGGTGGTTCCTGTCACTGTGTGAAAGGTAGTAAAAAAAAAATCACACCAGTTTGATATCTATGGGTGCTGCGGGTGGCTCCTTGTTGCCAAGCTTAAAAGTCTGCACCGCTCATTCAGCCAACCCTTTTGACAATGGTTTATAAGGTGCTGTCCTAATGTGTTTGATTCCATTGGAAAGCAGTGAAGGTCTGAAATTTGGTGCTAATAAAGTCAATGTCATTGTCAGAGAAGAGGATTTGAGGCATCCCATGCATGCAGAAATTTTGTCGTAGTGTCTCAATGGTAGCATGGGAAATTCACACAATGTATCTCCAACTGTTTCTACTGCACATCAACCTTAATTAAGAAAGAGGAACCCACAAAAGGCTCGGCAAAGTCCACATGCATTTGCAACCAGAGTCTACCAAGCCACTCCCATAGATGTAGGAAGGCTGAGAGAGGGCGGTTTTTGATTCTCCTGGCATGACTCACATGTCCGACCAAGTCGATAATATCTGCACCAACACTAAGCCACCATGCATAGATCCTGGCTGGCATTTTCATCTTCAAAATCTCAGAGTGGTTATGATGTAATTCCATAAGTATTGGATGTTGCCCCGAGTGAGGGATAAATACACGGGAGCCCCAAAGGTTGATGCCATCCTCCATACTGAATTCATCTTTCTTAATCAGATAAGGTTTCATTTCATCTGAGGGCTGTCCCCTGAATTCCCTATATAAGATTTTTTTTAGTTTTTCAAGACTGGGTCCTTTTAATTTGCCTCGCAGATGCGGAAGAGTGTCCAAAAAACTGAGGATCATCACGACCTTTTCCACAGCTGGTAGTGAATTGGGCTTATGGGCAATGGCAGAAAACTCGGTGCACCTGCATTAGCTATCTGGCTCCCAGGATGGTGTTCAATAAGGTTTTCATAAGCTGCCAGTCACAAGACTCAGTGTTGTAACCAGGCAGAGGCAATGGGGGAGTACCGCTTGTCTTCCTTAGAGGTCCCAGCAATGGCTTTTGATCAGTTACAATGATGAAACGTCTACCATAGATGGGTTGACGGGATTTTTTTAACACTGACAACAACTGCCAATCCCTCTTTCTCGGTTTGAGAATATCTCCTATCAGCATTCTAAATGTGTACGCAATAGGAAAGGAAAAAATAGTGCAATTGACTCACCCACCATTAGGATTTCACTCATTCCAATATTACTTTCTGTTTTACTGGAAATGTTGCCTCACCAAATGCATTTATGTAGCACCTTCCACATCCTTAGAAAGTCCCAAGGCATCTCAGATTCAATAAAGCACTTTTTTAATATAAGTTTAGCCTCTGTGATGGTAGACCTGAATACGGAAGTTAACTTGCTTGCAACGAAGTTCCACAAAAAGCAACAAAATAAATGAAGGGTTAAACAGTTTTGACTCATTGTTGAGGAATAAAGGCTGACCAGGACATTGGGAAAACTCCCTTGCTTTTCCTAAAATAACCGCGAGGGATTTTTTTCTGCCTACTTGAACATACAGACGGTTTAATGTCTCGTTTAAAAAGAACACCCCCCACACTGCAGCATGAGATATCAGCCTAGATTATATGCTCTAGTTACAAAAGTGGGGCTAATATTAAATAAAAGCCAATAGCTCAGATTGGGCCAAGGAATGCACATGGATTCAAAAATAGATCCATGTTCTGGTAGTCATTAAAAAACTTTGTTCTGGGACTTGGAGTCAGTTAATCCCAAGAAAGAGAAAGGAGCATATTACGGCATTAGCCCTTCATGGATTAGTACTCAACGTTGCCATGGGAATAGTATGTCTCATGTAGATTCATATTGACCGACTGATAGAGTTGCAGGCAATTAAAAGACAACTAAAAGATGGAACATGAGAGAGAAAAGAAACGGCTACAAAGCCAAGACATATGGGTGTGGTAGAGTACAACATACATTTCAGCAGTGATTTGTTCATCCAGTTCTAATCCACAGATGACAGCTGGCCTTGTTGTGATAAGAAAATTAACTCCTACATTTATTTTTGGTCTCGGCAAATAGCTTGGCAACTCGCACTTACTGTAAATTGGATGAATAATACAGTCCACAACAGCTGGTGTTCATTGATTACAATATGAACAGATTATTAGACAGGACACTGAACTCTGATTTAAATGGAATGGTGCCTCTGTTCTCTAGTAATTAATTGCTTCAGTGACTAATAGAATTCTGTACAGCTTATTATTCAAGTAGATTAATTGATCTATTGATTCATTTGGATTGTGTGTACATTTGATCATTAAGTGTGATATGCTGCTATCCTTCAGGATATTACTGTTGGATAATATTGACTTAAAAACAAACTAATGCAGTTAGAATCATAGAATCCCTACATTGCAGAAGGAAGCCATTCAGCCCATCAATTCTGCACCAATGTTCCGACATAGCATCCCATCCAGGCCCCATACTTAGCTCACTAAGCCTTCTGGCTTACACATATTTGGACATTAAGAGGCAATTTAGCATGTCCAATCCACCTAACATGGACATCTTTGGACTGTGGGGGGAAATTGGAGCATCCGGAGGAAACCCACACAGACACGGGAAGAATGTGCAAACTCCACATAGTCACCCTGGAATTGTACCTGGGTCCCTGGCGCTGTGAGGCAGCAGTGCTAACCATTGTGCCCACTTGGACCGGTAGACGGGCGCCGCAACAGCTCGGTGACTAGCACTGCTAGCTGTGCAGGTACATGGATTTGGGCCTGTGTCTGTGGGAGTTTGTGCATTCTCCCTGTGGTTGCGTGGGTTTCCTCCGGGCGCTCCGGTTTCCTCCCACACCCCAAAGATGTGCTCTTAGGCTGATTGGTTTTACCAAATTGACACTATTCTCCCCTGAATCTGGCTAAGTCAGGGGGTCTATTTGTAGATACGCAGGGTAGAATAGGTGTAGGGTGATGCGGCGGCGCGGGCTTGTTGGGCCGAAGGGCCTGTTTCCCGTGCTGGGTTGTTCTTTGTTCTTTTTTTTTGTAGCTCGATTGGCTCTGCTTTCCTTCGGATCATTGGAAGTGTGGATTATGTCAGTGTAATGATCACATATATGTTGGGTGGAATTTTACAGCCCTGGCGCAATGGAGATGGGGCCAAAAATGCAGACTCATTCAAAACTCCACTGACTTTGGTGGGATTGGAAGAAACTGATCGCATTACAGGTGAGTTTTTTATGTGGCTGGAGCCAGCTCATGTAAATGCTGAATAATATGACGTGGGGTCGGGGGGAAGCAGGTAGGGGATGTGGAGGGTGGCTAAGAGAAACGAAGGAAGAAGGACCTTGGTTCCCCAGAGCAAGTAAGTCTGGAGTCTTAGGCAGAGAATATTTGGGTAGGTCAGGGAGAGTTGTGAGGGAGGGGATGGGTTTAAGGCTCAGAGAGGGCTGCCCGCTCCTGGCCTGCTGCCCAAGCCTATTGGTTTATGGCATGGGTGGTGCATTATTAACTGGCTTGATAATAAGCTTAACTGAACCTTGATTTCTTATTTAAATATGGTGGGGCGGACTGCCAATTTTAGCACCCATCCTCCCTCGCTCCATGTTGTTGGGCTGAGCTCAGGGTTGGGCAGGAAGATGGGGGGGATGCCATATTTTACTTGGGGCTAAAGAGTCAAGGAACATGGAGGGAACGTGGAACCAGGATACTGAATTTGATGATCAGCTATATTGAAAATGATCGAAGGGCCGAATAGCCTACTCCTGCTTCTAATTTCTATGTTTCTATCTGTCCCCACGACCCAAAACACACCCAGTGGAGTCACACAAAATAAAGCCATAAGTGTGGTTGCAATGGAAAGAAGCAGGCATAATATTCTACTTCAAAGGGACAATATTTGACCAGCTAGCTGGGAACATGCTGGGAGAAGGGAGATCTATAAACTAGAAGGGGAGGAGTGAAGTGCCTGTCATTGTCCTGCTACCATGCTATTTCTATCAGTGGTGGGGAAGGTGGAGGACATCCCTCCCACCCATTTGTCAATTGTGCCACTTTCATGGCCAAATAAGTACCTCTTCTTATCACCACTGTTATTTTATTGGCATTGGATGGCATCCCAGCCACATAAACACTGCTGGATGAACCCTGATGCCTTCTTGTGGCCTTGCAACTGGGCACACCAATTTGCCTCCTCTTTGGCCAGAGAAGGACCTTTGGCAGCAATGGCCATTCATACCACAATGGCTCCACCTTGCCCACACCAACTAACCTCCCCCCTCCATCTCCTCACCTTGCCGGGGCCTGCCTTGACTGGCCCTCGCATCTCCAGACTGCAGTTACCAAGTTGAGGGGACAGTGTCCACATGTTCGCAGTGTAACCTCAGATAGGGTATCACAAAATTCACCATAATAGTAGTGAGATCCAGAGGGTTAAACTGAGGGCAGGTGGCATGAACTTGCCTTGTGTTCTCTTCAGATTTGAAAGTTAAGGGGTGATTTAATTGAAGAGCATAAAATGATTAGGGGATTCAATTGGATGTGAACAGAAAAGTTATTTCTGATGAGGAACCCTAAAACTAGAGTTGGGCTATTTAGAAGGGAAATTACAAAATACTTTCTTACACGAGTAGTGACTATCTGCACTCACTGCCCAGAAAGGCTTTGGATGCTGAATTAAAGCAAACTTTCAATGTAGAGATCATTAGATTTTTTTGTGGGTAAAGGTATCAACGTTATCAAGCAAAGATAGATAGATGGAGTTCTGCTGCAGGTCATTCATTATCTAATTGATTAGCAAAGCAGGCACAAGGAGTTGAATGGCCTACTCTTGATCCTATGGTCCTAACCGCCTATCTCTGTCTTTCTGGCACTCGGGTCTCTGCAGGTACTGCTGTTTTTTCACTGGCTCCCTGCCTCCTACCTCAGGAAGTGACCAGGAATTATTACCTGGGAGGTGGTGCTGCTGCACCATTGTAACTTTGCCAGGAGTATAACTCTGAGCCCAATCACAAGGAAATTACACTTCAACTGTTACAACCTTCAAGTTCACAACAAGTAAACAAAGTTGTTATTTGGACTGCACGAATGTGATTTTTGTAATGCCATCTGGTCTGTCTATCAGTGGACATGCCCAAAAAAAACCTGTGCTTCAAGTTGGTCAGCATGCCTGGCACACATACCAAGGTTGTGCCAGGGTATAATTTGGAGCTGGTTTTAAATGTCCATCCAGAAATATGTGCTTTCTGTTCCGTTCACTCTACATACTTGAAGGAAAGGAACTGGTTATGAAACAAATAGAAGTGTCCTCCACAGACTTAACTGCAAAGAACATTAAAATTAATGCATCCTCTCGTGCATCAGCCAATCTAGATTCATTTGCTCAGCTTTGTTTAAAGCACCAGACACTGTGCAATAAAGCCCCTTTCTTTCACATTTTATATTTTAAGGTACATTTATTTTATAGCATATGACATAATTGTAAAGCAGCCAGTTGAAACAATGTAGCTCTCTGTATTCCACATAAAGTTGCTGCTCTGTGTGGGCATTTTGGGAGAGAGTTTGTCCTTGGTATTCCAGTTTTGAAGCAAATAAATGTCTACATGAGATGACTAAGGATGATTTCCATCCAAACAGTGAACTTCCTCCAAGTGGCAGTCAGTACTGGATTGCCACTCCACACCCAATTATTTACGTCAACTTCACTTCAATCACATTTCGCCCAACTTTCCGACATAGGCCGGAGGAGATCCAGATAGTGCGGCATGTCTCTGAGATCCTACATCAAGGTGCAGGACAGTTGAAATGAAGGAGACCTCATCCACCTTTTTGTACTAGCTGCCATAAACCGACTAACTTAAAAGCTCAATGAAATGGAAAGGTCTCTGACAGACCAGGGAGAGGTAAATGTATAACGAAAGTGCGTAAGATATGATTTGAGGATTAGGGTGGATCAAAGGTCAGGGGGTGGGATCAGAGATTGGGGAATGAGATCGGAGGTCTGGTGGAGGGCTCGCTGGTTGGGGTGGAGTTGGAGGTATGGGGGAATCAGACATTGGGGGTCAGAGATCAAGGAGTTGGATGTCTGGCAGTCCAAGTCTTAGGGCTCAGGCCCTAGGGTGAGTCAGCTTGGGTTGGGCCTGCAGGAAAATGGGGAGCGTGTTGGGAGGGTGGGGGCTTGCGGGCCTTGGGGGGCCCAGGACTCAGATGGGGCAGGGATTAGGCCTTCAGGGGGTGTTGGAGCTCAGGTGAGGTCTGGTCAGGCCTGCCAGAGGGGGTAAATTCTCTGCCCGTTGAAGTGGTGGAGGCTGCCTCGCTAAATATTTTTAAGACGCGGGTTGATGGGTTTTTGATAGGAGAGGGGATTAAGGGTTATGGGGAGAGGGCGGGAAAGTGGAACTGAGCAGCGACAGATCAGCCATGATCTTATTGAATGGCGGGGCAGGCTCGAAGGGCTGGATGGCCTACTCCTGCTCCTATTTCTTATGTTCTTATGTTCTTATGTAGGAGTCCTAAACAGGTGAGGGGGAATCCCATGACAGGAGTAATCAGGGGTTGGGGAAGATCCCTGAGAGGCTTGGGCGGGTTGGGTTGGGGGTTACACAGTGGGTTAGAAGAGTTCTTGGTGGGTCTGGAGGGAGCCCTGCAGGGAGTCCATTTGGGTCTGTACATTAGTTATCCAGAAGTTAGAAGTGGTTTGAATTCTTTTAACTTTTTCTCAGTAACTATTCATGTAACGCATTCGAAACAATCCGGAGGTTGTGATGCAGACCACATTTTTGGACGGTTCCCAGTTCAGGAAATTGCCCCAGGGAAGTTTGGACTTAGAACATAGAACATTGAACATTACAGCACAGTACAGGCCCTTCGGCCCTCGATGTTGCGCCGACCAGTGGAACCAATCTGATGACCCTCTAACCTAAACTATTCCAATGTTATCCATATGCCTATCCCCTGACCATTTGAACGCCCTTAAAGTTGACGAGTCCACAACTGCTGCAGGCAGGACATTCCACGCCCTTACTACCCTCTGAGTAAAGAACCTACCTCTGACATCTGTCCTATAATTACCAGCCCTTAATTTAAAGCTATGCCCCCTTGTGTTAGCCATCACCATCTGAGGTAAAAGGCTCTCACTGTCCACCCTATCCAATCCTTTGATCATCTTGTATGCCTCAATCAGGTCACCTCGTAACCTTCTTCTCTCCAATGAAAATAACCTCAAGTCCCTCAGCCTTTCCTCATGAGACCTTCCCATCAATTGCCATGCAAACCTTACCTGTGAACATCCAATAGGTATCCCCCAGTACGATTAAGCTGGGGTATTCTACAGTGCATTTTTGGGTGTAACCCCCTCCAGTTCGATTGAGTTGGTGAGTTTGGGAGTTAAAGCGCATTATTGTGCAGCATGTCACAGTTGTCTTAGAGCTGCTGGAGTAATGAGGCACTCAGGTCAGGGAAATACAGTAACATTTAATAACACGGTGAGCTGATGTTACATCAGTAAATGTCAAAGGAATGAGTTCCAAGTATTCAAAATGTCCGATGATCCAATGTCTAATTGTTACTCTCCCAGGAATACACTCAACCTGGAATCCGCAGTGTAAAAATTTGTAACTCAGGAAATAGGTGGGCCCACCATTGGACAATAGAGGAGAGGTGGTTCTGGAGCCAGGGTGGCATGTATTTGAGTTGAGGCACTGACACGCTCGGGTGTGGAGCCAAGAAATTTGATTGAGCAGTATCATTTGTCAGGCATAAAATGGGTGTTGGTGAATCCAATATGTCATGTGCTGTAAAGCTCCCTCAGTCCATATGAGAAGCACCTCGCACCCTCGTTAATTAAACACCCTGGAGTTGTCCACGTTATCTCCTGAAACAGGCAGTAGGCCAATTATCCATGCAAATTAGAATTCTAATGTCATCTCCCAGATCCCTTTGCCAAGTTTCACAATGACCTTTTGGACACAAAGAAAACTTAAAAAGGGTCACTGGAGGCTGCCACCAAAAAAGAAAAAGGTAAGTACATTTCTTAACATGATGCCTGTAAATGCCGTAGGGTGGCAGGGTGGGAGGCATTGAGGGGGGGTGTGAAAACAGCAGGGGTGCACTTTGAGAAGGGTGCTTTCAGATACTAGTGTCAATGTCTCCTCCACACCTCTGGGACATGCTGACATTTTCAAAGTGTGGGTGGTGGAGTTGGGGTGGTGAGTGGGAGCCTGCAGCCCGCTCACTGGCAATTAGGACACTGCTAATCAGAGGATCTCTATAGTGCAGGAGGAGGCCATTTGGTCCATTGAGTCTACACTGACAACAATCCCACCCAGGCCCTATTCCCCTAATCCGACATATTTACCCTACTAATCCCCCTGACACTAGAGTTAATTTAACACGGCCAATCAACCTAACCCGCACATCTTTGGAATGTGGGAGGAAAGCGGAGCACCCAGGGGAGACCCTAAAATAGACACAGGGAGAGTGTGCAAACTCCACACAGACAGTGACCCGAGGCCAGATTCGAACCCGGGTCCCTGATGATGTGAGGCAGCAGTGCTGACCACTGTGCCACCGTGCTGCCTCCTGCTAAGCTCCTTTGAAAGCTTGGGAAGGGGAGGGCCAGAAGGCAGTTTTCAGCTCATAAATCACAAAACCCAAATGACCTGGTCCATGGTCCACGTTAGTGAATGATGGCCAGGTTTGATGTAGCCAGCAATGAAGTGTTTTCATTTTATGATGAGGAATTGTTGGTACTAAGAGATTTTGTGCAAGTTTTTGCACATTATCTAATTTGGCCATTTGGCCACTTTTATGCCCAGTGAGTCTGTTTTCCCCTCTTTGTGCTGCCTCCTCTGCAAGGCAATGGCAGCTTCTATCATGGCTGCAGACTATCTTTGCTGCTCATGCTGCAGAAGAAGACTCATACTGGACTCAGCACGTAAACTCTCTCTCTCTCTCTCCACAGAGGCCACACGACCCGCTGAGCTTTTCCAGCACTTCCTGTTTTTTTATATTTTAAAAATTGGAGATCATTTGGAGGCTGAGCTAGCAGCTCGAGAATGATGCATCGCCGTAAGATAAACTGTGGCCTGTGGCCCGCACAGATTCTCAATCTTAGCCGAATTGTCAAAAGTTGGCACGGAGTTACGCTCAGACTTTCCCTCACACACAGCAGGGAGATTCGTACGCCAGTCACTCTGGGCAATTCCTGAGCATACAAGGGCAGTGACAGAATTGTAACATATTCAACAAAGATCAAAGAATATGCCACCAACCCTTGCTCTTGGCTGAGGATTGATCAGCAGATAGAGGGGACCTAGAGAGGATGGTGGACAAACCATTTTAAGTAGGGCTGAAGAGGCACAAATGGTCCCCCATGTGTTCAAAGAGTTTCTTATGCAATGACTGTTCTTCGAAACTCAATCATTTTGGCTCTTCTCCATTATGTCTTTTTTTTAAAGTTGCCACAAAGAAAGAGTGCCCTTATTAAATGAGTTACGTATAACTCTATCAGCTGGATTTCACTGACAATGACAGAAGATTTATCCTAAGCTCAAGATTGGTCACTATCTCAGAGTTAAAATGCAAAAAATCTTTACAACCAAAATAAGACATCAGGCTGCTGTTGAAGACAAAGCTGAGTCTGTCAGCCCCGCTAAGGCTTTAACATATATCAAAGCGCTGTTTGTATTTTATCGTATCCAAGCAAGTCCATTTAACTTTCCATCCTGCAGCCATAGCTGTTCTTTCCTGACATGGAGCCAGGAAACTTTTCGCAGCCTTGGCACAAGAATGATGGGAAGCCTCGCTTTGCAGTTGACCAGTTCCTGAGGTACAAACTTTATATAACTGTGCATCTCGAAAACATTCTTTTACACTGGCATTAACAGTAATCTGGGTAACACTGATGGACTTCAGCCTGAGAGCACTGTTAAACAGCATGTTGTTCGAATTAAATAGCAGACTTTTGGCATCACTTACTTTTTCTATTTTTCAGCTGTTTAAGCAATTACCCAGGGTTCGTTTTATCTGGGTGTTGCTTCTCTGATTACAAAGTGCTTTGTTGGTCCCTTGCCATTGATTCTGGCTCCTTATAGCAATGCCTGACATTTTAAGATAAAGCTCTTAGTTTATGTTTGACTACAGAAAGAAAATCCCACCAATTTCCTCGAATTTGGTGTCCAATTAAGTTTTTCATACAGAATGTGCTCTGAAGTAAAACAAAAAAAAAGTCCTTATCTTTTGTATCTGAGTTCCACGGCTGGAATGCATTTTAAATGTTCATCTGGACAAGATCCCCTACTACGGACTTAGTTAAAATTTAAACAGAGATATGATTGTTGAATGAGTAGATGTTGGCCCATTTTTTCACCAGTGGTAATACTTGGGGTTGCATTTTAACCCTGAGTGGAGATTTCACATGGGCAGAGCACATGGGTAAGTGTCAGAAATCTCAGTTCCCAATTGCTTTAATTCTTTATTTAAATTCACTTGTCTGTTGTCTGTCTGGAAAGGGTGGATGACAGCAGGTGAGTAGCAGGCAAGAGAGTTGGTTGGATGGTAGACCACCAACTGGCATTATGAGAAGGCTTGTTGGCATGTCATTAAGTAGTGAAGAAGTTGTGTAAGCTTTCCTTTCAGGAAAGGGACAGAGTCAATGGCAGGAGAGGATGCAACTTTACTAATGTTTCCGAGGAAGGAGCACCGCTGCTCCTCTTAGCACCACATAGAAAATCTTTACACTTTCCGAAAAGGATTCCCATGATCCCAAATGCTTCGGAGACTTGGAAAACCCACAGCAGGCCCCGAAGCACTGGAGATTTACCACCTCAGGTACCTTCCAAGATTCTCCAAATTCAGTGACCAGAAAGATGGTGTAACAGCAATATCCTCCCCCAACCTTCAACATGCCCAGCAGCTGTTGAGATTACTCAGAACTTGGTCATGGCTAAGACTCTCAGGAGCACAGTGGAAATGCTTTGGTAATGTCCTAAAGCTTCCCCAAAGAGGTCAAATACCCAACTGACTCATGGGAGTCCCTGGCCTTTGACCGACCAGAATGGAGGAGGTCAGCTCGGGGAGGTACTAAAAATATCAACAGTCTTCATCAGGAGCAGATAGAGTTAAAGCTGAGGCATCAGAGAGAGTGCACAAACCTCCAAACAACTCATCTATCCAATTCATCACCACCTCCTCAGCTTGTGGCAGAGTCTGCAGATCATAGACTGGACTTGGTCATCTCGGAACCCATCAAACCAGAGTGAAAGCAAGGCAGCCTCTATCATCATCGGCCTCCTGAAGAGAGCAGGCCTCTTGTCTCTGAAACCAACTGCTGACCTGTTTCAGAGATGGAAATTATGAATTTTGATGGAGTAGTCAGAGAGAATGGGCAGGATTCTCCGGTCACGTCCGCCCAAAAATCAGAAATTCCCACCTGAGATCAATGGGCCTTTTATAAAATCCCTGAATTTTCTCTCCTGCCCTGTACATTTCCCACAGGAGATTTCCAGCCAATGATTCCTCTTGTGCAGAAGAGCAAAGCTAGAGGTCATCAAAATAGAACAAAGAACAAAAAAAAATTACAGCAGAGGAACAGGTCCTTCAGCCCTCCAAGCCTGCACCGACCATGCTGCCTGACTTAAATAAAACTCCCTACCCTTCCGGGCTCCATCTTCCTCTATTCCCACCCTATCCTTGTACTTGTCAAGAAGCCCCTTAAAAGTCACTACCGTACCTGCTTCCACTTCCTCCCCTGGCAATGAGTTCCAGGCACCCACTACTCTCTGTGTAAAAAATCTGCCTCGCACATCTCCTTTAAACCTTGCCCTTTAGTAACTGACTCTTCCACTCTGGGAAAAAGCTTCTGTCTATCCACTCTGTCCATACCTTTCAAATCTTGTATGTGGAGTAAAGATACTGACTTAGACTCAGTGGGCTGAATGTCCAACTTCTGTGTTGTATATTCCATGCAAGACAAAGACAGCAAGACAGCTACAGCATTTCCACATGCCCATTTCACAATATTTTCCATTTCTTCTCATAACATGTCACAGTCTCCCTCAGTTTTGACTATCCCTCCCAACCCAGAGTGTTCTGGTTTCTGTTGGTGCCTGTTCAGGTCAATGCATCTAACCAGCATGTCTTTCGGACTGTGGGAGGAAACCGGAGCACCCAGAGGAATCCCACATAGACACAGGGAGAACGTGCAAAATCCACACAAACGGCGACCACAGGCAGGAATTGAACCCAGGTCCCCAGCGCTGTCAGGCAGCAGTGCTAACCACTGTGCACTAGTGCCACCCCCCAATTCCCACGGTGGGCGAGATGGGAGAATTTTGGCCTGCCTTTAGTTATAGAGGCTCATAGCTCTGTAATACCCTCTCTGAATTTCTCCACCTCTCCACATCGCTCTCCTAATTTAAGTTTCACATTAAATCTCACCTCCAAATCCTTCCTGGTATCTCATTATTTGGCTTGGTGTTGATTTTTGATCTGCTGGTGTCAAGTCCTGTCACCAGTTTTCCCTCCAGTGCAGCATCCATTAGTTAAATAAGAAGGAAAGTGAAAAGGGTCCGGTTCCTACCATGATCCACTTCACTATTAGAATGATACTCAGACTTGCCCAAATCTGAGTGCCTACCAGTGACATCTGCCTATTTTCCTTCTCCACCGTACCAGGGAACTGAGTAAGCGCCAAGTACATGGAAGAGAAAGCCTAAACTAATGGGTTGAATATCAACGGAGAGGCAGGGAGAAAACAGGGGCCTCTGCCTGCAGAAACCCAGCAATGCAGAGATCCTGCTGAGTTTAACAGCACTGAACTATTCTACTCCATTCTGTTGCCCGACAGTCAGATTGAAGGCTGGCTTGCTGTTGGGTTAGAAAACCTGTACTATAAAACAGCAGCCAGGTCGCATTGGAGATGGCCCCTTGGCAACTGAAGAAATTGAAGAAATCAGTGGGCAAGGCTGGGGGTTGGAAATGGCTCAAGGGGGGTTGAGCGGTTGTGAAAGGCTAGCTTCACCAATCATGGGGAGGAAAATTGCTGATGCTCCTGACCCACAAGTTGTGCCAGTAAAGTACTCAGCTACTACAGCTGTTAAACCCCCAGCTCCCTTCAGCTCCTCAGCCACTAAATCCGAATAATTGGTGAAGTCTGAGACACCTCATAGTTCTCATTCCTCTTTGAAATATTACTGACCCACCATTACAGAGTGCATTACATGCCCAGACCCAAAAATGGCCCCAGTTCAACCAGCAGTAAATGCATTCAATGCAGATTGGGTTGGATTTCAGATTTGTAAGAATGTAATCTCAGCCAGTCCCTCTGCCACCCACATGGGGGATTCAGAATCTTCCCTTTATAACTATACCGGAGTACTGATGCTCTTAATACCGAGAATGGGCGAGTTGGTCTTATGAGGAAAGGTCAGAGTTTTGTATTTACTGGAGCTTAGAAGTCTAAGAGGCAATTTGATCAAAAGGTATTGACAGGGTGGGTGTGGAGAAGATGATTCCCCTTCTCTGAGAATCTGGAACTAGGGGCCACTGTTTAAAAAAAGAAGTCATTCATATGAGAAAGATAAGGAGAAATTGTTTGTCTCTCAAAGGGTCATGAGTCTCTGGAACTCTCTTTCTCAAAAGGCAGTGGAAATAGAAGCTTTAAATATGTTTAAGATAGAGCTAGCTAGATTTTTGATTAACAGGGGGTGAAGATTACCGAGGGTTGGCAGGAATGTGGGATTGAAGCTACAATCAGATCAGCCAATGATCTTATCAAACAGCAGGGCAGGCTCAAAGGGCTGAGTGGCCTAAGCCTGCTCCTAATCTGTATGTTAAAATGAATGGCACAAAGGGGTCATACTAAATATGAAAGTGAAGTTTGGCAGAGAGGGCTCGATCAGGTGTGAGAATGTTGGTTGTTCCTACATTTTTCCAAGCTGACACATTTTAAGGTCAGGATGCAGCTTTTCTTCACATCATAACAAAATGTTTGGTTAAGTGAATACAAAATGATGAATAAGCTTGCCTTTCTCCAGATAACTGTTTTTGTTGGCCTGGCAAGACCATTATTTTACTTTTCCATCATACTCACATCAGTGAGGTTCAAGCATGGAGAGATACATTAGCACATGAAGTAATAATTTGAACACGGAGCTTTCTATGTATATTTATGGGAGAAGGCCACTCGGCCTATGTATTATACACTGACAGCTCTGGAGGATTTAATCCTGTGGGGAGGGGGAGAAATTGGATCTCATAGTGCTAATAACATAGGTGCAGTAAGGTCCAATTTCAATACCTCTTTGATTTCTAATTTGATATGATTTGATTTGATTTATTGTCACGTGTATTGGTATACAGTGAAAAGTATTATTTCTTGCGTGCTATACAGACAAAGCATACTGTTCATAGAGTACATAAGAGAGAAAGAAAAAGATGCAGAACCTAGTGTTCCAGCTACAGATGGGGTGAAGAGAAAGATCAACTTAATATATGATATGTCCATTCAAAAGTCTGATGGTTGTAGGGAAGAAGCTGTAATTTTACGGATAGAGATGAGAATGATGGCTGGAATTTTACCACTCCACTCACAATGTGAATCGGAACAGGAGAGGGGTGGAGTATGGGAAAGTCCATTGACCTGAGGCAGGATTTTCCGGTTTCAGGACAAACAAGGCCATAAAATCCCATCTGATACGTTACAGTTGAAGAAGGGGGTTGTATTAAATTAAGTTACATTGACTTGTGAGATACGGTAACAGCAGCTGAGAATCATGCCAGGCGGTACACAGTTTGTGACACATTATGAGTCACATTCAGCTGCAGAATAAAAGCTCTGTAGTTTTTCTCCTTCTGGCTTTGATTGAATGCATATTATTCAAACCTGCCTCATTGATAGATTTCCTTGAAAGATTAGCCCCCGCACAAAAGGAAGGAATCATTCAGAACAGACACAAACCATACTATAACTCATCCCTAATGGGATATGGAAATAATCAGGCCTCATATAGAGACTTTGGTGTAGAAATTTGTCTTGGGCAAAATGAGTGATATCAAGTCAAGTTAGGGGCGGCAGAGTGACACAATGGTTAGCACTGTTGCCTCACAGCGACAGGGGCCCAGTTAATTCTGGCCTCGGGCTACTGTCGACTTGTAATTTGCACATTTTTCCCGTGTCTGTGTGGGTTTCCTCCGAGTGGTCCAACTATCTCCCGCAGTCCAAAAATTGGTAGATTAGGTGGATTGGCCATGCTAAAAAAATTGGTAGATTAGGTGGATTGGCCATGCTAAAAAAATTGGTAGATTAGGTGAATTGGCCATGCTAAAAAAATTGGTAGATTAGGTGAATTGGCCATGCTAAAAAAATTGGTAGATTAGGTGAATTGGCCATGCTAAAAAAATTGCCCATTAATGTCAGGGTGATTATCAGGGTAAATGCATGTGGATAGGATCTGAGTGTGATTGTTGGCGTTGCAGGCTCAATGGGTTAAATGGCCTCCTTCTGTACTGTAGGGATTCTATGATTCTAAGTCGACTGCCTTTTACACGTGGTGTCTGATTTTGAGTTCCCACTTTTAGGCAGGATTCTGACTTCGAGGCGTTTGGTCATAATCTCACAGATGGTAACTTCGCACCATTGGCTCCTCAGCCAAACACATACACCAAATGTCTAAACCTGTGGTTCCTCTTGTACTGAACAGGATTGCTATTGCAACAACTCTTTTGATCATCAGTAGGGTGAAACTAATCTGTCTCTCACGACTGTCTAGTCCTAACCCCCTTTCATTAAAAGTCATTTTGTTTTATGCAATGTTAAATAGGGTAGCTCAAATCAAACTGATCCTTCTGTTGCATAAGTGCTATGTCCTAGTTTTTTAGCGAGCCTATAATTTTGTTAATATAAAGAGAAAATACCAGGAAGCCTCAGCAGCGTCTGCAGAGAAACAGAGGTAATGTTTCAAACACATGAAGAAAAGTCTGATTCTGAAGAAGATTCATATAGATCCAAAACATTAACTCTGTTTCTACCCCCACAGGTGCTGCCAGACCTGTTGAGTCTTCCCAGCATTATTTCAGATTTCCAGCATCTCTGATATTTTGCTTTTATCTTGCTTCTATAACTTCAAAACACAAAATTGGACTCATCCATTTTTAATCGACGAATATTGGTTCCTTCCATTAATTATGTCTGCCAGAAAACTTCTACTGTTTCGACAGAGGCTGGCACACTCCAAGTTTCTTTATACTCCTGGTCATTAAAAGTGCTGTTTATGTAACTCTATTCCACAACAAGGAGATGGATTGTCTGGTTGTGCAGAAGCAGAAGTGTTGCAGGGAGTAGGAAACTTGTGGAAGGCAGCCCCAGGGATGTTCTACAACCAATTCCACCCCCCTACACACAGTTTTCTGTCCAGCTGCATTTAAAAAGAAACTGTTCTTTCGTTAGAATAGGGACAAGAATAATTTGATGAAGGCATGATCAAGGAATGAGATGGGGTTGCTGAGGGATTTAAATTCATAGGGTCACAGTTTGAAGCATAAACTGAAGAGATTTAAGGGAGAGCATGGGGTAAACTTCTTGCTTAAGCTGTAACGCAATATCCAAGCTGGAGATTGAAAGAGGGGCCATGGAATCGCACCCATCTCCACAAGCTGCCATTTTGCTCGAGGCTCTTATTAAGCAGGCTTGAGCCTCATTGAAGTAAATAACTCAGAGTCCTATGACATCAATAGAGTTTAATGCTGCTTTTGGTAGAAAAAGTGGAAGTTACACACAGTGTTGGATGCACTTAGTACCACTAGCAGAACAAGAATAAAATGACAATCACTTTTTTATTCTGCAAGTATCTAAATCATAGAATCCCTATGGTGCAGAAGGGGACTATTCAGCCCATTGAGTCTGCACTGACAATAATCCACCTAGGCCCTATCCCCATAACCACATGTACTTGCTCTGCTATCCCCCTGACACTAATGTTATTTTAGCATGGGCAATCAACCTAACCCTACATCTTTGGAGTTTGGGAGGAAACCCAAGCAGACACATGTGCAAACTCCACACAGACAGTGACCCAAGGCTGGAATTGAACCCAGGTCCCTGGCGCTGTGAGGCAGCAGTGCTAACCTCTGTACCAAGTCACTGATATATTTTTGCCTTGGAATTTATGGTGTTTCTGCTTTAAGCTGCTTTGAAACTTTCAACTGTGCAGTGCTCAACATGGGAGACA
Organism: Carcharhinus amblyrhynchos; assembly: GCF_965287045.1. Lineage (NCBI taxonomy): Eukaryota > Metazoa > Chordata > Chondrichthyes > Carcharhiniformes > Carcharhinidae > Carcharhinus > Carcharhinus amblyrhynchos. The sequence continues at coordinate 102,060,028 of NC_137329.1, forward strand.
TCCTGGTCATTTTACTCGGAAGGAGAGGAGGAACAGCAGCACGAGTGAGTTGGGAAATCTCAGGACGCCGTGTGTTAACCCTGAGCCTGGGTGAACAAAGTCTGCCAATGCTCAGATGAGGTCTGACACTCTTACAGTTGACCATCTCTTGGAGCTCATGCCTAAGAGGGCCCAGCTGCAGATTACTTTTAGACCCTGCAGAGGATTTACACTGTTTCACAGGGAGTCCCCTGCTTTTCCACTGAAGTAGAGGTAGCCAAGTGGAAAAAGCCCTGGGTGGAACTCTGCAGCCCTGATGCTGGAGAGTGTCGCTGTGAATGGGATGGGAAAACCGGGGGAGCCATTTTCCTGTCCCACCTATGGCGGTGCCCATCAGTGTCAGTGTCGCAAAGTCCCACCCACGTGGGAACTCAACCTCATAGTTTTTAAATCCAATTCACAAAGAAAGTTTCAATTGACACAACCTGCCTTTCGAGAAAGATCTCTTTGTCTCTGCATTGTTAATATAAACACATGATGGTCAGAGTTTTACTGGCATGCCCACCCTGATTCCGGGGGTGGGCAATGCTCAGAGAATGGCTTTCTCCTTTGGCCTTGGGTGGGATTGTATGAACCTCAGGTGGACATGCCAGTAAAATTCTGCCCATGAACTCCATGTATATAGTGGATTTTTAAAAAGCCTCTAGCTTGCAGATGCATGTATTTTTGTTTGCACTTTGGCATGAGTAATGTTAACTGCTTGTGATCGGTGGTTCAAAATTTTGGATATGTCTGTTGTTTAAATGTTAAGTAACCCTCTTGGGAAATGATGCTCTTCAAGCTGTTATAATTGACTGACCCTCCTAAAATACATTGTACAGGGAAAGTAAAAATAAATTATTTTATTCATGTTCTCCTTCCCCAGGGTTTCCTCGTCCTTTGTCCATAATAGTGCAGAATTTGTTCTTGTGTAAATGGCTTAAAATGGTAAAAAAAAAATCACCACAACAAAGACATGATGGTGCAGTGATCAGCATTGTTGCATCACAGTGCCAGGGATCCGGGTTTGATTCCTATCTTGGGTCACAGTCTGCGTGGAGTTTGCATGTTCCCCTTGTATCTGCGTGAGTTTTCACTGGGTGCTTCAGTTCCCTCCCACAGTCAGAAAGGCACGCTGGTTAGGGGCATTGGCCATGCTAAATTCTCCCTCAGTGTGCCCAAACAGGCACTGGAGTGTGGTGACTAGGGGATTTTCACAGTAACTTCATTGCAGTGTTAATTAAGCCTACTTGTGACATTAAGAAATAAACTTTAAAACCAGAAATGTTAATTTACGGTTCTAAAGACTTTTCTTTGTAGTTTTCAGATGTGTTCCCCGTTTTTAAGAATGCGAGCTTACAGCTGCTTTAAAGAAGCATATTATCGAGGAGTATTGGGTAACCTGCAGTCCATCAGGTCTGAGTGTGGACCACAAGACATTTTATTCATACACAGCATTGCCACAACCAGCTGATTTCTGTCTGTTTAATTCTTTTCCTACCAGTATGACTGAAGCGACATTCAAGTAAAGCAAGGGCACATAATTGAGGTGTGTGTTGATTGCGCACAACATTGACTGTGAAAACCATTTGCTCCCTCTGCATCCAATCAAGCATAAATATTTATTTTGCGCTTCGCACTTTGTGATAACACTCAGGACTGTCATGGAGTAATCGCTGATTGACCTACCTGTAGGACTTGTAAAATATGAGCTCCTTAGTGATTGGTAATTACCTTACCTAGTAGAGTTTGTATACTAAGCCCTACATAAACAGGCCTCTGAGTGGGTCCATTATTGTAATCATAGAATCCCAACAGTGCAAAATGAGGATATTTGGTCCATTGAGTCTGCACCAACAACAACCCCACCCAGCCCTATCCCTGCAACCTCACATATTTATACCAAAAAACCCCTACCCCATACATCTTAGGACATGAAGGGGCAAATTAGCATGGCCAATCTACCTAACCTGCACATCTTTGGAGTGTAGGAGAAAACTGGAGTACCCAGAGGAAACCCACGCAGACGCAGACACAGACAGTCACCTGAGGCTGGAATTGAACCTGGGTCCCGGTGCTGTGAAGCAACAGTGCTCACCACTGTGCCACCGTGCCATCCACCGTGGTCCTGGTTGGGACCTGTTTGTGTTCACCACAGACTTGTGGTTTTGCTTTACCTTATTTTGTGCAACAAAGCACCGTCCCTTTACAGCTGACTTCTGGAGTTATTACACACTTGAATTTAATGACAGTTCTATTAATATATGAATGATTAAGCGTCTTTGACAACTTGTTCTGAAATATTCGGCATGTGTGTGTAATGTGTATTGAATCTTAGTCAAGGGTTATATTCCCGATTCCAATCTTGTGGCCCACTCACTAACCTAGATTTCCCACTGTAATAGAGGGTAAATTCCATTACATGTCAATGCCAACAGCCAGCTTGCCTAGTTGCACCGTAAAAGCAATTTGAGAATCAGCATTCAGTTGTTGGAGCACAAGAGCACTCATGTTCTCTTCAAATTCAATTCTCTAGTGAGAAATCCTGGAGTTGGAACAAAGCACTGAGACTAATTAAGCTGTTATCATTAATCATCCCATTTTCATTCTACCTTAGGTTCATTATACTACGATCTGATGCCAGAATCCAAGTCAAAATGTTTTGAGTTCTCACATCCTGTGGAATACACTCCTTCAATCATTCACTGTGGAACTTCCACTAGCTGAAGAGAAAACAATATCTGCTGCAACCTGCCTCCCTTCTCCACAGGTTTTGCCTGAAACTAGTCTTTTCATCTAATCACATCAAAGTCAAAGAGGAAAAGAGGAGCTATCTCCCAAAGATTTCTAATTCTTCCGCCACCCCCCTCCAACATTGTTTCATAAATCATAGAATCCCACTGTGCAGAAGGAGGCCATTCAGCCCATCAAGTCTGCACTGACCACAATCCCATTCAGACCCTATCCCCATAACCCCATGCATTTACCCTAGCTAGTGCCCTAGGACACTAAGGGGCAATTTAACATGGCCAATGCACCTAACCCACGCATCTTTGGACTGTTGGAGGAAACCATGGCACTCGGAGGAAACCCATGCAAACACAGGGAGAATGTGCAAATTCCACACAGAAGGTGACCCAAGCTGGGGATCAAGCTCGATTCCCTGGCGCTGTGGGGTGGCAGTGCTAACCAGTGCACTGCCCCTAGTTGTTTCCCACAACTATTTTTCCATTCACTTTGTATTTGCAACTGGGAATGGGAAGAACATGGCAGTAACAATGAACAAAGATCTGAACAGCACAGGAATGGGCCCTTCGGCCTACCAAGCCTGCGCCGACGCAGGACGCCTTTTCTTAAAGGCTTTAATTTGGCAAGTAGAGCCTGCCAGCACATCTACTGGCAGGGAGACAGCATTGAAAAGAGGTTTTGGAATGAACTAAACCAACTCTAGACTTCGCTTACTCCAAATAATCTAAATTCATGATGTTTATAGTCAGAGCAGGAGCTGGATATTCTTTCTCAATAATGCTGCTCCCATTTGGTGCTATGAACAAGTTATCGATTCCTGGATTGTGTTTAACTTATTTGTGTTTAGCTCTCTTCAGTGTAGCTGCATGCAGCCCAGAATAATTTGGTTTAATTTAGCTGTATGCAGCTGTGTGCATGCTTTAGTTCTGATTCACCATCTAATTTAGTATTATCATAAATTCCAAGATCAAACTCTCAAATCTTGAGGCACCAGCTCTGATACTATTCACTCAAACTGCAGGCATTCTCAGGTTGGTAAAGGGTTATTGTACATTGTGTTTTTTTTTATCTGCATGAATCCAGAATGTGCTGTATTGAAAAAGAGGAAATGATTTTCATTGATACAGATTGGGCTCTGTTGCCAATATACAGGAGAGGCTAAATTGGATAGTCCTCAAATATGGGCATGGCAATCACAATGTGCATCCTGCACTTGGTGAGATGCCAGACACAAGTGCATGGCAGCCAGGACAACAGGCCAGGACAGCAATATTAATATTGATTTGATTGAATTGGATTAAAAACAAAACAAAATTATTTCAACTCAATCAAATCAAGTCCAATTCAGAGTCTCAACAAGTTGAGATGTTCCCAATCCAAGCTGACAAGACAGGGCTCTCACCTCCTGTCCTGGGCTTGATCTACATGATCCAAGCTGATTGGAGTAGGCATAGCTCCTCCTCCAAGGCTTGATCTCATTTGCATCTTAGCCAAAAGGCCGAGATGCCGCTTTTAAAAATTGCTTCAAACGAAGCTAAAATGTAACCTAATGACTTCAACCAATCGTAGCATGTTGTTACTACACTTGATCTTAGCTAAAAGGCCAAGAAGCGATAAGTAACACAATGTTATGGAAATATATCACTCTATCTACGTAGACAACTTAAAGACTTTGCACCTTTTGTAACCAACCATTTTGAAATGTCTGTAATGTTTCTTTGACTGAATTGTAGCATCTCAGAGTGCAACATGATCAATGTAGGGAATAGGAATATTGTTGCACTTTGTGTAGTTTTGTAATGGTTGCAATGTTCTTTCAGATATTTTACAAATAAAGCATATTTTTACGAAAAGAGAACTATATTTATGACAGTGTTTGAAAGGCGGGGATGTACAAAGAGAGGGAGAAAATGCTCAACATTGCTCTAATTGTGATGGCCACCTCTGAGTGTAGCTGCATCAAGCTGTGCCAAGGCTCTTGGTACACAAACACCAAGTGTCACTATATGCTGAGGTCCACTTGACCAAGGGGAATAGCCATTCTATCTGGACCCCTCACAATTTATACACTTCAGTTAGACTTCCTCTCAACCTTCTTTGTCAGGGGTCGCAAGAGGGGCAATTGGGGTATCAGGGGATGAGCCGTAGAGGGAGAAAGGTCTGGAGATAAATTGATTCCAAATCAGGGCAGAGAAGATTTCATTCTAAACTCCACTACCAGCCCCACTCCACTCGCCCTAAAATTCAGGCCAACAAGTTTCCTATCATACAGTAGATTTCCTCACAGAATTCTGGCTGTATACTAACTGGTCTTTTATACAAATGTTGCACTGTATGCCTCAGCAATTAAAGGCAATGATCCCATATGCCTTCTTGACTATTTTTCTACACGTCCAGGATCTGTGGACATGCACTCCAAGGTTCCTCTGTTCCTCTACCCCTCTTAATATCCTTCTATTTATTGTGTTTTTCATTGCCTTGTCAGACTTCCCCAAATGTATCACTTCATACTTCTCTGGATTGTCACTGTTCTGCCTACGCTGATTAGCTCACTTTAAGAGGCACTATGTGGTTTCTTATTGTGCGGACTAGCTTTGAGCATCACTAGCCCCACACAAAATGGTCCCCCTGCTGAGGCCTGCAGCCAATCAACAGTGCAATCAGCACTGGTGGCATCCAGCGATCCTGCAAATTGGCTGGGAGCCTGATGTTGGCCGTGTGCCTGCATCAGGAGTGATGGGTGCTGCTCAATTGCCGTCATGAATATTGCAGCGGCCGTTTTAAGTGGTTGATGAATTTTGTAACCAGTGGCCTCCGGTTACTAGTAGCAACGTTGCAAATACCAACGTGTGACGATTTTCTCTGGTTTCTAATGAAGTTCTGAATGTTTACAGTGTGGTTCAAGATGACCACCGGAGGAAAATTTCAATAGCTTGTTTACTGCTGCACACAGCATGTGAAGAAGAACACATTTGCATTTATATGGGACCTTATCATATGGCCAAGTCTTTTCACCAGCAATTCATTCCTTTTAGGGGTAGTCACAGATGTTCTTTTTCAAACAAGAAGGATCTACAGCCAATAGTGGAATCACTGATTAGCATATTTGTCTTTTTTGTGCAATGTTCAGAAAATCTTAAAGTTCTTTCATAATGTAAAGACATCCCACCTTTGGAATAATTTTACAAATATGTCCTCCGTGAACAGTACTTGCTCACTGGGATGCAACTAAATATCAAATATTCATTTCTGTTTGAGTGAAACTTCATACCAAAGCCTGAAGATATAAATATTTTCCTGTAAATTCTTTTTTCTCTGAAATGCCTGAGTCTACAACTCACTACGCAGTTATCTCCAGAGTCTTCCAAAGGACAGCATGGTGGCGCAATGGTTAGCACAGCTGCCTCACAGCTCCAGGGACATGAGTTTGATTCTGGACTTGGGTGACTGTGTGGAGTTTGCACGTTCTCCCCTCATCTGTGTGGGTTTGCTCAGTTTCCTCCCATAGTCCAAAGATTCGGGGGATTGGTCATGGTAAATTGTCCCTTGGCATCCCCCAATGTGTAGGTTAGGAGGATTAATGGGGTAAATATGTGGAGTTACTGCAAATGAATATTTGATATTTAGTTGCATCCCAGTGAGTAAGTTGTTCTGCTGGAGAGTCGATGCAGACTCGATGGGCTGAATGGCCTCCTTCTGTACTGCAGGGATTCTATAATGCAGCTTTGTGTTCCATCTTCTTCTTTATCCATATGGTCCCACTTAATATATTATACAACCATATGAGGACAGCCTTACATATACACTGATGACACATGGCTGCCATTCTATTCCAGATGTCTCAACTTTGCCATTGCCTCTGCGTTGTCATTCTAATCCATTCCACCCTACAGATCTCAGTACTTGGATTACAATACTGAGCCTCCATCAATGAAGTTCAGTTTATTCCCTAATTCTTATATATTCTGCATGCTAGCCACAATGAGTGGCAAGAAGAGGGTTGTATTACACTCAGTATGCAATATAGGTCAGTACAATTCATAGGTCATGCCCTGCTCCAAACCAGGAACTACACCTGATACCCTCCCATCCCATCATCAACTCAGACCACATTACACTTTGAAAGAATGAATGCTTCACCCATTTGGTGAATGTTTTCACATGCCAATTTTAAATATATATATGGTTTTATTAGACTGTAAACATTTAACTTAGAAGGTTAAACATTTCACAGCAAGAAGAAAGGATTCAATTATTTTGAAGAAAATCAAGCTCACTGCAAACCCTCAGCAAGTCATTAAGAAAACTGGAACCAAAAGAGAAAATACTGGAAAATCTCAGCAGGTCTGGCAGCACCTGTGAGGAGAGAAAAGAGCTGACATTTTGAGCCCAGGTGGCCCTTTGTCAAAGCTAAAAGGCTTTGAAAGTGGGAGATATTTATACTGCAGGCTGAGAGAATGAACGATGAGTCATAGCCTCAAAAACAAGGGGAAAGGCTGCTAATGGCAGCCCATAGAGAGAATAGAAGGTGTGAACGGCCAAACAGCAGATAAACTGAAATCAGAGGATAAGCTGTGACAGATGAAGATGAGGGGGAGGGGTTACACTGAGAAAAGTGGGGGAGAGGGGAAGCAAACGGGTAGAAAAAATATGGAAATGGGGGATAAAATAGGGGGAAAGAGTGGGGGGGGAAGAAAAATAAAGAAAGACAATAAAGAAATAAAAGCTAAAGAACAGTTAAAAATGAAATGAAATGAAAACAAAAGGGTCGAGGCGGGGTAGAGCTAATCATCTGAAGTTAAAAGAGAAAATGCTAGAAAATCACAGCAGGTTTGGCACCATCTGTAAGGAGTGAAAAGAGCTAACGTTTCGAGTCCGGGTGACCCTTGGTAAAGGGTATTGATGACCCTTTGTCTCAGCTTTGACAAAGAGTCATCCGGACTCGAAACGTCATCTCTTTTCTCTCCTTACAGATGCTGCCAGATCTGCCGCGATTTTCCAGCGTTATCTCTTCTGGTTTTAGATTTCAGAATCCGCAGTAATTTGCTTTTAATAATGTGAAGTTGTTGAATTCAATGCTGAGACCAGAAGAAAACTGGAGCTGGTTTCAGAATAGCCAAGACTGGATTCACTGTGGTAAATGAGGTAAATAGTATTTAAAGTATAATTGAGCTTGTGGCCAGTGGCTGATTACCATTTCATAAAATGAAAATTTTAATTTGAGGTTGCAGGTGCTCGAAGAACATATTATTCGTCCCTGAACTGAGTTTCTGATTTAATTTTTTCACTCTGTACTGCAAAGCCATTCAGTCATGTTGTGGATAAACTGGCCCTTTATTAAAAAAAATCATTGGATAGAATTGGCCAGCTTTGTGGTCTTTTCAGAATCATTTTAATGTTCATTGTTAGTCAAGCCTTGCCTTCATTTGACAGGAAACAAAGTTGATGGATGTTTTTGTGAATGTAAAAGAGTTTCCAGTGCTGGTCCACAGGACTCAGGGTTGGCTCCCTTGTTGTTTATTGTATATGTTAATGACTTGGACTTAAATATGAGAGGCACAACTGGAAAGTTTGCAGATGGCACAAAAATCATCCATGTAGTTGATAGCGAAGAGGATAGCTGTTGGCTTCAGAATGGTATCAATGGTTAAGTGGGCAAAAAAGGTGCAAATGGAATTCAATCCAGAAAGTGTGAGTTAATGCATTTAGAGAGGGTAAACAAAGCAAGTGAATACTCAAAATGAGAGGATATTTTGATTTGATTTTGACTTTTTATAGTCAATATCTTTTCCCAAAGGTACAGGAGTCTAAAACTAAACAGCATATGTTTAAGATGAGAGGGGAGAGATACGAAAGTGTCCTGATGGGAAATTTTTTCACAGAGGATGAAGAGTGTCTGGAACAAGCTGCCAGAGATAGTAGTAGAGGTGGGTACAATTTTATCTTTTTAAAATCATTTAGATAGTTACATGGGTATGATGGGTATAGAGGGATATGAGCCAAATGCAGGAAATTGGGATTACCTTAGGGGTTTTAAAAAAAAGAGTGGCATGGACAAGTTGGGTCAAAGGACCTGTTTCCATGCTGTAAACCTCTATGCCTCATTATTGTCAAATGTATTGGTATACACTGAAAAGTATTGTTTCATGCATACTATACAGACAAAGCATATCACCATAGAGAAGGAAAAGAGACAGTGCAGAATGTAGTGTTACAGTAATAGCTGGTGTATAGAGAAAGATCAACATAGTGCGAGGAAGGTCCATTCAAAAGTCTGATGGCAGCAGGGAAGAATCTGTTCTTGAGTCGGTAAGGATGTGAACTCAGACTTTTTTATATCTTTTTCCCAACGGAAGAAGGTGGCAGAGAGTATGTCTGGAGTGCATGGGGTCCTTAATTACGCTGGCTACTTTTCTGAGGTGGTGGGAAGTATAGACAGAATCAATGGATAGGAGGCTCGCTTGGGCTACGTTCACAACCTTTTGTAGCTCTTTGTGGTCTTGAACAGAGCAGAAGCCATACCATACTGAGAGGGAAATGAGAGAGCTTGAAGTACATGTTGACAGGGTCCTGATGGTGGCAAGACTGGTGGATAAGGTGGTAACGAAAGCATATGGAATGCTTTCCATTATTTAAATAGGTATAAAATAGATAAGCAGGGTGAAATGCTGGAAGTGTATAAAACTCTGGTTAGGCCATTGTTGGAATTTTCAGTACAGTTCTAGTCGCCACATTACAGGAAGGACAAATTGCCCTAGACAGAGAGCAGAAAAGGTTTATAAGAATGCTGCCAGGGCTTGAAAATGGCAGCTATGAAGAACGATTGGATAAGCTGAGGTTGTTTCCTTTAAAACAGAGGGGGCTGAGGGATGGTCTGATTGAGGTGTACAAGATTATAGGGGGCCTGGGTAGACAGGGATATCCTGTTTCCCCCAAAGCAGAGGTCAATAACCAGGGGGAACAGAGTTAAGGGACTGGAAATAGGATTAGAGGGGACATGAGGAAAATCTTCTTCACCCAGAGGGTGGTAAATGTTGGGAATTCACTGCCTGGCTTGATGGTGGAGGCTAAAACTCTCAACCCATTTCAAAGGTACCTGAATCAGCACTTAAATTGCTGTTACCTGCACGGCTGCGAACACAGTGCTGGTAGGTGACATTAGAATGGGCAGCTAGTTTTTCAACCATTTTCTTTTTTAGCCTCGCAGTAATGAGGGGCTGAATGGCCTCTTGTGTGCCATAACTTGTCTATGGTTGTAGATTAAAGCATATCCAAGCTATGTTTGATTTTCAACTCAGTATCTCAACTCAATACACCATGTATTCACGTGAACATCTACAAAACATTAATTTCTGGACCAAATTACGCACCTCAGTTTTGCTAGACATTGACATATTAGATAGTTCATAAGTCTCTAATTGGAGAATGGAAAAACTGAAAGTAAACCAATGCTTGAACAAAAGGATTTCTATCTACATTGATACAGGAGCATCATTTCCCTTCCAACCAATAATATTTTCTTTTCTCTCCTGCCAATTTTCTCCCTTTCCTCTCCTCTGACACAATTGACTGAGTCATGCTTCTACAAACAGCCAGTTAGCCCCTGGCCTTTGCGTTTTGTCTGTTTTGGCAGTGAAACTGCAAGGCTTTCTGGGAATGGCAGCTAAGCACAATCCCATCCTGATGAAACATAAAGGGCCCAATTTTACTGTCAAGTTGTACCCATTTTCGGGCACAAAATTTGATAAAGTTGGGCGTGAGGTGAGTAGCGTGATCCACTCCCACCTCTGCACCGCTCCCCCCTTTACCAAGGTCTGAAATTGACTTAATGGGCTGCACACCCAACTTTACCATCCCTTCCCCCTTTCCCACAGCATTTGCCAATCTGGAATCACCAAGCACCATTATGACGATGCCCTGGTGCAAACTAGTCTGACTCCTATCTGAGCTCCGCATGCATGCTGGCACCTGGGCCCACCTCTAAGTAGTGGGTAAGGGATCTGAAACTCCCATACAGGGCCTGGGGGCTGGGGGGAGCAGAGGGTTGGGGGGTGGAGGTGGGATGGGAGATGGGAGGGAATTGCTTGTGGGGTCTGGGGAACCAATGGCTTCCTTTTCTTAGTGACACAGCATTGAGGGGCCTCCCCAGCTGACATCAACATGAAGCAACTCTCTGACAATCATCAATGGAAGAGGATTCCTATCGAAACCAATCTGAGGTATATTAGTTGCAGGTGGGTGGTGAAAAAACATTTAATTGCAATAAAGGTATTTAACTAATATATTCTAACATAAAAACTTGTGAACAGAAAATGTTAAGGTGTTTAGATGTCTTTCTAACTAGTGTAGCCCTTCACCTATGCCGTCTCAGTGCAACTATAACCTCCTAACTTTATGTGGCCTACAACAATGTCTCAGTGACTCTCCGGAGTGTACATCGGAGGTGGAGGGGGCCAGCTGCCACCCTCACCCAGTTGCCTATGATGCACATGGCGGGCATCCTCTGGAGGCCCTGTTCCTTGAGGGCCCTGGCTGGCTTTCAGGTGCCTGGGATGTTTCCACGATACCCTCTTCATCCCACTGCCTCTGAGATGCCCCAGTGTCAGGAAGGGGGGAGTCAGCCGCAGTTTCCTGGCTGGAAGGCCCTGGCATGGGCTCAAGCCCTTCCTCCTCCCTTACGGTTCTTGTGGGCCCCTGGGTCACTCCATGGGATGACACTGCTTCTGCAGTGAGCTCCAGTGTCACTTGGCCCTGCCAGTCCTGGAGGACCACCTGCATCCTACCCATGGTGTTTGAGCCCTCTCCGATGGCCACCTGATTCGGGGGCCACCAGCAATGGCCACAGCAAGTGCCCTCTAAGACTGGCCCACACTCTGCAGCCCCTCAGCCATGACCCTCTGCAACTGGGCCACACTCTCAAGGGCTGTTACCATAGCCCATTGTGTCTCAGTGTTGTCCCACTGGTTCTCCTGCAAGTTCCCGAGCCTCTCAGCCATGGGCTCCAGAATCTCGCGAAGTCTGTTCAGTCCCTCAGCTGTGATCCGCTGTGACTCAGCCATCGCTTAGACCCTGCCACTCGTGGTGAGGATCCCCTGCCTCAGGCTTTCCACTCCAGACACCACCTTTGCAGTGTTGGCCTGGGAAGCACGCAAGACAGGCAATAGCTGGTCCACCTTAAAGCTTTGGGACTCCTCCTGACAGCCTCGCAGTCAGTCCAGTGTTGCTGTCAGTCTCTCCTACATTCCCTGGCTCTGTCACTGCATCTCCAGCAGCTGAGGGAGAAGTGACCTCAGAGGCCTGGCATGTAGCCTGGGCCAGCTGAGTCCACGCCTCCGGCAGGCCCCCGCATGCCTGAAGCCTCGGACGTTCCCTCATCCACCCGATGTACATCAGCAGCTGTGCCACGGTCACCAGAGAGTGACCCAGAAGCCTCACCACTAATTGGACCCACCAACGTGTCAGTATCTGGGATGGTGAGTTTTGAGGTGGCAGCTGACGCCAAAACAGTGCCAGCCTTGCCAGGTCTCTTCACCCATATCCTCCGAGGACTTGTCCGAACTGTCCTGAACAGGATGGGTGGGAGCTGCAGCAGGGGCCAGTAGTCCCAAGGGCCCCAGGGTATTCAGTTCTGTCCCTGCAACACAGGACACAAGGTTAAGTACAAGCGAGGGAGAGGAATCTGGGATGCAAAACACCTGATTCACATTTCTCCACTGAACATAGAACAAAACACAAATAAAACTACATCACAGGAGCAGACCCTTTGGCCCTCCAAGCCTGCAGCGAACAGGCTGCCCATCTGGTTTGTAACCCCCTACCCTTCCCGGGACCATACTCCCATCCCATTCACGTAAAGATGCCCCTTAAAGGTCACTATGGTATCTGCCTCCATGACCTCCCCCAGCAGCGAGCTCCAGGCACCCACTACCCTCTCTGTGCAAATAAACATGCCTCGTGTGTCTCCTATTAACCCTTCCCTTCACACCCAAAACTCATGCCCCAAGAAGTTGCCTCAAAGTGAGTGGAGGAATGACAGGTGCTGATGTCTTGATGGCAGCCCGACCATGTTATTGCTGACAACCCGCACCTCCCCTTCTCTTGAGACCTCCAGCACCCGCTCATCAAAGGGGTGAGGATCCAGAGGTCTGGCTCATTGCCCCCTGTCTTCGCCCTCATGGGTGTTATGGTCGGTCATCTTCTGTGGAGACAGAAGGTCCATGAAAAAGTCTGTGGTGTGACTCCTGCAGAATATCATGTGGTGGCCCATGGAGGGCAAGCACCGTGGGGCACTTTGGGGGGGGTGGGGGGGTGCAGTGACAGGGAGGGTAGGCAGGAGGTGCTTGTGGGTTAGGAGCTGGAAGTACGCAAAGTGCTAGGGATGGGAGGATCTGGGGGAGATATGGGGGAAGATGCAAGTTGGGATTCAGCACTCACCCTCGCTGCCCGAATGAGGTCATTGACCTTTTTCCGGCACTGCTTCCCCGTTTGGGAGGCCCAGTGCCCTGGCATTGACCAAGGCGGCAACTGCCTCCCAGACCACATTGCCATTAGAACCCCAAGGTCAGCGTCCTCCTGGAACAAGAGGGTGTCCCGCCTCACCTCTGCTACATCTAGTATCCTGCCCAGATTGCCCTCAGGAAAATGGGGAGCTGATTGTGCGCACATTGTCCTGCACCGCCTGCCTGTCCATTCTTGAGTTTTTAATGGAGCTGCTCCTTGTTAGGGCAGATCTGCGACAGGCCGTTTGACAGAACATTCCAGCAAGTTATATGCAATTTACTTGATGCATTGAGGAGAAGGCAAGTGAATACTTGCAGGTGTGCTGATGGGGGTAAGGGTGTGGTGGGTGGATCAGTGCCCTCAATGATGGGGAACAGGGGAGAGAAAGGGTGTCACACAGCCATTGGAGTCCAGAGGAGATGGGGTCCTTGTGTGGGAGGGTCCGGGGTAGGCGTGAGGGGGGATCACTCTGCCTAATACCTGTAGGGTTAAGGGGGGAGAGGGAGGGGTGAATCTCCCTGCCTGAGATCAGTAGGGTGAAGGGCCCATGATTGGTCTGGGTGGCAGTGGGTGAGGGATAAGTAATGTTAGGAGTGTGGGGCAATGTCTGTGGGGGCTAGGGGGAGGCATTATCCAGCCTGGGAGGGATGTGGCAGAGGAGGAGCATTCTATCATTTTTTCTCTGCGTATGCGCAGTTGGAGGCACCAATCAGATCTGTAGGATTTCAGGCACGTTAAGTCCCGACCACAGGCTTGTACAGCATGATTCGGAATCGCTGATATTTTTGCAGGCAGAGTGTATATGGGGGCTCCTCAGAATGGGCCTAAAAATCGGATCTGAAACACTCCCAGTTTCAAGTCTGGCCAGCATTCAGAATCAAAATGGTAAAATAGAGCCCAAAGTATCAGCGAGAATCATTCAAGAACAGCGACAGATTGCTCAGCTCAAGCTTGCATCATTCTCAACATGAGATTCTTAAAAGTTAGGGGCATCACGCTGGCACAATGGTTAGCACTGCTGCCTCACAGTGCCAGGGGCCTGGGTTCAATTCCGGCCTCAGGTGACTGTCCTTGTGGGAAGTTGGCACATTCTCCCCGTGATGGGTGGGTTTCCTCCAGGTGCTGCAGTTTCCTCCTACAATCCAAAGGTGTGTGGGTTAGATGGATTGGCCATTCTAAATTCTCCCTTAACAGATTAAATACATGGTGTTATGGGATATGGTGGGATTGTTGTCAGCACAGGCTCGATGGGTCAAATGGCCTCCTTCTTCACTATAGGGGTTCTATGATTTTATGAAATCCCTTAAGCTTACACTGACACTCTCAGCAAAATAATGTTTTTTTGGGAAAATCCTTTAATTCAAACAGAGCATTGCACAAAGCATTGAGCTTATCATTCATAAATATCATGTCGGGACAACCTTGTGGAATCTCTCGAAGTAAAACCTTATTACTTATTTATGCTGGGTTTCTGAATGACATTAGATCTGTAAAATAAAAGGTAGGAAACTGCACATGGCAATAAAACCTTGAAGGGTTGCAGCAAAATCTAACGTGAGGTTGTGATTTATAGGTAAGAGGCTATAAAGGGGGAGAAAAATTATTTCAAATTAGCCACAATCTGCATGCAGTAATATTAGTCATTGGTAAAGCTTGAGAAAATGTGAAGTAAACATAGCAGTCTGTGCACTTTATTGCAAATGCCCCGCATACTAAAGCAAAAAGCATTGACCATCTCCAACAAGAGAGATTCTAACCACCTTCCTTTGACATTCAAAGGTGTTACAATCCCTGAATCCCCCACTATCTAAATCCTGGGGTGTTACCATTGACAGAAACTGAATCGGACTAGCCGTATAAATGCTGCCAGGATGATCTTGAGCCCACGTTTGCCATCCATGTGAATGTTGGTGGGGCCTCAAGATTCAGAGGTTACAGTTCTCGTCAGCGAGAATGCAACTTTTGTTCTTCCCCGTGCCTCACCAGAAACAACATAATGGCCAGAACTCTACCACCTCACCTGCCATAGAAGCGGCACGGACAAGGGTCTGGCAATGAAAATCCCTGTTGACCTTGGGCAGGAATTTCCGGTCTCGCCCAAGTGAGGCCATAAAATCCCGCCCAGTGGGTGTGAATCTGATTTACATATATTTGCATATATTTTAATATCATTAAACACCCTTCCTGCCGCATCTTGATCCCTCACTATACCTTCAAATGTCACATTGGCGCGGATTACAACAGGTTCACACAGATGTGGGGGTCTCCCCAGGGACATAAATGCACATACAGAACCCAAGGAATGAGGGGTGTGGTTTCCTGCATGCTATACAGACAAGGATTGTGCATGGGGGAGTGGGGGGAGGGATGAAGGGGTCAATGATCTTGGGAGCAGAGGGGTCAGCATAAACGCTGGCTCTAATTGAAGGTGGGAAGAGGGTCCCCTGAGGCTTCCGTATTGGGATGGGGGAAGGGTTATTGCAATTCCAGTTGGGGCACCCTTTAAAGATGGTGCTCAATCTCTGTGCAGCCAGGTTTTGCCAGCATGTTTAGGCCCTTCCCCCATATATGTAAGCATGAATCACACTCTTTTGTTTTTTTTTGTCACAGTGTTATAAGATCTGGAGAGAAAACCAATCGGTTTGTCACCAGAAACAACACTTTGTGGTAAGATTTTGCCCTGTGACTCCAAGAGCAGGTTAGAGGATGGAAATTTCGAGGGGAGTAAGTAACTCACCTCCTGACTCTCCAATAATTGTCCATCATCTACAATAAGAAGTCTCACAACACCAGGTTAAAGTCCAACAGGTTTATTTGGAATCACGAGCTTTCAGAATGCAGCTCCTTCATCAGGTGACTCACATGGGCATAGATATTGACTGGGAAAAGATATTGACTATCTACCTTATCTATGCCCCTTACTGAGGTCTATTTTATAGACCTCTGTAAGGTCACCCATCATCCTCCTACGCTCCAGAGGAAAAAGTCCCAATCTATCCTGCCTCTCCTTATAACTCAAGCCACCAAGTCCTGATAGCATCCTAGTAAATCTTTTCTGCACTGTCTCTAATAATATTCTTTCTGTAATAGGGTGATCAGAACTGCACACAGTATTCCAAGTGTGGCCTTACCAATGTCTTGTACAACTTCAATAAGGTGTCCCAATTCCTGTATTCAATGTTCTGACTGATGAAACCAAGCATGCCGAATGCCTCCTTCACCACTCTGTCCACCTCTGACTCCACTTTCAAGGAGCTATGAACTTAAACCCCTAGATCTCTTTGTTCTGTAGCTCTCCCCAACTTCCTACCAATAATTGAGTTGCCCTGGTTCAACCTACCAAAATGCATCACCTCGCATTTGTCTAAATTAAACTCCATCTGCCATTCATCAGCCCACTGGCCCAATTGATCAAGATCCCATTGCAATTGGAGATAATTTTCTTCACTATCCCTATGCCACCAATCTTGGTATCATCTGCAAACTTACTAACCATGCATCCTATATTCTCATCCAAATCATTAATATAAATGACAAATAACAGTAGACCCAGCACTGATCCCTGAGGCATACCGCTGGTCACAGGCCTCCAGTCTGAAAAACAACTCTCTACAACCACCCTCTGGCTTCTGTCAAGAAGCCAATTTTGTATCTATTTAGATACCTCATCCTGGATCCCGTGAGATTTAACCTTATGCAACAACCTACCATGCAGTACCTTGTCAAAGGCCTTGCTAAAGTCCAAGTAGACAACATCAGCTGCACTGCCCTCATCTACCTTCTTGGTTACGCCTTCAAAAAACTCAGTCACATTTGTGAGACATGATTTTCCACTCACAAAGCCATGCTGACTGTCCCTACTCAGTCCTTGTGTCTCTAAATGTCTGCAGATCCTGTCTCTCAAAGTACCTTCCAACAACTTACCCACCACAGATGTGAGGCTCACTGGCCTGTAGTCCCTCCTTTTTAAACAAAGGCACAATATTTGCCGCTCTCCAATCTTCAGGCACCTTACCCGTGACTATCCATGATTCAAATATCTCGGCTTGGGGACCCGCAATTTCCTCCCTAGCCTCTCACAATGTCCTACTTCATCAGGTCCTGGGGCTTTATTGGCTTTGATGCACTTTAAGACTTCCAGCACCTCCTTCTCTGTAATATGTACACTTCTCAGACATCACTATTTATTTAGCTCAACAAGGCTCTGTTGACAATGCCTTTCAAACCCATGACCTCTAGGACATAGAAGGACAATGGCAGCAGACACATGAAAACACCAAGACGTGTATGTTCCCTCCAAGCCAAACACCATCTTTTCTTGGAAATATGTCACCGTTTCAACCATTGCTATTTCATCCCCATTGTTGTAGACAGGGACACATTCTCCACTACACTTCCTGAAGTTGATGACTATGTCCTTCATTTTGTTGACATTGAGGGGGAGATTATTGTTCTCGCACGAGTTCACCAGTTTCCTGTATTCCACCTCAACATTGTTTGAGATCTGACCAACTACAATGTTGTCATCAGCAAACTTAAAAATCGAGCTGGAGTGGAATTTGGCCACACAGTCATTCATGTATAAGGAGTATAATAGAGGGCTGAGGACACAGCCTTGTGGAGCACTGGTGTTGAGGATGTTTGTGGAGGAGGTGTCGTTGCTTATCCTTACTGATTGCGGTCTGTGAGTTAGGAATTCTAGGATCCAGTTGCAGAGGGAGGAGCTAAGGCCCAGGCCATGGAGTTTGGAGATGAGTTTCATAGGAATAATGGTGTTGAAGGCTGAGCTGTATTCGATAAATAGGAGTACGACATAGGAGTATGTCCTTGTTATCTCGGTGTTCTAGGGTTGAGTGCGGGGCCAGGGAGGTAGCGTCTGCTGCGGACCTGTTGCAGCTGTAGGTGAACTGAAATGGATCCAGGCAATCTGAGAGGCCGGAATTGATTCATGCCATGACTAACCTTTTGAAACACTTCATAATGATAGATGTCAGAGCCACCGGACAATAGTCATTAAGACACTCTGGCTGGCTTTTCTTTGGTGCCGGGATGATGTTAGTCTTCTTGAAGCAGGTTGGGACCTCAGATGGGTGTAAAAAGAGGTTGAAGATGTCTGCGAATACCCCCTCCAGCTGGTCCACACAGGACCTGAGCGCTCATCCGGGTACCTCCATCCGGGCCAATCATTTTCCACAGGTTGACCTTCGAGAAGACTGCTCTGACATTGGCCCATAGGTTTATCTGAGGCTTCCAGTGTGGAGGGCGTTCTCTCACTGACCTCTTGCTCAAAATGGGCACAGAATGCAGTAAGCCCATTGGGGAGAGGTGTATCGGAGCTAGCGGTTTTATTTGCCTTCATGTTGTAGCCTGTTATGTCTTGCAAACCTTTCATAGTCAGCAGGAGTCTGTGTGGCTAGCCTGGGACAATAGTTTGGTCTGGTACTGTCTTTTGGCATCTTTGATGGATATCCTTAGATCGTATCTGGATTTCTTGTATAGGTCAGGGCCGTCTGACTTGAATGCCTCAGACATGTACTTCAGCAAGCAGTGGCTATCTCTGTTCATCCATGGTTTCCAGTTAGGAAACACACAGATTTGCTTTTTTGGCACACAGTCTTCTACACACTTATTAATGAAGCCAGTTACTGTAGTGATGTACTCGTTCAGACTGGTCGCAGAGTTTTTAAATACTGACCAATGTACTGACTGTAAGCATTCCATCAGAGACTATCCGATTCCTCAGACCAACATTGTACAACTTTCTTTAAAGGATTCTCCCGTTTCAGATTTTGCTTATTATCCAGGAGCAGGAGGACAGCCTTGTGGTCTGATTTGCCAAGCTGTGGGTGGGTGATAGAGCTATAAGCACGTTTGATATTTGTGTGGCCTAGGAAGTTTGGGCCTTTGGTGGAAGAGGAGATCTGTTGATGGCATCTTGGTAGGACGCTCTTGTTTTGGCCTGATTGACCTCCTGCTGGACCTCCAGGCCTGATCGAAGGCTCCAAATTTTATATAAATGAGCTCTGGAAGTCAGAGTTGTAAAGCTGGACCTTCTGTCTGTTGGGCCCTCCCTTGTTAACTGTCTGGTTTTCAATAATATTTCTATCAGTTTCCTGTAATTGTATGTCCTTCCTTCCCCTGTAACAATATCTCCTGAGGTTCAGTGCCCTGGTTCAACCTGGCATCAATCCTCCCCATCTTGCACCTGTCCAACTCCCAAGGTCTCTTTGGTGACTAAGTTAAAAGAACTGGCCACAGGTTTAAATGATGCACTCTACAATTTGTGCAGGATTTCCTTTGGCTTATTCTATACTGCCACACAATCCAGGCTTTTTGTTTTGCTGATCACTGTTCTACGTCTCGAGCACAAGTTGCGGCGGTGGAGGGGGGTTCCCCGATCTTGACTGTTTCCAGTAAGATTTCTGGACTGAGATAAACGGAACATTTTTCATTTGAAGTGTACGTGCACTCCACACGAAACAACTGGAACTTGCTGATTTCCTTCTTGGTGAAATGCAAGAATGTTAATCACACGTTTCCACACATCAGACACCAAGCTGACCAAAACAGAATTGTAGAAGGGAGGTATTGATTACCGAGGCTGGAAAGTTGGAGCCACTTTCTTTGTTCAGCACTTGATCAACCGAGTAAAACAGTAATCAAAGCATTTTGGCGAGTGCTTGCTGCACTATGGTTGTGTCGTTACCATGGTTGCAATGTTATTTTAATGACATTTTAATCCAGTGATGTCACTGTCTGTAGCTTTAAGCAAAAGGTTCCTAAAGCCATGAAGTTTGTAGTTTTTAAAATAAGTTTTCATTTGGCAGAGCGACTGAAGCATTTTGGGGCAATTCTGTGACGTTTGAAAGTGATTCTGTGGCTCAAAGTTTGAAAGGCCAATTCGTGTGAGCGGCAGCCATTGAAGGTAAAGTCATATCCTCATACAATGGAGGCAACTTTCCACAAGCACCTCTTTCAGCAGAACCAAGAAAGCAGCCAAAACATTTGTGCAATGTAAACGTGCATTTCATCCTTGGTTACGGGAATGTTGTTTGGATCATGTAAACATGCAAAACCGCCACATAAAGTAACTGTCTTCTAACAACAACCATCTGTTTTTAAACCAACATAATGACAAGATGGAGTAAATAATATCCTGCATATTTGAGAATGAAAACTGAATTCTCTGCATTAATTATTAGTACCAGTAGACACCATAATTATTTAGTGCATGGAGGCTCTTACATATGTACCATTCCTAATTAAACTAACTTCAGAATGCAATTAGGGAACATGAGTTCGCCATCCTGTTTTGAAACTGGTTGGGTGGTGTAGATTTCCTTTTTCAGCCATTCAATGTTAATTTTTTTGAATACTCTCTCCTGCTCTCCACATCCTCTTGTTTCAAATATGAGGGCAAATTCAGCAACCCTGCTTCCCCAGCATGGAGCTTTACTCAGATGATTGTTCACATTGGAGACATGGCATCACAATGTATTTGATTCATTTATTATTGTCACGTGTATTAGCGTGCAGTGAAAAGTATTGCATCTTGCACACTATACAGACAAAGCATACTGTTCATAGAGTACATAGGGGAGAAGGAAAGGAGAGGGTGCAGAGTGTAGTGCTCCAGTCGTAGCTAGGGCGTAGAGAAAGATCAACTTATATAAGCTATGTCCATTCAAAACTCTGACGGCAGCAAGGAAGTCTGAGTCGGTTGGTACGAGGTCTCAGACTTTTGTTGTATCATTTTCCCAATGGAAGAAGGTGAAAGAGAGTATGTTTGGGATGGGTGGGGTCCTTGATTATAGAACAAAGAACAAAGAACAATACAGCATGGGAAACATGCCCTTCGAACCAACAAGCCCATGCTGCCATTTTAACATTGTGAGTGCCTTCCTCTACATAAGAACATAAGAACATAAGAAATAGGAGCAGGAGTAGGCCATCTAGCCCTTCGAGCCTGCCCCGCCATTCAATAAGATCATGGCTGATCTGTCGTGGCTCAGTTCCACATTCCCGCCCTCTCCCCATAACCCTTAATCCCCTCTCTTATCCTACCTATGACCTTTGTCTACGCCTGTTGGGGAAGATTGAGGGAAGACTAATTTACGGACAATTTGTTACACCAATCAGCCTAAGAGCACGTTTTTGGAGTGTGGGAGGAAACCGGAGCACCCGGAGAAAACCCACGCAATCACGGGGAGAATGTGCAAACCCCTGCAGACAGCTGCCCAAATCCATGTATCTGCACAGCAAACAGTGATAGTCACTGAGCTGTCATGTTGCCCGTCAGATGGTCCAGTTTAAGCACACACTAACGACGTGAAGCACTAGGCAACTCTTGAAGCAACATCCAAGAGCAGCCCTCGCATGACCCATCGCGTGTATGCCCCTTGTTGTTATGCTAGCTGCTTTTCCGAGACAGTGAGAAGTGTAGACAGAGTCAATTGTTGGGAGGCTAGTTTGTGCGATGGACTGGGCTACGTTCACAACCCTTCCGAGCATCAATCTCTGTCTTAAGTATAAGTCCCAGGGGAGAGAGACTTGGCCAGGCAGTGCTCTGGCAATGCCCCTGGCGTAGGTTGACATGTTCAGGTTAGCACCATGTCACCCTTCAGTGCCAACTTGGCAGCACCACCTTGGCAGTGCCAACCTGTGCCAGAGGGTAGTGTCTGGGGTGAACTCTATTGGGAGCCTGATAGTGGATTTGGAGTACGGGGAACTGATTTATTTGTGGTAGTGGGGGGAGCAGATGTGGGAGCTGGGGATGCCAGCAATGGCTGTTTCTGTGTCTGAAGATCTACAGAGAAACAAGTTGGCTTTCAGTCAGACCCTGATACGTTGCCCTTTTTTGGTAAGATTCTGCCCATTACTTCGATTAACACTCAATCTAAACTCCAAGAGGATGGGCGGGATCTTGAGCCCACACACTCTGTGGCAGGATCGCTGGCAGGGGCACAAAATCCAGAGGAAATTGCCAACCAGGCCCAGGGGTAGGCCCAAGGCTGACTGTCACAGTGGGGAAGGGGGGGGCTCATCTATTTGTGATTGGGGGGAGTGCAGCAAAGAGGGGTTGTGATTGCCGATGATGGGGGGTGGGTTGGAATGTGAATAAGGGCAATGATTGTTATAATGGGGTTGGGGTGAGGGTGTGGTGGGATGCCAGTGATGATCATTGGGGGTGAGGGGGGGGTGATGGGAATGCCAGCAATGACCATGGGCTGGAGGGGGTGCAGAAAGCCTTACCTAACGAGGTGGCTTTTAATGATGGCATCCCGATCTCTGTGCATCCGGTCTTGCCAGACCTAAGAAGCCCGTCCCACGACAGTGATGGTGTAAACTGCACCCACTTCTTTTTCCAGGCAGTGAGGCTTAGAATCTGGAGAGAAAACCGGTCAGTGGTGCTGGAAAACGTCACGCCAGTCTTCTCACCAGAATGGACGCTTCGCTGGATTCTGGCAAGATCACCCCCCGATTTTGAGAAACAACCGCAGCTCTTTTTGTGCAAAGGCCGCAATTTCAAACTTGTCTCGACTTAATTTCGAGTTCAAGTAAAATTTTAGTATGTAGGTCACATCAAACGGGGATGTGGTTTCATGGATTTACAAATAAAACCATTCAGCGTTATCCCACCTGCCTCTGCCAAGTGTTTGTAGAAATTGTAACTGAGTAGAGTTTTCATGGATGTCGAATGTTTCAGGTAGAGCTCCTCTCCTGCTGACAGTTCAATCAAAAAAGACTGGCAGCAGAAGGAGGTAGAAAACAAATAAAAAATAAAATCCTGTTTTTTCCAATTATAGCAAAATGTATGTACTTTGGAAGCACTGTTTCTTTTTTTTATGATGATCTATGGTGAGGAAATTATTGGAGGCTATTTATTTACTAGTCACAAGTAGGCTTACATTAACACTGTAATGAAGTCACTGTGAAAATCCCCTAGTCGCCACACTCCAGCGCCTGTTGGGGTACACTAAGGGGGAATTTAGCATGGTCAGTGCACCTAATAAAGGACAGAGTAACTGAACACCTCAAAATGTTCATCATCATCCCATTCACCAACATCCTTGTACAAAAGAAAAGCCATTCAGCGTGCATAATTACTAGCGCCCAGTGGTTCTGACATCCAACACAACTGTCACATATACTCTTATGTATACTAACTGGGAAGTACCCAGGACAAAGCAGCTAGTGTTATGAGCACTTCATCTACCACCCCAAAACATTGACACCCTCCACCACTGATGCACAATGGCAGCATTGTGTACTGTCTACAAGATGCACTGCAACAACTCACCAAGGCTCCTCAGACAGCACCTTGGTAATCCCCAGAAAGGGCAATGGCAGCACCTGCCTGGGAACACCAACACACGCAAGTTCTCTCCAAGCCACACACACCACTCTAACTTGGAAATATATCATCATTCCTTCACTGCTGCTGAGTCAAATTTCTGGACCTCCCTCCCGAATAGCACTGGGTCACTGACACGACACGGACTGCAGCAGTTCAAAACAACAGCTTGCTCCCCCCCCCACCCACCCCTTTCAAGGATGATTAAGAATGGACTGGCCATCAACACTGACATCCTGTGAACAAATTTTACAAAATGCCAGGAAGCTTTCAAGGTCTGGTGGCAATGGCACTGACCTCTGTATAGCAGAATTGCAAATGGGCAGCATAGTTAGCACTGCTGCCTCATAGTGCCAGGGACCCAGGTTCAATTCCTGGCTTGGGTCACAATCTGTGCAGAGTCTACACATTCTCTCCATGTCTGCGTGGATTTCTCCAGGTGCTCCAGTTTCCTCCCACAGTCTGGAAGACATGCTGTTTAGGTGCATTGGCCATGCGAAATTCTCCCTCAGTGTACCTGAACAGGCACTGGAGTGTGGCAACTAGGGGATTTTCACAGTATCTTCATTGCCGTGTTAATGTAAACCTGCTTGTGACACTAATAAATAAACTTTAAACTTTGCAGAGGAGGAGACTGTTATACTCACAGAGGAGAAAGGCAGTATTGAGGAGTAGAGGAAGAAGCTGGAGTTTCAAGGAATTAGAATAAGGATGTCTCTAAGTAGGTATTGATTACTGGGCATACAATGAGCATGCATGTTACTGTCATGGGAAAAGGGATAGTGTATTACCATATGACAAATCATCATGTTCTTTACCATAGGTCCTTGCAATCAGGAGACACGTCACACACAATCTGCAATAAGCCAGGCTTCACCTCTGAGGATGATGACACAGGACATTCAGAGGGCACACCTTCCACCAACACAGAGGCTGTCACTTCAATTAATCACCATCATCGTTGATCAGGACAAAGATGTTGTGTTCCTCCAGGAGTGAGGCAAAGTTCTTGCTGATCTGACTGTCCATATACAGAAACAGGATGACCACAATGAAGACTATCATAAAACCAAAGGAAGTCTTGACGGGTCTGAGTAAACAGGCTCCCAATCTTGTCACCCACCACATTTCTGGAACAGTTGAGTTCAATCCCAGCTTTAGATTTGGGGATTCAGAAAGCCCCAGGTTACCTGAAACAGGGCGCTTCAGAGGCCGAGCAGACACCGCCCATCCACCGCCATGTTTATGAGAGGGAGAGAGCATTGGCGAGGGGGTCACAATCTGATGATATATCACAGGCATGCCGTAGTAGCTGGTGAAAGATTTAACAGTTGGAAGATTGCTGGAGACCAGGCCCAGGCTGGACCCCCCTGCTGATGGTGGGCCTCTGGGAACAAACGCACAAAACCTGCTGGAGATGCAAAGACAGGCAGGGGAACATTTAGTTCAATTATCTCACTTGCACCTTACAAAATGATGGAGTGTATATAATTCCATCCATAAATATCTCCTCGATATAAGCAAAATGTTGAAATGTTTGAATATTTGCTAACTGCTATTAGTTCCAGTCACATTAAAATCTCATGATTTATTTTTCTCATACCTAAATATGGTTATGTAAAATTCTGTCTGTGTTAATATTTGGGAGTTTCACAGATATAACCGATGTCTACAAGAACACTGCATTGATTTCACTGCATTCTTTTAAATATAGACCCTTTCTTTCAGTGTTTTTAGTCAGCTTCTTCGCTGGCGTTGCAAATCGGGGAGGGATAGAAACAGCAAAACATTTAAAAATAAGCAAAGCTATTTTTTGAAAAGAGTAAATGTGCATATTCACAGAAATGTCCACTAATGGTCACTGTATTTACTGTACTGTGAAGGGATGGGAGAATGGAATCACAGAGCAAAAAAAAAATTCTGGCAGATATTCAAAGAAGTAATGGGACTTAGTAACAGTATTTGCCCAACGTAGATTTCAGGACATTTGCTCAGGCTGGAGAGGAACTTACAGTGGGATGTGGAGGATCGAGCTGTCGTGGTCTATATCGGCACCAACATCATAAAAAGCATAAGAGAGGAGATACTGCATTGTCTGTTTGAGGAGCTAGGCACCAAATTAAAAAGCAGAACCTGAAAGATAATACCTCTGGATTATTACCTGAACCACGTGCAAATTGCCATGGGGCAAATAAGATTAAAGCAATGAATGTGTGGCTCAAAGACTGGAATGGGAAAAGTTGGTTTTGGTTTGTGGAGTGCTAGCACTTGTACTAAGGATAGTGAGGCTGTATTACAATGCAGAAGGAGACCATTCAGCCCATCAAGTCTGCACCAACCACAATCCCACCCAGTCCCTATTCCCATAACCCCACATATTTATTCTTTAATCCCCTGACACTAGGGTCAATTTAGCATGGTCAATTTACCTAACCTGCACGTCTTTGAAGTGTGGGAGGAAACCGGAGTACCCGGAGGAAACCCACGCAGACACAGGGAGAATGTGCAAATGCTACTCGGTCAGTGACCCAAAGGCCGGAATTGAACCATTGTTCCTGAGGCAGCAGTGCTAATCATTGTGCCACCATGCTGTACATACCATTAGTATGGTCAACACATGAACTAAGCTGTGGCTGGTGTTTGAGCAAGCTGCGTAACTAGGATGTGCAGAGGGTTTTAAACTAAATAGTGGGGGCAAGGGATCAGATTTAGGAAGATAGGGTAAACCAAAGAGTAGAGACAAGAGAGGAAAGTATTAATGTGGGAAATGATAAACAGATTGTGGCATAAAAGAATAGAGAGCACAAATCTAAAAGTAAATTAGCAGATAAGGCTAGATGTTACAAAAATAACAAAAGGACAAAACTAAAAGCTCTGTACCTGAATGCACATAGCATTCAAAACAAAACAGATGAACTGATAATTCAAAAAGAAATAAATCAGTACAATGTGAAAACCATTACAAAGACATGATTACAGGATTACATAGATTAGACCTGAATATTGAAGCATATGTGAAATTTAGGAAGGACAGGAAGTTAGGAAAAGATGGAGGGATGGCTCAATTAATTAATGATGGTAATGGCATATTAAAGAATGGTGATCTAAGTTCAAGAAACAAATATGTAAAAGTATTTTGGGTTGAGATGAGAAATGATAAAAGCTGGAAGTCACTTTACTCTCATTGACTTTTACAGGTACACCATAGAAAGCATTCTTTCCGGTTGTATTACAGATTGGTATGGCCCTTGCTCTGCCCAAACCCGCAAGGACTATAAAAGATCATGAATGTAGCCCAATCCATCATTCAAACCAACCTCCCATCCATTGACTGTCTACATTTCCCACTTTCTCGGCAAAGCAGCCAGCATCATTAAGCACCCCACACACCCCAGTCATTCTCTCTTCCACCTTCTTCCATCAGGAACAAGATATAAAAGTCTGAGGTCACGTATAAACCAACTCAAGAACAACTTCTTCCCTGCTGCTGTCAGACTTTTGAATGGATTTACCTTGCATTATGTTGAGCTTTCTCTAAACCCTAGCTATGACTGTAACACTGCATTCTGCACTCTGTCGTTTCCTTTGTTTTGTCTGTATAATGCGCAAGAAACAATACCTTTCGCTGGATGTTAACACATATGACAATAATAAATCGAATCAAAAGGTACAGCAATAATCATGGGGGTTTTTAATCCACATGGCGACTGGAAGAAGCAAGTGGATCAAATGTATTTCAAAATTGAGATAATGACCACGTCAAGTCCACTCCCTCATCCCACCCTTGCTAAGCCAATTTCATCAGACAAGCCTTTCCAGATGTCTGTTTCCAGCATCTAACCGCGACTAGTTCAAGAATTGTACGAGAGGAGATAATGACTCATTGCCTATCCATGAACAGGGTAACGCTGAAACATAAATATTTCTGGTATCCATTTACTTCTTTTTAATTATCTGTTATTATCAAGTTACAATATTCATGACCTGAAAGCATTTTTTAAAACAACAGTAATTTACTGTGGTATTTATACCACTTGTGAGTTGGAAAATTGAACATTTGCCCATTGTGAGCCTGCATTGTCAATATCAAGCACAGTCAGTTACAGAGTTCATTTTAGATTATCCCAATACTAGCCAAGTGCACTTAATGTTGGGCTATTATAGTTGATAGACAGAAAACTTCCACTCCAGAAATGTGAGCTGGTTATGACAGGTAAGAACACTATGTGCTAACTCGGTTCACTAATTTAATGTAGACAGATCCTGTTCCCAGGATGTGAATGTTGAATTTGCTGAGAGATTGTCAAGTGACACAAATGGAAAAGGCGGCACAACTGGCTGGTTTCCAAGTTCTTGAACTTGATTGTGGAGTCCAGCCCTTTGAAGGACTTTGTGTAATTAACATTCCTCAGCTACGAACTGGAGAGGGCACACGAAGTGGAGGAACTGGATCTCAACCATAATATTTCTGCTCAAAGGAACAGAGTGATTTGCATCCAAATACAATGGTTACTTTGGTATGTTGGCCAAACATTATCAATCATAAACAAACCCAGTTTGAGATCAATCGCAGGTTTGTAGGCCATTAAAAGCTTAAGTGAAGATGCAGCCTGCACATAGAAATTTATGAGGTACATTTATAGTTCTTTTGTGATTCCACTAACACCTCCATTTCACTTTAAAACTCAGATTGACAATGCGTTCCACGTGTAATTTCAAATAGAAATTATACACAGAGGTTGAAAGCTGTTGTGATGACCGGTCAGAGTTCACAATGCTGCTGCTGACTTTGCGAATGAATTTTAACACTGTCTAACACGAACAGCAAATCCCTAACAGGGAGCGTGTACTACTGCTGCAGCAAGACTCAGGCATCATTTGCCAAGAATGTGTGAGGGGAAAGAATTTGCATCCTACTGACACAATATCTGGAAATTCTGTAATTGTTTTTGGTAACACATACAATACAAAAATTCTGCACTGCCCTGCCTGACTTTTGGAAGGATTTGTAATTTCCATTTGTTCAAATATTTTGAGTCTGGTGTTTAAAAAAAACACTAAAGCCAGAGAGATAAGAAGAACAAATTTGCATTTATCTTTCACACAGGGTGTATGCAAGTGTATTGAGTATTTTTATACAGTTGTAAAGTATTAAAAGCAATTCATCCAGTGCAAATCCCCACAAATATCACTGAGATAATGACCATTTGTTTCTAATGATGTTGGTAGAGATATAAACATTGGCCAGCTATTGGAGTTCCTGATCACCCGACCTTGTCTGCCTGTTATGTCGGGAGTTCAAATTTTCCCCATTTAGCATCAAAGGAGCAAAATTTGCCGTGACCTTTCTTTGGCACAGGGTCGCAACGTGTGATCACACCACAAACCTCATGCTGCCTCCACATGTACCGTAGATGTCAGTGTACATAAGCAATTCCTCCAAAAACAGGGGTTGACTTATATTCCGTATACAAAAGTGAATACCAGCATGGGAGAGGATAGTTGAAATGACATTGGCATCCGGTGCAAAGACTGGGAAAAGAGACTCCACTGCATCTTCTGGGGAGAGGGAACGGTGGGTGTGGCGGGGGAGGGGGGGCTCATATTAGGTTGGGCCTTGTGGGGAGAAGGGGGCATGTCGGGTCAGGTCTTGCAGGGGGCCGGGTCAGTTCTTGGACAGGGATCATGCCTTGGGGGGGATGTCAGGTCAGATCAGGCCTTTGGGATGGGTTTCAGTTTGGGTTGAGCCTGTGCAGTCAATTGGGTTGGGTCAGGCCTGAGGGAGATGTTGGCTCAGGCCTCAAGGGTGGAGGGATGGCAGGTTGAGTCACGCCTCAGGGGGAGAGTGGTTGGATTGGGTCAGATCAGATCCAGCCTTGGATGGGGAGTGGATCAGGTAGAGCCTGTGAGTGAGGGGCAAGGGGTGAGAGTGGGGGAGAGGGTGAGAGTCAGGACTGGCTGGAGGTGGAGCAATGAAAGTTGGGGCTGGTGGAGGAAGGAAAGTCCCTTGGATTGGGGAGTTGCCATCAGGTGGTGGAAAATCCCTGTGGGTTCGGTGTGGAGAGGGTGGGAGTACTGTAAGGTGGAGTAGCCAGGGTGTAGACAGAGTTCCATAACATGAGGGTGGTTGAGGAATTGTGTGAGTCCCCTCTGGGTTCATTGGTGTAAGGGGACCCTGATGGGGGGAGTTGGTGTAGATTTTGTACAATAACTGCCTGTAATAATTCTTGTTCACCAGCTAAGAGAAAAACAACAACACATTTATTTACAAGTAAAGGCTATACAGAGGCTTGCAGTTCAGTGGCTGCAGACAACTGCTGAGAAGTTTCTAGAACAGAAATGTGAGCTCATTGGGATGATGCCCCATCCTGTTCCAATTGGTTCCCTGAGTCACATGACCCTTACTGCGCAGGTTGATCCTTAAAGCGACGATCACAATACTCAGGAGTGAGAAGAAGTTCAATTGTTCCAACTTTCTCTGGATAACTATTAACACAACACAAATGGGACCATTGAAATGCAATTTAAGTCGCATTTTCAGAGTGTTCCTTGTGCAAGGCAATTGCCCAGGAGGATTTTGCACTTCCAAGCAATTGCTGTACAAACCCTACCTGTGGCCTTCCAGGAGTAGGCTCCCCAGTGCATTTTTCAGGGACCCTCCCACCCTGCCAATATGACTCTGGAGCTCGTAGATTACTACCAATTTATTGTTTTTAGTAACGTTGTATGAATTTTATTTATTTATTAGTGTCACAAGTAGGCTTACATTAACACTGCAATGAAGTTACTATGAAAATCCCCTAGTCATCACATTCTGGCATCTGTTCAGTATATTGAGAGAGAATTTAGCATGGCCAATGCACCTAACCAGCACATTTTTAAGGCTGTGGGAGGAAACCGGAGCGCCTGGAGGAAACCCACGCAGGCCTGGGGACAATGTTTAGACAGTGACCCAAGCCAGGTCCCTGGCACTGTAAGGCACCAGTGCTAACCACTGTGTCACCGTGAATTCTATTCCCCTTTACACTCAGCTATTTCTGAAAATCACAACTACTGCTATTATTCTTTCTATAAGCGATTCATCCCATGTAGCTTTCATTCTTCTCCCCCTTAACTCAGACTGTGCCATTTTCCTTGAGCAACATCAGCCTCGGAAACCATTCTTCTGTGTGAGTGGAAACAGGGAATATTAGGAGGAAATTAAGCACAGTAGCAGGGGCTTAGAAGCTAAACCCATCCCTATGTACAAACAGCATTTACACATGCTTATGACAATGAATGCTTAATTTAACCTGATTGTGTTTTTGTTTTTGCTGGATCTAAGGCGAAGATAAGATCTGTAAAGGTGAAGAGCAGAATGGACTTCCACAAAATCCGCAGAAAAATCTGTATTTTCCTCTTTCCTTGAATTATGAACTAACTGGTAAGGTCACAGTCGCTCACTGAATAGAATTCATACCTCACGATTTACTGGGGAACACTGGTTCACTGATCACGGGAAGTATTGCATTATTTAACCAAACAATGGGGGAATCATCTGTTATATAACTCATTGTGCGCATGTTTTTTTGTCAACAGCTCAATGGCATCCCCGTACCAAAGATGCAAGTTCACCCAAGGTTCACTCATCAGTTTGAAACATTTTATCATAGAGTAGGGAGAGATACTCCTGAAACCAGTGACGCAGAACTTAAACCATCTTACCTTTCTCTTTATCGTACTGTACAATCTTTCACTGAATATACATTTCTGCTAGATTTCATGATGAGATTAGTCCTGCATTTTTTTCCTGTTGGACTCTATTGCACCAGTGTTTTTATTTTGTACAGCAGTACTCTCCAGTCATTCCAAAATAAGCTGTTTTACTATCTACACAGCATTTTTTTCCATTAAGACACACTTCCAAAATTATGTTGAGGCAGATAGTTTGTACTAAATCAGACGGATTGAGAAGAAGGGTGGCATGGTGGCACAGTGGTTAGCACTGCTGTCTCACAGTGCCAGGGACCTAGGTTTGACTTCCGGGTCACAGTCTGTGTGGAGTTTGCACATTCTCCTCCTGTCTGCATGGGTTTTCTCTGGGTGCTCCAGTTTCCTCCCACAGTCCAAAGATGTGTGAATTAGGTGGATTGGTCATGTTAAATTGCCCCTTAAGAACATAAGAACATAAGAAATAGGAGCAGGAGTGGGCCATCTAGCCCCTCGAGCCTGCCCTGCCATTCAATAAGATCATGGCTGATCTGAAGTGGCTCAGTTCCACTTTCCCGCTTTCTCCCCATAACCCTTAATCCCCTTGCCTACCAAAAACCTATCTACCCATGCCTTAAATATATTTAGCGAGGTAGCCTCCACCACTCCAACGGGCAGAGAATTCCAGAGATTCACCACCCTTTGAGTGAAGAAGTTCCTCCTCAACTCCATTCTAAACTGCTCCCCCTTATCTTGAGGCTGTGCCCTCTCGTCCTGCTGTCCTTTCTGAGCGGGAAGAACCTCTCAACCTCTACCCTATCCATCCCCTTCATCATCTTATACGTCTCAATAAGATCCCCCCTCATCCTTCTAAACTCTAATGAGTACAAGCCCAGTCTATTCAGCCTCTCTTCATAGTTCAACCCCCTCAACTCCGGTATCAGCCTAGTGAACCTCCTCTGCACTACCTCCAAGGCCAAAATATCCTTGCGCAAGTGCGGCGACCAAAACTGCACACAGTACTCCAGCTGCAGCCTCACCAGTGCCCTGTACATTTGCAGCAAGACCTCCCTACTTTTATATTCAATCCTCCTCGCTATGAAGGCCAGCATCCCATTTGCCTTCCTGATCACCTGCTGCACCTGTAGGCTGGGTTTTTGCGACTCATGCACAAGGACCCCCAGGTCCCTCTGCACCGTAGCATGCTGCAGCTTTTTGCCCTTTAAATAGTAGTCCCTCCTACTATTATTTCTGCCAAAGAGGATAACCTCACACTTGCCAACATTGTATTCCATCTGCCAGGTCCTCGCCCACTCGCTTAGCCTATCTAGATCCCTCTGCAGGCTTTCCACACCCTCCGCACAATTTGCTTTTCCAATTATCTTTGTGTCATCAGCAAATTTTGACACCCTACACTCAGCTCCCTCCTCCAGATCATCTATATAAACGGTAAATAGCTGAGGCCCCAGCACCGACCCCTGGGGCACTCCACTAGTCACCAACCGCCAATCCGAATAGCACCCATTGACACCAACTCTCTGCCTCCTATTTGACAGCCAATCCTCTATCTACGCTTAGTGTCAGGGGGGACGAGCTAGGGTAAATGCATGGGGTTATGGGGATAGAGCCTGGGTGGGATTGTGGTCAGTGCAGACCTGATTGGCTGAATGTTCTTATGATTCTATGTTCTATGTAATATTGAACAATATAATTTGTAACTTAATTAAAACATCCTTTCAGATTCAACAACTAGATATTTCCTAGCAAAGATGATCTTAAGGGCAGTCACTCCACAAGAATTCTTTAAAAATGAAGCTTTGAGCAGCTACATTCATGTAGTGTCATGCAAGCCCATGTTAGAATGTTTGCTGAGTGACATGTTAAAAGTGAGGACAATACAGTAATATGCTATCCTTGGCACAATTAACTTTTAACATGGTGACTATCTCAAATAACTCTGTACTTCAACGTGTGTTCTTAGTCAGAATCAGCCACAGATAGTTTATTTGTTAGTGTCACAAGTAGGCTTACATTAACACTGCGATGAAGTTACTGTGAAAATCCCCTAGTCACCACACTCCGGTGCCTGTTCAGGTTCACTGTAGGTGAATTTAGCAAGGTCAATGCACCTAACCAGCAGGTCTCTTGGACTGTGAGCGGAAACCGGAGCACCTTACAGAGGAAACCCACTCAGACATGGGGAGAATGTGCAGACTCTGCACAGACAGTGACCCAAGCCAGGAATTGAACCTAGGTCCCCAGCACTGTGAGGCAGCAGTGCTAACCACTGGACCACCATGCCTTCTCATGTTTGTAATGTTGGTATATATGCTTCATACATTTGAGTAACAGCACAAAGCAAGAAGTCATTTGGTACATGTTGTTATGTCAGGCAAGGAAGCACCTGTAGGAGCAAGATCAGATCAATGGTTCTTCCTTGTTACCTAAGCATTAGATCTGAGATGTGAATGTTAAAGTTAAAAGGGGTGAAGTGATAATTGCTATTTTGTGAAGATGAACATGGTCTCAGAGTGTCAGCCTTGACTCAGTTGAAACACTCTATCCTCCGAGGGACAAGGTTCCAGGTTCAAGTCCCACTTCATGGTTTGAATAAAAGAAAACAAAGCTAATGCTTCAGTCCAGGGATGCTGCACAGCCAAAGGTGTAGCCTTTCGAATAGGTTATCAAACCCAAGGCTCCATCTGCGTGCTTGGGTGGATGTAAAAGATCCCATGGCATAATATCAAAGAAGAGCAAAAGGGGTTAATCCCAGTGCCCTGGTCAATATTTTACCCTCAATAAAAGTCACAAAAAGAGATTATCTGGCCATTACCACAATGCTGTTTGATGGGGTTTGCTGTGTGGATACTGATTGCCACCTTTACTACACTTCATAAAGTATTTAATTGGCTTTAAAGTGCTTTGAGGCATCAAGTGGTTGTGAAAAGTGCTATTTAAATGCAAGTCTTTCTATTCCTACCTGGAATATACATTCAGAACTCTCCGATTCAGCATTCAGGCATGCTGCATATAGCCATCAATGCAAAATCTGACGTAGAAAGTGAATTAATAAGATCGACAGAGGAAGTGAACGTATGGATGGAACGGGGAATTGGACTTTAAAATAAAATAAATATTGCAGCCATCGAAATCAAGTTGGTGTTCACACATATTATTTTCCAATATACATACATTTAACGGAGTACTTATGCAAGGTTGCCAACCACTTTCAACACATTTGAATGGGGCCAGCAAGTCCTGCATGCTGGAAAGAACCTGCCTGTTTATAGCAACTTTCATGTGCTCCGGACAAGTCCACAGCCAATTATTTCTGAACTGCAGTCACTGTTGTAATGTAATCAGGAGTTGATCTGTGCTCAGCAGGATCCCAGAAGTAACACTCAGACAAATGACCCGAACAATTTTTTCTGGTGACGTTGGCCAAAGAGTAAAATGTGAGCCAAATCACCCGCAGAATTTCACGTGGCATCATGGCATTGTTTACACCCACCTCAGATAGCAGACAGGGCATCAGTTTATTATCTCACCTGAAAGTCAGAACTTCCAACGGTGCAGCAGTTGCTCAGCAATACAGCAAAATACGAGCCTATATTATACGCTCAGATCTCAGGAGTGAGAATTGATTGTTCACCTTCTGACTCAAAGACAAGAGTGCTACCTCTGAGCCAAAGCTGCACAAGTAAACAAAAGGAAGTTTCCACTTAAAACAGCTATCTGAGAGTCAATGAAAATGTAAATTCAATGAGTAACTGGGACGTGGCACACTCCAGTAAGAATACTGATTTCTACTGTTAATTAAAGAGGTTTTTAGAAACATAGAAGGTAGGAACAGGAGGAAGCCATTTGACCCTTCGAGCCTGCTCCGCTATTCATCATAATCATGGCTGCATGTCCAAATCAATAGCCTAATCCTGCTTTCTCCCCATCACCTTTGACCCCATTCATCCCAAGATCTAAAGCGGTACTACTTTTTAATACTACTGTCCCTGTTCAAATATTCAATTTCACAAGCCATAATAATATATTGTCTCTTTATATGCAGTAGTCAACAGTAAGCCCTCAAGATGTTGATGATAGGGTAACAGCCATGGTAATGCCATGAAACATCAAAAGGAGGTGGTTAGATTCTCTCTTGTTGGATATGGTCATTGACTGGCACTTTTGTGGCACAATTTACTTGCCACTAATCAGCCCAAGCCTTAATGTTGCCCAAGTCCTGCTGGAGGTGGGCAGAAACTCCTTCAGTATCTCAGGAATGGTAAATGATACTGAATATTGTGCAATCAACAGTGAATAACCCCTCTCTGACCTTATGGTGGAGAAAATCATTGATGAAGCAATTAGAAATGGTTAGGCCGAGGCCACTATCCTGAGGAATTCTTGTTACAATGCCCTGGGACTGAGAATATTGGCCTGAAACAACCAAAGATGTGCGGGCTAGGTTGATTGGTCATGGTAAATTGCCCCATAGCATTAGGGGAATTAGTAGGGTAAACACAAGGGTTTTGCAGAGATAGGGGCACGGGTGGGATTTTTGTCGGGGGGGGGCTTGAAGGGCCGAATGGCCTCCTTCTGTACTTTAAGGATTCTACGATTCTATGAACCATGAGCATCTTCAAAGAACAAAGACAATTACAGCACAGGAACAGGCCCTTCGGCCCTCCAAGCCTGCACCGATCATAAATAACTGAAATAAAACCCCTATCCCTCCGGGGACCATATCCCTCTTTTCCCATCCTATTCATGTATTTGTCCAGACACCCCTTAAAACTCACTATCGTATCTGCTTCCACTACCTCCCCCGGCAGAAGCCTTCCTTTGTGCTTGGCATGACTTCAGCCAGTGGTGTGTTTGCTCTGATTCACATTGACTTCAAGCTTTCTAGGGATCCTTGAAGTCATAGTCAATCACAGCAGCAATTAATTTTTTTCCCTCCTACAGTTGCTATTTTCTACTAATATGAAACATTCCACCAAGTCAATCACCTGAGGCTTGACACAATAGTGACAGGTGACAAACTCTCAGCTTTAAGTTAAGAGGCCTTACCAATGTTCAAGTCAGTAATCTGTACTACTCCTGGATGAGGTGCACAATACTTACTCTGATTGTCAGAGGGTTAAAATGAATCAACAGAAAACTGAGATAATAACTTGGGTGAATTTCCATAATAAGACAATGGTATAATTATTACAGTTGTGAGATTCAGAGGTGGGACTTAGCCAGTTGTCACAAATTCCAAATATTTTGTGGTTGTTATGGTAATGTTATCAACAAACCAAGCAACTTCCATTAGAACAATTAACTGCTCTGCGATGTGGCTGGTTACCCTTAGTAGGTTCATGATTATGACAAATATGCTTTAAAAAAATGCAAGAATCATGAAACAACAAGAAAATTGTTAGCTTTGATCTACTGTTTTTATACCAAGAAGAGTGAAACCACAAATATGAAATGTGTAGAGATTATAGCAAGTTTGTGCAAGTTTGAAAAGCCTCTGGTGTTTTATCTGCAGGCATTTGAATGCTGTGATTCTCATAAATGAAGACAGATCAAGGAGCACAATTAGCCTTGTAGAAGTGAGTCAGAAATACATATTGTTTTCACTGTGTGCACAATGTGTAGAGAGCATTAGCTTTACAATTCCGTGCATACAATCACTGATTGGTTTGTGCCTTTCAAAGTATTCACTAATTTTTAACCATATGATGGAATGCGGGCAAGCTTCCCTCCAATGTTACACTGGGAAACCTAGGAAGGCAGGAATGGAAGTAATGCCAGTTCTAATATATGCACCCACTGATGGAAGAGTATATTATGTTAAGACACAGATGCCATACAGTGTTCTTCCTATCATCTAATCTTAGCAATGTGAACTTGATGAGCACCATCCAGGGTTACAATGTGCAAAGGAAGGAATTTAAAATTAAATAGCTGCAGATTGTCTATCAATCAAGAGATATAGTGCGTTAGCAAAGGGGTAAATTTAAATGTTTTGCAAATTATTTTATGCCTGCTATATGCTCCACTGATAGCAGGACAGTGCAGTAAGTGTTGGAGGAACTTCCCTTCCGCCAGCTGAAGCAGACAGCAGCAGAATTTCTGGAGGATTTTCTGCTTCAGTGAAAATCTACCACTATTACAACAAAAAGCAAAATCCTTATGGAAAGGAATTTACCCACAATGGACATAAAGTTAATTGTCTCACGATATCCTGACAAGGTGGCACAGTGGTTAACATTGCTGCCTCACAGTGCCAGTAACCCGAGTTCAATTCCTGGCTTGGGTCACTGTCTGTGCGGAGTCTGCACATTCTCTCCCGTTGTCTGCATGGGTTTCCTCCGCGTGCTCTGGTTTCTTCCCATAATCTGAAGGACGTGCTGGTTAAGCCAAGCTAAATTCTCACTCAGTGTACCCGAACAGGTGCTGGAGTGTGGCGACTGGGGGATTTTCACACTAACTTCATTGCAGTGTTAATGTAAGCCTACTTGTGATACTAATAAATTTTATATTTTATACATAAGGTGTGCTTTGCACCACTACAGGTCAGTTACTGCAGCTAAACAAAAGCTACACTTACAACAGAATTCCAAATTAGTGACTGGGTTTGGAATCCAGACTGGTGCAGTGATGAATGTTGTGGATTGTTTTACTTGTTAGGTATGAATGAATGAAGCATGCCTGGACAGTAATTTCTCTGCTTAACATTTTTGAGTAAAGATATAGATCTATCAGCAGTTCATCCATTGCTGCCTTGCTGATTTCTGCTGACAAGTAAAAATGATCACGCAGCCAAACTTTGCACATAGCCCGTGGCTGCAGTTGTGTCCGATGAGTTGGTTGTCATTTGCTTTACAATGTCCAGAATTTACTCTCCTTTGGAACTTTTTATCTGTCATAACCAGCCAAATCATTCATCATAATTCATATTTTATCATTTTTAAGGACAATCTTATCCATGCATTATAAACAAATGCAGCTGGTAACTATGGAAGTATTTTTCCACAATGCAACAATACACGACAGGACATTCTAGCTATAAGTTCTTCCTGCGTTAAAAAAAGTGTAACTTTTAATTTTTTCCACACATCACTGCACATATTAATTAAGAAAACAACTGCAGGAAAATGGGTGCAACAAGGATTTTAACCTATTGCAGGAAGTGCTTATAATAGGAACTCCCTGCTTCGATTACATCATTATTGTCCTTCAAAAAATACAATGGAAACAATTCTGTTTTCAAAACAATTACCAGTCAATGTGCAGCTTTTAGCATCAGTTACATGGTCTAATTAACCAAAAACAAAGTCACAAGGAATTTTTTAAGTGTAGTATAATTACTTAGGGTTCCTCCTGAGTAATGATTACCATTTGGTGTCATCATCAAATAATCAATTACTGTCAAAAATTTATTTTGCCTGGTCTTCGATCCCTAAGTGGTTTTAAAGTCACCCTTCCTTGAAAAACCTTCAGAGGTTTTTTGTCACACTTTCATTATCTTGCCAAGTGGGAAAATGCTCCTTGTTCATCTAGAAAAAGCATCATATCAATGGAATTAAAACTTGACCAACAGTGTCAGTTTTAAGTAACTACCGGCAACTTCAATCATTATAGTTGCGCAGTAAAATGTCTCACAACACCAGGTTAAAGGTGATCACCTGAAGAAGGAACAGCACTCCGAAAGCTCATGATTCCAAATAAATCTGTTGGACTTTAACCTGGTGTTGTGAGACTTCTTACCGTGTCCACTCCAGTCCAAAGCCGGCATCGCCACATCATTATATTTGAAAACTATGAAGTCACAATGTAGGGTGTGTGGGTGGCCAAACACATATCTACAGGGTTTGCTTTTGGAAGAATTGTTTCCATAGTTTACAGTAACTATTCTCATTGCTAAGATGATTTGCCAGATGTCGAAAAGTCTCTGCAGTGACTTGACAAACAAGGGTCAAATCTTGTTCACTTTGTAGGTTGGCTTCCTCTCCTGTTAAGATAGGGGCCATGCTATCTATGCAAGGAATTCAAAGTTCAATTCCAAGAAGGTGCTTAGTTTTTAACCAAGATTGAAATGGTAAATCATGGAGATGTGAGTCATTGTGTGGAAATCCCTGGTCCAGACAAACTTTGGGTCAAATGTGGCCTCATACATAGAAACATACATAGCAAATAGGGGTTTGAAGAGGCTATTCGGTCCTTCAAGCCTGCTCCGCCATTCATAAGCATGACTGATCATCAAATTCAATATCCTGATCCCCTTCCCCCTCCTCCTTTGATCACTTTAGCCCCAAGAGCTATATCTAATTCCTTCTTGAATCACACGACATTTTGGTCTCAACTACTTTCTGTGGTATTGAATTCCATAGATAGTGTGGAACCTCTCAATTTCCACCCATTCAAATAATAATCTGCCTCCCTATTTTGACTACCAAAGTGGATAACCTTTCTAGGTGAAGAAATTTCTCCTCACCTCACTGCTAAAAGGTTTACCTCTTATCCTCAGACTGTGACCTCTACTCTGGACTCACTCACCATCAGGAACATTCTTTCTGAATCTACTCTGTCTAATCCATTAGAATTTTATAAGTTTCTATGAAATCCCCTCTCACTCTACTAAACTGCTATGAATATAATCCTAACTGACTTATTCTCTCATCATATGACAATCCTGCCATCCCAGAAATCAGCCTGGTAAAACTTTGCTGCACTCCTTCTACAGCAAGAACACCCTTCCTCAGATAAGGACACTAAAACTGCCCACAATACTCCAGATTTGGCTCACCAATGTCTTATCCCTATATTCAAATCCTCTCGCTATAAAGGCCAACGTATCATTTGCCTTTTTTACTGCCTGCTGTACCTGTGCACTTACTTTTAGTAACTGATGCATGAGGACACCAAGGTTTTGCTAATTATCCTCCTCTCTCAATTTTCATCCATTCAAATAATAATTTTAATTTAAATAATAACAATATTTTGGCTACCGAAGTGGATAACCTCACATTTATCCATATTACACACTATGTATATGCCCACTCAGCCTGTCCAAATCACACTAAAGCATCTCTGCATCCACCTCACAGCTCAACTTGGTATCCAACTTGATACCCAACTTGGTATCATCTGCAAATTTGGAGATAACGCATTTAGTTCCCTCTTCCAAATCATTAATATCTCATGTCAACAATTGGAATTCTAGCACAGATCCCTGCAGTGCCCCACTAATAAGAACATAAGAACATAAGAAATAGGAGCAGGAGTAGGCCATCTAGCCCTTCGAGCCTGCCCCGCCATTCAATAAGATCATGGCTGATCTGTTGTGGCTCAGTTCCACTTTCCCGCCCTCTCCCCATAACCCTTAATCCCCTCTCTTGCCAATTAGAAAAAGACCCATTTATCCCAGTTCTTTGCTTCCTGCCCGCTAACCAGCTTTCTATTCATCTCAAGAACTACCTACCATCCTATGTGCTTTAACTTTACATAGTAATCTGCTTTCTGAGACATTGTCAAAAGCCTTCCAAAAGTCTAAATAAACCACATCCATAGTTGTATCCTCAAAGAACTTCAGTAGATTTGTCAAGCATGATCTCCTTTTCATAAATCCATGCTGACTTTGTTTGATTACAACCATTGCTTTCCAAATTCTGTGCTATGACATCCTTGATAATGGACTCTAGCAATTACTACCAACATTAGGCTCATTGGTCTATAGTTCCTAATTTCTCTCTACCACCCTTTTTGGAAAGCGGGCTTACATTAACTATCCTCCAATCTGTAAGAATCATTCCTGAGTCCAAAGAATTTTGGAAAATGACACCAATGCGGTCACTTGGATTTTCCATATGCCTTTTCCAAATCGAAATCAGGATGCTTGTGGTTGGTAACTTGGTAGTTGTGCCATAGCGGATTAGGGAATTTGGTTTGGCTTTCTTTTGTTGGATTTAATCAGTCTATGGCATTTATTTATCACAAGGGTTGTCTGCCAATTGTCCAGATCCTGTTGTAGGATGACATGGGCTGCTTCGTTGTAAGAAATTGTGAATGCAACTGAACGGTCAGTGAACTAAACCACTCCCCAACGTACAACAGTCATTCATAAAGCAATCAAGCTTGAGAGTTCTAGTCATGTGGTGACCAGATCTGAAGACAGAATATCCCATTACAAACTTCCATTCAATGTGAATGGTATACTGAGAAAAGGGCATTCCTTCACAATAAAGCACCCACATCTGGTATAGGATTATCAGCATGAGAAGGGCAGAGTTGCCAGAGGTTTGGAACATGGGGAACTATAGAGGCTGTTTGGAACATCTCACTTCTGCAAGTGTTAGGAGAAAGTGAGAAGCCTGCTGAATTGGTCACAGCAAAGGTTTCAGTTTCTTTTTCATGAAGATATGCCTTTTCCAAATCCAAATGTAGTTAACCATTTAAGCTGTGAACAATAAGGAACCAAACAAACAAGGTTTTCTTGAGTTAAAGAAAGAGCAATTGTATTAACCACTTAATCCAAGAAAAATATAAAACGTGACATTTCTCACACACACATGCGCATGCACACACACATGCAGCACACACACACATGCATGCACATACACACATGTACACACACATAGATGCATGAACACACACACATGTAAAATTATTAGAAGAAGATATAGTGAAATGTCTTTCCTTGTCCTGGAGGCATAGATTTTTAAATGTTGCAGACAATTTGAGTTAACTGGTGCTGTGGATACAGTCAGATGTAGAATTATTATGAGATCCCTGTTGACTGACAGATTTCTAATAATGTTGACTTATGAACAGGGTAATGCACTAATTCCAAATGAGGGAGAGAGAAATCCCAGCTTAACCTTGGAAGGTGGCCTTGCATTTTTAAGTAGTTTGCTCTGTCTCATTTCAAATTGCAACATTTCCAGTCAAGTTTGAATATCATATTTCCAAAATTAAAGCGGCACAGCCTTGTAACACAAAGTTGAGAAGATCATGGGGGTATTATCAACTACATTATTCAAGCTTCGATGGACAATAAGGCAGAACGGTTTATAGTCTAACCACTTAGTTAAAATAAAGCTAGATTTCAATAGCTCAATACTGTCTGCTATTGATGCCACGTGGCATGGTTGTGAGCCACTTCCCAACTCCCAATCTATTTTTTGAAAAGAAAACCAGCATAATTTTGGATGGAGTCTCATTGGCTCTCTGGTGACACAAGATACACATGGAGCAGCAACACATCATTTGCCAATTGTTTTTAGTGATATTACTGTCTAGACAGCCAGTGAGTGAGTAAACTGGGCGAGATTCAGTCCTTCAATCCTACCCAAATGCTTAGGGAGAAGCTATGTTAGCCCTTATCTTAAGGAGGCTGGAATTTAAATATGACTAAGAGATAATAGTTTATGCTGTCAATTCTGATTGCTTCCACATAAACCTTTTCTGCACTTTCTCCAATATTATGTTTCTGTTATGAGAATGAGAACTGTACACAGTACTCCAGGTATGGTCTAATCAAAGTGCTGTATGAATGTAATATTACCTCCTTACTTTTGTATTCTATTCTTCCAGAAATGAAACCTAACAAGTTTGCACTGTTAACAAATTGTTCAGTGCAAAGGCTGAGGGAGGATATCTTGTGGAAGGTGGGGCTTGGTAAGGAAAGTAGAGAATGAGGCCTTGTTTAGAAAAGGCCAAATGGGCGGATCGAGGGATAATTGAGGGAGGAGCACCAGAGGAGTAGGAGGGAGA
The DNA here is from genome assembly GCF_965287045.1 of Carcharhinus amblyrhynchos. Lineage (NCBI taxonomy): Eukaryota > Metazoa > Chordata > Chondrichthyes > Carcharhiniformes > Carcharhinidae > Carcharhinus > Carcharhinus amblyrhynchos. The sequence goes on from NC_137329.1 coordinate 102,103,100, forward strand.
ATACAAGATGTGATTGCCATGTTGTAATTATATTCTTATGCCAGTTTTCCACTGTAGCTACTCAATTTTACAACTCGTAGCTGTTCAATCTATACTCCACAAAAATTTCAAAGTATTACGTACAAATACAAACATTCTCCCAATCTCTCTCTCTCTCTTCAGGTATTAGGTCCAAAGAGAGTATTAGTGACCATGGACCTCCATGTTAATCTCGTTCTACAGATGTGAATCAGCTTCGTTGGTGGTACATTCATCCAATTTGCATGTCTCTTTGAAAGGAACATTTTTTGCCTACCTTGCTCTCTTTACCACTGCTCTTTCACATCAGCATCAGACTTTCTAAGTGATGATTTCTTATTCCCAGCCCAGGAATTCCAATTGCCTCTTCCGAATCTTGGTTAGCAGGATTTTTGGGTATCAGATTTTACTCATACCTCTTCATTGGTGGTGTGACTTGTCCAAGATGTCATTGTTATTCACCTCGAACACCATTTAGCTGTTGCATCAATTCTTCCCAACATTGCTTCACTGATCATCCATCACTTGCTTCCATTGGTCAAAATCAGTGTGGTGTAGAATACCACATTTTGGATTGTTGCAGATAAGAACTCTACATATTAAATTAAAATAAGAATTGATTCATGGCTGCATGCCTTTTGTTCCTACTTCTATTTTTTGTGATCTTGGTCTACATTGGCTCCTGATCCAGCAATTCCTCAGTTGTAAAATTCTCATCCTTGTGGTCTATTCCCTCTACAGCCTTAACCCTCCCTATCTCTGTAATGTGTCTATGCTCCTACAAGCTTCCAATATTCCTATTCTCCATCTATTGTGATCTTCACCGATGGGCATCGCACCCTGAAAGTCTGGATGCAATGGCCTGCAGTGCAGCCTCCTGAAGGAATCCAACTCCAGTTGGCAGAGGACACAGCACAGGTGTTGCCTTCTCTGCAACCTTTGCTTCACCTCCCTGTCATGTTGCTGACCTAGAACCACTGTCAGTGCTGCCTCATACCGTGTATCCTCTGTGTAGACAAGCCAACTATTCTTCCAGGAACCCACCGCAACACCTCCAAAACACCCCAGAGTATCATAGAATCCTACAGTGCGTAAGGAGGCCATTTGGCCCATCGAGCCTGCACCGACCACAATCCCACCCAGGCTCTGTCCCCAGAACCAATGCATTTATTCAAGCTAGTTCCCCTGACAATTCCCCCCCAGGGGCAATTTAACGTGGCTAATCCACCTAACCCGCACATCTCTGGACTGTGGGAGGAAACCGGAGCACCAGAGGGAACCCACGCAGACACAGGGAGAATGTGCAAACTCCACACAGACAGTGTTGTAAGTTGGGAATTGAACCCAGGTCCTTGTGCTGTGAGGCAGCAGTGTTTTCCACTGTACTACTGTGCATCCAATTGAAAATTGTGGTAGAAAATGTTTTGAAAATTCACATAACTGTACCTGTAATTTAAAGTTGATTCTTTAAGTAATGCAAATGCAAGACCTACTTTGCAGCAAAACACTTGCTTCTCACAGAGTAATTGAAGACTTTGTTGCCAAATTTGATGTCCTGGCATAAGGACAGCATTAACACAAGGGCTAATGATGCAAGCAAAGGTGGTCACAACATGCGCCCCTCACTACACAGCATAAGGACATTGAGAGAAATACCTGGGGGTGACGGGCACCCCACGGAAGTAGCCTTAGGCCTCTTTAGCTCCATCAAAGGCAGCACTGCACAATTGAATATCATATCCCCTACGTATTGTAACTGGACTTAAATGGTCTGCCATCAAGCCAAAGCCAGTAAAAGCATTTCATTTTTGTCATAGCTCACTCAGGGAACACTAAACTTTGCAGTGTAACTCTTCCAGAGCTGCAGTTAAAAAAAGTTGCTTAAGTAGAATAGATTAACCTTTACCCTGCAACTAAGACATTCCATTTATTTTTTTCACAGAATTTAGTTTCGTTCAAATATTAAAATATCCTGCTTTCTCTTCTCGAGCAGTTAGCTCTTTGACAAGTGCCCCAGATATGGGAGTTTTTATTACCTAGGCCTTTTTAAAAGCTGCCAGTCAAAACCAGTGCGGATTTTTGCATTTGCAGCCACCATGGCTGGATTGAAATAGTTACTCCTGATAGCTGGCTCAACCAACAAACCAGCTCATCTTTTAAAAGGCACATGAAGAAAGAATAACAGCAATAAACATTCCTTTCCTCAGTGATGAGGCAGCCCAGCATACAAGTGTAAAAGACAAGGCTGAGTTCTTTTCAATATTCTCTCAAGGGATGTGGGTATTGCTGACTAGACCCACCCGAAATTAGGCTTGAGAAAGTGGTGGTAACCCATGAGGTGCAGATATGCCCACAGGGCTGTTAGGGGCGCAATTCCAGAATTTTCAATGAAGAAACAGTGATATTGTTCCAAGTCAGGACAGCGTGTGGCTTGGAGGGGAACTTGCAGGTGGAACATGAACTGTTTATAATCATCTTTAACCAAAGTGCCAAGAGCGGCACAGTGGTTAGCACTGCTGCCTCACCACGCCAGGGACCCAGGTTCAATTCCAGCCTCAGGTGACTGTCTGTGTGGAGTTTGCATGTTCTCCTCGTGTCTGTGTGGGTTTCCTCTGGGTGCTCCGATTTCCTCCCACACTCCAAAGATGTGCAGGTCAGGTGGATTGACCATGCTAAATTGCCCTTCCATGTGCCAGAATATGTAGGTTAGGGGGATTAATGAGGTGAATATGTTGACTCATAGGGGTAGGGCCTTGGTAGGATGCTCCTTGGAGAGTCAATGCAGGCTTGATGGGCCAAATGGCCTCCTTCTGCACTGTAAGGATTCTATGAATGATCCATCTTGGCTTCCTCCTCAGTCATTCATAACAGAAGCCAATTTTCAGTTAATTTGATTTGTTCTATATGATATCTAGAAATCGCTGAACACACAGAATGCAGCAAAGGCTAAAGGCCCCAACAATATTCCAGCTGAAATGCTGAAGACTAGTACTAACTCTGCCTCTTGTTAAAATGTTCCTGCACAGCTACAGTACTGCTGGCATTTAACCTCCAAAGTGGAAACTTGCTCAGGTATGTCCTGTCCACAAAAGGGAGAACAGTTCAACATGGTCAATTACTGCCCTACCCATCTACTCTTGGTCATCAGCAAAGTGATGGAAGGTTTCATCAACAGTGCTACCAAGCAACATTTACACAGTAATAACCTGCTCATTGAAACTTAGTTTGTATTCCAGCAGGTTCACTCAGCTCCAGACTTCATTAAAGCCCTGAGCTAAACATTGCCAGAAGAGAAGAATTCCAGAGATGTGGTGAGAGTGCCTGCCCTTGACATCAAGGTTATTAGAAGAAATTAGATATAGCCCTTGGGGCTAATGACAGCAAGGGATAAGGTGAGAAATTGGGATTGCGATATTGAATTTGACAATGAGCTATGATCAAAATGAATGGTGGAGCAGGTTCGAAGGGCTGAATGGTCTACCTCTGCTTCTATTTTCTATGCTTCTATGTAACATTTGAGCGAGTATGTCATCAAAGTTAAAAGGCTTAATAAAAATAAAGTAATCAGAGGTAAACATCTCCACAGAGTCAATCCTAGCACAAAGGAGGATGATTGTGATCAAGTGCATAAGTGTATGGGTGCACAGTAACGCAGAAGGTATTGCACAGGCTGATCACAAGTTGTTCCATTTTAGATAAAGCACGTGCACAGCCACCATATAACAAAATGAAACGTTCCACACATTAAAGTGAACAGACTGTGTACAATAAAAAAGTAGTGACATTGATGGGCTGAATGGCCTCCTTCTGCATTGTAGGGACTCTATGATTCCAAGATTGACTGTGGTTTTTGGAGACCAATCACCGAGCCCAATATATTCTTGCCGAAATTCCTCAAGGTAGAGTCACAGGCCCAACCGTTTTCAACTGCTCCATCTATCATGTTTCCCCCATCATGATGTCAGGGGTACGATGTTCACTGATGGTTGCACAGTGTTGAGTTTTACCTACAACTTTTCAAATCATAAGCCAGCCAATACCTGATTGGAAAGACATTCAAGCTTAGGCTAATAAGTGGCAAGCAACATTTGTGCCATACAAGTGCCAGGCAATGAACATCTCCAACAATAGAAATCAAATACCCATCAGCAACATTCTGGGGGTCATCATTGACTAGAAACTGAACTGGATCAGCCATATAAACACTGTGGCTACAAAAGCAGGTCAGAGGCTGGGAATTTTATGGTGAGTAACTCACCTTCTGACTTTCTCAAGCTTGTCCACCATCTACAAAGCACAAGTCAGAGGTGTGATGCAATACTCTCCACTATTTTAAATGAGTGCAGCTACAGAAACACACAAGAAATCTGATCATTCAGAACAAAACAGCCCACTTAATTGGCACCACATCTACCAGCTTCAACAGATGGCATCTACCATCTACAAGATTCACTGTAGGAACTCGCAAAGGCCTCCTCAATCGCATCACCTGAGCCAACCACCTGGAAGACCAAGGCAAAAGTACATGGAACACCACCACCTGCAAGCTCACCTCCAAGTCAAACATTTGACTTGGAACAATATAACGTGGAGATACCGGCATTGGACTGGGGGTAAGCAGAGTAAGAAGTTTCACAACACCAGGTTAAAGTCCAACAGGTTTATTTGACAGCACAAGCTTTCAGAGTGAGTGAGGAGTTGTGTTCACAAACAGGCATATATAGACACAAACTCAATTTACAAGATAATGGTTGGAATGCGAGTCTTTACAGGTATCAGTCTATGGCTATCAGTCTCTGCTCAGCGACTCTGCGTTGTCATGTGTCATGAAGACTGCCTTGGAGAACGCTTACCCGAAGATCAGAGGCCGAATGCCTATGACCGCTGAAGTGTTCCCCAACAGGAAACGAGCGCTCTTGCCTGGTGATTGTCGAGCAGTGTTCATTCATCCGTTGTCGTAGCATCTGCATGGTCTCCCCAATGTACCATGCTTCGGGACATCCTTTCCTGCAGCGTAGCAGATAGACAACGTTGGCCGAGTCACAACAGTATGTAACGTGTACCTGGTGGATGGTGTTCTCACGTGAAATGATAGCATCCATGTTGATGATCCAGCATGTCTTGCAGAGGTTGCTGTGGCAGGGTTGTGTGGTATTGTGGTCATTGTTCTCCTGAAGGCTGGGTAATTTGGTGTGGACAATGGTCTGTTTGAGATTGTGCGATTGTTTGAAGGCAAGAAGTGGGGCTGATAGCCAAGTTCCGCACACATGAGAACGGCCTCATCCGGCATTTTGGGTTCTTGTCATATTATCTGTAACCCCTATGACTTGCCTGGGCTTGCAAAATCTAAATATTATCCTGGCTGGAGACAATGCACACAGCTTTAACTTGTGCTTAACCCTTTCTCCACTCACACTGTCTGTACCTTTAAGATTTTATTACCTGTAAAGACTCGCATTCCAACCATTATCTTGTAAATTGAGTTTGTATCTTTATATGCCCTGTTTGTGAACACAACTCCTCACTCACCTGAAGAAAGAGCGACACTCCAAAAGCTTATGCTACAAAACAAACCTGTTGGACACAACCTGGTGTTGTGAGACTTCTTACTGTTGGAACGATGTAGCCATTCCTTCCATGACATTGGGTCCACATTGTTGAAACACCCTAACAGCGCAGTGACAGTATCTCACTGCACAGACTGCAGTGGTTCAAGTGGCTGACCTCCACCTTCACAAAGGCAACAAATGCCAGCCATGCCAAAAACACCCACTCGCCATGAATGAATAACAATAGAAAAACAAATTTTGAAAAAGAGTAACAGCAACTGAGTATGGATGTGCAGTATACACAGCACCCCCAGGTCATCCCCTTTCCCCAAGAAAAGAAAAGCAGGAGGGGGTGCAATTGTTCTGAAATAAGCTTTGGGATTTGGGATGCAGAAGGAATGAGAATCCAGTGGGAAACGAGTTGTTGCATCCATCCACACCAACTTGATAATCGGCTGACTGAAATTGCAGAATTTAATTGGCTGAAACACACACACACACACACAGAAAAGGTGGCAGTTTGCCCATTTTGTTAGTAAAGTTGTAATTTCCGCACCCCAGTTACAGTCGCTCCCAGATCGCTCCAAAGTGCCAGTAGGTGTTATTTTTGGAGATCTTTGTTTTGTTTGGGGGGGGAGGGCGGACAGATGGCTTGCTTGCTGCAGCAGGGCTGTGAGACTAGCTGAGCCGAGCTGACAGCGCCCTGGCTGCGGGCGTGGCTGTGACCCACGCCCCCCCCCCTCCCTCCCTTGCCCATCGAGCCGGGGCAGCACTGCAGGAAGAACAAGCAGAGGAAGTGGAGTCAGAAGCGGCGGTGGCGGCGGGGGGAGAGAAATGGGGAAGGAAACGGGTCCAAGGGAGAGCGGGGTGAAGTTTGAAGATGATGAGTTTTTGAAATCGACCAGATTGCTTCCTCGCCGGGAAGAAGCGCAGCCGGAAGAGAAGGAGCGCCACAAGAGAGACCCTAATGGAATCAACACTCATGTCAAGGTGAGAGCTCGGATACACCCAGTTTCCTACCCCCCTATTCACCCTGCTCCGCTCACCTGGCCGAATAGCAGCTTGCAATACAATCCGGCTGCAGATACAATGTGTTGAGGACAAGACTCCAACAAAGGGGGAGTTGTGAGTAATTTGTATCAGATTAGTGTCAAGCAGACGTCCCTCCTTTCCTTATTGTACAAAGAATAGAGATAATGTAGAAAGGATTAAAGAGTTGAATTTGTTATTCTGAAGTGTCTTCCCCCCTATTCTGTATATTTAAAAAGGTGTGCAGACACGATGCTTATACTGACACGGTGCCTATACTGACACGGTGTACTCTGCATCTCCTTTTCTCTCTGTCTCCCTGCAGGTTTCTTTCGAAGATGTGATCGCGGAACCGGCAGCCACGCAAACTTTCGACGGAGTGTGGATTTGCAGCCACGTCTCGTTCGAGTTCAGTAAATTCGTGCTGTACAAAGTGCTCACGCTGTTCCTCGCCATCCCCCTCGCCTTCGCCATTGGCATTTTCTTTGCAATCATTAGCTACATCCACATTTGGTAAGTCTAACCTTCTCCCCAAATTCAGAAGGCGGTGTTTTGTTTTGCAACCTGCCTGCACCCATTGCTCACTCATTACAAGTTATTTGTCCTGCATAAGGAAACGTTTATCTTCGAGGGTAATTCTTATTATGCCAGGACAGAAATATATTTCCTGCTAATAAGAGGCTCGGTTTGCCAACACAGACTAAACCTTATATGGCATTGCAGAGATGTTGATCTTGAACTTCTTGTGTGGGTACTATTCCCAGTCTATTCCCCCAATCTCAAAATTCCCTATCAATCTGGTCGCACTTTCAGCAACTTACAGGGGAAAAGAATTTTGAGCTGAGGCATGGAATGTGCAGAAGGAGGCCATTCGGCCCATTGAACCAACGCTCCAACAAAGCATCTTACCCAGGCCCTATCCCCGTAACCACACGGAAAAATATGGTGTAAGTCAGAATAAACAGTCAGAGCCTCAAAAAAAAACTGAGCTACTTGTTAGAGTGGAGAATATCATAGCATCCTCGGTTAGTTTGACTTCTTCCCTCTTGCTTAGTACTTTACACTGGTTAGCACTGCTGCCTCACAGCGCCAGGGACCCCGCTTCGATTCACGGCCTTGGGTCACTGTCTGTGTGGAGCTTGCACTCTTCCTGTGCCTGCGTGGGTTTCTTCCGGGTGATCCGATTTCCTCCCACAGTCCAAAGAGGGGCAGGTTAGGTCGATTAGCCATGCTAAATTGTCCCTTGGTGTCCCAAGATGTACAGGTTAGGGGAATTAGCATGGTTAATATATGTGGTTACGGGGATAGGGCCTGGGAAAGATGCTTTGTTGGAAAGTTGGTTCAGTGGGCCAAATGGCCTCCTTCTGCACATTCTATGTCTCAGCTCAAAATTCTTTTCCCCTGTAAGTTGCTGGAAGTGCAACCAGATGACAGGCAACTGAAGGAACCACCAGTCTTCCTCCTTAGTCACCGAGAGTGAAAAACTGAAAAATAAAATGGAACTACAGATAAGAGAAGAATTGCAGTCCAGTGAGATATAGAAAGAGGATAAAGAAGGATTAAAGTAAGAGAAAGCAAGGAATAAAATGCAGAAGGAAAATGTAATTTTTAAAAACAGGCTCTATCTCAGCATTGACATTAAAGCTTACACATTAACAACAGTGCACCATTGAATTACATAGTTTTGACAGCAACCTCTGGGCTGATACATTTTTCTCGTCAAGTTTCAATTCGTTCAAACACTATTCATGCATAGCAGCAGGTAGATGCAGTTCAGATGCAAATCAGAGCAGGCTTGAACGGGCTGAAGAGTTTAAGCCTGGCCCTATGTTCATATATTTCCAAGCAAAATTACAGGCCAATTACTGTTAGTGAAAGAAGTTTGTAACAGAAATAGAATCTGAAAAGGACATCGAAAAAGAAAGCAACAGGAGCTAATACTGGAAGAATCAAACAGGCTTTTTAAAAATTTATTAGTGTCACAAGTAGGCTTGCATTAATACTGCAATTAAGCTACTGTAAAAATCTCCTAGTCACCACACTGCTGCGCCTGTTTGGGTACACCGAGGGAGAATTTAGCATGGCCAATGTACCTAACCAGCATGTCTTTAGGACTGTGGGAGGAAACTGGAGCACCCAGAGGAAACCCATGCAGACACAGAGAGAACATGCAGACTCTGCACAGACCCAAGCTTGGAATTGAACCCTGGTTCCTGGCACTGTGAGGCAGCAGTGCTATCCACTGTGCCACCATGCCACCCAGGCTGGGCAAAAAGATGGAAAAAACTCTTTCTGTTATGTATAGGATAGTCACTCATCAATCAAAATGGAGTTTCAAGAGAAGCTTCTTCACTGAGAGATTGGTTAGAATTTGGAACTTGGATTGAAATTCAGTTACTGCTTTTAATGGAGTAATCTAGTTGAATAGCATAGATGTTTTTAAGAAGAAGATAGATAAACAAACAAGGAAGAAGTGAATAGAAGGATAATGACAAAATATGGTGGATGGATGCTCCTGTGGAACATAACCACCAAGACAGACCAACTGGGCTGAATTAACTGTTCCCATGGTGTAAATTTTGTGTCATGAATTACAAATAGTTAGTATTTGCAATCAGGAAAGTCTTTAAACTGTTAGTGTGACTTATGCTTATTCCTTATAAATGTGTGGAGGCAAACGGATGATACAAATTATGTCTTAGTAAGAGCTAAGAAAAGTGCGAAAATAGTTAGTCATAGAGTCATAGAGGTTTATAGTATGGAAACAGGCTCTTTGGCCCAACTTGTCCATGCCACCCAGTTTTTTACCACTAAAGTATTTCCAATTGCCTGCATTTGGCCCATATCCCTCTATGCCCGTCTTACCATGTAACTGATTAAGCTGATAAGAACAGATACAACACTTGATCTTTGCCAAAAGGCTGAGAAGGAAAATGTCAGAAGTATGACTTATTTTGCTATAGCGTCTGAAAATTTGGTCATAATTTTCAAAGTACCTCTGAGAAAGCACAGCAGCAGATATATAATTCATATATAACGCTTTATAACTTGGGATGTGGCCAGTTTTATGGGAAGAGTTGTGCTTGGGTGCAGGAAATGATAGACAACATAAAATATCAGAGATTTGGACATATTCTTGTTGTGCACACAACTCATTAATTTAAGCCCCAAATTTTTTGACCCTCTAAGCTATGCATTTGATTGGTAGCCAGAATGCGCTTAATACTGGCTGAAAGTATGTTAGAAAACCGCGTGCAAGGACTGTGTATTTTGGCAACAAACGTGATGAAAGACCAATGTTGTATTAAAAGGAGTTATTAGATGTTGCTTCCAAATTTTCCTACCTTTCTTTTTAAAGAAATTTAAACGTTTTACCATTTTAAAAGTTTAACCATTGTTCAGATAGAATAGGAAAACTTATTTGGCACAAAGGTAATGTATCAGTGTGATAGAACATTTTAATGTTACGAAAAGGACAAGAATGCAAAATTGAAATGCGGAAAAATGAGAAAATACTGAAGATCTCCAGGACAGTTTGTTTCTGAAAGAGAAAGTTTAATGTTTCAGGTGGGATTCCTCATCAGCATAGGCAGGATGAGGTGGGACAAGCCCTTTTTACTGATATAAAGGGGGAGGAGAAAGCAACCGGTAGAAGTACTGAGTTCAAAGGAGCTTGGATTTTGACAGATTTATTTTATGGGTTATTCGCTGTCCCATTTGTATACTTAATTGGTTCACATACACACAATTAATAGGCTGGGAGCTAAATTAATACAAAAAATACAAAGCCTACTAATTCCAGGCATCTGCCAGTGATAGTATGGAATTGATTTGTGGTGGGAGGTTGTTGCAGCTCTGAGTACAGAGGTAAAATGCACAGACTAAAATGTTGAGTTTTCCACGTGTTGATGTGTATTATTATGAATCTGTAAGATGATTGTGAGTAACTGAGTCCACATTTTAACTTCAGGTTTCTGATGCCCATCGTTAAGACCTTTATGATGATACTGCCCTCCTTCAGAATCATCTGGAAAACTATCATGGACATGTTTATTTCTCCTCTGTATCAGAGTGTGGGACGCTGCTTCTCTGCTGTCAATTTCCGCTGCACTGAAGTTTAGAGGAGCTAGAGAAAGACGGTTGGTGGTCGAAGAGGACAACCAGTACCTTAAAGGAGTTTTTTTTTCCAGATCTTACAAAAAAAGACTAACATTATCTGCTCTTATACTTTCCATTCCAAATGCACTTTCAGAAAGTAACTTTTTTTAAGTATATATGCACTTACGCCTCAAGTTCATTTAGAAATATGAATACTTATAATTGATATTTTCTATTATAAGCCAGGATGCACACTGTGACTGGTAATAATTAAGGAATATTGTACAAAGATATTGCCATGCAATAATTCAATCTTGTATTATATATCAAGAAATATTCATATCCTCTTAATACGCTGATATCCTCATTAGGTTCTAATTTTTTGATAGGTTTTGAGGGTAGGAAATAGATTAATTTCAGTTATTATTCTGTTATTTGAAAATGTGAGAAGGCAAAGCTGGGGAAGTAGAATTATTTCACCTGCTTTGGGCCAGACAATGGACAGTAACTATGCAGAGGGTGATTTGCAAAAGTAACAAGATATAAATGATATTCTACCATAAATAATTTCTAGTAATTAATACATTTTCAAAATATGATTCCCACCCCCGCAAACTTAATTTGTATGACTAGGGACTTGTGTTGCTCTTACACTGACATATTCTTTTGTGTCTTCCATCCACCATAATGTGCAACTGGTCCAAAATGCTCATCCATTGCATTTGTTTTTACTGAGCTACAGTGACTTCCAGTTCCATTATATATTAAGTCTAAAATTCTTACCTTAACATTCAAATCCTTCCAAACCCCCCTCCCCAGCTGATCTCCACCCTTGTTCAGCATGGGATTTCCACCAACAATCTTTGAGCTTCCAACTCTGTCTTTTTCTCCATCCACTTCTCACATTGGTGGCAGAACCTTCAGTCACCACCATCTTATTTGATAAAACCCCATCTCTCATTTTTATACCTTTCAAATCCTTCTCAAAATCCAAGCTTTCAGTCACTGCTCCTAATATCCTCCTTCATGTCTTGACATCCATTCCCCTTTTCTACTCCTCTGAAAAGTGCATTGCCACATTCTCTGCACTAAGAACAGTATTTAAATGCAAATCAGGATGAGGAGTTTGGGTTTGTACTCATTGCAGTTCAGAGGAACAAAGAAAAGTACAGCACAGGATCACACCCTTTGACTCTCCAAGCTTGTGCCGATCATGATGCCCTAAATAAAGGAAGAACCTTTTTCCCTTACTTGGTCCATATCCCTCTATTCCCTCCCTATTCATCTACCCATCCAGATGCCTCCTAAATGTTGCTAATATGCCTGCTTCCATCATCTCCTCCAGCAGCATTCCAGGCACCCACCACTCTCTGCATGAAATATTTCCCCTGCACATCTCCCTTGAACTATCTCCCTTAAACTTTCCCCCTCTCACCTTGAACCTGTGCCCCGTTTTAATTGACACTTCCACCCTTGGAAAAAGCTTCTGACTATCAACCCTGTCTGTGCCTCTCATAATTTTGTTGACCTCTATCAGGTCTCCCCCTCAGCCTCCAGCTTTTCGTGAAAACAATCCTAGTTTATTCAATATCTCCTCATAGCCAACACCCTCAAGACCAGACAACATCTTGTCTTCACTCTCTCCAAAGCTTCCACATCCTTCTGCTAGTGTGGTGACCAGAAACTACATGCAATACTCCAAATGTGGCCAGATGAGAAATGCTCCTATTGAAACGCACAGTATAAAATTCTGACAGAGCTTGACAGGGGGAATTTAGAACTAGGGAAGTTTCAAACTAAGAGACCTCACTTTTAAGATGAAGCTGAGGATGAGTTTCACCTCTCAAAGACTCATTAGTATTTGGAATTCTCTTCCAAAGAGAACAATGGTGGATGGATAGGATAGAGGTGGAAAGACTCTTCCCGCTCAAAAAAGACAGTAGGACTAGGGGACACAGCCTCAAGATAAAGGGGGGGCAGTTCAGAACGGAGTTGAGGAGGAACTTCTTCACTCAAAGGGTGGTGAATCTCTGGAATTCTCTGCCCGTTGAAGTGGTGGAGGCTGCCTCGCTAAATATTTTTAAGAAGTGGGTTGATGGGTTTTTGATAAGAGAGGGGATTAAGGGTTATGGGGAGAGGGCGGGAAAGTGGAACTGAGCCACGACAGATCAGCCATGATCTTATTGAATGGCGGGGCAGGCTCGAAGGGCCAGATGGCCTACTCCTGCTCCTATTTCTTATGTTCTTATGGGTCATTGAGTATATTCAAGGCACAGTTCGAAAGATTTTTGATTGGCAAGGGTTATGTGAGTGGCAGGGAGGAAAGTGGAGTTCAGGCCACAAATTAGTGTAGCCTATTGAATGGAAGAGCAGGCTGTAAAGGCCGAATGGACTATTACTGCTCCTATACTTCTATCTTATGTAAATCATCACTGGTGTGGTTGAATACCCAATAGTAATACTCTAATTGTATCAAAACAATCCCATCTTGTTTCTGGGTTTTACTTTAATTTTATCAAATCAAGTGGATATGAATATTCAAAGTATACACACTGCTTTGTTATAATGCTGTCTGTTGTAATTATTGACCAAATTGTGCTATTGTAACGATGTATAATTATGGTGAAATATTGACATCGTATTTTGCAGCACTTGAACCAATTATGCATTGCACTTATGTAAAGGACTCTGCTGTGTAATGTTTGTACATCAGTGGATAGTCACACCTGTGTTTTAAAAGGCTGAGTTCTGTGCACAGAATGTACCCAGTTAAGATTTATTTTGAGGTACCATTGCAAAGTTATAAATTAAAACAATTCAGTGGTATGATACTTTCCTATTTATTTACTTTCCATCATTTGGTCCAATATTAGCTTGAAACCAGAATCAATTTTCATAAGAGCATTAGAAATATCATTGTTTTTAGTTTATTTCTTAATGTCACAAGTAGGCTTACATTAACACTGCAATAAAGACACTGTGAAGATCCCCTAGTCACCACATTCCGGTGCCTATTCAAGTACAGTGAGGGAGAATTTATCACGCCAATGCATCTAACGAGCACTTCTTTTGGACTGTGGAAATAATGGTATAGTCCATGGAGAGAACTTGCAGACTCCACCTAGGTAATGACCCAAGCTGGGAGTTGAACCTGGGTCTTTACCACTGTGAGGCAGCAGTGCTAACCACGGTACCACCATGCTGTCCTATTATCACATGGACTGTACCATTACTGAATACAGTTACAGTAAGTTTATTTTTTTAAATTAAAATCTTCCACTCTGACTTCATTGCAGGACCTGTAATTGTATATTGTTTTGTCAGACAAACCAGAATATGTTCCGTGCTGAGTTAATTGACCACAGTCAGGGCAACAACTGAAGGACCACAATTCATTCAATGCCCTTTGGCTATAGAAAGTTCACCACAAACTACCATGAGGACACTTGCAGACAGAACCATAAAGTCAGCCTTCTGGAGACCAGCTGTTATATTCAGTTGTCACATTGAGTGCCTTGCTGAACTGTCTGGCAGTCTTGGACTTTGAACGTAGCTTACTGTACTGTAACCAAAAGAACCCAGTTACGGCTGAGATACTGCACTCCGTTTAATGTGTCTTCATGTCTGTAATAGTTTATACTCCAAATAATCGCATTCAACTAATCGTGATCAACGCAACTTGTGGGCCGAAGGGCCTGTTTGTGCTGTTATGTTCTAATAGCCACTGCCTCATATGCTGACTATAACCTCAATGCATAATTAAAGCTCTGTTTATAAACCTCGATATCTAAACCTAAATACCAATCTCAAAGCCTAACTAAATTATCAATTGTAACCTCAGTGCATAACCTAAATGCCAGTTGCAAACTTAATTCTTGACACTGAGGATTTGTGGCAAGCTAAATAGACTACCTGGTAAACCTTGGAAACGTATCATCTATAACTGAGCTAGATTACATGTACAAAGAACTCATAAAATTGTACAACTCAGAAGATGGTCTTTTGACAAATTGAGACTGCACTGACTCTTGAAAAGTAATCCAGTGTGTACTTCTTCATAGGCCTGATTTTTTTCTCCTTCTAGTTGTTTTCCTAATCCCTCTTGAAACCCACTACTGAATCTGTATCCAGCAGTTTATTCCAAATCTCAATCACGCATGTAAAAATTATTTTCCTCGTATCACCTCTAGTTTTATATACATCACCTGAAATCTGTGTCCTCGGTTGTTGACTCCTTTTAATTGACTCTGAGTATTTCATGATTTGAAAAATCTCTATCATATCTCTACTTATCCTTCTCAGCTATAAGGCAAACATCTCAGTTCAAAGATGTGCAGCTTGGGTTGATTGGCTATGCTAAATTGCCCCTCAGTGTCCCAAGATGTGTAGGTTAGGTGATCAGCAGTATAAATACATGGGGTTATGGGGATCAGGTCTGGGTGAGATGCTCTGTTGGAGAGTCAATGCAGACACAGGTATGCGAATGGCCTGCTTCTGCGCTGTAGGGATTCTATGATCACAAGCTTCTCTAACATGTCTGAAAAACTGCAATCCCTCATCACCAGAACCTTTCTAGTAAATCTCTTTTCATAAGCGCCAAAATCTTCACAAATTTCCTGGAGTGTTGTGCCCAAAATTTGGCACAATACTCCATCTGGGGTCAAAATGGTGTTTCAAAAAGGTTTAGCTTAATTTCCTGGCTTTCGTACTCTATTCATAAAGCCAAAGCTGAGTGTATATAGCATCTTTCAATTGCAAAGTACTTGACAAACAATTCAATACTTCATATAGTCGCTGTTACAATGGAGAATAATAGGATGGACTGCAAGTGAACCACAGTGATAATGGCCAGATAATCTGCTTAATGATGTTGATTGAGGAAGAAATAGTGGCTAAATCACTAAGGAAAGTTGCCCTACTCTTCATTGAATCATGCTACAGGCTTTTTCATTCCAACTGAGAGATCAAGTCTTTGTTTTAACATCTGGAAGATGACAGCTCCAGCAGGGCAATGGATGCTCAAGATTCCAGAGTTGGGGCAGGAAGTAATTTTAAGGCTGGAGGAGGATGCAGAGATTGAAGGGCAAGGTACAGAAAGGATTTTATCACAAGGACATTTTTTTTACATTTGTGGTGTTGATGGAGGTGCTGATGATGGTAACTGAAAACATGCATGATCGGTGAATGGGGTTTGGCATGTGATAGGATATTGGCAGCAGAGATTTGAAAGAGTTAAAGCTTGCAAAAGGTGGAGGAGGAGAGATTGACCAGAGGAACATTAAAATAGTCAAATCCAGATGTTGCAAAGGCTTGGGAGAAGTTCTCAGCTGCAATAGGGAAGGATTAGCAATGTCCAGGACATGGGAGTAAGTGATCTTTGTGATGGAAGGAATGCAAATGGGGTTGAATAGGTCACTAAAGTTGTGAACAGTCCAGATCACTGTCTGGGGGAGTAGATGGAATGGTAGCATTTGAGATGAGGCAAGAGTGGTATAAAGAAAACAGCTGTGGTCAAGCTAGTATTTACTGTAAGAGACTGGGAGTTAGAGAAGCAGGCTGATGACAATGAGGCAATGGAGAGGTTAAGAGCATTGGGTGTTTCAATGTAATGGGCGGTGATCCCATGTCTGTGGATAATGGTGCCAAGGAACGGAGGTGGAGTGTTCCACCATGTCAAAGGCTGTAGAGATTTTGGAGCACTAACAACCATAGAGAATGTACCAGAAATCATTGGAAATGAAAGGAATGTATGCTTATATGGAGCTTTAATTGTACTGGTAGATTTGTTCTTAAATTATATTGTAGATCAAGACATAGAGGCGTGTTTATATTTTTGATTGGTTGCCTCATCTTTGCCACTATAGTACAAAATGTACAAATCAGGGTAATTGAGGTGCAGGTAGAGAAGACTTTTGTGGAGTCCTATTATTAATAGGGTGGCATGGTGGGACAGTGGTTGGCACTGCTATCTCACAGCACCAGGAACAGGTTCTTCATGTCTACACGTGTTTTCTATGGGCCCCCCAGTTTCCTCCCACAGCCCAAAAGGTGTGCTGGTTAGGTGCATTGACCTTGCTAAATTCTCCCTCTGTGTACCCGAACAGGCAGCGGAGTGTGACGAGTAGGGGATTTTCACAGTAACTTCATCGCAGTGTTAATGAAAGCATACTTGTGACACAAATAAATAAACTTAAATTAATAATACAATTAAACTGCACCAGTTTTGCTCATTTGATTACACGAAGGATGGTGTGGTGGCACAGTGGTTAGCGCTGCTGCCACAGCACCAGGGACCCGGGTTCAATTCCAACCTTGGGTGGTTCTATGTGGAATTTGCACAATCTCCCCATGTCTGCGTGGGTTTCCTCCGGGTGCTCTGGTTTCCTCCCACAGTTCAAAGATGTGCGGGTTAGGTTGACTGGCCTTGCTAAATTGCCCCTTAGTGTCAGGGGACCAGCAGGGTAAATACGTGGGGTCACGGGGATAGGGCCTGGGCAGTATCGTTGTGGGTGCTACCTCGATGGGCTGAATGGCTTCCTTCTGCACTATAGCAACGCTATGTATTTTGGTAAATATGTCATAAGCAAATCCCCACTCACTCCCTGTTCACATGTTAATTCGTATTTGCTGAAAACTAAATTTCATCTCTCACTATTACTGCATGAGCTTTCTCCCAGTTGCACTTGTATTGACATATAAGCAATCCGTTAAACTTTCGTGACTACTTTGTTGGACTTATATCTGCCCTTTTTACCAATACGCCGAGTTTTGCCCTGTCCTTTCTGCTTGTGTCTACAAACACGCCACCTCACATTCTCCACCTCTCTCGTGTTGTTTTCCTCGCCTCATGCAGATTTCACCTTCCTCTCACTCTGTGGCATTAGCCCATGGCCAGGTCCCGCAAGCCCTGCTATGATTCATCGCCTATGCATGTATGTGTGTGCGTGCAATTCCCTATTTCCCGCTGTCACTGGGATCCTGGTGTTCCTTGCGTTGAGAAGCGGTGCACTCCAAACTCCCTACACAGCCCAGGGGAACTGGCTATCCGCCACAAAAGCCCAGCGCTCACTACCTAAGTCAACGTTATTATCTTCCTTCCGCAAGGCTGCGAATACATCGGCCGAAGGTTTGCGGCAGACTTGCTGACAGCGTCCCGTTGTTCGGGGAGATATGTCTGGTGACAAGTCCGGAGACTTTGAGGTAAGGAAGGGATGCAGCCGCCTCATTTGTTAGCGACGATTGGAGAGTGAATCAGACCGGAGCTTGCAAAGAATGAGGGTGTAGTGTCAGGCATGCAAGAATAGCAGCGAAGGAATCAGTTATAGCCGGGGGGAGGGAGCTGGCTTTGCAAGTTGCGCCTCTTGCCCATTGTGAAGGTAAGTGTTAGTGGGCAGACACTGCAGAATAGTTGGTGCTTTGAGAAGCAAAATATTCTGCCAAGTGGTAATAAAAAAATAGGGTTTTTAAAACAATTTCGAAATTTTTCTTTAAACAAATGGATTTTTTTAAAAACCAATGGAACTCCTTGAAAGTTGAAAGTGAGCTGGAGTAATATCCGGGGGTGTTTTTTTTCCTACACTTCGTGGAGCAGGAGTCGTTTTTTAAAAAAATAATCAGGGCTTGAGAACTTCAGAAGTAGGCCATTCGGCCCCTCAACGTGATCCAGCCTTTGCGATCGTGGCTGATCTAACATCAGTCTCAATGTTCCCATTTTGTCCCATGGTTACATCCATCTCTTTCGAATAGATTCAAAGACAGATTCACAACGGGGCAGGCAATTCCACAAAGTTTCACTGGACTTGTAATGAAGAAATGTCTCCTCATCTCAGCCTTAAATTGACGACCTTGTGAGACTGGGAATGTGACCCTGTGTTCTAGGTTCCCCGGGCAGGAGGGTTGTGTATTTTTGTATTTCACTACTTATGGCATTAATTAAGTCGACTTTATCTATTCCCGACTTTTAAAACAATCAGAGATGAACAGTATCTCTCGGACAGGTAATATAGAGCCCTGGTTTGCACCTAGCATGGGGCCAAGGCAACGGGGCAACGCTCAGTGAGCCGGTACTAGGATTGGGGCCATCCTGCACCACACTGTACACCTCTAAACTCACAGACCCCGCCAGGAGAAGCTCCCCAATCATCCCTTTCCTGTTAACATTCCCGCTGCCGCTCATTGAGTCCCCAAACCTGTGCTGATGTATTAATCCTGCATTTTCTATTAATTTTTTTTGTTAATAACTTTTGGGAATCGGAGATGCCAGTGTGAGGCTTGACACAACTCTTCAGTCCAGCCGGTGACCGGGGGAAGTGAGGGTGTACTGGGGGAATCGCCAGCAGATTGTTCCTGCACTGTTTAGACTGCAGCTCCTGGACTCAATAGCTTTCCCTCAAGGAATATTACCCAGCAGACTACTCCGCTATTTTACTGGGAATGGGAGCCTGGATTTGATCACTGGATCCGTTGGGAGGTGGGGGAATTTCCCTAGTAAATAGTTGCAGGGTTCTGCTGGAGTCCCACACTGTGTCTCTCAGTGAGAGATTTCCTAGTAGATATCTTAGTGCTGGGCTGTGTCTCTGTGTCTCCCAGTGAGATTTCCCAGTAGATAGCTCAGTGCTCTGCTGGAGACTCTCAGTGAGAGGTTTCTCAGTCGATATCCCAGTGCTGGAGTCCCTCGCTCTATCTCTCAGTGATAGATTTCCCAGTAGATATCTCAGTGCTCTGCTGGATTTTCTCAGTGATAGATTTCCCAGTAGAAATCTCAATGCTCTGCTGGAGTCTCTCAGTGAGAGGTTTCCCAGTAGATATCTCAGTGCTCTGCTGGATTTTCTCAGTGATAGATTTCCCAGTAGAAATCTCAGTGCTCTGCTGGAGTCTCTCAGTGAGAGGTTTCCCAGCAGATAGCTCAGTGCTCTGCTGGAGTCTCTCAGTGAGAGGTTTCCCAATAGATATCCCAGTCCTGGAGTCCCTCACTGTCTCAGTGATAAATGTCCCAGTAGATAGCTCAGTACGCTGCTGAGATTTCCTAGTAGATATCTCAGTGCTCTGCTGGAGTCTCAGTGAGAGATTGCCCAGTAGATAGCTCAGTGCTCTGCTGGAGTCTCTCAGTGAGAGGTTTTCCAGTAGATAACTCAGTGCTCTGCTGGATTTTCTCAGTGAGAGGTTTCCCAGTAGATATCTCAGTGTTCTGCTGGAGTCTCTCAGTGAGAGGTTTCCCAGTAGATATCGCAGTGCTGGAATCCCTCTCACTGTGTCCCTGTGGTCCCTGTGCTGCCCCCTGCTGCCACTTGGGGAATAGAGCTGTTGCCGCCAGCCCAGGCTGACAGGGGTGTGGTACCGCTCTACTTTTCCCTTTAAATGCGATCAGGCTCCAAAAAGTTCCGCTTCGGCATCAGGCGGCAGCTACCTTCGGAGTTTTATGTCGGAGCGGCTCTCAGTTTGTTTTAAGGAGAAACTGTGTTCACCTTTCCCAGGGACTTTTATACCCAACGACCATCAGAGACCACGGGAACATTTACAAACCGAATAATAAGATGGAAGATGAAAAGATGAGCGAGAAATACGTGCCTGATGTTCACACCAAAGAGATCGACTTGATCAACAGGGATCCCAAGCATCTGAACGATGATGTGGTTAAGGTAAGGGAGAGAGATCTGTCAAAGTTGGAGCTTGTGCAGGAGTTTAAGTTAAGCATTTGTTGAAGAAGGCAGAATGGACAGGGTAATTCCTATCAGAAATCCTAACTCTGTATTGTGAAATCCCTCTGGAAGTGTAATTCTTTCCCCTCTCCCTGTCCCCTGAGACAGGGCTCAAGGCTTTTACCCCCACTGGGGCGAGGTTAAATTTAGACACCAGGGAGGGATCCCAGCGTGAACCCGTCACAGGGCAGTGAAAATAAACATGCAATTGATTCAGCAACAAATCAACTGTGAAATGCTCACTGATTCCAGCTTCCGACAAGAACCTGCTCTTGCGAGCAGTGTGAAAAATCAGGGGTGCCCCGAGACGACTGGAAAGAACCTTGTGGACAGCACTTCAAATTAGATCTTTACCAGCCTGCTGTACCCACCCTGGCCCTGACTCACTGCACCCACCCCCTGCACCCACTTCATCTCTCCTCCTGCACCCATCCCTCTGCTCCACCCCTCTGCACCCATCCACACCCCTCTGCACACACTCCCCAACTCCCAGCATCCATCCAAACCACCTGCACTCATCCCTCTGCACCCACCTCCTGCACCCACCTCCTGCATCATTCCCTCTGCACCCATCTCCTTGCATCCAACCTTTGCACCCATCCCCATCACCTTGCACCCATCCCCATCACCTTGCACTCATCCCCTGCACCCATTCCTCAACCCACTGCACCCACTCCCCATCTCCCTGCTCCCACTCCCCAGCCCCTGGCACCCATCCCCAACCAACTGCACCCACTCCCCAGCCCCAGCACCCATCCCCTACCCCCTGCACCCACTGACCATCTCCCTGCACCCACTCCCCAACTGACTGCACCCATCCCCCTGCACTCACTCCGCAATCCACTGCACCCATCCCCTCCACCCATCCCCTGCACCCAACCCCCATACCTAGCACCCATCCCTATCCCCCTGCATCCCCCCTGCACCCATTCCCTGCTACCCACTCCCCAACACACTGCACAAACCCCCAGCACCAGGTTCACTGCACCCTCCCCACTGCAGTTATCTGACTCAGCCTAGCCCATTGCACTCGGCAGTTAGTTCTGTCTGCCCTGCAGTTCTCCCACTCAGCCCAGCTGTGACTATATATATATGTCATCATATGCAATAACAATCAGTGCAGTACAGGTGTTATTGTTTCATTGTACCTGACACAAAATTTACTTTATTACACTTTAATAAAAGAAAAGTAAAAGCATAGAAACTATAGTGTTAAAGCTCATTATTCAGTAATCACCTACTACTGTGGGAAAGAATTTCTTTGCTATCTGTTTAGCAACTGAAGACTGTCCCCATCAGAGAAAGTATAGCGTCTTTAGTTCTAATTGTGGGAAGCATGAGGATGGTAAATTAGCAATCTGTAGTCTTCATTGGCATTTTTCTGATGAAAGCTCTGCAAACAAAATTATATGTCGCACTTCCAACCACAATGGAAACATGACACATGGAAAAGTTTAGACGATCATACATTTTATATATATTTATGCTTGTTAGATGTCTAGTTACTTCCAAAGCCCACACTTGGAATATGTACAGTAACATTGCAATAAAATATTGAAATTAATCTTTATGGCAGAAAAGTTAAATTAATTGCGTGAAGTTGCAAAGCAATTCTTCCACATACAGTTACGTGTGACAATTGCATTGATGAACAGAAAGGTGCTTTTAAGTCTTCAAAGATGTTACTTTCTTTTGAGAGAACCACTTACTATGATCAAAAGGGTTACAGTCTTAAACAAAGATTTGCAGGTTACATGGATTGGTCATGCTAAATTGTTTCTTAATGTTCCAAGATGTATAGGTTGGGGGTGGGGTTAGCAGGGTATATGTGTGGGGTTACAGGGACAGGACGGGGCGGTAGGCCTGGGTAAGATGCTGTCAGAAAGTCACTGCAGACTTATTGGGCTGAATGGCCTCCTCCTGCACTGTAGCGATTCTATGAGAAACAAATGTATTCAATATTTTACGTGTATTAGGGAAGGTGATAGCCTAGTGGTATTATCGCTGGACTATTAATCCAGAATACTGATCCAGAAAATCAGCTAATGTTCTGGGGACCCGAGTTCGAATCCCACCATGGCAGATGGTGGAATTTGAATTCAATGAAAAAAAATCTTGAATTAAGAATCAACTGATGACCATGAAACCATTGTCATATGTCGGAAAAACCCACCTTGTTCACTAATGTCCTTTAGGGAAGGAAATCTGCCATCCTTACCTAGTCTGGCCTACATGTGACTCCAGAGCCACAGCAGCGTGATTGACTCTCAACTCCCTCTGAACAAGGGCAAATAGGGATGGGCAATAAATGCTGGCCAGCTGACGCCCATGTCCCATGAATGAATATTTTTTTAAAAATTTTTAAACTTTTTTTTAGTTTAAAATACAATCTTTTCTCTTAAACAAAAGTGCTCAAACACCAAATCTTCTATTATAAAACTGTGAAAGCAAGCACAAGTATAAGTTCAGTAAAATGTCTGACAACACCAGGTTTTAGTCCAACCTATTTATTTGATAATATACCCACTGTCTGTGCTTTATATGCTCTGTCCGAGGCCAGAACTCTCCATTCACCTGACGAAGGGGGTAACCCCGAAAGCTAGTGGGTATATTATCAAATAAATAGGTTGGACTAAAACCTGGTGTTGTCAGACTTTTTACTGTGTTTACGCCAGTCCAACGCCGGCATACCCACATCAAGTATAAGTTGTCAGCTGTCTTGTGTTGCATTTGTAGCTGAGTGTATATAAAAATAGTACACCCCACCTTTTAAAAACTACAGCTGCAAACTTTACAGCAACAGCATGGACCAGGAGTACGGATGATGTCAGCATACACTGTTTACTGCAAACCATGTTTGAGGCAATGCATGGTTTTACTCTTAATGTTAGACGGGGAAGTATAAAACGACAGGATGAAAAAGCTGTGTACAAATATTGGTTTTGAAAAATAACTGGAACAAAATACATGCCGCTTTTCATTCTCGGCCTATCCTTGAGTCTGTACGTTAGCATTTTTCTTCTGTAATAATTCAAAGCTAACAAAATCCTTCACCATTTTGAATAAACTAACATTTGAGTCTGATTTTCTACTTACTATCCAAATCACTGGCACCCAAATGTGGCATTTAATGTATGCCATGTCTAATTGGTATTTTTGATTTGTATTTCCTTAGGGGCTGCCACATTACTCTGGCCTGAGTAACTATTAACCAATGGCCAAAAATGCAACTGCTCCTTACACTTTTGGGCAAGGGTTCTGCATTTAATTCACCCACCAACTTTTTGGTTACTTTATTCCTTGGGCTGCAACCACCATAGGCAGTTAAAAGGAGAGCACAAAAGTCTAACTAAGTGATAAATGTAAACTGGGTTCAGTGAATAAAATTCTTTGTTGTTCCTCCCACTCTCCCACCCACTGAATCATATGGCATTTGAGCATGTTTGGAATTGTGCCACTTTGAACCATGTTTGAGAGGAGAGACTGGGGCTTTGATTTAAAATAAAATGACAAAGTACCTGCAGAGTTAAAGCCAATTTCCAACTCTTGTAACCTGTGTCAATATTTCAACAGTTGGCAGATGGTGGTTGGCCTGTTGGCTTTTGAGGAAAGTGTTAGTGCCAAGGGAATTCAGTTTTAGCTGCCAGCAGATACTAACAACTGGTAAAATCAGGCTGAAATCCTACTGTGCAGGGGAAAATAAAACTAGCTCTCGACATGTAGTGCAGGGGTAGAAAGGAATATTCATACTTTACTGAATGGGCAGCACAGTGACACAGTGCTTAGCACTGCGGCCTCACAGTGCCAGGGACCCAGGTTTGATTCCTGATTTGAGTGACTGTCAGTATGGAGTTTGCACATTCTCCCCATGCCTGCGTGGGTTTCCTCCAGGTGTTCCAGTTTCCTCCCACACTCCAAAGATGTGCAGGTTAGATGGATTAACCATCCTAAATTGCCCAATAGTATCCAAATATGTGTAAGTAATGAGGATTAGCCATGTTACATTGCCCAAAAATGTGTAGGTTAGCAATGGTAAATGTGTAGGGTTACGGGAATGGGCTTGGATATGATGCTCGTTGGGAGAGTCAGTGCAGACTCAATGGGCTGAATAATCCCCTTCTGCACTGTAGAGATTTTATGGAACAATTATCCAGTCAAAGTTGGGAGTCTTCAGAAGCACAACTAATTTACAATGGAGCTGAATTACGGGTGGTTAGCACTGCTGCCTCATAACGCCAGGGACCCGGATTCAATTCCTGGTTTGGGCCACTGTCTGTATGGAGTTTGCAGATTCTCCCCATGTCTGCTTGGGTTTCCTCGGGGTGCTTCGATTTCCTCCCACAGTGCAAAGATGTGTGGGTTAGGTGGATTGGCCGTGTTAACTTGCCCTTTTGTGTCATGGGGATTAGCTAGGGTAAATTCATGAGGATAGGGCCTGGGCGGGATTGTGATCGGTGCAGACACAATTGGTCACATGGCTCCTTCTGCACTCCAGGGATTCTATGTAAAATGAAGGTAGTGTGACAGTGCCACACCAACAAGATGCCCTACAAAATGATGGTGTAAAAGAGATATTATGATGCTATGCAATTAAAGCAGGAAAAATCGAAGAACAGTGGCTATTACTAGGTTCAAGATAAAAATATTGAAAAGAAAAGGGAAATTATTTTCAACTCAGTAAGTCAAGGAATCAGGTAAATTTGAAAGAAAAAGTAACTAGTAGATAAGGCAATAGAGAAGCAATGGAAAATATTCAAGCAGCAGACTTTTAGGGTAAAAGCTAATATTCCATCTGGCAGATTATGAAAAAGGACTGTAGACAATGTCATTAGGTTGGAGATACTGAGGTTAGCTGGTTCAATAGACAGGCGACTGGGGGATTTTCACAGTAACGTCATTGCAGTGTTAATGTAAGCCTACTTGTAGTGATGAAAAAAGTCAGATTAAATTTGAAAAAGAGAAATACAAAGCACTACATCTTAAAAGGCAATGATGAAGTTTAAAAGCATCAGCAAAAGAGACTTACGAGTTCAAATATGAAATCTTAAGAATGGGAGAATACATTGTTGTACATAAAGCACAAAATGTTAATTTTTAACAGGAGTATTTACGCAAGGAGAAACAAAATAATTTGCATTCAGACAGCACTTTATACATCTTCAGGCGGCTCCAAAGTCCCTACCAGCTAATGAATTGGAATTAAAGTGTGATAGAGGAAAATGTGGCAGCCAAAATGGACACAGCAAGATTCCACACAAGAAAAACATTGAGATAGATAACCAGAGAAGACAAGGAGATGGGCCTTGGTTGTTCAAAGTTGTCCAATATATTAGCCACATGTGGCTACTTGGGAACCCATTTGTGACTAATTGCATTAGCGATTAACAAAATAAAATGAGTAGTAGATACTTGGGTAGGTGATCTCAATTCTCATAGCCACACAGTGTTTGCTTAAAACTTGTTCCGTTATACGTTTTCTGCATTTCCATAAATTTGTCACTAAAAACTGCAACAAAAAACTCTTCATTCACATCTGTTGGTAAAATAAAAAAAAACAGAATATAGTCAGATTTTTATTGCACATGTTTTACTGCCTCTGTTACTGAACAGTGATAGATTTATCGTTAATATACACGAGTGTGCAGAAGCCACTTTCTACTAAAATTGGTTTGCATCACCAATGCCTTACCTGTGATTAATCAGCAGTTTCTGTTGGGCAAACACTGGTTTAAAATGCCACTTAAAAGAATGTACCTCTCACATTTTAACACTGCATTGCAAAGTCAACCTAGATCATAGGCTCAATGCTCTGAAGTCAGGCTTGAACCCACAACCAACGTCCCTCTGCTGAGCCAAGGCTGCTTTATGGTAATGGTGAACATATATAAATCATTGGATAGACCGCAGTTGAAATAATGAGTGGAATCTTGTGCCATTTCCTGTAGTGGGTTTGATAGCAGGGAGGCATTTAATCAATCCTGAGGGTGGCATATGGGGACCACACCCACACCACCACCCCCACACCCCACCGCCCTCTTGCCTCCTTCCCAAAATCCACGACAGGAAAGCCTATAAACAACCTCACACCCCTCTGCCAATTGTAACCTTTAAGTGAGCAATTAAGTTAACAACTGGAAGGCTTAATTTTATGAACATCACTAAAGAAAAGGGAGAGGTTAGAAGGGCAAGTTTTGCACGCAAAGAATTGTTACTGGAGGCTGGATCATTGAAGTTATTCAAGGCAGAGGTAGTCAGATTTTTACTAGACAAGGGAGTCAAGAGTTATAGGAGGCATATGGCAAAGTGGATTTGAGACACAATCAAATCAGCTTATTAAATACTGGAGCAGGCTTAAAGGGCTGAATGACCTAATCCTGCTCCTAAGGCCTGTGTTCCTATGCCATGCATTTCCTGACTGAAAAGTAGAATCTGCGTTTTCAAAAAATAAGCATTTGAAGAGGACATTTTAAAGGTGTATATTGAAGTAGTTCTAATGTAACAGGTGTTTCAGAGAGCTGGCAAAGGTGCAGTGGTCTGAATGGCCTTATTTTGTGCTGCAGGGATCTCGACTCACCTTAGGAGAGTGGATAAACATGTCCAACACCATTACAAAATGATAGAATGTGGCAATTCTCCAAAAAGGCTAAATTTAAGTTTCCACTGTAGGTAGAAAGTTTATTCCTGCCTAGATTGGTGGAGCATCATAATTGTGCAGATTCAAGTGGGTGCCAAACATTATTATGTACAAGATGTGTAAATATTTTTAGAAACTATATAAAAATATAAAAATTTCCACCATTGGCCATAGCAAAATAATAAACAAGGCACTTATGATTTTGTTATAAATAGCAGATTGTGCAGTTTTTTTGCCATATCTATGAAGCTGTAGAGTGGTCAAGTTTGAAGTAAATAACTTGCATTTATAGAATGTCTTTGACGTCTTGCAGATATCACATATTGACTGCTCGTTCGTATCCTTGCCATGTGTAGAATTTCTGCTCCAGTTATCATAGAATCCTACATTGCAGAAGGAGGTCATTCATCCCATCAAGTTGGCATTGACCACAATCCTACCCAGGCCCTATCCCCATAAGCCCATGCATTTACCCTAGCTAGTCCCCTTGACACTAAGGGGCAATTTAGCATGGCCAATCCACCTACCCCGCACATTTTTGGACTGTGAGAGGAAACCGGAACACCCAGTGGAAGCTTGTGTAGACGCAGGGAGAACGTGTAAACTTCAAATAGACAGTGACCCAAGCCAGGAATCAAACCCGAATCCCTGGTGCTGTGAGGCAGCAGTGCTAACAAAGATGCCACCGTGCCATCAAGTTACAAGGATAATAGTCATTGGGTGCTATCTTTCCGGCTGTTCATGCCATGCTCCCACTATAGTGAGGTTGGAGAATTTGATACACAGCCAAAACTCCATTCTCTGCAGCGGGATGAGAAAATCCCAGTCACAGGCAAGGTCGGAGAATCCAGCCCCTTGTATTTCAAATTTATTCAATTCATTTCAAGCACTTTTGAGACATTTTTGAGAGATAGAGGGAGGTAAATGGCCCTCTATTCCCACTCTACTATCCATTCTCTCTGGTGCCACTCCTCATCTAGTGTCAGCTCATTGCAAGCCCCTATTAAGCCACAACTTTCTCAAACACTATACTTGTCTGATACTATTCACCCATTAAAGAAAACCATGGTCAATATTATGGACAACAGTTGCTAATTATGTTGAGGCAAGAGTTACAATACTTCGAAAATTTGCAGTTCATTGCCTTAACATTTTCAGCTGAAAGCTTACTATCAAAATTTATCTTTTGTACTTGAGCTGTAGTATTCCCAGTACAGTGATGTATCAGAAGATTATAAGTGAATGATACCAAGACATTATTATTTGCATTGTGTGCAAGCCATTCTGGTCGAATTAGTACAAATTAGCCATATTCTGTTTGAGTTAATGTTTAAGTGCCATTTCCTGTGTGTGTCTCCATGCACACATGAAAATCATCAGACTGTTGGATAAATGTAACACATTTCCTTAAAGAGCCAAGCTATTCTAGAACTGAAGTTTTCTATTCCCCAGTGGTATCACATTGGTTATGCTTTGCCCAGAGTACAACAGTACATTGTTAGCTGTTACATGTGAGCGATGCAATAGAGTTTTTCAACAGGCACCTTGGGGGGGGCGGGGGGGAGTGGGGGGGGGGGGGGGGGCGGGGGGGTGAAAAAGTCATGGGCAGCATGTGGCATAGTGGTTGACACTGCTACCTCACAGCATCAGGGTTCGATTCTGGCCTTGTGTGACTGTGTGGAGTTTGCACATTCTCTTTGTGTCTGTGTGGGTTTCCATCGCGTGCTCTGGTTTTCTCCCACGGTCCAAAGACATGTAGGATAGGTGGATTGGCCATGCTAAATTGGCCCTTAGTGTCCCAAGCTGTGTTGCCCTTTGGTGTCCAAAGATGTGTAGTTTAGGTGGATTACCCATGGTAAGTGCACAAGGTTAAAGCGACAGGGTGGGTAAAATGCTCTTCCAGAGAGTCGGTGCAGACTCAATGGGCCAAATGGCCTCCTTCTGCACTGTAGGGACTTTATAGTTCTGCGATTCCAGATTAGTCCATAGGAGAATTCTCCGGTATCCCAGCCGCTGTTTCCTGGCAGTGGAAGTCGGTGTGCTGTTCAATAGCAGTGGGACTCTCTGGTCCTTCCGCTGTCAATGGGAGTTCTCAATGATGTCACCCTACGACACCACAAAACTTGTGGGAGGGGGTGCACTGTATGCAGGACCGGAAAATCCTGCCGGCATGGACGGCCGGAGAATTCCCCCCCCTCCCCCATTTTTATAGTTTTGGCTATCATTACAATGTAACATTGCCTAAAAACCAGTGAACTTACCGTATCAGTAACTATGTAATGTTTGCATAGCAAATGTTGATATAATTGCCATTTTCAATGTATTTACCTGCTTCATAATACAGTGCACCATTCTTCCAAGCTCTCATATATGCTCTTCCAAATGATCATATGAAATATTCTATCTAATTGTTTTGACCATATACATAAAAAATTTGGTTTGATTCATTTGGACACCTCTTACAGTTTCTTAACTTTAAACCTATCTGCTGTTATTATATATCCTAATTCCATTGTTTACCATATATACTTTCCAATCTAATTATCACCATAAACTCTAACGCTAAGGGCGGCACAATGGCACGGTGGTTAGCACTGCTGCCTCACAGTGATGGGGATCTGGTTTGATTTCCAGGATTGGGTCACTGTCTGTGTGGAGTTTGCACGTTCACCCAGTGTCTGCGTGGGTTTCCTCAGGGTGCTCCAGTTTCCTCCTCCATGTTGATAGATGTGCAGGTTAGGTGCATTGATCCGAACAGGCATCGGACTGTGGCAACTAGGGGAGTTTCACAGTAACTTCATTGCAGTGTTAATGTAAGCCTTACTTGTGACTAATAAATAAACTTCAACTTAACTTTAAAACCAGTTTCTTTTTTGTATTTTTGCTAAAGGAGGATGTCAGGAAGAGAAAATGAACATTTTCCTGCCTTTCTGTTGAAAAGACCTTGCGCGTAATGAACTTTTAACATTTTCAAAATCAGTCCTAATGGAGAGAAGCCAAAAGCTAAAATTGTAACCAAAGGGATTGAGAAAGGGGAGAGCTTAGACATTAAACGATGAGGAAGTTGAAAAAAAACATTCTAAACAGAAGGTGAATGATTGGAGGCAGCCAGATTGCAAGACAGCAGAGAAGAATTTGAAACCAGGGGGAAGTGTGGGTGTTGCTGCAAAGCAGGCAAGCGACGTTAGTTTGCGATTTTGACTGCTTAGTAGAATTCATAAATAATGAGTTGGTGAATGTGACATATTCCAATCTTTCTGATTCATGGAGAACAACGCTTTTAGATATTATCCATGCAGAATAAGCAGTTCAGTATTGTTGCCACTGAGTATATCTTTAACGGTTAATTTGTGTACAAATCTCGTGCATTTTCTGCAGAGGTTAATCAGGATGCTTCTGTATTTCTCCCATCATAGGTGGATTTTGAAGAGGTGATTGCTGAACCAGAGGGAACTCATAGCTTTGATGGTGTCTGGAAAGCCAGCTTTACTGTCTTCACTGTGTCGAAATACTGGTGTTACCGCCTGCTGTCAGCGCTCTTCGGGATACCTTTAGCAATTATTTGGGGAATTTACTTTGCAATTATAACATTCATCCACATTTGGGCCGTGATGCCCTGCATTAAGAGCTATTTGATTGAAATCCAGTGCATAAGCCGAGTCTACTCCATTTGCATTCACGCCTTCTGTGACCCCTTCTATGAAGCTATGGGGAAAATTTTCAGCAGCATCCGAGTAACAATGCAGAAAGAAGTGTAATTAGGGAAATATTGATAGCAGTGGTTGGCCACTTTATCATATAAGGCTTCCCAACAAATGGAAGTTCAGTTTCCTTTCAGCGAAACAAGTTGGTGTCTAACTTAATAGCACTGACATAGGAAAACATTGGTGCATGATCTTTCATTTTATTACTTATCCCTGGAGCATTCTGTTATCCTTTTATGGTACTCTGCATTTTAACACTGATCTAAAGCTTCACACTTCAATTTCTTCACCGTTATATACCATATGACTGCTTTTGTAAACAAAATTAGTCATTGCCTTTCTTAAACTGCTTTTTCACTCCCTTGTGTCCCATAAAACCAGAGACCGATTCTCTGATTCACAGTACTGTAGTTACAATGATAAAGGATTAAACACTGAGCGTAGGATCCTTCATACTGTTCAAATAGTAGAGACTTGCAACAAAATGAGATAAGACTAATTTTGCAGTGAGGTGATAATGGTTTTATTTCCGAAAAGGCAATACGACAAAGAATTTCCTTTGTTTAGTTTTACTTGCGGTGTCGGAGTTTCTAAAAAAAAATGTTTAATTATAATTTACACATTAATGGAGTGTCAGTCCGGTTTAGACTACAGCTGTAATCATTGAATAGAATCATAGAATCCCTACAGTGCAGAGGAGGCTATTCGGCCTATTGAACCTGCACCAACAACACCCAGGCTCCATTCTCGTGACCCTATGTATTTAGTCTGAAAATCCCCCTGACACTAAAGGTCAATTTGGCATGGCCAGTCAAGCTAACCTGCACATCTTTAGACTGTGGGAGGAAACCGGAGCACTCAGAGGAAACCATTCAAATGTGCAAATCCCATATAGACGGTCACCCGGAATTGAACCCGGTGGCTGGAGCTGTGAGGCAGCAGTGTTAACTACTGTTAGCCAGCTAAATATTTGTTGAAAAGTCAACTTAATTGAAACAAAACTCCACAGTGAGCTCTGACAAAGGGTCATCCAGACTGGAAACGTTGGCTCTATTCTCACTCCACAGATGCTGTCAGACCTGCTGAGACTTCCCAGCATTTTTCTGTTTTTGTTCCAGATTCCAGCATCCACAGGAGTAATGCTGCATCTTGCTACCATCATGATCGACACCTCCCCACTGCCATTCAAATTGTAGCATAGTCTTTATTAAAGTTTTCCTTCAGTAAGCATTTGAGAAATTTTTTGCCTCCTTTGCCTGTAACTTTTTTAAACACTCTAAACCTGCTCCGGAGTATCAGAGGGAGCAATGGCAAAAAAGAAGTGTTGCAATACACCTGAGGCTGGCACCGTTTGAAAAATGGTGACAATTTGTCATCGTGCCATACAATGACCACGCTAAATTACTGAATGTAACTAAGATTCTCTACATTGTACATTGCGACATGTGAACCAGCTTTATATAAAAAAAATGCAACCCAAAGGGGTTAAAATCCAGAATTTTCCAGCTTCAACAATTCCAGCAATAACCTAAAGCCAAAAAGCACAGCATATACTACTGAAGCAGGATATGTTTTGATAAGGAGAGTTACCTGTGGAACACTGTATGCGCCACACCTTCCACTTCTTAAACTTTCAAACATATTCATGGGCTCAATCTTTCTTCATACCAAATACATCAGCTATTGTTATCACATTGAAAACATGTAACAAGATGTTAAGATAGGGATTGCTATATCTGCTGTTCTACAGAGACCTTGTTGGAAAATTCTTATGGGGGTTGTATATAGTCAAAATATAGTTTAAGGTCTTCCACAAAATTAAAAAGAAATAATTTTATAACCATAGGATTTTTTTTGCAGAAGCTATTTTATACAAATGCAATTATATCACTTATTAATCATACAGTATATAAAATTTAGCCTTTATTTTTTATTGTCACCTTTTAATTGCATTGTGTTGCAAATTATTTGACCTCTGTTAGATTTTTCCAAGTCATATTGGAGCTTATTGACGCAGTAGATGTTCAACCATTTAAAGTATGTTAGCATGTAAGAGCTGAAATTATTTGAAAAAAATAAAGAACCAAATGTTTACACTAATGAGTTTGAGTTATAGTATTTTTAATGTATTTTTTCTTCTATTAATATTGCAAAGTATGATGTTCCTTCCTCAAGTTCAATAAGATCAAATTTGGTCTTTGGTACAACTTAATCATAGCCATAAAAAGATACTTTATCTAACATTTCACACCAGATTTATAGAGTAATGGAAGTGGGTGGAACTTATTTGCATGTTGTTTATGTTAACTGAATGCCTATAGTTGTAGTTTATAATAATCTGACAACGTATTTATTGCTTCACCAGAGTTGTAAAGAGCATTTTTTAATGCTGACAATGCATTAATTCATTACAAAAATGAACTGTCATTTATACATAAGTTGTTTAGCGCCCTGAAGCCACAAATACTATGTCTCACCAATACTGTAACAGCCTCTTTAAATTCTCTTGTAGAATAGCATTTGGTATCATCTCAAATTAAGTATAAAAATAAGTGATATACTATTAATATGAACAGTTCAAGAAATGCTCTTACTTAGAGGTGAGCATGTTAAATAATGGATTGTGCGTTAATTCTAATGTTATCGTGCAATTTGTACTGTTAATTCCAGACGGACATTACAAACGATATAATGAAGCAATTCTATATACGATGTCATTCATGGAAAGGCAGCGCAGTGGCACAGTGATTAGCACTGTTGCCTCACAATTCCAGGGACCTAGATTCGATTCCAGCTTTGGGTCACTGTCCGTGTGTAGCTCGCCCTGTATCTGCATGGTCTCCATTAGGTGCTCTGGTTTCCTCCTACAGCCCAAAGAAGTGCAGGTTAGGTGGACTGGCCATGGTAAATTGCTCCTTAGTATCCCAAGATGTGTAGGTTAATTGGATTAGCCAAAATGTTTGGGGGTACATGGGGGATAGAGTGCAGGAGAGGGCCTGGTTAAGATACTCTGTCAGAGAGCCATTGCAAACTCGATGGACTGAATGGCCTCCTTCTACACTGTTGGCATTCTATGATTCTCACCTGTAAGTGAGAAGGTTGTGGGTTCAATGACACTCCAGAGACTTATGAATAAAAATGAGGGTGGGACATCAGTGTAGTTCTGAGGGAATATACTGCTCTATTGAAGTTCAGATGAGAAATTTAATAAAGGCTCCTTCTGCTTTCTCAAGGGATTGTAAAAGATCCCATGGCACTATTACGAAGAAGAACACAGGGTGTTCTGTCAAATATCTATCCCTCAATCTACATAGCAAAACTGAAATCTTTATCTGGTCATTTTCACAGTGCTGTTTGTGAGAGTTTGCTACGGATAAATTGGTTTCTGCATTTCTTGCATTATTTAATTTGTTGTATAGTACTTTGGGATATCCAGAGGATGCCATGTAAATGCAAGTCTTTCCTTCCTAGTTATATTCAGGGATGCTGGTGGACTTCACCAGTTAAGTCACACATTACATTGAAATGGAAACAACTTCCACAACAGCAAAAGCTTTTCTTAACCAGCATTCTTTTGGGGGCAATTTTAACTCCAACCACTCACCGTGTGCTCCCAAACCTCCATCACCACCGTGATAGCATGATAGGTAACATTAATCTTTTAAAATCAACCCTTTATGTGAAGTGATAAATTCTGAAGTTGTTCTAACCAATCACCTGACAAATTTCTATTAAATAAATAAAATATTTTAAAGGACATATTAGATGGTAACATTTCTAGCCCTTGCCCCTGCACTCCATGTGTGCAGCTCTTCCCAATGCCTTGAAATGCCAGGATTTCCTGTGCCCATGCCCTCAGAGACTAATTGCACCAGAGGCAGAGGGCACAGCCAAAATCCCCTCTAATTGTATAGCATGTAGAACTCACAATGCAGAGGACAAACAGGTCACAGATGAGCAGTAGGGTTCTTTAAGATTTGTATCAGTGCAGTCTTGCAGCAGTTTTAAAGAGACAGTGCATGGCAACAAATGGGTTGCACTCAGCAAAGGGAAATGTAGTTAGGACATCAGCAACTTGCAGCAGGGACAGGAAGATGAGGCACTGCTCTGTGTCAGGCCCTGATAATTTGGGGTAAGGGCCAGGAGAATCAGCCGCTTTGTTAGAGAGATTATCTGATAGAGTTACTCAACATTATGAAGTGAAGGAGCTTGATTATGTAGAAAAATATCTCTACTGGGTCAATAATTAAGTAAGTTTAAGATCCTCATAAAAGACTATTGGGAGAAGTAATAAGGAACATCAAGGCAGTGGAGATCGATAAATATTTGGAAAAGAGGCTACAGGAAAGGGCATCAAGTGGACAGTTGTTTCATAGAATCAGCAAAGGTACACTGGCCTGAATAGTCTGCTCTGGTACCACATTTTGTTTCTCTGTGTGTACTAATTTCAATTCTAATTCGATCACTTTTATTAAGGCACCAATTTGTAAATTCTCGATCTCCCCCTGTCTGCATGGATCTCCTCCGGGTACTCGGGTTTCCTCCCACATCCCAAAGATGTGTGGGGTAGCTACATTGGCCATGCTAAATTGCCCATGGTGTCTCAGGATACGTAGGTTAGAGGGATTAGCGAGGTAAATATGTGGGATTACGGCGATAGGCCCTCGTGGGATTGTGGCAAGTGCAGAGTCGATGGGCTGAATGGTCTCCTTCTGCACTTTAGGGATTCTATGATTGTATGAATGAAAAGTCAAAACCCAGAAACTATTCTCCTGAGGAACAACCATGAAGTATGGAAAAAATAACTATATTCCCAGGTGAGGTATTTTACATAAATTACACATTGAAATAATTTAAATACTTAAAAGTCACATGTGGCAAATTTAATTATATATACTCATTGTAATTTTCAGTGTGATTTCTATTTACTAACAGTTATTCTATGCAAATATACTGTCCTGTGACACTAATATAACAATAACTAACTTGGCAGTTCTGAAACCCGGATTTGAATCCTGTTCAAATTTCTCTATGATTATTCTTTTCCTTCACAACTAGTTCTACCAGTGTTCAACTTCCATCGTAGCACAGGCAAAAGCCATCCAACAGCTCAGGGCCACACTGGCAGCTTAGACTGAGGTTCATGTTTATTCAGACTCAGATTGCTCTTATCGTAGCTGTGCTCAAAGGAGAAAAAGGTACTTATGCTCAACATTCAGGAGACCAAAGTCTTCCAGCTGCAAACTTCAAACATACAAACCTCAGCCCCATTGATTAGGATCCTGGAAAATATGGGACACTTCCAGTAGCATAGAAGTTATTGTCCACAGAAGGCTGACACTGATGAAGAAATTCACAGAAATTCAGCCTGAAAAATGTTGGTGTAAACTTTGGCTTTCCCAGAGAAGCGAGTGTTTAATGATCAATACATCAAACCTACAACCAAGTTCACTGTCTTAGTCTCTTCCTTACTGTGCGTGGCTGAAATACGGACAATGTATAGGTGATACCTCAAAGCACCATCAATGCTGCCTGCAGAAGATCTTATGCATTATGTGCAAGGAGAGACACACCAACATCTGTGTCCCCTCCCTCGCAGGCACCACTAGTACTGAGGCTATGATCCTCAACCATAGGCTTCATTGGGCTGGTGATACGTTTTGGATGTCAGATTCCAGGCTCCCAGAGCCGCTTTTCTCCCAGCTCAGTCAGGACAAGTGCACTAGAGGAGGAGAAAAGAAGTGTATCAAAGATGTGCTGAAAGCCACCATGAAGATGTCAACTTCTGGCAGGCCATCCCCTTGGAGCAAAGATTTGTGGGAAGGAAAGAGTTCCAGCATTTAGGGACCTACTGATGACCAAATGAAGAGGAAAAACAAGAGGGGCGAAAAGAGCATGTCATGTTCCCAACTGAAAATATGCGAGTGGACATACCACATGACAACAAATGCCATAAGGTCTGCACATCTCTAATCAACCTCATCATTCAGTCATCTTCAGACTCCTGGATCATTATCAACCTCACAATAACACAGATTATCTCTGTGTCTTTCTGAAGGCTTCAGATGGGCTCTTTTGTCTGAGTGCGGTAAATCCAAATTGGAACATAGGACAAGTTAGATAGCGCTCTTCCTGAACTTGGAGGAAGCCAAGTTGGTGTGATGTTTCTCATGCTCCTTGATGTTTCCAATTTCCATGGTGGGTTCCTCTAAGAGAATTAAAGACATTTATCTTCAAATCGCTCCTCCAGTTTTGGTTAATTCTCTTGGTAATTCCAAGTATTTTCTTTTAGTAGCTTAAGTATTCTAAACATATAAGTACCATGACAAGTAAGTCAATGATATACTATATCATGAATAATATACTTGATTATTGTAAGAGCCGCATCCCTTTAGAATCGTAAAATCATAGAATCCCTACAGTACAGAGAGAGAGGCCATTCGGCCCATCGCGTCTGCACCGATCACACCCAGGCCCTACCCCCATATCCCTACATATTTTACCCACTAACCCCTCTAGCCTACGCATCTCAGGACATTAAGGAGCAAATTTATTAGCATGGCCAATCTAACCCACACATCTTTGAACTGTGGGAAGAAGCTAGAACACCTGGAGGAAACCCACGCAGACACGAGGAGAATGTGCAAACTCCACACAGACAGTGACCCAAGCCGGGAATCGAACCCAGGTCCTTTAATTGTAGCCTGAAGCTCTTTAAGAGATGACAATAACCATTCTTTCCCCTCTTTTCCATGTGGGCCTAATGCAGGCAGGGGCTAACAATCCATAATGTCGTGTTTTGTTTTATAATGCGCCTGTGAAGCACCTTGGGATGTTTCATCACATTAAAGGCGCTATATAAATATACATTGTTGTTGTAATTAAAATTGACTCCAGAAAATCCAACAAATTGACCGGAATTCTTTGATCTCACCGGCTGCTGGCGCTATCCAGTCCCGCTGCTGTGAATGGAAATTCAGCTGAGCACCAAATTCTCCATTCTCACTGTCAGCGGTAGCAGGGTGTTCAAGACCAGACAATCCCCACCATTGATTTTGCACTATTTAATTAGCTACAAAGCTCTCATTGAAGAAGACTATACATAACGGAGAGAAATGCTTGTAACAAGCGCTATGTCTTTTGTTAGTGATGCAAAGAAGGAACAGAGATTTTACCAGAAGTAACACATCAGGCTGCACCATGCCTTTCTTGATTGAGTATATACCCCTGCTGCACTGCCTTGTGGCAAATTACTAGCTATGAAAATGAATGACTTGTGATTTCCAAACCTCTGTGTCTACGTTTCTTTTTTAAGGGTGGAATTCTTTGTATTTACTTCCCTCCCCCACCATTGACCATGAAGATACAATTCCCAGTTGAGAAGCTTGGGCAGTGAAACTGAGAAATGCACTCCCAGACCCTTGCCAATATCATTTCGAGACTGACCTCCAGAAGGTGTGGTCATGGAGACTCTTGTTGAATTTCCCACTTCTGCTGTTCAGAGGAAACATCTGGCTTCCCCTGGGCTCCCTCTGGTGCCTGACATGAACAAAGTGGGGCATAGGTTTCAACTCGGTGGGAATGGACAATTGACAGTAGCAGGTCATCGGCTATATATCTCACCCAGTGTTTCTTTCCATTAACGTCCACTGAAGTCAGTGGAAAGGGAATTTGGGTTGGATGTATAGTCAGCGGTTATTCCAACGCCACTAGTTTTCTGGTCCAACCAAAATTTGAAAGTTACTCCTCACGACGCCCTTTGCACCTTATCCCAAGTTTTATCACTCAATTGGTAAGACTGTCGCGGTTGAGTCTGCAAGAGAAAAATAAATACATATTTATGTCAACCAGGCTATGCTGTAAACTAATCATTCTTACTTTCAAAATGGACAAGGCTTTACCCTGACTAAACCATTTCTCATACTGGAGAAATTTCTATCTGAAGGTTAGACTGGCAGAGTCTGAAGGTTAGACTGACAGAGTCTCGTTATCTTTAAAAAAGACATTTAAGCCCCTTCCTGGAGCTGTACAAAGCTCCTTTGCATTTTTAAAGAACAATTCTGGCCACAAGAAATGTGGTTGTGACTCCAAATATCCAATGTGATTTTAATGGCCCAACTATTACTTTTTCCAAAATACAATGGGTTTCAACCCAGGGCCTTGTTAGGCAACCTGAAATGATGCTGTCACATGACCGAGACTTGCGCTGTCTGGACTCCTTTAATCAATAAGTTGTTGAATCTTATCTTCAGGCATTGTTTAATCTCTGAGGGGAACAGGACTCCAGACAGCAACCTGTGGCTGTCTACCATCATGCCATTGAACAGATAGCAACAGAAGGAGGTCTGTTCAGGTACAATTACCTGGCTCGCAACTACATTGTGAGCTACTGAGACATTGGAACTAGTGCCTTTGAGACTAATTCAACTTTACAAACCTTCTCTCTTCATGAAAACTACACTTCCAGAAAGTCAAATCACCCTGCGACAGTCAAACCAACTTATCCTCTGAAGAAACACCATCAGAGCTTTGATTCTAGATTCTGGAGTCAGATGAAACAATAACTTTCATTGTTGTTGTATTGTATTGTGTTGTTGTGGTCTGGTCCTGTGTCCCTTTCTATCCCTTATGCCTGTTTTCTTGTATGAATGAAAAATAGGGCGGACTTTGCAAAAACCCTTACCCACGTTTCGTGTGTGTGTGTGAAATAAACCAGCCCCTTTTATTTTATCTTATCTTGAGTTTATTGCCCAAGTTATTCACAGAAGATTGGAGCACTCCAAATTTATGAGTTGGGGAAGATACACCACCATGGACAAAGGTGGAAGTCAAAAAATAAACACTTTTCTGTTTATGGGTAGGTAGTGAGAGGAGAAATTGGAACTGTGTAAATAAATCTGTAACAGAACACTGATTACTGACACGAGGATGGGGGTGGGACAAGAAAGGGATTAGATTTTATGGAGCGCACAAGTGAAGAAAACATAGTGCGTTGATGGAATTCAGTGAGATGCAAAATTTCAATTTCTTGATGGTAATTTGAGATGTAGAAATAATCATAGAATCCCTACAGTGCAGAAGGAGGCCATTTGGCCCATCGAGCCTGCAACGTCCACAAGCCCACCCAGGCCCTATTCCTACATGTTGGCAATGTGTTTGCAGTGTATCAGGCCTCACACTGTCCTGTGGCAGGTTCATACTAGTGAAACACTTGCATGCCATGAACACTCATTATTGTGAAACTTTTTTTAATAATGTCCTACCTGCTAGATAAAACCAGCAGTGCACGAGAATCTCATCGTGCACTATTCACATTTGTTCAAAGGTGACACGCACCAATTGGCTTTGTGCAGCAGAGTTTGAGGGCAGTAGTTTTCCTTGTTGAACCCCATAGCACAAGGAAGGGGAGCAGGAAAATGCACAGAGGCTCCAAATCTGAGAGGATGAGTCAGTGTTGTTGGGGGTTTTGGAGTGGAGCAGTGTCATGGGGAAATGCTACAGGGATCCAAGGGAGGACAGAGGGTCAGATGGGGGCCATGACACACATCATTGTCTCTTCCACAATGAAGAAATGTCCTGACTTATCAATGCATACCCAAGCCAGTATATTTAGCTTTCTGACTAAGCTGAGTCTCAACAAGTAATGATGATTCTGACATGAATGAAGGGAAAGCAATTACTTACAAGTTATCTGCACCACCTCTGTGCTCCCAAAAAGTCTTATATTAATGGCAATGTAGTTGGGTAGGGAACTTTTGATGATAATGCAGAACCTCTGGATCCAGGAGGTTCTTGTCTGACCCACCTGTAGCTGTTGCATAGAGTGCTGAAGGTGGGTTTCACCACTGAAAAACATCCCCTGCCACTGAATTCCACATGTTTCCCACATACACCACTGGCACTTACAAATTTTAATTGTAATCATGTGGCAAAAGTGAGAGAGCAATAGTGGTGCTTACCTCCAGTTTCACGACCGGAAATAGCGCATCACTGCTAAAGCTACACTCTTAGTGCCCACACTACCGCATTATGCACTTTGCAATCTTCTAACTTGCTCTTTCAACAATCCAGTACAATGTGATTGTAACTCACGGGGCGAGATTCTCTGGCTTCCCAGACACGTATTTCCCGCCAGCAGGATGTGGCATGTTATTGTTTGCTAGTGGCAGGATTCTTTGCTTCCAATGTCAATGAGCATTCCGATCGATATCAATCCAGGCAGGCGGGAAATCCATGGGTGGGGGTGTGTCACCAGCAGGACCAGAGAGTTCCACCGAGGTGAATAGCCGGAGAATTCCTTCCGTGATGCCTCAGATATGATGATTCACACAGTCCATAGTTGTAGCAGTAGTTCAAGACCTTCTTGAGGGTAACTAAGGATGAGCAATATATGATGACCAACAATATCCATGTCCCAAAATTCAATAATAATAAAAAAATTGCATTCATGAATTGCAACATTTTATTCATGGCATAAGTCTCAGCTTAAAAACAGTTTCCTAACTTTGACAATGAGCCATTACTAGCCAGTTTTCAAAAGTAAAATGATAAATTTGAAAGCTGCTAAATAGCAATGCCAACAAATGAATTATTTTCTACTTTCTTGATATGCAGGGAATTGATAAAAAATGAAACTGCATTTAAATTTTAAAACATAAAAATTAGTTATCTTTGCTACTGTTTTATGACTGATCTATTGTTCCATATTTATTTGGTAGTTTATAGCTTAAGGCATGATCTGATAACGCTTATTCAACAATTTTGTAAATTCAAGTCCTGCCATATAATTTATCCATTAAGTACACTGTCGGTGATCTTTGTTTGGTCTTGCACTGACGATAGTTGTATAGATATTTAGCAGATAAAGACAATCTGATTCATAGAGAATGTGCGCTCACATGAAAGCTATCACTGGCAGTAAACCTAAGGAAAACATCCAAGCTGAAAAATGTAAGTGTTACAGATAAGTTAACTGTAAGATAAGTTGATTTATGTGGATTTGAAAATAGCCTCATCAAAGGCTACAAAGTCTTCAAACTTAATCTTCATCTTTTCTAAGGATAGTGCAAGGAAAAGTGGCTTTAAAAATTCAAGGAATGGCACACAGGTGGCATGATGGCACGATGGTTAGCACTGATGCCTCACAGCACCAGGGACCCGGGTTTGAGTCCCAGCTTGGGCCACTCTCTGTGTAGAGTCTGCACATTCCCCCTGTGTCTGTGTGGGTTTCCTCCAGGTGCTCCGGTTTTCTCTCACAGTCCAAAAATGTGCAGATTAGCTGCAATTGCTAAATCCTCTCTCAGTGTACCCGAACAGGTGCCAGAGTATAGTGCCTAGAGGATTTTCACAGTAATTTCATTGCAGTATGAATGTAAGCCTATTTATGACTAATAAATTAACTTTAACACATTGTGGAGGAGAACACGGGGCAGGCTTTTATGGCCTCCCTTGTCCCAAAACTGTAAAATCCTGCCCAAGGTCAACAGATCTTTCTGTTATTCGCCCCTTACCCGCTCCGATTCCCATGGCAGATGGGATGGTAAAATTCCAGCTCATGGAGTCTGAGTGGAGCATTACAGCACCAATTTTTAACTGGTTGTTTAGAAAATAAAAGGCATTTGGTAGCATAAATCAGGGTTCTGATGACTTCATAACTTCACTGTGGCAGCTTACATTGCCATCAGAATCTAAAATACCTTAATTGCGATACAGCCTGGCAACACATTCCCTCGACGCTAGTTTTGTATATGCGTAAGGAAAGGATGGGTTCACTTTAACTTTGAAACACAAGGCTGACAACTCATCAGCCTGGAGTGTAGTTATCAATTTAACAAACAGATCCTATAAATAGCTGAGTGTAGTCTGATATCAGTGGCTAATAGTTTTAAATCTAAACTGAACGCAGAGAATGAGCACCCTTCAAGGAATGGAGGGGTGAGTAATTGTGTATCATGCAGGAAGAATGATCAGACTCAACGTTAAAGTTGGGAATTTAAGCTCTAATTATTCTCTTAAACGCTACAGTGAAGAATCTCTATTGCATTCTAACAAACGCTTTCCCAAATCTTGTGTAAACTTTGCATTGCATCCATCTGAATTGAAAACACATGGAAGTACAATGTTAAATTTTGCTCTTCTAAACTTGCATTGTATCTGGAGAGTTCATTTGCGTGGAATTATAGAATTAACAGCATAAAAGGAGGACAAATAGCCCGTATGCCTCTACCAACGCTATTTCTTCAGCTTAGATATCTGGCCCAATTCCTTTTCCCAACCCTTTCCACGTATTCTTTTATATCTTCTTTTTCAAATAATGATCTCAATTCCATTTTTAAACATCATAACCTTTGTCTCAAGATTTACTTGTGGTAGAGGATTGAATGTTCCAATAATCCTCTGTGTGAAAGCCTTCTTCCAATCCTCCCTTTTTCTTCTAGTGATAATCCACAATTTATGCTCTCCGTAACTGATTTTCCAGCCAATGAAAGTTATCTTTTTGCATTTTGCCTTCTAAAGCCATTCACAATTTTAAAAGCGATAATATCTTCCCTTTAAATTTTCTCTATTCACAGGGAAGGGCTCATTTTTTGCTAATTCTTTTCAGAAACCTAACCTGTAATTTCTGATATTTCTAATGAAATTCATGGTACTTTTTCTATGGCAATACCGATTTCAGCTTTGCTCAGTTGGTGGACCATTGATAAGTTTCTTCTGTATAGCAATAATTGTGCTCTTAATTGTGGCCATCATACTCTCTCTTTAAAATGTCATAACCCAAGGATATTTGGGTGCTAATTAACATCTTAGGGTTACCATTCTTTTGCCCCCTCTCTTTCTTCTTCCATTTCTTCCCTCTGGGGGACTCTCTCAAATCCCTACCACAATATAACAGTATTCCTTAATGTTCCTTTTCTGCTGCTGCTGCTGCTGTGCCGGGCTTGCTTCCCTCAGAGACAAGCCAAAGGTGTCTGTCTGTGCCTCCCTTGGCATCCTCCAAAAGGCCCATCGAGGCATTAATTTGTGCCTCGTGCTAGAAGCAGCACCAACGTTCCCATGTCCACTCTCTTGCCTGTATTCCAACCCAGCATGCTTGCCAGGTTAGTCCGGCTGATCTCCGTCAAAGCTAACTCACCCTTCCCAGTGCTGTCCCTTAAAGTTAAAGTCAAAGTTTATTTATTAGTCACAAGTAGGCTTACATTAACTCTGCAATGAAGTTACTGTGAAAATCCCCTAGTTGCCACACACTAGCATCTGTTTGGGTAAACTAAGGCATAGTTCAGCACGGCCAATGCACCTAACCAGCACTTCTTTCAGACTGTGGGCGAAAATCAGAGCACCCGGAGCAAACCCATGCAAACACGGAGAGAACGTGAAAACTCCACACTGACAGTGACCCAAAACTGGAATCAAACCCAGGTCACTGGCACTGTGAGGCAGCAGTGCTAACCACTCTGACATACGCCAACACATTGCTGTCCGTATCGCCCTCCAGAATGTCCGTTCACTTGCGAATAAGATTTTTGACATCCATGAGCTCATTGTAAATGATTACATCAGTATCATGGCCTTGATATAAACCCGGTTGAGGGGTGATGATAACATTCCCCTAACCAAAACTTCCCACCTCATTATAGCTTGCTCCATCTAGACTGTAACTGTGGCAGTGTGGTTTCTATCAACAAATCATACCTTGGTCTGTCTGCTCT
This sequence comes from Carcharhinus amblyrhynchos, assembly GCF_965287045.1. NCBI lineage: Eukaryota > Metazoa > Chordata > Chondrichthyes > Carcharhiniformes > Carcharhinidae > Carcharhinus > Carcharhinus amblyrhynchos. Next base: position 102,147,536 of record NC_137329.1, read on the forward strand.
AGGCCCCTGGCACATTTTCCTCCTTTAAGTACCACGCCTTTTTCAAAACACTTGCTTCTCAACTAAAATCCCTATTCTCCATTGCGTACCCAAGGCTTTTCTTATTAACTCACAAGGTGTGAGAAATGTTGGCAAGGCCAAGAATTATTGCCCATCACTAACTGCCCTTGGGAAGATGCTGTTGTGCCACTTTCCTGAACATTGTGGGATAGGTACACACAAAGGTAGGGAGTTCCAAAATTTTAACACACTGACAGTGAAGGAAGGACGGTATGTTTCCAAGTCAAGATGTTGTATGATTTGGAAGAATTAGTGTTCCCACAGACTTGCTGCTCCTGTGGTTCCAAGAGGAGATCCTAGGTTTAGGAGCAGCTGTGAATGATGCCTTGGCAAGTTGCTAAAGTGCATTATGTAGAGGCTTCACGTGTAGCCACAGTGAATCAGGGTTGGAAAGTTTAGTGTTTAATGTGGTGAATGGATGCCAATCATTTTGGGCTGCTTTGTCCAACAGAGAGATGGGGGTCATTTGAACCAGTAACATTGCCTTACTGTACTGTAAACCCAGACTGCCATCCTACCGAAGCAAAAAGAACAGTACAGCACAGGAACAGGCCCTTCGGCCCACCATGCACCAATCACAGTTGTTCTATCTAGACCAACTGCCTGTATCCCTCTATTCCCTATTCAAGTGTATATCCACATAAATGTCGCTAACATGTCTGCCTCAACCACCTCACTTGGCAGTGCATTTCAGGCCCCCACACTCCTCTGTTTAAAAAACTTCCCTTGCACATCTATACTGAACTTGTGCCCCCTTGTACTTGCTATTCTGCCCTGGGAAAAAGCTTCCAACTGCTCACCTTGCCTATACCCTTCATAATTTTATAGACTCCTATCAGGTCACCCTCAGCTTCTGTCTTTTCAGGGAGAACAATCCCAGTTTATTCAATCTCTCCTCATAGCTAATACCCTCTAAACCAGGCAACATCCTGATAAACCTTTTCTAGACTTCCTCTAAAGCCTCGACATTCTTCTCATGATATGGCAACCAGAATTGGACATAGTATTCCTGATGTGGCCTATCCAACGTTTTATATAACTGCCACATAATTTGCCAACTTTACACTTGATGCTCTGGCCAATGAAGGCAAGCATGCTACATGCTTTCTTCACCGTCTTTTCCAGCTGTGCTGCAACTTTTAAGGATCTATGGACCTGTACCTCCAGATCTCTCTGTGTGTCTATGCTCCTGATGGTTCTGCCGTTTATATCTTCCACCTGAATTGGATCTACCAAAATACATCACCTTGCATTCATCCAGATTAAATTCCATCTGCCATTTCTCTGCCCAGTTTTCCAGCTTATCCATATCCTGCTATATTCTCTGACAATCTTCATCCCTATCTGCGACTCCAGCAATCCTAGTATCATCTGCAAACTTGCTAATCAGTTCAGCTACATTTTCTTCCAGGTCATTCATATATATTACAAACAGCAGAGGTCCCAACACTGAACTCCGTGGAACACCACTAGTTACAGACCTCCATTCAGAAAAACACCCTTCCAGCACTATCCTCTGTCTCCAATGGCCAAGCCAGTTCTGAATCCATCTAGCTAGTTCATACTTGATCCTGTGTGATTTAACCATCTGCACCAGTCCACCATGAGGTGCTTTATCAAAACCATTACTAAAGTCCATTTAGACAACATCCATGGCCCTTCCCTTGTCAATCATTTTTGCCACCTCCTCAAAAAACTCAGTGAAATTAGTGAGACATGACTCCCTCAAAGCAATGCTGTCCATCACTAATAAGACCATTCTGTTCCAAATGTGTATAGATCCTATCCCTCAGAATCTTCTCCAGCAATTTCACTATCACGTTCACTGGCCTATAATTACCTGGGTTTCCTTGCTACCCTTCTTAAATAATGGGACAATATTGGCTGTCCTCCAATCCTCTGGAATCTCACTGCGGCCAACTAGGAAACAAAGATTTCTAATAGAGGCAGGGGAATTTCATCTCTTGTCTCCCTTAGTAATCTGGGATAGATGCCATCTAGTCCTAAGAATTTGTCTACGTTAATACTTTTTAATACACCTAACACTTCCTCCCTCGTAATGATGTCTTGCTTTAGAGCATCTACAAGCAGCAGCACAGAAAAGGAGCTCTGCCCAGATTGAATACCTCGCCCGATTTACACTGTTTCTATTGGAACATCTATACCATTGCCTACAAGGTTGATTCATCTCCAACTTCTCGTGACGGTGACTCCACTGGAAAAGTAGATGAAGCAGCATCAGTTTTCAGCCTGCTGACCTCTGTGAAGGAATTCCTCATTGGACTCTGATTCTGGACTCTGGATTCCACGTGAAACAATTGTTTACTCTGTGGTATTAACCCTCAATATTTATTTTCTCTATCCCTCTTTTACTTTATGAGTGCAAAGGAGGTAGATTTGCAACCCTTCTCCCATATTTGCCTCTGTGCAATTAAACCAGTCCTTTGAGTTCAGGGCTGCACACAACACAGTGGTTAGCACTGCAACTACACAGTGCCAGCGACCCAGGTTCAATTCCAGCCTTGGGTGACTGTGTGGAGATTGCACATCCTCCTCATATCTGCATGGGTTTCCTCTAGATGCTCTGGTTTCCTCCCACAGTCCAAAAATGTGCAGCTTAGGGTGATTGGCCTTGTTAAATTGTCTTTTAGTGTCCCAAGGTGTGTAGGTTAAGGAGATTAAGGGGTACATGGGGTTATGGGGATTGAGTCTGGATGGGATGCTCTTTTGTAGAGTCAGTACGGACTCGATGTGCCGAAAAGCCTGTTTCTATAGGGATCCTATGATTCTATAATTCATCATATCTCGAATTTCCTGTTGGGGTTATTATTAAAATTTGATCACACTAAAATTGAGGGATTGGGAAATACATCACAGCTTATAAAGCAGGAAGCAATTCAAAATCAAGCGACCTATCTGTTTATGGATAGGTGGTGAGAGGAGAAATTGGTACTGTTCAAATTGAACCCTGTTTTCTCTGAAACAGTATTGTGCCATGCCTTGACAAATGAAATGTTCTTTATTGTCCAATAAATGTTAGTTGGATTCTAAATTAGTGATTGTGCTTTTTGCCAATGTGGTTATTCCTCAGTAAGAATATACTCACTCAAGGGTTTAGTATGGTGTCCAAGGCCCTACACACTCCTTAAAATCCTTTCTGCCCTAAAATTTCCTTGTGTGACTCAGGATTAGATTTTGTTTGATAACGTTCCCATGAAAAGGGAAGTCACCTCACCTGACAAAGGAGCAGCGCTCCAAAAGCTCGTGATTTCAAATCAACCTGTTGGACTATAATCTAGTGTTGTGTGACCTCTCTTCTTGTCCATTCCCATGAAGTGTTTTGTAAAGATTTACTATGTTAAAAGTGCAATATAAATACAAGTTGTTACCTTCTCTCCTCTCTGTCACCAGTTTAGCTTTCCACACCCCTACCCTCTCATTGAATTTACTAATTGAAACTCGCATCCATAGTTCTAACATTGGTAGAAAAATACTGACTTGCATTCAGTTCAGTTGGAGTCCACTTCTCCTGTATAGCCACTGTATTTTCCACAACTCATACCAATCCTCCAGGATCCTGAGATCCTTCCTGTTACACCTTGAATCTTCCTTGTTTGACTCTCTTAGGTCTCATTCCAGAGGATATCGGTTTTGGAGTCATATTTCCTGCACAACATTAGTTCTTTGGTCCTACCAAAATCATTCAATGTAGATCAGGATGTCTTTGAGACAGAGATAGATGGGTTCTTGATTAATAAGGGGATCAGGGGTTATGGGGATGAAGAAAAATCAGGCATGATTGAATGGCAAAGCAGACTCGATGGGCCAAGTGGCCTAATTCGGCTCCTATATATTATGGTCTTATATCATTGACTCTATAGTCTTGGAGACAGCATGCAGTCTGAGCTGTGTGATGCTACAGCAAAGGGTTGATGGTGGCATTGCAGGGAAAAATTTGAGATATGTCCTTGGAGTCCACACAAAGCATTTTTGACTGAAGTGCGGTTGATGTCGAATGCAAAAACACCTGGTGATAACATCGAATGGGCGACCTTGCTTTTGTTTCCCCATCTGAACAGGGCAAAGAACATTTCCTTTTACCTGATGTTGTAAACAAAACAGAGGCACAGTTTCCACAGCTGCTAAGATACTTTGCTGAGATTAAAAAAAAAATGACTCATTTTTAGTGCATGCTTTTTTACTGGCTGGGAATCTGGGAAATTGAGAAGAATCTTTACATTTCATCTAAAAAAATACAGCGTACGGCTTGGCTAGAGCAATGTTATGTGGAAAATGAGTCATAACTTCCCATTCCAAAACTTTCAAAAAATAACATTAAGGCATTGCTGACTGCCAAAACTGAATATTATATCACATTGTCCAAAGAATAATTTCCTAGCATTTGTTCTAAAACAATAAAATTAGTGACACCTTGTATTTGAACTGATGAACGACTTTCCTACATGGGCTGCCCTGCAGTTTAGTGTCAGCGTAAAACATATAAAATGAGGTTTGTGTTTTACCAGGTATAATTTTGTGAGTTCCAGCCTTTATTATTTCCTTAATTTGTTCACTGTTATAGTGATACAATCTTGTGTTCTGTTATTTCTTTTCCTTTACGCTTGATTCTAATTGATTCGTTTTTGTATGTTGCCATGTTCACTGTTCTTTAATCATAGAATCATGGAATGGTCGAAGATACAGAACAGAAAGAGGCCATTTTGTACTTTGTGCCTCTGCTGCCTCTTTGAAGGACCTATCCAATTAATTCCATTCCTCTGTCTTTTCCCCCCGAGACCTGCAATTATTTCTTCTTCAAATATTTGTCCAAAACTCATTGGAAAGTTATTCTGTTTCCATGACTCTTTCAGTCAGCCTATAACAACTCAAAGTTTAAAATAACGTGTTGCCACTGGTCCTGTCATCAATCACTTTTGTTATTGACCATTCCACCACTGGAGATAATTTCTTCTTGTTTACCCTTTTATAATCTTGAACAATTCCATTGACTTCCCCTTTAACATGAGAATCTCAACCTGTTTATCTCACAGGTGTAGGTGCACTTATTTTTAAATTCCTGGTAAAGTATTTTGACTTCTTTTTAATTTTAAAGTCCCTAGGTGGCACGGTGGCACATTGGATAGCGCTGTTGCCTCACAGAGCCAGGAACGGGGGTTCATTTCCCAGCTTGGGTCACTGTCTGGAGTCTGCACGTTCTTCCTATATCTGTGCAGGTTTCTTCCGGGTGCTCCGGTTTCCTCCAGCGGTCCGAAAGACATGCTGGTTAAGTGCATTGGCCATGCTAAATTCTTCTTCAACGTACCCGAAAAGGTGCCAGAATTTGGTGACTCAGGAATTTCCACAGTAACTTCATTGCAGTGTTAATGTAAGCCAACTTGTGACACTAATTATAGAATCACTTCATACAGAAGGAGACCATTCAGCCCATCGAGCCTGTACCGACCACAATCTCACAATCTCATTGCATGTGATACTAATAAATAACCTTTAAACTTTCTCGTGCTCCATTCATGAAGGTTTTGATTCTTGTGAAGAGGTCATTCATGCAGTCACAGAAACACGTAGCGCTGAAGGAGGCCATTAGTCTCATTGTATCTGTGCTGACTCTTTGTCTGCTCTATCCAGTTGTCCCCACTCCCCTATTCTTTCTCCAGAGACAAGTGTCTCTCCAATAGCCCCCTTGAAATCTGCTCCAATCACCTCTTTAGGTTCAGATCATAACAACTCACTTCTAAAGAAAGTTTAATTCCCTCTCTGGTTCTCTTGCCACTGGGCACTGGGAAACATCCAATATTTTCTCAAGTCAACCTTGACATTGACTGTGGCCAGATTGTTAAAGGCTGATTTTTAACCTCCTATCCCCAGCACAGTTAAAATAAATGAGCAGAGCACAGACCGAGGATGAGCCTGAGATCTTTCTTGTCAGTATGCGTCAGCTATCAATTGGATAAAATTGAAGAACCATCTGGGTCCCATAATATCCACTTTTCACTGGTTTTCCTTGTAATTTTCTTTTGAAGGGACAATTATCGGAACTTGTTCAATGGAGTGACCAAGAGATGATACAGTTCCTTCGCTGCCTCTGGCTGTGATTCTCCTGAACTAGGACTAATTGTCCACGCTAATGGAAAAATGGGAATGTTTTCCATAGGCACTGGCAGAGGCCGTCAGGTAGAATTCACCCATCTGAAGTATGTTAATAAACTCATTTTGAGCAACCCGCAGGCCAGCCCTGCTGTTCAGAGATCAGGTCACCATTTTAAAAGGCTCCCTGATCTCCTCGCTCAGAGACAGGCCCTCTCCCACCAAAAAAAATGACATAGCGCTTCCCTCCCCTCCGCTGACTAGGGGACCACCACTAATCCCTGGTCAAGGATGGGCACCCTCCCCCCACCAACAAATTATGGGTAAATCACAACTCTCTCACACCACCAGGCGTGAGAGTGAGCCAAACTAACCTCCATCCCCAGATCTCCTATCATCCTCCCTTCCCCTTGTGACCTCCCAAACAGGCTCCCTTTCCCCTCAGCCCTCCCACTCAGCCCCTTCCCTTCAGATTCCTCACTGTGACCCCCTTCTCCATCAGACTCCCTACTCAGCCGCCCCCTCCCTTCTGACACCCCATTGAGGCCCATTTCCCCCTCAGACTCCCCAATCAGCCCTTTTCCCTTTCAGACCTCCCACTCAGCCTCCACCCCCCTCAGATCCCTACTCAACTTTCCTCACCCCTCAGACTGTCCACTCAGCCATCCTCCCCATTCAGCCCCCCCAACCTCCTCAGACCTCCCACTCAGCCCCTCCTCCCATTCAGCTCCCAGCCCTCTCAGACTCCCCACTCAGTCCCCCCTTCCCCTCAGACTCCCCACTCAGTCCCCCCTTCCCCTCAGACTCCCCACTCAGCCTCATTCCCCTCAGATTACCCGCTCAGCCCCCCCTCCCCCTCAGACCTCCCACTCAGCCCCCACACCCCCGAGACACCCCACTTAGCACCCCCTCCCTTCAGACTCACCATTCAGCCCTCCCTTCCCCTCAGACACTCCGCTCAGCTCCCTTCCCCCTCAGGACCCCACTTACATCCCTCCACTCAACTCAGATGCCTTGCCAATGCCAACAGTGCTCTACCCCCTGGCTTGTCAGGGCAGGGGGTGGGGGTCAAGGAGATAGATCCAGCTGCTATTTACCCCTCTGTCACTGCCAGGCTGCAGTGGAAGGGTCGTTCAAGGGACCTGGGGGTTGAGTGGGCTCCAGTTAAGGGCAAGACTTTGTTGTTATATTTTGTCCCAATCCATGCCAGTTCTTTTCACAAATTCTAATCCCTCTTTTTTTTCCTGGCTGTCAAATCAAAAAATATTAAACTGCATGACAAGGACAACCACATCATGCAATGGTGCAAGAAAATTCTCATGTAAACTCTTGCCTATAAATCAGTGTACAGCATTGAAAGGCTTCCCCAATGTGAGACCACTTCCTTCCTGACGTCTTGCATTCCGAAGTTAAGCTTTTTTTAGACACCAATAAAAACTCTTAATACACTGTTAAAAATTCTGTCCTGGGAAGAGAAGTGGAGGCAAGCTGAGAGGTCAGATCTTCCTCTCCACTGCAGCTAAGATGAGTCAGCCTGCAGTGCAGTCTGCCAATATAAATGTAGAACAGCAATCATGCAATTAGCACTCCAGATAAACAGACATTACAGAGAAACTAAGTTTGCCCTTTAAGGAAATAGGCAAGCTAAATCTTTTAAGCAGTAAGGATTAATGCAACCTGGATAAAATTGCTGAAGGAATAATAAATTATAATAAATTATTCCTTACTGATAATGTCTCCATTTTGTCCATGCTTATAAATGAAGGGTGTTGATACATATGTTGATGAGATAAACCCAAGAATATACTGTTTGTTACGCATAACCCAGAAGTACAATATCCTGCAGACGTCTTAGTGAAGTTAAAGTTTATTTAAAATTGACCCTGGTGTCAGGGAGATTAACAGGATAAATATGTAGGGTTGCAGGAACAGGACCTGGGTGGGATTGTGGTCAATAACAGGCTTGATGGGCCAAATGGCCTCCTTCTGTACTATAATGATTCAATGTCACAAGTTGGCTTACATTAACATGGCAATGAAGTTACTGTGAAAATCTCCAAGTTGCCACACTCTGGCACCTTCTTGGGTCCGGCAGTGAGTGTTGTGAGACTTCTTATTACCTTCTTGGGTACACTGAGGGAGAATTTAGCATGGCCAATGCACCTAACCAGCATGCCTTTCAGACTGTGAGAGGAAAACAAAGCACCTGGAGGAAACCCACACAGACAACATAATCATTTCGCAGAGACAGTGACCCAAGCTGGGAATTGAACCCAAGTCCCTGATATTGTGAGGTGGCAGTGGTAACCACTGTGCCACTGTGTCCCCCTAGGTTCATCAGCATTAATTCCTGTGTGGTGTAATTATATTTTCTTTATGTAAGTTCTTTAGAATGAACTCATCAATAAAAATAACCATTTAATAAGCAAGTGTTAGTAAACTTTTGTTTGGTGGTTACTCTCTTTAATCTATAAAATAAATGGTAATTTTAATTTTTAAAGTCGCAACATATGAAAATATAAGTTTTACACTCTGTAGTGAAATTATTGTCTGACTTGAAATTTCCCAAATGATTTTAAACCTTGAAACATTAAACTTAGATTAAAATTAGATGAGTGGAAATGTGAGATTCTAATGTAATTTGATACAAAAGGAAAGATATATTCCTACAAAAGTAGGGAAATTATTTGCTTAATTGTTAATATTTCATTGGTGTTGTGGTTTTGTTTAAAAATCCATTAAACTCCCATTTATTTAAGTTATTTTGCCATTTTAACTGCTGTACCAAAGATAAAGAAACACTGTGATGCATGCACAGCAAAGGAGAGAAATTGAATTAAATCTCATAAGACTCAAAGATCACATGAATGCAGTGATAAGATGATTAATAATAATTTAAAAATCCAGAATGTTAAATAATGTTGCAACTGTTCTCATTATCAAGCACTAACTGTACTGAGACCAACTTTTATACTACACAAAAAACTCTGCCACATAACCCATGGCATGCATTTTCTGGTTAACAAGCATAGCAACCAACGAACCTAACTGCCCCCTGCATCAGCCCAAACCTTGCTGGATGTGGATCAGATGGTGTGTCTTGTGTGATATGAGGGGGCATGGAGGGGACATGAGGATATGAGGCCATGGAGGGGCATGGGGTTGGGGGAGAACTGATTGGGGGGGTGGTGAGTGGGATAAAGAGTTCAACAATCATGTAGAGGATGGCCAAGTACCAGAGAGATGAGGTAGGCCATCTAACAAGCCTGCATCACCACCTGTCTGCCTCACACACTGTCTCAGGCCTGCCCAGCAAGGCTGCAGAAGCAAACCTTGCCTTCCTACATTTCTCAAAGATGAAAACTTTGTAGGATTGAGACGGGTTTGTGCTCCTGGGGTCAGGAAAGGATCCAAATTGCTTTTTCTGAAGCAAAGAGGAAGGTCCGGCACGTTTGTTCTTAAAACTCCTGCCATCCAAATTTAAGGGTATCTGTAAAGTTGGGTAGAAGATTGAGTTCAAAACCAAGGGTTGGATGCTATGGTTCCTATCTTATCTATTCCCTTCATAATTTTATATGTTTCTATAAGATCTCCCCTCATTCTTATAAATTCCAATGAGTATAGTCCCAGTCTACTCAGTCTTTCCTCATAAGCCAACCCTCTAAACTCTAGAATCAAACTAGTGAATCTCCTCTGCACCCTCGCCACTGCCAATATATCCTTTCTCAAATAAGGAGATCAAAACTGTACAGTCCTCCAGCTGTGGCCTCACCAGCACCTTGTACACCTGCAACATAACCTCTCTGTTTTTAAACTCCAACCCTCTGAAAATGAAAGACAAAATTTCATTTGGCTTGTTAATTGCCTACTGCACTTGCAAACGAACTTTCATCAACTCCCACCAACTTCTACAGATGCACCATTGAAAGCATTCTTTCTGGTTGCATCACAACTTGGTTTTTCTCCTGCTCTGCCCAAGACTGCAAAAAACTACAAACAATCATGAATGAAGCCCAGTCCATCACGCAAACCAGCCTCCCATGTACTGACTCTGTCTATACTTGCCACTGCCTCGGAAGAGCAGCCAGCATAATCAAAGAACCCATACACCCTGGACATACTCTCTTCTACTTTCTTCTGTTGGGAAAAGTCTGAGAACATGTACCAATCCACTCAAGGAAAACTTCTTTCCTGCTGCTATCAGACTTTGGATGGACCTACCTCGTATTAAGTTGATCTTTCTCTACACCCAATGACTATATCACAACACTCTGCACTGTCTCCTTTCCTTCTCTATGTACGGTATGCTTTGTCTGTCTAGTGTGTAAGAATCAATATTTTTCACTGTATACTAATACATGTGACAATAATAAATCAAATCAAATCAAAGTCAAATGGGTGGTGCTGAATATAAGTTGAGGAGTTTACATGGAGGAGTAAGGATAAGAGGGCAGTGAATTCTGAGGAGTAAAACCCATGATGATCTGAGAATGAGGTTGAAATCAGCGAGGATTAGAATGTGTTCAGTGAGGATGCTGAAGGAGGAAGGCAGTGAAGATATCAGGGTGAAAATGTTTTCAATATGCTTGGGAGGGCTGGAGCGGACGAGGATTTTAAATGAGGGGTGAGAGGCGGGGAACAAGGTGAGCAGCTCAAAGGAGAAGAAGGTGCCAGAAGAGCAAGGAGTCAGGTCAAGGCGTGATCTGGTGAGTCCTCACCACCACTGTGACAATTGTGACAGGCAAGATACAGATTTAAAGCAAACCTTTTCATCCTGAGAGTGTTTGGGATGGGGAACTTGCGTTAATCTAAAATATCTGAAATGGCGGAGGGTGAAAGGAATAGAAAAGTATGTGGAGTAAGTGAGATGATGTGGGGTGGGAGGAGATTTGTGTGAAGCATAAACACCAGCAAAGGTCAGTTGGTCCAAAAGATCAGCTTCTTTGATGTAAATTCTAGTTCTATGTAGGTTCCTAGCCAGTCAAGTCTCGAGACTGGAAGGCTCGGCATAATCAAATCAGCATTTAATATGTTTTAAGTTTTAACATTTTCGGAAGTGCTCCATGATTTGTCTCTCTGTGTCTCAGTATGAGAGTTAAACTCTGAACAGATACCCTTTTCATGCATTTATTGTGTATCAACTTCGGGATTTTAATATGATCAGCTGCTTTTCTTTTAATTTAATTTCGAAATTTCAAACAAATCTGAGAGCTGACCAGCAAAAGATTTTTAGATGATCACGTTACATGTGACTAAATGCTGTGTTTTCATGCTGTGTTTCATGTGACATTTGGGAGTGATGCCGCCGTGATTTTAGTGGTCTAACAATGCTGCGAAAGGTTATCTTCAGGGGTTGAATTCTTGCCACAAGAGGGTGAAAGACAGGATCTGCATCTGATCTTGGGTCAGAAACACTGCTCTGGGTTTTTGAGTTTGGGTTTTTGTGTGGGGAAGCCCTTAATTAGTATCGAGATGTCTTTCCTGTCCACTGTCGAGCCAGAGGGAGTAATGGACGTGGGCCCAAAGCTTGGGACTGATTTAGTCTCCCCACAGCAGCCATCAGGGAAGCTTGTCCAAAGCAAGTGATCTATAGATTTTTGCCATCAAAGAGAAGTGAGATGTCGTAGGGCAGCTAGGGGGTCTGGCACGTGGGGCAACTGGAGCATAAATGCTGGAGGCCATGAGGGAAAGGTCAGAGGGTGGCAGGAGAAGGCACCATGTCATGCGGCAAGGGGCATCTCTTTGTTCAATGTCACCTTCCTCCACCTTCTCCTCTTCTCCTCTCATTTTCTACTTCTGCTCCTTCCCCAGTGTGTTATAACCTTCCAGGGCCTCACTGTCCTCAAGATCCACATCTCTCTAGAGGGCCATCTAATGGAGCATGCAGGAGGCTGCCACTCAACCGGTCTGAGCACCGAAATGTCATCCCCAGAAGGCCAATATCCAGATTTCCCAACTGAGCAACTTGGATTGATCATTGTCTCGGTGCCTATATCTGGGAATTCTGTGGTGGGGTGGGTAGCTATGTTTTCAAGGGCTGTTCCTTGACCCCTAGGATCCAGCATTCTAGAGAATGGAGTGAAGATCTGAACCTGTCTGGACTGTGGAGGATGAAGAAGTCATGACAGCTGTCGGGAAAGTGAGCACAGTGAGAGGTCTTGGTTTGGCTGTAAACCCAGTTGGATGTTGAGGGACTGAACGCCCTTCCCTATTAAAGGATTTCACTGGCTTGATCGTCACATGGGTGCAGTTGATATTGTCTGGCACCAGGCTGAAATCCAGCAATGATATAACATATATAGAACTCCTACAGTACCAGAGAAGGCCATTCAGCCCATTGAGCTTGCACTGTCAACAATCCTACCCAGGCTCAATCCCCGTAACCCCACATAGTTACCATGCTAATCCCCCTGACACTAAGTGGCAATTTATAGTATGGCCAATTCTTCTAATCTGCACATCTTTGGATTATGGTAGGAAATCAGAAGCTGTTTCCTGTAAGGCCATGCCCATTCTCAAATGAATATGCTTTCCAGCTCTGGCAAAGACATCATCATAGATCAGCAAAGTGCAAGTTGTGTGCAACCATTTGCAAGATGCCACCATTGGAAAGAGCCAGAAGCAAGAAGCTGCAAGGCCATGGTGACTTTGACTGCTATTGGCATGACATGGCAATCAATGCTACAAGGCAAGGTCACCAATCCCTAGAGAGTTTCAGTCTGCTGTGGGTCTCGATCATCTGAAAATAGCTCCATCTCTGGTGGTAGATACTATACTGAGAACCCTTTTCCTCTCCTGTGCGCCCTGGATGCCTGGGGTCCTGCCCTTCTTGTGAAGGGAGCTGTTCCTCATCACCACTAGATCCAAATTCTAAGATCTAGAAATCAACTATTAGTCAATATATTACATAGGATCACATAACATGTAGAAATGGGCCATTTGGCCCAACGAATTTGGCCAAACCATTCTTCTACTCGACTCTCCTTCCATCTTTTCTCATTTAAATCTACCATTGTAAACCCACTACTCCCTTCTCCCTCAGATACTTACCTAGTTTCTCAGCTATATTATTCACTTCAACCACTCCCTCTTGTAGCAGCAGGATCCCATTGCCTTCTATCAGAGCAGATGGTGCATCACTTCAGTGCAGTGAGGTCAAGAATGTGCATCCGCAGTGGAAACGTTGGCACAGGATGTGCATTCCATGTCTGGGGATGTCCACACCATGGCTCAGCTCACGACCTCCTCACCTGAGGGCATGAATCTATGGTGGAGGGCTTCAACTACATGGTGTGGGCACTTGTGGGAACCCATGTGTGTCTACACCAAAGGATAGTGGGGCTTCTGGACCTCACTCCAGCTGCCCTTCTATCCCATGAAGGTCCACCGGGCCCATCGGGTACCTGAAGGGATGAGGATTGTCTGCGTTCATAGCCCAGGTCCTTCCATCCAGGAGATCCTGGGGGTGTCCAGCCTCCTTGAGTTGCCCCTTCCTGTGAGCGACAGTCCTCCAGCCCCACACACTGATGAAGGCAGCATTGCAATAACATGCTGCCCGAAAGCAGGCCGGGGCCCTCAATTTCCAGACCGTCCCATGGGACGCCCTTGACGATCATCTCAGGCAGCAAGGTGTGCATCCCCATTACCCGTGTGAATTCTTGCTCTCCCTCACACCACCCCCTCTGACACTACAACCACATCGCCACATAGCTTCCACTCCAGTAGGATGAATAGCGCTGAGCCTCTATTGTCTCATGGCATCTAACCTGCATCTTCCCCCCACTTCAGCCCAGCCAAAGAGCATAAGTCCCGACCTTGCATAGTGCTGAAGCGCATCATGGAGAACGCAAGACAACAAGGTCTGCATTCTGATGGGGCAGATCAAAGGTACTTCCAGGCATGATATTAACCAGGGCGAGTGGTGTCAGCTATTACCATCCCATCTCGCCTGGGGGTTCTCCACAGTGTGAGCTGTGCACTGCCAAGGCTTGAATTGAAAGCTGTCTCTACATCCCTGGGGCTTAGTGTTCCAAAAGGTTAACATTGTGCTCCAGACCGTGCAACTAGATCTAGCTCTGGATATTAAAGTGGCATGCTGGATTGCTCAAAGAATCATAAGTTAGTCACTGAGGCAACAGCATCCATCTTGAAGCAACACAGCTAAATCTTGAGAGGTATGCAATTAGCCTTTTAAGCAATTTCCCTAGAGAGCTGTCTCATTCTTTGGGCTCTTCAATGCTGTGCAGTTCAGCAGTATTGCATGAGAGCAATCAATGCATTTTCGCTGCTGTGCCTGAGGGTCCGAGTTCACAAAGGAGTGGAGTTAAACTTCCTGTCCTGTAATCCCCTCTGGCCTTACACAATTGACAGAGTGAGTGTTGTAGGTTTCATTGCATTCACCTTCCCCCAGTGAGAGGGTCTCTATGCCATGTGAGGCAGACTATCTCCCCATCATTGATACCCCCACACTGCCCTGGCAGCCTGGCCTCTCCCAAAACAGGACCCCAGGACCTTATAATCACACCCAGTACCGTCCTTCCGTTGTGGCCACCTCCCACTCAGTTTGCAGCTTCCAACAAGGAAAGGCACCCACTTACTGAACAGATTTTCAGGTTTCAATCAGGTGAGCGAATTGAGATGTCCGCCATCTCGACGGCTTCCAAATTTTAGATGAGGCCAAAGCCTCAAAATGAAGTCTGCTTGCCACTGGTCCGTAATCTCAGCCAGTCAGACTTCCAAAAGTCAACATTGACCCCAAGCATTTTCATCAGAAATTATTCTGGTGGGATTGGCAGGGTCAGGAAGTGGAAATAGCTAACAAGATAGAACAGAAAAAGAAAAGAGTATTCGGATCATTTGCCTACAGAAGTGTTAACCCAGATCAGCTCCTTGTTACATTCTGTGAACAGTTGAATAACTTGTGCTATGCCTGTTTGCACAGAGTTTTAAACCACTATCTACAGTCTCTCACAAAAATAATGAAAATCCTGGGGCATTAAACTTGTTTCTTCAGATTAGGTTTAAATCAGGAGCATTTTGGTTGCATTGAATTAATTTAAATAGTTATCTCTAATGACCTTATTTGAATTAACCCTTATTCAGCATGTCTACAATGACTCGTGCCAACTTCAATAGGCAGCACGCTGGCACAGTGATTAGCACTGCTACCTCACAGCGGCAGGGGCCCAGATTCAATTCCGGCCTTGCTTACTGCCTGTGTGAGGTTTGCAGTTTCTCCCTGTGTCTGTGTAGGTTCCCTTTGGGTGCTCTAGTTTCCTCCCACAGTCCAAAGATGTGCAGGTTAGGTTGATTGGCCATGCTAAAATTGACCTTAGTGTCAAGGGGATTAGCAGAGTAACTGTACGGGATGAAGGGAATAGGACCTTAGTGGGATTGCATTCAATACGTACTTGATGGGCTGAATGGCCTCCTTTTGCAATGTAGGGATTCAGTGATTCTAGATGCACCATGGAAAGCATCCTATGTGGATGTATAGCAGTTTGGCATCTGGCTCGTACTTTTACCGAGATTGGAAGAAATTACAGAGAGTTGTGAACGCAGCCCAATCCATCACACAAACCAACCTCCCATCTATTGACTCCATCTATCCTTCCTGCTGCCTTGGAAAAGCAGTCGATCTAATCAAGGACCTCTCCCATCCTGCCTATACTCTCTTCCATCGGGCAGACGATACAAAAGTTTGAAAACACACACCACTAGATTCAAGAACAGCTTCTTTCTAGCTGTTATTAAACTTTTGAATGGACCTCTCAGACACTGAACTAACCTTCTCTGCACCCTCTCTGTAGTTGTAACACTCCATTCTGCACTCTGTTCCACTACCCTGATGTACATATGCGTGGTATAATTTTGAGGATAGCACGCAAAACAGTGCTTTTTACTGTATCTTGATACATGTGACACTAAATCTAAATCTACACTTTCTTTGTGTAATAGCAGTAGCATCAAGAAATAAAAAACTATCATTTCATCATCTGTTTGGCTGCTGGTGATTGACTGCTCCACATGCACCCCGAGCTCCTTTGCCAGTTGCCACTGTTTAGAGTTCTCAGGGGGTACAAAACAGATGTCTTCCTCGATTTACACTCTGGGCAGGGCCCAGCTGTTGGATCTTCTATGAATTTACAATGAGCACATATTCAGCTTTCATGTTGAAATGCCAGTAATGCCATTGGTTGTATTTAAACAAGTAACCCATTGAAACGATAAATATTTTTCACACAGGGATGTTTTACCACACCCACTATACTTAAAGTGACACTGGGCTCCTGCTAATCTGTAACTTTAAAATCAACATTTGTACTGTTCACAGCATTAACTTCTTGTTCAATTCATATCCTCCATTCGTGCAAACTCTTATTCAGCAGATAAAGTGAGAAGCAAATTTTCAGTCAATCAATAACTACCCAATTCTCCTCTTTTCATGTTAAGGCATCTAATGGAATACTTGCAAGATCATGCATGTAGCTCCATCATTGAATGTGTCTTGGCAACTATCTGTACACACTGGGGAATCCATTAGCTTAGTTAGTTGAACAGCTGGTTCATGATGCAGAGTGATGCCAAAAGCACAGGTTCAATTCCCATATCAGCTGAGGTCATTCAACAAGGTGGGCCTTCTCAACCTTGCCCTTTGTTTGAGGTGTAGTGATCCTCAGGTCAAAATCTCCACCAGTCAGCTCTCCCCATCAAAGGGAAAGCAGCCTATGGTCATCTCGGACTGTGGTGACTTTACCATACACTACTTCGAGTCTTGCATATACAAAGAAAAATACAGCACAGGAAATAGGCCCTTCGGCCCTCCAAGCCTGCACCGCTTATGCTTCCAACTAGACTATTCATTTGTATCCCTCCATTCCCATACTATCTGTACATTACTTCAAGTCTTGCATATATTATCTGTACATTACTACAAAATCTTGTATATACTATTTGTACATTATTACAAGTCTTGCATATATTATCTGTACATTACTACAAGTCTTGCAAATAATATTTGTACACTACGACAAGTCTTGCACATACAGCCCCCATCCTATCAACAAATTTTACTTCCTGTTGTCTCAATTTTACATTGATTTTTATGTTAGTATTTAAAAGGAAAAAAACAAAACAATTGGAACACAATGGCTGGAATTTTAGCAGCTCACCCACCACGGGAATCGGAGTGGAGCATGGGAAGGTCCATTGACTTTGGGCAGGATTTTACAGTTTCCGGATGAGTGAGGTTGAAAAATCCTGCCTAATATTTAAGAAGGAAATCCCTATGACATATTGTGTCACGCTGTATACGTAGCCCTCTGGCTGTTAGGTGGTGTTGTGTGACCAAGTTTCTCAGCAATTAACATTGCAGTGCAGCTGTTCATTTATGTACTGTACTAACCTGATTTTCAAGAATTGTCCCAATTTATCGAGTGTTTGAAGCCTGATTGTTTTGTGTTTATATCTGATAACTGGGCACCTGAGAGCAGTAGCCCCTTAGGCACCTAATTATTAGCCTTAATTTATAGTCAATACGTGACTTAGCCGCCCTGTTGGTTTCCTCTGGAGATGAAGTCCCTGATTTATGTAGAAGTGGGGATGACTGATACTGGCTGGGAAACATGGAATTTCTGGGAACAGAGGCCCTGCTGAGTTTAACAGGAAGAACTCGGTCATTTGATTCTTCTTTCACTGTGACTGACCAGGCAGCTAGCCAGATTGAGGGGCTGGCTGGCTGACTGGCGAAGGCCTGAGGTAGAAACCACAACCTGGAACTAAAGAGTGGGGAGACAAGAGGGAGAGATACCAGGGCTGTCCTGTTGAATTATGTCCATTGATAAACAACATGTACATTTAATGCTGATTCCTTGTTTACGAGATTATAACATAGGACTAAGTATCTCCGATTGTTCTCTGCACAGCAGGGGCTGAGCTGTGATGATAAGACATGGTGCATCCAGTCTTTTGCCCTTTGTAATCATCTTTCCTTCTTAACGAGAAGCTGCAGCGGATTACGGGAGGCTACTGCTGAATAATATTGCTGCAATTCTAAAGAAGGGAAATGGAACATTGGGTTAGAGAGAAAATGAGCTTCAGTGTCATTGAGGTGGCGCTGGAGGAGTTAATGGTGAAAATGGACAGGAGGAGAGATACTGTTGTTCTACTGGGGGCCAGAAGGTCCTCGTGGCGCACCCTCAGAATGGGAGTTGGTGGCCAGAGAGGTCAAATCCTAGCATCTGAACCCAAAGCTGACAGCTTCTTCACATCAAACCCCCTACCCACTCTTCCACCAGTCTCTCACGCTGCTCACAGCACCACATCCCAATCACCCACACACCATCAGCTCCTGGCACACAGGACTCCCGCCTAACATTTGACCTCTCTGGCCACCAGCTTCCACCTAACAGAGAAACATAGGAACATAGAAGATAAGAGCAGGAGGAGGCCATTTGGTCCTTCAAGCTTGCTCTGCCATTCATCACAATTGTGGCTGATCGTCCAACTCAATAGCCTAATCCTGCTTTCTCCCCATAACCTTTGATCCCATTCATCCCAAATGCTATATCTAGCCACCTCTTGAATACATTCAATGTTTTAGCATCAACTACTTTCTGTGGTAATGAATTCCACAGGCTCCCCACTTTCTGAGTGAAGAAATGTCTCTTCATCGCCGTCCTAAATGGTCTCCCCTGAATCCTCAGACTCTGACTCTTAGTTCTGGACTCCTCCACCATCAGGAACATCCTCCCTGCATCTATCCTGCCAGATAACTGTTAGAATTTGATAAGTCTCTATGAGGATCCCTCCTCTTTCATCTGAACTCCAGCGAAAACAATCCTAACCTAGTCAATCTTTCCTCACACATCAGTCCCGCCATCCCCCGATCAGCCTGGTAACATCCACTTCACCTCCACACATTGCTGCTCGCTTCACACCCACCTCCAGCTATTCACCCAAATGCAATCCAACACAATCACTGACATTCTTTCCTCACTCATGAACACAGAGACACTCCATAACAAGAAGGAGCAGAGTAGAACCGGTGGGGAACAAGGATGCTGCATCTTCTGAGTCTAACAGAGGGTCTGATCATGAGAGCTAGCTGCCATTGTTGAGAACATTGAGGATGATGGCTTGTTTGTTCCTTGTGTCTCTTCTCAACTCCTAACTCATCCTGTTGTCTGGCATGAACAAGCTGTAACCATGGACCATCTGCTTTCCACACTGCCCCCATTCCTTCATCCCAATCTTTCTGATTTCCTTCTTCCAAAGACCCAAAAACTGCCCAGCCACACCATACCCAGAGGAGGAGAGAGGACACAGCATTGCGCTGCTGAAGACATCCCATCGCTTGATCTGACACTCACAGCCACAGCTCATATCCTGACACTCCACAAACCTCAGAGGTATGTGTAAAGTTCAGATCTGCATTGGTGAGTGGGCTTCAGCCATGTGGTGGGGAAAGGTTGGTTAGTGTACCACCTGACTGGGAGGGGGTGTGGGAAAGGTCATATACAGATTCTGCTTCAGAGATCTCAGGTGAGGAGCTCAATGGGGAAGCATACAGGAGAACACTGATGATGATTTCACAGGATGCCTACTGTCACTGACAAGACACATGCAGGAGCCAAGCACAACTTTGCAGAGGGCATCACACCCAGATCAGTTACCTTCCCTGCAATCCTCTGTTTCATTTTGTTGTGATGTTGCAGAGTCCGCGGCCATGTCTCTGTTGCAGCCTTTGTGTGGCCAGGTGCCAAGCCCTCTGCCCTCCCTGTGAGGATGAAGAAACAATCCCTGTGCCAGAAACCCCCAACACATCCCAAAACACTTCCAATTCTTTCTGAGACCGTGCAATAGCAGCAGGAGGCTAGCTACCTTACATGCAAATTGGGTGCCTGATCCATTGGGAAAACTTAGTGCTGGGTCCTTCCTGTTTGCTGTCTGGTGAGTGACAAGTGATTAAATCCAAGAGACCAGCATGGTCCAAATTTGTAAACTCAGCCTCTGCGGCAGGGTTGAGTGATGCCATGACAGAATGTGTTCAGATGTTTCTGGCACAAGTGGTGGGCACAACCTGGTGCAGGCCAGGCCAAGCCAGGCCAGTAATAACTAGAGACATAGAACATCTTAGCATGAAGGTCAGCTTCTTCAATGGCACTGGAGTTCCAGATTGTATACTCATTAACTCTCTTCCCCTCTCCTGTCCTCCATAAGAACAAAGGCTTATGGCATAAACATATGAGCACATTTAACCTTATTTTACGGGCATTAAAGGGGCGGATAAGGATTTGACCTGGGCAGGGCATCCACAGACTGCCCATCATATCGGGCTCATCCATAGGTGCTCACTTGTCCATCCCTATCTTCACATTTCTAAAAGAATTACCTTTGTAAACAGTGCCCCACCAATGCGAAAGCTAATCCTAACTCCACAGCCTGTGCTGCAAAGAAACTGCTTTGCTTCCCAAACTGCCATACATTTTGCTTCTTAGCTATGAAGAACAGTGTAAAGCTCATTGAAGAAAGACAGAGGAAGCTTTCAAAGACACACAGTTTGGAAACATCAGAGAAATTGTTAAAAGCTGGGAATCGTTAGCAAACAGGTAGAAGCTGGTCTCAGGTACGGAGGAGAGTCAGTTAATGACTGGAAGGACACGAGGCTGTGACAGCAAAGAGCTCAAGGACATATGAAGTCACTGGTGCCTGCTCTTCTGTTAACTTACTGATTTGTTCATGCACCCACTTGTCTATTGATTCATTGGTACCTGCTTCTCCATTGATTTATTGAATTTTCTATGTGCCTGATGCTATCTGAATCAATTAATTATTAGTACTGGCTCTTGTATTAATTTATTAATTACCTTGTGCCCTGTTCTGCATGCATTCTAGGAAGTTTCTGGATCAATTGCATTATTGATTTATTGGTGAACTTGCTGCTCCAGTAATTCACTGATGCCTACTGCTTTTTCCATTGGCGGGGGCTCACTGCACTGTTATAGACAAATTCACCCTGAGATCTCCTGTTGAAGACTTTCTGGTTTAACCAGTCTGAAAGTAGATTGATCATATAACAGAGTTTTGAGGACAGGCAACTTGCGAGGGCGATTCTCCCAGCCCCCTGCACTGCTCCAGAGACATAGAGGACGTTGCTTTGTGGGCTTTCTGCTGCACACCACAGCCTCCACGGGTCTTCCAGACTAACACTTTCAGCGTAATAAGCTCCACGCCAAATACCAGCGTGGGGTTGATTACAATATGGAAATCGCAATTTACATTTCATTACCGAGCCCGGGACTAAAGCCTCCAGGCTCGCCAGCATTTCCCACACTGCTGGGAGTGGTTCACTCCAGCGAGATTTACACCTGCTCCCCATTAACAGGGAACGGGTGGTCCTGATCCCACTGGGGAGAAGAGAGCCAAAGAGGCCTGGATAAGAGAGGGGGTGGTTTCTCCTTGAGCAGTGCTAGCCTAGCACCCTGGCACTACCCAAGGGCACCTTGGCATTGCCCACCAGGCATCCGACAGTGCCAAGGTGGTGGGGCCAGATGGGGCAAGGCCTATTGTGGGGCAATTGTTGGGTGGGGAGACCCGCGACCATTCTACACTTGGGATAACTGGGGAAGGGAGGGAAGAGGTGATTGGGCCTGTCGCCCAGGTTGGGGGGGTAGTGGGGTTGGAACTGACAGGTGCCAGGTCTGGCCAGGGTGGGGGGCTGTTGGTATTGTCTGGGGGACTTCAGGACTGTTGAGGGGTGGGATTGGGAGATCACCAGGGGGTGATCGGGAGATCGGGGTTAGTTGGATGGGGCGTTGGGGCAATCAGGACTGGCACTGGAGAAGGTGGGAGGAAATCAAGTTAGGCCGGTGAAGTCCAGGAGGCCAGCAATTCGGGGGGGCGGGGGAGGGGAGGTTTGTGGGGGTGGTGGTGATGGGTCGGGAGGCCAGCGATGGGGGCGCTGCTGGGCTGGCCAGCAATAGGAAGGCTGGCAATGTGGGGCCACAGCGCATGTGCCTATCCCCACTCTGACAGATTGGCGCATGCAGAGTGGCCCGCTCAGCGCCATGCTACCAGCCTCTCAGGCATGAATTGGCTTCACCCCCTAATTTCCAGAGTGAATTAAGCTGCGGCACTCCGTAATGCACAGAGTGTTGGAAATTCATTCTGGAAATCACGCTGAAAAATACAGCAGGATTTACTCCCACCTTCCCACATGTTGTGGACTTGGAATCTTTTTTGGGAGAATCCCAGCCCACAAGACCAGGGGTCAGAATGTGTGGGAAGTATTTCATTGTGTGTCGTGTAATGTCTCGACACGCACACAATTTGACCTTGGAGAAAATTCATACACCTCACTGTCGAAGGCCAATTTAAGCAGCTGAAGTTTGCCACAATCCCAACATTGGTTCTAACTCTGGCTTGGGAACCTGGAAATGGCCATGATTCAATATCCAGCAGGACCTTCCTGCAGGCAGACAATTAAGAAGTGACATTCAGGAATCTAGTCCAATTCGGAATGGCGACCACCTTCTCGAGCCTACAAGTCTGTTCAGCGCAGCCTGTAAGTGGAGATGCCAGTATCCTTTGCAGTGTGGGCACTGCTGAGGAATCAGCAAAGTTTAAGTTTATTTATTGGTATTACAAGTAACACTGCAGTGAAGTCACTTTGAAATCCTCTGGCTGCCACTCCGGTGCCTCTTCGGTAACACTGAGTGAATTTAGCATGGCCAATGCACTTAACCAGCACAGCTTTCAGCTGTGGGAGCAGCAGGGGAAACCCAAGCAGGCACGGGGAGAATGTGCAGACTCCACACACAGAGTGACCCAAGCTGGGAATCGAACCTGGGTCCCTGGCGCTGTGAGTCAGCAGTGCTAACAGCTGTGCCACCGTGCCATCAGCAGGAGCAGTAGCAGCACAGCGGAAGTGTCTTGAGTAGGAGAGATGAGGTTGCCATTACAGCAAGTCAACATTAGTGGAGATATCAGTCTCCATGTGTGGATAGAATGATTTACCTTCAGCCACTGCCATAATAGAAGGCCAAAAATGTTGCACACCTTGGACCTCCCATTATGAATCTGCCTCCTCTGCATTGTCAGGCCCCTGACACAGCAGGGGACCCATTTGCCATTGGGAACATGTTAATTCATTGCCAGAGTAGGGACCAATTGAACATGGAAACAGAGGAATATTGAACTTAGGAGCAGGAATAGACCATTCAGCCCTTTGAGCCTTTTCTGCCATTCATTAACATCAACCTGATCTGGCTGCGGGACTAAATCCACTTTCTCACCTGCCTCCCAAAACCCATGAGTTTCTTGTCTTCAAACAATTATCTCACTCTACCCTGAATAAATTCAATGACCCAGTCTCCATTGCTTCTGTGGTAGAGAATTCTACATACCAGTGATCTCCTGAGAGATAAACATTCTTTTCATTTCAGCCTTAAAAGGTGGACCTCTTATTTTGATCCCTAGCTCTGGCATCCCCCACAAAAGGAAACATCGTCCTGCTATCTATTCGCTCAAATCCCCTCAGGATGTTATATGTCTCAATGAAATCACCTCTCATTCTTCCAAACGCCAATGGCATAGGCCCAACTTGTTCAACCTTTATTCATGGATAAGTTGCTCATCATAGGATTACCCAAATAATCAGCGGACCGGTAGCTGTCACCGCTGGGAGCTGCTTCCAAGAAAGGCACATATGGAGTTAGCCCAGAATCATTCCATCAGAATTTCCATGCCATCCTTCTCCCACTTCTCCCATGGTGGCAGTGATTAGCACTGCTGCCTCACAGCACCAGGGAACTGGGTTCGATTCCCAGCTTGGATCACTGTCTGTGTCAAGGCTGCACGTTCTCCCCGTGTCTGCGTGGTTTTTTTCCGGGTGCCCCGGTTTCCTGCCCCGATCCAAAGATGTGTGGGTTAGGTAGATTGGCCAGGCTAAATTGCCCCTTAGTGTGACGGGGACTAGCTCGGGTAAAAGCATCTGGTTATGGGTTAGGGCCTGGGTGGGGTGGTGGATGGTGCAGACTCAATGAGGTGAATGGTCTCCTTCTGCACTATAGGATCCTATGATTCTGCCCTGGACCAGGCTGGGAAAACTCACCTAAACATGGTCACACGAAAGTTACATTTACATTGTGGCTCATTGATGTCCATTGATGATGGAATTGTACTTAATCCATGTGAGAGTTGGGTACCTCAGTACAAGTCAAAGCTGTGAAGTCAAAATATGTGAATATTGTGAAAGTATTGACTTGGCTCTAAGTATTACACTGAAACCAGACGACGTTCCTCGGTGCCAGGTTATTGGCGTAATGAGGATTCAGTGGAGGCAGTGCAGCTGGAGCTCATGGAGCACTCTGGCTTCTTAGTTTTTCTCTGCTGCTGTGTTGGGTCTCAGACAAAAATCTGTTTTCTCTTGAGCTAATTTTCCTTTCTCCACTGGTTTCTGACCTTTGCTCCACAATTGATGCTATGTGATACTAACGCTGCATTGTCTGTTGAGAAAAAACAACATCAACCCCATTGCTATCCTATTCAAACCAGGCAAGTTGAACCCTGCCAGCAGTCAACACTCATCTCTGCATTTCCCTCCAGAATGCCATTTCACTCATAACACAAGCACCTTACCATCCACAGTATTATTGTGAATGGTTGCACTGATATCCTGACTTCTACTTAGCCTCTGCCTAATTACTCTTTCTATAATCCACACTGCTGCAAAATGCCTTTAAGGAATGGCAGCAAGCCATCACTAGAAGAGAAGTGTGCTATGTGATCCAGTCTCAGTTTGACTTTACCCTGTGAGCAGAACACAGCACACACAGCCCTGCTGTTAATATCTTCAAGCTGTCACTGTCTTCATCTGCCTAGTGTCATGAGCACCTTAATCACAGGAAATCATTCATCTTCAATAACTAAGAACGTTCAGGAAGAATTCATGTTTTAATAGGCACTGTTCCTTAAAGGGAACTCTGATTGCAATTTCTGGAAAGGACAGCCAGAATTTTCTAATCTGCCACGGTAGGTATTTCCCGCAATAGATGCACTTTCCATTGGCCACCAGTGGGATCTTCTGGCTTGCCGAAGTCAACAGTGTTTTGCATGGCTCACTCATCCTGTCACTAGGAAACCCAGCAGGGGTCAACTTCAGGCCAGGAGGTCCCATTGGCAGGAAGGACCTGAAAATCCCATGTGTCCTTTTACAAGGAAAGGCGACTAAACAGTTTTAAAGAAGCTGGAAACATCTTGACCTTGGTGGACTGCGTACAAAGGAGGATCACATGATAGATTATGGCTATGAAATAAAAAAGTGCCTGACAAAACTGTGCTCAAAAGTTGGTTTTCGTCTTGATTTGAGTAGAAGGACCAACTGCCTATGAAAAGAAGACAGCAGCCACATGTTCGTGTTTTTGTGTACACAGGTGTGTGTCTGTACATATGCATGTGTGTACATTTGTGTGCACACATGTGTATGTGTGTGCACCTGTGTGTACAAGTGTGTGTACACATGTGTGCGTGCTGCAGGCATTTCACAAAAATATTTAGTATACTTTCATATTTCTCGCTATATGTTAATACACATTGGGTGGAGTTTTCCTGTCCTGCCTGCCATGGGAATTGTGGCGGGCAGGGCAGGGCCATGCAAAGGCCCTTCAACCTCGGGTGGGATTTTCTGGTCTTGGGGCGAGCGCAGCCAGAAAATCCTGCTCTTTGTCTTTCAATTTGGCCAGATTATAATATTACATTACAATAAACTAATAGGTTTGTTGTTTATTGTAAGAAACCTTGCTAAAGCCTCTTCTGGCAGTGAAAGTAAGTAATTAGCCGCTTTGGTGAGTGAATCAAACTTTTAAACTCATGATGTGAACTGTGGACTATTTGGATAATCAACCTCCAGACTCCTCCTTTCCCAGTCTTAACACTTAACATTCTAAATAAATAAACTCAGCATGTTTACACAATCCCTGAAGAGTGATTGGTGCCTTTATATTGTTATGAAAACAAGACATACCATCATACTCAATTCAAAGTGTAGTGTGGCCCTTATTATTTAAATCACACATAAGAACATAAGAAATAGGAGCAGGAGTAGGCCATCTAGCCCCTCGAGCCTGCCCCGCCATTCAATAAGATCATGGCTGATCTGTCGTGTCTCAGTTCTACATTCCCACCCTCTCCCCATAACCCTTAATCCCCTTGCCTATCAAAAACCTATCAACCCGCATCTTAAAAATATTTAGCGAGGCAGCCTCCACCACTTCAACTGGCAGAGAATTCCAGAGATTCACCACCCTTTGAGTGAAGAAGTTCCTCCCCAACTCCATTCTAAACCCCCCCCCCCCTTTATCTTGAGGCTGTGCCCTCTAGTTGTACTGTCCTTTCTGAGCGGGAAGAGCCTCTCCACCTCTATCCTATCCATCCCATTCATCATCTTATACATCTCAATGAGATCTCCCCTCATTCTCACCTCGATCACACCTCGATCTCACCTCCAATACTTTCTCTTCCTTTGCCTACTCCACTTTATTTCAATGCTCATCTTTCCCTTAAAATTCTCAATCCATGCCACTGCAACTGGAATTATTATCTGAGATATCCCCCTTCCTTTCCTCCTTTACTTGCATCTCCTCATTCTCAGTGATTTCAGTCTCTAACTCAGCTCATGATTTCTTTCCTCTGAATTTACCGCCCTCCTTACCTCTCTCTGCCCAGATAAACCTTCCTTCCTATATTAATAGCCAAGTTACTAATTCTCCCATCTCCTTGGCTTCTGTACTTCCAGCATCTTAATCACTGACGTGGGCCCCTCCCATTCCCTGTTCCACTTCTTCCTCTATTCAACACAGGGCAAAAGAAAGTTTCTCCCAGCTAAAGACAACTGTATTTTTCAGCTCCCAATCAGCCTCTTCTCCTTTCCCAAAACCTGCTGCACTGATACTCCAGGAATTTGCTATAAATCAATAACCTCTGGCAATTTTTTTTCCACTACCGATCTCCTTTGCCCCTTCTTCCATCACCTCCAACAAAAATGTAAAGCTAACAGACTACATTGTCACCAAAATTGATACCATCTGTTCAGCTGTCTTTACCACTTCCCAGATGTCATCTGCTAGTATAACCCCATCTCCACCCCACACTTCAATAAAGTCATCACCAGTAAGTCAGTAACGTTGGTGGAAAAGTCTCCAGGAGAGCCATCTCATTACAGAATCTGTGCTGATACAGTTCTCAGACTGGGCTCCGACTAGCACATATACACAGCCATGCTGATGCAACTTGTTCCCCCCAAAGCTTTAATTATCCCTTTAATGTAACCGTAACAGAGGAGTCTATTAAAATGAGAAACATGCTGCAAAGTTCTGAAAGTGAGCGGCCAGCAGCAAAGCTGGAGCTGTATTGTGGGAGAGGTTGTACGTTATAAAATTCTCACTTGAAAGAGATATAAATGACATCTGGAAAATAATTAGGAACAGGAATCAGAATGATTTTCCCTCTGCACTGAGGGGATTTTAAACTTCAGCTGGCAAGAATATGTTCAGAGTTTGCTTCCTTACACCTTCTGCATTTCATGCAAAAAGCACAACATCTGTTAGATCCTGGGTGTGGGTCTATTTCAAGAAAAGTCTAAAATTTAGGAAAATTTGTCCAAAGGATCTGGAAAAATTCCGAATACATTTGCTTATCCAGCAAATGTGGCCCATGAGTAATAGAATATACTTAAATATTGCACTTATAGGATCATATTATCTCTACAGTGCAGAAGCAGGCCAATTGGCCCATCAAGCCTGCATAACAATCCCATCTAGGCCCTATCTCCATAACCCCACGTATTTACCCTACTAATCCCCCTAACCCTAAGGAGGAACTTAACATGGCCAATAAACCTAACCTGCACATCTTTGGAGTGTGGCAGGAAACCCACACAGACATACGGAGAACGTGCGGACATCACAGTCACCTGAGGTCAGAATTGAACCCGGATCCCTGGCACTGTGAGACAGCAGTGCTAACCACTGTGCCACCATGCTGCCTAAAAATAACTATACTTAATCAAGCTCAACTCTAATCATAAATACTGTGAATCAACACTTTAATGAGTAATTTTACAGCTCCCCAAAGACTGAGTTTTTTTTATCCAGTGACTAGTACATACAGGTGAAGATGGATCTAGGCCCAGTCCTTGGGCTGTGCTGGATTTCTGATCTCAGCCAAGAGACTAATAGAGGTGTTGGATCAGTTAGTACATCTCCTGGCAAAGGAGAATTGTCCAGGGTTCCTACACCTAAGCCACTGAATTTAGCTGGGTGGGTGGATATCAGCAGAGGTCAGGGTGAGGTCCAGCTGTGACCTGCTGACTTTCACTGGTTAGGCTTATCTGTGAATCAGGACTATTTGGGATGACTGTACGAGAGGGCCAAATTGCTACCTAACAAGACAGCAATGAATTCACGGTGGAAGAGGTGGAAAAATATTTAGTGGGAATAACGAGGTGCTAAAGTATCAAAACGGTATGTGGGTCTTTGATGTGGGCCTGAAAGAGAAAAAAGAAAGTTGACTCACAAAAAGGTGACCAGATTCTGATGATGGTCATTTTCTCAGCATTTCCAAGGTTAGGCATGGAATTCTGTTCATCTTTTTGCACTTGAGAAAGAACTCTCAATGAGTTACTGCACACCAATCTCAACCCACCATCTGTGGTACAGAGAGGAAACTGTTCAGAGAGCCTTTAAGTGCTGATAAAAGTTGGGTCTTCCAAAAACCCATTTCAATCAGTCCTTGATGAAGGACTTGGGCACTTTGATTTAAAACAAATTTGGTGCTTTTATAATTGATCTGAATGCTGAATCTGCTGTACAATGTGGAGAATTGGTTCTGGGAATAAATGTTATGAGTAAGCAGACTTATTACCAATGACAAAGACATTTTTATTGTTTAAAATGAAAAGTGTTTATGCAGAGCGTTAAAAAATGTTCAACACTCACAGAAAGCCATCTTACATTATTGCAGCATATGCACCAAGAGAGAATGAGAACTAATGCACATTTAGTTACTTCATTTAACATAAATAGCTAGATCAGCTTTACATTCTTTACATCTATTCAAACTCTATCTAATTCAAAAAGTATGTTGCATTTATCGCTGGTTAGATTGTTGGCTTGATCTAACAGTGAAAGAAAACAAAACGGTAATTTTGAATCTGTTTTCCATGAGTAAACTGGAATTAATTCTCTGCGATGACGTGGTTAAAATCTTGCATATGAGTAAAAAGATGCCTGATCGGTTTTGAAGTCTGACTTCTATTTGACTGCAATTATAACCTCAATGCCTTCGGCAACAATTTATCATACAGATAAGTTTAGCGTTTGACTGAAGTGCTGCTGAGATAGAAGTATCAAACTTAACCCAACGCCACAGAGTTTGCAATGGCTGCTTTGTACCTTTTTTTTGTTCCAGCCATTGAGAGTTCCTTTGGTGAAATCCCATAATGCCAAGTGGATGAAGGTACTTAAAAAAAATACAGTACCCCTCAAAGAAACAGGCCTGTGAACACATGCCAGAATTAGGGAATTCTGTAAGGGAGAAGCTGCTTAAAGGGCAGCAGTTGCCCAGTAAAGCAGAAGTGGAGTCATTGATCATTTTTACATAGCGGAGACATGTGGGTGTTTTTGATTCTTTGGATGTTGAATGTTGAAAGTCCTATGCTTCAAAGATAGCCCTTTTCAGAGCTGAAGATCAATGATTGGCATCCTTCTCTCTGTAAAAAAATAGAGCTGGCTACTAAAGAGGTTTTGCAGATAGGAGCTGGGGGCTAAAATCCACAAAATGGAGACCTCTACAAATGAATCTGCAAAACTACAAGCAAGTCGGACACTCAGTGGAAGAATGCTGGATTAGGGAAAGTAAGTGTAAAAATTGTAGCAAAAAGAGATATAGTGCCAGAGGATACTGGACACAGAGCACTTTCTCTACACCAAAAATGCGTAAGGAAAAGAATTCTGCAAGAAGAATCTATAAGAAGACAGGTAAACGTGAAGGCACCTTAAAAGATAATGTGCCAAGACAAGTTCAAGAGTTAACACTAGGCATCTTGTTGGTACATGGCAATTCACAATGTTTTTGGGTATTCCCAAAACTTGGTGGTAAATTAGGAAATGGAAGTGGATACTGGGACTGCAGTGTCATTGATATTTGAGACTATCTAAATTCAGAAGTTAAAACATTGTCCTTGAAACCATCAAATGTTATCCTACACACGTACACAGAAGATGTTGTACAACTAAAAGAATACACTAGGCTACAAGTGGAAGTGAATGGACAAACAGTGGAGTTGTCTCTCCATGTTGTACGTGGGAACTTTCCTGCTTTATTCGATAGAGCATAGTTGGGAAAAATTAAACTCAAATTGGGAGCTGCAAATCAACTTGTCAACAACAAGATTGACCAACAGCTATTTCTGGATAGGTTCAAAAGTGTGTTTGAGAAATCACTGGTGTCAGTGACAGGAATTGAAATTCCACTGAAAATTAAGCCAACCAGTACGCCAGAATGTCTCAAAGCCAGATCAATACCATATTGATCTGGATATTTACAAGGATGCTGCCATGATTTTTACAAGGATGTTGCCTGGATTGGGCGGCATGCCTTATGAAGATAGGTTGAGGGAGCTAGGTCTCTTCTTGGAGAGACGAAGGTTGAGAGGCGACCTAATAGAGGTGTATAAGATGTTGAGAGGTATAGATAGGGTGGATTCTCAGAGGCTATTTCCCAGGGCTGAAATGGTCACTACGAGAGGACACAGGTTTAAGATGCTGGGAAGCAGGTACAGAGGAGATGTCAGGGATAAGTTTTTCACTCAGAGGGTGGTGAGTGAGTGGAATCGGCTGCCGTCAGCGGTGGTAGAGGCGAACTTGCTGGGGTCTTTTAAAAGACTTCTGGATGAGTACATGGGATTTAATGGGATTGGGAGTTATAGATAGTTCTATGGCCTGGTAGGTATGGATATGATTGGCACAACTTGTGGGCTGAAGGGTCTGTTTGTGCTGTAGCGTTCTATGTTCTATGTTCTATATGCCATCAGACCAAAAGGTGAAGAAGAACTAAAAGAAAAGTCCAAACAGGAATCACTGAACCAGTTGCTACAAGTGATTAGGCTAAATCAATAAATAGTGCACTAAAACCTGGTGGTTTATTAAAGATATGTGGAGATTTCAAGACAATAATTAACTTGGTATTGTGCACTGATTAATATCCACTGTCATTTCAAAAACTTATTTGCTGGACAATCAAGAGGCCAGAAATTCAACAAAATAGATGTATCATAAGCGTACTTATAAGTGAATGTTGCTTCAAGTTCACAACCGTTACTCACTATCGTGACACTCAAAGGTCTATTTCGATACCAAAGATTGCCATTTGGTATAACATCCACACCTTCTCTGTTCCAGAGATCTTTGGATCAAATTCTGACTGTGCTAAATGGTGCAGAGTGTTATTAGATGATATCCTCATCATAGGTTCAAGTGAGCAAGAACAGTTGGAGAACTTGGAAGCTACATTGAAATATCTGCAAAAAAGAATCTCTAGGGTAAAAAGGAAATGTGCAACTTTTTCAATACATCTATAAGCTACTAGGATCACATCATTGATAAAGATGGCTTGCATAATGAACCAAAAAAGATGGTTGCAATTTTAGAAACATTGTATCCTCAAAATGTGATGCAACTGAGATCATTTCTAGGTTTGGTTAACTATTGAAGCCATTATTCAGTTTTCTATGAGTAGATATAATTGTCTCTCACATCATGCCCTCACAAGAAGAGTCAGTGATATCCTTCACTTCATTAACTAGTGTAGAAATCAATTAGCGTCATCTGGAAAAAGAAGTTTTAAGTATTATTTTGAGAGTAAGAAGATACCATCACCACCTTCATGGGCATTATTTAAAACTTTTGATGGATCACTGACCCTTTATGACAATCTTCAGGCCTTATAAAGATATTCTTTCTTTAGCAGCCAGTAGGTTACAGAGATGGTCTTTGATATTATCAGCACACATCTACAATATTAATTAATCATCAATTGGAGTAACATACAAATGCTGATATTTTGTCAAGATTGCCATTACAAATCTTCTTATGACTTTGAATAATTTCAAAGAGGTGGACAAATTTTTAATTAGTATGGGTTTGAAGGGCTATGGTGGACGGGCAGGTAAGTGGAATTGAGATCGAGGTGAGACCGGCTATGGTCGTATTAAAACGCAGAGCAGGCTCGAGGGGCTAAATTGTCTACTCCTGCTCCTAGTTCCTATGACTCTTATGAAATCAAGCAAGAACCTGGAGAAAATTTTGTCAATGTCCTATATTTCTCACAAGTGGATTATGTAGTCTTGACTTCATCTCAACTTCAGAGACACACAAGAACTGATGCAGTGATGGGGAAGGTTACGGCTATGGTTCTAAAATGAACAATGACTGAAGCACATCATAAAAACCCAGGCCTCAAGCCTTACATCACTTGGCCAATCAACCAAATCCGTACATCATTGGAGTTTGGGAGGAAACCGGAGCACCCAGACGAAACCCACACAGACACGGGGAGAACATACAAACTCCACACAGACAGTGAC
Organism: Carcharhinus amblyrhynchos; assembly: GCF_965287045.1. Classification (NCBI taxonomy): domain Eukaryota; kingdom Metazoa; phylum Chordata; class Chondrichthyes; order Carcharhiniformes; family Carcharhinidae; genus Carcharhinus; species Carcharhinus amblyrhynchos. The sequence continues at coordinate 102,180,342 of NC_137329.1, forward strand.
CCGAGGCTGGAATTGAACCTGGGTCCCTGGCACTGCGAGGCACCACCGTGCAGCCTGTGCTGTTGAAACATTAATAAAAGTTATCATTTGGGGACTAAAGAAGTAAAGGGGGCGAAATGTTATGTATTTAAAGTGATTGCATCACTCGTGACATAACGTCACGTGACCTGTAATGATGTAAGCAGAGGGATTTGCAGGCTTTTGTGTCTCTTCCAACTTGGACCAGGAGCAAGCAACATCTCCAAAATAAATCTGCAACGTCTTTGACTTAAACCCTTAAGTGTGTCACCTCATTACTTTTCTCTTTACTATAATTCCCGGTGAGTGGAGATGAGGGAAGCACGGAGGCATGGATGCAGAAGGGTAAGAGGTCAAAGATGAGGGTTGGTTGTTCAGATGGGAATGTGAGATGCCTGGAGAGAGAGAGAGGAGTGAGTGGAGCTGCAAGGTGTGTTGTCCTGACAAGTGCTGCAGAGCACAAGTTTGAGGATGTCAGTGTGTGAGGTTTGACAGTGAGCGTGATAGCAATCACTATTCCCGTCCTCCTGGATCCTTTAGGCGCACCGTCTCCAGATTTGACATATCTGCTGCTGACTTTCTCAGCCACTTTCATCCACAGCTGTTCAGTTAGAGAGTTTGTCCTCTTCCTCCTGTCCTTGTGAGAGTTCACCTCACTGCAGCCTCTCATATCTCACGGCAGGTAAGAGTGAGAGACCTGGAGAGCACTTGCCACAGGGTCTCCTCTCCATCCCTGTAGTACTGTGTGCAGTTTTGGGCGCCGCACCTGCGCAAGGATATTTTGGCCCTGGAGGGAGTGCAGAGGAGGTTTACTAGGCTGATACCGGAGTTGAGGGGATTGAGCTATGAGGAGAGGCTGAATAAACTAGGCTTGTACTCGTTAGAGTTTAGAAGAATGAGGGGAGATCTCATTGAGACGTATAAGATGATGAATGGGATGGATAGGATAGAGGTGGAGAGACTCTTCCCGCTCAAAAAAGACAGTAGGACTAGGGGGCACAGCCTCAAGATAAAGGGGGAGGCGGTTTAGAACGGAGTTGAGGAGGAACTTCTTCACTCAAAGGGTGGTGAATCTCTGGAATTCTCTGCCCGTTGAAGTGCTGGAGGCTGCCTCACTAAATATTTTTAAGAAGCGGGTTGATGGGTTCTTGATAAGAGAGGGGATTAAGGGTTATGGGGAGAGGGCGGGAAAGTGGAACTGAGCAGCAACAGATCAGCCATGATCTTATTGAGTGGCGGGGCAGGCGCGAAGGGCTAGATGGCCTACTCCTGCTCCTATTTCTTATGTTCTTATGTTCTTATGTACTGCAGCACTCCAGGTGGGTGCGCAATTGTAACCCACGTCATGTAAAAATCCCTCCTTTGACAGAATGGAGGCATCATTTTACCCGCCCTCGCTGCTTGGCTGTGGAAATTGGATACTAATGCCATGAATCTGCAAAGAGCCCGCCAATTAGCAAATACAGTTTCCAGCCAGAAAGTGGTCTGTTCCAGCAGGGATTAAGCCCAGAAGGTGCACCACAGAAATAGTTGACTAGGTTTACCTTTAAATTTTTTTCTGGAAAATAGTGGTTGGGATTCTCTCACTTCACCCACAGCTGGGATTCTCCGACCTTGCCCGCAACTAAGACTCTCCCATCTCTCCTGCAACTGGGATTCTCCCACTTGTCCGCAGCTGGGATTCTCTGACCTTGACCACAGCTGGAATTCTCCGACCTCTCCCACAATGGGATTCTCCCACTCGCCCACAGCTGGGATTCTCCGAACTCTCCCACAGCTGGGATTCTCCTACCTCACCCATGGCTGGGATTCTCACATTCACCCGCAGCTGGGATTCTCCCACCTTGCCTGCAGCTGGGATTCTCCGGTCCCGCTGCAGTGAATGGAGATTTGACTGAGTGCCAAATTCTCCGTTCTCGCTGTCAGCGGTGGCAGTGGGTACAACATCGGAGAATCCCAGCCAGTATTTTGACAATGAACCATCTCTCAATATTACAATGCAGCACCAGACTAAAATTTGTTCTTAAATTATGGAGTGGACTTTGAACTCAAAAACCTCACCGCTGTGCTGAGCTGGCATTGACTGTTGAGTTGTCAAGTCAAATATTAGTGAGTTGCCTTATGATTAATTGACTTAAGAAGGAAAGGGAGAGCCAGTTTAAGCTCTCCTAATGGTTCAACAAGTTTATCCAGTGAGGTAATTGAACAAAAGAAACCAGGAAAATCTAAGCTTCAGTCCTTGCTTTGTGGTTTGTTTGCTGGATGCCACGGTTGACACCAACATCTGGGAAAATATTGGCTAGGATCCCTGTTTTTGTTCAAGAGATGGTGTCCGTAAAGCTTGTCAGTGTAGCACCTGGATTTTCAGCACTGTCAGTGACACTTTGCCTCCAAAGTGGCGGCCACAGCGTGTGTGCCGACTGCTGGCACTGGCCACATTTTGGTATGGCACTAGCCAAAGCTAATTTGGCACTGGAGCTGCAATTTGGCTCCACCAAATGCCCTCTCTTAAACACAGATGTTTAGTGCAGGAAGGGTCCGACATAATCAGAGGAATTATAAGCTACAACCAATCAACTGCCCACAAGCGTCATACTGCCTGTATCAGAAGCCACGGTTGTAACTTAGTCCCACATTACAATCCGCAGTTTCCGGGGGCCTATGGACTTCACGTCTACCGGAAGCTGTGGAAGTCTATCCATGTCAGGTGAGGATGCAGTCAATAAACCTTAGCTCCAATAGCCCCATGGCCAAAGAAGCCATCATTGATTCTCTAAGGGCATACATATTGGCCATTTCACTCATGTGCTGAGGGAAGAACTTTTCTCCAAGTTGGTCTGTGTTTTTATGTTGTTTCTCATCTCTCCCAAGAGATCACACGGCTCAGAGTGAGTGAGTTGTAACGCAATAGTTTCCGTGTTGTCAGTCCACTGCTTTAACTTCCAGTCCTGAATGAACCTCAGTTTCTTCCAGTTAAACATTGGGGAAAAAAAACCAAAGCCCTGTCGCAAACACTGGTCTCTGCATCACTGATTCTCTTTCTCAGCGTCCCAGACTGTCTGTGAACATAACTGCAACTAAATTCCTTTTGTATGTCCACCAGTGGCGGTACGAGGTATACAGTCCAGATGGAGGGTCCCTGGATCTCCTCACCATTGACTCTGGATTCCATGAAGGTTAAATAAGGGTCAGGAAATCTGCTGTTGATTACAATCTACCGCCCTTTGTTAGCTGGTGAATCATTACTGCTCCATGTTGAACTAAGAAACATTGATTGTTCTGAGTGTGCAGAACTGGATAGGGGAACTCCACTCTCTCTCTCACCACGAGTGACTCACTGGCACCACTGCTGCCTGCAGAAGGTGGTGAAATAATGAACAAGAGGAAAGCCTACTTAGACTCACACAGTCATAGAGGTTTACAGCTTGAAAACAGGCCCTTCAACCCAACCTGCCCATACCACCCAGTTTTTACCACTAAACTTGTCCCAATTTCCCACATTTGGCCCATATCCCTCTCTCCCCATCTTACTCATGTAACTATCTAAATGCTTTTTAAAAGACAAAATTGTACCTGCCTCTGCTACTGCCTCTGGCAGCTTGTTCCAGACACTCACCACCCTCTGAGTGAAAAAAATGACCCCTCTGGACCCTTTTGTATTTCTCTTCTCTCACCTTAAACCTATGCCTTCTAGTTTTAGACTCCATACCTTTGGGAAAAGATATTGACTATCTAACTGATCTGTGCTCCTCATTATTTTATAGGCCTCTGTAAGATCAGCCTTCAGCCTTCTACGCTCCAGAGAAAAATGTCTCAGACTATCCAGTCTCTCCTTAACTTGGTCCTGACAATTCTACCTATCGGACACATCTGCCCATTACAGTATTGTTAGGAGTGGCTGGTGCACAAACCTGTTTTGACACTGAGAATCCATTTCATTGTGTTGCATAGCACTACCACCATGCTGAATGGGATTGACTCAGTAAAATCTCCTAGCTCAAAAATGGGCATCCATGAAACACTGTGGCCATTGTTAGGGACCAGATCAGAAGCTCCAAGATATATTATGAAGTCAGAGTACACCCCGACTCTTTTTGATTTTGGCATTAGTGCAAACATAAGGTTTTTAGCTCCAGGTATGATTCTATTGACCAACTAGGAAGCCTTTATTAAAACAAACTTTATTCAACACAGTCAAAATATAACAGAAAGAATCAGCATAACTTTTACCAAGTGAAATATTTAAAAAAGTAAGGCCATTCTTAACAGCCAGCTATCTCCATAGTTCCAATGTAAGCAATATCCCCACAGACATAAATCCCTTTTCAGAATAAGTTCGCACAAAAAAAAAAATCGGCTCATGTGGATGCTAGATTTCCAGCCTTTTAACCTCTTTGGACAGATGCAGAAAGACACCTGTCTTCTGACACCCATACAGCAGCATCTAGAGAAAATACTTATTTCCTGGCAAATCCCAGGCTCCAAATGCAGAGAGAAAATGAGAGGCACGGCTCTCTAACAATTCCAAGCCACAACTGACTTGATTTCATTGTCTAAGCCCAATCCTGCCCAGTCAAATGACTATTCCTGTCATTCAACCTAATCAGGCCTTACTCTTACCCAGGGGAAACACTAAAATAAAAGAATAGCATTAGTCCAGATTAAACAAACATTCTAGCAACTAGGATCAATTATGCTGCTGCAGTAACAACAAGGGCCATCGGTTACAGACAAAACAGCAGCAACAAATGGAACTTACTACTAAAACAAATACTGCACAAGAAATGTGACACAAATACATTTATTAAAGGTACAATATATTCACACCATTAGCAGCAGCAGAATTCATTGAACTACAATCATAGCTGGTGTAACCCTTGCTCCACCATTACCATCACGCTAGGCGATTGATCCTGATTCAATGAGGAGCATAGGAGGGTATTCCAGGGCAGTACCAGGGACACCCAATCATTAGATTCTAATCTGGTGAAGCTACAACACAGGACTACAGGCATGCTAAACAACTGAGGTAACATGCAACAGACAAACTAAGGAATTCCATAACCAACAGATCAGACCTCTTCAGTCCTGACACAACTAGTCATGAATGTCAGTGGACGACTAAATGCAGGAGGAGGTGTTAAAAGTCCAGAATGGCAGGACAGAAAATAAGGCTGAAGCATCCTCTTCACCTTAAGTGCCGAATGAATGATTCATTCTCAGCCTCCTGCTGAGGTCTCCATAATATCACAAATACCAGTCCATTCACCTCATCATTGCCTCGTCATGTGCCTTCAAATGGTTATGCCCTAAGTCTCCTCACGCCCCTCCCCTCTACAAAATTCTCCACCTCATCACCTCTCATTCTTTAAAATACTTTTAGTCACCCATTCTATCTACTATCTCTTTCTTTGGCTCAGTAATTGCACTCCCATGAAATGTCCTGGGATATTTTAGTACAGTTTTAGTAAGGGCAGCGTGATGGCACAATGGTTAGCACTGCTGCCTCACAGCGCCAGTGACCCGGGTTCGATTTCCACTGGGGTCATTGTCTGTGTGGAGTTTGCATATTCTCCCCGTGTCTGTGTGTGTTTCCTCTGGGTGCTCCGGTTTCCTCCCATATTCCAAGGATGTGTGAATTCGGTTGATTGTCCCTTAGTGTCAGGCGGACTAGGAGGGTGAATATTTGACATTAGGGGGATACGACCTGGGTGGGATTGTTCTCAGAGCAAGCTTGATGGGCCAAATGGCCTCTTTCTGCACTGTAGGTTCTATGATTCTGTGACACTAGCCCTTTATATGTGCGTGATATTACAATACAAGTTCATCAGTATAATGCCAAGGAAAGACAAGTACAATCATTACACAGAGCTGTACAAGATCATCTTGGTTAAGGCAAGGAAGGACAAATCCTGGCAAATCATTACCTTGTAACTCATGCTGAAAAGAATATATATATGTATGGGTTGTCCATCTAAATGCCTGCAAGGTGGAAAAAACCACCACCACATAATTGCATTTATACAGTGGCCACTTAACTAAAGTATATGATGATAATAGCACCTGAGAAATATCAATCCAACCTTCAGAAGTGGGAAGGGAAAACATAGAGAGGTAAAGAATGTGGTTAAAAGCTGGATGCAGTTTCCACTTGTTTCCTCCAATATCTCAGTACAACCTGGGCAGGAACAGTCAAGCCAGTGTGAAAAATCAGTTAGTGTTAAACATAAATCAACTGCTGCCAAAACCATTTACATTTGTGATTTCAACTATCTTTTAGCCAGTTTATGAATCAGTTTGCCTGGAGTAGGCCCCGTCTACAAAATAACAGTCATTGCTGACATCCTCTACTTCTCCCTCCAATACGGAAAATCACTGTACCTAATTAAGCCTCCCCCCCTCCCCGCACCCCCCACAAGGCTCCCACTGGGGCCTGCCCTTGGCACAGGTTGACACGGGCATGATGCCAACCCAGCAGTGCCAACCTGTGCCAAAGGGCAATGCCAGGGGGCTTTGCCAGGCCACTGCCTGGCTATGTCCCTCTTCCCCAGGGGCCATACCTTGCCTTTACGCTCCCGGGGAGAGCGTCGGAACCCACTGAATAGCCGGTGAGGGGTGAACTCCCAGAGAGACTGCTCACTAATAACACACTAATGGATTAAAACGAGCTTTCTGTGGTCCCGTGACACGTTTCACGCCATTTCACCAGCGAGGGGCTGGTAAGATTGGAACTGGGAAACTCGTAAGCGCGAATCGCGCTCTCCAGTCTTTCAGCAGATGCCGTCATTCCTGTAGATGGAGAACGCGGACTCAAAATCATTGCCACTGTTGAATTAGAACAATTTCGTTCTAATAGACCCAACAACTCATAAGCTGCCTTGTAGAGCAGCACCATCTGGTGGCAGTACTGTGATATTACCCCAATACAGTCTCGCTGCTGAGCTCTGGTTAAAGTGGCCCAGAGCTTCCAATTTCCACATGGTTGTAACCTGAGGCCTCTCCCCACCACCCGCCAAGACAGGCTACAGGATCCCGATGCACTGAGTACACAGGAATTGTCCTGGAAGTTTGGACTTCCAATGGGTAATTCACGATACTACTGTGCCCCCAACACCTCACTGGGACTCTGCTACCACCGCCCCCGACCTGACTGTACTACCAACCCCACACCGCCTGAACCCCTCAACAACCCCTCAATCGCCTGACTATCTCCCTGACCCCCAACACCCCACCGGTCTACCCTTAGCCCCACTGATTAACTCCAGCCAAATTATCTCCTGACCTCCTAATTGTCCCCGATCTCACGAACACCTCCCACATACCCCCACGACATCCCCCCCCCCATTAACCACTCCCATGATTACCCCACACCTGACTATCCTCCTCTGAATCTCAACAACTCCCCGCCCCTCCAAATTGGCTACCCCCTACACCCTGCCTATCTACCCTGCTCTAAATCCCCCAAAATGGCTATTCCCTGATCTCCTGACTACCCATTAACCCTCAAATTCCCCCATGGTTCCCTGACTACCCCTGACCTCTCGAACCATCCTATTCCCCACCTACCTGCCACTCCATTTACCCTCTCACCCACTAATCACCCCCCTGCCCCTCACCCACTCACTTGCCACCATATCCTCTCACTGGCTTACCTTACACATTTACCTTCTCTCCGTAGCTCCTCGAAGTGACGTTGAACCCTTAAACTCTCAACTTAAGCACTGTTGCCCCACAGCGCCAGGGAACTGGGTTCGATTCCCAGCTTGGCTCACTGCCTGTGTGGAGTCTGCATGTTCTCCCTGTGTCTGCCTGGGTTTCCTCCGGGTGCTCCCACAATCCAAAAGACGTGCGGATTAGGTGAATTGGCCTTGCTAATTTCACCCTCAGTGTACCTGAACAGGCGCTGGAGTGTGGTGACTAGGGGATTTTCACAGTAACTTCGTTGCCGTGTTAATGTAAGTCTACTCATGGGGGGGGTGGGCTTAATTAGGTGTAGTTGGCCCTAATTGGCTAGACAGCAGGCTTGTCAGCCAATCGACAGCAAGGAATGTGGGAGGGAGGTTGGCCTTGGTTTAAAGGACTGATGCAGCCCACTGTGTGTCAGCCATCTTGTTAATCAATGGCAGGCAGAAGGGAGGAGGAGCAGGAGCAGGAGCTGAGGCCAGGCTTTCCCCAAGATGATGCCACCTTTAACATTACGTTGGAGACTAGGCATGAAAGGCAAGGGGTCTTGTTCCTGAAGACTGTCGGAGATAGGCCATCCAGCCAAACTAAAGCTGAGGTGACTGGAGGTGACAGAAAATGTGATTGTTTGCAGTGTTATCAGGAGGATTCGATTCTGCTGTGGACCTGGCAGCATTGATAAATGCAGCTTCGGATTTAAATGAGCTGCTGGAAATAAGGAGAGGTACCAGCATTGCCTTATCTCGCTCTTTTGTACTTGCAAGAGATCAGAGCATGCAAAGACAGAGAGAGGGTGCACACAGGATATGATGTGGAGATGCCGGCGTTGGACTGGGGTAAACACGGTAAGAAGTCTGACAACACCAGGTTTAAATCCAACCGATTTAAATTGGTTGGACTTAAACCTGGTGTTGTCAGACTTCTTACTGTGCACACAGGATAAACAGTGCCCAGGGTCAGCACTGTGACCACAGTGGAGGAAGAGGCATTGGATATTGTGAGGGTGGTGCCTTGTGAGGAAACGGGCAATAGCAACTTGGGAATTGCTGGGGGATTAGCTAAATAGATCAAGGCCTGGATCAGCGTCAATGATGGGCACTTCACCGCTGACAATTTTACCCACTTCATCCAATCCTAGCTGAGGCAGATATAGACAGCAGAGGCACTCCAAGCTAGGTTCAGTGAGAATCCAGGGAAGGGGAGAGCATACCCCTTCTAACAACATGTAGCTGCCATAGTCAGGTACATTTTTAAAAGATCTCAAGTCTTTGAGTGAGTGAGTGTATGGATGGATGAGAGAGTAAGTAAATGAAAGGGTGAGTGAGTGAGTGAATGGGTGGATGAATGAGTGAGTGAAAGGGTGGATGGGTGGATGAATGAGTGGGTGAAGGGGTGGGTGAGTGAGTGGTGAGTGAGTGAGTGAATGGGTGGGTGGGTGAGTGAATGTGTGGATGAGTCATTTTGATTTGGTTGGATTTGACTTATTTATTATTATCACATGTATTAACATACAGTGAGAATTATTGTTTCTTGCATGCTACACAGACAAGGCATACATTCATAGAGAAAGAAAAGAGAGAGTGAAGAATGTAGTGTTACCATCATAGCTAAGTGAGTGACCGAATAGATGGATGAATGGGTGAGTAGGTGAGTGAGTGAGGGGATGAGTGGGTGAGTGAGTAAATGGATGGATGAATGGGTGAGTAGGTGAGTGGGTGAGTGAGCAAATGGATGGGTGGGTGAGTGAGTAGGTGTATAGGTAGGTGGATGGGTGAATGAATGGGTGGGTGAGTGACTGGATGGGTGAGTGAGTTGGTGATATGACTAGGTTGGTTGTCTGGATAAGATGGGTAGGTGCATGAGTGGATAGGTGTGTCAAGGTGGATAGTCACGTTGTTGGGGAATAGTTAGGTCTGGTGGGGGTCAGTTGGAATGTCAGGGCGTTGTTAGATAGTTGAGGGATAGTTGGTTGGGGATAGTCATGTCTGATCAGGAGAGTAATTGATGTGAGAGTATAGTTGGGACTGATTGGACGATAATGAGGTAATCTGTGGGGAATCGGGTATGGAGGTATATGTCAGTCTGACTGGGGGCTTAGTCTGGTGGTTGGGGGATGTAATCAGATGGGAAGATATGATCAGGGGATTGTCGTGTGCAGGGGAGTGGTTGGGTGCTTGGGGTATTTGGGTCTGATCGGGGGTTGTTAGGTGGTTGGGGGGTAGTTGGGTCTGATTGGGGGTTGTTAGGTGGTTGGGGGGTAGTTGGGTCTGATCGGGGGTTGTTAGGTGGTTGGGGGGTAGTTGGGTCAGATCGGGGGTTGTTAGGTGGTTGGGGGGTAGTTGGGTCTGATCGGGGGTTGTTAGGTGGTTGGGGGGTAGTTGGGTCTGATCGGGGGTTGTTAGGTGGTTGGGGGGTAGTGGGGTCTGATCGGGGGTTGTTAGGTGGTTGGGGGGTAGTGGGGTCTGATCGGGGGTTGTTAGGTGGTTGGGGGGTAGTTGGGTCTGATCGGGGGTTGTTAGGTGGTTGGGGGGTAGTGGGGTCTGATCGGGGGTTGTTAGGTGGTTGGGGGGTATTTGGGTCTGATCGGGGGTTGTTAGGTGGTTGGGGGGTAGTGGGGTCTGATCGGGGGTTGTTAGGTGGTTGGGGGGTAGTGGGGTCTGATCGGGGGTTGTTAGGTGGTTGGGGGGTAGTTGGGTCTGATCGGGGGTTGTTAGGTGGTTGGGGGGTAGTTGGGTCTGATCGGGGGTTGTTAGGTGGTTGGGGGGTAGTGGGGTCTGATCGGGGGTTGTTAGGTGGTTGGGGAGTAGTGGGGTCTGATCGGGGGTTGTTAGGTGGTTGGGGGGTAGTTGGGTCTGATCGGGGGTTGTTAGGTGGTTGGGGGGTAGTTGGGTCTGATCGGGGGTTGTTAGGTGGTTGGGGGGTAGTGGGGTCTGATCGGGGGTTGTTAGGTGGTTGGGGGGTATTTGGGTCTGATCGGGGGTTGTTAGGTGGTTGGGGGGTAGTGGGGTCTGATCGGGGGTTGTTAGGTGGTTGGGGGGTATTTGGGTCTGATCGGGGGTTGTTAGGTGGTTGGGGGGGTAGTTGGGTCTGATCGGGGGTTGTTAGGTGGTTGGGGGGTAGTTGGGTCTGATCGGGGGTTGTTAGGTGGTTGTGGGGGTATTTGGGTCTGATCGGGGGTTGTTAGGTGGTTGGGGGGTATTTGGGTCTGATCGGGGGTTGTTAGGTGGTTGGGGGGTATTTGGGTCTGATCGGGGGTTGTTAGGTGGTTGGGGGGTAGTTGGGTCTGATCGGGGGTTGTTAGGTGGTTGGGGGGTAGTTGGGTCTGATCGGGGGTTGTTAGGTGGTTGGGGGGTAGTTGGGTCTGATCGGGATTTGTTAGGTGGTTGGGGGGTATTTGGGTCTGATCGGGGGTTGTTAGGTGGTTGGGGGGTATTTGGGTCTGATCGGGGGTTGTTAGGTGGTTGGGGGGTAGTTGGATCTGATCGGGGGTTGTTAGGTGGTTGGGGGGTAGTTGGGTCTGATCGGGGGTTGTTAGGTGGTTGGGGGGTAGTTGGGTCTGATCGGGGGTTGTTAGGTGGTTGGGGGGTAGTTGGGTCTGATCGGGGGTTGTTAGGTGGTTGGGGGGTAGTTGGGTCTGATCGGGGGTTGTTAGGTGGTTGGGGGGTAGTTGGGTCTGATCGGGGGTTGTTCGGTGGTTGGGGGGTAGTTGGGTCTGATCGGGGGTTGTTAGGTGGTTGGGGGGTAGTTGGGTCTGATCGGGAGTTGTTAGGTGGTTGGGGGGTAGTTGGGTCTGATCGGGGGTTGTTAGGTGGTTGGGGGGGTAGTTGGGTCTGATCGGGGGTTGTTAGGTGGTTGGGGGGTAGTTGGGTCTGATCGGGGGTTGTTAGGTGGTTGGGGGGTAGTTGGGTCTGATCGGGGGTTGTTAGGTGGTTGGGGGGTAGTGGGGTCTGATCGGGGGTTGTTAGGTGGTTGGGGGGTATTTGGGTCTGATCGGGGGTTGTTCGGTGGTTGGGGGGTAGTGGGGTCTGATCGGGGGTTGTTAGGTGGTTGGGGTAGTTGAGTGAAGAGAGTTAGTCGGGTCAGTTCAGGGGTAACTGTGTTCATAGGAGTAATTGGGTGATTGAAGGTAGTTGGATGGTATATTTTGGGGATAATTGGAAATGTTTACAGGGGGTTACCTAGGTGGTCAGGTGGGGTATAATCGGAGAGTCAGTTGTAGAGTTACCCAACTGTTAGACCAGGTTTTTAACTGCTTAATATTTTCTACTTCAGTGCCAGGGTAAATCCCATGTATCTGGTTCAGACCAGCTGAAACCATCAAAGTCTAAAACATTTAATTATCTCCTTCTTGGCCTCCACAGCCTTCTGCAACACAGAATTCCACACGTTCACTCCCCGTGGAGTGAAGAAATCTCAGTTGGTCTACCCCGTATCCTGAGACTGTGTTCTCGATTCCCCACCCAGGGGAAACAGCCTCCCTGGAACGTGGCTGGACAGACTAAATCATCAGAACCACATTCTTTATTCCAGACTCCTAGCATCTGCAGCATTTGGCTTGAAACAGACACATGGGCTTGGCGCCGGGAATAACAGTGTTCCTGAGGCTGGGACAGTCTGGGACACAATTCACTGCTCCTATCCCATAGCAGAGCGCTGAAAATCATTCTGCCCTTTTCATTATTGTCCATCAACAAAGCTGATGAAACTCAACCAGTTTTTAAGTGAAGTGTGAAGTTACTTTTCCTTTTCTGAATCATTTCTTCAAAGCTGCCTGTTGAATTCTGTTGCACTAAACCGGCAGCTGGAATTCGAAGCATTTCATTGTGTCTTGTGTACTGCACATGCCCAGCTGTCAACCTCACTGAGCGATCCCATGTAAACATAAGGACATTCAGTGTCTGCTTATTATACCATAAATGCCACAAATATTTGAACAACTGACCAACAATTTCCCCAAGTTGTTAATGTGCCGTGTGCAAATTTTTTGCAAAGATGTAAAACCTGAATAATTTCTACATGCTGATAATACTTATTTGGGTACATTATCTCACATTGTTTTAAAAGTAATCAAAACTGACTACACTGTGGTCTATACACCCTCGTTAAAAAAGCCCACCAATACCTCTATTTCTTCATGGGGGCTAAGGAAATTCAACATGTTCGCTATGACTCTCGCCAATTTTTACAGATGTACCATTGAAAGCACCCTTTCTGATTGTATCACAGCTCGGTATAACGCCTGCTCTGATCAAGACCACAAGAAACTACAAAAGATTGTGAACGAAGCTCAGTCTGTCATGCAAAGTAGTTCCCACCCATTGACTCCATCTACATTTCCAGCTGTCTCAGCAAAGCAGCCAGCATAATTAAGGACACCACGGACATACTCTTTTCCATCTTCTTTCATCACGACAAAGATATAAGAGTCTGAGATTACGTACCAACCAACTCAAGGACAGCTTCTTCCCTGCTGCTGTCAGAGTTTTCATAGAATCACAGAATACCTACAGTGCAGAAGGAGGCCATTTGGCCTATTAAGCCTGCACTGATAACAATCCCACCCTGACCCCATCCCCACAACCTTACATTTTACCCTACGAATCCCCCTGACGCTAAGGAGCAATTTAGCATGGCGAATCAACCTAACCCGCACATCTTTGGACTGTGGGAGGAAACTGGAGCACCCGAAGGAAACTCGTGCAGACGCAGGGACAATGTGCAAACTCCACACAGACAGTCACCCAAGCCCATAATCGAACCTGGGTCCCTGGCGCTATGAGGCAGCACTGCTAACCGCTTTGCCACTGTGCTGTCCCTACTTTCGGATGGACCTACGTTACGTGAAGTTGATCTTTCTCTGCACCCTAGCTATAACTGTAACACTATAATCTGCACCCTCTCCTTTCCTTCTTTTCTATGTACTCTATGAACGGTATGTTTTGTCTGTATAGTGCACAAGAAATAATGCTTTCCACTGTACACCATTACATGTGACAATAATACATCAAATCAAATCTGCCCTTCAATTCTCGGGAGCAAACAACAAATTGCCAGTGGTGACGATAATGATTTTGCTTTTTGCTTTTAAACAACCTGGAGAAGAAGAACTCCAGGAATAAAATGGAGCTGTGTGAACATATTGGTTAATTGAAGGAACAATCCTTAAGTGACAACGGTTGAAGACAATATGAGTAATTGTTGTAACCTTATCTTGTCTAAAGTCGGACGGACATAGACAATACAATGGCTGTAATATTCACAAAGCTCTGGGGGTAATTTTCCAAGTATCCACTATTGACAGAGAACCCTGCAAACTGGCAACACAACATCCAGAGATCTTACATCCACTGATATTAATTGCTTTTGGAAACTTGCCTGTTTATATTTCAGTTGGGGCTTAGCTTGCCCAGAGCACAGAAAGGTCAGTCAGCTGCTTGTTGGAGAATTGTGGAATGCTCTAATTCCCCTCAATTCCTGCTTCTCTTTCTCAGCAACTGTTTATCTCTTGTTAAATGTCTCTCCCGAGCTTTCTGCACTCTTCAGAAATTGGGATAGGTACACAACTGGCAGCTAATCTGACACAACACAGCAGCTAAAAGTTCAAATGTTCCCCATTCCCTCAACCACAGATTTCCAGCTTTTTCAGTGTTTCGCTGCACTTGATGGCCAGAATTCTCCAGCCGTTCATGCCGGTGGGATTCTTGGTGGGTGAGGCATGAAAGAGGAGGAGATAAGTGGAGTAATACTATTGAGAGGGAGCAATGAGAAAGACATTGGCATGAATTCCCTGGGTGTTCACACCCTGTCCCTGCTGCCAGCGAGGTTGAACAATTTGACGCACAGTCAAATCTCTGTACACTGCAGCGGGAGTCCGGGTGGGACGATTGATGGGTGGGGCCTGAAAGGGGCAGTCCAATTGGGTTGGGGGTCATTGCACACTCTGCAACAGCGATTGGCGCGGGGACAGGGACACAGTGCATTCTACAACTAGCCATTGCCCAGTCCCCCCCACCCAGACCAGTGGGCACCCCCGCCCCCCCCCCACCCCATTAGTGGCCAATCCCTTCCCTACACATGGGCAGGAAAACAGGAGAAAATTGAAGTGTTTTTTCCTACCTCACTCTGTGAAGAAAAATCTGTTTCCTGACAGCAGGGGAGGAGCAGGCCTAAGCTCTCTGAAAGCCAGCTGGTAACAAAAGGAGGCAAAATTGCGTATTCATCTTTCATTCACTGCCTCCCACAGCTACTGTTGACTTCTGAACCCAGTTGTCCCCCTTTCCCAATTCCCAGCTACCGCAGGCCTCTGTGGCCAATCCCCCTGCCCAGACCGATGGGCGCACCCCCCCCCCACCCCCTTACTGGCCAATCCCTCCCCCACACATGCACAGACCAGGCAATCGCAAAGTGCAGAGCACACTACGACCCACCCCCAACCCCCCAATCACTGTTGCAGAATGTGTAATGTCTCCCACCCGATTGAACTGCCCCTTTCAGGCCCCACCCACCAATTGTCCCCACCCCCTCAGGCTCCACCCCCTTGGCACTGCCTGACGGGCACTGCCAGTGTGCCAGGCTGGCAGTACCAGGACGTCCCCCCTCTGCCCCTGACCTCCTGGGGGAGCCTTAATGGCCTCCCGTCCTACCAGCGAGGCCAGCACATCTAGTCGCTGTTGCTGGGGACCGTATGTCATCCTTACCAGTGTGGCCGCTAAGGCGAATGAGGCCAGACGATAGTGTCCCAGGCTCACTTGTAATATTTAAATTCTCACCAGATATCCGGGGTTGGTAAGATCATGAAAGGCAAGGAAGTCGGCACGAGCCTGATTCCTCAGATCTCCTGCAATCTTACCGGCTCACCCCACCCATCGGCCGGCAAGGCGAAGTGATGAGATCGCAGCCAAGAACTTTGAAAAGGTGGAAGGCAAGAGAAATGAAATGACAAGGAAATGATGAAGCAAGGAAACAGGAGGTAGTAATAGAACAAATAAAGAAATAAAATATTGGGGGTGGAATTCTCCCAAAAGGTCTGCAGCAGGTTTTGTAGCAGACGGTCATGGCAGAATCTGACAGGAAACTAAAACTCAGAAACCCGCCAGCACAAAATACTGTCTCAATTCTCCCAATAGTGGGGTCAATGGCAGGTCACTCTTCCTGCTGACTGGTGTTACAAACAACACTCATAGAATCCCTACAGTACAGAAGGAGGCCATTTGGCCCATTGAGTCTGTACTGACCATATCCCACCCAGGCCCTATTCCCGTAACCCCATGCATTTACTCTGCTATCCCCCTTACATTAGACTCAATTTATCATGGCCAATCAACCCAACCCACAGACTTTTGGACTGTGAGAGGAAACTGGAACACCCAGAGGAAACCCACACAAGACACGGAGTGAAAGTACAAATTCCACACAGAGAGTGACCCGAGGCCGGAACTAAACCTGGGTCCCTCATTCTGTGAGGCAGCAGTGCTAACCATGGTGCCACCATGCCACCCACAACCGCATTAATTTGCATCTCATGAATGTTCATTAAAACAATTGGCCACTGGAATCCTGCCTGGCCTTCCAAACTTGCGTCACACCAGCGGGAAGTCACATAAGTGTCAAAACTGATTGATAAAGAGTAGCGTGCTCAGGATGATCCTCAGTTCACCACAGGCTTTGAGATAAGTGCAACATGCAAAGCCTATCTGCCATTGTGTTGTCCTGCTCCTGATGTGCTGTTCACCATTCTGCCAGGGCAGACCGGTTCCTGCCTTCCATCTCCATGCCAAGCTGGTCTTCATAGACAGCACCAATCTGCTGGGCTCACAGTCTGACTTGTATCATGGTATCAGATCAGTGCCTGTGTCTGGGGTTGGGGAGTGCAGGGGTCTCTTTGCCCCTGGTGCCACACACCAGTATCTATCTGGACAGCACTGTGCTGAGGGTCTCATGAAGTCATCACAACAAGGTTCCCCCGGGTGATTTGCATGTTGGGGGGGGGAGGGTGGTGGGCAGATGAAGACAAGTGGGGGAAGGGGAGGCAATTTGGAAGGAGGGTTCTGCAAGTAGAGGGGTGGAGGAAGGGGCAAACACTAGGGGGCAATGTGAATGGAAGGAGGGGGTGTGTTAAGGGCTCACAATGTCAGGCAGCAGGACAAGGAGATGGATGAAGAAGATGAACAATGGAAGGCAGAGGGAAAATCGAGGGAAGGAAACTGGATCCTGATGAGACTGTGTGACACACAGACAAACAAGGGGTCTAAGAAAAACATCTGTACTACTCGAAAGAGATGCATGTAGACTGCAGATTATGGACTGGCTATGTTTTAGTGTAGCACACAAGGTTTGGCTTGCACAAACACTGAACGGGTCGGGGCAGCAGTTCTTTGTGAAGATCACTGTTGTCCATAGTCCCCTTTCAAAATGGGAACTACCTCAAGGCTCCTGTTAAAGTTCAGGGGCTGGAAGGCAGGAGTCTGAGAGTGCAGACTTTCCTGCTGCGCAATGGAAAGCAGTCCCGGGGCTAGGTGGATTTCAGTCTGAAATCAGAGACAGGAGACAGTGAGCACGCAGCAGGAGCAATCATTGGGGGATTGGTGCACCTCAGCTTCAGGGTGGGGTAAGGCCTGTGTGCTTCAAAACACAGTTCTGCCAACTTTTAACCGACTTACATCATCATAAGCAATCATCCATTTAAAACACAGATGATGCAAAATATTTTCACTCAGAGTGTTGTGATTCTTTGAAACTCTCTTCCTGAAAAGTCTTTGAATATTTTTAAGACTGAGGTGGCAAGATTCTTGGTAAACTAGGGGATGGATGATAGGTTAGCAAGAGTAATCAAGACGCAAATTTAAGGTTACTATCAGATCGGCTATGATCTTGTTAAATGGTGAGTATGGAGGGATTTTCTTCTGAGGTGAAGTTCTGTAGATTGGGCCTGTACTCATTGGAGTATAGAAGAATGGGATGTGATCTTATTGAGATATATCAGATTCTCAGGGAACTTGACAGGATAGATCCCCGATTGTTTCCCCTTGTGCAACAGTCTAGGACTAGGGGGCATAATCTCAGGTAAGAGGTTGCCCATTTAAGATTTTGATTTGATTTGATTTATTATTGTCAGATGTATTAGTATACAGTGAAAAGTATTGCTTCTTGCGCACTACACAGACAAAGCATACCGTTCGTGGAGAAGGAAAGGAGAGAGTGCAGAATGTAGCGTGGAATATCTTCTCTCAGGATCGTGAATCTGTGGAATTCTTTATCACAGGGGGCTGTGAAGGCTGGGCCATTCGGTATGTTTGAGGCAGAGATGGACAGATTTTTAATCAGTAGGGGAATCAAGGATTATGGGGATAAAGCGGGAAAGTGACTTCAAGGATTATCATTTCAGATCAGTCACGATGTCATTGATTGGCAAGCAGAACAGACTTGATGGGCCGAATGACTTACTTCTGCTCCTCTGTCTTATGGTCTTATAGCAGACCAGGCTCAAGGGGCTGAATGGCCTAATCCTGCTCCTGCTGGTATCCTGCCCTGGATTTGACTTAAACCCTCAGCAATTTCTTGTGACAGAAATCCAAGAGGAAGTGAATACACTAGGGGGCAGGTCATTCCACAATTTAAGAAGTTAATGTAAAAAGACACTTGGAAATTCTGACGCTGGCTAATGTTTTCTCAAATTTAAAACCATTCCCTTTTGTTTGACGTTCTCAATTCAATTAACAGAATTTACTGCCATCGCCGTGCATTTGACCCCTTTAGGAGTCCCTGGAGTTTCTGCTTTGTCTACACGTTCATTAATTTTTTAAACTTTTGTCGGATCGCTTTTTATCCTTTGTGTGCTAAAGAAATGTTCTTTGTTCCTTGAACCTATTTTCAAAGCAACAGCAGTCGAAGTCTGGAGTTCCTCTTTGTTACCCTCCTCTGCTCCTTCTAATGTACCAATGTCCCTACGGAGATATGATAACCAAAAGTGAATGCATTACTCTAAATTCAGTCTTTTCAATCCACTATACCAAGGTAACAGGATGTCAGTGGGTTGGAATTTTATGTTCCTGGCAATGTGCCTTAACATTCTGTTTGCCTTACTAATTGCCATTTC
Organism: Carcharhinus amblyrhynchos; assembly: GCF_965287045.1. Lineage (NCBI taxonomy): Eukaryota > Metazoa > Chordata > Chondrichthyes > Carcharhiniformes > Carcharhinidae > Carcharhinus > Carcharhinus amblyrhynchos. Next base: position 102,199,138 of record NC_137329.1, read on the forward strand.
ATATTGAGATGTAAAATATAATTAACTCCAAATTCTTTTGTTGAAGATACAACCATTAATCCTTCATCCAATGGTCTTTCTTGTTCCACTGAGAAGTAACCCTTAGAAACTATTCTTAATTTTGGTTTCTACATTGCAAATAAATGTCATCTTTTCAACAGAATTTTGTTCTGCGTCATCAGGTTACCTTTCACAGTTTTTTGATAGGTAAACATCATTTTGCAATGTCACCTTTAGGGCTAAAAATTTCTTTTACCCATTTGCTCAGCTCAGGTGTCACAATTTACATGCACTGTTTCCACTGGGGGTGGAGGAACAGCATCCAAATTTGCTGCTCATGTTTGTAGTGTGAATGCCTTCTTCATGTGGTTAGTACTGTAGCCTCAGCACACGTACTTACTGTACCTCAGCACAGCACCAGGGTCCCAGGCTCAATTCCAGCCTCGGGTCACTGTCTGTGTGAAGTTTGCACATTCTCCTCATGTCTGCATGGGTTTCCTCCAGGTACTCCAGCTTCCCCCCCACATGTGCAGGTTGGAATGACCATGCTAAATTGCCCCTTAGTGTCAGGGGGATTATTTTAGTATCTCATCAGCCAGTTAGACTGAGTAGCATCACAATGGCTCTTCTTCAGAGGTTTCCTTTGCCCTTAAGGATGTCCATGCAGGTGTCATTCTCAACAGGGTGTTGCTGTACAAGCTACACCAGGAATATTGCAATATGCCAACAAAATACTGCTGGACCTTTGTATTATCACTAACCTGAAATTTAGACCATTAGTGTTTCTCTTCCTTCCCTCACAGTGGATTCTCTTTAAAATAAATATTCAACAAGTTCTGCCTTTTGTCATTGCTTTCTTGATGAAACAGTATCATCAATTAGAGCCCACTTCCACAAGTTATTTGTTTCAAGCACTTGGGTGAGCTCAATAATTGTTTTGCCAGGCACAATGGCCCCGATATTTACATGGAGCCAAGATCAGAGAAACTCAGAATGCCGAGAAGGTGAGACATCAAAGAGCAGACATCGACTTTGACATGTCTGTCTGAAATGAGGAGCTCTTTGACATAATCCATATTGCCCAAAGGATATTTCACAGTATGAAGACTTCATTACCTCATCTGAAGTAGAAGAAAAAGAAGAGGAAAAGACATGGGAGTGTGGGGCTCACATTGTGGGAATTGCCTAAGGCACAAGCTCTGGCACTGAACATACACTTGACTCAGCGCAGAATTCCTTTGATGAATGCAATGTAAGGATTGTATCTCACTTGGAGGTCCAACCACAGCTTATCAGGGGAAAAAAACCAAGGATGCTGTTAATGACATCATGATGATTTGTGATACTTAATTTTAGCATCCAGTAAGTGGACTGTTGTAAAACCAATTTGGAAAAACTTACACCAAGCAGTGTTTGATGTTTCAAAGGCTGATAGGTTCCATTGATTTCTATTTCATAAAGGGATTTCTGCTTAGGTTGCTTTACTGTCTTTCAAACTCAGAAGTGGGCCTGAGTTAGAGGGAGAGGTTGGCCAGGCTGGGGATTTATTCCTTGGAATGTAGGAGAATGAGGGGTAACCCTTTTGAGGTGTTGAAAATCATGAGGGGCAGAGAAAGGATGAATACACATAGTCCTTTTTCCCAGGGAAGGAGAATTGAGAATTCGAGGACGTGGGTTTAAGGTGAGAGGGGAAAGAGTTAAAAGGGACCGGAGGGCAACTTTTTCACGTAGAGGGTGGTGCATACATAGAGTGAGCTGCAAGAGAAAGTATTTGAGGCAAATTCAATTGTAACATTTAAAAACATTTAGATAAGTACATGGATGGGAAAGGATTAGAGGGATATGAGCCAAACACGGGCAATTGGGACTAGCTGGGAGGACACCATGGTCGGCATGGACCGGTTAGATCTAAAGGCCTGTTTCCGTGCAGTATTGCTCTCTGACTCTAAATATCCCCTCTGGAATTTCTCTGAAGACCTTCCCCGACAAACAAAGTTAATTACACTTTAAAAATAATTTCTTGGCTGTGAAATAGAAGTACAGGAACACTGAAAGAAACTCTTTTTCACCTCTAAGGAACATTTTTTGTTTGTTTGCTTATGTATTAGTGTCATAAGTAGGCGTACATTAACACTGCAATGAAGTTACTCTGAAAATCCCCTAATCGCCGCACTCCACTGTCTGTTCAGGTACACTGACAGGGAATTGAGCGTGGCTAATGCACCTAACCAGCAGGTCTTTTGGACTGCAGGACGAAACTGGAGCGCCCAGACGAAACCCACGCAGGCATGGGGAGAACATGCAGACTCCACACAGACAGTGATCCAGCCGGGAATTGAAGCCAGATCCTTGACGCTGTGAGGTAGCAGTCCTAACCACTGTGCTGCAGAATCCATGGGAGAAATTTTTCCAAGACATCTGTGGTGTTTTGTGGTGGGTGGGAATGGAGAATCCTATTGAGAGGGTACAGAGGGAATGGAGAAGCTATTGAGAGGGTACAGAGGAGATTTACAAGGATGTCGCCTGGACTGGGAGGCATGCCTTATGAAGTTAGGTTGAGGGAGCTGGGACTCTTTTCCCTGGAGAGACGAAGGTTGAGAGGCGACCTGATAGAAGTTTACAAAATGTTGAGAGGAATAGATAGGGTGGACTCTCAGAGGCTATTTCCCCGGGTTGAAATGGTCGCTACGAGAGGACACAGATTTAAGGTGCAAGGAGGGAAGTTCAGAAGTGATGTTAGGGGTAAGTTTTTCACTCAGAGGGTGGTGAGTGAATGGAATCGGCTGCCATCAGTGGTGGTGGAGGCGAACTCGCTGGGGTCTTTTAAAAGACTTCTGGATAAGTATATGGGGTTTAATGAGATTGAGGGTTATAGATAGGTCTGTAGGTTGGTAGGTGTTGATGTGATCGGCGCAACTCGTGGGCCGAAGGGCCTGTTTGTGCTGTAGCGTTCTATGTTCTATGTTCTATGTTCTAATCCAGCAGCAAGTGAAAAGCCAGAAACCCACAAGTTTGCAATTTTCTGGATAGGGAGCTAACAGCAGATTAGTTTACTCACTGGCTGGTGGTGGGAATACAATTTGCATTAATTTAAATCACATTTAATTATGTATTAATGATTTAGAATTTGGTGTGCAAATTTCAATTTTTGTGGATGATACAAAACTAGGAATCATTGTAAACTGTGAAGAGGACAGTGCAGAACTTCAAAAAGACATAGGCAGCTTAGCGGAATGGGAATATAGGTGACAGGTGAAGCCAATGCAGAGAAAATGACTTGGATGCAAACATAGTAGGTACCAAAGCCAAATTTGGAAATGACACTAAAATAGTTGGGGCAGTAAGTTGCGGTAATGAAATAAGAAGTTCACAAATGGATACGGACAGGTTAAATGAATGAGTCAAAATTTGGCAGATTGACAAACTTGATTGGAGACAATGTTTCCTCTTGTAAAGTAACCTAGAACAAGAGGTCACAGTTTTAGGATAAGGGAGAGCAGATTTAAAACAGAGATAAGGAAAAATGACTTCTCTCAAAGGGTGGCGAGCCTGTGGAATTCACTACCCCAGAGTGTGGTTGATGCCGAGACTTTGAGTAAATTTAAGGAAGCGGTGGACAGATTTTTAATCAGTAAGGGTTTGAAGGGCTTTGGTGAACGGGCAGGAAAATGGAGTTGAGGCTGAGATGAGATCAGTGCCATATCTGTACTAATTGGCAGAGCAGGCATGAGGGCTGAATTGCCTACTCCAGCTCCTAATTCTTATTTTTATGATTTTTATGTTTCATTCGTAACAGTCTCTCATACTTTTGTTGCTATTGGCCTCAGATTAACTGATGCGTAATTCACCTAATTCAAACAATATTTAAATTCTAACGTGTATTGAGACTGTTTCTGCCAGTTTTGACGTGGAGATCTCCACATCATGACTACCATCGATACCGCAAACTGCTGGCTCCAAGTGGAGAGGATCTCCAAGAAGATTGCGCATATCGACACAGACATCAAGTTTTTACAAAGATGCATTCTAATCAGTATTCTGTAAACTGTGTGTGCATTTATATACCCTGTTTTTGATCAGAACTCCCCACTCATTTGACGAAGGAACAGCGTTCCGAAAGCTAGTGGCGTTTACTACCAAATAAACCTGTTGGACTTTAACCTGGCATTGTGAGACTTCTTACTCTGCCAGTTTGAGGCAGACCTTCATGGCCCTGTTATGGTGGTGGGGAGGGTTGTAAAACGCAGCGAGCTACTCGAAAGTTAATTGACTGCAGCAGAATCAGAAAATCCTGCCCAATGCACTTTCATAGGTGAAAAGTGCCTCTCCCAGTAATTTGATTTTAAACAGGCTTGCAGTGTGACAGCAACCAGATTGATTTAGCCTTTAAATTAACTTTAGGTAGCTGTAGAAGGTGGTGCAAGGAACCACTTGACCACATCTTACATATGGTTTAACACTACACTGGAGTCACAGTCCATGTGGTAAACCAAAATGCTGTGGGGCTATGCATTTTTTTAAAGCAATCCTAAAGGTGCTAAATATTGAGTCACGTTTGTCCGATACAAGTCAGCGTATGGTATGGGGTTTGCAGCAGTTTGAACCAATGCTAACCCAATGCAATCGTAAACCTACTGCTGGAGCCTACTAAACTCCATTACCAGTAATGCTGAGATATTAGCTACTCATCTAAAGCCTGTCACTGAAAGATAATCAGACATTGAGATTTTGGCATCTTTCTGGCATTCTGTTTCAATCGCCTTCATAAAAAGATTCCAGTGCAGTTATTCATTAAACTAAGCAACTAGCAACTTGCAGTTGCTGAAAATACCACATATTGTGACTATGACTTAATATCACGTGTTCCCTATACATTCTTCCTGCTTTGTTTGGCAGCTCCCAATTATTTTCTTCAAATCTCAATAAAACTCACAGTTTTTTTTTAATCCAATCCACATGCCGTTGGGAAAAACAGGAGGGACAGTTAGGAAGACAAAGCTTTGAGTAGACTGCCTTGTGGTTTGTGACTCACTGGTTGGATTGCTGAGTCAAAACTCCTTCCCTGATCTTCAGTTCTTTTCTTTGCCTCCTCCAAGACAGGTTCTTTTGGGTACCTTACAAACTGAGCGACTCTACTGACACTTTTTGCTCTCTGGCTGAGATAGCATGTCATGGTGGCACAGCTGCCTCATAGCGCCAGGGACCCAGGTTCAATTCCTGGCTTGGGGTCATTGTCTGTGGGGAGTTTGTATGATTCTCCTATGTTTGCGTGCGTTTCCTCCCACAGTCCAAAGAAAAAGAGAACAGAGAACAAAGAAAATTACAGCACAGGAACAGGCCCTTCAAGCCGACACCAACCATGCTACCCGACTTAACTAAATCCCCAAATGGTTAGGTGGATTGGTCATGCTGAATTGATCCCTAGTGTCAGGGGGAGTAGTTAGGGTAAATGCATGGGGTTATAGGGATAGTGCCTGGGTGAGATTGTGGTTGATGTAGCCTCAATGGGCTGAATGGCCTCCTTCTGCACTGCAGGATCCTATGCAAGGAAAAGCTTGTAGGTGATCTCTCTCTCATTTTGTCACAATTTCCCCAGTTTCAATACTATGGAGCTCCCTTTTAGCTTTTCCTGCTTCCTACGACCTGCATGCTTTCAATTTTTTTTTAACACAGCACCAGTTATCAACTGTTATAGCACAAATTAAAGTTAGGAAGAATTGTACTATAGAGAGGTGGAACTTCTTGATGTTGCACATCACTGGCAAGTCTGAACACAGTTGATGACATACATGTGAATACTCTGCTCAGATTTTGTTGTCCAATGATATTAGTGGGCAGAAAATCATAAGCAACATAATGTCCATTTTCCAATAAGCAAAAGGCTTACAAAACATTCCACTCAAAACATCCAGAAAATCCAAGATCCAGATCAGATAAATCCTAAGGTCCTGAAGGAATAATAATGTCCCAGATGATTTATTTTAAGAAATCCATAAATACTGTAGAAGTAGTTGGAGACTGGGGAACAACAACTGTTGAGCAAGACACAAACATAGAAACTCTACAGTCAGAAAGAGGCTATTTGGCCCATCGAATCCACACTGACCACAATCCCACCCAGGCCCCACCCCCATATCCCTACATATTTCCCCTAACCTACGTATTTCAGGACACTAAGAGCAATTTTTTAGTATGGCCAATCAACCCAACCAGCACATCTCGGGACTGTGGGAGGAAACCGGAGCACGTGGAGGAAACCCACGCAAACATGAGGAGAATATGCAAACTCCACACAGACAGTGACCCAAGCTGGGAAACGACCCCAGGTCCCTGGAGCTGTGAAGCGGCAGTGCTATCGTGCCACCCTATAACTAAAGCCAGTTAACCAGCCATCTATGGCGAAAACAAAACCATCCGTTCAGATGGTAATGAAGCTAATGATTTGATTTGATCTGATTTATTATTATCACATGTATTAGCGTACAATGAAAAGCATTGCTTCTTGCGCGCGATACAGACAAAGCATACTGTTCATAGAGAAGGAAACGAGAGAGTGGAGAATGTAGTGTTACAGTTACAGCTAGGGTGTAGCGAAAGATCAACTTAATACAGGATAGGTCCACTCAAAAGCCTGATGGCAGCATGGACGAAGCTGTTCTTAAGTCGGTTGGTACGTGACTTCAGGCTTTTTTATCTTTTTCCCGGCAGAAGAATGTTGAAGAGACGATGTCCTGGGTGTGTGGGGTCCTTAATTATGCTGGCTGCTTTGCCGAGGGAGTGTAGACAGAGCCAATGGATGGGAGGCTGGTTTGCGTGATGGATTGGGCTACACTCACGGCCTTTTGTAGTTCCTTGCGGTCTTGGGCAGAGCAGGAGCTATGCAAAGTTGTGATACAACCAGAAAGAATGCTTTCTATTGAACAAGAATTATGTAGTGGAGGTAATTTACTTGAATGTTGAAAAGATATTTGACAAAGCACCGCAAGTGAATTGGTGTGGCCTGTTGGAAGACCCGTTCGCGAGTTGTGTGCCTAGTGTGCAGTGCAGGCTTCGGGCCTGCTTCATCCAGGTTTATTCAGTACACCCCTTCCCCACTAACCACTTCCCCACGCCCCTTCCCACCCAAACCCTGGCCAGCAACTAGAAACTATCTGAGGAGCCTGCAGTAAATGCAGGCCTCATTAATATTTTAATGAAGGGAGTAAATCCAGCCTCAAGCCTCAAAGTTTATTTTACCCAACTTGCAAAGCATCTCAGCAAATGAGCGTTCCGAGATACCCAGTACAAAGGCTTTTACCCACACTCCTATTGACTGTTATCAGGCTAAAAATAGGGAAGCAGATGCTTTATTATCAGTGGAATGAAGGAACCTTTTTTCATCTTCAAGCAGTCACCATAGAATCCTTACAGTGTAGAATGAGGCCATTCAGCCTATCAAGTCCATACTGACTGCAGCAGAGCATTCCACCCAGGCATATCCTACCTGCCCTATCCCTGTAATCCCACATAATTACCTCGTTAATCCCCCTAACATACACATCTTGGGATGCGAAGGGGCAATTTAGCATTACTAATTCACCTAGCCCATGCATCTTTGGACTGTGCAAGGAAACTGGAGCACCTAGAGGAAACTCATGCAGACAGAGGGAGAATGTGCAAACTCCACACAAGTACAGTAAGGAGCTCACAATGCCAGGTTTATTTGGAATCATGAGGTTTCGGAGCGCAGCTCCTTCATCAGGTGATGAAGTGGTCATTTTTGGAGCAGTGGTCCAAAAGCTCCTGATTCCAAATAAACTTGTTGGACTCTAACCTGGTGTTGTGAGACATCTTATTGTGTCCACCCCAATCTAACGCCAGCATCTCTGCATCATGTCCACACAGATAGTCACTCAAGGCTGGAATTGAACCCAGGTCTTTGGCACTGTGAGGCTGCAGTGCTGACCACTATCCCAACGCACCACTCCAGTTGTGTGCTTAAATCACATGTTACATTCAGACACCAGCACCTACATTTTTGGATATGAATCGCAGTTCTCAGATCACAGTGTAAGTAAAATATCCTGAGTTTAGATCTCAAAGGACAAAACTAAATAGAGAAAACTTTTTAAACACCTCATATTTTTCCCTGATCACCTGTCCCTTCTATAGATAATAACATGGAAAATATGTTTCCTTGCTGCAAAATTATCCAAAATGTTTTCATACACATGCGACATGACATCAAAACACCATCACATTAACAAGCCTCTGGGGTTTTGGAGGCGCCAGTGTGAATACCCACACCAAAATCAAAGCAAATGCATGTGTTGTCTGCTCTGAGTTCACCCAATGGAGTCTAAATATCCGGCTAAAAAAATGACCCAGTTTGACTTATTCACATCAGTACAGAAACCAACATGCTGCATCTGTTGATTTTTGCAATGGAACAAAAGGTATTCCTAACCTGTGACTAACTCATTCATTGCAAAGATGTTAACATTGGTTTCTCCCACAAAGCATTTTCCAATATTCTTGGTTTAGATGTTGGTCTATTTAATCTGGCTAATTGTCAGTTTGACATCTCAATTCAATAGATTCAGACAGAAAGATCAGTCAGATGTCTGTGGACACTAATGTAAGTGGCAGCTGTGTATGTGGGTAAATGTTTTAATTCCCTTTTGTTCTGGAAAATAAGGGAGGGTTTCAGTCAAATATGTGAGGGTTGGGGAGGGGTTCTATGATTCTTTATCTCCCTCTCTCCATATATAGCTGTGTAACCAGAAACCCTTCAGTGTGAGTTTAATATTTGACCACCTTCATTCACCCTTCTGAAGTTAGAGAGACAGAAATAGAGAGAAAGATAGGGTTCCATTAATTATCACATGGAATAGCACAGCGGCACAGTGGTTAGCACTGCTGCCTCACAGCACCAGGGACCCAGATTGGATTCTCAGCTTAGGTCACTGTTTGTGTGGAGTTTGCACATTCTCCTCATGTTTGCGTGGGTTTCCTGTGGATGCTCCGATTTCCTCCTACAGTCCAAAGGACATGCTGGTTAGGTGCATTGTCCATGCTAAATTCTCCCTCGGTGTATCCGAACAGGTGCCAGAGTGTGGTGACTAGGGGATTTTCACGTTAACTTCATTGCAGCATTAATGCAAGCCTACTTGTGACTATAAAAAAAACCTTAAAACTTTATAATGTCCTGATAGGTATGTTGTTGAGGTGCAATTTGAATTTTAATACAAGATGTGTGACTGAATGTTACCTCCTATATTTGGAGGAGGATTGATAAATATATGGGGTGAAATTGGTTAACACCTTAGCATAAGACAGCTTGATAGTGAATGAGAGGCCCAGACACATCATTTCTCCTACCCATTGACTCCCAGTTGTCCTCAATTTCATACACTCCAATGTAAAAATCAGAGTAAACAAGTGAAATTCACTAGAAATAATTAGGGCAAAATTCTGAGCTCACATCAGAGGAGCATTCAATTAATTTTTAAACTGATTTACACTGATGCCCTACAATATATTTTAAGTAAACAGATATTCAAGTAGGTCCATGTGTGGACCATTAAAACAAAATGCCCCATAAATAACAGCAAAATTCCAGGAACATGATGGCCATTCGCGCCAGCAGGTTTCTCTGGTCCCACTGCAGTGAATGGAGATTTGGCTGAGCACCAAATTGTCCGTCCTTGCTTGCAGTGGTGACAAAACAAGAACTGCCAGAAAATTCCAGCCAACATGTTCTAGTTACATCTAAGATTCTTGGTTTAATTCTACATTCATTGTCAACTAGCATGACTATAAGGAACTTCCATGTATGACTCTTAGCCAGTGCAAGGTGCGGGGGGGCAGTGTCACTATGATAAGGCTCTCACTGTTGTTTAGAGTGGAACACTGGCTTCACATTTCGAGGCCTGCTTGAAAATCGAGTCAAGTGAATCTGAGGCAACTTTTCTATGATTTTTGTCCCTGTCAAAACCTTCCTGTTTGTCAGTGTGAACACATTGCCCCAAATAGTCCTCTTAAGCTCAGCGTGATGCACGCTCACAGAATTTGTCAGGAACAGAGAAAGCTCCCGACATGCCTCCTTCTTATGAGAAGACTGCAGCCCCTGGAATGATTACCCACTCACAGTCCCAATTGGTCCTCCAAGCCAGGTGACCCTTGTCTGATCTGTTGCCCTTAAAGGGACAATCACCACAGTTTTATATTATCCTAGATTTCCAGCAATAAACACAGTATAATGGAAAATTTTGGTAAGGAAATAATCAAATTAAGTTTTCAGTATAACATTTCACTCCACCACTTTTCCACTGATTAAATTTCATTTTCCAGTGCGTCTCCTGCCAACATAAGATGGCCACCGACACCCGATGGAAGATATACACTGTTCAGCAAAGGTTCAGACATGGCCTGCGGGGAGGGCAGGACAATGTAACAGGGATCCAGCCTCAGGGAAGTAATAGTTTGGCATTAATAGTGGAGTTATGGTCCAGGAAGAGATGGTAGTCAGTTAGCAATTTGTCCTGGGGTAGTTAGATCTTTCCATCAGAAAGCAGTGACGGTCTTCTCAGCAGGGTTAGGAATGGAGAGCTACAAGTTCAAGCAAAATGAATCAATGGGTAAAGGGAGTGGAGAATCTCAGTTGGAATCCTGAACAATGACACAAACTCCCGTCCCTTTGCCTGGGAAAACTCCTTCCTGAGGTCTGGGTTGTATGGGAAGGCCCCAGTAAAGGCTGTCATATTAAAGTTACAGCTGAAAGGAAGAGCACAATTGGAAGCTCAAAGAAAGTGCAAGAAATGCACGCTCCCTGGTTTCCTGATTGCAACCTTGCCCTATTCTCCTAAACACCATCCAGAGGGAAACTACAACTGCAACATACGCAGCCTTAATTTTCACTGCTTTCATCTGGCATTAACAGCATGGTAACAGCCTCAAAATGGTATCAATAACTTTACCACCTCATTAACTCAGGCCAAGCATCAGGCTGTATTCATAAAGGGGTCAAACATTGAGTGTCCAAAGTACACAAATTCTTCAAGCAATTGGCCTCTCTTATTCTGGAATTTGGAATCCCCTGACAGATCCTCCAGGCTCAATCATCTCCATCTTCATCAATGACTTTCCATCCCTCATAAGGTCAGGAGTGAGGATGTTCGCTGGTGATTGCACAATGTTCATCATCGTTCGTGACTCCTCAAACACTGAAGCAGTCCATGTCCATATACAGAAAGACCTGATTGGTGAACATTCAGACTTGGGCTGATAAATGGAAGTACCTTTACACCATCCAAGTGCAATGACCATTTTGAAAAAGAGAGAATCTAACCATCTCCTGTTGACATTCAATGGCATCACCATCTCTGACTCCCTCGCTATCAACATTCTGGGGGATACATTAACCAGAAACTGAACTGGACTAACCATATAAATTCTGCGGCTACAAAAACAGGTCAGAGAATGGGAATACTGAAGGAACGAATGCACCTCCTGACTCTCATGGTCTGTCTACCAGCTATAGGGCACTAGTTAGCAGTGTAATGTAATATTCTCCAATTGCCTGAATGAGTGTAGCTCCAGTGACACACAGGAAGCTCAACACAATCCAGACAAAGTAGCCCACCACATTCAACATGTTAAACTACCACCCCCCTCCTCCATTGCAATGTGGCTGCCGTGTCCCATATACATAATACAAGATACACAAGATGTGCTATAGCAACTCGAGAGGGCTCCTTCAATGGCATCTTCCAAACCTGTGACCTCTATCACCTAGAAGGGCAAAGGCAGCACATGCAACAACATCTGGAAATTCCACTACAAGGCAGGCACCATCCTGACGTGGAAATATATCGCCATTCATTCACATGAAACATGACTTTTGTTTCACAAATGCTAGCTATTAGCATACACCACTGGTACCTCAACTGATTACGTGGGCTCTTTGAGACAGTAGAGCTACTACTCGAAATGCATTACTGCCATTATTGTGTGGCCTTTTAGTGTCGGTAGCAGAATTCCATTAGGTATATTTACTCCTAATGTACTGTCATCAAGATTTTTCATTCCTTAATGATTCTTTATTTGCATACATTTAACTTGTGGGATACACTGAAATGGTAAAGTTAACTGACACAAAATGTTTGTGTCAGATTGATAAAATTAATTAGCAAAAGGTGAGAGTAACTGATTTTGACATCAAGGCAACATTTGACCTAATGACTTTGCTTTCAAGGAGCCCTAGCAAAATTAGAGTCAATGGGATTTAGGGGAAAACTCCATAGGTCGTAGGTAGGAGTCGTGCTTAACACAAAGAAAAATGGTTGTGGTTGTTGGAGGTCTTTGGGTCAAAATGCTGGAATTCTGTAGGTGTACCTACACCACATGGACTGCTGCAGTTTAAGACAGAGGCTCACCAACACCTTGCCAAGGATAATTAGGGGTGAGCAACAAGTCAGCGATGTTCACATCCTGTGAAAGAATACAAAACAAAAAGAAATGGAGCTCAGATTGTCATTTTTGTTGGAGTGGTTGGATGCTGTGCAGTGCACATTCCGACCTCCGATGATGCAAGTGAAAAGGCTTGCAAAAGGTATGTGTAGAATTCCATTGGTGACATATTATTGAGAGAACTTTGGTGGTAGGAATTAAAAAGATTCTGACGAACGGCTTCTGCTCACAGCATTAACCTTTCTTTTCTATTTTTGTGTAGATTTATGCATTGCCAATTCTTGCTTTTCCTTTGAGAATTATTTTAAGATACCCAAAAACAGAGAGAAACACCAGCCTGCAGGTTTATATTGTGCCTATTGATAGACGGTGATATGAGATGGAGGAATTTTCAACCCACTGCCTGTGTGGGAGCTCAGCCAAATGGATGTCTAGCCTGATATAGAACCAGTCTGATTCCAATGGAATGAAAATTGGACATTTTCTACATTGAGCCTGTAATCCATTCTGCCACCTTACCACCCAGGTGGCAATGTATATTTGGGAGAAAGAAGAGTGGGAACAAAACCTGTTTGCAAACCCTTGAGACATGTATAGAAACTGGTGTAACAATTGGAACAGAAATAGTTCAGTTATAATTCAAACCATTACTTTAGTTTTTTTTTCCATTGTTAAAGGATCTGCATGAATTACATAGTTGGGATGTTCCAATATGCAATTATACTTCGACATGCCAACCACCAGCAATGTAGTTGGTAAATTAGGTGAGACTGAATTACCTTTCAAAAACAGATAGACAAGAAGGCGAATTATTACTAAACATATATTGCAATGGGATTTCATGCTTGTTGCAGTCACTAATGGTTCTTTCCAATGACTAATCACAATACTGTGTCCAAATATAATCATAATGCCAACTTCACTATGTATTGTGCTGGAATAGAGGAATGTAGGGAGACTAAATGGCCAAGTATTGTAATCAATCCAGTTAGCTTGTACATTATAGAACACACCGGGATGTTCAGTATAGCCATTAGCTGACTAACTGTAACTATTCTACTTGAAACATGATTTTTGTTTCTCAAATGCTAGCTATTAGCATACACCACTGGTACTTCGACTGATTACATGCGCTCTTTGAGATAGCAGAGCTACTAATCGAAATATATTACTGCCATTATTGTGTGGCCTTTTAGTGTCGGTAGCAGAATTCCATTAGGTATATTTGCTGCTAATGTAATGTTATCAAGATTTTCCATTCCTTAATGATCTTTATTTGCATACATTTTACTTGTGGGATACATTCAAATGGTAAAATTAACCGAAACAAAATGTTTGTGTCAGACTGATAAAATTAATTAGCAAAAGGTGAGAGTGACTGACTTTGCCATCAAGGCAACATTTGACCTAATGACTTTAGGAGTCCTAACAAAATTAGAGTCAGTGGGGGAAACTCCGTAGGCAGGAGTCATACCTAACACACAGAAAAATGGTTGTCGTTGTTGGAGGTCAATCTTCTCAGTTCCAGGACATCATTTGCAGGAGTCGCTCAGGGAAGTGTTTAGGTCTAACCACCTTCAGCTGTTTCATCAATGATCTTCCTTCCATCATAAGATCAGAAGTAGGGATGTTCATTAATGACTGCACAATGTTCAGTATCATTAGTGACTCCTCAGACATTGAAGCAGTGCATGCCCAAATGCTGCAAGACCTGGATAAATCCATGCATGGGCTGTCAAGTGCCAAGTCATATCCATGTCACACAAGTGCCATTCAACGACCATCTCCAATAAGAGAGAATCTAACCATCACCCCTTGACATTCAATGGTATCACAATCATTAAATCCCCCACTATCAACATTCTGGGGTTACCATGGACCAGAAACTGAACTAGACTAACCATATAAATACTGTGACTACAGCAGCAGGGCAGAGACTAGGAATTCTGTGGCAAGTAACTCACCTCCTGGCTCAACAAAGCCTGTCAGGAGTGTGATGGAATACTCTCCACTTGCCTGGATGAGTGCAGCTCCAACAACACTTAAGAAGCAATGACATCATACAGCACAAAGCTTGATTGAAACCTCACCCCACAAACTTTCAATCCCTTTACCACCTACATAAGCAATGTGTACCATCAACAAGATGCACTGCAGTAATTCACCAAGGCTCCAAAGCCACAAACATTACTGCAGGATCAGAATCCCCTCCAACTGCACTTTTATTAAATATAGAACCCCAAAACATTTTATGGACATAAATACCGCAAAGAGGCCAAACCTCAACAATAACTGTAAGGGGTTAATCTTTAAAACATATTGATACCAAAACCAAGACACCGGGACATTATCACCTCAAAGACTAAACAAAAGCTTCAGATAATCCAATTAAAGGAATTGGGAGATCATCAGAGTTGATGGACCGAAACAGCCAGTATGCAAACACACATCAACAACAGCTAAGGAAAAATGGCCTTTATCACATACATAACAACTTGGGACCCAAAGACTTCTCAATAGAATAAGGTCCATTTTTTCAATCGTGGAAACAGCATCGCAATGAATGGTTGGTCTGGACCAAGGCAGGAGCCAGGCCCAAGGAGATTAAAAGCTGCTAAGCACTGAGCATCCAAACAGGATGTCTCCAGGAAACATGTTTTGAATTTGTGATAGAGTTTGTAACAAAAAGACCATCTTAAGTCTTGCCTGTAGTCACAAAGGAGGGCTAGGACTGGTCACCCTGATTCACAATCGACACCTCACATCAAAACAACCAGCCATCCAGGGGGTTTTAAGTATCAGCCAGATCCATGAGACATTGGGGGCTGGGGTTTAAGGATACTTCAAGGGGCGCAACTAAATCCTGAGGAGGTCTGAGTTGAGGTTTGGGTCGGAAGTTGGGGTTTTGCCTTTGATTTTTTTCTGGAAACTTTAATTAATAAGTCATTGTTCCAAGTGTTGTGCAACATCATTACACTAATTTAGAATTCTTGTATTAGGGCATCAGGTGTCCATAAAACATTATGGAGTTTCCTATATGAACCATAATACCTTCTCGAGGGCAATTTGGGCTGGGCAATAACTGTTGGCCCAGCCAACAATGCCGACATTTTGTGAATGAACAAAAAACAAAGGTCACATGTTTTAAAAGGGTAACAATTCCAATCACCAGAAATGGTGGGACATGCAAAGTCATGTTTGGCCTGCTTTATCTACAGGGTAAGACTGCATACATAATTGCTCATTGATGTTGATCGATGAAGCAGATATGGAAAAGCTGAGAAGGTATACAAATTATGTTATTAGGATGTAGCTCTCAATTTTCTGTGCTTCTGATAACCTCCCATATCAAGTTCCTGTCCATTTAAAAGCATTTGGAAACCGGCCAGGTTATCACCTATTCAAATGAGATGATATACTGGTATTTTTCTAATAAATAGTCATTTACAATAGAATCATAGAGATGTACAGCACGGAAAAAGGCACTTCAGCCCAACTCATCCATGCTAACCACGTATCTTAAACTAAACAAGTCCCTTTTGCCTGTGTTTGGCCGATATTCCTCTAAACTTTTCCTACCCATGCGCCTGTCCCAATGTGATCCCGTACAGAGAGTGTATATACTAAAGATGTGACCGCATGAAGTAAGTGTGTATACAAAATATGTGATCCTGTGCAGTGAGTGTATATACTAATGATGTAATCCCATGTGATGAATATACATACTAAAGATGTGACTGCATGTAGTGAGTGCATATACTAAAAATGTGATCCTATGTAGTGAGTGTTTATACCAAAGATGTGATTTTGTGTAGTGAGTGAATATACTAAATATGAGGCCATGTGTAGTGAGTGTTTTTACTAAAGATGTGATCCTGTGTAGTGAGTGTATATACTAAATATGAAACCGTGTGTAGTGAGTGTTTATACTAAAGATATGATCACGTATAGTGAGTGAATATACTAAAGATGTGATCCCATGTAGTGCGTGTATATACTAAAGGTCTGATCCCATGTAGGCACAGTAAGTAGTCTCACAACACCAAGTTAAATTGCAAAAGACACCCCCAGACACTGAAAGATGCCCTCATAAGAACAGGATATGGCGCTCAACTCATCAATCGACAGTTCTGACGCGCCACAGTGAGAAACTGTACAGACCTCCTCAGAAGACAAACACGGGACATGGCGGACAGAGTACCCTTTGTCACCCAGTACTTCCCCAGAGTGGAGAAGCTACAGCACCTTCTCCGGAGCTCTCAACACATCACTGATGAAGACGAATATCTTGCTAAGGCCATCCCCACACCTCCAGAACTTGCCTTCAAAAACCTTGCAACCTCAAACAGACTATTATATGCAGCAAATGACTCAGCCTTCAGCAGAACAGTGACCACGACACCATGCAACTCTGCCACAGCTAACCTCTGCAAGACATGCCGGATCATCAACACAAATGCCATTATCTCACATGAGAACACCACCCAACAGCTACACAGTACATACACTTGTGACTCAGCCAACATTGTCTGCCTGATATGCTGCAGGAAAGGATGTCTCGAGACATGATACATTGGCGAGACCATGCAGACACTATAACAATGGATGAATGGACACCGCTCGACAATCACCAGGCAAGAGTCGGGGAACACTTCAGCAGTCAAGCGCATTCAGCCTCTGATCTTCGGGTAAGTGTTCTCCAAGGCGCCCTTCACGACACACGACAACCGCAGAATTGCTGAGTAGAAACTGATAGCTACGTTCCGCACACATGAGGACGGCCTCAACCAGGACCTGTCATTTTATCTGTAACCCCCATGACTTGCTTGGGCTTGCAAAATCCCACTAACTGTGCTGGCTGGAGACAATTCACACCTCTTTAATCTGTGCTTAACCCTTTCTCCACTCACATTGTCTGCACCTGTAAAGGCTTGATTATCTGTGAAGACTCGCATTCCAACCATTATCTTACAATTGAGTTTGTGTTTATATATGTCCAGTTTGTGAACTAAACTCTTCATTCACTCCAAGATGAGCGGAAAAGCAAATTGTGCGGAGGGTGTGGAAAGTCTGCAGAGGGATCTTGTAGGCTGAGCGAGTGGGCGAGGACCTGGCAGATGGAGTACAATGTTAGCAAGTGTGTGGTTATCCATTTTGGCAGGAATAATAGTAGGAGGGATTACTATTTAAAGGGTGAAAAGCTGCAGCATGCTACGGTGCAGAGGGACCTGGGGGTCCTTGTGCATGAGTCGCAAAAACCCAGTCTGCAGGTGCAGCAGGTGATCAAGAAGACGAATGGGATGCTGGCCTTTATAGCGAGGGGGATAGAATATAAAAGCAGGGAGGTCTTGCTGCAACTGTACAGGGCACTGGTGAGGCCGCAGCTGGAGTACTGTGTGCAGCACCTTGCGCACTTGCGCAAGGATATTTTGGCCTTGGAGGGAGTGCAGAGGAGGTTCACTAAGCTGATACCGGAGATCAGGGGGTTAGACTATGAAGAGAGACTGAATAGACTGGGTCTGTACTCGTTGGCGTTTAGAAGGATGAGGGGGGATCTTATAGAGACATATAAGATAATGAAAGGGATGGATAGGGTAGAGGTAGAGAGATTCTTCCCGCTCAGAAAGGACAGCAGGACTAGAGGGCACAGCCTCAAGATAAGGGGGGGGGGCAGTTTAGAACGGAGTTGAGAAGGAACTTCTTCACTCAAAGGGTGGTGAATCTCTGGAATTCCCTGCCTGTTGAAGTGGTGGAGGCTACCTCGCTAAATATATTTAAGTCACGGGTCGATAGGTTTTTGACAGACAAGGGAATTAAGGGTTATGGGGAGAAAGCGGGAAAGTGGAACTGAGCCACTTCAGATCAGCCATGATCTTATTGAATGGCAGGGCAAGCTGGAAGGGCTAGATGGCCTACTCCTGCTCCTACTTCTTATGTTCTTATGTTCTCACCTGATGAAGGGGCAACGCTCCAAAAGCTTGTGCTATCAAATAAACTTGTTGGACTTTAAGCTAGCATTGTGAGACTATTAACTGTGCCTACCCAGCCCAACACCGGCAACTCCACATCATCCCATGTAGTAAGTGTATATACTAAAGATGTGAATCTGTACAGTGAGCATATATACTAAATATGTGATCCCATGTAGTGAGTTTATATACTAAATATGGGAATCTGTGTAGTGAATACTAAAGACGTGATCCTGTGTAGTGAGTGTATATACTAAAGATATTATCCTGTATAGTGAGTGTATATACGAAAGATGTGACCTTGTGTAATTAGTGTATATACTAAAGATGTAATTACATGTAGTGAGTGTACATACTAGAGATGTGATCCTATTTAGTGAGTCAATATACTAAAGATGTACAGTATATGCTAATTATGTGGCCAGGTGTAATGAGTGTATCTACTAAAGATGTGACCATGTGTTGTGAGTGTATATACAAAAATGTGATCCTGTGCAGTGAATGTATATGCTAATTATGTGGCCAGGTGTAGTGAGTGTATATACTAAAGATTTGATTTGATCTGATTTATTATTGTCATATGTATTAGCATACATTGAAAATTATTGTTTCTTCCGCACTATACAGACAAAGCATACCATTCATAGAGAAGGAAACGAGACAATGCAGGATGTAGTATTACAATCATCGCTAGAGTGTAGTAAAAGATCAACTTAATGCAAGGTTAGTCCATTCAAAAGTCTGACAACAGCAGGGAAGAAGCTGTTCTTGAGCCAGTTGGCATGCGGCCTCACACTTTTGTATGTTTTTCCCGACTGAAGAAGGTGGAAGAGAGAATGTCCAGAGTGCGTGGGACCCTTAATTATGCTGGCTGCTTTGCCATGGCAGCAGCAAGTGTAGACAGTCAATGGATGGGGTGATGGATTGGGCCAAATTCATGACCTTTTGTAGTTCCTTGAGGTCCTGGTCAGAGCAGGAGCTATACCAAGCTGTGATACAACCAGAAAGAATGCTTTCTTTGGTGCAGCTCTAAAAGTTGGTGAGACTCATAACTGACATGCCAAATTTCCTTAGTCTTCTGGGAAAGTAGAGGCATTGATGGGCTTTCTTAACTATAGTGTCAGCATGGAGGGGACCAGGACAGGTTGTTGGTGATCTGGACACCTAAAACCTTGAAGCTCTCGACCCTTCCTATTTCATCCCCGTTGATGTACACAGGGGCATGTTCTCCTTTACGCTTCCTGAAGTCAATGACAATCTCCTTCATTTTGTTGACATTGAGGAAGAGATTATTGTTGCCACACTAGTTCACCAGATTCTCTATCTCATTCCTGTACGGTCATGTCATCAGCAAACTTGAAAATCAAATTGGAGGAGAATTTGGCCACACAGTCATAGGTGTACAAGGAGTATAGCAGGGGGTTGAGAACACAGCTTTGTGGGGCACTGGTGTTGAGGATGACCATGGGGGAAGTGTCATTGCCTGTCCTTACTGATTGTGGTCTGTGAATTAGGAAGTTCAGGATCCAGTCGCAGAAGGAGGTGCCCAGGCCCAGGCCACAGAATTTGGAGATGAGTTTTGTGGGAATAATGGCGTTGAAGGCTGAGCTGTAGTCAATAAATAGGAGTCTGACATAGGTGTCCTTGTTATCTAAGTGTTTCAGGGTTGAATGCAGGGCCAGGGAGATGGCGTCAGCTGTTGACCTGTTGCAGTGGCAGACAAACTGTATTGGATCCAGGTCGTCTGGGAGGCTGGAATTGACTCGTGCCATGACTAGCTTTTCAAGGCACTTCATAACAATTAATATCAGAACCACCGGCTGATAGTCATTAAGACATGCTGCTTGGTTTTTCATAGGTACCGGGATGATGGTCGCCTTCTTGAAGTAGATAGGGATCTCAGATTGTTGTAAGGAGAGGTTGAAGATGTCTGTGAATACCCCCGCCAGCTGATCCGCGCAGGATCTGAGTGCTCATCCAGGTACCCCCTCCAGCCAAGTCGCTTTTCATGGATTGACCATCGAGAAAGCTGCTCTGACATCTGAAATGGTGACCCCAGATATAGGTTCATCCAGGGCTTCCAGGGCAGAGGGCGTGCTCTTGCTGACCTCTTCCTCAAAATGGGAGGAGAATGCATTGAGCTCATCAGGGAGGGATGCATTGGAGCCAGCAAATTTACATGCCTTTATCTTGTAGCCTGTTATGTCTTGCAGACTTTGCCATAGTCGGCAGGGGTTGTTGTGGCCAGCCTGGGATTCCAGTTTGGTCCACTGCTGTCTTTTGGCATCTTTGATGGATCTCCTTAAATCGTACCTGGCTTTCTTGGATTCTGATGTGATCCTGTGTAGTGAAGAATGAGTGAATATACTAAAGATGTGGCCCTATGTAGTAAGTGTACATACTAAAGATGTGATCCTGTGTCGTGAGTGAATATATTAAAGATCTGACAGTGTGTACTGAGTGTATATACTAAAGATGTGACCCTGAGCAGACAGTGTATACACTAAAGATCTGACTGTGTGTAGTATGTAAATACTAAAGATGAGACCATTTGTAGCGAATACATATACTAAAGATGTGATCCTGTGTAGTGCATGTATCTACTAAAGATATGATCATGTATAGTGAATGTATATACTAGAGATGTGATCCTGTGTAGTTACTGTATATACTAGAGATGTGATCCTGTATGGTGAGTGAATATACTAAAGATGTGATCACATATAGTGAGTTTATATACTGAAGATGTGATCCTCTGTGGTGAGTGAATAAACTAAAGATGTGATCCCGTGTAGTGTCTGTATACACTAAAGATGTCATTGCAGGTAGTGACAGTATATACTAGAGATGTGATCGCATATCATGTGTAATCAGTGTAGTGAGTGTATATACTAAAGCTGTGACCCTGTGTAGTGAGTGTATATACTAAAGATGTGACCATGTGTTGTGAATGAATATACTAATGATGTGACCTTGTGTAGTGAGTGTATATAATACAGAGTGTATATACTAGTAGTGAGTGTATATACTAGTGAGTGTATATACTAACGATGTGATCACTTATAGTGAGTGAATTTAGTAAAGATGTGATCCTGTAGTGTGAGTATACATATTAAAGATGTGACCATGTGTATATTCTAGAGATGTGATCCTGTGTACTATGTGTACATATTAAAGGTGAGATCTGTGTAGTGAGTATATATACGAAATATGTGATCCTGTGTTCTAAGTGTACATACGAAAGATGTGATCCCTATAAAGTGAGTGAATATACTAAAGATGTGATCCCATGTAGTGAGTGTATATACTAAAAATGTGATCACATATAGTGAGTGTACATACTAAAGATGTGATCTTGTGTAGACAGTGAATATACCAAAGATGTGACTGCGTGTAGTGAGTGTATATAATAAAGATGTGATACTGTGCAGCGCGTGCACACACTAACAATGTGATCTGTGTAGTGAGTATATATGCAAAATACGTGATCCTGTGTTGTGAGTGCATATACTAAAGTTGTGAGCTTGTACAGTGGCAGTATATACTAAAAGTGTGGCCACGTGTAGTATGTGTATCTACTAAAGATGTGACCATGTGTATTGAGTGTATATAGCAAAGATGTGATGCTGTATAGTGAGACTGTACACTAAAGATGTGAATCTGTTTAATGAGTGCACATACAAAATATGTGATCCTGTATAATGAGGGTTTCTATGAAAGATGTGATCACATGTAGTGGGTGCATATGCTAAAGATGTGATTGCATATAGTAAAAATGTGATCCTGTGTAGTGAGTGTATATACTAAAGATGTGACCCTGTGTAATGAATGAATATACTAAAGATATGATCACATGTAGTGTGTATATACTAAAGAAGTGATCCTGTTTAGTGGGTGTATGTGCTAAAGATATGACTGTGTGCAGAGTATGTGTACTAAAGATGTGACCCTGTGCAGTGAGTGAATATACTAAATATGTGATCATATGTAGTGACAGTATATACCAAAGCTGTGATTGCATACAGTGAGTGAATATGTAAAAGATGTGATCCTATGTTGTGTGTGTACATACTAAAGATGTAATCTGTGTAGTGAGTATATATATGAAATATGTGATCCTGCATGTATATGCTAAAGATGTAGTGAGTGTATATACTACCACATGTAGTGAGTGTATATACTAAACACGTGATCCTGTATAGTGAGTTTGTATACTGAAGATGTGATCCTGTACAGTGAGTTTATATACACTAAAGATATGATCACATATAGTGACAGTATATACTAAAGATATGATCACATGTAGTGAGTGAATATACTAAAGATGTGTAGTAAGTGGATATAGTAAAAATGTGACTGTGTAGTGAGTGTATATACTAAATATGTGATCCTATGTAGTGTGTCTATACTAAAAATATAATCCCATGTAGTGAGTGTATATAGTAAAGATACGATCCTGTGTAATGATTGTACAAAGATATGATTCTGTGCTTTACTGATCTAGCCGCATGTCCGATTCGATGAGGATCAGACGATTGATGAGATAAAGTCTGACTGAGCACAGTTCTGGGAATGGGATTGCGGAGCTGTACACCTTGTTATATTAACACTTCCTTGGAGGAGGAGCGAATCCGCTCAGAGTTTGTGAGCGGCTGCGTCAGGAGCAGCAGGTTACTCATGCTGAAACGCACAGCTGGCATTTGCACTCGGTTTCACCGAGAGAATCTTTAACTTTGTGTTTCGCCATCCCTGGCGGGGGAGGAGGGAGGCTCACCTGTGGAGCAGGAGCCTGCTACTTGTGGGCAGTGAGGATTAAAGAAAGTCTGACTTAGCACCGATCACCGTGGAGAGGCTGCAATATCTAGCAGGGAGAGAAATCTGTTTAGTTAAAGCATTTGTTACAGCACTTATTGATTGAAACCTGGCGGAGGGGAGAGGAATGCGGAGTGTGCACTGGAATGAGAAGCGCTGTCTGGGGATCTGACAAGGAGAAAGATCCTGGCTTTGATTTCAGGACGCACTCAGGTTTGTGTTTCGTTTTAACTCCACGCCAATGTGAGCAATGACCAATTTATAACCAGACAGCTTTTCACCCTGAAATCATTCATGGCCAATGTGTGTTATTGTATGTGCGAGAGAGTTCAGGTTGGATTAATTGTGCATTCCAATACTTTTTGTTACTTTGGATTTTTTTTCTGCGAAATTTCAAACGAGCTGTAGATAATTTTATTTTGCACCAACTGTTACAAATGAAGAGTCAGTTGTGGTGGAATGAGATCATGTGCACACTATGTATGATTCATCTTCCTGCATCCACTCTATGGAGACTACAGGAAAAGTGTTAAGATAAGACTTGGTACAGTAGGGATTTGGTGCCAGTCATTTGATCGACACATCTCCCTGACCTGAAGAAGCTGAGTTTTATTTCCTTATTTATACGGGTTTGAAAGTGAGCAACACCCCCACCCCTCCCCAAAGAGACAATTCATTTTATTTGGAATGCCGAGGATAAATGGTTTCAGTTAGGTCTTTAAAAATAAATTAGTGCTGGGTAGGATTGTGCAACACTTTACAGCCCCCTCCATGTGCAACTGGAGCTGACACAGAAACTCTGCAGTTTGCATATGCCCCCTGTGTCAGCATGGGTTTCCTCCAGGTACTCCGGTTTCCTCCCACAGTCCAAAGATATGCGAGTTAGGTGGATTGGGCATGCTAAATTACTCCTTAGTGTCAAGGGGACTAGCTAGGGTGAATGCATGGGATTATGGGGATAGAGCCTGGGTAGGATTGTGGTCGATGCAGGCTCGATGGACCACATGGCCTTCTTCTGCACTGTAGGTTTCTATTATTCTATTTCACGCACGCATACACAAAGAGAACAGTTATCAGGGCCACAGTACTGCTCAGCACTGAGGGATTAATTATCAGTCTGGCTACACTCACAAAGAGTTTCAGCAGTTAACCTTACCTTGAGTGTGTGGTTCATCTGATCAAACTTCAGTAGTGGCCTCTTTGCAAACTTGGTCCTTGCAAACTGCTTTCTGGATTGAGTTAAGAGTGTGTCACTAGAGGAAGGAAATGTGAATTTGCTGGCAAGCAAAGGTTGTGTGAATCTTGCAGAGATTTGATATGCAAATCTGGAGCACAGGAATAGATTTCTGAAAATAAAAGATCAGCAAGAAACAAGATTGTTTTCATTAGGGGGGAAAATAGATTCCCTGTCAGTCTGCCTTCTGCCTCTGTGCTGCAACATGTATGATCCTTGCACAATAGCAGCAATGTACCTGCTTGTTTACTCCTCAGGTTGTTCGACTACTTGGCAATGGTAAGCATATCCATCACTACTGGTTGGGTCAGCTATGGTTTGGAGATCAGCCAGCCTTATGCACCAGAAGGTTACCAGTTTAGTCCTTGGGAGTCGATTCTCCCGAAAAAATTCTAAGTGCTGAATTGCAGGAAAAATGGTGTAAATCACGATTGTTTTTTCAGTGGGAGTTCAGACTCGAATCTCCCACACTCTGTGCAATGCAGAGGTCAGAATTGTGAATATCATTAAAAGCTTGGGGGCAGGACCTATTCATACCAGAGTCTGACAATTCCAAGCCTCTGCACATGTGCAGTGGCCCTGAACTGTCAGATTACACTATGCTAGCCAGCTCAACCACTGGCCAGCCTGGGGCACCCACAAGCTGGCATTGCCAGGGTGTCCATGCACAGGGACCACTACCTCCTCTGCCACCTGATCCCTGGGAGGGGTCCAGTTGCCCCCTCTTCCCTCCAGCAGGGTCTCCCTCTAGTTCCCCAAAAGTGGGGAGCTACTCTAAACCCCACCAGAGTGAAATACTCCTGGCGGAGTGGGAGATGCTATCAGGCCTAGGATTTTTAAAATAGATTAAAATTACCTTGTCTTCCTGCGTGGCCTCAACTGCACCTGATGTCCCGCTTTGGGAGACGGGTATGTGTCAGGAATACGTGTGAATCCCATGAAATGGCCAACACTCGCATTTCCCAACCTGACATGCCAAAAACTAGCACTTTGCAATGGGAGAATTGGGCCCCTGAACTTTGCTGAATTAGTTGTTCTCACCCAGGGCGATAGTAACTACTACAGTTGGATAGCAAAACAAGCCTTTGGTTTAATGGGAGATTCCCTACCTGCAGAAACTGTAGGATTTAAATACTGATCCTGACAGTTGCAGCAATTGGAGAACTGAGTTCTGGCACAGAATATTTCATTGATATTCAGAGACATTTTCATATCTGGTGAGAACAGATCCCTCAATGTAAAGGTTGTGAAAGACCATTCCGTAATATCTTCATTTTAGTCTAACTGCCATATCAGCTGATAGACAAGATTGATGGAAAGAATATTCATTATTAATCAGCAGTACTTTAATTTTAAAATTTAAAAAAAAGAATGTGAAGTTATTGACGAACACAACTGACTTCTATGCTCCTAGGCCTAGGGCAGGAGTTAGGCCACAGATCAGCCATGGTCTTATTGAATGGCGGAGTGGCCTCAAATGGCCCACTCCTGTTCCTATGTTCCTCAATACTTCTTCCCTTCAGACCACATGAAGCAACTAATTTCTTCCCTTTCATTTGTAAATTCAGTAAATCATATTTTGTACGAGACTTGTAACTAAATCCTTTTCATATGGAAAGATTTTTAGTTTGACTCCCATCTCCTCAATAGGACAATGGACTAGGTGCAAAGGGTGAGGCCATTATTTCCTTCCCATTTGAAGGCATGTATCATATCTAATGTCAATTCAATATTCAGATGCTGGAACTCTAAACTTGGGCTTCCTGCTCATCAGGATAGTGTCAGCAAGGGAGCCTGATCTATTTGCATTCAGCTGGATGTCAGTATTTAGAGTGAAGAGCTTTTGTTTCAACTGTCCAGTGTTACCTGGAATGGGACACAAGCTCATAACTTTCTCACTCAGATGTGGGAATGCTACCTTTGAACCCAGGATCTAGAAGGCATTTCCAAAACTTAGAGCCTCAGCAAGCTGAAGAAATAGCCACTAGTGGTGGAGTGATTAAAATTGGAAATATGCACAAAGACACAAAGTAACATGTTTGACAAGGGAAACAAGGGTGACATGAGGAAAACTTATTTACACAGCATGTATTTAGGATCTGGATAAAAGCAAATTACTACAGATGAAATTACTGCTTGTAATTTGCTTTCATCCAGTGTTTAACTCACTGTCACTTCTCTTCCAGGAATGCCTACTCTGAAGTACTGCTCTTCTCTCCGACAGGATTTCCATATGCCTCTTTCCCCGCACCCCATCCACCCAGCTTTGACAAAGGGTCATATGGACTCAAAACATCAGCTCTTTTCTCTCCTTACAGATGCTGCCAGACCTGCTGAGATTTTCCAGCATTTCCTCATTTGGTATTTAGGGTCTGAAATGCATGTGCTGAGAATGTCATTGTTGCGGAATCAACTGTGGCATTCTAAGGGAATTGGATACTCATCAAACGAAAAAAAATTGCAAGACAAAGGGGTAAAGGAAGGAGAGTGAGACCAGTTAAGTTGATATTCCAAGAGAACCAATATGAACAACATGACAGGCTGAATGGTCTCCTTCTGTGATGTGACCATTTATGATTCTGTATGTCACAGGAATTGGAAAAGTGTTGATATCTCTGAGTTTAAATCTGGAGGATATTGCAGAGATTGGGAGGGGCAAGGCCATGGAGGGATTTGGAAATAAGGATGGGAATTTTAAAATCTATTCTCTGCTTAACCAAGACCCAATGGAGATTAGCAAGCACAGGCATGATGCTCATTAGATGAAGAGGACTTGGTGTAAGTCAGAACATGGACAACAAGGTTATTGACCCATTTAAATTAATGGAGGGTAAAAGCTGGGAGACCAGCTAAGAATGTGTTGGATTAATCAAGTCTCAAGGTAACTAAGGCATGAATGAGAGTTTCAGCAGCAGATGAACTAAGACAGGGGTGCATTTGGGCAGTGTTATGGAGGTGGAGAATGGTGCAGATGTGTGGGGGGAAGATCATCTGGAGGTCAAAAATAACACCAAGGTTGCAAACAGTCTGGTTCAACTTCAGAGGTTTGACAAGGAGATAGTTGAAGTCATCCACAAAGAAACAAAGTTTATGAATTGGACCAATAGACAATGATTTCTACCTTCCAAACATTTAACAGGGGGAAATGTCTGCTCATCCAGTGCTGAGTGTTAGACAAACTGATAATTTGGAGAAGGAGAGGTTAATAGAGTTGTGGAGAGGTAGAGCTAGGTACTGTCAGTGTATATATGGAAGCAGTTTTGGAATGACGTTGCTGACAAGCAGCATGTAGCTGAGAAATGGGAGCAGGTCAAGGATGGATCCTTGGGGAGTACCAAAGGTAACAGTGCAGGAGTGAGAAGAGAAGCCATTTCAGCTGATTCTCTGTTTACAACTGATAGATACAAATAAAATCAAACAAGTGCAATCTCATCCAGTGCTTGACGTTGGGGTAGAACTTCTTGGCCACCTATGCCAAACGCCGCAGACAAATGAAGAGGAGTGAGGAGGATCGGTTTAGCTTGGTCATTCCTTTGTTTGTATCCAGTCAGTTTCAAATCTCTAACCCAGAATTCTGTGAGTGAAAAGAGTATGGCTGCAAAACCCAACTCTGTATTACTGGGCTTATCAGCATTACAAGTGCAGTTTTGTTTCCAAAATGACTTTCAAAACAATGATATTGTTTATGTCAGGGGGTCTAGCAGGGTAAATATGTGAAGTTATGGGGATAGGTCCTGGGTGGGATAGTTTATGGCTATCATCAACAATGTTCAGGTTGGTCTATTGATTCTTGCTATGATTGGAAAAGTGCTTAGTGGTTTTTAGGGTGGTTTAAAGTTGCTGAAGATTACGGGCTGCACAGTGGCACAGTGGTTAGCACTCTTGCCTCACAGTGCCAGGGACTCAATTCCAGCCTTGGGTGAGTCTGTGTGCAGTTGCCATGTTCTCTTTGTGTCTGCGTGAGTTTCCTCCAGGTGCTTTGGTTCCCTCCTACTCTCCAAAGATGTGCAGGTTATGTTGATTGGCCATGCTGAATTGCCCCTTAGTGTCAGGGGGACTAGCAGAGTAATTATGTGGGGTTGCGGTTAGGGCCTCGGTAGGCTAGTTTTAGTGTAGGTTTGATGGGTCGAATGGCCTCCTTCTGCGATGTCGGGATTCTATGATTCTATTCTATGATTCTACACATAGTGGGGTGTCAAGTGATATGAGACTTTGTCCTGCCTTCAAGGATTCTGCACAAGGCATTTGATTTCAGAGGTGGCTGCAGTAATTTACCTGGCTTGCAATATGATTTAGACAATGAAGGGAAGAAGAGAAAAACTGCTGGAGGAGGCAGTGGATAGGGTTTTCAGCAGGAGGCCATATCTGTACAGGGCAAAACTCTCATACCTGAAGTCACTGAGGAATAATTCGATATCTCCACTTAATTAAGGATGTCCATGGATGACTGAAGTCTGTCACCTGTTACATGAACAAAGTCATGCAAAGGGACATTAGCAGTGGCTGCAGAGATGCCAGTTGACATAAACCTTTTTAAAGCATCTTCTTCCAGACTGTGGTGGGCAATATTTGCAACAACTCCTAGTCTGCCATCCACTGTTCCATAAAGGAGGCCACTAAGGTTCTGTATTCCATAAGAGTTAAATACATTTCATACTGTCTTGCCAGAGAGAAGCAGTTGAAGTGAGCATATGATTCTTGAGGAGTGCAGGCTTCCAAATGGTGCAGGGTGCCATTGATTGCATGCATGTTGCTTTGCAGTTACTGCATGTCAACTCTGAGATAGCCCACAATCAAGAAGGAATTCCATTCCATCAACAGGCAGTTGGTAGGTGATCAATGCAGTGTGTCATTCAGGTCAGTACCTGGTATCCAGAGGTGATGCTTTCATTCTGCACTTCAGCCACCAAGGTGTTGTAAGGACTATCCTTTGACAAAATGATTCACTGTTCCAGTGTGCACTCCTTGCATACATGGCACCTTGCATATAACAAAAGCCATGCAGTGGTAGAGCGACCATGGGGGTGGTTAAACAGCATTTCACTCTCAGGATCACTGTGAAGGAGCACTGAACTCAACAGAGCTGATATCAAGATACATGGTGGTCTATGCAGTTAAACAGTCTGGCTATTATAAGGGCTCAGCCCTGTTATCAGCTATATAATGACCAGCTGAGGCAGAGGAAGGGGAGGAAGACATGGAGAGACAACCAACACAACCACTTTCTCGCTGGACAGGACATGAGCAACTCATCTAACTGCAATAACAATAAGCACAATCCCAAATTCCTATTCAGCTGCAGTTCCACATCTTACCTTCCCCTGGTCACTGAATGGTACAGCAACTGTTCAGCCACAGCGCAAAAATAAAAAAAAACATTTTGAACCAAATCTCTGAATCAAACGATGTCAAATTGCATATGAATGACAGCCATTTACCCTTTCATATTTACTTCATGCCTTCAATGTGCCGCTGCCTGGCCTAATGCCCGAGTGCTTCGTCCCCTATTAGCTGCAACATTTCTGGGGCAAGGCTGATGACTTTGTGAGAGACTGCAGATGATCCTGCATGCTGACCTCAAGTAGCTCTGCCTTCTGAACCCGGCTTCAGATTGCATCAGTTTGGCACTGGCTGGCAACAGCATGGACACTGCTTTTGATATTACTTTGCATTTATTAGTGGTGCTCTCCTATTTGGACCATAGTTCAAAGCTGAATAGGACTAAATATTGACAGTGGTTCATGAACCATATGCTTGTCCATGTCATTAATACTCTACATTTATATAGCATTTTAACAAAGGGAAATGTCTCAAAGGACTTCACAGGAGCAAAATCAGTCAAAAATTGACACTGAGACAAAGGAGGCAATATTAGAATGTGTGGCAAAAGGTTTGATCAGAGTTAGGTTACCGTAATGACATCAACAAGGCCCATTGAGGTGGGCCTCTTAGACTATGAGCTCCCTGATTGAGGTAATGATTGCCTGCCCTATCAGGGAGTCTCGCCTTAGTGTCAGGGCTACTGAAATTCTGGATTCTGATTTTGTACCTGAAACACTCTTAGGAGTGGGGATAAGTTTGCAAATAAAGGGAATCCGGTGAAGGGACACCAGCCTCTGAGGAGCTATTTCAGTGATAAAGGACATCTTGAAGGAGAGGGGAGTGATGGAGAGTTTAGGTAGGGAATTCCAGAATCTTGGACTTAAGTGGTGAAAAGCATGGCCATCAATGGTGGCAAAGAGAATGGGGATGTAGAAAAGGTCATTGTCGGAGAAACACAAATCTTTGTGAGTAACATAGGGCTGGAGGAGCTAACAAAGACTAGGGGAGGTAAGGCCACCAGGATGAGGACATTATATTGATGTTGGTGGACTGGGAGTCAAAGTCGGTCGGTGAACGCACAAGTGATGGGTGGAAAGGACTTGGTGTAGGTTAGATTTCAGTGAGCTGAAGATTATGTAAGGTAGACGATGTGAATTTAGCTGGGAGAACAGTGACGCCATTGATTCTGAAGTAACAGAAGCAAAAACAACAATTTGCATTTCTGTACCACCTGTAACTTGGTTAAAATAAAAATCCCATGGTGCTCTATATCATTCTCAAACAAAATTTTATACCGTGTCACGTACGAACATATTACGACAGGCAAGCAAAGGCTTTGTAAAAGTGGAAGGTTTTCTGGAGCACAGATGTGGAGAGCTCCTGTGAAGCACCTTTACGATATTAAACACAAGTTTGGTTGTTGTTTTTCAACTTGTGTACACTGCCAGGAAATGATGGCATGGATGATAAAGTCAACAATCTGTTAAGACATCGAGTAGTGTAAATACCTAGTTTGTCAGAAAATCAGTATGCAATCTATTTACACTATAGTTCAGACCTGGTCATTGCAGAGGAAGTGTGTTTATTTTCCTTGTTTGGATTTTGGGTTTATAACTTATTCCAATGAAACCTGGGGGATTTGTGGTGGATCAGATTGAATTCATGGATGACATGGACATAAGACGCACAGTAAATTATTGCAGAATTAATGTAGAATCATAGAATCTCTACAGTGCAGAAGGAGGCCATTCAGCCCATCAAGCCTGCACCAACAACAATCCTACTCAGATCCTATCCTCATAATCCACATATCCTCCTAATCCCTCTGACACTGAAGGGCAATTTATCATAACCGATCATTGTAACCCACACATTTTTGGAGTGTGGGAGGAAACCAGTGCCACCCAAGGAAAACTCACACAGATGCGGAGAGAATGTGCAAACTCCACACAGATAATGACCCGGGGCCAGAATTGAACCTGGGTTCCTAGCGCTGTGAAGCAGCAGTTCTAACCACTGTGCCACCGTGCAGCCCCACATAGTAATAGTTTATTATTTCTATGAAAAAAGACACAGAAATTGAATTCTAAGCAGAGTGCCATCATTTGGTGTAGTAATTGCACTTTGTGCCAATTGACAGAGATTACCATTTTATAACAGTAATGCCATATTTCAAACATACTTAAATTAATCATGGATCTCTATATCACAATGAACAATAGTTTCTGGCACACCAGGTATGCAGTCCATTGGAAAAATAATGGTTGCAATGTTGTACTGTTTGCTCACTGTCATGGAGCGCCATGGTGGCACAGTGCTTAGCATTGCTGCCTCTCAACGCCAGGATCCTGGGCTCAGTTCCAGCCTCGTGTGTGTGTGTGTGTGTGTGTGTGTGTGTGTGTGTGTGTGTGTGTGTGTGTGTGTGTGTGTGTGTGTGTGTGTGGAGTTTGCACATTTTCCCCATGTCTGCATGGATTTCCTCCAGGTGCTCCAGTTTCCTCCTGCTGTGCATGTTAAGTTGATTGGCCATGCTAACTTCCTTTTAGTGTCGGGGGATTAGCAGGGTAAGTACCTGGGGTTACAGGGATAGGGCCTGGGTGGGATTGTTGTTAGTGCAGGCTCAATGGGCTGAATGGCCTCCCTCTGCACTGTAGGCTTTCTATGATAATCAATACTCTGGTCAAAGAACAATGTATAACTAAAGAAAAGGGCTTTGTTACAGTTATTGCTGACTGGGGAAATCTTCTGATAATTTAAAAGATATACAAAAAAAAGGAGTCTTTCGAAATGATGGGTGCAGCCTGTCTAATTACATTGTTGACAATCCATTCCAGTGCAAATGGCAAGATTATGAATGGATATTGTTGTGGCTGCAGGGGATATGGAGTCAAAAGTTGGTGCTTAAGTGTGTACAGAGGCAAGTTTTCACTGGTCAGGATATTGTAAGAAAATTTCTAATGATATGAGTCATTGTGGGGAGAGGTTCCAGTAATATTGAGCTGTATCAAAAGCATTCTGAACCAGACAAAATGCATATTAGGAATGTAATACTTAATCTTTCAATAAATGGTAAAACATAAAAGGGCGATGGGCTCATAAGGTCACTTTTGATTTAATCTCAGAAATTACAGAAAGGCCTGGAGAAAATATGTCTGTAGGCAGATCAAAGGTGAGTGAAATTACTTGCAGGCAAGTGGAAAGTAGGGTTGACTAATTGGCAACACGAATACTCCATGAATTGTGTCTGAATAGTAAATGATGGAATGAAAGAGACAGCAAAGTCTGGATAGACTTGAGATCAAAATGCCAAACAAAGAAGTTATCAACCAAACTGATAGAATCCCAAAGCATCAAGCTAAGTAAATTGAGCTGACAGTGTAATGTGCTGATTAGACCATTCTTCGAGAACGCTGTCTAATTTTAATCACCCAGGCACATGTGGAATATTTAAGCTAGAGGTAGTTGTGCCAGAAGGCCAATCCCAAGTGTGAGAGGTCTGCATTGAGGAAAGGCCGCAGGAACTCATATTTCACAGCCTTGAATGAAGGGGCAGAATTTTCCCTGGCCTTGGGTAGGGGAAAGGGGAGCCGGGAAGCCGGAAGAATACTGGTGAGCCACACCACGATGAGTAATGTTGCCAGGGTTGGGCAGAAACCTGGATCAACTGCCCAATGAACAGAAACAGACAAATAAAGAGTGATTTAGATGACTCACAAAGCATCTACCAATTCCGTGGATGTGGCCTCCTTTATAGACTGGGGAAGCTGTCCAAGCTAAGAAAGGGACTGCGGGTAAGAAATGCCACCCCCAGTGTTCCGACAAGCCATTCAGAAATGTTTCCCCTCTGATCAGAGGGGCTTACTCGCTTAGCCCCTCAGAACTTTTATGGGAAATTTACCTCTCCAGTGACGCTTATTCGTCAATCCCTGACCTCTGATTGGGCTGGCAGCATAACAAGCTGTACTATACCCTACGCCCAGTGCCTAATCGTACAGCGAGGTCAGAGGCAGCCAATTAGGTGGCTGGCATGCTGCTGTAAAGTAAAGCTCTGGTTCCCATTTGATCCCAAAGTTTGACTTCCAGAGGCCTACAGGAAAATTCAGCCTGAGGTGTCTGAGGTGTGAACTATGAGTTAAATATGACAGCAAACGGTATCACAAAGCTTAATTCAGATAATTGAATTAAACTAAGACAGTAGAATAAGGGACCAAATATTTAAGCTAATAAAAGCAAATTTGGGACTGATTTCAGGAAGTTCTTCATATACACAAGGTATTGAATGGATTCCTACATCTTTACTTTGGGTACGAATGGAAAGAGGTGATGGTAGGTTGCCAGGCATTTTATACTTCTCTCGAATTATTGGAAACAATCTTCTGCATTTTGGTCCCCTGTTCCAGCAGAGACCTTTTTGGGTCAGATACCCAGTTTACAAATTGCTGGACTTAGCCGAGTCTCGTTCCCAGACCAAGGGCATTAGCATCCTGCCCCAGGTTTGGACAGGGAGCGAAGGTGGGATGATGCACTGGATTTGTCAAAGGAAAGATTTCTGACTATAGGAACCATGATAAAGGCGCTCCGTTGAGGCTTCAGCAACCACAGGAATAGAGAGGAAACCTGGGCCGGCTGCACCCACCTCCTCACTTCCAGGTTTTCACTCTCACCCAGGGAGAGGGAGGGCAGTGGAGGGGAGCAAGGGAGGGGAAAGGGGGAGAAGGGGGGAAGGTAGAGGGTAAGAGGGGAAGGGGAGCAGGGGAAGGAGAGGAAGGGGAAAGAAGGGAAGGGGAGAGGGGGGAGAAAGGGGACAAGGAGGATGGAGGCCTTATCTCCTTCATGTCTCCTTCCAGCTAGATCCAATCCCCTCTGCCCTGTTGCCATGCAGTAAAAAGTCTGACAACACCAGGTTTTAGTCCAACCTATTTATTTGATAATATAATAAATAGGTTGGACTAAAACCTGGTGTTGTCAGACTTTCTACTGTGTTTACGCCAGTCCAACGCCAGCATACCCACATCATGACTGTTGCCATGCAGGCATGGGGAAGGCTGCTGTTGAAGCCCTCAGTGAAAGCCTTGTTTCTCCTCTTGCCCCTTCAGCTGGAATGGAAGGCAGAGCTGTATAAGCTGCTATCATGCCATGATGAAGGCTGCTAGCAAGGAAGTGTAACCAAGGAGGAGTGTGAAGTGTCGATAGATGAATTGCCATCCAATAAATTAACAATCATCTGTTAAGCAGCTGTAAGCATTGCCTGGGAGAAGACACAGCAGTCTCTCACCTGGCCATGACTAGAGCTCTACAGTGTGATCAAAGCATTCCCAACATCTCACTCCTACTGGAGGAATGCTTTCTATTGTTCGTTTGCCTCAAGGACCCTGAAAATAAGTGCCCTGCAATCCAGATTTTGGGATTAAAACAGTTCCCAATTCATTTCTCAACTTCCTCAGGGGAATTTCACAGTAACTTCATTGCAGTGTTAATATAAGCTTACTTATGACTAATAAATAAACTTTAGTTACTTACTTGACAGATCTAGGAACGTTCCCTGCAAAATTCCGGAAGATCTCATGATCCTGATCCAATGCAAATTTCAGAATTCCTTTAAATTTTAACATGAAAAAGAATAATATTTGTTGAACTTAACCTGTTGTAAGTAAAATAATAATAACATTCTGGCAGGCACAAGCACACACGCACACACACACACACTCAAAAGTAAACACACACACAAATAGGTTAAGCAATTTAAAGTCCAATGAAGTTAAGGGATATATGATTCTTGATAGTTGGTGATTTAGCTGCCTTCAGACTGAGCTGGACGAGCCTTTTAGGTTTGGCATCGAACTGATAAGATGTTATAGGCCGATTTAATGCTTCTTCTGGAGACTGCAACTGCTCAACTGAGATCTTTTTAATATTTCTGTCTGCAGCACATGGAAAGTCAAATAGCATAAGGGTTCAAACTTGTGGAAATAGGTGGAGAGAAAGACCCACGCATGGACATTGCTTCTTCAGCACCTCATTTGTTTTTGCTGGTCTGCAGAGAAAACAGGTGCTTAAAAATACAAGAGTTAGCTGTCTTGTCACACGACCTGCTCTCTCCAACTGCCCAGTTACCCAAGTATGGTTATGGCTAATGGATTCCAGTGCCTGATTTACATCATTAGATTAGGTCTGAAAAAGTGCCAGCATTTTCTTCCCATCAAAACCTTCATAAAAACATAGAAGATAGGAGCAGGAGGAGGCCATTTGGCCCTTAGAGCCTGCTTCGCCATTCATCACGATCATGGCTGATCATCCAACTCAAAATGTTTTCTCCCCATAACCTTTGATCCCATTCGCTCCAAGTGCTATAACTAGCCGCCTCTTGAATACATTCGCTGTTTTGGCTTCAACTACTTCTTGTGGTAATTAATTCACCCACTCTTTGGGTGAAGAAATGTCTCTTCATCTCTGTCCTAAATGGTCTGCCCGAATCCTCAGACTGTGACCCCTGGTTCTGGGCTCCCTCAACATCGGTAATATCCTCCCTGTAGCTATCCTATCAAGTCTTGTTAGAATTTTATACGAGTCTATGAGATCCCCCCTCATTCATCTGAATTCCAGCAAAAACAATCCTAACCTAGTCAATCTCTTCTCATATGTCAGCCCCGCCACCCCCTGCAATCAGTCTGGTAAACCTTCGCTGCACCCCCTTGAGATTTTGAACACCTCCATTAAGTCTCTTCCTACCTCCCTCCACCCTTCTCTGCTGTAAGCAGAAGAATTCCAGTTTCTCTTGTCTCTCAATGTAATCCATTCTTGGCACTGGTCGGGTAAATCCTGCACCTTTTCCAGAGCCTTGATGTCCTTCCAAAAGTGTGGTGCCCAGAATTGGAGACACAGCCTAAAAAAACTTTCAAATCTTACTTACAGTCTTGCATACTTCTATAAAAGTATCTCCCAAATCATTTTCTTTTGTGACAGAGCCCAAGTTGCTTAGTTCACAACTGAGACCTGTTAAGACTAGGAAACAACATGGTGTCTCTATTCTTTGTGCTGTCCTCCATGCTCAAATGCCACCTCTGTGACTCAATGATCAGAATTGCGTACGATACTCGAGGTGTGGGTCTGACCAGAGTATTGTACAGTCTGAACAGAACTTCCTCTGACGTCTACTGTTTTGGAAAGGTTATGCCACGTCTTCAACTTTTGCATCAATTGAGAGTGAACATCATGTTGAAACCTTGTTATGATGCAGCTCTTGTCGGAAATGGAACCAGGTTAGAAACGAACAGAATAGTCCATTTGCAGTTTGTCCCAAAGGAGAACCTTTAAAATAACCTTTAAACCCAGCCTAGCAAGAGTGAACCCTTAGAATTTGTTTCTCTTTCCCCCAATGTTTCGTTCATGATGGGCAAGTTAACATGTGAGGGGGATGAGCTTGGATGAACTGAATGGGTTTTCTTCACATCGAATCGTGTTTTTATGAATTTGGCCTGTCAGTGACACCGCAATTAATAATCTAAGGATAAAACTTCTTTAATACACATCAGCAGTGGAAGCACTTCACATTAGTTTATTAATCATAGAACCCTACAGTGCAGAAAGAGGCCATTTGGCCCATCGAGCCTGCACCGACCACAATCCCACCTAGGCCCTATCCCCATATATTACCAACTAATCCCTCTAACCTATACAACCCAGGACACTAAGGGGCAATTTAGCATGGCCAATTAACCTAACCCGCACATCTTTGGACTGTGGGAGAAAACCAGAGCAAACCCACGCAGACACAAGGAGAATGTGCAAATTCCACACAGACAGTGACCCTAGCCAGGAATCGAACCCAGGACCCTGGAAGCTGTGAAACAGCAGTGCTAACCACTGTGCTACCATGCCGCCCAAATTGCAAAAATTGTGGGCCTCTTAGAGAACTGTAGAACTTGATTATACAAGGTATTGATAGAGGAATGAAATCAGGGAGAAAATTTTCAAGATCATGTTATACCATTACGGACAAAACCATGATTAGATTGCTGCATTGGAAAATCACACTAATCTCTTTTCATTAATGCGGTGCATACATTCTGCTAAAGTTAAAAAGAAATTTTATGTAATTTTTGATAGCAAAATGTCATCCCTGAACATTATGGTTAATGTGTGCTGGGCTCTTTCACTGAGGGAGGATTCATATAGGTGACCTACCCACTTGCTGCAGGTTTATTGAGACATCAGTATGTTGTCAGAGAGATTCAGCACTGCAGCAATTCAGCAGCACTTGTGAAAGTGCTTGAAGTGTGAGAGAGTGAAAACATTTTTTTACGAGAGTATACACTCCTTCCTCTGGGCTCCAGATGAATCAGGAATATATACTTGATTCAGATCCTCTGCAGGGTACCTATGGGTGATGCTGAGAGAGGAAGGAGATGCAAAGATTGCCAGCATTTTTCATCTTTTGAACAATGTGTCCAGTTACCATTTTCTCATCAGCTCAAAGGGGTGAGGGAGTGAGGGGAGAAGCAGTTACGTGTAGATAAATCACTTCAGAGATGCTTCAGCAACCTTTTATGTTTGTTCCAATATCCCACAGGGAAATCTCTGGCAAATACAACTGTAAACATGCATTGAAAATCTCAATATATAGACTTCTGTGCGGCAATCTCAGCACCTTTCCAGGATTGGGGGGAGGGGGGCGGTTGCGGGGGGGAGGCAGAGAGAGGGGGCTTAAATTCTTAAAAAATGGGAATATTAACCCACCACAAAAATGCTTGCTTTCAATTTAACTGAGTCGATTTGAACCATGCTAATAACCTGTTCTCGGGAGGCAGGTTATAATTTTAAATGTTAATGAGACTTGCCTCAGACTTCTGTAGTTATTGGAATTTTAATAGCTGTGGGCTTGGCTTCCGGGGCACAGGATCTCTAACAACTGAAGAAAGCTGAAGAACTGTTAGGTGTACCAGTTGAATACAGTTCCAGCATGCCTTGTGAAGTAGCAAGAACAGGACTCCTTCATCACCCCCTGACCCAGCACCTCAACCCTCAAGAAAATTTAACCTGCTTTCTCTTTATCTGATGCCAATACACACACCATGGCTTGATGCTGATCCATCGTCTCTGCCTCTCCCACAACCTGTCTCTCCTCTCTCTTTTCTGCTCATGCCTTCTTTACCCTTTCTCCCCTGTGATCTCTTTCTACCCTACAATCACACACTTACCACTGCTATTACTCTCCTATGTGGGCTTCATCTGCTCCCTCCATTATTGTCTCCTCTTTCCAGGCCTTCACTCTCTCGTGCCCCTGATCACTAGCCTCTTGATGCCCCCTGCCATTGCTCTTGCTCACCCCAAAACACCCCACACCACTCCCCAACTGCTATTTCCCCCTCTGTCCACTTCCATAAGATGTAGGAGCAGAATTAGGCCATTCGGCCCTTGAGTCTGCTCCGCCATTCAATCATGGCTGATATGATTCTCATTCCCATTCTCCTGCCTTAACCTTGGAGCCCCTTATTGATCAAGAACCCATCTATTTCTATCTTAAAGACACTCAACGACCTGGTCTCCACATCCCTCTGCAGCAATGAGTTCCACAGATTCACTAGCCTCTGGCTGAAGAAATTCTTTCTCATCTCAGTTTTAAAGGAGTGTCCCTTCACTCTGAGGTTGTGCCCTCAAATTCCAGTTTCTCCCACTAGTGGAAACATACTCTCCACGTCCACTCTACCTAGGCCTCTCAGTATTCTGTGAGTTAGATACTTCAAACTGCTTTGAAGATAGATGCAGACTTCCACACACATTGCTCCCTCTCTAAACCTTGCCTACTCATTCAAGGCATTGCTTCCCCCCACTCCCAGTTATCATTCTCTTCCCCATCGTTGGCCACTGCTCTTCTCCCCACCAGCTTTTGTTCCCTCTCCAGCACCACACCCTTCTCCCCAGCCCCGACCTTCTGTCTCTTTCACCTGATATCGCACCTTTCCCTCCCACTATTGTCCATCTTCCTTGGCAATCCCTTCTCCTGCAACACTATTGCTCCATTTCCTTTATGGTTGCTCACTCTACCCAGTGATCCTGCCTTCTGTACCCCCAATCCTCTGCTCTCGCTGACTTCCTCACTCCGTTCAGGTCCCTGGCTGTGGTTTCTCAGTTGTAGGCCTGCCAACCTGACAACTGGCCACCTCTCAATCAAGCTGGCTGCCCACAGGAAACGGCTAATCAGATGAGGGCCTGCTGTGACATTCAGCAGGATATCCATATGTGCGTAATTCCCGGCTGCTAAAATTAGCTCCACTCCCTCCTAACCTTCACTAGGTATTGAAGCCTGCTTTCACTTAGATGGAGGAAGGTAAGTATTTTAGTCTTTTGGCAACCAGAGCAGCTCAAAACAGCACCTTAAAAAATGAGGGCGATTTCTCATAACCCCAGTTGGAGCAGGTGGAATGTGTTTAAACAAAGGAAACAGATGAAACAACACAGTCAGTAGAAAAGTGATTAGCTTTTAACCTCTCAACTTGTGCCTTTTAATCCCAGAAGCAAGTTTGCACCTACAAACTATGTAAAGATTTCTTTATTCGTTGCTCTGAATAAATTGTGCCAGCCTGAAAATTGATTTGTCATAATGATACCTTTTTTGACAAAGATTGTTGCATAGGATTTGAATGAAGGGTGTAACTATTATCTCTCTTAGTAATTTGGATGGGTTGAGCCAAGCTCTTATACATGAACTGCCTTTATATAGTATTTGACCTGTGCTACTGATGTTGGTTTATGACGTACGAGTATTGCGCAGTCGGCATCAGCCCACAGATAAAGTTAGCCGGGATGTGATAAAAGGACCCAGTGTTGGGCAATATAAAAGAGCTGAAACATAATTAAAATATACAAAGGTGAGGATGTCATCGGCAATGAGGATTTCCCTTGCAAAGACAGCAGATGCTGGCAGTATGCTACAGTATTCTTGTGGTTATCTATTTGAAACGAATTCTAATCTGACCTGGAGTTTAAGTTCAGTTAATTAAATAAAATCTGGAATTAAAAAGCTAATAGCGGAAATGGATATTAAGATTGTTGTGGAAAAAAAAAGTTCAGATCACTCATGTTCCTTTTACAGAAGGAAATCTTCTGGTTTAACTATCTGTAATTCCAGATCCATAGCAACATTGTTGACTCTTAATTGCCATCTGAAATGGTCCCCCAAGCCATAAAACAATCAAATTAAAACGAGGCGGCACTGATCTCTGACACTGAAGACTACAAAGACACATCTTACCCAGTCATTCCTGCAAAGTCTTTCTCACTAACATCTATTTCCCAATGCATGTGACAATAATAATAAATCAGTCATTAAGTCAATAACTTCTGCCAAAATTGGGAGAGCTTTCCCACAGCCTGACATCGTTCTATTCATTGAATCATATCTTTAGCCAGATTCATCCATCACCCATCCTGTGTCCTGCCCATCAGAGGTGGAAGCACAGTGGTTCATAGGCATGAGAAAGTGGTCCTCAGCATTAATTCCAAACCCCATGAAGTCTTGTAGATTCAGGATCATTAGGGCAAGAAAACCTTCTCTTGAACACCCCTGTCTGCTCTCCCTCAGCTGATGAATCAATGCTTCTCAATGTAGAGTGTCACTTCATTTCGGGGAGATGGGAATACAGAGGGCTAGTAATCCAAAGGCCCGGGCTAATGGCTTTGAGGACACTGGTTCAAATCCCACCATGGAAACTGCTGAAATTTAAACCAATTAATAAATGTGGAATATAATACTAATTTTGGTAATGCTGACCATCAATTGTGAAAATCCATCTGGTTCACTAATTCCCTAGGATAGGAAAAAGATAGAGAAGGAAATCTCTATCCTTTTCTGAACTGGCCTACATGTCTCTGCAGACTTACAGCAATGTGGTTGACTCTGAACTGCCCTCCGCTGTAGTGCCGAAGACTTGTGCTCCAAATTGAGATGCACTGCCAGCCAAGCCTTTCCAGTAGAGTTATGACACTGGAATTTACGCCAACAAAGTAGAAAATTGCTCAGGTTTGTCCTGTCCATAAAAAACAGGACAATCTAGCCAACTTTTACCTCATCGACTGCTCAAAGTAATCAATAAAGTGATGGAAAGTGATACCAATAAACCACTCCCCCCTACTCAATTGGATTCCACCAGGCACACACAACTGCCGAACATATTACCACCTTATTCTGAATGAGGATTAAAATGCTTAATTCCAGATGGGTGGTGGCAGGGGAGTTGCTGAGGTGAAAGTCCTCATTCCCATCCAGGACGAGGCAGCAGGCATTGCTATCCAATAACTCAAACATTCAGTTCTCCATCACCCACAAGCTATGACTGTTGGGTGCACAGTCTACAAGATGCACCATAGCAACTTGTCAAGGTTCCTTTGGCAGCATCTTCCAGACCTGTGACCCCTATCACTAGAAGGATGAGGGTAACATGCACATGAGAACACCATCCTATCCAGTTCCCCACCAAGTCATACGCTATCCTGACTTGGAATTTGTCATTCCTTCAATGTCACTGACTCAAGCTCCTGGAACTCCCTGAGCACTGTGGGTGTACCTACACCACATGAACTGCAGTGGTTCAAAAAGACGGCTCACCACCACCTTTGCACGGGCAATTAACAGATTAAGAACAAATGTTTGCCTTGGCAGCAACACCCACATCCCATTAACAAACAAAATGTATATATCATCGTAAGTGGGAGTTGCTTAATTCAAATGATCTGATAATCCAAATAATTTCAGAAGTAGTTTTCACATTATCATGTTATTTATCTTGTTTAATTCAATATTTCAGATCGTTTT
The DNA here is from genome assembly GCF_965287045.1 of Carcharhinus amblyrhynchos. NCBI lineage: Eukaryota > Metazoa > Chordata > Chondrichthyes > Carcharhiniformes > Carcharhinidae > Carcharhinus > Carcharhinus amblyrhynchos. The sequence goes on from NC_137329.1 coordinate 102,241,736, forward strand.
CTTAAAACAAATAACAACTGTGGTTTAACAAGAGTAGACTGTATGATGGATTATCAGTCATTAGACAAAAACAGGTTCATGTATCGGACAGAACTGTTCCTACATTCCCTGTTTATGATTTAGATGGCCAGTGTTAGTGCTTTCGTGGTTGGTCAAGAACAATAAATTGATGTTTTAGATGGAAGAGAGAATGCTTTTATGTTTCAAACTTGCTCACAGCAAAAAGACAATATCCATATGAAGACTGAATCTCCTACGAACTAAAATTTGTAGCTTTAGACATAAACTTGATTGGGTTAGGATGTCATGAGATTAACAATTACTCCTTGTTGTGGTGCACAATACACTGAACATTACATAGGATGTCCACTAAGTTTTCCTGGCAATTTGAAAAGGAAGGAAATAACATTCCATTGGACAGATGTATACAAGCTATTGCAAATCGACTTCTTTATACAAAGAGATATTGTGGTACATTATAGGGAGTACAATACTTATGAAAACAGAGATAGAATGAGTCCACAAGAGCTATTGTATTTTTTACAGGGAGTGGTAACCAGCAGGTTGTTTTAGATGGAACAATTTTTCTTCCACTGACCTTTGTGATAATAAATCTTATGTAGCTGCTTCTCCAGGCAAAACTAAAGACTCACAAGTAATCTCCTGATCTGAACAAGTCAGAAACGCCAGGAAGTCTGAGTTGTCAGTTTAGGGCGGCACAGTAGCACAGTGGTTAACACTGCTGCTTCACAACTCCACGGACCCAGGTTTGATTCCTGGCTTGGAGGTTGTGTGGAGTTTGCACATTCTCCTCATGTCTGCGTGGGTTTCCTCTGGATGCTCTGTTTTCCTCCCACAGTCCAAAGATGTGCGGGTTAGGTTGATTGGCCGTTAGTGTCCTGAGATGCGTAGGTTAGAGGGATTAGTGGGTAAATATGTAGGGATATGAGGGAGGGCCTGGGTGGGATTGTGGTTGGTGCAGACTCGATGGACCGAATGGCCTCTTTCTGTACTGTAGGGTTTCTATGATTTCTATTTTTATGATTGTCAATGATCCTTCAATAATGACACAATGTTCAGGAAGATTTCAGGAAAGGTATTCCTATTATATCTGGGCCTCTTACACCTCCCAATTTTTTGCTGAGCAGCAACAAACCCTGAGTGACGGAGGGAGTTAGGGGGTTTTGTTGTCCTATGTGCCCACCCTCCTCTCCTGACAAGACCCTTGGGCTTGTTTGGGATGCTTTGGGCTGTGAAAGAATTAAATGGCAACCATTCCCTAATTCTGGTTTCAAATTGACCTGAATTTTTGAAAAGGTGGGGGCAGGCTAGACAGGGTCAGTGGACAAGGAGTCCACCCTCGAGAGCTGCCTGCCAATCTGATTAGCCAGCAGCTCTCACAGTCCCAGCAACTGGGTAGTAGGTAGAAAGGGATGAGAGAGTCGAGGGATGGAGGACAAAGGGGCTGAGGAGGTAGATGGAGAGAAATGAAGTTGGGGTACCCCCAATGTAAACCCACCTCCCCCACCCAATTAATATGGATTCCCCTCCCACCCACCCACCCACCCTTTCCAAGAACCCATTTCAAACATGGCCTTTGCATTCTGGCCCACTTGCCATTGTTGTAGTGGAGGCAGATTGACAACTTTAATTGCCAATGCATTGGGCAGTTAAGGACTTCATTGGGCTTGACAGCAGTGGGCAACATACACTACCTCCCCCCCAACCCCACAATACTTTGGGGATGGGCAGGACAGAGATGGGCTGAGTGCCCAACCACCACCAAGTTTATTTACAATTTTTCAGCTTTCCCATTGACTTTTCAATGCCAGTTTTAAGCTACTCTACACATTTTAATTCCACCTCAGATATATTGATTACAACGTTCCGCTGAATTTCGTGGGCTGAGGGGGAGGGGGGTGGTCTGGGGTCGGGGATGGGGTGGGATGGCGGGTGGGAATGGGAGGTGGATAGGAGGGTGGAGGTGGGGGCTGGATTAGGGGATGGGGTGGATGGGAGGGTGGTGGTGGGGGTGGGGGGGGGGGGGGAGCTGGATGGCGGAAGGTGGAGCGGATGGGAGGGTGGGGGTGGGGGCTGAATGGGGTTGGGGGGTGGATCGCTCTCCCCACTCCCAGAAGGAAAGTGGGTCTCGAACTGACCAAACAGGAGTCTGTAAAAATCCAGCCCACAAATAAGCATTGAGAAACATGCAAGAGACACCCGATCCGTCAGGTTAAACAAACCTTTAGCGTGACAGCGAAATTGGAAATACCCCATCAGAAAAAACTATTTACTGTTGCATTTAGCAGTGAAGGAAAGACTGATGGCTTGGGATAGATTTATTCTAAAAGTATTTGCCTGGGGAATTAAATCTATCAAGATTTACAGCTCACAAGACCTGTGGTGTGGAGAGGCTGTAAAGATTTGACTCCTTTATAGTGGTTGAAACTCAGTCCTGATTATTGGATCACAAATAATTGCCACAATGTGTTCCTTTTTACTGGATTAGCAGTGACTGAAAAATCTATATCTCCAGAAGTACTGTATCTGCAGTTTCAGCTCAACTGTCGATTGATGGGGTATTGCTAGTGGCTGGGACCACCCCCGTGACCTGGGCCTTATCAATCACAGACAAGGCCATCTCTGACCAACTCCAAATATTGCTCACCACTCTTATCCCCTTCCAAACACACTCCCGTCTGCTTTGGTCCTGAGGAAAAAGTATTCCCTTCCAGGTATCTATAATGATACTGGAAAATTCCTTTCATCCCAGGCTCTGGCCCTCCATTTGACACAATAACGTCTGCAACTGTCAGTTTATTCAATCACCTCCTAACCTCTCCCTGTGGTGTCCTTGACCTCGGCACAACCCTTACATCAAACTGTGCCTTTATCCTTTGAAGCGTGCAGCCCTCAGCCCTCCCTGTATCTAGGGTACACCATGTTCCTGCTGCATGGCCGCTGCGGTTCTGTCTCCTCTCTCTAACTTCAGACCAAAGTCCACATCGGCCCTGAGCAACCTAACATCTATAACTGCTTTGCACATCACAGTAAGAAAGTCTGCACTCTCTGACTCCTGCCTGCCAGCCCCTGAACTTAAACAGGAGCCTTGAGATAGTTCCCGTTTCCAAAGAGGACTATGGACGACAGTGACCTTCACAGAGCACTGCAGTCCCGACCTGTTTAGTGTTAATATGAACCATCTCTAATTTGCCACAGTTACAGGCTCCCACCCCATAACCTGCAGTCTGCATGCATCTCCTTCCAGTAATGTGTGTGCTGTCGTTGGATCCCCTTGTTTGTCCGCATGTCTTACAACTTTGTTGGGGTCTAACTTCCCTCTCCTCGATCTTCTCTCTGCCTTCCATTGCTTGTCCTCTGCATCCACCTCTAGCCCCTCTCCCTGCCCTTCTTTTTACCCTTCCCCGCACCACTCCTTGCACATCCCTCCTTCCATATTGTTACCCCCTTGTATTCGTCTGCCTACCTCCCGTTGAACTTGGGACCTTTCTCGTGGTGGCTGCATGAATCCTGCAGCACAGTCCTGTCTGATAGGACTGAGTTAACAGACCTTCACATTAAGTCCTAATTTCATGTCAATTATCAATGGAAGTAACTGATATATAAAGGGGCCTCAGGTGATACTGGTTGTTGGTGGAGAATTCTGTGTGGAGTTGGTTCAAAGAAATAAAGGTATTTTATGAAGAAGCAGAACTCCTGTCCCCTTTACTGAACAGCAACCAAGAGACTCAATCACTGTCCGGGTAGATACTGGTGTGTGGCACCTAGGGCAAGGAGATCCCTGTACTCCCCAACACCAGGCACAGTAATGATCCAACTCAATAAAACAGGAGGTTACATGGGTGCAACAGCACCGTGCTGTCAATGAACACTAGCCTGGCATGGAGTTAGGCAGGAATCAGTCTACCCCAGCAGGCTGGTGTACAGCATATTAGGAGCAGCACAGCACCAGGGCAGTAAGGCTTTGCATGTTGCACTCACGTCACAGTCTCTGGTGAACTGAGGACCATGTTGAGTATGTCAGACTTTATCAATAGGGTTTAATGCCAACCTAATTCCTCTCTGGCATGATGCAAGGTTGAACAGCCTGATAGGATTCTGGTGGCCACTTGTTTTAATGAACATTCATGAGATTCAATTGTCATCTGTGCCTCCTCCCAGTGGGAAGAGTGAGCCTTATGAACCCACCGTTGGGAGAATTGCAACATGTTTTTGCTTCGGCAGGTATTCTGACCTTTTTGCATCCCCTCAGATTTCCTATGTAAGCTTGCTATCAAACCTCTCATGGGTGAATTGGGAGAATTCTGCCCAAAGTAATCTACCATATTGGCATCCAACTGTATTGACAAATCGAAATTGCAGACCATTGTTCTAATTGTCCATCTTGTTTATTCGACAGTGATAGAACTGTCTTGATCCTTTTCTTCAGACGATCGAAGGAGGCCAAGGAAATTGGATTACTTCCCTTCCTTATAGTCACAATTAGTATTTCAAGCTTTCTTTCTGATTTTGAGTTGCAGTCCCACCCGACGCCAGTATCACACATTAATCAGACAACTGCACAGCAAATTGATTGCGTACATGTCAACTGGCACTCTGTAACTTTGATTTAGCCGAGCATTAAAAAGTAGCCACTTTAGTTTCCATTGCAGAGTCTTCATCCCAACCTACATACAGAAAGGCAGTAAGTTTTTAGAAGCACCCTGCCCTAGTATATTGTCATAAAGTTCTAGTTGGGATCAACCGCACGGGTTGTTTTCATCAATACCAAATTAAAAGCTGTTAATCAAATTATATATGTGGGTAGCAGTTTTCTAAAGGGCTGTTATTTCATTGTGTTGTAATGCTTAATGAAATTAGTTAATTTGTCGCGCAGCCTTACACCACATCAGTGGACACAACTATAATATAAGCACTATTGCCTTCCATGAGTCAGTCGTCTGTGTTTATAGTGGTATTATAAATAAAATCCACAAAACCACTGATCAATTCCTTGGGGAAATTACTAAGACTAGTGAAAGCATATCTTTGATAGGTGCGGGATAATAACATACCACGGCTTCCATTCAAAGGGGGAGGAAATATGCATTTTGTGTTCTTGTTGGATGACAAAAGCAAAATGACAATGAATGGCTAGCAGAGAAATGAGTGTTGTGTAACCCAAACCGCACAGGCAGAATTGGGCTAAAATTAAAATTGCTTGATGTCCTTTTACAAAAATCTGCAGGAATGAATGACATAAATTGAAACAGTGGCCTTACCAATGCATGCAATGCTCTGCAGTACTGTTCTGATTCGTACTGAGCCACAACAAATTTTCAGAATGCAGGCATAGGGTGAAATGCTCCCATTTTGAGATTAAGGGCAGTATTTTACGACCTCGCTCAAGTCTAAGTCTGCATGTTTTTTGGCAGGCTCACACTCTGCGAGATCGTAAAGCCCACCTGAGGCCAGTGGAGAATTCCTTTCTGCGACCCTCGCCTGCCCGATTCTGGGTTGGTGGGGGTGGGTGGGGGGTGGGCATGCCAATAAAATTCCAGCCTAAGAGTGAGATTCTCAGCCTCCCAATCACTGGTTTCTTGGCAGTAGAAATCAGTACGATTCTCTGGTCGCACCACAGTCCCATTGAAGGTGCTCCACATTACTGGAGAACACGCGAGTGCTGTCCGCTGCCAGTGGGATCAGAGGATCCCGCTGGTGTGAACGGCCGAAGAATTCTGCCCTGGGTCCCATGGTGGGACGGGGAAGTGGAGTGTTTCCCACTGTGGAGGTCAGTGGGAAAACGTTCCAAATCCTCTGACCCCAAACTCATTAATTATGTATCCAGGTCTTTCACACTGTATGTAGTGGCGGGAAATGTCGAGAGAGAGTGTAGTGCACTATCACATCTGGACATTGTTATCTGATCTCTTGAACAATTGGAACATAACCTTTGATGCTCTTGGTTCTGGAAAGGAAGGGCTTTCCAGCCCATGATTGCTGGTAATCCTTGCTGGAGAGTGCTTATAAAATATGAATAATGGAACACTCTGCAGTTTTGCTACCTTCATTTTAAAGTCTTCCAACTATCTCAGAATGCAGCCTGAGGTATGGCCTCCTGGGTGAGTTGCCGTGGGAATCGTATCCCCGGAAGAGAAAATGTCTTCCAACCGAAAGGAGGGAGAAAATTGAAATAATACTCTTAAATTACTTATTTTCCTCAAATTTTTAACCACTTTTGATAACCTTTTATTTGAAAGATACTGACCCTTACTAGATAAAAGCAAATTACTGTGGATGCTGGAATCTGACCCTTACTGGAGTGTGATTCCATGGTGTTGGTAACCTTTCGATACCTTTCTCACGCTGTGTCAATAGGTTATAAGATGGTCAACAGCATGGCAGGCACTAGACCTGAGCCCTCAGCTCGTTTGGGGCGGCATGGTGGCACAGTGGTTAGCCCTGCTGCAACACAGTGCCAGGGATCCGTGTTCAACTCTGGCCTTGGGTCGCTGTCTGCGTGGACTTTGCACTTTCTCCCTGTGTCTGTGTGGGTTTCCTCTGAGTGCTCCAGTTTTCTCCCACAGTGTGCGATTAGGTTGGTTGACCATGCTGAATTGCTCCAAGATATATATAGTTTAGTAGGCTAAATATATGGGGTTACGGGGTAGCCCTGGGATTGGTGCTAAATCAATGGTCTGAATGGCCTCCTTCTTCACTGTAGGGATTCTATGATTCTCTGACTGAACCTTTTGTCTCGATTTCCAGCAGGAATCCATACATAGCCATTGGTTGTATAACTCTCTTCCTTCATCTAAGCAAACTGAAATCAATTCTTTCCACCACCATGGCTGAGATTAGTTAACTCGATTCAACCCAGTGTTCTTGGTGCTATGTATGAATTGACTAACCTTAACTAGTTTAGCCATCAGGAGACTGCAGATATTCTGATATTATACATGTCCTTAGGAATTATTAAAATTAAGCAGATTACAAATTGTAATTAGTCTTGCCTTTGTTTGTAATCTATCACTGATTAAACTATATTTTTATCTTGCAGTTGATGATACTTTCAACAATGAACCACCCAGCAAGCGTTTCTTGCCTGTTGATGTTTTTGGGGGGTTTGACAGTGCACTTGAGCAATGGAGAATGCGAACGTGCGAAAAAATATGCAGACTTAGACTTGAATGTGCAGTACAACTTTCCCAGCTTCAGTTCAGAAACACCGATACAGAACGTAGTCCTCCACAAGCAGCATATATACGTTGGAGCAACAAATAAGATATACGTGGTCAACAATAACCTGCAAAAGCTCTCAGAATTCAAAACTGGCCCCGTGTCGGAATCCCTGGACTGTTCGCCATGTGACCGCTGCGAGGGGAGCAATAACAGCTCTGCAGTTGTGTGGAAAGACAACACCAATGTGGTCTTACTTATAGAAACCTTTTATGGGGATCAGCTCATTAACTGCGGCAGCGCAAGGAATGGCATTTGTTTCCTCCACAATCTCCAGCACAATGATCCTGCTAATATCTCGAGCAACGTCCAGTGTATGTACTCACACCAGAATAACAAACCAAGCAAGTGCCCGGATTGTGTTGCCAGCCCTCTTGGTACAAGAGTGCTGATGACAAAGCAGTCTGGATTTCTGAAGTTGTATGCAGGGACAACACTAAGTTCTACCCCGCTACCATTCCAGTTGCATTCAATGTCTATAAAAAGGCTAAAGGAATCTGAAGATGGTTTTCAGTTCCTCACTGAACGCTCTTACATGGATGTTATTCCACAATTGAGGGGTGCCTATCCTATTAAGTATCTTTATGCTTTTGAAAGTAGTGGCTATGTTTATTTTTTAACAGTGCAGCACGAATCTTTGGACTCTCAAGCATCTCACACCAGAATTATTCGATTAAGCTCATCCGATCCATATTTACATTCTTATATAGAAATGCCAATTGAATGTCTTATCACTGACAGACGGAAGAAGAGATCCTTAAATAACGAAGAGTTCAATATCATGCAGGCGGCATACGTGACGAAAGCAGGCGCAGATCTTGCTAAACAATTAACTGTTTCTACTGAAGACGATGTCCTTTTTGCAGTATTCACACAAAGTAAACCAGGATCGACTGAACTAGCCAATAGATCAGCTGTCTGTGCATTTCCTGTCCAAATCATCAATAAATATTTTGAACATTCCATTGATCACTGTTGCAAAAATGGTCTCACAAAAGGTCTTCATCACTTCTACAACACAACTGATAGATACTGTGCGAATAAGGTGAGATATTTTAATGGTGATGTTGCAAGTGCATGATCTAGTACATGATACATGATCTGGCACAGCGGTTAACACCGCTGCCTCACAGCGCCAGAGACCTAGGTTCAATTCCAGCTTTGGGTGACTGACTTTCTGTCTGTGTGGAGTTTGCACATTCTCCCCATGTCTGTGTGGGTTGCCTCTGGGTGCTCTGATTTCCTCCTACACTCCAGAAGGCGTGCAGGTTAGGTTGATTGGCCAGGATAAATTGCTCCTTGGTGTCAGGGAGATTAGAGGGTAAACACATGGGGTTACAGGGATAGGGCCTGGATGGGATTGTTGTTGGTGCAGGCTCGATGGGCCAAATGGCCACCTTCTGCACTGTAGGGATTCTATGATTCCAGCTATGATGCATAAAAGGGTTTGTTTTCATGTGATGTTTATAATTAAGACATTAAACTTTAAATGGAAGTAAAAATGATCATGCGCAACTGGCTTTTATCATTTTAGTGCATCGGCTCTTTCCTGTGGGTTGCTCTTGTAATATCTTTCACAGATTGATTTCAGAAATCAATTTGATCACAGCAACAAATGAGGTTTTTTTTCCTCTAATAATGGATAAGAATAAAAGAGATGACAGGAAGACTCTCAGTGCTGTTATTGTGCAAATGCTTAAGATGCTGATATCAATTTCCTTTCTCTTTTATTTAACAGCCTTTTTAACAGGTCTATTTTAAACTGATTAACAATTCCATTAGAATGATAGAGAAACATTGGCAAGGGATAAGACACTGTAGAGAGAGAAAAATCACACGTCCTTGCCAAGAATCATTTTGCTTATGTAAAAATGTGGGAGTGTAGGAATGTACAAGACCACATAAGACCATTAGGCTAGTCCCAGCGTCTAGGAAATATAATATTTCATGCCCGTCTATCAGTATTTCAGCCAAGTATTTCCAAATGCTTTCTGACAAAAATTCAACCACCTGCCCACGTGCAAATGCCTCCCTGGATGATCTATTCCATGTATGGACTAGCCTCTGTTTGAAACCTAGGTTGCCTTCTTACATTCCCCTCTTCTAAGTTTGAGGTTACTACAAGTTTGTGCTGCTCATAATGCCCTAACTAAACTAAAAAAAAGACCTTCTGCCCTTACTCAATCCATATCCTTCTATTCCCTCCCTATTCATGTACCCATCCAGATATCTCTGAAACTTTGCTAAAGTGCCTGCTTTCACCACCTCCTCTGGCAGCACGTTCCAGGCACCCATCACTCTCTACATGGAAGAACTTCCCCCCCCGCATATCTCCCTTAAACTTTCCCCCTCATCTTGAACCTGTGCCCCCTTGTAATTGACACGTTATCCAATGCCCATGAGGGCCCTTCACATAATAAAGGAGTCACAGTTATAGACAGCACAGCTGGTGGGCCAAAACAGCATTCTGTGCAAACTCAGAACTTTTGCTTGAAATTTATGCACTATCCTCTTGGCTATATAAAGTGTGATCACATTTGCTCTCTTTAAGACCGGGGCACAGAGTGCTGATGGCTTCATATTATCTTCACACCAACAATCCCCAGTTTGAGCGAAGATGCTTCTGCCAACTTTACTTTCACAGTTTCTCTGAAAGAATTAAAAAGGAAAAAAAAACTTATAACTCCAGAGTAATTATTTTCATAAAGAGCCCCACACTGGACACCCACATCTGAAACCACCCCCCCCAGGGGACCCACCACGCCAGCGACTCCCTCTCCCCCAATCAATCACCCCATCACTTGCCTGTCCAATCTGACATCTACCCCCCAATCCACCCCATTCTCCCAGTCTGACTCCAAATAGCTGGTGCTGTTAAAAGGGGGCGTATCTTTCCTCATTGCACTCCATTTATTCCACATTGATGTAGCCAGGAGCACATTTTGCTGTTTCTTTCTCATCCCTGCCTGGGTGAGAAATGTCCAGAGAGGCAGGGGCTTTGTAACTGCCGCGGAGGTAAGTCCCTCCAGAGTTGAAACCTGCCAGTGATTGCCATCCGAGGAAGTTACAGACCAATTACCTCTTTATGAGGCGGCATGGTGGCACAGTGTTTAGCACTGCTTCCTCACAGCACCGGGGACCCGGGTTTGATTCCCAGCTTGGGCTACTGTCTGTGCGGAGTTTGCAAGTGCCCCCCGTGACTGTGTGCACTTCCTCGGGATGCTCCAGTTTTCTCACTCGGCCCAAAGATGTGTGGGTTAGGTTGATTGACCATGCTAAAATTGCCCCTGGTGTCAGGGGGATTAGCAGGGTAAATGTGTGGAGTTACGGGAGCATGGAGTGGGATTGTGGTTGGTTCAGACTCGATGGGCTGAATGGCCTCCTTCTGTACTGTAGACATTCTGTGATTCTTATGCAAGTTTGCACTGTGCAAATTGGCTGCTGAATTTACCTTCATTACCGCAGTGACTACTTTTCAAAAAATACCTCTTTGGCTGGACAGTGCTTTGTGGCATATTGAGGTGATGAAAAATGCAATAATGATGCAAGTCCTTTGCCTGCCTCAACATCTGGCATGTATAAGCCTCACTCCTCAATCTTTGCATTTCATCAGCCAATTCCTAATTGCATTCAATCCTTTCCATTTTCGAGTCATTTTAAAACTTGGGAGAGTTTTGCTTTTATCCAATCACTTTGGTACATTTGTAAATAGCAGCAACAGATCCCTGAGGCATCTGACTAATTACTTCTTTCTATGTCTCCCATGTATAAACTACCATTTGATTTCTCTCCTTCAGCTTATTATTGATTCAGCATTTCAGCAGTACTCCACCTATCCTGTGCCTTGTAGTGTCACAGACCAATTTCCTGTGTGACACTATGTTGGTAGTTTTACTAAAATATCAATAAACACAGTCCATTAGTCGTACTGATATAGTATTGTCAAGAAAACAATATTTTTTGCAGAAATGCAAAGGATAGAGTGATCTAATAGGTGATCCGCTGAGGACAGAAAATTTGGCAAGCAATTTTTAAACCAAGTTACACCAGATTGTCAATTTATACCCTAGTTACTCAGCATTTTGTCTCACCTTTCTTTTTCCTTTGTTTTATTTCTAAAGGGATCATTTGTCTTGTATAGCCATTGTGGATACATGCATATGTTGAAAGAGAATATTTTGTAGCTTTCCATTGACACTAGCAAGCAAGTGTGGGTCAGATGCATTCAGCAGTAGCAATGCGACTGGTCCTGGTTTGTAAGTGCAATCCATCCATTCATTGAGAAAACAAGCTCACTGAATTCTGTCGCACCTCCTTGGATGTTCTATTTACAAGTTTTGTTAGAATTGCAGGCATTTATAAACTGATGGCACTTTGGTTAGCACTGCTGCCTCACAGCGTCAGGGACCCGAGTCCAATTCCAGCCTCGGGTGACTGTCTATGTGGAGTTTGCACAGTAAAAAGTCTGACAACACCAGGTTTTAGTCCAACCTATTTATTTGATAATATACTCACTAGCTTTCGGGGTTACCCCCTTCGTCAGGTGAATGGAGAGTTCTGGCCTCAGACAGAGCATATAAAGCACAGACAGTTTAGAGATTACTGATTAAAATGCGAATCCTTACACCTAACCTGCTGTTCAAGACCTGAAGTGGCTGATAATGTGAGTGGAAGGAGCACTGATCACAGTTTAAAGAGATGTGTATTGTCTCCAGACAGTACAGTAAGTGAGGTTTTGCAAACCCAGGCAAGTCATGGGGGTTACAGATAGTGCGACATGAACCCAAGATCCCTGTTGAGACCGTCCTCATGTGTGCGGAACTTGGCTATCAGTCTCTGCTCAGCGACTCTGCGCTGTCGTGTGTCGTGAAGGCCGCCTTGGAGAATGCTTACCCGAAGGTCAGAGGCTGAATGCCCGTGACCACTGAAGTGTTCGCCAACAGGAAGGGAACAGTCTTGCCTGGTGACTGTCGAGCGATGTTCATTCATCCGTTGTCGTAGCGTCTGCATGGTCTCCCCAATGTACCATGCTTCGGGACATCCTTTCTTGCAACGTATCAGGTAGACAATGTTGGCCGAGTTGCAAGAGTATTTACCATGTACCTGGTGGATGGTATTCTCACGTGTGATGATGGTATCCATGTCGATGATCCGGCATGTCTTGCAGAGGTTGCTGTGACAGGGCTGTGTGGTATTGTGGTCACTGTTCTCCTGAAGGCTGGGTAGTTTGCTGCGAACAATGGTCTGTTTGAGGTTGTGTGGTTGTCTGAAAGCAAGAAGTGGGGGTGTGGGGATAGCCCTGGCGAGATGTTCGTCTTCATCAATGATATGTTGAAGACTCCGGAGAAGATGTCGTAGCTTCTCCGCTCCGGGGAAGTACTGGACGACGAAGGGTACTCTGTCCACTGTGTCCCGTGTTTGTCTTCTGAGGAGATCGGTGCGGTTTTTCGCTATGGCGCATCGGAACTGCCGATCTATGAGTCGAGCACCATATCCTGTTCTTATGAGGGCATCTTTCAGGGTCTGGAGGTGTCTGTCACGATCCTCCTCATCTGAGCAAATCCTGTGTATACGGAGGGCTTGTCCATAGGGAATGGCTTCTTTAACATGTTTAGGGTGGAAACTGGAGAAGTGGAGCATTGTGAGATTGTCTGTGGGCTTGCGGTACAGTGAGGTGCTGAGGTGACCGTCCTTAATGGAGATGCGTGTGTCCAAGAATGCAACTGATTCTGGGGAATAGTCCATGGTGAGTCTGATGGTGGGGTGGAATTTGTTGATATCATCATATAGTTGTTTCAGTGATTGTTCACCATGAGGCCAAAGGAAGAAAATGTCATCGATGTATCTAGTGTATAGCATCGGTTGAAGATTCTGTGCAGTGAAGAAGTCTTGTTCGAACCTGTGCATGAAGATGTTGGCATATTGAGGTGCAAATTTGGTCCCCATGGCTGTTCCATGTGTCTGGATGAAAAACTGGTTACATAAGAACATAAGAAATAGGAGCAGGAGTAGGCCATCTGGCCCTTCGAGCCTGCCCCGCCATTCAATAAGATCATGGCTGATCTGTCGTGGCTCAGTTCCACTTTCCCGCCCTCTCCCCATAACCCTTAATCCCCTCTCTTATCAAAAACCCATCAACCCGCTTCTTAAAAATATTTAGCGAGGCAGCCTCCACCACTTCAACGGGCAGAGAATTCCAGAGATTCACCACCCTTTGAGTGAAGAAGTTCCTCCTCAACTCCGTTCTGAACTGCCCCCCCTTTATCTTGAGGCTGTGCCCCCTAGTCCTACTGTCTTTTTTGAGCGGGAAGAGTCTTTCCACCTCTATCCTATCCATCCCATTCATCATCTTATACGTCTCAATGAGATCTCCCCTCATTCTTCTAAACTCTAACGAGTACAAGCCTAGTTTATTCAGCCTCTCCTCATAGCTCAACCCCCTCAACTCCGGTATCAGCCTAGTAAACCTCCTCTGCACTCCCTCCAAGGCCAAAATATCCTTGCGCAGGTGCGGCGCCCAAAACTGCACACAGTACTCCAGCTGCGGCCTCACCAATGCCCTATACAGCTGGTTGTTGAAGGTGAAGACATTGTGGTCCAGGATAAAGCGGATGAGTTGTAAAATTGCATCTGGAAACTGGCAGTTGTCAGCATTGAGTACTGAGGCAGTCGCAGCAATGCCATCGTTGTGGGGGATGTTGGTGTAGAGCGCTGAGACATCCATTGTGACGAGGAGTGTCCCTGGTTCAACTGCTCCGTGTGTGCTGAGTTTCAGTAGGAAGTCCGTAGTGTCGCGACAAAAGCTGGGGGTTCTTTGTACAATGGGTTTCAGGATGCCCTCGACGTAGCCGGAGAGGTTCTCACACAGAGTCCCATTGCCCGATACAATGGGACGGCCAGGTGTGTTTGCCTTGTGTATCTTTGGGAGGCAGTAGAGATCTCCAATGCGGGGAGTACGTGGAATGAGAGCACGGAGGGTGCTCTGAAGGTCCGGATCAAAGGTCTTGATCAGATTGTTGAGTTGACGAGTGTGTTCTTTGGTCGGATCTGTGGGTAATTGTCTGTAGTGTTCCTCATTGTTTAGTTGTCAGTACACTTCTTTACAGTAATCCGTTCTGTTCAGTATGACGATGGCCCCTCCTTTGTCTGCTGGTTTGATGACAATGTTGCGGTTTGTCTTGAGAGCGTGGATGGCGTTGCGTTGTGCTTGGGTGATGTTCGGGACTGTCTTGTGACTGCGGCTGATGAATCTGGTGTTAACGCACCTCCTGATGGTTTGGGCATACAAGTCCAGTCGAGGGCAGCGGCCTTCCGGAGGAGTCCAATTGGATTCCTTCCTCTTAGGCTGTTGCACTGCGGATCTCTCTGTCGGCTGTTCTGGTTCATCGACTGTCTCATTGTGTTCGTTGCTGGCCTCTTGGGGTTTGTGGAAAAACTCCCGCAGCCTCATTCGCCTGATGAATTCCTCTGTGTCCGCTGCGAGACTGATGGGGTCCATTTTGGTGGTGGGGCAGAAATTGAGCCCTCGGCTGAGAACTTCGATTTCATCTGATTGAAGTGTGTAGTCCGACAAGTTGACAATAGACCTCCCTGCGGTAGTGCTGTTTTCTACTGTGGTGCCGGGGGAGGCTTGGTTGTTGCTGGCGGCGATGCCGAGTTTCTCAAGTTTCCTGTTCTTGGTGTGCATGTAGGTGGTGTAGTTTCTTTGTCTCATCTGCTTGGCAGAGTTTCGCAGTTGGTCTGCATCCTGAGCACAAGTTGAGAAAATGTTGAGAAAACGACATCTTCTCCGGAGTCTTCAACATATCATTGATGAAGACGAACATCTCGCCAGGGCCATCCCCACACCCCCACTTCTTGCTTTCAGACAACCACACAACCTCAAACAGACCATTGTTCGCAGCAAACTACCCAGCCTTCAGGAGAACAGTGACCACAATACCACACAGCCCTGTCACAGCAACCTCTGCAAGACATGCCGGATCATCGACATGGATACCATCATCACACGTGAGAATACCATCCACCAGGTACATGGTAAATACTCTTGCAACTCGGCCAACATTGTCTACCTGATACGTTGCAAGAAAGGATGTCCCGAAGCATGGTACATTGGGGAGACCATGCAGACGCTACGACAACGGATGAATGAACATCGCTCGACAGTCACCAGGCAAGACTGTTCCCTTCCTGTTGGCGAACACTTCAGTGGTCACAGGCATTCAGCCTCTGACCTTCGGGTAAGCATTCTCCAAGGCGGCCTTCACGACACACGACAGCGCAGAGTCGCTGAGCAGAGACTGATAGCCAAGTTCCGCACACATGAGGACAGTCTCAACAGGGATCTTGGGTTCATGTCGCACTATCTGTAACCCCCATGACTTGCCTGGGTTTGCAAAACCTCACTTACTGTACTGTCTGGAGACAATACACATCTCTTTAAACTGTGATCAGTGCTCCTTCCACTCACATTATCAGCCACTTCAGGTCTTGAACAGCAGGTTAGGTGTAAGGATTCGCATTTTAATCAGTAATCTCTAAACTGTCTGTGCTTTATATGCTCTGTCTGAGGCCAGAACTCTCCATTCACCTGACGAAGGGGGTAACCCCGAAAGCTAGTGAGTATATTATCAAATAAATAGGTTGGACTAAAACCTGGTGTTGTCAGACTTTTTACTGTGTTTACGCCAGTCCAACACCGGCATACCCACATTATGTGGAGTTTGGACATTGTCTCCGGGTCTGCATGAGTTTCCTCTGGGCGCTCCGGTTTCCTCCCACAGTCCAAAGATGTGCAGGTTAGATGGTTTGGCCATGCTAAATTGCCCCTTAGTTTCCCAAGATAAGTGGGTTAAGGAGATTAGTGGGGTAAATATGCAGGGTTCGGGGGATAGGGTCTGGATGGGATTGTTGTTGGTGCAGCTTTGATGGACCAAATGGTCTCCTTCTGCACAGCGGGGATTCTATGATGCCAGTGCAAAGTTGAGGTTTCTTTTCCGAGAGTTACATACACATCTGCATTTCTTTAACTAGCAATGTGTAAAGGATTGCCTTTTGTCAGGACCCCTCTAAAAGTTTAACACAGATGCTTTCATTAAAATGTTAAGAAATCCTAACCAGTATGGCAGAGCCACATAATTTTGCATAAAACGCCACTGTTCCAAAGTAATTATTTGATCTTAATTTAGCAATCAGTTGCTTTTAGCTTTGCGTGAAGTAGTGGAATAGCTATACGTTCTTCGGAAACTTTACACTTGTTTCCTGATTTATTGAAACAGATATGGATAAATGTTATTACATGTTCCTTTTTTTGTCGAATCAACTAGTCCAAGTTTTATTTCTTCCTGAAACTTACAGCATGAGTATTTTATATACAGCGTAAGCATTGGCAATATTGTTTTAAAGAATATTGATTAAAATCCTTTAAATTTTTTGAAGCAACATAATGTGGACATTGAATTCATTAAGTCTGTGAGTATATCCATACCTCTTTGTTTGATTACACAAATTGACATAGCAAATTGATTTCTGCTTGTAATGGCACTTACATTGTGATAGACCATGTCCCTTAAGAGCTCAGATTAGTGTCTGGTAATGGTCGGTATTGATTTGTCTCGACTGTAATTGTCCAAATGAAGCAAACTCTACACGTACCATGCAAGGAAAAACTGGTGGACTCAACAGAGGACATTTTAATATTAATTTGAAAACCAACAAACTCCCGGTGACATCAAATGATGCATATTGAACTTCCATTGAAGGTGGCATGCTGAGTTTAGTCCGAGTACACTAAAGCTGGACTGTATTTTTTTTATATTTATCATGGGAATCATTTGGAAAACCAACATTTGTCACCCATCTCTAATTGGTCTATGTCTGACTCCAAGCCCTTGTGAAAGGTGGTACTGAGCCATCTTCTTAACAACTGAGGGGTTCACTATTTCAGAGGGCTGTTAAGAGTCAGCCACATTGCTGTGGGTCTGGAGTGTAATAAATACCATTAGGCAAGGATGGCAGAGTAGATTTCATAAAGGACATTGGTGGACTTTTACAAGAAACTAGTGGGTACATGGTCGCCATTGTTGATACTAGCGTTTTCAGATTTATTCAATGTACAATGTTTAAAGTCCGTAGTCACTGTGTTGGGAATTTGAATTGACGTCCGGAATGTATGTCTCTCAACGGAGGTGGGAATGGGGCCGAAAAAGCGAAAACATTAGGAACTGGCAGCAAGTTCACAATCCCTTCATGACCCCACACCATTTTTGTGTGGCCTTTTCGCAGATCGGGAAAGCCTTGATTGCAAACCTTGCATGTGAATCTCTTCTGAGGTTGGGGTCACCAGTGTGATGACCATAGAAAATTTGAATTAACTCTTTTCCCCACCCCCCTCCAACTATTTTTATCTGCAAGGGTTGCTGCAAGGGGGGGTGATCTTGCTGTCAGTTGGGGAGGGAGGACCATACTTCTCTGATTTGTGAGGTACCCTCAGTCTGAAAGTGCTTTCCGATGGAGGTGCAACTTCATGCCTGAATTTAAGGGTGAGACCTTTATCTGTTTCCCACCCTCAGTCATCAGACGTCTGTCAGCCTAAAATTGAGGTTGGGCACGAAAAGACCTTTAAGTGACTACTTAAGTGCCTTAATGTGAGCTTCCCATCTGAAACCCTGCCCACCTCACTGTAAAATTGTGTCCAGGTCAGGGCAAACTGTTTCACACTCCTCCCCCGCCTCAGAACATGCCTGGTTTCCCAGGCCTTGAGAAACTTGGCAAGGAGGGGAGAAGGCCTGAAGAACAATGTGGCTTTGTAACACTGGTTACGGGTGACGAGGAGAAGGAATGTATCCTCTCTCGCCAATGAGCTGCCCAGCAAATACCGCTCTCCACATGATCCACCTGCTTACCTCTCCCTCACACCCACCAACATCTGTCCCCCTGACCAACAAGGTCCAGCAATAGGCACAGAATCTCTCCCATTACACCCACCTACTCTTGTTAACTGCAGCCTTGTGAAACAA
The DNA here is from genome assembly GCF_965287045.1 of Carcharhinus amblyrhynchos. Taxonomy (NCBI): domain Eukaryota; kingdom Metazoa; phylum Chordata; class Chondrichthyes; order Carcharhiniformes; family Carcharhinidae; genus Carcharhinus; species Carcharhinus amblyrhynchos. Next base: position 102,259,993 of record NC_137329.1, read on the forward strand.
GATGGTCGCCAGCCATCTGGACGGAAAATTTATAAGGAGCCCTACCGTTAAAAACAACAGGATATTCAGGAAACCCACTCTTCTAATTTTCCTGATTTCACAACATGCCAATATTGAAAGGTCAGTTTAGAGAAAGAAATCAGTCTGAGTGCTTCATAGAGCGAACCATGTATTTGGTACTGCAGTGGTTTTAAAAATAGGTTGCAGCTCTCGGAAGTTCAAACAACCCAAGAGTTTTATTGAAAGGATTTTAACACTACAGGCTGCTAAGATAGACTGTCCATTTGCCCGCGCAAACAGCCAATAACATCATCAGTGACATCACATAATCGTCTCTTAAAGTGCCCCAAATACATGGTTCACTCTATGAGACACTTGGACTGATTTCTTCCTCTAAACTGACCTTTCAATATTGGCATGTTGTGAAATATGGAAAATTAAAAGAATAGGTTTCCTGAATATCCTGTCGTTTTTGACAGTAGGGCTTCTTTTAAATGTTCTCGTCTCTTAAAGTGCCCCTGCTCCACTGCAAAGGTGCTGGTGAGGAAACATGAGAAATAACAGGGATCCACACAACACTTCTCCTCACCCTTTAAATCAAATGTTCCCGACGCCATTAACAGTATAATGTTAACAAAATGAACAATTAATAAACAATACTCATTAGGTCAGACATTCCGGAGGCCGTCGCTCTCTGTGTGGTTGTCAGCTAACCTCAGGAGTCTGTTTTTTAGTGTTTGCTGCAGCCTCCAAGGTCTTTGGTTTGGTTTGGATGCCGTCTGTGGTTGTCCTAACTGGAGTCGATGTAATATCCTGAGGTTGACTCAGTGCCTGTTTCTTAACTGAGATACTGTCTTCCCCAATTGGTTCGGGTAGTATCATGTTCTCAGGAACAGTAAGAATTCTCACAACACCAGGTTAAAGTTCAACAGGTTTATCTGGTATCATGAGCTTTTGGAGCACTGCTCCTTTGTCAGTTGAGGGGAGGGTTGGGTTAAGAAATACGGCATATATAGACAGGAACTCAATTGCAAGATAATGGTTGGAATGCGAGTCTTAACAGGTAATCAAGTCTTTACAGGTACAGACAGTGCAAGTGGAGACAGGGATAATCACAGGTTAAAGAGGTATTAATTGTCTCAAGCTTGGACAGTTCAGTAGGATTTTGCAAGCCAGGCTAAATGAGGGGACACACGTAGTATGACATGAATCCAAGACCCCAACTGAGGCCGTCCTCCTGCGTGCGGAACTTGCCTAGAAGGAGCAGTGCTCCGAAAGCTCGTGCTACCAAATAAACCTGTTGGATTTAACCTGTTATTGTGAAACTTCTTACCATGCCTACCCCAGTCCAACACCAGCATCTTCACATCATGTTCTCAGGAAGATCCAGATCTTGTTGTCAAAAGTCGATCCACACATTGTCTCGTGTTTGTAAAATATAGGAGACCAATCCTCTCTGTGCGAAGGTGGTGGCAGATTCCCACTTTTCACTGTTGATTAGGTGCATTGGCAATGCTAAGCTCTCCCTCAGTGTTCCCGAACGGGTGTCAGTGTGGCGACTGGGAGATTTTCACAGTAACTTCACTGCAGTGTTAAGGTAAGCCTACTTGTGACACTAGTAACTAAAGTTTGCTTTACTTTAAAACTTTAGATTTTATTTCCTTGCCAGAACTTTGGTTATAGGGGTGTGTAGCATAAAACATAATAACCTATAAAGTAGATGGCAGAACGAATGGCAGGAAGAGGCTTGCAGCCTGCGCTGCTGACAGAAGTCAGAAACATTTGAGAATTATATCCAAACGGATATAGTTGATTGGTCGGCAGATACTGATTCAGAGTGCTTACTGTTGCTTCAGCGCGTTTTTGCTTTTATTTTGATCCAGTTTTGTGCTGGTGACTTGTATGCGCTTGTAGTTTCTATAAGCCTTACTAAGTAAATGTCAAGAGTTACTTTGTGAAATGTGGAGCCAAACATTTTATACAAACTGCACGCAGAATAAAACATTACCTTGTTAGGGAAAGGAGGATGTTAATTTAAAAAGTACTGAATTTATCTCTAACCAGCCATCCATAAACAGAAAAGTGTTTTTGATTTGCTTCTTCTTTAAAAGTCATGACATGGTTCCCCAAAACCTCAGTTTTGGTCTGATCCAATTTTCTATTGATAACCCCACAGCAAACTCATGATATGATTAACTCAGAGGGTTAGTTTATTCACACACACTCCAAAAACAGGAGAGGGGATCTCTACAGTGCCCCCTCTGCACTCATACAGTAAAAAAGGGATAGAGAAAGAAAGATTTACAAAGCAAAGAACACAGAGAAAATAATTAAAGCAAATTACTGAGGATGCTGGAATCTGAAACCAAAAGGGAAAATGCTGGAAAATCTCAATAGGTCTGGCAGCATCTGAAAGGAGAGAAAAGAGCCGATGTTTCGAGTTCAGATGACCCTTTTTCACAGAGAAAATAAATATTGTTTCAAGGGCGGCACGGTGGCACAGTGGTTAGCACTGCTGCCTCACAGTACCAGGTACCCAGGTTCAAATCTGGCCTCGGGTCACTATCTGTCTGGAGATTGCACATTCTCCCCATGTCTGCGTGAGTTTTCCCTGGAAGGGGGCGGGTTCAGTTTCCTCCCCACAGTCCAAAGATGCGTGGGTTACGTTGATTGGCCATGCTAAATTAACTATAGTGTTAGGGGATTGGCAGGGTAAATGGAGTTACGGAAATAGGCCCTGAGTGAGATTATGGTCGATGCATACTCAATGGGCCGAACGGCCTCCTTCTGCACTGTTGGGATTCTGTAATTCACATGTGGTCAGAGTCCAGAATCAAAGTCCAATGAGGTATTCTTTCACGGAGGTCAGCAGGCTGATAACCGATGCTGCATAATTCACTATTCCAGAGGAGTTGACTTCATAGAAGATGATGAGTATGCAGAGTGAATCAGTCTGAAAGGCGATGGTACACAAGTTCCAGCAGAAACAGCCTCGGGGAGAGTCCTTTTGCTGTGTTGCTGGTAAAAATGGCAAACTTGAGCTTTTTTTTTCAGTACAATTTGCCAACTAGACACACAAGAGGATTCAATGTCCCATTACTTCCTCTTCCCCAGTTTGTTTTTGACAAAGCCTGTGTATCCCCTTTCCACATTCCCAAGATGGTTAAATGTTACAACCCTTAAGGATTTGAAAGGAGGGTTCTGGGGTCCTTTGCCCTAGCAGATGACTAGATTTTCATTGGCCAGGCTGGCTCATAAAATACAGATGACTTTTGAATTTGGTCTCTGCAGACTACAGGGGTCATGAGTGTCTCTTCAGTGTTAACAAGATGTGGGTTTCTGCAAGCCTGCCATGTTAGCTCCTATCATTCAAGGTTCAGAGATGCATAAAACTTTCAGCCATCTTAAGAAGAGCCAGGATTGTAAAATTTTAGAAGTTAGCCATGAGGATATCTATTTTTTATTGAAAATATTGAAAATATACTCTATATTGAAAATATAGAGTATGAGGTCTTAGCCTCCCCCTCCCCCCAACAACCTCCTATTGGCCCTCCAACTTCCAGAGCCTCATGATCGATAAGCCTTCCCCTTGCCATTAATTACCTCTTTAAAGATCTGAGTGGAGGATCTGGAACTAAACTAGCAGTCGGGTTCCTGACCCACAATTGAAAATCCCTCCAATAGGACGAACAGCAGAATATACAAGTTTCTGATTGTTGGTCATACTTTCCTTATTTGCCAGACATGTAAATCATAGAATCCCTACAGTGCAGACGGAGGCCATTCAGCCCATCAAGTCTGCACCAGATCTCTGGCAGAGTGTCTTATCCAGGCCCTCTCCCCACAGCCCTATCCCTGTAACCCCTCTCATTCATCATGGCAAATCCATTTAACCTTAGAGCACTCAGGGGCAATTTAACATGGCCAATCCACCTAATCTGCACATCTTTGGAATGTGCGTGGAAACCAGAGCACCCAGAGGGAGCCCAGGCCGACACAGGAAGAATGTGTAAACTCCACACAAACGGTGACCCAAGGCCGGAATTGAACCCGGGCTTCTGGAACTGTGAGGCAGCAGTGCTAACCACTGTGCCACCGTGCCGCCCCTGAAATACATTGACTTGCATTGTGCGTAAGGCATTTCTACTAAATTTAGTGCGTGTGGCTAAAATGGTGTCACTGTAGCCAGTGCCTGTGGCTGTCGGAAATCTCTGTTAGACAACACTGCCTCAAACTTGCATAAAGATATCTATTCACTTTGCTACTTCTGAAATTCTGTAGCTAGTCGAGTGACCCAGTTAGCTTGCAACATTATTAGCCTGCAGCAATAATTTTCACCACACAAGTGCTGTAACCTGATCAAGAACTTCCATCTGTTGGTTGCATTATATGAGTGGACGAAGCTGTGGTTTGTGGCAAGATAGGAAGGAGACTATGCTTCAGCAAGTTTCGTACAATAGACTTTGTTTCACAATTGTATGGTGTAAAACACAGCCGAAAGCCTGTGTCCCCCGAGATATTTAAGCTATAAAAAGGCTGTGGTTCATCGGAAGCATATGACTCTGAGTGTGTGTATGTGTTTGCTTTTAATCTATTGTTGCTAATTCTGATTTCTAACCTGTGCCAAGCTTTCTGTTTTCTTTACGCAACTGCTATTTAAAGTCAAAGTTTATTTATCAGAGTCACAAGTAGGCTTATGTTAACACTGCAATGAAGTTACTGTGAAAATTCCCTAGTCGCCAAACTCCGGCACCTGTTCAGGTGCACTGAGGGAGAATTTAGCATGGCCAGTGCACCTAATCTGCATGGCATTCTGACTATAGGAGGAAACCAGAGCATTTGGAGGAAACCCATAAGAGGAAAATGTGCAGACTCCGCACAGACAGGGACCTAAGGCAGGAATCGAACCCAGGTTCCTGGTGCTGTGAGGCAGCAATGCTAACCACTGTGTCACCATGACGTTCCTGTGCCTCCTGATGGCCTTGTTGTGGTGAGGGTGAGCATGCTGACAGCTCCCCTCTCCAAGGTTGCTTGTGAAGTCTGTTCCATGTGTTATGAGCAAGTAGCCAGACACTTTTGTTAAGTACGATTCATTATTGACTGATCAATTCTGGTAAGAATTTCTCACTAAACTCCAAATGAATATCCTGCTGTTTCCTTTTGTACGTGGAATTCATTGTACCAACTTTTTATTAATTCATGGGGCATGGGATTCGCTGGCTGGCCAGCATTTATTGACCATCTCTAGTTTGCCAAGGGCAGTTGAAAGTCAACCATATTGCTATGGCTCTGGAGTCACATGTAGGCCAGACCAGGTAAGGGAGGCAGATTTCCTTCCCTAAAGGGCATGAGGGAACCAGATGGGTTTTTCCGACAATCGACAATGGTTTCATGGTCATTCATTAGATTCTTAATTCCAGATCTTTTTTATTGAATTCAAATTCCACCGCCTGCTGTGGCAGGATTCGAACCTGGGTCCCCAGAACATTAGCTGAGTTTCTGGATTAATAGTCTAGCGGTAGTACCATGAGGCCATTAATACCACTGAGGGAGGGGGGGTGAGAGAGTGTGCAAATTTAAAGTCAAAATGAATCTAAGCAGCTGAATCACCGTTGTGGAAGGGGAAACGTCTTCTGAGAATTGTGCACAATGACAGCTTTGGCCAGACACAGAGCCTGATTAAACTGTGCTTGCTCTCTGCAAATTGCCTGCTGCATTTCCCATATTACAATATTAATACTCTCCAAAAGTACGTCATTGGGTGTAAAGCTTCTTGAGATGTCAGGTGGTCAAGAGCAGCAATCTATGAATGCAAGTCTTTTCTTCCAACTTTCAAAGGGACCATGGTTTAAGATTCACATCCTCTTTTTGAGTGCTGGATCTCTGCTATCCGAGTGTAAAAAATCTATTCCTGGATCTTTCCATTTAAGCCTCTTTTTAAATAATAAAAGACCCACTTTGGGCTGCCATTGAGAGGCTGCCATCAAGGCAGCGACTTCATTCTCCAACACCTCTAGGGAGCTGGAGGCTGACTGCAAAGTTCCTGTCAGCCTGCTGGCCTCCAGCAATAGGCCTGAATAAACCTTCAACAAGGTGAATAGGCTACCCATTACTTATGGGTGTGTAGCCCTGTCTAATCCATTCCATCTCTGAGGAAAATGACCAAGAGCAGCAGCGAGCTGGGGAACATGGATACTGTGATACAAATATCCACACATTTACATCAGAGGCCTAAAATTTGAACCCTTTATTTAAGCACAAGAACACTAGTTGTGTATGCTTTTAAATGACAAAGTACATAGGGTGACACAGTGGTTAGCACTGTTGCCTCACAACACCAGGGATCCGGGCTTGATCCCCAGCTCAGGTCATTATCTGTGTGGAGTTTGCACGTTCTCCCTGCGCCTAGTTTCCTCCCTCAGTCTGAAAGATGTGCAGGTTAGGTGAATTGGCCTTGCTAAATTCTCACTCAGCGTACCTGAACAGGTGCCAGAGTGTGGCAACTAGGGGATTTTCACAGTAACTTCACTGCAGTGTGAAGTTAAGCCTACTTGTGACTAATAAATACACTTTTTACTTTATGTAACTTGCTGAGAATCTGAGCACTGTGCATCAATGGTTTGTGTAGGTTTTTTGTTTTAAAAGTTATTTTCAATTATCTGAAATTGGATGACTCACAGGTGAACTGGACATTTTGGTTAAAAACATTTTTTTTATGTTTATTCCCATTTTCAGCTCTACTCATCAAACCATTCTAATATATTGAGGAATTTTTAATCCAATTTATTTAAAATCCCATTCTCAAGTCCCTCCCCATCGCAGTGATTTTTTTGATTTAATTGATTTGATTTATTGTTGTAACATGTATTAGTATACAGTTAAAAGTATTGTTTCTTGCGTGCTACAAAAGCAAAGCATACTGTTCATAGAGAAGGAAACGAGAGAGTGCAGAATGTAGTGTTACAGTCATCACTAGGGTGTAGGGGAAGATCGACTTAATGCAAGGAAGGTCCATTCAAAAGTCTGATGGAATGTTTTACCTTTGCAATGATGCAAATAAATTTGAGTAGAAACATGTGCAAAACCAATTTTACATTCAGAAAGCTCGTGCAATTTAAGCACAGTTTACCCCCAGATGGTTAATTGCACCAAAATGAAAACTGTACCCAGATGGCACACACTAGTTATTTACATTTTAGATATCAGGGTTTTATATTTCTTCCAAATAATATTCAAGAAGTGAAATGTGACACAATATAGCTTCCACTAGTTAGTTGGTGAACCCTGGTCAGAGGGAGTGTACGGCAAAATCAAGGAAACACTCTGCAGTCTGAATCAGACTTTTAGTTAGAAACAGTGGATGGAGAAATCCAGGTGTAGATTTTGCACAGGGGTGGGGGAAGGGGCTAATGGTGGAGATCCAGTCTTAAAAGCATGGTGGCACAGTGGTTAGCACTGTTGCCTCTCAGCACCACATACCCAGGTTTGATTCCCAGCTTGGGTTACTATCTTAGTTTTAGTTTATTTATTAATATCACAAGTAAGTTCACATTTACACTGCAATGAAGTTACTGTGAAAATCCCCTGGTCACCGCACTCTGGTGCCTTTTCCGGTACACTGATGGAGAATTTAGCATGGCTAGAGAACCTACCAACATATCTTTTGGACTTCTGAGAGGAAACCAGAGCACTCAGAGGAAACCCATGCAGAAAAGGGAAGAACATGCAGACTCCGCACAGACAGTGACTCAAGCCAGGAATCTATCCCAGGTCTCAGTGCTGTGAGGCAGCAGTGCTGACCATTGTTTCTTCCTGTCTACCTTATCTACATCCCTCATAATTTTGTACATCTCCCTGGAACCTAATCTGATAAGATCTGAATATGGACAAATCTACATTTGGGCCAGTGGGCTGACAAATGGCAAATGGAGTTTAATTTAGATAAATGCAAGATGATGCATTTTGATGGATTGAACCAGAGCAGAACTTACTCAGTTAATGGTAGGGCATTGGGGAGAGTTACAGAACAAAGAGATCTAGGGGTACCTGTTCATAGCTCCTTGAAAGTGGAGTCACAGATGGACAGAGTGGTGAAGAAAGCATTCAGCGTGCTTGGTTTCATTGGCCAGAACATTGAATACAGGAGCTGGGACGTCTTGTTGAAGTTGTACAAGACATTGGTAAGGCCACACTTGGAGTACTGTGTACAGTTCTGGTCACCCTATTATAGAAAGGATATTATTAAATTAGAAAGAATACAGAAAAAAATTACTAGGATGCTACCAGGACTTGATGGTTTGAGTTATAAGGAGAGACTGGATAGACTGGGACTTTTTTCTCCAGACCGTAGAAGGCTGAGAGGTGACCTTATAGAGGTCTATAAAATAAGGAGGGGCATAGATTACTTAGATAATCAATATCTTTCCCCAAAGGTAGGGGAGTCTAAAACTAGAGGGCATAGATTTAAGGTGAGAGGGGAGAGATACAAAAGTCTCCAGAGGGGCAATTTTTTTCACACAGAGGGTAGTGAGTTTCTGGAACAAGCTGCCAGACGTAGTAGTAGAAGCAGGTACAATTTTGTCTTTTAAAAAGCAGTTACAGTTACATGGGTAAGATAGGTATAGAGGGATATGGGCCAAATGTGGGCAATTGGGATTAGTTTAGGGGTTAAAAAAAAAAGGTTGGCATGGGCAAATTGGGCCAAACGGCCTGTATCCATGCTGTAAACCTTTATGACTCTATGACTCTACATGTTATTTATTTTAACTATTTGGTTAGAAACTAAAAATCTACCAATTATGAAATAAATTTGACCAAAAATGCCACTTTATTTTTAAAATGTTCTCATTTTCCAGGGATCATTCCTGATTCCCTAAAGAGATTCACATGCTTGTGGGTTTTTTTACCAAGAAGAGCTTATGAAAACACTGATTTTGGAAGTAGAGTGTAAAATTCAACTGTTGACGCCTGCACACTGTTTCCTATTGTTATCTAGACCATGTATTTAGCTCCAAGCAGTTGTTATGCTGGTTTTAGAACTGCTATGTTAAATGGAATTGTGATATGCTGATGATTGACTAAGTTGGCAGGCTTGAATTTCAGTAATTAATAGAGCAAAACAAAATGTCAGCATTAAACCAAGACACAGGGAACATTGTCTCTTGTTTTTTTTTAAACTCTCCTTGTTTCAAATGTGGATGATAATTAACTTTACCTGTTGACTTTCATTTGTTTGCATAAATATCGTTCAAAGTTCAAGAACTATGCTATTTTCACCGAGACGTGCCAAGCCCTTCAAATGGCATAGCACAGAACAGAGAGAAATTTGTTATGGTGCATTGTCAGGTGCAGTGACACCCATGAAATGTGCACCTTAACTTGGAGGTCCAGTTGGCACAAATGTAATTAGGCCTCAAGCCTTCCTTGCCTAATCTAAGCTAGCTACTGCTGCCCTTCATGCTGTCAGAAGCAGCTTCCTTGACTACGGTATCTAGTTTCTGGCCACCTACCTCACCAGTAGTGGCCCTCAAGTAATTCACAACAGGCAAGGTGAACAGCAGGAGACCTAGGTAGGACTCTGTGGTGACCAATGGAAGATTTTTTAAAAACAATAACATTTTGATGGCATTCGCTGCTTAGGTCCCGGTGGTTGCTGAAGAATCCTGCTGGAGAATGCCAAGACAGTTATCACAACTCCATTTAGCATGGCAGTTCTAAAACCACAGTTATGCTTCTCTGTATTTGTAAAGGGGCCCATTTGCTGATTCTGGGTGCGCACCAGAAGCAACTGGAAAACGGCCAACACAGCATTGAGCCAGTCAACATTCAAACAATTGTGGGGTGCGAGACTCTGAAATTGGCCCTCAGTATATCCACTGCACAGAGGGTCTTGTGGCTCAGAAGCCACAGTGCTCCTGCCTCAAACATGGGGTTAAGTCCCACTCTAGGACTTGTTGACCATGGAAGGAGTGTATATGACTTGGTTTAAATTGGTTGATACTCAGTCTAGTGATCCTCCCCAACATTTCTCCACTATTCCTCAAAGGGAGACAAAAGTGCTTTGAGTAAACCACGGCTGGAATTCTTCAACCTCGCCTGCGACTGGGATTCTCTGACCGCTCCTGCAGCTGCAATTCTCCAGTCCCGCTGCAGTGAATGGGGATTTGGCTGAGCACCAAGTTCTCCACTCTCGCCGGCAGCGATAGTGGGACGTACGAAACCGGAGAATTCTGGCCCACATTTCTGTCATTGGTTCACTTGGATTATGAAGATCATGTGGCACCAATTGAAGAAAGGTCAGGAATTGGTCCTCAGGTCTGCCTACATTCCTTCCTGTTTTTTAAAAGTAAAATCAGAAATAACCGGTCATTGATTTCAGTGCTACTTGTGGGAACTTGTTACATGCAAAAATGACTATCACATTAAGTTACTCAACAGTCCACACCTGTCTAAGGAATTCATTGTACAAAGCTTTCTTATTAGTCACAAGTAAGGATTACGTTAACACTGCAATGAAATTACTTTGAAATTCCTCTAGTCACGACAGTCCAGCGCCTGTTCAAGTCAATGCTCCTAACCAGCACATCTTTCAGAATGTGGGAGGAAACTCACTGCAGCGAGACTGGAGAATTACAGCTGCAGGTGCGGTCAGAGAATCCCAGCCGCAGGCAAGGTTGAAGATCCCACAGAGAATGTACAAACTCCAACAGACGGTGACCCAAGCCGGGAATCAAACCTGGGTGCCTGGCGCTGTGAGGCAGCAGTGCTAATCACTGTGCCACCATGCCACCAAGAAATACATTGAGATGTTTTAAAGTGAAAGACACTACATAAATGGAAATCTCTTCCCAAGAGATTTCCAGGCTGTAAATCTTTGTCCCATTATTTCCTGGATTTCCCTTTAAAGGACTCAGCAGCAGCTAAGAACTGAGAAGCAACAGGAAGCATTAATGAAACCCTGCTAAAGATGAACTTCAGTTTTTAAAATTGTTCCTTCAGACAAGAGGTTCTTCCTTCTTTCTGCATTTACCAGATAAGATTTGCCAAGGTGTCTGGTCATATTTGAACTGAAATGGTGCCTGGGATTTTCAGGGCCCTTTACGGATTGAATGGGAGATGAGAAAGTTGACGAAATAGCATGGGAAGGATGAAATGTTCTTGACTTCTAGCTGCCCTTCCACCTTGACAATGACCAGCCTAAATGGAGTCCCTTGAGCTACCAAGGAGGCCAATTTCATGGAATCCCAACAGTGCAGAAGGAGGTCATTCAGCCCATCGAGCCTATACCAACAACAATCCCACCCAGGTCGTTAAGCCCACATGTTTACCCTGTTAGTCCCCCATTCACTAAGGGACAATTGAGCATAGCCAATCCACCTGACCCACACATCCCTGGAGTATGGGGAGAAACCAGAGCATCCAGAGGAAAAGGGGAGAATGTGCGAACTCCAAACAGATAGTGACCCAAGGCCGGAATTGAACCCAGGCCTCTGGCACTGTGAGGCAGCAGTGTGAACCATAGTGTCACCCAATAGAGAGACCTCACTTTTGTGCACTCTTTGGCCTTTGGATGGGCCTTCCACGGGAATTAGCTGATCCCATGCTATCAGTGCCACCTGCCTTCATCAACCAACCACGCCCCATTGCTTGACCCCGGTTTGCCTGGCTGTGGGGACACATGTCCATCTCTGCAATCTCCTCCTCCAGGTGCAGCAACTGCAGCTCCCAGCTGAAGTTACTGATCTTTTGACCAACTGGGCTGACAGCCCTTGAGACACTGGATGGCACTTATTTGGCTTGTAAGCTGCGGCCAGGGTCTTACCATCCACAAAAGCAGGGTTGCCCCACCACCGGTCTACTTCCGACCCCAGCAGTGGGATTGCTGTTGCTTCAGGAATATCCTAATGATGTGCTGCAGGTCTGTTCACAATGGAGCTTGATTCTAGTCTTAATCAGGACTAGCTCAGGAGCATTTACCAATGGGCATCAATTTCCAATAATCAGAAGTGAGAACTCTGCCAGCCTCCTTTTTTCCTCTTCCATAGTCCCTCCTCCTGCTCCTCCTGATAAGATCCGAGCCAATTGCATCACCCCATCCCCATTTCTGCTAATCCCACAGGTACCAGTGATCAGCTTTCTTAGCCTTGTTGTTCAGTTACACTGAGCAATCTGTTTTCTCCCATTAAATGAGTTTAACTTGCTCTGAAAGTTTCTACGCATGGCGCTACTATTGATAATTTCAGTTATAATGCCTTCCGCTTGCTGCTTAGCAGTTATCGCCAGAAATATATTTTTTAAAACTGCCAATATTCCCTGCCTAACAGTAATAAAATTGACTGATGCAGCCTCCCTAAAGGGAAATAGTGTGAAAGGTCAGTGCAAATGGATAATCTATACTCAATCTTATCTGTGCGTAGCGTGTGGAATCTGAACCATCTGCAAAATAAACAATGAGTAATGGCAGCTGATATAGCTGGCATTGCTCAAATGTAGCTTGTACACATAATCCTGATTAATGGTATGTGCTTGGACCTGCACCATAACTGCTGCAACTGTGCCTATCTTTGGAAATATTGTTTCAGTTGTGTTTTATACCAGACAAACCCAATTGAGTTTTTTGAAGAAGTGACTACATTAGTGCACAGTGGAATGTGAATAGATATTATTTTCATGAATTTCTGAAAGGATGTGGTAAAGTCCCAAATAGAAGCCCAATCAATCCATTTTCCACTTGAACCTTCTCCCATTTTTCCTCATTCACAGTGGTACAGTGATTAACACTGCTGCCCCACAGCACTGGGGACTCAAGTTCAATTCCAAGCTTAGGTCACAGTCTGTGTGGAGTTTGCACATTCTTCCCGTGTCTGTGTGGGTTTCCTTCAGGTAGCCTAGTTTCCTCCCACAGTCCGAAAGACATGCTGGTTAGGTGCATTCCCGGCTTGGGTCACTGTCTGCGCAGAGATTGCGGACGGACCTTTACCGTCCCCTCATCCCAAGAATCAGGGCGGGTGAGGCTCACAGAACAGCATTCTCCGTTGGTCTAGGGCGGGATCTTACGAGCCTCAGACAGGCGAGATGTAAAATTCCACAATGTATGTTTTCCCTGTGTCTGCGTGAGTTTCCTCCAGGTGCTCTAGTTTCCTCCCACAGACCAAAAGATGTGCTGATTAGATGTATTGGCTGTGCTAAAATTCACCCTCAGTGTACCCGAACAGGCGCCAGAGTGTGGCGATTAGAGGATTTTCATAATTACTTCATTGCAGTGTTAATGTAAGCTTACTTGTGAGGCTAATAATTAAACTTATTTAATTCTCCCAGCATTCCCTTGTCCCTTGCGCTTATATGATGTGTGGAGTTGGGTTATCAATCAAGCCTAACATTATTGAATTCTGGAAAAGACCTATCAACCTAAATGGCCTGTTCCTGTTCTTATGTTCATTCTTCCACAGCCAGAGAATAGCAGGAATCAGGGCCTACATCAAAGCACAGTATTATATAAATGGTATGACTTGTTCACTAATGTGTGGCCTAAAATCTCTCTCCTGGATAGAGATCCACAATGGTGGAATTCCGAATTTACGTATCTCACTTCCTAAAAGGTGTTGTGGTGCAGTGATAGAGGATAAGGAGTAAACCTTTTAGGATTGAGGTGAGGAGAAATTTCTTCACCCAGAGTGTGGTGAGCGTGTGGAATTCACAACCACAGAAAGTAGTTGAGGCCCAAACTTGTGTGATTTTAAAGAGATCAATGAGTATGGAGGGAAGAGGGGTGAAATCAGGATATTGTTTCTGATGATTAGCCATGATCATAATGAATAACTGAGCAGGCTCGAAGGGCCAAATGACCTACTCCTGCTTCTAGTTTCTATGATGACATCTCTGTAAATTCTTCCAATGTGCGTGATCGCAGGTGGTAAAGGGCAGGAGAGTTTCCTGGCCAGCCGTACTGCAGAAGGCAATGGCAAACCACTTTGCCAAACATAATCACGGACCAAAAACAGAGAACGCTGGAAAAACTGATCACTCCCTATTGATTGCTGCCGGACCCGCTGAGTTTTTCCAACATCCTTTGTTTTTCTGTTTTAGATCCAAGCATCTGCAGTATTTTGGCTTTTACAATCATGGACCAATCCAATGGAAGTCCATGGTCGCTAATGTGCTGTTAGGGCATGGTGCCTGAAGAAGGAGGAGGTTCTTGAAAAACCAGTGTGAGGTGTTAATCTGACGATAGTGTTCGTACCAAGATGATGGCATGCCGCAAACTGAAACACCAGAGTGGTTCTCGGGATGTGCTTTTGACCTTGAATTGTTGAGCAAGGTGTCACACTTTGCTGATGGGAAGTAAAATCAGGATGGTTATCTCTTTACTGCATCACACTTCTTGTTTTAAAAAGAAAGGACTGTATCTGTGAAGGTCATTAGAGGTGTCCACAATCCTTTGACCTCAGTCATGGCAACAAGGAAAAATGAAAGCTTTTATTTCATCTGTTCCCTCTTTATAAAGTAAGAAATGTCACAACGCCGGGTTAAAATCCAACAGGTTTATTTGGTGTCACGAGCTTTCGGGGTACTCTTATTGTGCCCACCTCAGTCCAACGCCAGCATCTCCACATTGTCCCTTTTTATAAAGGAATAGGGGAAATATAACAATATTTTAAAGATGATTTTGATTATTTCTGACTTCTTAATTTTAACCCTAAGTCCCAATGTCTGATTAATGTTCTAATGTTTAAATGTCTTTCGAGTGCCCCCTTGAATAATGAATTTTGATTGTTTGAGTATAGCTTTCTGAAAGTTGCTTTCTTCCTGTAGAATTCATCAACCAAGGCGACAAGTTGTGGAGGACAGAGCGATAGATTCCAGGTGGAAATTAAATTCCCTATAAAACGGCTGGCTCTGTGTTATGGGCAATTCCGAAATATCTTGTTGACTTCAATCGCAGTTTTCACTCAAGGCAATCTAACTATTGCAAGTCTTGGAACTGGTAATGGTCGTATTATACAGGTAGGCTTGGGATGATGCTATTCCTATTATGATTGTACTCCTCTTCTACGTGCAGCCCCTGACCCTTGAGTCCCACCGTGAGTTTCTCAATAATTTATCCCCCCCTCCCTTATTACCTGTTCTGAGTGGTTAACTCTTCATCCGTGCTGAAATCAGGCGTCATCTCGGTTCCCTTCACCCTCTCTCTTCTGAAGTCATTACTTTCTTGACCTCCCTCAATCTGCTTTTTCAGTTAAAACCTTCCTATTCACATTCACATCCGCCCTATCTGCCTTGCCGTCTCACCTGGCCTCTTTATTCCTCTTGCCTTGATCACAGGCAGGGCTGTTTCCAGCTATTTTCCATTCCTCCACCCACATCCTCTATACTTTCCATCAGCCCCTGGAAAAAAATCTCCCACAAATCCTGTGCAGCTGCAGTTCTCACTCTCCTAGCCTGTTGTTCCTTTATTTGCCACCGTACATCTTCAGCCTTCCATCTGCTCAATCATTCATTCTTTGATACCTTTACCCATTCACGTGGCTCCTGCTGATGTGGTTCCTATATTTTCTCCTTCAAGTGCAGACGTGAGCATATCAATATTTAACTGATGTAGCCACTCATCAGCAAATGAGCACCACTGCAATCTACTGTCCAATATTCTTATTTGCAGAGTTTTTGAACTTGTTGTTGCCTCCCAAACCCATTCCTATTTTCCCCATAACTCCAAATTCAAATCTATCCCCTCAAATTTCTATCCCAGCTTCAATAGCAAAAAGGATTTTATTTCTGTCTGCAACGGTACATTTTCAATACTCAGACTGCTCGACCTTTCTGCAACTTGCAATTTATTATTGTCACATGTACTGGGATACAGTATTGTTTCTTGAACGCTATACAAAGCATACCATTCACAGAATATATAGGAGAGAAGGAAAGAAGAGAGTGCGGGATATAGTGTTATTCCATCGGGAAAAAGATACAAAAGTATGAGGTCACGTACCAACTGACTCAAGAACAGCTTCTTCCCAACTGTCATCAAACTTTTGAATGGACCTTCCTCGCATTAAGCACTCTTTCTCTATATTCTAGCTATGATTGTAACACTTCATTCTGCACTCTCTTGTTTCCTTCTCTATGAATGGTAAGCTTTGTCTGTATAGCAAGCAAGAAACAATACTTTTCACTGTATACTAATCCATGTGACAATTAAAAATCAAAATCAGGCTGTGGAGAAAAATCAACCTAGTATATGAGAGGTCCATTCAAGGTTTGATGGCAGCAGGGAAGAAGCTGGTCTTGAGTCAGGGAAGAAGCTGTTCTTGAGACAGTTGGCACATGATTTTCTGACAATCAACCATACCATTGACCTCCAAACTCTTTCTCTTCCCTTCAGTGGGATTACCCCAGCTATCTTACCTTTCAATGGTAACTCGGGCATTTCCAGCAATGCCTTCCATATCTGTTTCCAGATGGGTTTTCCTGAAGATCTGTTCTTGGTTCTCTCTCCTTTATTTTCTATGTATACCACCATTTGGCAGTTATATCTGCAGATATAGGGTCAATTTCCACATACACACTGATGGCACCAGGCTGTTTGGCTCCTCCTCAACCTCTCCACTGCCTGTGTTCCGACTGATTGATTTTACAGTCCTGAATGAACTCTGGTTTCCTCCAATTAAATATTGAGAAGACAAGCCTTTGCCCTCAGACCCCACCACATACTCTATAACCTCACCATCAATTCCATTTCCCTCCCCACCTTCTGGGTAGGATTTTATCAGCCCTCGAGTGATAGGCTGGGAGAGGGCTATAGAGGGACCCATAAAATTGTGACAGAAGGCAGGGGTGGGGGTGTGGGGTTGGGGGGGGTGCAGTATGGGGGATCTGTAAAATTGTGAGAGAAGGCAGGAATGGGGGGAGAAGTGGGGGTGGGGGGGGTGGGGTTGAGTGTCCATTTCCTTTCTGCCGCCATGGATTTTACCAGCAGCCCTCCCACTAATTAGCCATTTAAGTGACCAATTAAGACCCTCTTCCTGCCACTATTGACACTCTACTGGAGATGGCTGGGCATACTGTGACCCACTGAGGGGGCCCCATTGTGGTCGTGGCTGGCCCCGCAGTAACCTCCCACCTAATCAACCCTTACTCTTATCAACTGTCCCCACATCCCCATAGCCACCACCCCTACCCCCGGATTCCGGCTGAAACAACCTTAGCAGTAACAAGGGCAGTGTCCTTTTATTGTTCCCTGTCTGCTGATGCAGTCCCAGCAGTAACCAGTGCTCCTGGTGGCGCTGCTGGAACTAAAAAGCTGCCTGCCCTTCACTTGGCTGGCCAGGGGTCCTTGGGGCAGGATTCCAACCTTTTAAAGGGACAGGACAACAGTGAACTAGTTGCTGGGGCAAGGGAAAATTCAGCCAGGATATCCCACAAATGGCCAAGGAGTGGTGCCCTCAACTTTCAGGAGAGTTACCAATTCCCCTCCACCTCCGCCCCCCTCCTTCCAAACACTGTCCCGGTTTGGATCAGACTGTTCACAGTCTTCAACCCTGAACTGAGCTTCCAAAAACAGATACACAAAAAACTGTCAAGTGTCACCTGCCTCAGCTGAACTGCTGCTGAAATTTTTATTCATGCCTTTCTCATTTTCAGACAAGTGGAGCAGTATTCTATCACACTCTTGACAATAGATGATGAATAGGCATTGAGGAGTCAGGCAATGAGTTACTCATTGCAGAATTACCGACCTCTGACCTACTCTTGTGGCTGAAGTATTTATATGGCTCATCCAGTTTGATCTATTGTAATCGTATAATGTTGATGGTAGGGATTCCACAATGGTAATTCTCCTTGTTGGAGATGTCAGTTAGTTGGCACTTGCATGGTGCAAATGTTACTTGCCACTTATCAGCAAAATCCTGAATGTTATCCAAGTCTTGCTGCATACGAACCTCATAACCTGAGGAGTAGTAAATGGCACAGAACACTGTGTAGTCTTCAATGAATATCCATATTTCTATCCTTATGATGGGGGGGTGATGGAGGGGAAGGTCACTGATGAAGCATCTTAAGATGGTTGGGCCAAGAACATTTACCTTATCAAAACCTCTAAGAAGTTTAAAGGCAACTGTTCAGTCACCTTCAGACTTCTCTTCTGCAGAGAAATGAGCCCGAACCTAATCAGGCATTCCTAATAAGTATGTCCTCTTAGTCTGAGTATCATTCTTACAAATTTTTTTTACACATTCTCTAATGCCTCTGCATCCATTTACAATCACCTGCTTTGGTTCAGTGTCTATTTATGTTTGATTATGTCTCTGTTAAGTGTGTGTGTGGTTGTTTTCTTCCACATTAGAGGCATTATAAAAGCTACAGTTTTGACAAAGAAGCAACAGGAAACATACAGGTTAAGGCCACATCTAACATATTGAAATGAGTGCAACTCCAGGCCGGGGAAAAAAATCAGGCCGCTTTTGTCGAATTTAACTGTCAACTAATATTGCATTTAGAAGCTGATACTTCAAAGAAATCACCTTTCCTACATGACTAAAAATCGACAACTTTCCCTCTGCAATCTAGCCAGAGTATTTGAACAGGTAACTGTATTGAACCTCATGTCTTGGAATATTGCAGAAGAACAGCCAAACCTTAAAACAGGAACTAAAAGAGAAAATACTGGAAAATCTCAGCAGGTCTGGTAGCATCTGTAAGGAGAGAAAAGAGCTGACGTTTCGAGTCTGGATGATCATTTGTCACTATCACTGCAAAATCTGGGTCACTAAAATAACGCTTGTTATTTCATTGGCTGTCTTTGAAAGTTTTACATTTAGATTTTGTCTTAAATAAATAATCACATAACCTTGTCTTTGCTCTATTAAGTGTTTAGAACAATGACTGGAACGTTACCACCATTCACACCAGTGGGATTTTCCAAATCCACTGCAGTAAATGGGGATTTGGCTGGGCACCAATTTCTCCAACCTTGCTGCAGTGAGAGTGTGGCGTGAATGGCCAGTAAGATTGCGCCCAACGTGTTTGTGATTGTCTTGTTTATTGTCTGTTGAATTAGCATTAGGTTAGCAAGGTGAATGTCATGGACAATTAGTTGGCTGGATGTATTTAAATTATGATGTGGAGATGCCATCGTTGGACTGGGGTAAGCACAGTAAGAAGTCTCACAACACCAGGTTAAAGTCCAACAGGAGTGCTGCTTCTTCATCAGGTGAGTGGGACTTGTGTTCACAGACAGGGCATATAAAGACACAAACTCAATTTACAAGATAATGGTTGGAATACGGGTCTTTACAGGTCATCAAATCTTAAAGGTACCGACAATGTGAGTGGAGAGAGGGTTAAGCACAGGCTAAAGAGATGTGTATTGTCTCCAGCCAGGACAGTTAGTGAGACTTTGCAAGCCCAGGCAAGTCATGGGGGTTACAGATAGTGTGACATGAACCCAAGATCCCTGTTAAGGCCATCCTCATGTGTGCAGAACTTGAGGCAACCTTATCAGAATACAATAGGATTTGTGTTTTTGTTCTGATGTGTGACCAATTTTGTGGCTGTTTGCAGGTCAAGCTGTGTATAAATAGGGCAATGAGGCAAAACAGTGCCTTCAGTGAAGGCGACTGTGAGTCACAAGCATTACATTGCTTGAGAATTGGAGTAAGTGTCAACAGTGGATGGATAAATGGAGAGGCAATGAAGTCAGTAGAAAGTGGAGGTGGGGTGCTCCTGAAAGTTGAGTGGGTGTGAGGAGTGAGCATTCAGCAAAACAGAGTAAGGAGGAGGGATGCTTAAAGCATTGGATGTAGATGAATCAGCAAATGTACTCATTAAACCACTTCCTCTATTGTATCCACAACTTGGATTCCATGCTCCTCCTGCTGCTCACCTCTTCAGCTAAGTCTAACTGTGAGAGTAGCCAATTTCCTCCTTCCCTTGCTATGGATGGTATAGTCCCTCATTGTCCTGACTGAACCCAGCAGCAAGTTCAGTTATTACAGCTTGGGTGTTGTTTTTGCCATGTCTTTAACCTGAGCAGCTCCAATTTCAATATTTACACCATTCCTTTAAACACTGCTAAGATTGTGTCACGTGGGTGTGCATCATGCTCACTGTACAACATGGAGACACAAAAACCAGAAGCCAAAATTAATTGACACAGTTCTGTTGCAGTCTTAAATTCTGACCTCTTAGACACACGCGCGCGCACACACACACACATATACATACACACCACACCCCACATCCCATACACACACCACACACACACACGCACACACGTGCGTAGACTGAGTTCAAGGCACACTCGCCGTTGCATAAAACAGACCTGTAGTATTATAATTCCCAAATCTCAAACATGCTGGGTGGCATGGTAACACAGTGGTTAGCACTGCTGCCTCACAGCACCATAGACCCAGTTTTGATTCTTGGCTTGGGTCACATGTCTGTGCAGAGTCTGCATGTTCTCCCTGTGGGTTTCTCTGGGTGCTCCGGTTTCCTCCCACAATCCAAAAGACGTGCTGGTTCGGTACATTGGCCGTGCTAAATTCTCCCTCAGTATATCCGAACGTGAGTGTGGTGACTAGAGGATTTTCACAGTAACTTCATTGCAGCGTTGATGTAAGCCTCCTTGTGACACTAATAAATAACTAATGCTGCAACATTTCGTCCTACTAAGAAATCAGTTGCAGTAACTACTCGTTCACTGAATGGTAAGTAGGTTTTGAGATGGTCTCGCAGGAGGAAAGCATGGATGACCTTTGGATCCAACACTACCTCCCATCAAAAAAATTACTTTTAATGTCCTCTTCTGATCCCAGATGCTCTTTTTACTTAACTTTACCTGGAAAGTGATTTCCCACCTAGCAGCCCATCAAAAGTTTGAGTAATTATTTCTAAAGTTGACGAATAATCTGAAAATACATTGAAGTTAGCACATGGTCAGAGATGTTAATGTTTAACAAATCTGAACATCTCTTCTTTCATGGGTTGATTGATATTTTAATAAAGGAACAATCGGCCTAATTCTTAAGAAAATGATGAAAGGAAAGGCTGGTCTGACAGCATCACTAATGTCATACATGAGTAATTGAGGAGAGTTACAATGGTGTCATTTAATCTTATTGCTAAAAATAGTTATTAATCACTGTGCTAAAGAAAAGATCCCAGCGATAGTGGCTCCTTCATCTCTGTAACATATTGTCTTAGCAAAAGGTTGTGGTTTGCAGTACACGATATCTAAACAACAAAAAGACAGCTTGCATTTATATATGGCCTTTAATAAACTCTATAGGAATGTTATAGAACAGAATTTAATCTCATTTACACCAAAGTATATATCTGGCCAGAGGACCAAAAATTTGGTCAGTGAGGTTGACTTTAAGGGGCATCTTAAAGGAGGAAAGAGAGAGGAGAAAGCAAATGAAGGAATTCCAGAACTGAAGACACAGGCATGGGTGCCAATGGTGAGGCCTCAACTGGGATCTTGGTTTCATGTCACACTATTTGTAACCCCCATGACTTGCCTGGACTTTCAGCATGCCACTTCCTGTCCCATCTGGAGACAATACACATCTGTTTAACCTATGCTTAATGCTATCACCACTCACATTGTCTTAAAGACTTTATTAGCTGTAAACACTCGCATTCTAATCAGTATTCTGTAAACTGAATGTGTGCCTTTATAGGCCCTGTTTGTGATCAGAACTCCACACTCACCTGATGAAGGAACAGTGCTCTGAAAGCTCGTGGCGTTTGCTACCAAATAAACTTGTTGGACTTTACCCTGGTGTTGTGAGACTTCTTACTGTGTCTCACAGTGTGCCAGAGACCTGGGTTCGATCCCCGGCTTAGGTCTCTGTCTGTGTGGAGTTTGCACGTTCTCCCTGGATCTGTGTGGGTTTCCTTCAGGTAAATAAACTTTTAAATTCAAATTACAGTGGCAGAGAGAGAGAGACACTGCTAAAATACAACTAAAAGCAATTTCTTTTATCTAACCCTGATACAATGATAGAAAATGGTTCATTAATTTCCAGTATGTTCCCACTTCTTTTCAAATCTATCGGCATCACCATCTCCTCAGTCGTCCCTCCTTTGACCCCTCCATCCTTGCAAGTATCTGCCTCCAGCCTCCTTTTCCTCTCCATTCACAAATCTGTGCCCATCTTACTCTCAGTTCCGCATTTAACCTCTTTAACCAGCTTCACACCCCAGCGTAGCATTATAACAGCAGCAGTCAGTCACAGATGAACACCCATCTGAATGTGGCCTCGGGCTAAATTAAACAGAGGTAAGCGGTCACCACCCCCATTCCCTCGCACCTACATACAAGATGGCGTTGGGTTGGCAATCCATCAGCATAACACCAGTCCTGATAAACACAGTGGCACAGTGATTAACATTGCTGCCTCACATTGCCAGAGACCCTGGTTCAGTGTGTGGCTTGGGTCACTGTCTGTGTGGCGTCTGCACATTCTCCCCATGTCAGTGTGGGTTTGCTCCAGGTACTCTGGTTTCCTCCCACACTCCAAAAGATGTGCTGGGTGGATGCATTGGCCATGTTTAATTCTCCCTCAGTGTATCCAAGCAGGCACTGGAGTGCAGCAACTTGGAGATTTTCACGGTAACTTCATTGCAGCGTTAATGTAAGCCTATTTGTGACACTAATAAATAAACTTTAATACAGAAGCGAAGGACCATAAATTTGAAGTCCACCAGCCTTCATGTAGAGGTTAGTTCAGAGGTGGTTCAGTTTGTTAATAATGCCATTGATCTAAATTTTTCATGGCCCATTTTATTTTACAGAAGTCCTATGGAAAATTGTGGAGAACAAGTTACTCCAGATGTACAGAGGCTAGCACATGATAAATCCTGCAAGATAGATGTAGCAGCAGAGTTTGATGCTCAAGGCATTTGGCTGAGAGTAAATGCAAACTGTTAAGCTGACACAATAATTGAGGAGAGAGTGAGAGGGCAGGGGATCTGGAATCAGGGGCCTTCCAGGGCATGAGGACTCCAACAGAGGACCCGAGTCTGCTGTCCCCATGGGGATTATACACTCTGAAGGTAGTTCCACCAGTGAGGAGGAGACAGAGGAGGCCAGCTGTCCTGGGACAGGTGCACCCTTGAGGTCCAGGCAGGTGAGGGATCTGCTGCTACAGAAGGGCCAGAGAAAGACGGAAGACAAGAGCAGACAATCCTTTGTAGAAGCCACTGTCCTGCGCAGAAACTCTTACAGGCAAAGGATGAATCCCCTTCCGTTCTCCAAGCAACAGTGTCTTTGCAAACTGTCTCTCTGCAGAGATCATTTATCTTCCTTTGTAAAATGCTCACTGTGGAAGTCTCCTCAAAATGTGGGGTAGCCACACCGTGCTGCTCTCAAGATGACTGTGGCCTTGAACATTTATGCAGCATTTGGTTGCAAGCCGGGGATCTTTGCGGCATTTCTCAAGCTGCAGCTCACCATTACATAACGTTAGTCACAAGTGCAATGTTGAGGGCAACAAGTGATTTCATCCCCTTCAGCACCAGTGACAATAATCAGGTTGAGAGAGCCGGAGGTTTCATGTGTATTGCTGGATTCCCCAAGTTCAAGGTGTGATAGACTGTAGCATGTGGCCCTTAAGGCTGCAGCAGACAAGCCGGGGGCATTTGTCACTCATGACGGTCATCCTTCCACCAGTCATGTGTGACCATTGTCAAAGGCTCTTTCAGGTATGTATCCATTTTCCTGGAAGTGGTCCATTCCAAGCATTCTGTCCAACAGAGCCACCGGACAGTTAGATTCTTGGAGACAAGGGTGATCTACTGAAGAGATGTGGTAAAATAAGGGCCACACATCTAGCCGGGACATCATTGTGCAGACTCTCTACAATATTCTCTAGTTTATCTCTTGCTGCTTATACTGGTCTGCTGCACTATGTACAACCCGGTACTCTCAAGAAGGACACCCAGGGCAGTGAGTGATCCACCAGAGCATGCCACATCCTCTGACAACAAGTCTCAAGAGGATTTTGAGGACGAGCAGGAGGTGTCAGGCCGGCCAACAGTGGAACCTGAGTTACGACAGGCATTGGCAGAGAGACACAGGGATCCTGTATTACGATGTTTTACTGATAAATATGGAATTCATTAAACAAAACCACCATTGACTCACTTACCTCACTTTTATCACTGAGTTATCAACAGCAGAGCCAGCTGTGCACGTGCCAAGATGAGGCGCACCGTGAGTCTATTCACAGGGGTCCAGATGAGCAATAATTCCCTTGGTAGCAGTCAGTCCATTTCAAATCTCAAACAGGAAACCACACTCATGAAACCCAACTGAAGCCAGAACAGCAAGCACACACTTAGACACAAGTATTAAATAACTGTTTTCATTGGTGAATCTCAAATGCAAATGCCACCCTTGTGCACCGATGTGTGACCAATGTGTTTTCTCATTTGGCTTGCAGTTGCTAAGGTGTGGTGCTACCGTCCTGGTTGCCAGCCTTGCCTGGTGGGCGTCTCCTGTGCTGAGGCAAGAATCTCGCCTGTTGCTGAGGCACTTCCTAAGTGTCACGGGCAGAGGAGAGGCTGTCCCCATCAGAAGCGCTCCGAGTGGTGCCCCTGATGATGACAGTAGCTACTTATCCATCATTTTGAGATCCCTTTGGCCCTCCTGGTTTTCCGAAGAAGAATCAGCAACACCAGGTTTCTCATCCCCCTTTCCTTCCTTTGCTCTGCCTCCGAGACATGGTGTTGCACTGCAGATCAGAAGAGGTATATATACTCAGGCCCGGATTTTGAATGCAATGGAGAGGTTCTTAGTCAATATGGAGCAAACAAATGTTCATGAGGGCTTGCCATTAAGTTTAGCAGGACCTCTACAATGTTCACCTTGCTCAGTCTGGTGGGTGTAGAGGGGATGGAAGAAGTGAAAGGAATAGTGGGCAAAGTCTTGTGGCAGCAATGGGGTTTCAACCACTGGCTGGGTCCATGTCGCCTTCTATTCAGGTAGGCCCGCCACACCCTGTACCATTTAGGCATTTAACAGGCCAGTGGTGGGCCTTCCCCTCACCTCCTCCACCCCAGATCAATGACTCTGGGGGGAGAGTTCCTGCCCACCAGGAGCTGGTATCCAAATAGAGGCCAGCAACTCACTGGCACCACCAGAGAGACAATGCATGCTGCCAGTATGACACCAACCCAAGCCCTCTGACCAAGGAGGGAGCCAGGCAAAGATGTGTGAGGCTAGCAAGAGGTTCCAGGGATAGGGGTCATGGAGGAGAGATGAGGATCATGGAGGAGGGTTGAGGGTCGTGGAGGAGGGTGGAGGTCATGGAGGAGGGGTGAAGGTCGTGGAGGAGGGAGGGAGGTTGTGGAGGAGGGGGGAAGTTGTGGAGGAGAGGCGAGGGTTGTGGGGAAGGGGGGTCAGCTTCAAGGTCAGCGGTCTGACTCTCAACGGCACCCGTCCCCCTTCCTGCTGCTGGGTACTCCAGTCAGGCATTAAGTGCCTCTGGGCGAGGAATGAAATAGTTTTGAGGACAGGTGGTAAAATTTGGTTAATATGACTGTTTGTAATCAGAAACAAGTTTGTTGGTATCTGTATTTTGGATCTATAAAATATTAAATCGAGAACTGTTCTCAGAGTTGATCCATCTGCTACCCAGTCATGACGATGGCTGGATGTCTGTTCTTCACACTCTCAAAAGAAATGGCAAGATTGATCGAATAACATATTGCCGACTGTAAATAGTTCTTTAAATCTTAGAGATTCACAAACATGGCCTAATAAGTGATATTTCACCCATTGTACCGCCTCATTTGTTTTTACATACAAGATATATCCAGCCCATTCTAAATATTAGCTTCTCCAATTTTATTAGAACTTCTGGTTTGACAATCCCTGCAAATTTGGTTCATTTGCATTGAGTTTCTGAATTCCCGTCTTTGATTAGATCAGTTTGAAGCAATAATGATTTCAACACCAAGCCTCGGGCTCCGTATTTCATTTCCCAATCCCAGTCGCAGTATTCTCCCACTACTTTCTACACTACAGTTTTCATTTTCATGTGGAAGTTTGTCAGCTGCCTATTGAAAGGGTTTTTCACAGTTCTCTTGGTCGTCACGGCCTGAAGCAAGTGGAGGAAATTGGTCAGGCTGAATCCTTCCTTTCTGACCCCGTGTTGACTGTTCTTTACTGGATCTTTGTTGTGTAAGAAGCCTAGCACGTACTCCAGTGACCAACTCTATTATTTTACAATTAGAGTAGTGGGTTTATCGTTGCCTGCGTCTGCTTTATTGCCTGACTTACATAATCAGTTGTTTCCAAATACAGTGTCCAGTAGCTTCCACATTACAAATGCTAATACTTCACAAATCTCCAGCTAATCTTATTCTTCACTCCTGGAGAAATGGGCTCTGATATTTGCTGGGGCAGGATTAGTAAGCCAGGGAAGGAGTTCTGGTGTGACTTTTCCCCAAGTGCCATAGGAACGGCAGGCTTAGCTCCCCGTTTGAAGCTTCCAGAAAAAGGCCCAGGACCAGGCAAGTTTCCTGGGGTAGAAGGGGTTGGATAGAGCATGTTATGAAGAGTTGAGATGATCACAGTGGGGTTACAGAGAGAAATTAGAGGGGCAGAGATTGGAGGAATGGGAGTAATGGGGATCTATGGCTGGGGAGGAGGTCCTGATAATAAGAGGAGGGAGAGGTTGAATTGTGTGGAGTAGACACAAGGTTTAGTTGTGGGACCAGGAAGAGTATTTCTGCTCCTGTTGGACCACTGGCCGTGGTGGAAAAGTACTGAACTCCTGTATATAGCAGTCCTTGCCTCCTTTCAGCTGCTGGCATTCCTAAGACTCAGGAAACACGACTGATGAAAATTAAAGCTGGAAGTAAGATTAAACCCAAGCAGCCTCACTAAAGTATCTAAACGAGCAATCCACCTCCATTAACCAGAAGAGATACAAAACAGCTTGGGTTTTGGTTTAAGGTTTTTATACACTTCAGCATTGCACCCAACCCAAATCACCCATTTCTGGGGGTTAGAGTTTACCCTCTTAGTGCTTATCATTAATTCCTGAAGAGCCCTTTTAGTAGATTCGGACTTGCATGTCATAATAATTTAGTTCCGCAGGTTTCACAGTGGTTAGCACCGTTGCCTTGCAGCGCCAGGGACCCAAGTTTAGTTCTGGCCTTGGATCAGTGTCAGTGTGGAGTTTTCACATTCTCCCCATGTCTGCACGGGTTTCCTCCGGATGCTCCAGTTTATACCCAAAGTCCAAAGATGTGCAGGTCCGTTAGGTTGATTGGCCATGCTAAATTATACCTTAGTGTCAGGCGGGGAATACGTGGGCTTACAGGGATAGGGCCTATGTGGGATTGTTGTCGGTGCAGGCTCGATGAGTCAAATGGCCTCCTTCTGCACTGTAGGGATTCTATGATTCTTTGATTTAAGTTGAAGTGAACCACCAGAAGGAAATTATAGCAAAAGCATGAGAGCTCAAAAGATGTTTGAAGAGATAATATTGACTCATTTAGCAATGAAAGGGCTGGATATGAAGAGCACATTCCAGTTCGGACAAGTTCAACTCCAAAGACTTGAGCACATTTGTAAGTAACTCTCCAGTATAGCACTGAGAGAGCATTGCGCTGTCAGTGGTATCACATTTCAGATGTGCTGTTCAACTCCATCAGCCTCTCGGGTACTATGGAGGATTTGAAAAAGAGCAAGAAAGGGAGAAAAAAGGAAGTTTTCTTGTGATATTTATTGGGAGACAGATATCACGAAAACAGATGATCTGGTCACTATCTCACTGCAGTTTATGGAACCTTGCCTATAAATTGGCTAGCGTACTTCCGACAGTGACTACACCTTAGAAGCACTCCATTTATTGTAAAGCACTTTGAGATGCCCTAAGGTCATGAGAAG
This sequence comes from Carcharhinus amblyrhynchos, assembly GCF_965287045.1. Taxonomy (NCBI): domain Eukaryota; kingdom Metazoa; phylum Chordata; class Chondrichthyes; order Carcharhiniformes; family Carcharhinidae; genus Carcharhinus; species Carcharhinus amblyrhynchos. Next base: position 102,287,894 of record NC_137329.1, read on the forward strand.
CATGATATAAATGCAAGTTATTTCTTTTTAACTAGAAGGAAACACATTATTTTAATTAGGGTGTCTCAAGGTTTTACATATAAAGGTCATTCAATTTCAAACATTGGCAATTTCTAACTGGTATATTAACCATAGAATCGGGACAGTCGTTTTAGGATTTCATGCTGAGTGGTTAGCAATCTTCAGTGATGATAGGCAAGTCTAGCCTGGTATATAAAGATTTAGATTTATTGATTTTAAACTAGTGTATCTCTGCAACTATTCAATCGATTTGAAAGCTTTCCCCCAAAGTATTTTAAATATGCCTAACACTTTGGGGTTGTGCAACTTTCAAGTGTAACATTGAAGCTTTCACATCCTTTAAATTTTCATAAATGAAAGAGAAAGTGGAAAATGTGGGCTGGAATTCTCCAAAGTTGTATGCACCAATGCCAGCGAGAATGGAGAATTTGGCTCTCCAGTCACAGCAGCAGGACTGGAGAATCACAGCTGAGGGCGAGATGGGAGAATCCCAGCTATTACCTTTCACCGAAAAGGTAGTGGGTTCTTATTTATCACATAGCTGAATCTTTGGTCTTTCCAGCAGTCCATGTGCTGGACAGATTTGGTGATTGTTTAACAGGTGAATGAATGTTGCTTGTAAAATTCCCCCTTAACCAATGAATCACTCCTAAGGCCGTAAGAAAGCATGACCGGCTAGCTTGTATGACTGGGTAGAGTTTCACTAATTCAGTCTTGAGTGAAACATTTCCTTGTGTGATTAATCTCTCAGTTCTGCCTTCCTTTGCAGCTGCTTTAATTCCAGTAATCCTTGATTCAAGATTGAAATTTGTGAGCATTTTGAAACGCATGTCTCTGTAGATAAGAGGAATCACAAAAGCTTTTCAGAAGATACTTGTTTCGATGTCTGGATAATTAATGGAAACATTCAGGTCATAGCAGAAGAGAATATGTAACAGCAGATTAAGAAGGTCGATTGATAGTCAATTAATGAGCGTCGCTCAAAGTCGTATAAAGTGGAGAGTGGCATACTGAAAAAAACTGGTGTTGGGTCCATTTTTGTGTTCTCTTCCCCTATATTCATAGAATCCCCACAGTGCGGAAGGAAGCCATTCTGCCCACCAAGACTGCACTGACAACAATCCAACCCAGGCCCCATCCCCAGAGCCCCATGTATTTACCCTGCTAGTCCCCCAGACACCAAGAGGCAGTATAGCATGGTCAATGAACCTAATCCACACATCTTTGGACTGTAAGAGGAAACCAGAGCAGCTGGAGGAAACCCACACAGACACAGGGAGATATGCAAACCCCACACAGACATTGACCCAGGGCCAGAATTGAAGTGGGATCCTGGTGCTGTGAGGTAGCACTGCCTAATTGCACAAAGGGGGGTGATCAGCATTGTGAATAACATTGTGAACTGCAGTAAACATGGGTAGATAGATTACAGTCCAATTTAGTATGAAGCAATGCATTGTGAGAGGAAGAACAGTGAACGGAAGCAGACACTTAATGCACAGACAATGAAGAGTGACACGTATGAAGGAAAACAGACACCAAGGTGTGGCAAATACACAATTTCTTGAAAATATGATGAAGGGAGATTTATTCATGATCAATGCTATTCACGTTTTTGATTCCATAAATAGTGGCATAGAGTATAAGTTCACAGCATATGATAAATTAGTACAAGGTAACTGTCAGGTCATCAGTTAATCTGTGGAGTTTTGGTCATTTCATTTTAGGATTTTAGGAAGGGTATTTAATAGAAACATAGAAACTAGAAGCAGGAGTAGGCCACTCGATCCTTCAGTCCTGCTCTGCCATTCATTTTGATTATGGCTGATCATTGAATTCAATATCCTGATCCCCCCTTCTTCCCACATCCCTTGATCCCTTTAGCCCCAAGCGCTATACTAATTCTTGAAATCAGACAATACTTTGGCCTCAACTTCATTGGTGGTAGTGAATTCCGCACATTTACCACCCACTGGGTGAAGAATTTTCTCCTCACCTCAGTTCTAAAAGATTTACCCCCTATTTTCAAACTATGACCCTTAGTTCTGGACTGCCCCACCATTAGGAACGTTCTTTCTGAATCTACTCTGTCTAATCCTGTAAGAATTTTGTAAGTTTCTATGAGATGCTCTCTCACTCTTTTAAACTCTAGTGAATATAATCCCAACCGACTTAGTCTCTCCTCATATTACAGACCTGCCATCCCAGGATTCAGCCTGGTACACCTTCCCTGTACTCCCCCCATAGCAAGGACATCCTTCCTCAGATAAGGACGCTAAAACTGCATACAATACCCTAGGTGTAACCTCACAACGCTTTATACAATTGCACCAAAATATCCCTATCTCTGTACCCAAATTCTCTTGCTATGAAGGCCAACATACCACATACCTTCTTTACTGCCTGTTATACCTGCACACTTATTTTCGGCAACTGATGCACGACGACTCCAAGGCCTCGTTGAGTATCCACCTCTCTCAATTTATATCTATTCAAGTAATAGTCTGTCTTCCTATTATTGCTATTAAAGTGGATAACTTCAGATTTATCCACATTGTACTGCATCTGCCATGCAATTGCCCACACACAGCCTATCCAAATCACACTGCAGCGTCTTTATAGCCTCCTCACAGCTCACCCCCTCACCCAACTTTGTTAAATCTGCCAATTTTGAGATAATACATTCAGTTCCCTCTTCCAAATCATTAATATATAATGTGAACAGATGGAGTCCTGGCGCAGATCCCTGCGAAACCCCACTAGCCACTGACTGCCAATCAGAAAAAGACACATTTATGCCAACTCTTTGCTTCCTATCTGCGAACTAGCTTTCTATCCATCTCAAGACATCACCTGCAATCCTGTGTGCTTTAACTGCAGGGGAGGCAATGGCATGGTGGCATTATCACTAGACTATTAATCCAGAAGTTCAGCTAATATTCTGGGGGACCTGGATTCAAATCCTGCCATGGCAGATGGTGGAATTTGAATTCAATAAAAAAAACTAAGAATCTGTTGATAACCATGAAACCATTGTCAATTGTTAGAAAAATCCATGTGGTTTACTAATGTCCTATATGGAAGGAAATCTGCTCTGCTTATTCAGTCTGGCCTACATGTGACTCCAGAGCCACAGCAATGTAGTTGACTCTCAACTGCCCTCTGAACAAAAGCAACTAGGGATAGGCAATAAATGCTGGCTGGTCAGCCAGAGATGCCCATGTCTGACAAAAGAATAAAAAAAAACTTTACGTAATAGCATTAGCTTTGTTAGGAAGAAAGAAGTTAAGGGAAATTTTTCGATTATGGATCAGGGAGTAGTTAAGTCAGAGACTTTGTGTCATTTAAGGGGAGAAAGGTTAAATGACTGAAGCAGAAAAAGACACAGGATGTGTGGAGAAAGCAAGGCAGTATATTAATATTCATTAATTTTAAGAAACAGAAGGCACAGAGACCTGTGACACACTGAGGTTCAATGTTCTTCCTCAATGCTACACACTTTATAGCTCTGTAGTTTTGGATGAATGATTATTATTATCCTGTGTGAAACTCAGGGCTTCAAAACACTGGGATTAGTGATGAAAGAGATGTTCCTTACTCAATGCACATAATGATTCAGAAATCACGTATGTTTTCTCAGAAGAAGGGCATGTAGAAGCATGACTGTTGCATAATTTGTGGAGAGGTAATAACACGGAATCCATAACAAAATGAAATGCAAATTAATAATAGGAAACATCTTTGATTATAAAAGCTGTCAATTAAGGCTCAAAAACCTAGATTTTGAGGTAGACCATTTAATTTGGAGAACACAGATAATACAAATATGAGTTGACTAATTTGTCAGGGGTGGTGATTTCTTGCAAAGTCTTAAGTTACCTCTTTCAATCCAAGTTTCAAGCCGCAAATATTGTATTCAAAGGCTATTCTGATTTATTAAAGATGCAATGTTAATAGTAGACAATGTGCTTTGAGGATTTAAAGAGCTAAGCAGTTTGGTGTGGCACTAAATCTTCAATCGCAGCTCCATGGTGGAATTGGGAATTGGGTTCAGCCTCTCACTTTGACAAGAGAGGTGAGGAACAAAATGGAGTGGGAACTACACTTCAGTAACATTGGAGGAAATCTAACTTGGGCTTCTGGCACGGGTTATGGGGCTTTAACTCCACAGTGTGCCTATAACAGCATACCCTGTCCAGAGGCAAGCCTAATAGACAAGCTAACCATTCATTTGAACAGGAAACAGGCCAGAGGAGGCTGCAGGGACAAGAAGTTTATGCCCTGATTGGAGAAGAGGCTGATCCTGAGGTAGGGGTTGAGAGCCTCTGGTTCTCGGAGTGTGGGGCAGGGTCCAATTCTGAGAATGGCAAAAGGAACAGAGGGGGACAGTGGGGTGATGGGGGAGGTTCACAAGTACAATAGAAGACCTGGAATTGTCGGCATTGAGTGTTTGTGTGAGGGTGTTGGGGAAGGCTCAGATAGTTAGAGTTTGAAGGTTTTATGGGGAAGTGTTCCATCAGAAAGGGTTGGCGGTTTGGCCAGGTGGGCATGCTGGTTCCAGCAACCCCTCAACTTAGTTCAGCTGACTGGTTTTCCAAAGCCCAAGAAATCTCATTGTCCAACATTAAATTTTGTACAATTGGATCACCATCCCTCTTTTAACTCCAGTAAGACAGGAAGTGGGCAGTTTGGAGACAAGCTGAAATAGGAAGTAGTTGAGATTTTGAACTGTTTAGCTCCCTCCTCTCTACTATACCAATCCAAACCTACTTTGTTTTGAGGTGAAGATTCCCTCCATGGTACCGGGATGTGTTGCCCTTAAAGGTATCAAGCAGGAGAAGACCTTTCGACCAACCTAGCCACAGCACATCTTTTGGGTTTGTCTAATAATCGTGAACCCCATTTGTGAACACAGGTTAAGGTTTCTAGTTCCATCACCTTTGCCGATAACCTGTTTTACATATTGACTAACAGCTTTAACAAAAAAGATGACCCTGCTGCATTTCCGATATTCAGTGTCAACTCTGTTTAAATTGCCTGTGTGGCAGCAAATTGTATGCGTGGCATGGTTATAGTCAATGTTCAGGACCAGACATATTGGCGGACTTGCAATGCTTCACGATCTAAGGTGACTATTCGCTTTATCATGTAGCCCTTCCTGGCATTACTGCTGTCTGAAATGCTGTGGTCTTGAATTACAAGTATGAACCTGACTGTACCATTCGTTGGCGCAGTCCAGGTTTACAATGCCAATAAAAAATACTTTCAAACTGAAGTAACTCTTGCAGTGTTTTGGTTACAGAAGAAGCAAAACATGATACATGGACACAGGGGCGGCATGGTTGCACAGTGATTAGCACTGCTGCCTCACAGCTCCAGGGACCCAGGTTCAGGTTCAGGTTCAGGCCTCGGGTTCCTGTCTGTGTGGAGTTTGCACATTCTCCCTATGCGTTTCCTTCGGGTGCTCCAGCTTTCTCCCACAGTCCAAAAATGTGTGGATTAGGTTGATTGGCCATGCTAAATTGACCCTAGTGTCAGGGGGATTAGCAAGGGTTACATGGGGATTAGCAGGGATATGTGGGGTTATGGGAATAAGGCCTGGGTGAGATTGTGGTCAGTGCAAATTCAATGGGCCAAATGATCTTCTTCAGCACTGTAGCGAATCTGTGATACTGAACCCAGAGAAACAGGCCAATTCTAGGCATCCGTCTATAATTGGAGTGGTTTTGGTTAATCACTTATTACGCTCATTGCATGATAAACATTGATTTCAGGTTAAAAAAAAATTTGATTTGACATTAGGATCATCGTGATCCCTGACTTAATATCACTAAACAATGATGTCTAAGATTTAATTGCTGTTCAACAGAATCTGAACATGGTTAGAATAACCATTACTACAACTTGCACTTTTAAAAGTTTAGCTACAAGGGAAGGGGATTTTTATCACACTGGGTGGCATTTTCCAGCCCTTCCTGTCAGTGGGATCTTCCAGTCATACTGAAGACGACCCCCTGCAATGGGTTCCTGGGCAAGGGGGGGCGGAAGAGGAGCGGGGAGGATCCTGGCCGCTATCTCCTCAATTTCAGGAAGAGATATTTTCATATAATTATCCAATTCTCTTTTGAAGACCTCATTTGAATCTGCCTCCATCACATGCTGAGGCTGTGTATTCCAGATCCTAACCACTCGCCACTTAAAAAAAGTGTTTTTACTCTGTCCAAGCCCCTTATGATTTTGAGCACTCTGTCAAATCTCCTCTCAATCATCTCTTCTCCAAGGAGCTCAGCCACTGCCCCTTTAATTTCTCCATGCGGCAAAAGTTCCTTGTCTCTAGAATCATTCTCGTTCCTGCACCTTGCAATAAGCATCAGAAGCTTTCGATGGCATCAGTTGGGGAGCTGTAGAAAAAGGGCAAGTGGGGGGCCTCTACACTATTCTCAACATTAGTGTTTCTTGGAGACTTGAGGAGGGACAGACTTTTTTTTCTCTCATTATCTCCCCAGTTTCAGGCAGCAGCAAGATGGAAAAGGAACAGAAATCCATGGAAATGAAAGAAGGATGAACACAAAGAAAAATTAATAAATGAATAAATAGAAATGGGTTTAATCCTCCAGTTCAGCTGCTTACTGATGTCATGGTAGTTGACATTTTTAGATTCATTGACCGTGACTAGGAGGGAGGGTAGCAAAGAAAACAATGAACTCTCATTGTTGATATGTCCATCCATTTCAGCATCTCCTACCACTCCACCCAAATTGCGTTGCCATCGCGTCCCAAGTCCTTCACTCCTCCTATAGCTGTGGTTTACCGTCTAAAAAATCTCCTGCAGATACATTCAACAATACCGTGACTAATTGCATCATCATGACCCCTTACCATATGGGAAGTGATTTCTCGACTTGCATTTGGAGGTAGCTGCAGTGGGTTGCAAAGGTGGAACCGCGTTTACTTCCGTGCAGTAGATTCTTGCAGATACTTGTACAGAATCAGTTTGACTTGTGACCAGTGAATCAATCCACATTGTGCACAAGGCTTGATTGTAACCAGCTTCATTACGTTGAATGATAAGAGACAGTAAGTAGTTTCCACTGGCTCGCAAACCTTTTCAAAATCAATATAAAGGTTCACAATTAATTTCCTCCTCTGGAGCGGACATTAAAGTCCTTGTGACATTCCAGTCATAATTAATTTCCCTTTTGATGTCATTGCATTACTAATGGCTTGTGGCAGATAGAATACTCAGCAATTCCACAGATGTTTGAAACCTGTTCAAAATGCTTTCATTTCAGGTGGTGGTTTCCCGAACTGAGCGATTGACCCCCCATGTAAATTTCCAGTTGGATTCCAGCCCAGTGTCGCCGGAAGTAATAGTTGAACAGTCTGGATCTGAAGAAGGCTATATAATGGTCGTCACAGGGAAAAAGGTACATTTTGGCTTTCATAGTACACACAGTATCTGTTCACATGAAACAGTGATTTCTTAAGATTATTTCACCTTCAAATACTTGTTTTAGCTACAGTGTGACATGACAACTAGTTAATTTGTCTTTTATGAATACAAAAGTGCAAATTGATTTCCTATGCTGTTTAAAGGTACAAATATTTTCACCATGGTCCCGAATTATGCTGGGAAGTCAGCAACGAGTTTCATGCGATTATTAGTGTGCCAGGAACACAACAATTTTGGAGCAAGAAGACTTGCCAATTGTCCAAATTACTAAACAATTTGCATGGCTCCGTTATTAACCTTGTGAAAACGGTAGCTCACCATCAACTTCAAGAAACTGCTTCATTTGCACAGCTAAAACCAGTTAAACCTGGCACAGAAAGGGGAACGGGCGAGAGCCTTGGCACAAAGAAAACAAAGAACAGTACAGCACAGAAAGAGCCCCTCCGGACTACCAAGTCTGTGCTGAAACAGATGCCACTCTAATATTTTCTTGTCCATATCTCTCTATTCCCTGCCTATTCATTTATCTATCCAGATGCCTCTTCAACATTGTTACAGCATCTACTTCCAGCACCTCCTCTGGCAGTGCGTTCCAGGCATTCAACAATCTCTGTGTGAAAAACTTGCCCTTTACATTTCTTTTAAACTTTCCCCTCTCACTTTCAACCTACGGCCCCAACTAATTGACCCTTCAACCCTGAGATGAAGACTCTGATTATCTACTCAATCCAAGCCTGTCATAATCTTGTAAACCTCTGTCAGGTCCCACCTCATCCTCTGATGCTCCAGTGAAAACAATCCAAGTTTGTTCAACCTTTCTTCATAATCCATATCCTCCAAAGCAGGCAATGTCCTGGTAAATCTCTCCTGCACCCTTTCTAATGCATCAATGTCCTTCCGGTATTGTGGCGACCTGAATTGTCCACAATACTCCAAATGCAGCCTAACCAAAGTCTTACATACTGCAACATGATTTTCCAATCCCTGTACTCAATGCTCTGACCAATGAAGGCCAGTGTGCCATATGCTTTCTTGACCATCTGAGTTTGCCACCTTCAGAGAACCATGGATCTGCACGCTTAGATCCCTCTGTATGTTAATATTTCTAAGGGCCCTACCATTTACTATATACTTTCCTTCTGCAATAGACTTCCAAATCGCATCACCTCACATTTTTCTGGGTTAAATTCCATCTCCATCTCTTGGCCCATGTTTCCAGCTGATTTATATCCTGCTGTATCCTCTGACAATCCTCCTCACTATCTACTATTCCCCCAATTTGTGTATCATCTGCAAATTTACTAATCAGACCTCTTACATTTTCAAATCAATCCGAGGCCCTAACACTGACCCTTGTGGAACACTGCTTGTCATAGACCTCCAGTTAGAAAAGTACTCTTCCATTTCTGCTTTCTATGGCCAAGCCAATTTTGAATCCATCTTACCAGCTCACCTCGAATCCCATGTGACTTCACCTTCTGTATCAGCCTGCCATTAGGAATCTTATTGAAGGCTTTACTGAAGTCCATGTATACAACATCCACTGCCCTGCCCTGGTCAATTTTTCTTGTCTCATCCTCAAAGAAATCAATCAAGTTTGTCAAACATGACCTCCCCTTCATAAAACCATGCTGCCTATCATTAATAAGCATGTTCTCTTGCAGATGTGAGTACATCCTGTTCCTAAGAATTTTCTCCAATAATTTCCCCACCACTGATGTAAGGCTCACAGGCCTGTAATTTCCCCGATTGTCCCTTCTGCCCTCCTTAAACAGAGGAACAATGTTAGCTACTCTCCAATCCTCGGGTACCTCGCCTGTGACTAAAGAGGATACAATGATTTTGGCCAAGGCCTTTAGCAATTTCTTCCCTCGCCTCTCTCAGTACTCTGGGATAGACCCTATTTGGCCCTGGGGACTTGTCCACCTTAATGTTTTTCAAAACCTCCAATTCCTCCTCCCTTTTTATCTCGACACATCCTAGAATGTCAACATCCTCCTTTCTACACTCACAATCCACCACATCTTCTCCTTTGTGAATACTGATACAAAGTATTCATTAAGGACTTCACCCACCTCATCTGACTCCACACACAAATTCCACAAAACGGTGGCATGGTGGTTAGCACTGCTGCCTCACAGTGCCCAGGGACCCGGGTTCGATTCCAGGCTTGGGTCACTGTCTGTGTGGAGCTTGCACATTCTTCCCGTGTCTGCGTGGATTTCCCCAGATGCTCCCGGTTTCTCCCCAGATGTGCTGATCAGGTGCATTGGCCGTGCTAAGTTCTCTCTCAGTGTATCCGAAAAGGCGCTGGAGGGTGGCACTAGGGGATTGTCACAGTAACTTCATTGCAGTGTTAATGTAAGCCTATTTGTGACTAATAAATAAACTTTAACTTTAACCTTCGAAGTGATTCTAAGTGTGTTGGGTTTCCAAAGTTCCTAAGGTGAAACGATGCTGGATGAGGCAACTGTGAATGAGGCTCTGTACAAAGTAGGCCCCAGTGTACTTAACAAGACCCTCACAGCATTACCTGTAGGCTCAGTACATTTGGAATGTTATGGGCACTCAGTTCAAATGTATAATAAATTAATAGTTTACTTATCTGTTTTACTAATGGAATAGAGAAGCTTTTTTATTGATGTAATAAATTCCCAACTGTACACAAAAACTAATTGCACTGTAAAAATTTACTGTCTTCCTTCTCGCTAGATAAGCAGAATACCTTTAACAGGCCCAGGGTGTGGCCATTTCTTATCCTGCAGTAAGTGTTTAACAGCTCCTTCCTTTATGCGGTGTGGGTGGTGCGGTGCTAGGTGTTCCAGGATACAGGAATGTACGAACCAGAAATGGACCCAGAATATCTGCTCACCCATCATCAGTGAGGTAAGCTTTTCTACTGTTTCTGACTAATTAACTGTTTCTCTTTGGGTTACATTCCATTTGCAGTACTTTTGATAAAAAAATACATTGGGAGCATTTAAATCTAACTTCACCAACCGGAAGATTGTATGGTCAAGAAACTCATCCTTTTATCTGATTCTTTTCCTTATTCATTATGGGACATGGGTGCGGCTGGCTGGACATATATTGCCCATTCCTATTTGCCTTTGAACTGAGTCACATGTACTCATTGAGAACACATTGTTGGAATCACATGTAGGCTGTAAGATAGATCAACTCTCATCATATTTGTGCTTTGTTATACAAAGCCCATGAAATAAACTTCCAATCATCCTCCCAGTTTTAAGCTTGATTTGAAAATAAAGCCTCTAAAAAGATTTTTTTTTAAAATTCATATAGGCTTAAAGTTTAAAATCTGACCAAGAACATTTGCTGGGCCGCAAATAATTTTTGTCAGCTGGATTTCACAATGGATGGGGTGGTATTGCTACCCCGCGCTCCACCATAGCATGAGGTGACCAGCAGCCAACACATCTTAAAAAAATAGCCCACTCCACAATTATAACACAACTGCAGGTGGGCTGAACAGGGATAGAGTGGGTTTCGCACCTTCAGAGGCTGGAAGCTCCAGCAGTGCCAGCAGTACCAGAACTGAATAGTGGCCACTGCTGGTACTGCAAGGAGGTCTACACAGAACTTCAATGGGTCCCAGAGGCAGGTAAGACCCTTGCTTTTAGGGTAGGGTGGGATTAGGCAGCCTAGAGACTTGGGAGCATTGGTAGAAGAGAGGAATAAAAGGAGGATAACATCTTGGGGGGAGGGAATGTGTGTCCCAATATGCACAAGAGCACCTTCCAAAAGGTGTCCCGCCTTTCTTCCCATCACATGTTCAGGAAATGACCTGTCCATTCCCGCCTGCCTACCCACACCAGCCTGATCAACACAATATTTGGGACATTGGGTTACTCACAAGATCAATTCATTGTTAATTCTTTATTTAAAAATGGTGCACAGGCTGCCAATTTCAGCCTATAATGGAGTCAACTTGGGGTGGGCGGGAAGTTGGTAGGCCAACCACTCCTTATATTTTGCGTGCCCCCCTGACTGAAAACACACCCATGTTAAGGGAAGCTGTAAAGTCCAGCCCTAAATATTTGATGGTTAGTGCAGCTCTCTAACATGTAAAGCTGCAGTATGTTTCGACAGCATCCTGGATTGATGATCCCATAGTGTTGGGAGATGCAGGGTCAATTTCCAACCTCACTGTGCTAAACTTCTAGAATTTTCTAGCGTAAGGCCAGTTAGCCCATCATACCTGGGCCACCTCTTCAAGTCCCACTCAGTCCCATTCCCTACCGCCATTTTCCAAACATTTTTAACTAGGTATCCCCTTCAATTTTCAGAGTTGTTCATGGTTCTCCTATGCTTTTTCCCCACGGCAACTCAGGATATAAGCATATTGTCCTCAAGGAAATGGCTAATGCTGTGGGAATAGACTGGGGTTCTGTAGCTTCTGGAGTTTATGATGTGCCATCTAGTCACATGTGTAGAATATATGTCATGGAATAGTGATGGCCAAATGAGGAGCATGCATACATAGCAAATTTATTATGAATATTATAGATTCTGCTTGTACTGCACTTTCTGGCCAGATATTCATTGCCTGAGTGCCCTCTCTGCAAAATTCTCACTCATTCTTTTATGATGATGCATTGAAACCATCTAGCTATATTATATGTCATCTAGGTACTGAATCACTGACCAGAATAAATAGTTTTAAATTATCAAAACCTTCATTGTTTTTACAGCTTTATCAATTTATCCTCCCAATATTTGTATCTGTCTCTTTCAGTCAGTGAGTCAGTGGCATGATCTCTGGTCACACGACACATTATCTCAGTCAAGTAGTAGGAAAAAGCAATAAGAATATAGGCATTAAAGAGACAATATATGTCTAAGTGACTGAAAGAGATAGAAATCATTAAAAAATTGGCGGTGATGGTATAAATTCAACTAGGTTTGAAACTTAAACAGATGATGCTGGCAAAAATACATTAGGTCTGCCATGTCAGGAAGGAGAGAAAACAGCTCCAGCAGGAAGAATTGTCACATGTATTAGTATACAGTAAAAAGTATTGTTTCTTGCACGCTATACAGACAAAGCATACAGTTCCTAGAGAAGGAAAGGAGAGAGTGCAGAATGTAGTGTTACAGTCATTGCTAGGGTGTAGAGAAAGGTCAACTTAGTGCAAGATAGGTCCATTCAGAAGTCTGATGGCAGCAGCAGGGAAGAAGATGTTCTTGAGTTAGTTGGTACGTGACCTCAGATTTTTGTATCTTTTTCCCGATAGAAGAAGAGTGTGCCTGGGGCGCGTAAGGTGCTTAATTATGCTGGCTGCCTTTCCAAGGCAGCGGGAAGTGTAGATGGAGTCAATGGATGGGTGGCTGGTTTGCATGATGGACTGGGCTTCATTCATGACCTTTTGTAGTTTCTTGTGGTCTTGGGCAGAGTAGGAGCCATACCAAGCTGTGATACAACCAGAACAAATGCTTTCTATTGGTGAGAATTGCTGCGGACATGCCAAATTTCCTTAGTTTTCTGAGAAAGTAGAGGTGTTGGTCAGCATGAAGGGGACAAAAGTGTGTCTGATAAAGTCTCCCGCCACCCAAACTATTTCCAACCCCCCACCACCACCCCACCTCCCCACCAGCCCCATCCCCCCAGTCTACACTTATCAACCTGCAAGACACCAGTAATCCTGCTGTGAAGAAAACGAAAGAGAGACTGGAATCTGAAGTCCGTGTTCAGGCCATTGGGGTATGAGTTACAAGCTAGGATATTGTTTGTGAAGCTGCCTTTGAGTTTTGTTGGAATAGATCAGAAGCCAACAAGAGGTTAGGAGGAGTTAAAGTGATGACCCACTCATAGGATTGGATTTAATGGGGCACCAGAGTATCTGTGATAAAGCCAAGATTGAGCTACGAGGGGAGTTTAGGAGCTATGGTAACTAGAGGATTGACTGGGGAGGTTGGGGGCTGTTTTCCTTGGAACAGAGAAGGCTGAGGTGTGATGTGATTGAGGTATACAAAATTTTTTAATGGGAAGACATCAAGTGGACCGGACAAACCTGTTTCCCTTGGCAGAAAGCTCAAAAACTTGGGGTCATAGATTCAAACTAAGTGACAGAAGGATTAGAGGGGACATGAGAAAAACCTTTTTACGCAATGGGTAGTGGATGTCTGGAATGTGCTGCCCAAGCTGGTGATGGAGGCAGAGTCCCTAAACTCATTCAAGAAGTATCTGGATCTGCACCTTAAGTGCTGTAATTTGCAAAGCTATGGACCATGTGTAGGAAGATAGGATTAGAAAGGGCATCTGGAAGTCTTTGGGTTGGCATGGACAAGATGGACCAAATGATCCCCTTCTATGCTATATAATGTCTATGGTTCTATGGAGCCCCACCCCCATTCAGGTGGCTCACTCCACAGACATTTAATGCTCGGAGGAATACCTAAAGGCCAGACTTCCGCCCCCATCTGGGCATGGATTGGGAGTGGTCTCACAGGGATTAGGCAGGAAGTGGGCTGGTGAGTTGCCTCTTCCAGAAAAGGGATGATAATTTCCTAAAGAGTGAGATAGAAAATGAGAAATGCACTGGGCCCAAAAACATTCCTGTTCCTGTGATTGGATTAAAATGAATTGTATCCCAACAATCATTCAAAAGATATTTCCCTCCTGTCTTTCTGCTTTTCTAGGTCATATTTTTTCAATTCTGAGTAAGACATAATCCCAAAACATAAATTGTCTGTTCTTTCCCCCAACTGTTTGGTATATAGTGAATTCTGAAGTTTTGCTGTCCTGTTCAGTTAACCATAGTCCTTCTTTTGATGTCATCTGGAATATTTATCTATAAAATTACAGTTTGTATCTGTCCAATCCAAAAACAAAACATCCATTAACTATTACGAACTGTTTGGCCTTTAATCAAGTCTCAATCAATATTGCCACATTCCCCATAATCCCAAGTGTTAATTTTATCTGCAAATTTCCTACATTGTGCGTTAATTTGTGTTGGGCTGCTACAAGAAGATCATAGAAACCCTACAGGAAGAGGCCATTCAACCCATCGAGTCTGCACCAACCATAATCCCACTGAGGACCTATCCCCATATCCCTACATATTTTACCCGCTAATCCCTCTAACCTACACATCTCAGGACACTAAGGAGCAATTTTAGCATGGCTAATCAACCTAACCTGCACATCTTTGGGCTGTGGGAGGAAACCAGAGCACCCCCACGCAAACACAAGGAGAATGTGCAAACTCCACACAGACAGTGACCCAAGCCAGGGATCTAGGGGTACAGGTTCATAGCTCCTTGAAAGTGGAGGCACAGGTAGACAGGGTCGTGAAGAAGGCATTTGGCATACTTGGTTTCATTGGTCAGAATACTGAACACAGGAATTGGGATGTCTTGTTGAAGTTGTACAAGACATTGGTAAGGCCACACTTAGAATACTGTGTATAGTTCTGGTCACTATTATAAAAAGGATATTATTAAACTGGAAAGAGGGCAGAAAAGATTTACTCGTATGTTACCAGGACTTGATGGTTTAAATTATACAGATAGGGTGGTTAGACTGGGACTCTTTTCCGTGGAGCGTAGGAGACTTAGGGGTGATCTTTTAGAGGTCTATAAAATAATGAGGGGCATAGATAGTCAACATCTTTTTCCCAAAGGTAGTAGAGTCTAAAACTAGAGGGCATAGGTTTAAGGTGAGAGGGGAGAGATAGAATAGGGTCCAGAGGAGCAATTTTTTCACAAGAACGTGGAGAATGTCTGAAACGAGCTGCAGGAGGTAGTAGTAGAGGTAGGTACAATTTTGTCTTTTAAAAAGCTTTTTACAGTTACATGGGTGAGATTGGTACACAGTGATATGGGCCAAATGCAGGCAATTGGGACTAGCCCAATGGTAAAAATTGGGCACCGAAGGCCTGTTTCCTTGCTGTTTCTATGACTCTAATATGTATGAATATGTGCCTAATAATTCATCCTGGGGTCAAATATTGCATCAAGATTGCAAACAGATTGATTTTGACTCTGACTGTTACCAGGAAGAGGACTGGAATTGGGAGTTTGAGAATAGAGTTTGGGTTGGGGACTGAAAGCAAGAAATGCAGCTATTAATTTTTGGAAATTCTCTGTATTGCGTTTTTATCTTTTTGATTTTGAGTGTTGTACAACAGTAAATTTGCAAATGTCTACTGTTTATATATTATTGTTTTTCAATATTTGTAGGTCTCCCCACTGACTGCACCTTTTGAGGGAGGAACAAGACTATCCATTTGTGGAAAGGATTTTGGAGCACTGAAAGCTGGAAAAATAAGTGCTAAAATGATTGCCATCGAAGTGGGAAATGCTTCCTGCAAACTGGAGGCAAACAAAAGCAATAAAAACAGGTGCGGTAGGAAGAATACGATTCTGACTAAATACCAACTGCTTCTGTGTTTTTAGCTGTGGTCAAAGAGTCATATCTAACCGGAATTAAGAGAAAACTTGTCCCAACATCGCCTACACTGATCGATAAATGATCACTTGCATTAGGCGACAAGTCTTGCTCCAGATTTATAGATCATAAAAGCCAACAGAAATATGTGGCACAAGGTTTAAAACGATCTACCATGGTTAGGTTAATGTTATCTCTTTCTACTGGGGCTGCTAGTTGGAGCTCAACATGGATATGAGACACCTCAGAGCCAATGCTAACCTGTCTTGTCTGCTAGGAACGGTGCAGACAGAATATAAGATAGTTGCCTGTTCCTCCCACTTTTATAGCCATCGCCATTTTAACTCTTGGATGTTCAGGAGTAATGAGACTGCCCAGCCCATGCATATGGGAGCCTCTTCATGATCAAAATATCAATATTTATTGACGTCTTTCAAACCTTAATGCAGCTACAATGCCAAGTGCCAGAATCACTAGGAAAAATTACTGATTAGGGCCAGGAAAGAAAGATCCAGCTAACAAATTGTTTTTGCCTAACATGTCTCCTTGTGAACCAAGATGTGCTCCTCTCTGCCTGTCAAGGGAAATTTGTGTCTCCTGTGATCTGGGCTTTCCCTGACCACAGTTCTCATCTGACCCCAACCTTATTAGACTTATCTTAGTGCCAAGAACAATTCTCCTGGATTTCCAATGACAAATGGATTTGTCTGAAGCCAGAGTCTCACTGGCTGCATAGCCACTGCCTCAGGAATCAGCATCACAACATATAAATTAGGCCCAGGAGTTCAGTCTGGTCACGCTGCATGGTGCTGCCATCACAGATGCTTCCTTTCTGCCCACACCTTACTTCCATTGCAGGTTAAAATCAGGGCTAGACATCTAGAGAAAGGAGGGAGGGATGAAAACAATTAGATTCAGAGAAAATTCGGCCCATCGAGTCTGCATCAACTCTCCAAAAGAGCATTTTACCCAGGCTGTCTCCCCCCACCCTATCCTTGTAAACCCACACGTTTACCATGGCTAATCCACATAACCTACACAGCTAAGGGGTAATTTAGCATGACCAATCCACCAAACCTGCACATCTTTGTGCTGTGGGAGGAAACTGGAGGAAGCCCACACAGACACAGAGAGAAATTACAAACTCTATCCAGACAGTCACCCAAAGCTGGAACTGAACGCAGGTCCTAGGAACTGTGAGGCAGCAGCGCTAACCCTTGTGACACTGCGCCTAATAGAGTGCACTGACTTAAATCCAGCTGTCCAAAAGCCAGACTTGTCAGATAACCTGACACTTTTAGAATGTGCCATGTATCAACTTTAATATTGAAAAACTTACCTGGACAATTCAGCTAGGCACTAAATAATGGCAAAGTGTGTGAGTGCACGCGCATACGCGTGTGTCAAGGTTACTGATTTTGAGAGACTACTATTACTGCCTATCTCGTCCTCATCCCATTGCATATTCTCAGCAATTCTAAATTAACAGTCGTTACTTGCGAAGCACATTTACAATATTTTGGGAGGGATTCTCCAACCATCCATGCCAATGGGATTCTCCAGTCCCACTGCAAGTGAACCAGAGATTTGGCTGACAGCCAAATTTTCCATGCTCTCTGGCAGTGGCAATGGGGCATGAATGGCTGCAGAATTTATCCCTCATTTATACACCATGATTTTCCAGCTAGTGTGTTCTGATGATTGTCTAAAAGCCCAGTCACCTTATTGGAAACTTCAGACTTGAATTGTCAGTGAAAAAGAATACGCTTTACCAAGAGAAAGATGGGAATTGTAGAAACAAGCCAGTGTATCCAGATTATTTGCTCAGCAGAATGTAAATAATAAAATAACTACTATTTAGAAACATGTTTTCTGCCCTATGAAAGCAAATTTCTCTTTTTTTTCAAAGACTCCTGTGCACATTGGAAGCAGTTAATGCCACACGAGATTATAATCCTGTCTCTATTAATTTAACTTTGAACAGAAGTTTGTCTACACAAATGCACGGCTTCCATTTTGTGGTAAGTTATGAAATCCACTTTCTTTTATTCAGAATTTCTAACCTTCTAGAACGTGATGATGTGAGACTTAATTGTGAGTATTCGGAACCGAACATTTACTGAACTCTGTTCTGTAACATTATGGGTCTGGTCTGTCTTTGCAGGCACATTTATAAGACTTTTAAAAACACTTTCACACAATCCAAGCCCAGTCATCACCCAATGAAGAGAGGTGGGCGAACAGTGTCATCCATTACTCGCTGCATTGATCTACAAAGATGTCCACACTTTGAATATCCTCCACCCTATTTTTCACAAATTGGTCCTCGGTTCCTTCTGAAAGTTGTTGTACGGGAAAACCTGTACATGCATCAACAAGCACCGAGCTGTCACCAGCAGTTAAGATTAGCCAATTAAGATTTGAGAAAATGTCTGAGGTGCCGTGCTCTCATTAGGCAGTTATTTCAAAAATGTGCATGGGCTGCTGTAAGCTGTCTACTGTGAAAACTAAAGGGAGAGGAAAACTTCTCAAATCTTTTGATCTTAACTGTCACAAAACTGGCGACACTTGATTTTCATTTGATCAAACTGGCTTCATGCAAATTGCCGTCATGTCTAACGACTCAGATTGTGTGTTGTGCAGGAAGAAAGAGAATATTGCAATTTAAAAAGGGTCTCCACAGAGTTATTTTTATGTTCAATTTTTCTTGGTCTTGATATCTTTTTGCCTTTACTTCTCAATGATTGCTGCAGCACCCTCTCATGTTTTATCATGGGAATTTTCTTTACTACTTTCTGGTTGATGTTTTTCATAAGGGACCATCTGAGTGCATCTTTGTAATAACCTGTAACTGTGAAGATGAGAATTACTACCTACCTAATAGCTCTATCAGTTAGCCCAGTGCAGCTAATTGTACCGACCAAGAGTTCAGCTGCAACTAACTGATCTAAGCTGAAGGTGTTGCACAGACAGGATGGGTGGAATTTTATATCATCCCCCTTGCAAGTTTGGAAAGGGGGATGGGCACATTTCATAGGTCAGGAAGTTGGTGGGTGAGTATCCGTGCCAACCTCCCATCTCTGCCATGATTAAACCTGGAATGGGAAAGCGTGTAGATGGTCTGCCTGCCCCAATACCATTTGAGGCCCTTATGTGGATAATTAAGGACCTCATTCTGTCACCACTGATGTTCAACAAATGATGGCTGGGGATGCCCTTCTCGGAATGCTTGATTGAGGGAGCTGGAATTGGGAAGAGGATGTGGGGGTCCACCGAGACCCACCGTGTTCCTGCACTCTCCCAACCCTTGCTTGTTCACCCCACTCCCATCATCCGCACTGCACGAACCCCATCCTGCAACCTGGGTTCCTTGGTCAGCCTGGGCCTCGAAGATTCTTGCCTCCCCCAGTGGAGGTACTTCTCAATGCACAACGCACTGCTTCTACTTGGCCGGAAGCCCTCAGGGGCAGGATCGCCACCCCTTAGATCCGCTGGCCACCAGGGTCCACTGAATTTGACAGGCCTTCCCCAAAGGAAGTGATGCAGGGCATCACCAGCTCTCTAACCAGCAGGTCAGAATTTGCCACCTCCACTAAATGCTACCATATGATTGACTTTAGTGTCACCCAGATTAGAGAGGGAACATCACAGAGATTAACACTGCTGCCTCACAACACCAGGGACCTGGGTTCGATTCCAGTTTTGGGTGACTGACTGTGTGGAGTTTATACGTTCTCCCCGTGTCTGCGTGGGTTTCCTCCAGGAGCTTCGGTTTCCTCCCACAGTCCAAAGATGTGCAGGTTGGGTGAATTAGCCATGATAAATGCATGAGGTTATGGGGAGAGGGTGGGGTGGATTGAGCCTGGGTCAGACGCTCTTTTAGACAGTCAATGCAGACTCGATGGACCAAATGGCCTCCTTCTGCACTGTATGGGTTCCATGCTTCTATCGCCCAAGGTTCTTGCTCCTAATGAGACACAATAAGGATCCCATTACTAAACAGCCAGCCAACACTGACTTAGAGGTTCAAATTGTGAAGGAAGCCAAGGCCAGCTGCTGACTATGGAAGCATTGCATAACAATGCTATCCTTCATAAGAGGAGTGGAAGAAAATTGGTGTATAAAAAAGGGAGATGGGGACAAAACCAAAATAAGATCAGAAAAATTCAGTGCCGACAGCTGTCCAGCGGATTTTGTTTTACCAACAATAAATGATGCCAAGTTTCACTTTTCTTTCTTTTGCATTCGCGGTGTGCGGTACAGAATCCAGTGATAACCCATATCTCCCCAACTCATGGCCCCAAATCAGGAGGAACCTTACTCACTCTGACAGGAAAGTATTTGAATAGTGGAAGCAGAAGACAGGTTTTCATTGGAGGAAAAGTGTGCGATCTAAAAAGGTATGCTTTCCATTATCTTTGAACGTACTGTTAGTTTTCAGAAGTATTGAAAAATGCTCCGAGTGCAAGATCTTATTTTTAAAGATTTTCCCATTTGTTTGAAAGTTTGTATTGATTTTCTTTAGTGCTTCAGCTGTTACATAAACCAAAAAGAAACTGTGGTTCCTAGAAATCTGAAGCAAAAGCAGTAAATGTTGGAAACTCTGTTCAACCTTACATCTGTTTCTCTCTCCATGGATGATGCTGGAGCTCCTGGGTGTTTCCTGCATCTTCTGTTTTTATTAGAGTTGCTACTTGTTGAGCAAGATGGCGCCGGAGTGAGGTGACTTCTTGCGAATTGTCCCCAGCATACCCTCTAATTCTATCTTTTATTCTCATTCTATGCTTTTAAAACTTGGCTCTAACTCTGATCTTTCTCTACACCCTATTGTTAACTGCAACACAGCACTGCACCCTCATTTTTCCTTCTCCTGTCTATATTCTATGAACAGCATGTTTTGTCTGTATAGTGCACAAAAAACAATACTTTTCACTGTATCCCAATACATGTGACAATAATAAATAAAATCAAATCAAATGTTTTTTTTTAATTCTTTTACTCCATCCTTAAAATTACAAAGTCAATGTTCAGAATTGACCGGGCAAATCCAAATCCATTTCTTCCTTGCCCCAAAGACCAAATTCAAGTTCCAACTGAATCCAGTTCATGGGCCCCCCATGAGGGAGACAGACAAGATCCAAGCTGACCAGATGAGGCATTGCTCTTGGGCTTGATCTGACGCTTCACAGAATTGTTGTATGATGGTATATTAATGCAGTTATTCTGTTCACCTGAAAGCAGCCAAATGGGGACGCAGACCTGAGGACCAGGGTGCTGTTGGAAGACAGAGCAGTTTGCACACAGTTCTCTCTTCAATGCCCAGCAAAGCTTGCTGCCACTCTAATGTAGTGACCTAAAATGAGGAGGTGTGCAGTCTGCTAGCTCAATTGCTCCATCTACTGCTCCAGCAGAAAACTGTCACAATTTACCCAATGATGGCAGATGAAGATCTTTAAGAATCAAGTTAGATCTGTTGACTCAGTTCAGTATTTTATGATCAGAAATATAGAGCCTTACTGAGAGAGGCTTTTGTATATAACAATTTGTTTTAAAGAAAAGTGAGCACATTGCCTTTTCCTCCTCCATTGAGGAATCAGTGATTATTTCATGAGGTCTTACATTATGTGTCTTAATTTGTTAATCAGAATGTCTGCAACGTTACTGAATTACTTCTGAATGCCACCAATTTATATTGGTGTTGTAATTGTGACAATATTTTTATTCAATTTCTATATTTGAAGCATATTAAGAACTGCTTATTCCATTTATAACCATGTCAGCAGCACACTTGGTGCTTTACTCGTGTCAAGTATATATTGAAAGTTTTATTGCTAAATCCAGCTATTTGATTGTTTGCATGTATCCATTTCCAGTGTGTATTTATACTGACTCTACAGAGGTTAGAAAGATCATTTTATCCTGTGCCTTACTGTTAAACTCAGCTGATTAAGATACTTTGAAATTGAGGCAGCATGGTGGCATAGAGGTTAACATTGCTGCCTCACATTGCCTGGTTCAATTCCTGCCTCAAGTGACTGTCTGTGTGAAGTCTGCACATTCTCCCTGTGTCTGTGTGGATTTCCTCTGGGTGCTCTGGTTTCCTCCCACGCTCCGAAGAGGTGCAGGTTATGTGGATTGGCCAAGCTAAATTGCTTCTGAATGTTCCCAAGATGTGTAGGTTAGGTGGATTAATGGGGTAAATGCAGGAGGTTATAGGGCAGGGGAGAGGGCCTGGCCAGGATAGTCTTGTCAGAGAGAATGTACAGGCTGGATGGGCTGAATGACGTTCTCTACACTGTAGGGATTCTATAGTGGAAGCTATGTGTGACCATTTCAGTCAAATAGGTTGTGTTTGCTTTGCCCACATTTTTCCTTTATTTATTTTTGTTACTTGTTGATGTGGGCCTTTATTTTGGTCAGCCTCACAAGTAGTCCCTTATCTCTGCCCCTGAAACAATATTTTCATATGCTTCTCACGATGCTGACTCCTTCTGTGCCTTTACAAATAGCACTTCCAGCGTTTCACACGAGTGCCAGTTATCTAAGCACGAGCCTTGGTGCTGAGTGTCTGCAGTCTATCAGGCTGTGGAGGTCACCAGAACTGGGCCCAATTCCATTCCCACTTTAATACCCATTTCTTTTCCTGATGTTCACAAGTATACGATTTCCAGCAGGAGCTGACGACTAGCCATCAAAAGCGAAAGTCTCTCTCTTCTATTTTTACTCACCTCAGAATTGTTGTGGTCAATGCGTCACCCTGACCATTTCCACCAGATCACTTTGCACAGACTAATGTCTCTGATCTTTTTGTGGTTTACTTGACAGAGTGTTAGCTCTTAAGCCAAGCTTTCATGTCCTGCTTCTCTCTTTGTTTTATTGCATATTCCTTCCAGCGTCTCCGAAACGAAGATTGAGTGCTCTACTCCTGCCCACACTTTGCTGCTGACACATTCTGTGGTTTTGAAAATAGACTCCGCCATACGCGAGGTCAAAGACTCTTTCACATGTGTGGAAAATCCATCCATCCGCAACATTTATCCAGTCTGGTCATTTCGCAGGTGAGATGTAATATGTTATTCCATGTTAATCTGTGTCTCTCTTCAAGAACTGGACACTGGGAACTCATGTTTACTTCTCTTCATTGCAGTGGAGGGAGCACAGTGACAGTGAAAGGAATTAACTTGAATTTTGTACAATCCCCCCAGATGGTCATCACAGTACAGCAAATACCAAAGGCTTTCCAAGTGGTAAGTTTTCCAAATATCTTGACATGACCCGAACTTGCTGCATCGGAACACAGAACCAGGAGTCAGCCATTCAACTCCTCAAACTTCCTCTGTGATTTGATTTGATTTATTATTGTCACATGTATTAGCATACAGTGAGAAGTATCGTTTCTTGCGCACTATACAGACAAAGCATACCGTTCATAGAGAAGGAAAGGAGAGAGTGCAGAATGTAGTGTCATAGCTAGGGTTTAGAGAAAGATCAACTCAGTGCGAGGTAGGTCCATTCAAAACTCTGATGGCAGCAGGGAAGAAGTTTGTGAGTCGGTTGGTACGTGATCTCAGACTTTTATATCTTTCTCCCAACAGAAGAAGGTGGAAGAGAGAATGTCCGGAGTGTGTGGTGTCCGTGATAATGCTGGCTGCTTTTTCGAGGCAGTGGGAAGTGTAGACATTGTAATGGATGGGAGGCTGGTTTGGACGATGGATTAGGCTTCATTCATGGCCTCTTGTAGTTTCTTGCAGTCTTGGGCAGAGCAGGAGCCATACCAAGCTGTGATACAACTAGAACGAATGCTTCCTATGGTGCATTTGTAGAAGTTAGCGAAAGTCGTAGCGGACATGCCAAATTTCTTTAGTCTTTTGAGAAGGTAGAAGCATTGGTGGGCTTAATTGGATTGTGACAGGTGTGTACCTAAACTTCTATTTCCTGCTTTAGCTCCACCTCCCTCTGTGCCATTACCATAAAAATCTGTCAGTCTCAGTCCTGAAGATATCGATTGACTTAATATCTGTGGAGGTGAAGGCACCAAGTTTCTACTGACCTTTGCATAAATGACCTGCCCCGAAATGTAGGCCTGGATTTTCGCTCCCGAGTTGAGTGCATAGAATTAGAACATAGAACATAGAACATTACAGCACAGAACAGGCCCTTCGGCCCACGATGTTGCACCGACCAGTTAAAAAACAATGACCCACTAATCTAAACCAATCCCTTTTCGTCCATAAACCTATCCACGGATCTCTTAAACGCCCCCAAACTAGGCGCATTTACAACTGCAGCAGGCAGGGCATTCCAATCCCTCACCACCCTCTGGGTAAAGAACCTACCCCTGACATCCGTCCTATAACTACCCCCCCTTAATTTAAAGCCATGCCCCCTCGTGCTAGCTTTCTCCATCCGAGGAAAAAGGCTATCACTATCCACCCTATCTAAACCTCTAATCATCTTATATGTTTCAATAAGATCCCCTCTTAGCCGCCTTCTTTCTAGTGAAAACAACCCCAAATCCCTCAGTCTCTCCTCATAGGACTTCCCCTCCATACCAGGCAACATCCTGGTAAACCTCCTCTGCACCCTCTCCAAAGCCTCCACATCCTTCCTGTAATGTGGGGACCAGAACTGCACACAGTACTCCAAGTGCAGCCGCACCAGAGTTGTGTACAGTTGCAACATGACGCTGCGACTCCTAAATTCAATCCCCCTACCAATAAACGCCAAGACACCGTATGCCTTCTTAACAACCTTATCTACTTGATTCCCAACTTTCAGGGATCTATGTACACATACACCTAGATCCCTCTGTTCATCCACACTATTCAAAGTCCTCCCGTTAGCCTTATACTCAACACATCTGTTATTCCTACCAAAGTGAATTACCTCACACTTCTCCGCATTTGGGAAATCTCCTGGCTTGTCACACCCACCTAAGGAAAAAGTGCCCTAAGTGGCGGGATCTTCACTTCAGGAAGGGGCTGGAGGCTGGCAGGGGCAGGATAGAATCAGCACCCCCCCTCCCCCACCCATCCCCAAACGCAGATTAGTGGTGCTCACGGGTGGGTTTCCTGATTTGCTCACTCTTCGTGTCTGAAGGAATGTGAGGCTGGAGTGTTATCATCCCCACATGGGGCTCTTTTCCCTGAGCATCTAATCTCAGGCTCCTGTAGAAAGGCCAAAGATAGTGGGTAGGGTTCACTGGCACAGGATGAATGCATTATTTAACGCTGCCAGGATATATAAGCATTCATGTTCTCACACCCAACTGCATGTGAATGGAGTTGTGCCTCTCGTGGTTGGTGTACCTCTCCTCTAGTGGAATCCATTGAGCAATGGTGTCCTACACCATTGGGTATCCTGATACCCTGGCAAAGCTGCCAGTTCTTTCATCCTGAGTGAGAAGATAATATATCCTCCTCTTTTGGGTAGATGGTCTCTGTGATACATCCCCCACCAGAAGCTCCAAGGAACAATGTACTGAAACATGTCATTGCTAGTGCTGTCTGCTGTTCCTGTCTTGGAGGACTTGGATGGATAAAAGTTGAAGGTCATAGCAATGGCAGGGCAGTCTCCAATACTGGCCCAGCCAGTGACACCTACATCCCATGAAAGAATTTAAAAAATGAGACTCCCAAGTTAGGTTGTAGAATCTGATTTTCTTTAGTTATTTGTTGCAGATCAGGTGTGGGTGGGAGAAACCTGGGACGCCCTTTGCAGGTAAGGTCTTCAGCGTAGAGCCCTTTTCTCCCTCCCACCTTACAAAGCTTCCGTCTCTGCAGCCTCTGCTCAATCTGCTGGCCATGTGGCAGACCAAGAGACACAGCAACCATGGCCTCGATACCCTGGTAGCAATTCCTGCACTCTCCTGGATTGTAGATATCAGCTCTCAAAATCACAGCCCAGTACGTACACAAACTCAGCCTAAGCAGCAAGAAGTCAGAAGTGTCTCACCTGTAATTTATTATCTGGCCCTTAAAGTAACACTGATGCTTGCTGCTCCTGGCACTTGAATGCATGTTCTTTGCTGAGTGAGAAGAAAATACATTGGGCAGGATATTCTGGCCATTCCTGCCAATGTTTCTTGTGGTCCCGTCAATGGTGAACCCCTGCAGTGTGTTCCCTGGCAGTGGAGGGTGTGAATAACAGGAAACCCTGTTGACAGCAATAGAACCGGAAGATCCTGCCACCAGCCAATGGCTGGGCCACCTCCACTGCCACGGGATATGTTGCCGGGGCAGAGAATCACAGAAGAGGCCCTTCGGCCCATCGAATCTGCACCAACGCATGAAACGCCCTGACCTGCCCACCTAATCCCATTTGCCAGCACTTGGCTCATAGCCTTGAATGTTATGGCATGCCAGGAGGGTGGTGGAAAATCCCACCCAACGAATGTGCCAGCATGGTCAAGTTTTCAAATATAACATCAAAACAGCACCGGCACGGCAGCTTCTGGCCCATGAAGGAGATGTCCTCATGATTGCCCTTACCAGCATGGCATGCCACATGGAAGGCACCAGAAATGGCAGCAGGCACAACATGACCTCCAAGTTCCATACCACTGTTCTCAGCATCGTTACAGATCTGAATTTCACACCACTTGAGTTAAAGACTCAAGTGATGGATTTTAATGAGCCATTCACAGTCACACTGCACAAGCTGTACATACTTAGGCATCCGTGATTTAATTTTTGAGACTGGCGTATGTTACTGACAGTATCAGACAGATTGCTGAACCACACTTTCAACATCTTGGAAAGGATCTGGCTGGTATGTCAACAAGTTTGAACATAACCTGTTGGACATAAAGAAATTTGCTCCACTCAGTGTGAGTCAGTGATTACACAATCACCGCGGAGGAGACCAGCTTCTGGATGTGAGGGAGTTTCAGGAGAGGATTTGAAAACCGGTTTACCAAAGAAGCAGTGAGTGCTTTTTGATTGATCACTCAATTCCCGCTGCCTCATTTCCCAGTGCAGCAGGAAGCTGCCTGGCATGTGGACAAAATTGGAAGCACAGGGGCTGAGTACTCAGGTAACGTGGTCCAGAACTGTTACAGGACAGAGCGAACTGAAAACAGGTAGGGGAAGTACTTGGTTAGGAAGCATCTGGGGTAGCCTCACCTCTGGCTGGGCAAGCTGCAGAAGAAGGTGGAGGATTCCAGTGCAGGTGGCTGCACCAAGAAGGGTCTAAACACTGGTGAGACAGCACCACACTCACCTAAGCGACCTGCAGATCTCCAAGTGACAGTGTCAGTGAAGAGTGTGATTTTTGAGGGAGGCCATTTGTCAGTCTAGCTGCCATGCTGAAGCATGAGCTGAACCCAGTGGTGTTTTGGAGGGCACCCAATGCCAAGGCCATGAAGATCACCATGGCTCTTGACTTCAACGCATCTGGATATTTTTGCAGGTTGACTGGGAACATGTGGGGGCTTTGCCAGCCACTGCTGCACCAAGGAGTGGGCGGCACTGTAGCACAATGGTTAACACTGCTGCTTCACAGCTCCAGGGTCCTGGGTTCAATTCCTGGCTCGGGTCACTGTCTGTGTGGAGTTTGCACATTCTCCTCGTGTCTGCATGGGTTTCCTCCGGGTACTCCGGTTTCCACCCACAGTCCAAAGATGTGCGGGTTAGGTTGTTTGGCCATGCTAAGAAATTACCCCTTAGTGTCTAGGGATGTGTAGGTTAGAGGGATTAGTGGGTATAATATTGAGGGACGTGCGGGTGGGGCTTGGGTGGGATTGTGTTTGGTGCAGACTCGATGGGCCAAAGGGCCTCTTTCTGCACTGTAGGGTTCTATGATTCTATGATAAGGAGGTGACCAATGCCTTGCTCCAGAGGGCTGCGAACTATTTGCACTTCCAAACTAGCCCGGACCATGAGGAAGAGAGTTCATCAGCTTCAGGGCCATTGCTGGGTTCCCATAGGGGCAGGTTGCACGCATGTGACCATCACGTTTCCTTCAGACCAGCCAGCGACCTTCGTCAACAAAGATGGCTTTCATCCCATCAACATTTGATTGGTCTGCATATTCTACAGGGTTTCTCAGAATAGCTAGGCCATTTCAACACTCCCAGTTGCCACAACTGTTCCAGCCCTACACCTACCCTCAGAGACGGGACAGACTTGGCTGCCAGTGAGATGCCATTGCATTGCAGCCAAGGAAGGGTACATAGCCTGTCATGGTCGACCCAAGCGAGCATCGAGTAGGCGCCATTGAGATGGTCTGTTGCTTGGACCAACCTGATAGAGCCCCACTGTAATCTCCAGCGTAGTTTTCCTTTTACATTGTTTGCTGTGCTCTGCACAATCTAGCACTGCTATCATGCCCCTGGGATGTCTCCTTCACTGCCTGGTTGAAGCACAATCCTCTATGTGCCTCCACCATTCAGCAGTTCTGAATGAGTCTGCAGGGGTCCACTGTGGAGCAAGTTTTTGTTAATTCCTGACTTTCACATTGAAGAGATTTCACTGCTTTGAGAGTTGCAATGAATGTGAGCTAAACCCGAGGCTTTGAATGCAAGATTTTTAAATGTATAGATAGACAAATAATAGAATTGTTAAAATAGGTTTCATTAATAAGAAGCAGCAAAGCAAACATAAAGTGAGGAAGAGGAGAATGGTGGGGGGGGACATCAAGCATTTTCTTTGTTCAAATTATTCTTAATTTACAACATTCACTCTACATAGCCTAGATAAAGATTCTCTTAACGTTGAATTAGCTTTATCACAATGATATTTATGTTTGTCTTAGCAATCAGTGTATGAACTGAATGAACACAAGTTTTGAATACTATGATTCTGAAAATATTTTAAATAAAAGGGTGGCCCTGCAAGCCTTGAATTTCCTGAAGTTTTCAGTGGTGGTTGCCTTATCTTATTTCTGACGTGTGCATCAGTTACTCTTGTAAGTTTTTCAAATTGTCTCTATGCCAAAGAATGGTCTAAAGGAACAAATCACCTTCAAGTCTGTCTTCCAGTTGAAGAAGGCAGGTATTTTAGTTACATTTCCACCTCAAAGCTGTGTTACGTAACAAACAATTTTACAAAGAACACTGAAAAAAATATATCCTTTGACATAATGCCAAATAATGTGTAACCATGGAGTTACTTTGCACAAGTGTTGATGACAGTAGAATTATTCATATTTCCTGGTGAGGATTAAAATTGTCACCAGGTCTATGGAATGTAGCTAAAGCTGTTTTTGTGTTTAAAACTACATAGATACGTATGGGTGGCACAGTGGTTAGCAATGCTGCCTCACAATGCCAGGGTCTAATTCCAGCCTTGGGTAACTGTGTGGAGTTTGCACATTCTCCCCCTGTCTGTCTAGGTTTCCTCTGGGTGCTCCGGTTTCCTCCCACACTCCAAAATGTGCAGGTTAGGCGGATTGGCCTTGCTAAATTGTCCCTTAGTGTTCCAAGATGTGTAGGTGGGGGGGATTGGCAGGGTACATGTGTGGGGTTATGGGGATAGGGTAGGATGCTCTATTGGAGAATGGGTGCAGACCTGATGGGCCAAATGGTCTCTTTCTGCACTGTAGGGATTCTTTGATTCTTCTATGACATATATATATTATGTTGTCTTTTCTGAGTGTGTCTATGCAGTTTTAATTCACAAAGTTAAATGTATACACACTAAAATATTGATTCGTGAAAAGCTAATATCCGTTTGTTTTCTTCTCTAATAGACATGTAGACATGTGGATGACTTAGAGGTGATCTACTGTCAAACTCCCACTCTGGATCCCTTTAATCTGACACTACCTGCAAACGGCAAAGCTTCCTTTATCTTTGATAATGTCACTGTGGGATCCTTTGATTTTGGCTATACAGAAGATCCTTTGCTTCAGACATTTAAAGTCCCCAAGGAAATCAGAAAGGGTGGCAGTAATGCTCTTGAGATTGAAGTAAGTGACCAGAATCTCAGCAGATGTTGCCTGTAAGAATGTAATTAAGATTCAAATCTAACGAGAAGGTTTTGTGTCATTTACTTTCCGTGCCTAGTTGGCCTTTTACTTCCAAATGGTTTCTTGCTTGAGAAATTCAGCTATTTGATTTTATAACACAAGATTTTTTTAAACTACGCACAACTACAATTGCCAGCCAGAGGCAATATAGAATAGAAAATAAGTTGACCATGTGCTATCACCTGGTAGTGATTTTACATTAGGGTGGGCAGGGCATTGGAACGGAAACTTGCCCTTTCCCCAATCAAAGCCCTTAAGCGGACATTTAGGGAGGGATTTTCCAGCCACAATTGCCCCAAGACCGGAAAATTCTGCCTGAGGGCAATGGATTTTTCCATGGTCCGTATCTTGCCCGTTATACTTCTCATGGCGAGCAGGATGAGAACAGTCTGCCTTTCGTGTCTAGTCAAGGGCCTTATCCTGCTTAGCCTTAATTTTCTAGGCCAATGTGCAGATTACAAGTCAGGTGGTTGGGGGAAGGGTGGATAAAAACATAATCCGATTTCGCGAAGCAGGAGTGCTGTGGCTAGGGCCTGAATTTTTGGGATGTTAGATGCTCAGTCATATTATGCTCTAACGAGAATTGAATGGCAATAGACGGGACTTCCATCTCACTCAGGAGGAAGCTCCGCCTTGGAGAGCTGCCAGCCAATCAGATAGGCTGGAAGGTCTCCAGCCCCTCAAGGCAGAGCACTGCAGTGGCCACTGGAGGAACTGGAATTAAGTCCTGGGACATGGAGGACAGCTAAGTGGCAGTGGTCGCAGGGGTAGGAGAGTTGGAAACGTCTGCTTTGTTGTGAGGTGTGGTGGGCGATTGGGATCTTAGGGGATAAATCAGGTGGGATGAGGGGTGAGGACCCGGGGTCACTCAAGCCTTAAGGAGGGGGTGCCTCTAGTCACAAGGGGCCTACTTATGGAGCCCACCTCCTGCTTCCCGAGATCAAATTACGCTTTTATCTAGCCTTCCCCCTAATGTCATCGGCACATCAGCCTAGAAAATTAAGGCTAAACAGGAAAAGGCCCTTGACGGGACTGTTCCCATCTCACTCACCAGGGGAAGTGTAGCAGGGGGGACACAGACCATTCAAAGGCCCGTTGACCTCGGGCAAAATTTTCCAGTCATGGCGCGAGTGTGGCCGGAAAATCCCGCCCTAAATGTCCTTTGAAGGGCTTTGACTGAGGGAAAGGGCAGGTTTCCCTTTTGATGCCCCATCTGCCCCGGTGTAAAATCCATTACCAGGTCTCAATGGGCGGGAACCTGGAGGGAATCCCATCCAAGCAAGTTCGCATTGCCCCCTTCTCAACCCGCCTCAGACCCATTGGGGGCGAGGGGGGAAGGGCAAAGTTCTGGCCCAGGTCTTTGTTCATTTCCAATTAATCATAAAGCATGAACATATAGGCTTCCAGTGAGCAACGCTCAAACTTTCTAATTGTTCACCAGCTCCAGAAACCAGAAACTATCACATGTCTGTCCGTGCCATTATAACAGTCTGTTTTGTCAAGAAGATGGTTTTATTTTATAGTAAAGGGGCACTTGCCTTTTTAAAGGACTTGTTTTGACGATTTAACAGTAATTAAGGATGCTATTTATAATGATACTTGCAAATAACTTTATCAGAGCTTTGTTTTTAAGTTTGAAGGGGCAGAGGTTAAGCCTGAAGCTGTTGATGGTAAAATCCTAACAGTTGGAAACCAAAGTTGCAAGAACGTCTATATAAAACCGCATACCTTGATTTGTATCATACCCCAGGATCTCTTACATTCAAGAAATGAATTGGATGTAGAGGTAAGATATTTTATGCTCATATTTTGTATGATTACATTATATGTGGTCACATGGTGATTATATGACTAAAGATGCACTCTCTAGATAATCTTGATCTGAACACTTGACTGTGATGGATAAAAACTGATGAGAGTCACAAGTTAAAATAGAGCAGGAACTGATAGTCTCCTCAGAATTACAAGTGTACACTGGAAGAAATTTTAGCCTGATAAAGTGACTTTTGAATGTGTTTTTTTCCCCTAAATCCTTAATTGAAGGCTGAATGAAATACTGACTCTCTTGCGCTGTCTGTATTTCATCTGAATGGAAGCTTGTTGAACTCAATACAAGCCTAGATATATTTTGAGATACAAAATATCTCAGATATAAGAACATAAGAACATAAGAAATAGGAGCAGGAATAGTACCTTGAGATACAAAACAGGGTGCCCCCTGTTTCTTACTTGGTGTCAGAATTATGGTTTGAGCAGCACGGTGGCACAGTTGTTAGCTCTGCTGCCTCACAGCGTCAGGGACCTGGCTTCGATTCCCGACTTGGGTCACTGTGCACAGCCTGCTTGGGTTCCCTCCAGGTGCCCTGTATCCTTCTACAGTTCAAAGATGTGCGGGTGAGGTGGATTGGCCATGCTAAATTGCTGCTCATGGGGGCTAGCAGGGCCAATACATGAGGTTATGAAGACAGGGGCTGGATGAGATTATGGTCAGTGCAGACCCGATGGGCCGAATGGCCTCTTCTGCACTGCAGGGATTCTATGATTAATTCTTGCAATAACCTTTCAAAATCTTTTAGATATCAGTTGATTTGTCATCGCCTCTAAACCTCCCCACCCCGCCATCTTGACTGCAGAGCCCCAGCTTCTTCCACTACTGTCAGCCTTGCCCTTCATTCCTCAAGCCCTGAGTATAAGAATTTCCATGATATGTCTAGCCCTCTACCTCCTGTTGCGGACAGTAACCAAAGTCTCTAATGCTCCCAATGACAGAATAGAACTATAGAATCTTTACAGTCCAGAAGGAGGCCATTTGGCCCATCAAGTCTGCACCAACTCTCTCAGACATGATTCAAATTCTAACTGTAGCTCAGAACAACCTAATGGGTGGAATTTTAACGGCACACCCCAGCCATTGATGGGCTGGTGAAGTTGCGCAAGAGCCAAGAAATCAGAATCATGCCCAATTTCACAGCTCTCACGATTTTATGACAGCCAGATTTCCTGCGAGGTCAGCCTATCACTGGGAATGGGCCAGAGGCTGAATAATTTATTTAATATATTTAAATCACACTTTGCATCTGCTTAGCGAGCCCAGTACTCAATCATCCAGGCTCACTTGTCTTTATGACCTCGCTGGGAGATGTTCCCTCTGGCAAGGAAAACACCTGCTCCCCCGAAAGGGGAACAATCCTGTTGGCCTCGCCGGTGGAACCGGAGGCCATTAATGCCCCCCTCCAGGAAGCCAAGAGCAAGAGGGGTGGTCCTTGGCCAATGCCAGCTTGGCACCTGGGCAATGCCCAGCGGGTGCCTTGTCACTGCCTACCAAGCCTATGGGACCTATGGGGCAGGGCATGAAGGGGCAGCCCAATTCGGGAGGAGAGGAGCCCACTGCCACTCTGTAATGAGATCGGATTGGGGGAGAGGCCTGATTGGTCTGGGGGGTGGGGGGAGCAGCGGGGGCTAGTTACCCATGCATTGTGGGGCTCGCAATCGGCCGTGGGCCCCGACGATTGCAGGGATGGAATTGGTTCAGGCTGGATCCAGCAGCAGGGGCCTGACAACTCACTCTCTGTCTGTCAGACCCCTGCAGTTGCTATTGAGCATGCGCAGAATCAGAGGTCTGCACATGCACATTAGGTCCTTCTACAGGCTGGCTGGTGAATTAAGCCCAGCCCATTGCCTGCAGCAGCAAGAAATATACTGCACCATTTTTCCAATAACTAAGTTAGCACTGCTACCTCTTAGCGCCAAGGATCAATTCCTGGCTTGGGTCACCCCCTATATGACGTTTCATGTTCTCACCTTGAATGCGTGGATTTCCTCCAAGTGTTCCGATTTCCTCCCACAGTCCAAAGATGTGCAGGTTAGGTTGATTGGCCATGCTAAATTAACCCTAGTGTCAGGGGATTAGCAGGAAATGTGAGAGGTCACGGGAATAAGACCTGGGTGGGATTGTGGCCAGTACAGACTTCATGGGCCAAGTGGCCTTCTTCTGTACTTTAGGGATTCTATGATACTCTTCCATGAAGTGCATAAAACTGGGAGTAAAAACTCACCCAAAAAATGGATCAGGAACACTCCCTTTTTCACTCTAACTGGACACCTAGAATCATTCTTGTAAAATTCTGCCCATTGTATTTTTGTGCTCCCAGTCCCCCCCCCCGCCCCCCATTGCATGTACTTTTGATCGAGAATTGAGCTTCATACAGCATTGAATGCCCTGTAACTTCTATCTGAATATTAGATGCCAATCTTTCTCCACACAGTAGTGTGGGGAGCTGGGGGCTAATATTTCCCCAGCTACCCATCTCACTTCTGAGTTCAACTCCAATGCATAGATCTTTCCTTCCTCATCAGAGACGAGTGGTTAATTAATAATCTGAACATCAATGTATATCCTGCTGGCTTTACACGAAAGAAAGATTGCTAATCTTTCTGGGCCTCTGTGAATCTGCTGTCTGCCCCTTTGAAATATGAAGGTAATGAGTGAAGGTGTCAACACATACTAACCATTGATATCTTTCCATTTGGGTTTCCAGTAAATACAATGTTCATTCAAACAAAATCACAACAGTCCCATGATTTCTGCTAGACAGGAACAAGTGTTAGATGAACAAGGATTGTATTCAGTAGTAATGTGCATTTGTATGGCTTCTCTATCAATGAAAATGTAACTTGCTGGCACTTACTGAGCAGGTAGAATTGCTGATTGGATCAATTATTTGGGAACTACTGGTGGTGGCTTTGGGATTTTATCGCATTGGATTTCATGCTTAACTACGTCCAGAGTGAGCAGAAAGACGAGGGGAGAATATGAGAGAGGGAATTAGCCTGAGGTAGATGCTGTTACAGAATTGCGTTTCTTGAAATACTATGGGCTAGATTTTATATGCACAAACAGTGCAGGCCACCACCCACCCCACCCCCTCCGCAAATGCATGACGCTGGGTCAGCAATATAATGTCATCAAATCAGTCTCCAAATTACAGAAGGCTAGCTGCCATGGAAACCAACCCCCGCCATTTTTGCAATCACTGATTGACAAGCTATTGAGCCCAATTGCCTGAACCTCTTCACTGCCCACTGCATTTTTTGGGCGCCAGCCCTGAAGGAGTTTGGGAGTGTTTCACAGCAGCTTTGACAAGGCCACACAAGGGTAGAAAGAAAGACTGGCCACTGGCACCATGGCTGAAAGTACCAACGGATTCTGCTGCTGAAGGTGTGGCAGCATCTACATGTTTTGTTTAACTTGTCTCTGAAATGTTGTAAGCCTTTAATAACATTTTAACATGTATCCATGACTGACTTCTTCTTTGCGACATAACCCGAGACGTCCCTGCCTACTGTCCCAACTGGGCGCAGATTCACCCACCCCCCACCACCCCCCCCCCACAGCCCCCCCCCACCCCCACCCCCCCCCCCCCCCCCCCACCCCCCTCCCCCAACCTCTAATTAGTCTCCTTCCTACTGGATAGTTACAGAGGAGGAAGTGGGGTAGTGGTATTGTCACTGGAGTAGTAATCCAGGAACCCCCAACTCCAGGGACCCAGATCCAAATCCTACCCTAGCAGACGATAAAATTTGAATTGAATAAAAATCAAATGATGATTATAAAAAGTGAGTTAGTTTCCATTCCACCTCGCTCACCCCACTGAAAAATGTAAAATCCAGCTGAATCTGAAATTAAGTACAAATACCGGACACCATCGGTGATATTCTCCCAAAAAAGTGTTAAATTCACGCAAAATCTGGAGTAAATCCCGTTGCTTTTTTCAGCAGGTGTTTCAAAATGAATCTCTCACATTCTATGCAGTACAGAGTGCCCGAGCGTGATTCACTCCAGAAACCAGTGGATGGGGCCTATTCCCGCTGGAGATGCTGGCAGCATAATGCTAAGTGGCCCATCGCGCGTGTGCTGATCTTTCAGTGCCAACATCGCCACATGTGTAGTGCCCCCTTGTCTGCCAGCCTCCCTATTGCTGGCCAGCCCCACAACCCCCACATCATCAGCCCTCTCACCCCACCACCCCCCACCCCCCGTGGCCCCATCACTGGCGCCCCAAACATGCCTGAGCTCCTGATCGGCCGTGGGCCCCTGTGATTGCACACCCCCCCCCCCTTCACTCCAGCAGGGTCGGACCACCAGCTCCCCACTTATGGAAATTATTGTAAACCCCGCTGGAGTGAACCACTCCTGGTGGAGGGTGGGGTGGCGGAGATGCTCGCAGGCCCAGAGATTTCAGTCCCAGGCCTGCTAATTGGATGCTAATTGCAATTAGCATAATTTATTCAGCTTCACACCCATTTCTGAAGTGGAGCTGACAGTGCCGGAAATCCGGCGCTGGGAGATGCGCAGAGGCTGTGGCACCCAGCAGGAAGCCCTGGAAATGGCCTCCGCTCGAGTTTGCCAGCCTACTGCGCTAAAAAAGCAGCTCAGCAGGATGGGAGAATCGCCCCCAATATCTGGGAAGCTCATAATCGAATGTGTACCAGATATGGGTCTTTCCAGATTTTGGGTGGATGGGGTTGGAGGGGCAGAATAGAATAATTTGACGCTGATTTCTCCTTCGAGCTGCTGGGGCAGGAAAAGGAAAGAATGAGGGACAAACCAGTTCAGCTTCCACCTTTAATCATGGACCTATAGAGCAGAGAATCAGCTCCCGCAACCCAGATATGATAGACAGAAATGCCTGATGGGATTGCAGCTTCCAGGACAGGATTCAGATTTCGGGTCTTTCCGGACTTTGGGATGTCGGATACAGAGTCCTCCACCTGTATTTCAGGCAATTTGGTTTTTAATCAACAAGAAAAGCATTGGTTATATATTTTCCATGACATTCCAGTTCTTTGTTAATATAATTGTTTCCTTTCAGTGGAGAAAAGTCAATTCATCAATTCACCTGGGCAGAGTAATCGTCCTTGAAAATAAGAATCTTACTGGGCTCTTTGGCGTAATTGGAGTAATATTGCTGGCTTTTTTGCTACTTGGAGTATTGGTTTGGAGATGCAGAAAGAAACAGATAAAAGGTATAACACATTTGATAAACCATTTATAACCTGTGCGTTTTAGTGAATAATTCTACAAATGACAATGGCCTGAATTTTGCTGCCTTTTATCCTGACCTCAAAGAAACCTACGGGAGAAAAGCAGTTGGGGAAAAAATGTTGGATCTCTGGCGGAAAGTGGAAAAGGGTGCACCTCCTTCAGAAACCCTCTCCTGACTGGGCTACCCTACACATAATGCCCAGTGAACTCTGGGCTTTGCTCAAAACCTCCCCCCTCAGACTGTTCCCCAAGACCCCCAACCCTCACCCCCGCCATGCTTTCCCTACCATCCCTGCTCAAGAACCATGGATATTTATCCATCGTCCAGGTCCCAGGACTTAGTTCTGGGCCTCTTCCAGCCACTACAGCACAGTGCCTGGAAGCAATCAGATTGGCCAGCAGTTCTCCAAGGCAGGACCTCCTCCTAAGTGAGGGCAGAAGTCGCGCTTTACGCCAATAAACATTCATTAGAATATAGTAAGGTACTGGGGCTGCTGGAGTTGGCGAGGATGTGGCCCCACTGATTCGTGGGTGGTGAATGCTGAACCCCCAGCATCTTAAAACATCAATCATCATGAGAGATAATTTCAAATTACACAATTATGAACTTAGTTTTCAAGGGCAAGAGTGCATATTCAACGGTAGTTATGACATGGGACATTGTTAAAAATCCATTTAGCCACATTAACAAGGCATAATCATTTGCAACTCCTCAGAATATGAAGCAGTGCATGTCCATGGACAACATTCAGCCTTGGGCTGATAAGTGGCAAGTGACATCCATGCCACACAAGTGCCAAACAGTGACCATCTCTAACAAGGGAGAATCCAACCATCTCCCCTTGACATTCAATCGTTTTTCCATCGCTGAATCCCTTGGGGATTACCACTGACAAGAAACTGAACTGGACTTTCCATTTAAATACTGTGACTACAGGAGCATGTCAGAGGCTGGGAATTATGCAGCTAGTAAGTCACCTGATTCCCCAAAGCCTGTCCACGGTCCACAAGGCACCAGTCAGAAGTGTGATGGAATATTCTCAACTTAAGTGGATAAGTGCAATTCCAACAACTCTCATAAAGTCAGCACCACCCAGGACGAAGCAGCTCAACAGACTGGTGCCAGGTCCATCAACTTAAACATTCACTCCCTCCACCACCAACGCACAGTGGCAGTAGTGTATGCCACTTACAAGGTGCAATACAGCAACTAAACAATGCTACTTCAACAGCACCTTCCAAACCCACAACATTTAGCACCTAGAAGGATAAGGGCAGCAGATGTGTGGGATCACTACCATCAGCAAGTTCCCCTCCAAGCCACACGCCATCCTGACTTGGAACTATATCATTGTTCCTTCACTGTCGCACGGTCAAAGCCCTGAAATACCCATCAACACTATGGGTGTACTTACACCAAATGAATTCCAGCATTTCAAGAAGGCAGCACACCACCGCTTTATCAGGGGCAGTCAGGGGTGAGTAACTAATGGTGGCCTAGCCAGCGATGCCCACATCCTGTGAAAGATTAAAAATAAGTTTCATGTGGTTTTAACAATGACATTACAGCGTGAAAGGGAAAGTTCTCATCAATTCCATGATTTCCAAAAGACCGATGTCTGTGGGGGCTGCAACAGCGTACCCTGTGGAAGAGCAGGCAATCATTGGCTGCACCTTCTGGAGTTCTGTGTTCAATTGTGTCTTTATTAGGTTGGCAAAATCTGGCCAATGTTCTTCTGAATTTTGGTATTAATTCAAGTTGCAGCATTCTCATGTTGTACGCTGTAAACTTGCTTTGCTTTATCAAAAGAGTTAAACTCAGATGAAGTGCGAAATGATGGGAGAACACATACTCTGCACCTGGATAGGCTGGTTAATACAAGAGCACGAAACAGTATCACTGCGGAAATGATCTCTCATGACTCCTCTGACTATCGAACGACTCTTCAAGAAGGTATGGATGGTTTCATTATTAAGTGCTCTACAATTTCAATTTTGAAATCACATACTTGTTCAATTTTCCCTCCTGAAGCTAATAAGTTGTGCTGTGGTAGTGATTCTACTGCTGCCAGTTGTTCTCCAATAATTCACCCAAATAGACATTCTACACTTTGTGAATTTGAATATTGACTACACAGCAAAACCCTACCCTTTCCTCATCTGATATCCATACGATGCGGCAAGAGTCATTGGATATCAAAAGGCAGTGGACGCTTGGGTTGATTTTCCCTGTTTTGAGGGAATGAATTAAATCATGGCACTGCCACTACCTCCCATGTAAGAACATAAGAACATGTGGTGTCAACAAATTCAACATAGACCTAGAATGTTTCTGATGCGTCTGCTCAACTCTGCACTACATTTTACCCATTGCTCCCTATTCCATTTTCCTTAAGCTAGTTGTTAATTGTGGATGTGATACAATGGGTGAGATCTTCCAACTGTTCACGCTGATGGGATCTTTGGGTTCCACTGACAATACCCCCACTGCGGCCTTCCTGGGAATGTGAGTTAAATTGGAGCAGTATGTAGATAGCCTGACTAGAGAGCAGGCTATACTAGATTTAGCTTTGGGCAATGAGCTGGGTCAGGTGGTTGAGGTTGCAGTAGGTGAACATGTGGTTAATAGTGACCACAACTCTGTCTACTTTAGGATACAAATGGAAAAAGATGAGTGCTGTCCTAAGGGGAGGGTGCTAAATTGGGGGAAGGCTAGATACAGCCGGATTAGGCAGGAGCTTAAGGATACAGACTGGGATAGGCTGTTGGAGGGCAAGTCCACGTTAGGCATGTGGGAGTCTTTCAAGGGAAAACTGAAATGGGTGCAGGAAAGGCATGTGCCGGTTAGGAGGAAGGATGGAAAAGGTAGGATTAGAGAGCCATGGATTACTAGAGATATAGAGGACCTGGTCAGGAAGAAACGAGAGGTGTATGTCAGGTCTAAGCAACTGGGAACGGAGAGAGCGTTGGAGGAGTACAGAGAGAGTAGGAGGGATCTCAAAAGGGGAGTTAGGAGGGCAAAAAGGGGGCATGAAATAGCTTTGGCAGGTAGGATTAAGGAAAATCCAAAGGCGTTTTACTCCTATGTTAGGAGCAAAAGGGTGGCTAGGGGAAAAATCGGTCCCCTCAGGGACAGACGAGGGGAATTGTGCTTACAGGCAGAGGGAATGGGGGAGATCCTGAATGAATACTTTGCGTTGGTATTCACGAAGGAGAGGGGTGTGATGTCTGGTATGGTCATCGAGGGAGCTGTAGACCAATTGAAGGAACTATCGATTATGAGGGAAGAAGTGTTAGGGCTTTTAGGTGGCATTAAAACTGATAAGTCTCCGGGGCCCGATGGCATTTATCCTAGGCTGCTTAGGGAGGCGAGAGATGAAATTGCTGGGCCTCTGACACAAAACTTTGTCTCTTCTTTGGACACAGGTGAGGTCCCAGAGGACTGGAGGATAGCGAACATGGTACCGTTGTTTAGAAAGGGTAGGAGGGATAACCCGGGTAACTATAGGCCGGTGAGCTTGACTTCAGTGGTAGGCAAGTTGATGGAGAGGATTCTTAGGGATGTATGAGCACTTAGAGCGTTGCAATCTGATTAAGGATACGCACCATGGCTTTGTAAAGGGGAAGTCTTGCCTTACAAATCTGGTAGAATTTTTTGAGGAGGTGACAGAAACAGTCAACAAAGGATGAGCCATTGATGTTGTCTATATGGATTTCAGTAAGGCGTTTGACAAAGTCCCTCATGGTAGGTTGGTAGAAAAGATTATGGCTCATGGGATACGAGGCCAGGTATCTAGATGGGTTGAGAACTGGCTTGCTAAGAGGAGACAGAGAGTAGGAGTGGGGGGGTCCTTTTCTAGCTGGAGGTCTGTCACTAGTGGTGTGCCGCAGGGCTCAGTACTGGGACCTCTTCTCTTTGTGGTATATATAAATGACTTGGAAGAGGGAGTAAGTGGTGTGATCAGCAAATTTGCTGATGACACCAAGATGGCTGGATTGGCAGGCAGTGAGGAGTAGTGTCTGGCAATACAACAGGATATTGATAGGCTGGTATATTGGGCAGATATATGGCAAATGGAATTTAATCCGGATAAATGTGAGGTGATGCGTTTTGGCCGGAATAATGTAGGGGGGAGTTATATGATAAAGGGTAAGCCCATAAAGAGTATAGAAATGCAGCGAGACCTGGGGGTGCAAGTGCAGAAGTCTTTGAAGGTGGCAGTACAAGTGGAGAAGGTTGTGAAGAAAGCCTATGGTATGTTAGCCTTTATAGGAAGGGGTATAGAATATAAGAGCTGGAGTCTAATGTTGCAGTTGTATACAACGTTGGTTAGGCCGCATTTAGAGTACTGCGTCCAGTTCTGATCGCCTTACTACCGGAAGGACATGGAGACTCTGGAGAGAGTGCAGAGGAGGTTTACCAGGATGTTGCCTGGTATGGAAGGACTGGGTTATGAGGAAAGATTGAACAAATTGGGGCTGTTTTCCCTTGAAAGACGGTGACTGAGGGGGGATCTAATAGAGGTATATAAGATTATGAAGGGTATAGATAGAGTAAACAGAGGTAAGCTATTTCCTATGTTAGAGACACACAGTACGAGGGGCCATGAGCTTAAGGTGAGGGAGTAGAGGTATAACACAGATATTAGAGGGAGGTTTTTCACACAGAGGGTAGTGGGGGTATGGAATGCTCTGCCAAGTAAGGTGGTGGAGGCAGGCACGCTGGAGTTGTTTAAGAGTAACTTAGACAGGCACCTGAGTGGGTTGGAGATGGGAGGATATAGGAGATTGTTTTAAATAAGGTTCATTAGCATTGGGACATCCCTGGTAATGTAAAAGGATGTGGTATGATAATAATGTTTTTTCTCTTTTAATTCACAGGTTTTAAGTCGGTCCGCCTTGTTGTCCAACGAGGGGCGTACACGCGATGGGTCGTACTTGGGCTGCTCTTGAATGTTCGAGATTGGCCTAGTGCTTCATGTCGTTAGTGTGTGCTTAAACTGGACCAGATGCTGGGCAACACGACAGCTCAGTGACTATCACTGTTTGCTGTGCAGACACATGGAATTGGGCCGGTGTCTGTGGGAGTTTGTGCATTCTCCCCGTGCTTGCGTGGGTTTTCTCCGGGTGCTCCGATTTGCTCCCACTCCCCAAAGATGTGCTATTTGGCTGATTGGAAGTAATAAATTGTCCCTAAATTAGTTTCCCTCAACGTGGATTGCCATAAAACAATAGATAAGGGTCACGGGTGGAGGGGGGGGACTGGTAATATTAAAATGGCGGCACGGGCTCATTGGGCCGAAGGGCCTGTTTCCCGGGCTGTTTTGTTTTTTGTTCTTCTTAAATTCACTGGGAAATCCCATTGGCAGCAGCAGGACCAGAAGATCCAGTCACCAGCCAATGACAGGCCACCTCGTTACACCATGCAACAGTGGTGGGGTCAGCCAGGGGGGTGGTTAGAGAATCCCACCCAATATTTTGGTATTACTATAATTCTCTGTGTTCATTTACTACTTGAGATGGCACAGTAGTTAATACTGTTGCCTCACAGCACCAGAGACCTGGGTTCAATTCCCAGCTTTGGTCACTGTCTGTGCGGAGTCTGCACATTCTCCGGATGACCGCGTGGGTTTCCTCCGTACTCCAGTTTCCTCTCTCAGTCCAAAAGATGTGCTGGTTAGTTGCATTGGCCATGCTAAATTCTCCCTCAATGTACCCAAACAGGCGCTGGAGTATAGTGACTAGGGGATTTTCACAGTAACTTCATTGTAGTGTTAATGTAAGCCTACTTGTGACATTAATAAATAAATAAACTTTAAAACTTTAGTATACCATCCATTTCTGGTCAGAGAGCTCTACTTCAAAAATAAAATTAAAATGTTACCCAACTATTCAGTGATCAAAATTGTCCTTGTTGAGATATCTGGGCATTTTTAAGTGCACATAATTTTTTCACTGGCTTTGGTTTTTGATGAGTTGGGTCAATTGGAGAAGTTGGGGTTGTGCTCCTTAAAGTAGAGAAGGCCAAGAGGAAATTTGACAGAGGTGTTTGAAAAAAATCATGAAGAGATTTTTTGGAACGAATAAAGATGACATATTTCCATTAGTTGATGGTTTAATGGCCGGGTGCACAGATTTAAGGTGATTGGGAAAATAACCAGAGGCCAAGTGAAGAAGCATTTTTTTAACACAGTGAGGGGTTACTATACAAACTTACAAATTAAGATAAGGAGAAGGTCATCAGCCACTCAAGCCTACTCTATTATTTAATATGATTGTTCTGATTGTAACCTCAGCTCCAGATTTCCATCTATCTCAAAAACCTTTCACGCATTTGCTTATCGAGAATCTATCCACTTCTCCTATTCCAGGTGTTGGTCTAGTAAACCTTCTCTGAAATGCTTCCAATTCATTTAATTCTTCCATTAAAAAGGGGACCAATATTCTACACAGTATTCCAGATGTGGTTTCATCAATGCCCTGTATAATTGAAGCATATCTTCCCTAATTTTTGAATTCACTTCCCCTCGTAATAAATGCTAATGTTCTATCAGCTTTCCTAATTACTTGCTACACCTGAATACTAAACTTTCGTAATGTAAGCATTAATTCATTCAGATCTCTCAGGAGATTGCGTCTTTTTTATCCTTCCTGCCAAAATAGACAATTTCACTTATCGTACTAGTGCTTATAAACACACTGTATAAAAACTAGACTGCATTAAGATACCTTTGAACTTGTATAATGTTTGAAATGATACTTGAAACTTGTACATCTGATGTGCTAAGTATAATTTTATAAGATGTAAGTTTTAAATATTTTCACATTCCATACTCCATTTACCAGATGTTTGTCCATTCACTTAATCTGTTTCAATCCCCTTGTAGCCTCCTTATGTCCTGTCTGCAACTTACTTTCCTACCTATCTTTGCATCAGCAAATTTAGCAATCAATCCTTTGGTCGCATCATCCAAGTCACTCATAAAAATTGTAAA
This sequence comes from Carcharhinus amblyrhynchos, assembly GCF_965287045.1. Lineage (NCBI taxonomy): Eukaryota > Metazoa > Chordata > Chondrichthyes > Carcharhiniformes > Carcharhinidae > Carcharhinus > Carcharhinus amblyrhynchos. The sequence continues at coordinate 102,331,789 of NC_137329.1, forward strand.
AAATTTAGGCCCCATCACTGATTACTGTGTCACATAATTTGTTACAGCTTGCCAACCAGAAGAACATCCTTTATATGAATACCTCTGTTTCCTGTTAATTTTCCAATCTTCTATCTATGCCAATATGTTATTTCCTATTTCATGAGCTTTAGTTTCCACAATTACCTTTGATGTGGTGCTTATCAAATGCTTTCTGGAAATCTAAATATAGTACATCTACCAGTTCCCCTTTAAAGAAATCCAATAAATTGGTGGAACGTGATTTCCTTCTCACAAAACCATGTTTACTCTGCCTGATTACCTTGATTTTTTTGTAACTGCCCTGCTATAATGTCTTTAATAATACTTCTAATGTTTTTCATATGACAGATGTTAAGATAGCTGGCCTGTGCTTACTTGCTCTCTGTCCCCTCTTTGGATAAAGGAGTTATGTTCGCTATTTGTTAATCTAATGGAACTTTCCCTGAATTGAATGAATTTTGGAAAATTAAAATCAAAACATCAGTTGTTTCAAGAGTCACTCCCTTTGGTAATCTTGGATGAAATTCATCAGAACCCAAAGACTTATCAACCCACAGATCCAACAATTTGCTCGGTATCACATCCTTGGTGATTGTAATTTTATTGAGTTCCTCCCTCCCCTACTGAGATACGGCTATTTCTGGGAAGTTACCCATATCCTTTGTATTGAAGACTGATACAAAATACCTGTTCAATTAATCTGCCATCTCATTTTCCATTAATTTTCCTGACTCAGTTTATATAGGACCACTGCTCACTTTGTTAACATTTTTCTTTTTTATTTAGCAATAGAAACCCTTACTATTCATCTTTATGTTTCTAGCTATCATTCTCCTGTACTCTATTTCTTCCCTCCTTACAATCTTTAGATATTATTTGCTGTGTCCAGTCTTCTGGTCTGCCATCCATTCTCATGCTTTCTATTTATATTTGATATTTGAGTTAATCATGGATGGTGCCCATCACCCCTCCCCCGGAATTTTTTCTTTTTTGTTGGAATGTACCTAATCTTTGTATTCTGCAATACCTCTTCAAATGTCTGCCACTAGATCTCTTATTAATCTATTCCTTAATCTAATTTGCTGGTTTACTTTAGCTAGCTCTGCTTTCAAGCGCTTAAAATTTAAGTTTAAAAAACTTTCCTTGGACCCATTCTTCACTCCCTCAAACTGAATATAAAATTCAATCAAATTATGAATGCTGCTACTTGGGGAACTTTCACTATGAAGTTATTAATTAATTCTATCACATTGCACAATACCAGGTCTAATGCAGCCTGCTCTTTGTTTGGCTTAACAACATGCTCTTCTGAAAAACTACCCAAAATCAACTCCTCACCAAGGCTACCTTTGCCCCCTGATTCTTTCCTGTCTATATGTAGATTAAAATCCCCCAGGATTATTGCAATATCTTTCTGATAAGTACCTATCATTTCTTCCTGTTTATGCCTTTGAACCATGTGATTACTGTTAATGTAAAGTGGTGGACAGAGATAATTTTGTAGCCTTCAACAGGGAATTGGATAAATATGGGGTAAGAGGCAGGGAGTGGAACTAACTGGAATGTTCATTGAAAGAGCTACTGCTGACTGAATGGGCTGAGAGGCTTTCTTCTGTACTGTGCTATTCCATGATTCTATGTCTTTAGAGTTTCTGATTTTTCAGGATTTGGTTTTTGAAGGGACAACTAAAATATCTTAAGTTAGTATACTCATAATTGTCATCACAAAACATAATGTTGAAAAGGGTTGGCATGCTACACATTTCTGAAATGTGTTCAGCTATCTATCATTGCTTCCAGCAACAGAAGCTGGGCTCTAAATCTATACTGTCCATTGTTACAGGGAATGATGAACAAAAGGAGTACTCCTTGAACTTGAGGGGAAAAACAGTAGAGTGTGTCATCAGAAATCAGTGTTTCTTTTTATTCTGAAATACTCATTAAATGTAAAAGATCTTTTCAGTTGAAAGTATTTTTTTTATTAATAGATCCATTTCAGAATTTGGCACAGGTTGCCTCACACAGACAAGCTCAATTTTCACATTCAGATCTCACTTGCATATTATCAAACGGAGACTCGGACTCAACTGTGCCATTGCTTCAGAATGACGTGAATATCAACTTCTGCAGCTTGGACTCTGAACTCCTGAAAGAAGTGCAGCACATGGTTATCAGTTCTGACCATCTCACAACACACACCACAGAAGTGATTGGAAGAGGCAAGTTCCCAAACGTATTCTGCCATAAAATCTAGGACACAAAGGAAGTTGATCATCTTGGAATAATTTAATGCACAATTCCTTGAATGCATAAATAACAACCATGTCACTTAAATAATGAGTTTACTCCATGCTAGTGGAGGCCTATTAATTTAGCATAATCTAAAAATCAGACCTTGGATTTTTGTCATGTAACTAAATACAATGACAAGTGTTGCCTTAATCTGTTGAGCCATCAACACAGCCCAATACTATAGAATCATTGATCCTTGACTTGTTAATGGTCATTGATACTTGGAAATGCTTGAAACAGCATCACACAGACACTAAGACTGAAATTCAAGGGCTCATTATCCAATGTGGGAAATGTGGTAGAGCAGGACTCCAGCTTGCTCTGCGTAACACTCTTTCAAGCATTTCTAAGTATCTGTTACCATTAACAAGACAAGGGCCAATGAAAATAAGATGCAGCAAAAATCATTCCCATAATAATTTAAGGTTCAAACAGGAAGTAAATATGTTGTTGCATCTAACTGCAGCTGCTGTTCAGATTGCTCTTTCTTCTGCATGTATTTCCATAATGATCTACTTGTCTTTTTGTTTAAGGTCTGTATTTTTCTTCTTCGGTTAATGTCTCAAAATTTAACAGGTCATTTTGGGTGCGTATTCCATGGAACTCTCTTAACCCAAGATGGGGCGAATATACATTGTGCAGTGAAATGTCTGAATCGTAAGTAAACAAGTTTTAATAGGACTTATAATATCATTGTTTCCAATGCGTGACTGAAGATGCGCCTTGAATCAGATAATGAAAACTTTGTGTAAGCGCAGCGAAGTGAAGGTGCACAAATACACTAAGTGCTAATTATGCCATATCCATTTGCACAGGAATCACTTGCTTAGAACAAGTAACCCAATTCCTGAAGGAAGGATTAATAATGAAAGATTTCGAACACACCAATGTTCTCTCTCTGCTGGGAATCTGTCTTCGGAACCAAGGATCCCCATTGGTGGTACTGCCATATATGAAACATGGTGACCTACGGAACTTTATCAGAGATGAAAGTCATGTAAGTAAAATCAGAGCGTCGTAATGCTATGGGGAAAGCTTGAACAAAATACTTGAGACAGGTTTATCACTTTGGACCTAATTTGTCTGGAATGCACCATGTCTATAATAACAAGATGTACAGGAATGTAAAAATTGCTATCAGTGATTCTTTGCTCCTTCGTAGCGTTGAAGTCCCTACAGTGGCAAACCTTTAGAAATTGCTGCACGATAGAACATCCCTGTTTACACTGTATAACCATTATTAGAAAGGTACACTTGGGTAACGGAGTGAAACTGGTTTTTAAGCAGCAAACCAAGCTACACTACAGCTGCACTTTATCCAGAAAATCTCATTTTTAATGCATCCTATTGTTCTATTACGATTTTTTAAGATGTTTTAATCATTTTTATTTAGCTGCTAATACATATGAACCAATCTTTATTTCACTCCCTGAAATGTATATCAAAAGTAAAGGATAATCAGTGCGCTTTACTTACTCGTTTGCTGTTTGTGACAATTCTTTGATGTGTTTGGCTTTTACCCTGCATAATGACGTCATTGTTGCTCAATGCCTGAGATCCACAGGACTTGGCACCAAACTCAAATTAATTTTGGGAAGGGGAAATCCATGCCAGAAAGTTTGCATGATTTTTGTGGGCAGCTTTTGTTTGAGGTCAATAGCAAGTTCCATTCATTCGCCACAGTTTGTAAATCCAGGCCATTAGCAGGACACCCCAAAGCGTCTCGCTGCCTTGGATTCTGCCTGAAGCTGAGTTACCCTTATCTTGTAGAGAAATGTGGCAGCCAAATTGCAGAGCATGATCCCACAAACAGTTCCAAAAGGTGTCACTTATCGCAGTATTTCCCTGATGCTGTGTTAGGTCTCATCTTAGACATTGTATATATTGGGTTCCAATGCCAGTTGGCGACATGGTGGCACAGTGGTTAGCACTGCTGCCTCAGAGCGCCAGGGATCCGTGTTCAATTCTGACCTCGGGTGACTGTGTAGAGTTTGCACATTCTCCCCATGTCTGCATGGGTTTCCTTTGGGTGCTGTGGTGTCCTCCCACACTCCAAAGATGTGTAGGCTAGGTTGATTGGCCATGTTAAATCACTCCTTAATGTTAGGGGATTAGCAGGGTAAATACATGGGGTTATGGGGATCATCCCACCTAGGTGGGATTATTGTCGATGCAGATTCAGTGAGCCAAATGGCCTCCTGCTGCACTGTAGGGATTCAATGAGATTGTGTACTCAAGTCATGAGTGGAGTTAGCCTTAAGCTTTCTTAACTCATTTCACTCAGGTGAGATGAGTTAAGAAAGCCAAGCCAACATTTCGAAAATATAATGAAAATTTTCCATTGCAGGACATTTTATATCCGGCTCATCAGGCTATAGTTAATGATTTCAGTAAGAGTATCTTTAAAAGCCTTTGATTATTGCATGTTTCTCACAGAATCCAACAGTAAAGGATCTGATTAACTTTGGGCTTCATGTTGCAAAAGGAATGGAATACCTTGCAAGCAAAAAGTTTGTTCACCGAGATCTTGCAGCAAGAAACTGCATGTAAGTATGAAAGTCGAAATTAATAGGAATGTAGTGTGCATTTTGCTTTGTAGAGCACTTAAGTTACACCCTGAACTTTGTACTACATTGTTGCTGCGATAACACAGATACTTAACGTGTTTGTCATACTTAAATGATGCCTTCATTTGTTGGCATTGTAACTCAGAGAGCCAATTGGTGAATGAAAGTATTGGAACTAGTCTTTACTCTCTGACATTTATTTACAGAGTTAAACATTACACACACACACATCTCCTAACTCTACCCCACAGTTTCAATGGGCGTCTCTTCAACAAGTATTGAAGTGAATTAATGCCCACCATCTACATTCAACTAAACACAATTAAAATTCAATTAACAAGGCTATCTATCAATCATACAGAACACTATGGTGTGGCGCAATTTACTGTCATAGAATAAAAATATAAGAACTCTGAGCAGGAATAGGCTATTTGGCCCCTCAAGCCTGCTCTGCCATTCAATAAGATAATGGTGATCTTTTCATGGACTCAGCTCCACTTACCTGCCAGCTCATAATAACTCTTAATTCTTTTACTGTTCAAGAATCTATCTATCTTTACCTTAAAAACATTCAACGAGATAGCCTCAACACCTTCACTGGGCAGGGAATTCCATAGATCCACAACCATTGGATGAAGAAGTTCCCCCTCAACTCAGTCCTAAATCTGCTCCCCCTTATTTTGAAGCTATGCCCCCTAGTTCTGGTTTCACCTGCATTGAAAAGAACCTCTCTGCTTCTATCTTATCTATTCTCTTCATAATTTTATATGTTTCTATAAGATCCCCCCTCATTCGTCTAACTTCCAATAAGTATAGTCCTAGTCTACTCAGTCTCTCCTCATAAGCCAACCTTCTCAACTTTGGGATCAACCTATTGAATCTCCACTGCACTCCCTCCAGTGCCAGTATATCTTTTTTCAAGTAAAGAGACCAACACTGTAAGCAGTACTCCAGGTGTGGCCTCACCAGCTGCAATATAACGTCTGTTTTTAAACTCCATCCCTCTAGCAATGAAGGACAAAATTCCATTTGCCTTCTTAATTACCTGCTGCACCTGCAAACCAACTTTTTGCGAATCATGCACAAGGACACCCAGGTCCCTCTGTACAGCAGCATGCTGCAATTTTTTTAACCATTTAAAGAATAGTCCATTTTGCTGTTATTCCTACCAAAATGGATGACCTCACATTTACCAACATTGCACTCCATCTGTCAGATCCTTGCCCACTCACTTAAACTATCCATATCCCATTGCAGTCATTCCGTGTCCTCTGCACACTTTGCCCTGATGTCACACTGCTAAATTTGACTTTGTACTGGATGTTTTTGCCCCTAACAAACACAGCACATTTTCTCCACCATAGAATGCTTTGTTCTACCTCTACATCATCCACCTTGCTCCTGCTCACTGTCTCCGATCTGCTCCATCTTGCATTATACATTTAGTGTAAAATTCTTGTTGTTACTTCCAGGTGTCTCCTTTCTGTGCCAATCTTCTGCAGTTTCTTCCAGTTCTGTGTTCCTCACAGCACCATCATTGATGGAAGAACCTTCAGCCATTTCTTGCAGGAACTTCCCCTTAAAGTCTTATAACATTTCTGCCCACCTTTGAAAGTCTCCTCAAAACCTATCTTTGCTGCGATCGTCATTTCCACTCATTCTTCCAATATCGTTTAGTGTCCATTTGCTCTCCCTCATGAGCCTTGCAATATTTCCCACATTAAAGTCACTGTGCAAATTTAATTGTTGGTTAAACTGTGCCAAAATAAAAGCAGATTGCTATAAACTTTGAGTCTTCAATGCAACATGACATATAGTTTTGAACACACAAATTATAACTAGTGAGTTTGTTTCACCTTCATAGAAGGTAATCTTACTAAAAGAATTCTAAACCCCAAACGCACGTGAAAATGGAAGAGTATCAGATCCGTTTTCATGACGAGGCCACAAGTCCAATCTTACACCAATCTGTGCAAAAAATAGCGCATAAATCTGTTTCCCATCAGTAAGGGAAGGGTGTAGCGGCTAAGTTTGCTGGAAAACCAGCAGCTGACAGTAAAGGTGCAATTCCCCTCTCCGGCTGATTGCCACCCACATCACACCCCATGTCGAGAGCCAGTTGCAGAGTGTGCAGCTTCCCCTCCGCCCCTCCTTAGGGAATTCATCACAAAAGGTCTCCGTTGATGGGGATCGTACGTGATCCTCACTGGTAAGGACCTTCATCGGCCAGGCCTCTAAGGCAAATGCTTCCTGGGTTTATTAATGATATTCAAAATCCACATTACCATGGATTTAAATATTGAGATCAGCCTCATGCTTTTCCCAGGTGCAAGGCTGATCTCACCACAAGTCCAGGCCCTGGTTAAGATCGCGAGAGGCAAGAAATCTGGTACCAACCCAATTTTTTGCCTCTCTTGTGATCTTACTATCTCCCCCAGCCATTCATCGACCAGTGGGATGAAAAGGTAAGATCACCCCCATAATCTATACACAAACCAACATGGTCATGGGAAAAGATGATTGATTTTCACCCTTTAGCACTGTACCTCAAGAGATAAGATGAAATGTTCACTTGCAGCATCGTTGCCCCCACAAATAACAGTGGCTCCTCACTCGTCTCCAGTAGGCATTCACAATTCATGTGTTTTTCACTGGTAACATATTTGATTCATCCATTCAGACTAGGAGTTAAATTTTAATTATTTGTCAGCTTGAGGGGTGGTACTGACACTCTCGTTATGACCAGTGAAAAATTCCATTTCCCTGCCTCCTATTTCTGTGCAGTACCTCACCTTTAACTAGAAGACAGACAAGCAACTCGCTGCCAGGCCTGTGCCTGTGTGGTTGGCTGCTAATTCACATACGAGGATAGATGGAGGTGGTTAGGCCCACACATGCTTCCCTTCCACCCACCAGTAAATGCCTGGTTTTCGCTCTGCATCAGGGCTCTCTATTTATGGAACAAATCTATTTCCTCCCACAACATGAGTACGTAGATTGGAAGTTCTGCAAATGTTATCATTGTTGCCTCGGAATGTTTCAGTAAGAAGGCCTGGCAGGCTTAAGAAAGCATTAATCCTGTATACCAGTGTCAGTGAAATATATTTCTCCATTCTCTTATTGTATGAAACCTGATGTCGTTTGTGCTGTAGGTTGGATGAAAACTATGTTGTTAAAGTTGCTGATTTTGGGCTGGCAAGAGACATCTATGAGAAGGAATATTACAGCATTAATAACAAAAATGGTGCCAAGCTGCCAGTGAAGTGGATGGCACTGGAAAGCCTGCAGACACAGAAGTTCACAACCAAGTCTGATGTGGTAGAGTATTGTTTCATTTTTCTTGTAAATTAGTAATAATTTAAAGCAGGTCCACTGTAAAGCTTATTCTTTTTTATCTTCAAGTCATGGCTCAGTAGAAGAATTGATTCAAATAACCTTTTCATCGGCGTAAAACTACTTTGAATCTTGCCGAGTATGTTCAGTCATGTGACAGCTACACAACCAAGCTGATGTGTGAGGAGTGACCTGACTGAGGTGAACAAAATTATGAGAGAGAATAGATAGAAAGGAAATTTTCCCCTAGTAAAGAGGCTAATAACTGAGATTTAAGTTAAGGATTTAGAGGGGATTTGAGTAAAACCCTTTTCACCCAGAGGATGGTGGGAATCTGGAACTCATTGCCTGAATGGATGGTAGAGGGAGGAACTGTCGCAAAGTTATAGAAATATTGAGATGAGTGCTCGAAACACCATAGCATACAAGGCTACAGACCAGATGTTGGAAAATGGGGTTAGAATAGATGAAGTAAGAAGTCTCACAACACCAGGTTAAAGTCCAACAGCTTTATTTGCTAGCAAAAGCCACTAGCTTTCAGAGTGCTGCTCCTTTGTCAGGTAAGTGGGAGTTCTGTTCACAAACAGGACATATAAAGACACAAATTCAATTTACAAAATAATCATTGGAATGCGAGTCTTTATAAGTAGTCAAGTCTCAAAGGTACAGACAATGTGAGTGGAGAGAGGGTTAAGCACAGGTTAAAGAGATGTGTATTGTCTCCAGACAGAACAGTTAGTGAGACTTTGCAAGCCCAGGCAAGTTGTGGGGGTTACAGATAGTGTGACATGAACCCAAGATCCTGGTTGAGGCTGTCCTCGTGCGTGGAACTTGGCTTTCAGTCTCTGCTCAGCAACTCTGCACTGTCGTGTCAGTGTAGAATAATGGTGTAGCTCCACTGTGGGTTTCCTGGCGGTGAAGAATGCATTCGACATGAAACCACACTGACAATGGCAGGACCATCCATCAGCCAATGGCAGGCTGCCTCTGCTGACACAAAACACACAGTGGGTTGAGTGGAAAATCCCACCCATTGTATCTATAAGATTTTTGCCAAAAATCTCTGTCCTCATTCATAGCTGAAATTCTCCGGTGATGCTGAAAGTGAATGGAGTTTTGTTTGGAACACCAAATTCTCCATTCTCACTTACAACAGGGCGGACAAGGATGAGATTGGAAAATCTGTTCTTTATCTTCAAAGACATCTCCATACCAGAAATGTTAAATACAACCACAATAACTACAGATTTTACTGCTCTCCTCAGAATATCATAAAAGCAAACCAGCTTTCTTACGCTAATGATCAAAATGATCTCTTGTCTATCAAATTGAAATATGCATTATATGCATTCTCTTCAGTTTAAAGGAGTGGTTACTGCAGCTACAATTTAAACTGCCAGCCAGCCTCCTGTGCAAGGTATTATAATATTCTGCCAGTCCTCCTGTGTTCGCCGTTCTACATTGGCTCCTGGTCCAACAACACCTCAATTTTAAAAATTTTCGTCCTTGTTTTCAAATCCTCCATAGTCTTGCCCATCGAGATCTCTGTAACATCCTCCAGCCCTACAACCCTCACAGAATCTCTGCAAAGCTACCGTAGGCGGCACTGTAGCACAGTGGTTAGCACTGCTGCTTCACAGCTCCAGGGACCTACTTCGATTCCCGGCTTGGGTCACTGTCTGTGTGGAGTTTGCACAATCTTCTTGTTGTCTGCGTGGATTTCCTCTGGGTGCACTGGTTTCCTCCCACAGTCCAAAGATGTGCAGGTTAGGTTGATTGGCCATGCTAAAAAAGTTGCCCTTAGTGTCCTGAGGTGTGTAGGTTAGAGAAATTAGTGGGTAAATATGTATGGGGGTAGGATCTGGATGGGATTGTGGTCAGTACAGACCCAATGGGCCAAATGACCTCTTTCTGTACTGTTGAGTTTCTATGATTCTAAAGCTCTAATTCCTGCCTCTTGTATATCACTGATTTAGTTATCCACTATTGATGGGCTTGCCTTCAACTGCCTCAGCCCTAAATCTGGAATTCTCCTCTCTCTACCTTTCTTTCTTCCATTAAGATGCTCTTCGAAACCAAGTTTATGGACACCTGTCTTAATCATAAAGCCCAGTCCATCACGCTAACCGGCCTCCCATCCATTGACTCTGTCTACACTTGCAGCTGCCTCGGAAAAGCAGCTAGCATATTCAAAGACCCCACACATCCCAGACGTTCTCTCTTCCACATCCATTCATCAGAAAAAAGATACAAAAGTCTGAGGTCACATACCAACTGACTCAAAAACAGCTTCTTCCCTGCTACCATCAGACTTTTGAATGGACCAACCTTATATTAAGCTGATTTTTCTTTACACCCTAGCTGTGACTGTAACACTGCATTCTGAACCTTCTCCTTTACTTCTCTATGAATGGTATGCTTTGTCTGCAGCACGCAAGAAACAATACTTTTCACTTATGCTAATACATGTGACAATAATAAATCAAATCAAAATCAAACGTGATAACGGTGCTGAATTTTGTTTGGTAACACACTCGCTTTGTCATGTTAGATACAGTGTGATGTGATATATATAGACTTATTAGAAAGGCAGGGCACCTACACCCACTCCCATGCCCCCATCTATTGCCATTTGAACTCTTGGAGGATAACCATGTATTCCAGAAATCTATGCCACTTAATTTTTGCAGCAGTTCTTTAGTTATGAGAATAAAAGCATTTTCTTTTTCCGCCAGTGGTCTTTTGGAGTACTGTTGTGGGAATTGATGACACGAGGGGCGCCACCTTATCCTGATGTTGACTCATTTGATGTTACTGTGTACCTGCTACAAGGGAGGAGGTTACTGCAGCCGGAATACTGTCCTGATTCACTGTAAGTAGATTGATCAGTATAACTTAACATAGAAATTTGGTGCAGGAGTAGGCCATTCAGCCCTTCAAGCCTGCTCTATCATTCATTATGAACATGGCTGATCATCCAACTCAATAGCCTGATCCCGTCTTTGCCCCCATATCCTTTGATCCCCTTTGCCACAAGAGTTATATCTGACTTCTTCTTGAAAACCTCCAATGTTTTGACATCAACTGCCTTCTGCAGTGGCGAATTCCCTGGGCGAAGAAATTTCTCCTCATCTCAGTCCTAAAAGGTTTACCCAGTTTCTGTACCTCACATTTATCCACATTATACTGCATCTGCCATGCATTTTCCCACTCATTCAGCTTGTTTGAATCACACTGAAATATCCTCTGCATCTTCTTCACAGCACCCTCCCACCCAGCTTTGTGTCATCTGGAGATATTACATTTAGTTCACTCATCTAAAGCATTAAAATATATTATGAAAAGCTGGGCTCCTTGCACCGATCCCTGTGGTATCCCACTAGTCACTAGTCTGCCATTCAGAAAGTTACCCATTTATTCCTACTCTTTGTTTCCTGTCTGCCAACCAGTTTTCTATTCATTTTAATACACTACACCAAATCCCATGCACTTTCATTTTACAAATTAATCTCTTATGTGGGACTTTATCAAAAGATTTCTGAAATTCCAATAAACACATCCACTGGCTTACCCGCATCAAATATATTAGTGACAACCTCAAAGAATTCCAGTAGATTCATCAAGCATAATTTCCCTTTCATAAATCCATGCAGATACTGTCTGATTCTATCACAGTATGCCAAGTTATCTGCTAAAAAAAACTTTGATCATACACTCTAGAATTTTCCCAATTGGTGCCATCATGCTGGCCAGTCTATAGTTCCCTGTTTCCTCTCTACCCCCCTTTTTAAATCATGGAGTTACATTAGCTATGGTCCAATCTGTGGAAACTGTTCCAGAGTCTATAGAATCTTGGAAGATAACCATCGATGCATCCATTATTTCTAGGGCCACTTTGTTAAGCACTCCGTGAGGTAGATTACGAGGTCCTGGGGATGTATTGGCATTCAATCACATCACAATCCTCAACACTATTTCTCTACTAATACTGATGCCCTTCAGTTCCTCCCTTTCATTAAACCCTGTGTTCCCCAACATTTTTGGTATGTTATTTGTGTCGTCCTTTGTGAAGACAGAACCAAAATATGTATATAGTTGGTCAGCCATTTCCTTGTCCGCCATTATTATTTCCCCTGTTTCTGATTGTGAGGAACCTGCATTTGTCTTTACCAATCTTTTCCTCTTCACATGTCTATAGAAACTTTTAGTCAGTTCCTTGCAAGCTTACTCTCGTACTCTATTTTCACCTTCTTAATCAATCGCTTGGTTCTCCTTTGCTGAATACTAAGCTGCTCCCAATCCTCAGGTCCGTTGTTTTTTCTGGCCAAAGTCTACATTTCTGAAGCAAATGGATGTGAATGTTGATTTTGCTGTTAATAATTTACATGATAGAAACCTTATTCTTCCATTGCAGATATGAAGTAATGCTAAAATGTTGGCACCCAAAACTTGAAGCACGACCAACTTTCTCTGAAGTTGTTTCAAAAATATCATCAATTCTTTCCACTTTTGCTGGGGATCACTACATACAGTTAAATACAACTTATGTGAACCTAAGTTGCAGAGTACCCTATCCACCTGTTTATTCATCTCAAGATAATTTGGATAGAGATGCTCATGTGTGATCAGAGGCAGATTTTTGTAAAGGATATTTTATCAGCAGACGATGCAGGAAATCAGTTCTGGCAGCTACAAGATACAAGCTCTATGTAAAATGAGCTGTTTGTGTCAACAATGTCAAACGTGTGAACCTTAAATTACTTTAAAGAGAAATTGAATGAGATGAATCATATTTGAAGACTGTTTAGCTGTTTATCATCCTTGGGAAACTCATTTGTGGTCACTGTTGTAAAACATTGTGCTGTTAACTGTAAGAAAAAAGTCATTATGACAGATCTAAAATCAAAATTACTTCCGTCCTCTTAAAGTTAATGAAATGTTCTATTTTTTTATTAAGAATAGGTTTATTTTTAATTAAGTAGGAACCATCAACAGCAACGTTACAATCGAATCATTTTATTATTGCACATAAAAATTCTTTTCTGAACTAACATTTTTTCTTATTTTCCCACATCATCTGCAGCATAGCTATGTTTATAAATAACACTTTTTTTTCCAGTATTACTAGCATTGCAGTGTCTTGAATAGAATTCAGTAATAGTGAGATATTGAAATGGTCACAGTGGTGGATGTAACTGACTGTACCTGAAAAGAATGATGTAGGTATTAAATTATTAAAATCAAGTCTCTAGAATATTATCCATTAAAAAAGGGCTACTTTTAACTTACATCACCTAGTGATAAGATTAAAAATATCCCTAAAAGTTTGTCTTAACGTGGGGGCTTTGTTACTGAAAGTGTACATATCACTGAGAAACTTTGCGGTACATTTCATTTTTAAGAGTATGTCTTTATTTTTAAGTAAATAATAAACAATAAAGGTTGTCCAAACTTATGATCAGTTTTATCTATGTATTCAATATGAGCAGATACACGAACATTTAATAAGTTTACGAATTTATGTTTCCATGACATTTTCAGAGGTTAATTGCATCTATGACTAAATGTAGTAAAATGTAATTTTGTTCAAACAGAAATCTAATACCAGGTATGTAATATCCTTCATGTACTTTAGAAAATTTAGATAATAACAACATTTTATATTGATACAGGCATTTTGTAGAGACATAAAGGGAAAAAAAATGAATTCCAAGACATAAAATGCTGATGTTAGGAGAGATGGCCACAATTTTGATCAGAGGTAGTGGTAGGCCTTGAAGAAGGTGAGGATGATAGAGAGGTGGGGAGGTTTAGGGAGAGAATTCCATACCATTGTACACTTTCTCCTACCTCTGTTAACTATTACAATGCACACCTGCCTGACCTCCCATCCTTCATCCTTCCTGAACTTCAGCTTATCCCTCTGGTTTGTTAGCAGAAGGTATGACCGTCAATGATCAGGCAAAGAGAGGAATGGGCACACAAGAGGCCAGAGGCCAAGGAGCAGCAAGTTTGTGAGATGTTGGGAGACCAGAAGTTAATGTAGCTCAGTGAGAACAGTGTTTAGTGGGACTTGGCGTGGGATGGAATATGGACAGTAGAGTTTTGGATGGGATGAAGTTCAGGGAGGGTGAAGAAGGATCGGAGGTTGGGCAGCTGTGCATTTTAATAGTTGAGCTTTGGTGTCATTGTTAAGAATGGAGGTTTCAGTGGCTAAAGCTTGGAGCAGAGGTGGACAATGTAATACAGGTGGAAGTAGGTGGTCTTTATAATGAAGAGCCTGCAAGCTTGCTTGCAGATTGATGGGATGTTAAGGTTACAAACAATCTGAGCCTGATTATGGCCAAGGAAGAGAATGGATTTAGTAATAACATTATAGTGTTTGTGGCAAGGGGCAAATGCAATTTTTCCTACCTCTGTCAACAGTTACAATGCACATCTGCCCAACTTGCCATCCTTTACCCTCCCTGAACTTCAGCTCATCCCTCTGGCTTGTTTCATCCATCTCTCAGGCTCAAACCAGGTGCCAATGTTACTAATATTGGACACCAATCATATACAATCAGAGCAACTTGTAAATCTTGAGTTTAATGTATTTTGATGGAGGTGTGATTCATAAAATCATACAGCTTTACAAAACAAAAATGCAATATTTTTCACACAAATGCTTGTTACCAGCGGGTGATGTTGCTGGGAGTGCGCCATGCCATTCACTCCTTTGTAAAGAAACTGAATCTGAACCTGTTCCTAATAAGGATTCAGAATTGTAAAGATATAAACATAATTGTTAGTTTAAATTGGTGATTTAGGAAAACCATACAGACAACTGAGGAAGGAGATGCACTGAAAAGTGACCTGAATGAACTGATTGTTATTTTTTACCTTTTACTCTTCCCTTCCTTCCATAAGAGGTGGGGGTAGGTCGCACAGAACCCTTTACTAACAACACAGTTATCTCACGTTCTTTGATTGCTGATTATAATTAAGAACAATAGAGCACAGGAATAGGCCCTTCGGCCCACCAAGCCATATACTGTTTTTATCCCTCTGTTCGCCTCCTGTTCATGCATCTTATCAAGATACGCCTTGAACGTTGCTAACGTGCCTGCTTCCACCACCTCCGCTGGCAGTGTGATCCAGGTACCACTACCGTCTGTGGGAAAAACTTCCCCTGCACAATTCCCCTAAACTTAACCCCTCTCATCTTAAACCTGTGCCCCTCTGTAGTTGCCCTTTCCACCCTGGGGGGTTTATGTCAATGTACAGAATATTTGGCGAAGTAAGTACAATTACATTGTCATATAAGTTAATGAATTCTAAGTCCAGGTACGATGGACTATTTCTTGCATACTGCACCATTAAAACCGTGTAACCTGGAAACCTCCTCTGAAAATTCTATCCTGTTTTATTTCCTTCAATTCTAATATATTAATAATTATCATAAGGATACAGTGAACCAATGCACTATAAGCTGCTCAGAGAAATGAAATGTAACTGAGAAAATAATTTCAATGCAAAATATCACAGGAACTTTACAAGAGGAACAGTGAGCAACAGCAAAAGTTGCACTTCTGCAGTGCTTTTTCACATCTCAGATTACCCCTTTTTACCTACAAGAATTTCTGATTTGCAGAACGAAAATTAATAGAAAGCTGCCTCTTTGACGAGCTGCTGCCAGCCCACACACTGGGTATTTTGTCAGTTTGCTTTACTGGATTTTACTGAATAAATATCACATGAATTTGGGTATTTCTGTGAGAATTAAGTCTGTCCCGTCTAAGAGAAGGATATACTGCGAGCGATAAACGCGGTCCTAGCCAGCAACACACACATCCTGTGAGAGACAAACAAGAAACTGTAGGCCATTCAGCCCATCGAATGTCCTTTCCAGTCTTGGCCTCTGGTTAACACAACACCAGTGAACAATTCTTTTGCTTGTATCTTTTCAGTATCCTGTCTTAGGTGGCTTCATCGTGCTATATACACACGCAATGCAGGACGCAGTCTGGAACTTAGTAATAATATTAGATGTGCAATAATGACACTTATATTGCTGTCATATCTCTGCAACGTGAAACAGTAATTCAAAGGTAGGTGGTTCAGGGATGATTGGGAACCTGTTCTTGCTTTTTTTAGGAGACAGAGTAAAGTGTCTGGCTTCTGCTTGGAAACATCCCATGACAGCATAAGGGGCATAACATGGGGTGGCACAGTGGTTAGCACTGCTGCGTCACAGCAATGACACTTCTGCTGCTAAACAATATGTGACATTTATGTAGTGTACATCAATATTGAGTCACCAGTGATGGGTCTCATTAAACTTTTGTTGTGAAGTTGCAGTGTAGGAAAAAAAAACGCCCTTCACACAACAGCCACTAGATGGAGACCATGTCATTATATCTGGAATATTTTCAAATTTTTTGATTTTGTACACTGAAAATTATAAGCATCACCTTATGGAGTTGATATTTGGCAAATATGCAACTCTTGATGAACCAATGATTATGCATCATTAAGAGAATATTTCCATTGTTCAACTATTGATCTCATTGATTTGTGCACAGCTTCACAGCACCAGGAACACAGGTTCAATTCCAGCTTCAGGTCACTGTTTGTGTGGAGTTTGCACATTCTCCCCGTGTCTATGTGGGCATCCTCTGGGTGCTCTGGTTTCCGTCCATGCTCTAAAGATGGGCGGGGTAGATTGATTGACCATGCTAAATTGCCCCTTAGTGTCGGTTAGGGGGATTAGTGGGGTCAAGGGGATAGGGCCTTGGTGGGAAGCTCTGTTGGAGAGTCGATTAAGACTTGATGGGCTGAATAGCCTCCTTCTGCACTGTAGGGATTCTACAAAAATAATGTTATGTAAATGCCATAAATCTAATGTGTCATTTTTTTTTGTCCACTATTCATTTGCTGGTTGGAAATCAGCTTGAGAGTAGATTGCCTAAATCACTGTGTGATGAATTATCTAATCGACTGCTTTCTAGACTTCAGATATGAGATACAAGGATAAGCAAAGAGAGGCTTCATGAAATACTGTTGGAGCACAGCAACACTTAAGCTATTAGAAATACAGAAGTGTCATGCTGCAGGTTTTAAATATACAGTATCATGTTGAATGTAATGTATCCCGCTGTTTCACTTGCTTT
Organism: Carcharhinus amblyrhynchos; assembly: GCF_965287045.1. Taxonomy (NCBI): domain Eukaryota; kingdom Metazoa; phylum Chordata; class Chondrichthyes; order Carcharhiniformes; family Carcharhinidae; genus Carcharhinus; species Carcharhinus amblyrhynchos. Next base: position 102,349,154 of record NC_137329.1, read on the forward strand.
ACCATTACAGGACATGGAGAATCTTTGCAGAACCTTATTTTAGGACATAGAATGGACCAGATTAAATCCATGATGTGCACAATCTGTAAAAACAATTTATTCACTGCTAAAAAAAGACATTCTCACCAATTGTCACCTTTCTCCCCATGTGTGCATGAGTTTCCTCCTGGTGCTCTGGTTTCTTCCCACAGTCCAAAAGACGTGCAGGTTAGGTGCATTGGCCATGCTGAATTCTTCCTCAGTGTACCCGAAGAGGTGCTGGAGTGTGGAGACTAGGGGATTTTCACAGTAACTTCATTGCAGTGTTAATGTAAGCCTACTTATGATACTGATAAATAAACTTTAAATTGAACTGGCCAACGGTGTAGATAAACAGCACTCAGCAAGTAGACCACATTGAATATTGTAATGGGAGGTCCTCTCCGCAGTACATTTGGGATGGATAGTCAAAATACAAAAGAACTGCACCTCCCTGAAAGGGATGAAGCTGTGGCAATCAGAGAAAAGTAACCTGCTCATTGTTCACAGTGAATACAGTGAGGAAATATGAGAAAAATATCTTTCTTTGTTCTGCAGAGATTTAAGTCCTGCTGCAGGGGATACACCAAGATAGCTTTCAGCTGTCTGGACAGAGGTCGCCAATCAGGTCAGTGCAAACGCTCAGCTCCGCGAATCCCTCCCCACCCCAAACCCTGCCACCCCATACTCAAGTGCAAATAGGAATCAACTTGTATTTGCATAATGCATTTTTGAACACTCGACATCTCAAAGGTGTTTGACAGCCAATTAATTACATTTGTAAGATACTCACTGTAGTTAAGTAGGCAAATGAGGCAGCTAAATTGCACACAGTTCCAGGATCAGGCTCAGTCAATTTCTCTAATATTGGGAACTTTGCAGGTAATTTTAGAACTCAAACTTTGTACTTTTGTCAGAACTGATTACATCTGCCTCCCCTCCCCACACCCAACAGTGGCTGGTGAACATTCATTTAAAAATACGCCACTATTATCTATCCACAAAATCATCCTGTTTTCTCTCATTTTTAAAGTCATAATTTGCTTAATGATTACTGTTCTGAAATATGTTGGCATTTTTGCTCATTCTGTCACTTTGTTGGACCAGCAATTTTGTATGGTGTTCATGTCAGCAGAGTGGGCGACTGTATCATTTCCTGACCAGCTAGTGACTGTCCTCCATGGAGGAAGAGACTAGTGGGATTCCTTTCATGCCAAGTTGACTCACCTTCTGATCGTCGTCCAGAATCAAGGCTGCCATCTATGACAGATTCAATCATCCACTTTGTGTTTCAGACCAGACTACTGCATGCCAAAATGCTGTTGATTTACAAACCAGCCGTGCTGGCTAATGAGTTTTAAGAGGGTGGATCTGTTACTAAGGCTGGAATACTTTCCTCTGAGCTGCAACCAATCCTGCAACCCAATGCTTTGAAGTTAGTGGGGGGTAATTCTGCCTTTTGACGGTAGTGTGAAACAGGTGTTACTAAAAAAAAACACTTCTCCAGATTTTCATTTCTATTAAAGTCACTCAAAGACCAAAATTACCTCCAGGGTGTTCAAAACCTATTTATATCCACAAGAGTCTCAGTTTTGAATTTTGGTCTGCATTTAAACAGCTGAGTGCCAGAATTGCTGGCAGCAACTCTTAGGCACAAACTTTAAGAGAGAAAAATTGATCAGACCACCCATTCTTCAAGGCTATCCAGAGATTTTGATGTAAAGTCTTCATGTTGGAACATCACTGAGTTATTCAATTGAGTTATTCTTGCAAATCCCAAGAGTTAAACAACTCACCAGAGCAGGAGGCTCTACAAATATCTCCAAGTTTAATGATGGGGGAGCTCAGCACATCAGTGCAAAAGGAAAGGGTGAAGTATTCACAACAAAAAGTGCCGAGTGAATTATCTATCTCGGCCTCCTTTGGAGTCCCCAGCATCACAGATGTTAGCGTCCAATCAATTCGATTCACTCCATGCGATACCAAGGAACCACTGAGGGCACTGGATATTGCAAAGGCTATGGGCTCTGACAATATTCTGGCAATAATACTGAGGATTTGTGTTCCAGAACTTGCCACATCCCTCTAGCCAAGCTCTTCCAGTACAGTTACAACAATGGGATCTACTCGGCAATGTAGAAAATTGTCCCAGCGATGTCCTATACACAAAAAGTAGGACAAATCCAACCTGGCCAATAACCAGTGTGTTGCCGCCACCTCTGCTGGGTCTGTCCTGCTGGTGGGATAAGACATACCCAGCAATTGTGGTGGTGGTGTCTAGGACATTGTCTCTAAGCTATGATTCCATGAGTGTGACTATGTCACACTGTTGTTTGACTAGTCTGTGAGACAGCTCTTCCAATTTTGGCACAAGCTTCTAGATGTTAGGAAGGAGGACTTTGCTGGGTCAACAGGGTTGTGTTTGTTGCTGTCTTTTCCAGTGCCTAGGCCAATGCTGGATGGTTTGTCTGGTTTAATTCCTTTTGAGAGTGGCAGCTTTTAGTATTAAGTTTACTGAGTGTGAATCAAGGAGCCCTAGCAAAACTAGAGTCAATAGACGGGCTCTGAGCAGCAACCCTCCGTCCATGGGATCAGCAGCAGGGCTCAATGATGGCGAGATCACAATTTCTGATTATCACAGCTCTTCGCCAGCACTGTAATCAGGTTTGTGCCCATAATGGCCCATAACCTGATTTTAGTCCCCTTTTTAAAAATTTAAGCATAATTGTACAATGCTTCACTAGACCTTTCCCCCTCACTAAATTTTTGGACCTTGCCGTTATGACGTTACACCAGCACAGTTGACAACAGGTTCACCCAGACATGAACCTGTGTGAGGATTCCCCCTCAGGAGCACAAAGGTGAGTATAGCCCCCAGGGAAGAGGGACATGGCCAGGCAGTGCCCGGCAGAGAGTGGACGTGAGAGCAATGGCTGTTTTGGAGGGGAGGGAAAGGGGGCCATTGCCGGCGATGATTACAGGGCTAAGGGGGATGCCAGCAATGACTGTTTGATGGGAGGTTGGAAGGGAGTTGATGCCAACGATGACTGTTGGGGGAGACACAGTAAAAAGTATGACAACACCAGGGGGAGACCCTGAGACCACCACGGTGGAGAGGAGGGAGGTTATTTTTGCTCTAACTGGAGCGTCCTTTAAAAATGGCACCCTGATCTCAGTGCAGCAGGCTTTGCCGGTGTGTTTAGGCCCCACTTCTCAAAATGACGGCATGAAACATGCCTCCCCCTTTTTTAAACAAAATCTCATAAGATCTGAGGAGGAAATCTGGGGAGAAACATGCTGGTTTTCTGTTAGATCCTGACACTTGGCCATTTTTTGGTACGATTCCATCCAGTGGGAATCATGGGAAAATCCCTCCGCTGTTTGGACTCGTACCTAGCATAAAGGAAGATGGTTGGAATGCCATTGCAGGATTTCCCAACCATCTTCAGCTGCTTCATCAATGATCTTCCATCCATCATGGTGGCAAGTGATTAACACTGCTGTCTCACAGCACCAGGGAGTTAGGTTTGATTAGGCTTTGGATGACTGTCTGTGTGGAGTTTTCACATCCTCCTCATTTCTGTGTGGGTTTTCTCCAAGTGGTCCAGTTTCCTCCCACAGATGTGTAGGCTAGATGGATTAGTCATGCTAAATTGCCCCTTGGTGTCCAAAGATGCGTAGGTTAGGTGGATTAGCCATGGTAAATTTTTGGGGTTACAGGGATTGGGTGAAGGGGAGGGCCTGGGTGGGGTGCTCTTTCAAGAATCTCTGCAAACTTGATGAGTGGGATGGTCTTTTTCTGAACTGTAGGGACTCTGTGGTTGCACAAGGTCTGAAGTGAGGATGTTCGCTGAAGATTACACAATGTTCAGCACCATTCATGACTCTTCAGATACTGAAGCAGTCCATGTCCCAATGCACCAACTCCATGACATTATCCAAGTTTGAACTGATAAGTGGCAAGTAACATTCACATCACAGAAGTGCCAGGCAATGATCATAAAGAGAGAATCTAACAATGACATTCAATGGCATTCGCATCACTGAATCACTCACTTATCAACGCCCTGGAGGTTACAATTGACCAGAAACAAAACTGGATTAGCCATATAAATACTGTGACTACAAGAACAAGTCAGAGGCTAGGAATCCTATGGCGAATGATTCAGCTTCTGACTCACCGAAGATTGTGCACAATCTACAAGGCACAGGTTAGGAGTATGATGGAATATTCTCCCCTTGCCTAGATGAGCATGGCTCTAACAATCTTACACTATCCAAGACAAAGCAGCCTGGTGATTGGCTTCCCTCCACAAACATCCACTCCCTCCATCGCTGACACACAATAGCAGCAGTGTGTGCCATCTACAAGGTGCCGTGCAGGAACTCACCAAGGCTTCTTAGACAGCACCTCCACAACTACCACCATCTCGAAGGACAAGGGCACCACCACCTGGAAGATCCCCTCTGAGCCACTCATCATTCTGGCTTAGAAGTACATTGCAATTCCTTCACTGTGGCTGGGTCAAAATCCTGGAACTCCCTCCCTAGCAGCACTGTGGTTGTACTTACACACTAAAATGGCTCAAGAAGGCGGCTCACCACCAAGGGCAATTAGGGATGGGCAATGAATGTTGGCCTAGTCAGCGACACCCACGTCCCTTTGGTGAATTAAATGTTCCAGGTTTTGTAAGTCAGATAAAAATGTTGCTGTGTTGGCCTATGGTACTGATAGACAGCATAGGAGACTCAGCGTATGGACTGCACTGAATACTGTGATAAGAGTTCCTCTGTAATAACTCAGACCGGACACTACGGAATTCAGTGAGGCAGCAATTTATAAAAACTTCCACTGCCCTCCATAACTGAATAGTCTGCTCTAGGTTGCCATAAAGGATGGCTCACTTGAAGAAGTGTCAGAATTGTTCTAACCCAACATGAGTACAGCTTGTGAGAGAAAAAAAAGGAAACAATTGAGAGCACAGGATTACCAAGGATCAAAATCTTACAAGTCAGTGTTTTTTCATGTATCCGAAAATAGAGACATGTTGCAGGTACTTTGCCCATTATGAATAACCAAAGGAACACGCAATTGTTAGGATTTACAGCCTAGATACCTGACGTCGCAATGACATTGAAATTTGTACACAACATTGTTCAATTGTGTGGTAGGATGAACATCTTTTTGGACTGATGACAGCATTCTATTGGTGGGAAATACCGCTGCAATAACCACAGCATAGCAACAGCAAGAAACAGCTTGCTTGCCCTGTAATGCAAATCTTATGAGATTCCAACTTTCCAGGGCAATTTAAGGTAGACCGGGCAAGTCCAAAATTGGTGTCCTTTGGGCCATTTTCGAGTTGGCACGATGCACAGTGATCAGTGATCTGATCAATAAAGGCATTATCCTAGCTTTGATGCACTTCTTTTCTGCATCAAACTTGCAAGATGAGCAAATAGTTAGGACCCTACTTACAAGATTGATGATAAAGTCAATCAAGGATCTATATGAATCCCATCATGTATATTGAGCAGTGGTTGAGGAAGACAAAAGTGGAAAACTCATTAGCACATTGAGAAAAGGGTGCGTGTAGACAGCTCCACCTCAAGAGTGAGTTGGAATGTATGATGTACTGCATTAAGGTGCATAGCGGACATTCTTTCACACAGCTGCAAATTCATTGATCACAAACAATTTGAACATCAAATTATTGTTCCTTCAGTTGTTTGTATTAGGCAGATCACAGACTATACACAACCAGCTCCCGCTTGAAAACTTAAAACAAAATATCGACTGTTAGATGTGATTCCACAAAGGGGGAGCAATCCTGAACAATCCTGAATGTTCTAATAGCCACCCCAACAATCATTGTAAGATAATCAGTTAAACTTGCAACTGGCTCATTTATGCTTGCTCAAAGCAAGCCACATGCAGGGACTTGGTCTCTGAAAACAAAAGGAATATGTTCAAGCCTTGTGTTATATTTCAACTACCCAGGAGCTTGGGGAGTTTATTGTTCATTCCCTGTTACTTTCTCCATAGCAATGCCTTGGTCAATCAGGGTCAGCTTGCTAATCAATCAGCATCCTTTTCTCCTGTAGTATATATTGTAGAGACTACTTGAAATTTGGTATTTTTGCATTTGTCCTGATGAGTACAAGATGAAAAGTTTCAGCTATGTGTTTCTCTTTTCAGCGATATTCAGGTTCTGTATTATCACATGGCTGTTTGTAAAATTATTTCAGCTCCATGATTGAATGCTACTTCAAAAATCATTGTTCTGTGTAAACACAGCGAAATGCAATTTTAAAAGGATGCTGGGCATTTAGTATGCCTGCATTGCCCTTCGAAATGTAGAACTTTTTGAAAAGCCACTTTTAAAGCACTGTTCAAGAATGCGGAGTATTCGGATTTCAAGTTCAAACTGAACATTTGAATTCTGTGAAGGTACACATTGTTACACAAATCAAAGCAGGATAACTCTTCATTTTACTGAATAAACAACAGATGAAAGAGTTCTATAAGCTTATAGGACTGTTTCACAGTTTAAAATTCACCATTCTGTATACTGCAAGATTCAGCCAGCATGATTGTTGACTACTGCACTGTTGGTAATTTAAAATCAAAACTATTCATTTGAGTAGAAAAATAAGTGATTGTGTGAAACATAAACCTCATGCCATGTAGGCACGTCTAAGACACGATTAGTTGTTAATGATGGACTTGAAGCCCAACTAATGAAATTGTTGGATGCGGATGGGTGAAACAGAGCAGAAACAAAGAAATGTGGCTATATTGGCAATGAGAATCTAATTGTGATTTTGTTTCTAAATCCCATAATGTAATTTTAATAAAAATGCCACATGAATATATGAATATTGTTGCCTGGGTTGGAGAGTTTTATTATGAAGAAAAATTGGATAGACTGGGGTTGTTTTCCTTGGAGCGGAGGAGACTGAGGGAAGACATGATTGAAATGTATAAAATTATGAAGTATGTAGATAGAGAAGACAGAAAAAAACATTTCCCCTTGGTGGAGGGATCAATTATGTCGATTGCATAGATTTAAGATAAGGGACAGGACTTTTAGAGGGACTGTGAGGAAAAAATTTTCACGCAAAGGATGGTGGACTGGAACTCACTATCTAAAAGGCTGGTGGAAGAAGAGACTCTCATAACCTTTACAAAGAATTTTGATGCACACTAGTGATACCAAAGCAAACAAGGTTATGGGTCAAGTGCAGGAAAATGGGATTAGAATAGTTGGGTGATTGAGAGACATAAAAATTAGAAGCAGGAGAAGACCATTCAGCCCTTTGAGCCTGCTTCACCATTCATTATGATCATGGCTGATCATCAAATTCACTATCCTGACCCCCCCTTCCCCCCATACCACTTGATCTCTTTAGCCTCTAAAGCTGTATCTAATTCCTTTTTGTAATCAGACAATGTTTTGGCCTCAACTACATTCTGTGATAGTGAACTTCACACATTCACCACCCTCTGGCTGGAGAAATTTCTCCTCACCTCGGTTCTAAGGATTTATCCCTTATTGTCAAACTATGACCCCTAGTTCTGGATTCCCCACCATTAGAAACATTGTTTTTGAATTTACCCTGTCTAGCTCTGTTGGAATTTTTTAAGTTTCTATGAGGTGCTATCTCACTCATCTAAACCCAGTGAATATAATCCTAGCCTACTTTGTCTCTCCTAAGACAGACTTGCCATACCAGGAATCAGCTTGGTAAACCTTCACTGCACTCCCTCTATAGCAAGGACATCCTTCCTCAGATAAGGACACTAAAACTGCACACAATACTCCAGATATGGCTTCACCAATGCCCTATACAATTGCAGCAGAGCATCCTTATCCCGATACTCAAATCCTCTCGTTATGAAGGGTCTTTGATTGGCGCAGGAATGATGGGCTGAAGGGCCTTTTTCTGTGCTGTATACATCCATGACTCTATGCTCTCCAATCACACTGAGGCAGCCCAGTGTCTCCAAACAAGTTCATTAGAAAAAGTAGGGGAGAACTTCTGCTTCATTCTGTTAGTTTTAGACCCAGATTCCAGCACAAAAGATATGTGCTCTGTGATTGAGTCAATCGATCTGAATCAGGCCCCACCCAAATTGGCCACATCCACCAGATCATCATTGAAAGTTTCCTTTGAATATTGAAAGTTCTTGCTTCAAATTGTGCTTCTTTTCTTCATTGCCCATTTATTCATAGACACATTTTAAAACTCAAAGAAAAATATGTAATTTACCAAGAAACTGACCAGTGTACAGCAATCAAACCAGTAAAAATGGCTTGGTACATTTTTAACAAATCATGTTGAGTTATCTAAAATCATTTACTTGCAGATGGAGGACTCTAATAGTTTCTTGCAATAAGTCCATTTTCAGCAGTACTTATAAATACTTGTGGTCTCTTATAGTACTGCACTGCACTGGGTTGCTTTCTCAAGTGCATCAATGAATAGCTGTTAATACAAAGCAAAGGGCGAAACCATGTGCTATTATTCAAGTGTTGTGCACTTTGATGGGTTAGAGAGGGAACATCACAGTAATTAGCACTGCTGCCTCATAGCGCCAGGGATCCAGATTCAATTCTAGCCTTGGATGACAGTGTGAAGTATGCGTCTTCTCCCTGTATCTGTGTGAACTTGCTCCAGGAACTCCGGTTTCCTCGCACAGCCCAAAGATGTATGGGTTAGGTTGATTGGCCATGCTCAATTGCCCCTTAGTGTCAGGATACATACATACGGTTATGGCAATAGAGCCTGGGTAGGATTGTTGTCACTGTAGGCTCAATCGGCCGAAAGGTCTCCTTATGCACTGTGGGGATTCTATGATTGTGCAAATGCATTCTGCAACAAGTCAAGCTGTCAGCCCAGCAGCGCAATTCTAGAACTGAAGAATCATTCACCACTCTGAAAGTTACCTGTTTTCCTCTCCATAGATGCTGCGAAAGAGTGTTCCCAACACTCATTTGTATTTTTATTTGAGATTTCCAGCACCCGGAGCTTATTATTTCAGTGTATGGTTTCTCCATTGTGCACAAATTTGGTACAGTGATTAGCATTGCTGCCTCACAGCGCCAGGGACCCAGGTTCAATTTCTGACTGGGTCACTGTCTGTGCAGGGTTCATACATTCTCCCTGTGTCTGTGTGGGTTTCTGCCGGATGCCCCGGTTTCCTCCCTCCAGTCCAAAAGATAAGCTAGTTTGGTGCATTGGCCATGCTAAATTCTCCCTCAGTATATCCAAGCAGGTACTGGAGTGTGATGACCAAAGGATTTTCACAGTAACTTTAGAAACATAAAACAGAATCATAGAATCCCTACAGCACAGGAGGTGGCTATTTGACCCATTAGGTCTGCACCAACCACAATCCCACCCAGGCCCTATCTCCATAATCCTACTTATTTAGAACCATAGAACATTACAGAACAGAAGCAGGCCTTTTGGCCCTTCTTGGCTGTGCTGAACCATTTTTCTGCCTAATCCCACCATCCCACCAACCTTCATCTCATCCATGTACTTGTCTAAGTTTTTCTTAAATATTAAATGTGAGCCCGCCCGCATTCACCATTCCATCTGGCAGCTCATTCCACACTCCCACCACTCTCTGTGTGAAGAAGGCACCCCCCCAATACTCCCTTTAAACTTTTCCCCCTTCACTCTTAACGCATGTCCTCTAGTTTTTTTTCTCCCCTAGCCTCAGTGGAAAAAGCCTGCTTGCATTCACTCTATTTATACCCATCATAATTTTATACACCTCTATCAAATCTCCCCTCATTCTTCTACACTCCAGGGAATAAAGTTCTAACGTATTCAACCTTTCTCTGTAACTCAGTTTCTCAAGTCCCGGCAACATCCTTGGAAACCTTCTCTGCACTATTTCAACCTTATTAATATCCTTCCTGTAATTGAGTAACCAAAACTGCATACAATATTCTAAATTCGGCCTCACCAATGTCTTATACAACCTCACCATAACATTTCAACTCTTACACTCAATACTTTGATTTATAAAGGCCAATGTACCAAAAGCACTCTTTACGACTCTATATATCCGTGACGCCACTTTTAGGGAATTATGTATCTGTATTCCCAGATCCCTCTGTTCTACTGCACTCTTCAGTGTTCTACCATTCACTTTGTATGTCCCACCATTTACCTTTACTCTGCTAGTAGTCCCTAATACTAATGGGCAATTTAGTAGGGCCAAACAAATGTACAACCTAACCTGCACACCTTTGAAGTGTGGGAGGAAACTGGAGCACCCAGTGTAAACCCATGCAGACACAGGGAAACCGTGCAAACACCACACAGACAGTGACGCGAGGCCGGAAATGAACCCTCACACTGTGAGGCAGCAGCAGTGCTAACCACTGTGCCACCGTGCCACTCAACAACTTCACTGCAGCATTAATGTGAGCCTATTTGTGACACAAATAAATAAACAAACAAAATCCCTCTTTATAAAGCAACAGGCAGGATGGAGAGATCTGTAAAGTTTATTTATTAGTGTCACAAGTAAACTTATATTAAGACTGCAATGACGTTGCTGTGAAAATCCCCTAGTTGCCACACTCTGGCAACTATTTGGGTTCACTGAGGGAGAATTTATCATGGCCAACGCACCTCGACAGCACATCTTTCGGATTGTGGGAGGAACCGTCTTCACCCAAAGGGTTGTGAATCTGTAGGATCCCCTGCCCAGTGAAGCAGTTGAGTTACCTCGTTGAACGTTTCTAGGGCAAAGATAGGTAGACTTTTGAACAGTAAAGGAATTAAGGGTTATGGTGAGCTGGTGGGTGAGTGGAGCTGAGTCGATGAAAAGATCAGCCATGATCTTATTGAATGGCAGAGCAAGCTCAAATGGCCTACTCCTAATGTACAAAACCAGGGCAACCAGGGGAAACACATGCAGACACAGGGAGAACGTGAAAACTTCACACAGTCGCCCGAGGCTGGAATCAAACCCGGGTCTGTGGCGCTGTGAGGCACAAATAGAAGTCTCACAACACCAGGTTAAAGTCGAACAGGTTCATTTGTAGCAAAAGCCACTAGTTTTCGGAATTGGCCGTTCCTTCATCAGTCCGAAGTTGTGCAGGTTAAGTTGATGAGCCATGCTAAAAATTGCCCTTAGTGTCCTGAAATGTGTAGTTTAGAGGGATTAGTGGGTAAAATATATAGGAATAGCGGGGTAGTGCCTGGATTGGATTTGGTCAGTGCAGACTCGTTGGGCCAAATGGCCTCATTCTGTACTGTAGGGTTTCTATGATTTCTGAGGTGGGTGAGAGTTCTGTGCCACAACGCTGCCCATTTTTCACATTAACTTCATTGCAGTGTTAAATAAGTAAGTCTACTTGCCACAAAATAAAACCTTTTTTGAAAATGGGACAGAAAGTTTAAAAAATGTATGGATTTAATGTTTAAAAAGTTAGGATCATAGAATCCCTGCAGTGCAGAAGGAGGCCACAATTCGATGTGATAGGTAGGCACACATTGACACTGCAATGAAGTTACTGAGGCATCTAACTGCGCCTGCGGAAGGATGTGAGCGGGCCCGTTCGCTCGCGCGCGCGTGGGCGTGGCGGTGAATGGGCGCGCGCCTACGCGTACTGGAGGGGGAGTGCGCGCGCGTGCTGGCACCTTACCCAGCATGCAGCGGGCGGGCGCGGGGCTGCGCGTCAGTTATTTACAGGCCGGGCCAAGATGGCGGATCATGAGGAGCAGGTATCGGAGGAGGAGAAGGTGAGAGCGGCGGTGGCTGCTGCGAACGGCTCAGGGAGGGAGTGAGGGAACCAGCCGCCCTGCTCACTCTCTCTGTCTCTCTGTGCACCCCCTTCAGAAAGGTGTGAGGATCGCCGGGCCGCAGCGGCTGTTAGCGAGGTTAGGGTGGGTGTGTGTATGTGTGTGGAGGGGGTCCCGGCCCTACCCTGCCCAGGGCGGCTGCCTTTTTTTTTCCCTCTCTTTTTTTGGGCCGGAGCCACTTTATTTTTAGCTCGGCCGCCGCCGGCCGCAGTCCTTGTACGGTCCTCTCATGCTGACCCATCTGGTCAGTCCTCCCCTTTCCTTTTCAGAAATAAAGCGGAGAGGGGGGCAGGGCCTGGGTTAGGGCCCGGGAAGCAGGGTTGGGCGCTCGGGGCGGGGTCCCCCGACCTGTCAGCCCCCATCTGTTTCTGGTCTGGGCTGGGGACTGGATAAAACGGTGGGGTGGCCGCTCCCAGACGGCGATAGCCGGCCTGCTAGAGGTTAGCTCCTGGGGTGGTTGGCTTTGGGTCCAGTGACCGGGGCGTGGCGCGGATCAGAAGCCGGGTGTCTGCCTGTTTCTGATCTTTTTCACAAATTGTTAATCCCAAAACCCAGCCGATTGAGCCAGCGAGGAAGCTGAAGTAGCTGCTTTTAGCGTAACAACAGTCAGCAAGTACTGAGAGAAATGCTTGGGCTGCCTGGTACTGCACATAGTTTTCCTCCCATTTTATCACGTTTTGATACATTTCCCACCAGCTAAGATGACAAAACTGTGATTTGTTTAACTGGCTTCGACGCCTATTGTTCCCAGTTACCAGAAGTGGCAGCTTTCATGAAAGCTCTTCTCTTACACCTCCCCCCCGCCGCCCCAACAAGCACATACAATTGGAATCATAGCATCTGAAGGAGTTCAGTGCCAAACGTTGCAAAATTAGAACTGCAGGCCGTAAACTATATCATATTTTACTTTGGATCAGAAATTCATTGAGCTTTAATCTCACTGTTTTGGATGTCACTAGGCACTTAACTGCATTTGCAACTTGATGCTTGTCATAAATTATTTTTAAGACTTAGAAGAGTGAATATCAAGGCGGCTAACTTTAGTTTCCCTAGTAACACTTTGTTCTTGTCACTTGGTCTTCATCAGAGTCTTGTACACTTTTGTTCCTGTCACATGATGTAAATAGAATGGTGGCTTTCTTACAGAGGACAAAACTGTAGACCTGTGATGTTCCAGTTTGTTAAAAGTAGTTTTGCTGTACTTAAAAATATTTTCCTCTAATGGTTTAATAAGCTGCATAGTGTTTTGTGACATTATGCAAAATAGGATTGTAGCAAATCTAATTCACTCTGCCACGGTTAGGTGAGGAGCAAGAGCATTTAACATTAAGAATTGCTTGAAATGTTTGAAGGAGCATCCTGTGACTAATTTGTTAACTAAGATTGGCATTAGAGCTGCTTATTGAAGCTGAATTGTTTAATTCTTAAATGTCTCAGTATAGTTTTAGATTGTTTTAATGCATAGCAATAAGAAGTTGGCGTTCTTGTTCATGTAGCAATCTGAAGTCTTAAATGAAGTTTGTTTCTTAAGTGAACGTTCAACCATTTATAGTATTTGTTTTGTGAAATGTCAATATTGAAATTTCAAAGTCCATTTATAAGCTGGTGCTCCTATAACTATTGTTTTTGTTAGTTCTGGAGCAAGAGAATATAATTTGTGGAGCAGTGGTTAGTAAACTGAAATTGTGGATTTGCAATCAGGTATGTCAAATACATGTCACACTTTCTTTCTTGTCTGGAATTCTTTTCAGTCTTTGAAATATTGCTTTATGCACATGATTCACTTACATTCTTTGACAAGAACAAAGAGCTTTAGTCAAGTTTTTAAGTTTGTAAAGGAGTTTAATTTCTGAGTGACATGGATCCTTTCAATAAACTATCCAGAGACACAATGAAATACCGTACTACTTCTAAAGCATATCAAACAATTTGTAATTTGTAGTGTGCTAAGTTTAATGAACATTATGGTAAATGTAGTCATGTTACAGTAATCTTTTTAGTTTTACAGTTACATGTTACAGTTCTTTTATTGGAAATGTGCTAAAATTCATTTCTATTCCATCAAATTAAGAAGTGTGCATATAAAACAACTTCCTCCAGTTTACCAACATGTCTCTGACTGTTGCCTTTGCTGATGTAGGTCTTGGAACTATGTACTGAAATCACAAGCATTGACTGATGGACTTAATCAGTGATCTATCAGTTGCCAGTCTTTTGAGAAGAAAATATAGCTTTGTAAATTGCCATGTATCCTGCTCCTTGGTGAAATGTATTTTAAATTTACTGCCAACACAACTTCTCCTGTTTTTCCACCATTACCACTAAGTCAATTTTTAAAAAGCTTCTCCAGACTTCTACATGTTCTACAAAATTCTAACAAAATATTTTATGCTTGAAAAATATTTTGCTTAGAACAACAAAATGCTGAACCAATTTTTGGACAATATAAGGTAAAGAAAGATCCATCAGTTTACCGATCCTATCCCATCCTGATGTGGTATAACCTCTAGACACCATTCCTACTTGCCCTCTGAGCCGCCTTCTCCCCGATCCTGAACATACATGCCTGTGCGCACGCAAGGCAATAAGAAAAGAAATCATCATTGGCCAATTTTGAAGAACATTTTAGCCACATTGTCCCAAAGGCAATCAGATGTGTTTTCACTAGAATAGAGCGTGATGACAAAGGGATAAATCAGCTAACTACATCTAAGCTGTACCGTATTTCTATTCCCTAAAGTGTCCTAACCAAGTTAAAGGAGATTACAGGGAGTCAGGTAGTTGACTCACAGTGTAAACATGTCCCTTCACTTTTCATTAGCAAACTCTGGTGATTGATAGAAGTCAGTCTGAACAATTATGTTCTCTTTCCTCCATCCTGGCTTTTATGTTCTCTTTATAAAAATTAATTAGGAATCTTTCTTGTTAGCAATTCTCAAATAATTACAGTTATCAGGTTTATAATAATGGAGCAATATTCGGTGTCTGGCCTGGTATGCATCATGTGACATTTATGGTCCTTTTGAGCATTGCTGACCCAATTTCAGAAAAACACATTCTAGCAGACTTTTTGTTGCAATATTCATTGGCATTCATTTATTATAGATGTTCAGTTTTTAATATTAAATATGATTTGGGAAATTGGTATTTGAATCCATTATGGACTTTCAATTGACATCAATAACGTCGACAAACAAGAGGCTCAAAGGAGAGAGATTAGCAGCAGCATAGCTAGAAATGCGATCGTGTAGAGAATTCCGTTGTTACAAGGGGTCTGCTAGTCTATTGCAGTCCAGACCAACTGTCCCAAATATTTCATTGTGTCCTATCCCAATATAAAGGGAACATTAAATAGACTGGAAAAGATTGTGTAAAATGTGAGATAACATACCACTAGTTATCGTGGCACATGTAGGTAAGATATGAAGGTAAATTTAGATAAGTATAGGAGCAGAATCTTATAGTGGTAGCCTTTGTTTTATTGCCCCAGCCATGTAGTAAAATGGGACAAGGAAACAAGAAAAATAAGCATTTAGCCAAATTGTGCCAGTGCAAAGGAATTGTTGTGAAGTTGAGTACAATAATTGTAGATTGGTGTTTTTAAAATTGTAAAATGGTAGGGAGAAAGCATTGCATGCTCCCTTTAAAGGTTGGTGATTTTTTTGCGCTTAGTTTCTTTTTTCAAAATGCAAGCTCACTGGGAGCCCCAAACTGAAACATTTGTATCAACAGGCCAAGCAGTGGTTTTTAGCAAGACGACAGTCTTTTGAATTTAGCCAATTAATTTGAATCAGGCACTTGGATACCAAGAATCTATTAAATTTAAATCGATATTTTGACAACCTAGGACCAATCCTATTGTGGGAAATATTAACATGTCATCACAGGTGTAAAAGTAGGGGGCAGCAGGATAGAACGAAAGAGCAACTGCCATCTACCTGAATAACAGCTCAGCTCAATGAATCTCTGGCTCTCGTAGCTTCATCTATGCCTTAGAATATCACCATCTCGATAGCAAGACCCAGAAGAGACAAAACCTGGCTGTAGTTTAGAGAGTGACTAAGTTCTATTTTTTATTATTAAGTGGGAATTGTATTTACTGGAACAGCACACCATTAGAACCTTGTTTTATTCAGGAATAGTTAATAGTTAGGGATTTATTCAGTTTGTTAATAGTTTAATTAATTTGTTCATTGTTAAATAAATTGTTACGTGTTGATTTTAGAGTGAATGTCAGGGATTTATTTTGTATCTAACCATCAGAAGTTGCTGAGGTCAGGTCACACCACTTCACATACTTACAGATTTTCAGACGAGGTGGTACTCTAGCGTTTGTTAGTTCTGAGGGATCAACCTTCACTTTATAACAGCCTACATTCAGCTGTAACCTAACTTTTCAAACAGGTAGGGTGCTAATATATTGGCACCATAGTTAAACAATTTAAACTCAGCTAGGAAAGGAAAAACAAATGGAATCAGGTAGTTAAGAAGTAAAAAAAAATGCAGAAAACAATTTACCAGAAGAATGTGGAGTAGAGGAATAAAATTAAATGAATGTGTTAGGAACATAGGAACGGGAGTATGCCACTCCAGCATTTAATATGATCATGGCTTTCAGACATTTCAATTTTTTTTACACACCATCCCCATAACCCTTTACATTGTTGATCAGGTACTTAACAATATCCAGTATAAACATAGATAATGTCTGAGATTCCGTAGCCTTCTGGGTTAGAGAATTGCAAAGATTTACAACCACCTGTGTAAAGAAATTAATCCTCCAAGTTCTAAGTGGCATTCCGTTTGTTTTGAAATTCTGCTGCTGTTTCTAGACTCCCCAACCAAGAGAAATGTCTTGCGTGCATCTACATTGTCTATTCATTTAAGTATTTTGTAGGTTTCAATGAGATCACTTCTCATTCTTCCTAACTACAGAAAATACATGCCCTGTTTGCCCAATCCCTCTTCATAAGACAGACCCACCATTCCCCAAACAACTTTGGTGAACCTTCATTGCACTCCCTGTGGCAATAATTTCCTTTGAGATAAGGGAACCAAAACTGCATGCAGTATTCCAGGTGCAATCTAATCAAGCTCCTATACAATTGAAACAGGACCTCATTACTCCTGTAGTCAAATCCTGTTGCATTAAAGGTTGACATTCCATTAGTTTCCCTAACAGCTTGCTGCACCTGCTGTCATCTTCAGTGACTTATGTACAATGACATCCAGGTCCCTTTGTACGTCTACTCTTTCTAATTTCTTAACATTTAGGAAATACTCTATATATCTGTTCCTTCCACCAGAGTGAATTAACTCTCAATTTTCCACATATCCTATCTGTCATGCTTTTGCTGATTCATAGGAATCTGACCAAATTCCCCTATAGCCATTTTACATTCTCCTCACAATATACATTCCTACCTAGCTTTGTATCATACGGGCATGTAAGTGACAGGCAAAAGGCATCTTAGGCAGCAAAGCATGGAAAATGTAAAAAAGTTCAAATACATGTTTCAAAATACGTAGCGTGCAAGGACTGGGAGAACCAGAGGTAGTTATTTATAATGAAGCATGATGGTTAATAAGGTTACAGCTGAAGGATTTTGGAAAGGACCTTGTTGCATTATTAGGGATGTATGACATATAGATAGAATGAAACGAAAAAGGAAAGTCAGATTAGGGAGATGAGAGATATAACAAAATTAATCTAAAAGATTTTAATTGCGAGAGAGGAAATGGTGACAAGGTAATGAAATTCCTCAGATGTGGATAGAATTACATTGGCAGCCAAAAACGGAAAGAAACATTGCTAGATCTGGTTGAGTAACAAATAAGTCAATTAGATGAAGTGAGTAAGGGTCAGCATCCTCCATTGGTGACCATGATTCAATGAGGTTTAAGGTCCTACTAGGAAAGGCAAAGTTAAAACAAAGATTAGATCACTGGCCTGGATCAAGACAATTTTAGAAAGTTGAGCACATTAGCTGAAGTAAGATGGAAGGAAAAATGGTGCGCAGAACTCCAAAGCAACAGTGGAATGTTTTTAAATGGGGATTGCCAGGTTACGTGTTAAGTATATTCCATTACAATGGATAAATGAAGGTTAGGAACCTGCTAAAGTTAAAGAAGTGAGCCATTGATTGCTCTCAAGAATAATGAAAACAGCCAAAGTAGAATGAGAAAATAATTGGTTATAATACATTAAGTAGGAATAGGGAGAACTTTCAGAAAACATCTAAAGGAATAAGTATTTGACAAACACCAGTGAGGTGTGATCCCAAAGAGAAGATTGACAGTTGTAAATGATGAAAATGCCATGTTTGAGTACATATCATTGGTCTTTAGAGAATGATATTGGTGAAATGAAGTTCCAGAAGTGGTTGAGTGAGATGAGCAGTACTAAGATAGAAAGAAATGTAGACGCTTTAGTTAAGCTAAAAGAAAACAAAGCACTAAGATCCTATGGGATGCATCTGAGTACTTTGAGGGAGGAAATTGCAGTACTTAAAAATTATTTCAAGGTAGAGTGATTGGCCACTCCCTGGTCTTCTGACAAATAATGTAGTGTCAATATTTTAAAGGGAGATAGATATAATCCAGGTAATTGCAGACGGGTTAACTTGACATTTATGGTAATTTTGTTAACTTTCCCTACCACAGATTTGTTTGGAGGAAAATAGAAGTAGCCAGCACGAAGGGACAATGGTGCTTGACGAACCTCGGAGAATTCCTTGACCTAACATGCCGTAGATGGGATTGAATGTACTATGCGTGGACCTTGGGAAAATCTTTGACAAGGGGGTCATGAAAGATCATCAGAGCAGATTAAGGGATATAGAATAAGGGGAATAGCAAACTGGATGTAAGCATTGGTTAGAAAGGGGTAAACAAAGTAGAAATTGATGCTTTTTTGATGGATTCTTGTGCAGCATCTCAGCCTTTTGGCTAAGGTCACGTGTAGTATCGACATGCTGCACTTGGTTGAAGTCATTAGGTTACATTTCAGCTTCATTTGAAGCAATTTTTTAAAGCAGCATCTCGGCTTTTTGGCTAAGATGCAAATTAGATCAAGCTTTGGAGGAGGAGCTACACCTACTCCAATCAGCTTGGATCATGTAGATCAAGCCCAAGACAGGTGGTGAGAGCCCTGTCTCGTCAGCTTGGATCGGGAATGTCCCAACTTGTTGGGACTCTGAATTGGCTTTGACTTGATTGGATTGGAATAAAGTTTTTTAAAAATTTTAAAAATCGACATGCTGTGCTTAGTTGAAGTCATTAGGTTATATTTGAGCTTCATTTGAAGCAATTTTTAAAAGCAGCATCTCGGCCTTTTGGTTAAGATGCAGATGAGATCAAGCCTTGGAGGAGGAGCTATGCCTACACCAATCAACTTAGATCATGTAGATCAAGCCCAAGACAGGAGGTGAGAGCCCTGTCTTGTCAGATTGGATCGGGAATGTCTCAAATGTTGAGGTTCTGAATTGGACTTGATTTGATTGAATTGGAATAAAAACAAAAAAAAGTTGAAAGCTTTAAGTTGAGTCAGTGCTACATTGTATTTTTCTCAATGCATATAAATGCCTGATTTGGAATCTGGGGTGATTGGAGGTTGTGGTTGGTGTTGTTGAGAAGTATCTTTTAAAGCAGATTTTAAAAGGTGATGTAGGCAGATTGTACGCAAGTAAGATGGTTGAAGGCTCAGCTACCATTAAAAACAAAACCGGACTAGAGAAATTAGGGGAGCTATTTAAGGAATTTACAGATTTCATGAGTAGGCAAAGGAGATCAAAAGATTTGGATGCTCGATGAATGGGATAGGATGAAACGACTTGAGTTAGAGTTAATGCATGTCAGAACTTGAGATGCCAGCAAGGAGAGTATTGGGTAAAGTCTGGAGATGGCAAATATATAGATTAGTTTCTGTAGCAATGAGAAAGTGATAAGGCAGTAAGCTGTCATGGTGATGGACTGAATATGGAGTTCAGTGAAACCAGTGGTGCATATGTGAAATTTCATATGCTCACATGAAATATGCTGAACCACCTAGCCATATTTGATGTAGTCTTTCCAGATGCCGAGTGTGCCAATATTTAATGCTGAGGTGATATTCTAGCCTGTAATATGTTGTTGTGCTATGTCAAGATTGAGGTGACAAATTAAGTTGGCAAATAAGTCGTAACTTGTGTTCCGTTATGGTCCCACTCTCTCAGACATCTTATTCAAATGTCCGTTCTTATGTTATGAACCATGGCATGTTGATTTGGTTGTTGCGGCAAGCACCATAGTTTTATCTAATGTTGACATATGCACACTGAGTCATTTTTTTAATTGATCAATAATCAGTTTCCATCCCCAACATCCAGAAAGTTCAGACGTTGTCACATGAAGACCGCACCTTTTCTGAGATTAGTTAAGATAATTGGCTTCTTTGTAGAAGGGAGATAATCCATTAATAAATCTTAAAATAAAATTCATGGTCAGGGTGGTTTATATCTGAACATATTAGAAGTTAGGAAGAGAGAATGGGCACTGCCATGAATATGTAAAAAAAAAAAGGGAGTAATGCCAGAAGACTGGCAGATAATGAATATGATTCCTGTGCTTAAAAAGGATATAGAGCCGATCTAGTGGATATTAGGCCAATTAGCGCAAGGTTGGTGACAGGAAAGATAATGGAACCCTTACTTGCAGATGTATCAGAAGAACACAAAATGAAAAATATAACAGTCAGCACTGATCCCTAAAGGAGGGAAGGGGGGTGTGGGTGGGCAGTGTTATGCTTGCCAACCTGATTGAAGGAAGAATTACCAGAGGATTAAATCAGGATCATATAGGGGACATATTTGGATTTCTAAACATCATTTATACGGTAAGATGCATGACTGAGGTAGAGCTACAGGTGGTGTGGTGTATGGGGCTGCAGCAGCAAAATGTGTAGCAAGCTGGTTACAAAACAGAAATCAGAGTAGGGAAAGTAAGAGTTAAAAACGTTTACTCAGAAAATGGTGAGAATGATGCTGGAACCATAGACCTATAGAAGATGTTTCCACTTGCGGGTAAAACCAGAGCTATGTGCAGTAAATAGCCATGAAACCTGTAGGGAATTCAGGAGAAACTTCTTTACCTAGAAAGTGGTGAAAATATAGAATTCCTTGCCATAATGAATAGTTGAGGTAAATAGCATAGATGCGTTCAAGGGGAAACTAAATAATTATACGAGGAAGGAAGAGGGGAGGTATGTGTGGAGCATAACGACTGGCATGACCTGTTTGTGCTGTAAATATGTTGTAATACATTGCTGAGGGTTTGGTATAAGATATGAAAATGTATTTGGCTAGATGCTGGGAAGTATTCAAGTTATTCAAGGAGGGTGTGGAGAGTCGGCAGAAGGATCTAGATAGGCTGGGCGAATGGGCCAAGAACTGGCAAATGGAATTTAATGTTGGCAAGTGCGAGGTGGTCCACTTTGGTAGGAATAATGGTAGGAAGGACTATTACTTACATGGCGAAAAACTGCAGCAGGCGACGGTGCAGAGGGACCTCGGGGTCCTTGTGCATGAGTCGCAAAAACCCAGCCTGCAGGTGCAGCAGGTGGTCAGGAAGGCTATAATGGGATGCTGGCCTTCATAGCGAGGGGGATTGAATATAAAAGTAGGGAGGTCTTGCTGCGGCTGTATAGGGCATTGGTGAGGCCGCAACTGGAGTACTGTGTGCAGTTTTGGTCGCCGCACTTATGCAAGGATATTTTGGCCTTGGAGGGAGTGCAGAGGAGGTTTACTAGGCTGATACCGGAGTTGAGGGGGTTGAACTATGAGGAGAGGCTGAATAAACTAGGCTTGTACTTGTTAGAGTTTAGAAGAATGAGGGGAGATCTCATTGAGACATATAAGATGATGAATGGGATGGATAGGATAGAGGTGGAGAGACTCTTCCCGCTCAGAAAGGACAGTAGGACTAGGGGGCACAGCCTCAAGATAAAGGCTGGGGGGGGGGGTGGTTTAGAACGGAGTTGAGGAAGAACTTCTTCACTCAAAGGGTGGTGAATCTCTGGAATTCTCTGCCCGTTGAGGTGGTGGAGGCTGCCTCGCTAAATATTTTTAAGACGCGGGTTGATGGGTTTTTGATAAGCGAGGGGGTTAAGGGTTATGGGGAGAGGGCGGGAATGTGGAACTGAGCCAAGACAGATCAGCCATGATCTTATTGAATGGCGGGGCAGGCTCGAAGGGCTAGATGGCCTACTCCTGCTCCTATTTCTTATGTTCTTATTTTGTTTTCTGATATAAATTACATTTTGCTTTTAAGGTCCATGCTTTCTTCACCTGAACCATCTCCACCTTTTTTAATTCTTTGAGCATGTCCTTTTATTTCTTTCTCGCTCCCTCATTTACTTTTCTGGCTTCACCTTAATTGCTCCCAAGTTGTTTGTTCTGCCACTGGAAGTAGTGAGACAATAAAATAATGGACCAATGGTAGTATGAAGAGGCAATGGCCTAGTGGTATTATCGCTGGACTGTTAATCCAGAAACTCTGTTTCTGTTTTGGGGACCCGAGTTTGAATCCCACCACAGTAGATAGTGGAATTCGAATTCAATTTTTTTTAAAGTCAGGAAATAAGAATCTTCTGATGACTGAAACCATTTCAATTGTTAGAAAAACCCACCTGGTTTACCAATGTCCTTTAGGGAAGGAAATCTGCCATTCTTACTTGGTCTGGCTTACGTGTGACTCCAGAGCCACAGCAATGAGGTTGACTCTCAATTGCCCTAACAAGATACCCAATTTCAAGGGCAACTAGGGATGGACAATAAATGCTGGCCAGCGATGCCCTTGTCCCATGAATAAAAAAACAAATTAGTGGAGTGTTGGTGACATTCAAATTGCTCTACAACAGTTCACAGTGCAGAGAATGAGACTTGGACAAGGGAGAGAAATTAAGATCAAAGAAGACTTGAGTAAAGATGGGTTTATATTTTAAGTAAGAAAAAAATGGAAGTTTCAAAAGGAAATTCTAGAAGGCAGCCTTCTTGGGAGAAGCTCCCAGGATGCTAAATCCACACTAATGATTAAGTTTGTGGTTTTTGCTTGTTGTCAGGCTCTGAAAAGTGACATTTGTCCATTGAATCTGTAGATTTTAAGGATTTTTTTAAATAATAAAGGGGCTAGAAATTATTTGATTGAAGAGGTTACTTGGGCTCCATATAAATGGAAGCACTGGAAGGGGGTTTGGTATAAAATATGAAAACATATTTATTCTTGATCAGTCATTGAGCTCTGAAATTTGCAAAACACAGGGTGGAAGGTAAGCAATATAATATTAGACAATTATTTTGTTTACTGATGTATCCAATCCCACATGAGAATCCAGGAGCTGAAGTACAGTGTAAAGATTTTCTGTTTGATTCTGGGTGTCTTGCTACCATTTATATCGACATCAGATAGCAAAGAGTGTACTTCAGACCAAGAGGCCTATTCACAGAAGTACCTGGTCACAATCAAAGGTGCTTAGTGTACAAATCCATGGTTTGGGCTGACTGGTCTGTTGGAGGGAGGAATTCGGGTTAGGTCACAAAGGATCAGGAGTTAATCAGTACAAAGACAAAAGAAGATTCATTGAGAACATGCTGTCTTGAGCTTTGGAAAGGTAGAAAATGGATTTTTGAGTTGAGAGAGATGGGGCAGGATAAGCAGAGGAATTAAGGAAAAAATCCAAGTGTGTTTTGGTGATTGAGGCTACACCACAGCTATTTGGATAATAGGATGAGTGAGATAGGGATGCTTCAGTGAGGGAGAAGGAATTACCACTTGAGCCAGTAATTATGCCTCAGTTAATGATGGGTATTAATGGACTATGACTAATCTGGCTAGCAGCCTGCAGAATATGAAGTCTATGCTACTAAGTTTTTTGATTTTGGTCTGATTTATAATGGTTAAATGATCCATAATTAGCATCTACTCTAAATATTGGAAGTGATTACAGAAAGTGTTTTGGTGTTTGGATTTCCCTTTAAATGTTAAACAGATGGTGTTTGCAACACATATTGACGTAAAAGATCCCATGGCACTATTCAAAAAACAGAGGGGTTCTTCCTGTGTCCTGGCTAATATTTATCCCTCAGACAACACATTAAATTATTTGTTATCTCATTGCTGTTTTTGGAATCTTGCTCGGTGCAAGTTGCCCTGTTTCCCAACATTGCAATATGACAATACCTCAAACGCTTGCAGCCAGCTACTTTTGAACATTTTGAGGTTTTGAAATACACAATGAATGCATACTTAAGAACCCTCATTGAATTTTAGCTTAAGGTAAAGATAGTGGGATGTTGTAGCTTCAGTGATCATTACAATGTTATAACTAATAAGGAATATGCTGCAGTTGGATACATTCGCAAAAGAAAGGAGTTCCCCCTTTTTGGAATAGTTTCCTTTGACAAAATTTGCCAACTTTAAATCAGGCTTAAGTGAACATATCCCCTAGACAATTTTCTTTCATTCTTGTTTTATGTTTTTACTTCAGTGATGTTGGAGGTGGGTCATTTCACTGCTGTTGTATGTGCTAGAAGGCACAGAAGGAACCCTGTTTCACCTTGAAATTCTTCAAGTTTTCTTTATGGACGGTTTCACTTTAAATATAAAGCTACATTTTAATTTTCCAAATGTAAGCATGCAGGTGCAGCAGACAGTAAAAAAGGCAAATAATTTGGCCTTCTTCATGAAAGGGTTTGGGTATAAGAATAGGGATGTTTTATAGGGCATTGGTGAGGCACAACTGAAATATTGTGTGCAGATTGGGTTCTTATCTGAGGAAGGATGTCCTTGCTATAGAAAATTTACCAGGCTGATTCCTGTGATGGCAGGTCTGTCATTAAAAACCCAAAGAAAATACCAGATTTTAGGACAACCAATGGCATGTGTTTGAAGTCTCGTCAGTGTGAGTTTGGCAGGTTTACGTACGAGTAGAAGAATGGAGAAACTATCAACGTACTTTTTAAGGTGACTCTGAATGCAGTAAACCATGCAAAGCAAAGGGTCAAGTTCAAAGTCTCACCTGTCTCGTTGAAGAGGATAACCAAATAACTTACAAATAAATGTATTTAAGGCCAAGAAGAAAAATAGGCCAATGTTGGTATGAAAACAAGAAATGTCACAAACTGGTCACAAAATTTTCTTTGCCTCAGTTTTTAACAAAGGTGGGGGCAGGCAATTTACTTTATCTGAAAAGGCGCAGTGGTGGGTATGGCAGAGAGAAGTTCTGTCATTCATATCACTATTGGCATTGTGTATTTCAGTGCTTTCACCCAAGCCATCTTGTGCATCATTTCACTAATTTAACAAGGAGTATTAGAACATAGAACACTACAGCACAAACAGGCCCTTCGGCCCACAAGTTGCGCCGATCACATCATCACCTACCAACCTACAGACCTATCTATAACCCTCAATCTCATTAAACCCCATATACTCATCCAGAAGTCTTTTAAAAGACCCCAGCGAGTTCGCCTCCACCACCACTGACGGCAGCTGATTCCATTCACTCACCACCCTCTGAGTGAAAAACTTACCCCTAACATCACTTCTGAACCTCCCTCCCCGCACCTTAAATCTGTGTCCTCTCGTAGCGACCATTTCAAACCGGGGAAATAGCCTCTGAGAGTCCACCCTATCTATTCCTCTCAACATTTTGTAAACTTCTATCAGGTCGCTTCTCAACCTTCGTCTCTCCAGGGAAAAGAGTCCCAGCTCCCTCAACCTAACTTCATAAGGCATGCCTCCCAGTCCAGGCAACATCCTTGTAAATCTCCTCTGCACCCTTTCAATAGCTTCTACATCCTTCCTATAGTGAGGCGACCAGAACTGCGCACAATACTCCAAATGAGGCCTGACAAGGGTCTTATAAAGTTCCAGCATTACCTCCCGACTCCTAAACTCAATCCCTCGATTAATGAAGGCCAGTACACCATACGCCGCCTTGACCACTTCCTCCACCTGCGAGGCCGATTTGAGTCCTGTGGACCCGGACCCCAAGATCCTTCTGCTCCTCAACACAACTCAGACTTCTGCCCTTGATAGTGTACTCGTTCATCCCGTTGGTTCTGCCAAAATGGACGACTACACATTTATCCGCGTTGAAGTCCATCTGCCACTTCTCCGCCCAGTCCTGCATCCTATCTATGTCCTGCTGCAACTTTTGCCATCCTTCCAGATCATCCACAACACCACCGACCTTCGTGTCATCAGCGAACTTACTTACCCATCCCTCCACTTCCTCATCCAGGTCATTTATGAAAATGACAAACAACAAGGGTCCCAGAACAGATCCTTGAGGCACTCCGCTGGTGACTGACCTCCATTCAGAAAAAGCCCCATCCACAACCGCTCTCTGCCTTCTGCAGGTAAGCCAGTTCTGGATCCACAAGGCCAAAGGCCCTTGGATCCCATGCCCTCTCACCTTCTCAAGTAAATGAACCTGAACCCTTGTTCGATGGAAATCTATAAATTCATCTAGCGCTGTAGGTTATAGTTGGTGACTATTCACCTGATCAGTTCCCACCTATTCTAACGCAAATTGTTGAGGCTGATTAACACATCTTTGCTGCCATCCTGGCTGCAATTCATCATTGTCCCAAATGAGATTTGGGATTTGCCTGTTCCTTCTGAGAATATTTCCGAAGGTAGCTTTAACCAAAGATAATATGCATGTTTGACACAGGTTCATCAAGCTGCCTTGAGTCTCTAAATG
The DNA here is from genome assembly GCF_965287045.1 of Carcharhinus amblyrhynchos. Lineage (NCBI taxonomy): Eukaryota > Metazoa > Chordata > Chondrichthyes > Carcharhiniformes > Carcharhinidae > Carcharhinus > Carcharhinus amblyrhynchos. Next base: position 102,375,747 of record NC_137329.1, read on the forward strand.
TGTGTATTATGTTTTAGTTATAACCCAAGTGCCATGCAGGGCCATTTTCTGTTTTGAATGATGCATCATGTTGTACTGCTGGCAAAACATTAGAACCATAGAATCCTTCAGTGCAGAAGGAAGCCATTCAGCCCATCGAGTCTGCACCGACTACAATCCCATCCAGGCCCTATCTCCATAACCCTATGTATTTATCCTAGTTAGGTACCCCTGACACTAACGGGCAATTTAGCATTATCAATCAACCTAACTCACACATCTTTGTACAGTGGGAGCACCCAGAGGAAACCCATGCAGGCATTGGAATAATGTGCAAACTCCATGTACAGTGACCTGAGGCTGGAATTGAACCCAGGTCCCTGGTGCTGTGAGGCAGCAGTGCCAACCACTGCACCAGCATTGATCTGTGATGAAAGTAAAGCAGGCTTTTGAGAATACATAATTGAAACACTCTGCAGAGTTCCACTGCAGACTAGTAAGTTTCAGCTTTTCCAATATTTCATTATGAAGGTGATCAGTGAACTACGTTTTAAAGTTAAAAGCAGCGTGACTAAAGAGCTTTAGTTTTATAGTTGACCACATTTCAAAAGATTAGAATACCTGTGAAAGTGTAATTTACCAATTCATTTTGAGTGAAAATTTACAAATCGTAAATGCATTTTTCATACTTGAGACTCTAAATTTTTCATTTCCCTTTGAGACCAAAATTAAGAATAAGATGGGAAGTTTTGTAAAAGGGAAACCATGTTTAACCTATTTATGGGACTTCTTTTGAGGAGTCATGTGCTGTGGGATAAAGGGGAACCTGAGTTCCAGAAGGTAGCTGATAAGGTGTCACATCAAAGGCTTTTGTGGAAAATTAAAGCTCATGGTGCGGGGACAACATATTGGCATGAATTAAAGATTTCTTAGCAAACAGGAAAGAGTTGGCATAAATGGATCCTTTTCTGATTGGCAGGATGTGACCAGAGGTATGCCACAGGGATCTGTGCTGGGGCTACAACATTATACAATCTATATAATTGGATTGGATGAAGGGACTGACAGTATGTTTGTGAAATTTGCTGACGACAGATAGGTAGGAGAGTAAACTATGAAAAGGACATAAGGATGCCACAAAGACAAAGGTAGATTGAGTGGACAAAACTCTGGCAAATGAAATGTAGTGTTGGTAGATGTGAAATTGTCCATTTTGGCAGAAAAAAACTTAAAAAGGCTTATTATCTAAATGGTGAGAGATTGCAGAGGCATCTGGATGTCCTGTGCATGAATCACAGAAGGCTAGTATACAGGTTCTACAAGTAATTGGGAAAGCTAATAGAACATTAGAATGAGGGGAATTAATAACTGAGGTTAAGATTCAGTTGTACAGGGCATAAGTGAGACCACATCTGGAATATTGTGACTGTACTGGTCTCCATTACTAAGGAAGTCTGTAAATATGTTAGAAACGGTTCGAAGGATGTTTACTGGATGAATGGGGTGAGCGAGTCCTCTTATAAGGAAAGGAAGGACAGGTTAGGCTTATATCCACTAGAGTTTAGAAGAGGAAAAGATGACTTGATTGAAACCTTTAAGATCCTGAGGGGTATTGACAGGGTGGAGGTGAATCTAAAACTAGGAGTCGCCATTTAAAAATAGGGGGTCACTCATTTAAGACAAAAGTGAAAATTTTTTTTTGAGGGTTATGAGCCTGTGGAACACAGCTAGATGGAATCTTGCTTACAAGGCTATTGGGGGTTGGCAGGAATGTACGGCTCAGGTTGCAATCAGATCAGCCATGATTTTATTGAATAGTGGAGCAGCATCGAGGAACTGAGTAGCCGAGTCCTCCTAATTCTTATGTTCATGTGGCTTATTTTAGTCTTGCCCTCGCTCAGGTACTCCTGTAGTAACATGGGTTTTAACCATGGCTCAGTTGTAGTTAGATTGTGGGTTTGAAGATTGACCACATCATTTAGACTGACATTTCAGTGCACGACTGAGGACGACCTTTCAGATGAGATACTAAAATAAGACCGAGTCTGCTCAGTCAGGCGGGTATAAAATGTTCCACAGTACTGGTTCAAGAAGTGCAGGGATTCGTCTTTGAAAGATGTATATTGGCCAAGAAACTATCAGCATGACTTAAAACAAGATTCTCGAAGGTTAGCTCTGTTCTCCCCCACAGATGCTGCCAGATCTGCTGAGATTTTCTAGCATTTTCTATTTTTGATCTCGAATTACAATTATTTTCCATAAATTGCTGGTGTGTAAATTGGCTATTGCACTTCCTACTTCACAACAGTACCTGCAAAAGTAATTTATTGACTATACAATGCTGTATATGTGAAAATTCTCTTTTCCTCCACTTCCGTGTGATAGTGCCGCAAACGGAACCCAGCAGTAGCAACATAGTGCATTCTTCTTGACTAGAGAGGTCAGAAGTTGTTTTCCTCCACTGCTCTGAATTATGTTATTTAATTGGCAACTTGCTCCTTGCTTTCAGTCCAAGCTCCAACTGCAGTTGGAGTTTAACCCAGACAAATAAGGTGTTGCGATTTGGAAGGTCTACTGCAGAAGGAAAGTATACAATAAATAGCCATAGAAATATTAGCCTACAGAGGGAGCTAGGCATGCAGATTCACAGTTCCCTTAAGGTAGCAACTCAGATGGACGAAGTGGTCAAGAAGGCATACGGCATGCCGGCCCTCATTGTTTGGGGTGTTGAGTACAGGAATTGGAAAATCATGTTGCAGTTATATAAGACTTTGGTTAGGCCGCGTTTGGAGTATTGCGTGCAATTCTGGTCGCCACGCTACTGGAAGGATGTTGATGTATTGGAAAGGGTGCAGAAGAGGTTTACCAGGATGTTGACCGGTTGGAGGATATGGACTAAGAAAGGTTGAAGAAACTTGGATTGTTTTCACTGGGGCATCAGAGGATGAGGGGGGACCTGATAGAAGTTGACAAGATTATTACGGGCTTGGATAGACAGGATAGTGAATCTTTTTTCCCAGGGTCGAAGGGTCAGTTAATTAGGGGCATGGGTTAAAAGTGAGGGGGGGGGGGCGGAGTTTAAAAGAGATGTAAGGGGCAAGTTTTTTTATAGAGGGTAATGAATGCCTGGAATGTGTTGCCAGAAGTGGAGATGGAAGCAGGTTCTATAACATTTGAGAGGCATCTGGATAAATACACGAATAGGCAGGGAATAGAGGGATATGGACCACATAGAGGCAAGAAAATATTAGATTAGAGTGGCATCTGTTTTGGCACAGACTTGGTGGCCCGAAGGACCTGTTGGTGTGCTGTACTAATATTTGTTCAAGGATTGCAACCAGTAATGTAAGGGGACGAACAATATAAATTAATGGATTGGTTGAAAGAGAAGTGTTAGGGAAAATTTTATTGTGAACGCTAATCAGTATCAAGTGCGAATGAGCAATGTTTATCCCTTACCAGAGTATTTTTTAGATGGAATTGTGGCAAGTTTGTGTATGCCTATATGGTGACAAAAGTGACAATAAACCATACTGAGTTTATAAATCAGACTGAAAAAGCAAAACAAAGGGAACAAGTATATTTAAGGTAGTGTTGCAATGCAGTGCAGTGGTACTGCATATACTAGTATAAATGTCAATCTCATGTAACTGTCAACTCCATTTTTGGCTTAAAACAATAATCTTTCATTCACGTGTAAAGGCAAAGCTGGTATTTTGAGAAGTCCAAAGATTTCACAACCAAATATAATCTGGGAGATGTTCATGATTTCATTTCATTGTAAATGTATGAATATTAATGAAAATAAGTAAAATACATGTTTCTGTTTGAATTTTTAGTGATCAGATTATGAATTGTATAAGGTTTAGTGTTGGTGGACAATCTGTTTTGAGTTTCACTAGGACCCAAGTCAATCATGCCTGCCAGCCTCAAACATGATCAATGTACAAACTAGGCCTATGACTTTTCTTCTAAAAAGTTGCTCAAAAATTTGACTTGTGAACATATGCTGTAAATCTCATTAGACATTTTCAATATTGTTGCAAGACAGAAGAATGCTGTGAAAACTGATTAATTTTCGTCTTCATTTTGCAAAAGGTCAATATGTGGAAGATTCAAAAAAACAAACCATTTCATTCAGAGTTTAAGTTTAAAGCCTACTTATCAGTGTCAAAAGTAGGCTTGTATTAACACTACAATGAAGTTACTGTGAAAATCCCTGAGTCACCTGTTCAGGTACACTGAGGAAGAATTTAGCATGGCCAATGCACCTAACCAGCACTTCTTTTGGATTGTGGGAGGAAACCCCACACAAACATGGAGAAAGTGTATTCGCTGTACAGACAATAACCCAAGCCAGGAATCGAACTTGGGACCCTGGTGCTGTGAGGAAGCAGTGCTAACCACTATCTCTGTGCTGCCCCAATAAAGAGTTGTTTTGAAAAAATTACTACGTTTTTCCTGCCAAAATTGTTCCCTTTTAAGAAAAATTGTAGCAATGTAAAACTTGAGCTATTTTAAACTCAAGTGTAAGTTATGGATGAAAATTAATTAAAGTCTCTTTTAATTACAGGTGCGCATAGCAGCAAACTTCATTATTCATGCTCCACCAGGAGAATTCAATGAAGTTTTTAATGGTAAGTTCTGTTCAATTGCTTATAACGTGACTCTGCCTTTTCGTTTTACTTGTAAGGCTACAACTCGACCGTCTAATTGTTAACTCTTAATTATGGTTGAGAATTAATTCTTAATTATGGTTGTGCGTTAATCAATCCAAGCCTGCCAGAAATTATGAGATGACTTCTGTATTTACAGTAGTTATCATGTAAGGTTGTGGAAATAGTGTGGTAACCTTGTATATTTGCATGCCAGAATGAGTTTAAAGTCCTTGTCAATCTGGGTAAAACAGAGGTATAACCTTTCAAAGAAGGGTGGAACGTGAACTGTGCTACTTGTCTGGGTGGTAGTTCATCAGTATTACATGTTTTTTGCTCTCCTGATCTGCATTCTGTTTACTTGTTCATGTCCCTGATTATTTATGCAACCTGAGCAACTAGACTCATTGGTGTACATGTATCTGAAACAGTCTGTTTTGCACTATTTTAAATGGCTTCTGCTTCAACAGAAACTCCTTTTGTACTGGAGTGTTAGTGTGGATTCCCTTATTATTCATTGGTCCAGATGTTGCTGTCAGTCAGAATTGGTGCTTGCCATTCTATGCTGACTGCTGCCCATAAAGTATTTGCAGGCTTTTGAACGGAAATTTGATCTAATAACTTTTAATACAGCCAGCCCCCTCTGGAGGACATCTGTGGCCAGTGAGTAGGGCAGGAAATATTATAGTTCTTTAAAATATCAGATTGAAATGTTCTGAGATGTGTGGTGGATGTGCAAAACAAAGTTTAAATTAGATTCAAATCCTATCGATAAAGTGACATAAAGGTTGGGAGCGATAAATGGGATTAAGAGAAATGAGAAGGATTTAAGTAATTAAATTTCCAATACTGAATACTTCTGGAGAAATGAGAGTATGTGATTTCAAGATATAATTGTCAGGACCAGAGAGGTTGCCACAATGTTCAAGCTTCGGAGTGGTTTTATGCAACTGATGTGGCTTGCTAGGCTCTCTTGGGCAGATAAGTTGTCAACAATGTTGGTTTGAAATTTTGTCACAACCCATACAGGGCATGGCAGCTGGTTTCGTTCTGTAAAGAGAATTAGTGAGCAGACTAAGATCGATAACTTCATCTCTTACTGTTACCTTCTTTATATTTTCAGTTTTTTAAAAACTCCATTCAAATCCTCAAGCCTATTTTGGAATTTGAACTCCTATTCGTTTATTTATTTGTCCAGTCACAGCCACGGCAATAATTGATTTAACAAGGATAACAAGCCCTCAACTATCAAAATATTTGTGCACTCTTGTCTTACTAGTTTACCAACAAATGCATAGAACAGTGAAAAGATGAATGACTATTGGCTAAGATCAAGTGTCAGACCGGGCCCGAGATCAGGTATAATGCCTTTTCTTGTCTGCCTGGATCTTGTATGTCTCTCTTGTGGGGACCATAAGTTAATTCAATTTGTCTTGGTTCTTGCAGCAAGCAAGAAAATGGATTAAGGGCTTGCCTGGTTCACTCTGAGCATTGGCTTTGCAACTTTACTGATTTTTTGTTTTAAGTTATTAATCTGGAATCAGTTACTGACCTCTGGATATCCAATTGTATCTTTATCTGCCTTTATATGCCCTGTTCATTAACACAACTCCCACTCACCTGATGAAGGAGCAGTGCTCTGAAAGCTTGTGGCTTGTGCTAACAAATAAACCTGTTGGATGGTGTTGTGAGATTTCTTACTGTGCTTACATCAGTTGTCATGTGTTTTTAATTCTGTATCAGAAGGTATTGTGGAATCGCGTATTTAAAGCTTTTGTCTATTTGTACAGAGATTATTAGGCATTTCTAGCAATGAAAGGAGAGCAAATGTAGGTAGTGTGAAGACGAAAGCTAGAGCAGGAGACTTGAAACTTTGTGACTAATTTACTTGTAAATAAAGTAAACTCCAACTGCCAAATTTGCACAGACATGTCATTGGTTGGCCGAGAGTTCATTTCCAGTGATTTTCCTGGATCATCTCTTCCCCCACAATGGTGAACCATTTGAGTATTATATATCTCATTTTTTCCTCTTTCTCCAATCTTTTCTACCTCCCATATTGTCTTTATGCCCGTGACAGTTGAGAGGGGGTATGCAGAAAGACAAAGCTGTGATTCTTGTATTTCTACTCCTACATTATTTGAATAATGAGATGTTCTGTTCTGTTCACTACAAGTACCAGATAGATATATTGACCATGTAAAATACTTGTTCTTTTAGTAAGGTACTGTTTTCAGATTTATTTTTCTTGACTTAGTGTGGCAACTATCATTAATTTGAAGTATTTTTAAAATGTGAAATATTTTTCTTGTGTATAATATGGATACAGTAGGATTGTGATAATGTTGCACAGTTTATCAAGAGACCCAGACTGATACTCCAGAGAAGAGTTCAAATCCCACGAGGGCAGCAAGTAGAATTTTAATTAGACTAATTAAATGTGGATTTAAAGCTTGTATCAGTAATGATAGTCATGAAATTACCAGTTTGTCATAAAACCCAGCTGATTCTCTGGCTTTCATGGAAGGCGTTACATCCACTGGACTTTCTAAGACGAGTGTTGTAAATTGGTTCCTTTAATTAAAAGTGAAATGGAGCAGTTTGGAAGATAGTATGACCTACAAAATCTGCCAAGGTTAAGCCCATGTGACCTGATTGTCATGGAACAGAGGCCAAGGTCAAGACTTATTGAAATAAAGTATGGTGCAAGTTTTAACACCTGGATGCAAAGGAGGTGCCAAGCTGGTCTTGTTATGCATAGACTCTGGCTCTTATTCCCAACCAAACAAAAACGCTGCTATGCCCAGCAAATGAAAAGGACTATTTTTGAATTGACCACCAAGCAGAGTGCTGGTGAGATAAGTTTCACTGTTTGAAGAGAAGACTTGTGGAGAATTAAGAACCAAGGGGATTGCTAGAGAGTACTTTGCTACTGGAAGTCCATTTGGTTATGTTCAAAAGATTGAGTGGAGGGACAAAGTTTAGAAGGACACTGGAAGAGTCCCCTAGTGGGATTTACAAGACTACATCTGACTGTGGTGTACTGTATAAATGTGGAATGGGATTTTCAGTTGTCAATTGGGAGTACCTTTTTAAGTGGTTCCGTGTACTTGCCTACTTAATGCTTAGCCGATTGTTCATTTTACTTTGTTACAATTAAAGTCTTAAATCGTGAAAACTTGTCGTGATTTTTTTTTAGTCAGTCATTGGGAAATATATGTAGAAGTTATCAGTCTTCATGGGCCTCGTAACAAAGGAAAACTGTTGTCCTTTCCCAAACTGGTCTAGATATGTCATCCAGTACAGTTGACTTGGAACTGCTATCTGAATTGGCCTAATAAACCCGTTGTGTCAAACCATTGGAAAGAATAAAAATCCCAAATAGACTGAATTTGACAAAGCACACACTGTCCAGTCAACCCTGCGAAGTCCACCATGCTATCACCTGGGAACATGAAAATTCGGAGAGCTGTCCAACTGACTTATCAAGAAACAGCCTGACATAGCCATACTTGGGGAATCAACCCCAACAGACAACGTCCTTGACTCCTCTAACACTTCCTTGGGTACACTGTGATCCACTGTCACAGTACGCAATGAGGAAAATAGTCCTGGGAGTCCTCTACGTCCATTCAAGGCCCCATGTCATGGCATTGGGTCAAACATGGGCAAGGAAGCCTGCTGAATGCCACCATACTAAAGGCCCCTCCACTGACCACTTCACTCCCATGTTGAACATCACTTGGAAAGATCACTGAGGACAACAAGGGTATAGAACATACCCAGGCTGTGGGACATCAATGTGCATCATCAAGAGTGGCTTCATAACATCACTATTGGCTGAGCTCTGAAGGAACATATCTGATGGACTTGGCCAGCAGCAGATGGTGAGAGAATAAGTGAGGCAAAAACTAACTTGACCTCTCTCTCACTAATCTACCTATTGCCGGTATTGAAAGGATTGATTACAGTGCAGTGCTTGGGGAGACAAAGTTCTGTCTTCACACTGAGGATGTGCCCTCCATCATGTGTAGTACCACTGTTATGTTGGTTGGGATAGGTTCAGAACAACTTTAGCAGTGTGCCCAACAATCCTACAACCAAGGGATCAGATCAAATATTTGCGGTCCTACATCTAGTCATGAGCGATGGTGGATAATTTGGCTAACCAGTGGGAAAAGGCTCCACAACACCCCGATCCTCAATGATTTCAATACAGAAGATGAGGTTGAAGCAAACAAATTGTAGCCTTTTTAAGCCAGGAGTACCAAGTGGATAATCTATCCCCTGCCACCTGCTGAATTCCCCAACATCTTCAGAGGTCTTCAACCAATTCAATTTCCTGTGATATCAAGAAACAGCTGAAGGAGACAGCAAACGCCGTGGTCGTGACAACATCTTTGGTGTAGCACTAAGGTTTTGTAGTCCAGAGCTAATTCTGCTTGAAGCCAAGCTGTTGCAATACAGCTGCAATGCTAACATCTACCTAACAACATCATAAATTGTTCAGTTATATCCTGTTCTCAAGGACAAATTCAGCCAATTATCGCCCCAACTGTCTCCTGTCACCATCAATAAAGTGATGGGTGGCATCTTTTTTGTTCTTGGGTGACATGTATTCATGAATAACTTGCTCAGTTTGGATTCTGCTAGGGCTACTAGGCTCCACATGTCATTAAAGCCTTGGTCCAAACATGGACAAAAGAGCTGAATTCCAAAGGAATTCTGAGGTAAGTAACTCACCCCTGTCTGCCATCTGCAAGTCAGGAGTGTGATGGAATACACTCCACTTGCCTGGATAAGTGCGGCACCAACAACTCTAAGCTAGGCATCATCCAGGACACAGCCCACTTAATTGGCACCAATCCCTCCGCTGACAGTGACAGAAGTGTGTACCATCTACTAACCTGTCTGCTGCAGATTTATCTGCCCATGCCAATATCAGTTGGAGTGACCATTGTAGAGTTTTTGTGGAGACTGCCTTTGACTTCATGTAGAGGAAACCCTCCATGATGTTATGTGGCACTAGCAGAGCTAAATGGGATCAATTTTGAACAGATATGGTAACTCAACACTGGGAATACATTATTTGCTGTAGAGCAGAATTGTACTGAAACCGTAATTTGTAACCCTATGACCCAGCATATACCCCATGCTACCATTGTCACCAAGTCTCGGTCAGTGCTAGTTCATTGAAGAAAACTTGAGGGCATGACAGGAGCAGCATCAACTTTATCTAAAAATAAGGTATCATCTGGTAAAGGTCCCACACATGACTAATCTGCTGACCAGCATAAGCAGTAAGTGACTTCCAATGGAATCACATCTAAGCTCTGCAATCCTGCCATATCCAGTCATGAATGTTGCTGGGCAATTAAACAACTCACTGGAGAAGAGGGCTCCATAAATATTTCCATTCTCAGTGATGGGGAGCCCATCACATCAGTACAAAATATGAAGCAAACAATCTTCAGCCAGAAGTGCCGAGTGAGTAATCCATTATGGCCTACCCTGGAGGTTCCCAGCATCACTGGTGCCGGTCTTCAGCCAATGTGATTCCCTCCACATTATCAAGGAATGGCTGAAGGAACTGGAAGACCACAAAGGCTACCAGCCCTGAGAATATTTCCACAGTAATACTGATGACGTGCTCCAGAACTTGTCATACTCCTAGCCAAATTTCAGTACAGCTACAACACTGATATCCACCCAGCAATGAGGAAAATTACCCAGACATGTCCTGTATACAAAAAGCAGAACAAATCCTACCCAGCCAATTATTGTCCCATCATTCTTCTACTCCCGGTCATCAGCAAAGTACCATTGAATAACTACAATGCAGAAGGAGGCCATTTGGCATTTTGAATCTGAACCAAGTATTTGTCAGAGCATCTTATCCAGTAAATCCGTGCATTTACCATGGCTTGCCCCCCTGACCTACATATCTTGGGCTATGGGAGGAAATCCATAGACATGAGGAGAAATGTGCAAACCCCACAGTCACCCTAGGCAGGAATCCCCACCCCAGGTCTCTTGCGCTGAGAGGCAGTAGTGCTAACCACCATGCCACTGTACTACCTGTAATAAGACTGTAGGCCATAAGACATTGGCCTAATTCTGCTCCAATCATGGCTGATATTTGTATTTTGTTTCCCCCTATTAATCAAAAACCTATCTATCTCTGCCTTGAAGACATTCAGTGACCTGATCTCCACAGCCTTCTGTGCAAAGAGGTCCACAGATTCACCACTTTCAGTCTGAAGAAATTCCTCCTCATTTCTGTTTCAAAAGATTGTCCCTTTTTAGCCTGAGGTTCTAGTTTCCTACTAGTGGAAACATCCTCTCCATGTCCACTCTATTCAAGGCCTCACAGTATCCTGTAGGTTTCAATAAGAGTCTCCCACCCCACTTCATCCTTCTGAACTCCGAAGAGTACAGATGGAGTTGTCAACCATTCCTCATATGACAAGCTCTTCATTCCAGGGATCATTCTTGTGAACCTCCTCTGGACCCTTTCCAAGGCCAGCACATCCATCCTTGGATACGGTGCCCAAAACTGCTCACAGTACTCCAAATGAGGTCTGACCAGAGCCTTATACAGCCTCAAGTACATTCCTGCTCTTGTATTCTAGCACCCTCTGCATGAATGCTAACATTCATTTGCTTTCCTAACTGAACTGCACGTTAATCTTAAGAGAATCTCGAGCAAGGACTCCCAAGTCATTTTGTGTTTCTGACTTCCTGAGCATTTTAGAAAATAGTCTATGCCTCCATTTCTCCTTTCAAAATGCGTAACCTCTCACTTTTCCACATTGTATTCCATTATAATAAGGGTCATCAACAGTGCTATGAAGCAGCACTTGCTCAGGAATAACCTGCTCGCTGCTTGGTTTGGTTTCTGTCAGTCACTTGGCTCCCTAACCTCATTACACCCTGTGCTTGACATAGGAAAAGAGCTGAACTCTAGATGTAAGGTGAACTTCACTGCTCTTAACATCAAGGCAGCATTTGCCTAAGTGTCCCAACAGGGAGGCCTACAAAAACTGGAATCAGTGGGGATTGGAGAACAAGACATACCTAGACATACATGAAGACATACCTAGCACAAAGGAAGATGGTTGTGCTCATTGGAGGGCGGACATCACTGCAGAGGTTCCTGAGGTCCAACTGCTTCATCTGTGATCTTTCTTTGTTAGAGATGGTCATGTTGGCTGATGACTGCATAATGTTTAGCACTGTTCATGACTGCTCGGATACTGAAGCTGTGTCCAAATGCAGCAAAGTCTGGATGATATCCAGGCTTGAGCTGACAAGTGGCAAGTAACGTTTGTCATGCAACCACCAGGCAATGACTCTCCAATAAGAGAGAATCCAACCATTACCACTTAACGTTTAAAGGTATGACCATCACTGTCAACATCCTGGGGTTTACTGTTGACCTGAACTGAACTAGCCATATAAGTACTGTGGCCATGAGTAGGTCAAAAGTTAGAGATCCTGCAGGACTATTTTGCCTCCTGACTCCCCAAAGCCTGTCCACAGTCTACAAGGCATAGGTCAGGGGAATACTCACCACTTTCCTGCATGAATGCAGCTCTGACAACACTTAAGCTCGAGACCATCCAGGACACAACAACCTGCTTAATTCACATCCCATCTGCCACTACTCACTACCTCATCAACAGGCAATGGCAACCATGTGTGCCATCTGCAAATGCATTGCAGGAACTCACTAAGCTCCTTGGCACCTTCCAAACTCATGACCACCACCATTTTAGAAGGGGACTCATTGACATAAGGAAACACCCACCACCTGGAAGTCCCGCTCCAAGGCACACATCCTGACTTAGTAATGTATTGCACCATTCCTTCACTGTTGCTGGATCAAACTCCTGGTGGTCCCTAACACCACACGGACTGCAGTGGTTCAAGAAGGTGACAGCTACATGGGAACATCACCTGCAAGTTCCTTCCAAACTGTATCTGTTCCTTCTCAGTAACTGGGTCAAAATCTCTCCCTAATAGCAGTGAGTGTATCTAAACATCACTAATTGCAGCGATTCAAGAAGGCAGCTCACACCACCTTCCCAGTAGCAATTACGGATGGGCTCTTAAATGCTGGCCTACTCAGTGATGCCCACATCTTATAAACTAATTTTTTAAAGCAAGGTAAAATGATTGTCATTGACACATAGGCAACATTTGACTGTAAAATTAATGAACCCTGCACAATTGAAGTCTTTGGGAATCAGAAGAAAAACTCTCTCCATTAGTTGGAGTCATGGAGGCTGCCTCGCTAAATATTTTTAAGACATGGGTTGATGGGTTTTTGATAAGCGAGGGGATTAAGGGTTATGGGGAGAGGGCGGGAATGTGGAACTGAGCCACGACAGATCAGCCATTTATCTTATTGAATGGTGGGGCAGGCTTGAAGGGCTAGATGGCCTACTCCTGCTCCTATTTCTTATGTTCGTATACCTAGCATAAAGGCAGATGGTTGGGATTATTAGAGACTAATCATTTCAGCTCCGGGGCATTGCTTGCAGGAGTTCTTCAGATTACTGATCTAGGCCCAAACATCTTCAGCTGCTTCATTTAATGACCTTTCCTTCATTGGGTCAGAAAAGTGTGTTTGCTGATTGTATAGTGTTCAGTACTGTCACAGCTCAGATACTGAAGCAGTCTTCCCACATCCAGCAAGACCAGGATAACATTCAGGAATAGGCTGATAAATAACGAGTAACGTCACTAAGTGGCAGGTAATGACCATCTTCCCTTGATGATCAACAGCATGAACACTGCTGAATCCCCCACCATCAACATCAGGGGAGGACCATTGACTAGAAGTTTAACTTGACCAGCCACCCACAGTGTAGCTGCAAAAATAGGTCAGTGGTTGAGGATTCTGTGTCTTGTCTTCAATTGCACCATTTTGACTTGAAACTATATTCCTTTAAAATGGGCTCACAACCACCTTAAGGGCAATTAGGAATGGGTAACAAATGCTAGCCTAGCCAGTAACATCATATAAAAAATAAAGTTGTGCAGCACTAATTTGAAGGTTCATTACTGCTGTTATATACAGCCTGTTAGCATAACTCTCATACCTGAATTGTGCTTTTTGTAGCCATGACTAACTCAGCACTATTCTGTTAAACTTTCAGATGTGCGGTTGCTGCTCAATGAGGATAATCTACTCAGGGAGGGTACAGCACAGTAAGTAGAGATGTGGCTTAACTATACAAATACTCAATCTGTTATTATTGCTAAATGTTTCTTATAATTATTTGCTAATAATGTGATACATCAAAAACAAATTATGTAGAACATGACCTTAAATGCGAGGAGATTTTCTTTTCAATAATAATTGCATTCTGCTCTGCACCAGTGCTTTAGTTTGGCCTGCAGTGAGGCAGTTGGTCAGGTGCCTTGCTCACAAGCCTTTGGCTTTTGGCCAATTTCTATATGATCCACAGAGATCTTGGGAACCCCATGACATTGCAGTAAATTCCCTGCCCAGAACAAGGTCCTGGAAGCAAGATCATTCACTGCCATATCCAGAATACTGCAAAGTTCCTGGAACAAAATGCAGGAGCTGTTAGATGATTACTGTTTGAAGTGTCCATGAAAGCCAGCAAAAATATGAAGAATAATAATGACTTTTCAGCACTTTGCTCCCTCCCTCCCTCCCCCCCCCCCCCCCCACCCCACCAATATTGCATTGTTGCTGGATACTATGCCCTAGAGGGCATTGACGAATTGTGAATGTCGACAATTCAGTTTAGTATAAGGTATCACATCTCAGCCTGATCCTACCCCACCTGATCTTTGCTTATGTGCAGCTTTTGTATTTAAAGTGAAGGTATTTTACTGTGCAATGGAGATGACCATTTTAAGATTATAATTCTGAAAATTAAAATCCTCCATTTTACGAAGTATTAAATGCTCTAAATTGCTTTTATTGTATGACGTTTTCCATGAATAGAATTTTTAAAAATTCACATTTAGGAACTGGCTATTATAGCTATATCTATATACTTTGGAATTCTTGCAATTCTGTACCTTGTAATCTAATAGTTCTATTCATTATGTAATTTTAGTGCCTTTGCACAATATAATGTGGACCAGTTTACTCCAGCAAAAATTGATGGATACGATGATCAGGTATGAAATAATTTGTTGGTTATCTTGAAATTGCTAATATATAAAATTGACATGAACGTGCTTAATATCACGTACTGTAATTTTATCACGTGTGCTGCACTTTCCAATCCAAGTATTCTAATTCCTCTCATGAGGATAGAAGAGGAGGTCTGTGGGTGAGCAAGCTCCGATGTTTGTTAGCAACAGGCTTAAAGCTATGGTCACTGGCCTGTTTGTGATTTTTGAACCTCCAGTTCACAGATGGTGAGCTTCTGACCTAATATTTGGTTAGCCAGTTAAGTGTTTCAACAGAATATTTATTTTGATTCTTGTGAATTTTCCTAATGACATCAGCTAATCAACTTGATGAGCTAAAATCTTTTCATAACTTTTCTAGGCTGTGACCAAGTAATTGAACATATTGTATTTTTAAGGTGATCTAATTCCTGCAGCAGCCTGCTGATTTTGTATTCCTACAGAGAGAATAATTTAGCTGCCACCTACTATTGCTTAACTAGAAGTGAATGACATAGCTACCTGTAACATTGTATCCTATTCCATTGCCCAATTTTTCAATGAAGTTGAAACGGATGAATCTGATTATTTTCTGATCACAGCGGTGCCAATTTTTTGGATTACTAACTCGACTCAGACTCATGGCAGATAAAATGGCCAGTTTGCATTATTTAAAAAATAAACCTAATTCTATTGACTTTATTGAATCAGGTGTCAATTTATGTACAAACATGTTGCAAAGTTTTTTACATAGTGTCATAATTAGCAATCAAATTAATTTGAATAACATTGGCTTATTCAGTGAGCTTTGAAAATGCAAGATCTCGCTGATGGGTAGGTATGTTTTCACAATGAAATCAATTTTACATAGTTGAAGAGTAAGATGCTTCAAGTCATACTGTTTGGTATTGCTATAATACAGGTCTTAATAACAGAGCATGGCGATCTTGGCAATGGTAGATTTTTGGATCCAAGAAACAAGATTTCATTCAAATTTGATCATTTACGAAAAGAAGCAAGTGATCCCAAGCCCCATGATGTCGAGAATGCATTGGAATCTTGGAGAAGTGCTGTGGATAACGCTATGAGAGCATATGTAAAAGAACATTATGCAAATGGTGTCTGCACTGTAAGTATTTCATTCCAAAGTAATAGTGGCCAACAAAGTTATTCATTTGCATTACAGAATGTCATTGTTCCACCAGTGTTTTGAAACTCAGCTGTCTGAAACATTCAGTATGGTTTTCTGTAGTGAGGGTGCCCATTTGCTAATGTTCATCTCACTTGGTTTTGTCGCCGCATATCAACCAAGATTGTTGTTAAGATGGTCTACTTTACATATGTTGTTTTCATTGTAAGGTAATGCCTGTGTTACTATTCTGCTCCATGCCAAATAAAGTACCTTTTCCTCAGGGCTAACCTTTTTAAATTTCTCACATCTTGAATGCTCTTATTAGACTTTGCGATTGTGCAGATACATTTTCTTCTCACTCATATCGTCAGCTGACTGTTTTTAAAATAAGGTTGTCAAGCATTACAACTAAATTCAGTTGTTCCTTTTAAGGGTAGCAAGGTGGTCAATCCCATTACCAACAATTATTGCAGTCTAAGTATATTGTGCTGTATAATGTTTGGGATTTTTTTTGGAGTACTAGCCTCATACCTATATGGGAGGCTGTCTTCCAAAAGTGTGTGTATAGTGTACTTGCTAAAACGATGTCTGTCTTTGCCACTATGGAAAGAGATCCCACAACACCAGTTTAAAGTCCAAAATGTTGCGGGATTTCTTTCTGTTTTACCCCAGTCCAACGCCAGCATCTCCACATGTTTGCCATTATGAACACAGGAACTGGTGTCTCTGAGGCATTATACTGAGTCTGCATTCCTCTGCTTTTTTCTGACCATTTGTTAGATAACTGATCATTGATTCTCATCAAATTCTATTTGTTAGCCTGGCCAATAGCATCAGAAGACTGATGTCAGTCTTAGTTAGTGCTGGCTGACCCTCTGTTACTGTATGACAAAATGTATTTGGAAGATCCCCATTTCAGATTGTTTCATTTCACACTGTTGTTCGTTCTTCCAGGCCTTTTGTAGGAAATAACCATAGCAAGGTCAGGCTTGGCAGAAAGTTTCAATTCCACCATTGCTCTATCTAAAATGGGAATCTTCCGTTTGCTGGCACAGTTGAGAAGCTGCTGGGTTATAAAGGGCAACAACACTTGGGAGTTCTGGAAGTGGACAAAATGTGTTTGTGGGTTTTGCCATGTGTGGCAGAATTCTCTATTGAATTTATGTCACCAGGTGAAAGTATTATCTCGTGGGGTACTTAGAACTCTGGGATAGTAAAGTCTTTTTAATCTGCCAATTTTGTCAGTGAAGCTCATTCCTTTTGGGGCAGCTGCTTTCCCTGTCCTTGAAGGAAAGTTTGCTTGGGGAGCATCCAGTTGTAAATTTTTTTCATTGCAACTTGAGAATTTACTCTAGCTACACCAGATTTTAGATTAATGCCATATTTTGAAACTCATTAAATCATATGTTTTATGTTCTGTAAAAAGTGTGTTTCATCCAGTATTCAAATTCTGTTTTAAGCATCCTATCTTAATTTTTAAAATCTCTTTCCAGGTATATGGTAAAACCATTGAAGGACATCAAACCATCATAGTATGCATTGAGAGCCATCAGTTTCAACCCAAAAATTTCTGGTATGTTGAACTTTTCTTGTAACATTTTGGAAGGTATTTTTCAGATGAAACCCCCGAGGAGGAAAAGTAGCCTGCATTGTTAAGATTGGTACTTGTGGCAATTTATCATGGCACAATAAACTGTGTTGTCAAAACTACCATTCTGTTTGATTTGATGCATATAAAGCAAATCAAAAGGAGGATCTCTGGAAAAAATAAACACCTTTACTGATTATTATAGTGTTCTGTATCTCTTGCAATTCCTCAGATACTGAGGCAATCCGTATCTGGATGCAGTGAAACTTGGGCAACATTTTGAGCTCAAGCTGATTGTTGCTGAATAATTTTTGTGCTGTACAAATGCCAGGCAGTGACCATCTCCAGTAAGCAAGAATTTTAACCATCACTCCTTAACATTCAATGGCATTATTGCTGCTGAATCTCCCACTATGAACATCCTGAGGGTTATCATTGGTTGAAAAGCTTAACCGGTCCAGCCATCTAAATACTGTGGCTACAGGACCGAAGCAAATCAGTGGCTTGGAATTCTGCAGTGATAACACACCTCTTGATCGCTCAAACTCTGTCTATCGTCTACAAGGCACAGGTCAAAAATGTGATAAAAATACACCACTTTCCTGGCCGAGTGGAGCTCCAAACAATACTCCATGCTCAACGCCATCCATGATCAAGCAGCCTGTTTCATCGACACCCCTTCTACTACCTTAACAATATGCTTCCTCCACCACTGTTACACAGTGGCAAAACTATGTACCATCTGCAAAATGCAGTATAGAAACTTGCCAACCCTCCTTTTGACAGCACTTTCCAAATCTGTGGCATTTATCACTTAGAACAATGACAGCAAAAACATGGGTACACCATTTCAAGGTCTCTCCCAAGTCCCACAAGGATGTAGTGGCATTTGAGGCAGTTATTAGTCACATGTAAGGCTTACATTAACAATGCAATTAAGTTGCTGTGAAATTCCGCTAATTGCCACAGTCTGTCATTTGTTCTGGTCGATGCACCTAACCAGCCCATTCAGACTGGGAGGGAACTAGAGGAAACCCATGCAGACACAGGGAGAATGTGCAAACTCTGCACAGACAGTGACCCAAGCTGGGAATCGAACCCAGGTCCCTGGTGCTGAGAGGCAGCAGTGCTAACTACTGTTACCATGCCATCCCCAGTTCCAAGGAGGTTCACTAGATTGATTCCAGAGATGAGAGGTTTGTGTTATGAAGAGAGATTGAGCAATTTAGACCTATCTACAGTTTAAAAGAATGAGAGATCTAATTGAGGTATTAAAATGATAAATGATGTTGATAAATTTGACATAGAGTGGATGCTTCCTCTTGTGGGCATTCTAGGACAAGAGGTCATAGTTTTAAGATAAAGGGGTAGCAAATTTAAAACTGATGAGGAGAATGTACTTCTCTCAGGGTTGTGAAATTCGCTACTCCAGAGTGCAGTGGATGCCAAGACATTTGAGTAAATTAAAGGAGGAGATAGACAGATTTTTAATTAGTAATGAGTTGAAGGGTAATAGAGAGCAGGAAAGTGGAGTTGAGGCCAAATTGAGATCAGCCATAATCGTATTGAATGGCGGAGCAGGCTCAAGGGGCTAAATTGCCTACTCCTGCAGTTTTATGCTCTTGAGTTGGAAATATATTGCTGTTCCTTCAATCATCAAGTTAAAACCCTGAAACTCCTCAATAGGGCTATGGTCATAATGTGCAACAACCGGTTCAAGAACACAACTCACCATTGACCACCTTGAGGGCACTTAGGGATGGGTAATGTTGGCCTCGCCAGCAATGCTCACCTGATGAATAAATTTTTATAAATTCTCAACTCCTTTTCATGATATGAAGATACTGCAGACTTTATAGTCATTACTTTTTGATGTATGACCACAGTTGTAATATAAACATATTCTGTACATCTTCAAAAAATGTATAATTGTTATTTATCCAGGGTAAGAGGTACTTGAGCAAAATCTTGATTGTACGCTATTTGAAAACCTTGTGATTGTGAAATATAACTGTCATTGATTTTTATGTAGACAACTATATTCTATTTCAAACCATCCTAGCTCAGCTATTTTGCTAGGATCTTTGATATTTCCACAACTTTTTTCCGTTCTTGCCAATTCTTTCCTCTATCACTCTGGCCCTCTTTCGAACAGGGATAACCTTTTTGCTGCAATATGATTTTACAGTTGTTGGTCACTCTCTTGAGTGGATGCTATTTATCTATCTATGGCAGTGGATATTGGAAGGTTCACAGACTGAATGCATCGTTGCACCTAGCCCAAATTTGTCCTTGCCCAGTGTCCGTTCCATGCACACACTTGCTGCTGTGTAGCAATTACATTTGGTAATTGTGACTTAAGCTCTAATTTTAACCATGAATCGCTGAGGCCAATTGTAGCAAGCTATCTTCTTCCAGACAATAATCAACTAATTTGGCAGACTGGGAGTTGAAATTGGGACCCACCTTATCTTTAAGGCTGATCTAGCTATTTGATCAAAAATCTCAATCCTAAAACAACAGTAAATATTTTGAATTTGCTTTGTGCCAGACAAAATGGGAAAAAGTGGTTAAATGAGGACAAATCAAAATCAAGGGAAGTAGAAGATAAAATTCTTAGTTCAGTTGGACGCATCTTTTTGTCTCATTTGACTAAGATTGCAATATTTCCAATTTGAGATTAGCATGGACAGTTGATGTTCTGAGAGGAGTTCCCCAGCAGTTTGCATTATTGACGGAGAGACTGATTGTTTAGGTACTTTATGATCATGTTGACTAATTGAGCTATTGATATATTTTGATTTGTGTATAGTCCATGTACATTTAGGCATATCTGTACATTTATTCCTTCTGCTAGGTTTTCATCCAGACTTGGCTATATTAGATTTCCAATTCTTTGCAAAAACTCAAAGGACTTTAACGTTCATTACCTAGTAAGCTAAACTTCTCTAATGGAACCCACGTAGTCAATGTTGCACTCAAATGTATGTCGTCTTTCAAACAAATTCCATGTTGATTTCATCAAAATTGGATTCAAGCTACCTTATTTGCAACAGAAATATCAATTGTGACAAATTAAATGTATATAACACACTTCTGTTTGACCAATTTCATTTTCTGTTAATTGAATGAAGGAATGGACGTTGGCGATCAGAATGGAAGTTTACTATTGCTTCTTCTTCAACTCAGGTGGAAGGCATTTTGAAGATTCAGGTTTGTATGATAGCTGTGAATGTCTCAATCCATAACCACATCTATTCAGAGAGCTTTTAAAGATCATTTGTCCCTGTTGATTCTCTCAATGTTAAGAAATAAAGCAGGAATCAAAATTGTGTATTTCTCTAAACCTGTCCCTTCCTCAGATTATGCACCATCTGCTCCCATCACAGGCTCCACCAAATGTTTTTGTAAAAAAGGTCATGCTAAACTTCTTCCATCTAAACTGTATCTGCCAAAACAATAGTATATGAACTCTAATCTTGAATTAGTGCATTTCACTCTAGTTCCACCCATTTTAACATCAAACCTTTAATCAAATATTGTCCATATAATACCTACACATTTAGAGCAGAAATCTTACCAATTCCTTCGCAAAGCAAGCCAGCAACCTTCCCCTTAAAGGGAAGACCAGGCTGAGACCACTTGAAGACTGGATGTTTGGGTAGCTTTCTGTGGGGCTAAGAGGAGAATTAGTGCTTGTCCTAGCCCTACAAAAAAAATTGAAAAAATTTAACCTGAAGCATTTTGAGTAGTCTCCAGTTGCCCTTTTGAGGACCAATTATTTGGCACTTTGGGTTGTTACAGAAAAACATGGGATCTGTTTTCCAATTCACTCAAGTTACAGTGGGCTCTGCATGTCAGGGTGAAGTGCGTTGTTCAGTGATTTTAACACCCAGGTGGCAAATGACCATACTGTCTAGACTAAAATTCAGATACTGTACTCCTAAATGGAAATCTCTTGCTTTGATAATGTCATTATTAAATCACCAACAATGGATATTTTCATTGGCAATTTTAACCTATGATACTAATTACCATTTTACAAACATTTTAGTAGATCTTAAAAATGCATAAGATGTATTTAATTTCTTGTGCCTGATTTTCTAGTACTATTTGATGCAATCACTATCAAAATTGCTGAACATGTTCCATAATTTGGTTTCTTAGTGTGACTGTCAACTATAAATATCTTGTAGACTTTTTTCAAAGGAACAAACTTAAGACTTTATACCTCATGCTGTAGTTATAATTTTTTGTTTGAAAATTGTGTACAGTTTTTTCAAAACGTCTGAGTACAAATCTAAAATATTGTAAATGGAAGTTTGGATTGCTAGAAGGCTGTACTTAAGATAAATTCTAAAATCCTTTTGGGTCAAATTAGATGTTAATAAATGTAATAAATTGCAAATCCAAACCTTTTCAAGTTTATTTTTTAGGTTCACTATTATGAAGATGGCAATGTCCAACTGGTCAGCCATAAAGATGTACAGGAAACTATGTCTATCACTGTAAGTAAAACTATTATGCCACATTCTAAGAAAACTAAACATAATTTCTTTCTCTTGTTTTTGACAACATTCTTTGGGATAACTGCAAATTGTTTTTTATTTAAATATTGACTGTGTTGCATGTTTTTTAATTGCACCATCTTTTATATATTAATGAATGATTTTTACAGTTTTGTTTCTCCCTAGCCCGCTTCTGTTTTCTCTCTTCTATACCACGTTTTTCTTGAACGCTGAATCTTGTTGCACTGTTTCATTGGTGTTATCAGTTCTGAGACCCACCCCAAGTAGCTGATTTGTCATTTGTCAACCTTAATGGAGCATTGGCTAACTACTCCACTGAGTGAGACATCAAACCCCTCTCAATCGTCCTGTCCTTATTCAGTTTTTCTGATTAGCAAACGCAAATTGGAGTAGTTTTATTTATTTTTTTAACCCCTCCCCACCACCTTTTGTTGAAGAGTACCAAGATAATGTTTAGATCAGCTAATTCAGCATAGACAAATCAAGTCCATTTTGCCTAATAGTACACTAGGTGGTATCTATACCATCTTGGCTATCATGGGAGTCTTTATGACTCTGAAACTTTAATGAAGCTCAGGTTAATTGTTTTCACTTGTATCCATGTGAACATAATGCGCCCTAGGCTAGTCTGCATTCTAAATCAGACTTGTTTTATATTTTTGCATCACGATTGCTCGGCTTTCTTTTCCAGAATGAAGCCCAGATGGCAAAAGAATTCACAAAACTTGTAGAAGCAGTAGAAAATGAATACCAGGTATGGTTATCTTGATGAAACAATTGGACTGATTCTAATATCTGTTTTTGAGCTTGTGCAAGTCTGGCTGGTGCACGGTCGTAACTGCCCTCAGATGCCATTCTAGTAGTTGAGGCAAAAAAATGAACTCTGTAGCAATTCAGCAGTCGTTTGGCCGAAACGTTCCTTTGTGTTATTTTTATATCAACGCCTTTTATGTATTTGCCCTTCAGGATTTTCATATTATTTTGTTCTTGTATGGTAAGTAAGATATCTACCCCAGTTGTCACGATTGCCTCATTGAGCAGTGTTTGAAGTGTCAGGTGAGGATCACATGAATTAGTTTAGCAGATTGCCAACACTTTCATAAAACATGCTTAAAAAGCAAATTGACAGATATATCCAGAAAAAGCCCCCCACACCCCAGTAATTGAATATAGGTCTGAACTGATTTCAGGAGTCACACGTAAAAGTACATAAAGAAAGCTAGAATGGCCTCTTATTGAACTGAAGACTGCTAAGTTGCGTGCATCTGTACTTTAGCAGCAAATAACATAGTGCAGGAAATGCTTCTGACCTTCAAAAGTGTATATTCCAGATTACTGTGAATGGTGTTTTGATAAATCTGACACACACAGAAGCATTAGTTATCACCATTGATATATATTGATTCTCTGTTTCTCCCGTTTTTAATTTTTGGATAGAGTCTTAATACCTAAGTCTGTGGGCATTGTGTGCTGGTTAATGGTGGAAGTCTATTGCTACAGTAAACTAAGGGTTTTTATTACTGCATCACCCTCAAAATATTAGCCCGTGCTAAATAAAATAGTGAATCTTGATTTGTCAGCTTGAGAGGAATTTGTAGGTGAGCACCAGTTAGTCATTGTTGTTTGTCCTTTCCTTTTTTATAGAACTTGTAGCAAATGATTTTGTTTCCCGTTCTCACAATCTAAATGTTTACTTTCTCCAGACTGCTATCAATGAAAACTATCAGACCATGTCGGACACTACATTTAAAGCCTTGCGTAGACAGCTGCCAGTCACTCGCACCAAGATCGATTGGAACAAAATCCTGAGCTACAAGATTGGCAAAGAAATGCAAAATCTTTAAGAGGAAGTTTTGCATGACTGGATAATTTTCGTGTCTGTTTTAAAAAGGTCTGGTCTCACAAGTGTGAAATTGTTGAATTACATTTATAAATAATTTGGGAAATTGCCTCATAACCTTTTTTAATACACTTTCAGTTGAATACCATTAGCGCTCATGATAGATTTACTGTGCACAAAGCACATGGCTTTCAATGCAGCATTTCCCTTTCTAACAATGTTAAAATAGTTTGACTCCTTGGTTTACTCATTAATGTGATTTTCATTTTAATGTATTTTCACTTTCTGAAGCAGTCACTGCAGCCATTATGTTTAGTTGCCATACTTGTGTTTACAGTACCATGGTGAGACCATGCCTTTTTTAGGTTTTTTTTGGTTCCTGCTTAGTACAATTAAGTTGCTGAGGATCCAAGCAAATTTTAAACTTAACAGAATGGGCCTGTTTCTTCCCAGTACCTTTATTTCGATGAACGGTTGACAGTTACTAATCATTTATATCTGAAATATATCCCTTCATAGATTGCAGTCACTTCCACATTAATTTCTGAATTTGCCTTTGTTCTCGATAAAGAAGTATTCTGTTCAGGGGTAAATGGCATGGGACAGAAAATATTGAGTTAATGGGTAAATAATTCAATGTGGTTAGTAATGTTTATGCTTTACTGACATGGCACTGTCTCAGATGTAGTTACTATTTCCTGCAAAAATATACATAAAATGCAGTTACTGCTTTGTGCCCACATAAACTCCTCCTTCAATGAGCTGTGTATTAAAAGTTACCCATGAGTTATTTTTTATGAAGCAGACACAACTGTACCAGAACAAGACACATTGTAATATAAACCTGTATTCATTAATTTGTGTGCCAGCCTGTTTTATTTCCTCATTTCAGTAATTTTCAGCATTGAAATCTTTCTTCTACATATGATCAATTTGTAAATGACAATTGACATTGTTGTCTAGGTTAACTGGGAAAATGGTTCCAAATAACTTGCCTTGTGCATCTTGAAACCAGGGAAACTTACAAATTACGAACTATGAACTGCTCGCAATCCACCAAGTTCATTTCTAACTTAAAACATGAGATATGCAGCTAAGTAGAGGGTGAAGCAGTAGATGAAATGTGTCTAGTAGAATGGGGGTTACTTCACCAGGAATCCATAGTGTGAAAGAAATCTCTATCTTACGACTTTAATACTTACATGATTCTATCTATCCCACTATGGATGCTGGACAAAGAATTTGCCATTCTGCAAAAAAACAGGAACTTTTCTACATGTACTTTCATATACTTCTCGGAATCTGCATAGAAATATGTTCTTATGCTCTACAAAGGGACATGAGCAATTCAGATTTCTTGAGGCAGTGCATTGCATTCACATTAAAGTGAGGAGAGTGGTGAGAAAACACTGAACTACTGTCAGACTGGGGCTATTTGATCTGGTTTACACCAATGACCATTTTGGAAATACATGATACAAGCTCCTTTGAAATACATGATACAAGCTCCTTTGATATTACTAGCATAGCTACTGTCTTCCCTAAAAATGACGCTAAATGAAAACTTTCCCAGAGGAAACCATGGAATAATGGGGGATTACAATCCTGGTCAGTAATTTTTAAGATTTAAGTAGTAAACTGATTCTGGGGTGTGAACTGACTGACTGCACCTCCTATCAGTCACGGGTTTGCTGTCTGTTCACTTGATGGGGGAGAGTGGAAAATGGTGATATTACCAGATTTCAGCCGCAGTAACAGCTGGCTAGTGACAACATACAGGAGGTAAGGAATGAACACACTCTGCCCATAATCCTCGCACCTTTACCAGTTGTTGTTGGGCTGGGCCTTTGGATAGGCATATTCATGGCTGTGGCCAGAATTATCGTAAAAAGTCTGACAACACCAGGTTTTAGTCCAACCAATTTATTTGATAATAGACTCACAAGCTTTCGGGGTTAGCCCCTTCGTCAGGGGAATGGAGAGTTCACACGACAGCGCAGAGTCGCTGAACAGAGACTGATAGCCAAGTTCCGCACACGAGGACGGTCTCAACAGCCAATAAATCGGTTGGACTAAAACCTGGCGTTGTCAGACTTTTTACTGTGTTTACGTCAGTCCAACGCCGGCATCATGGCCAGAATTATCACCAGGAGTACCTGGCACAGCTACAGGCAAACAACCTGAGCAGGGAGACAGAAAAGGAGGGTGGGAGTTGGACCCTATCTCCTCAAAGTTCAGGAATTGTTTTTGTTCGACCAGCAGAGATTGAGAATCCATTTTAGTCTCAACAGTAGAGGCTAGGGATGAGTCATATCTCACTAGGATAGGTTGAAATATTTCATTGTCTCAGCTAGATGGACTGGAATAGAGACCTATAATAACAGGAGCAGTTCATTCAGTCTCGAGGTTCACCAACTGCACTAAACTGATAATAAGAGTTGCTAGTGCTTGTCAAAAGTTCCCTTATGAAAACCATTCATAAGGGGAAATTACTGTCGTTTGGTTATGTTTTACTTGATCTGCTGTTTTTCTTGAAATGTGACTTACTCCAGGATTTAAGCCCATAATCTTGGGCCCTATTTGAATGAAACATCAAATTATGGCTGTTCAATTGGTATAAAAGATGTCCTGTCATTGTTGAAAGAGGGAGGTATTGAACAAGATTTATCTCAAAACACAAAATAGATTAACTAGTCATCTCTCTCATTGTTGTTTGAGACCTTGCTGAGTGTAAATTGAGAGAAGCATTTGGAAACAAGTGATAACACAGCAAAGTTATTCATTGACTTGGAAGCACTTGGGAACATAAAAGGTACTATATAACTACACATTTATTTTCTTATCCATATTGGATTGCATTTACCATCTGTTGAACCAGTTTTTGAAAGAGTCAAAATCCTTCAATGCATCTCGTTATTTGCCATATTTCTCATAGTTTACGCTGTCAGTTTGGTATTTCTTGGTAACTTAGAATTCTGCTTGCTACATGAATGTACAAATTATTCATAAAATATGAAAGGTTCTGAGACTAAAACTTGGATATTTTGACAATCTCTTTTCACCCTGTTCCTATTTACAACTACCCTTCAATTTTCTATCCAGCTCTCCATTCTACCTCCTTAGTATGCCTCAGTTGTTAATGGTTGATGGTGAAGCCTTGTTTGACAAAGTAAATTTGCCCTTTAATTCCGGGTGCTATTGTATTTTTGACTGTACAATTTTCCGTGGCTTTCCATATCTTGTGCCATATTCTCTGGACTGTTTCCTGGATTACCATGTGGTAAGTTTAATTAGAAGCTCAACGCTATACCAATCTTAATTGTGATTTAATTATGAAGTCTATTGGAGTGGATCATGTGATCGACTAATGGGGTCTCCAAGATACAGATCTGCTGATTAACTTGGCTGTGGTATTCTTTAAAGTTTAAGTTTATTGCCAGTAGACTGACTTTAACACTGCAATGAAGTTATTGTGAATTTCTCCGGCACCTGTTCGCGTATACTGAGGGAGAATTTAGCATGGCCAGTGCGCCTAACCAGCATGTCTTTCGGACTTGGGAGATTTCTTCAGCAAAGGCTGAGGAATACGCCTCATCAGGACAGATTGGACTATTTCATTCCCTCCCCCCAAACACTTGGTACATACAACAACAGGGGCAATCCATTCAGTATCCGGAAGCTTACTAACTGCATTTTGTGACCATTTTTTTAAAAAAATGAATGGATTTAAAATTTCCAGAGTGAGCACTGTATTTACTGTCCTGTGGGGTCAGTTTCTCCTCAATATTTATATATAGAGGTGTACACAAACTTAATCACCTGACTGAAATGTTTACCCTGTGTATGTGTGTAGATATGAAAATGTAATTGTTCCAGCCATATTTTTGGAATCAACAATCCTGATTATTTTCCTTTAATTTTCAAAAGTAGTTATACTGAGGGATACCTATGTGAGAACATGGATCCTAGCCACCTTTGTTCTAATGATTTCTGTTTCTAACAGTCTACCATCCTGAAAATAAGTTGCAACGATAATGGTGTTGGTTAACCATGACAATTTATCTGTCCACAAAAGACCCAGACATGAGGCTAGGTCCAGATATACATGTCCCTTCTCCACCCCTAGCTTTCCTCTGCCTCAACTAAGCAAACTGCATGCTATCTAAAACCAAATTGCCAATAAATTTGATATTCCATGTCATGACATTTAACAAGCCAAATGTTTCCAAATATGCATTATTTTCTAGGTCATTTCCACTAGGTCTAACTCTTTGGAGATATTATGTACAGCAGTTGTTAAAACTTAATAGGTTTGAGTACATTTCTTTACACTTTAAATAAAATGAGTTACATTAGCCACTCCCTGGGGATCTTGCTAATTAGTATATATACAAAAATCAGATAAGTAGGACAAAAACATGCACAAAAATCCAGGCCAACTTTTGTAGCTTTAAAAATATTGTCCCACGGTGGCACAGTGGTTAGCACTGCTGCTTTACAGCACCAGGGACTTGGGTTCGATTCCTGGTTTGAATCACTGTCTGTGCAGAGTCTGCACATTCTCCCCGTGTCTACATGGGTTTCCACCCATAGTCTGAAAGACTTGCTGGCTGGATGCATCGGCCATGCTAATTCTCCCTCAGTGTATCCAAACAGGTGCCAGAGTGTGGTGACTAAGGGGTTTCATCAACTTCTTTGCAGTGTTAATGTATGCCTACTAGGGATGTTAATGAATGAACTTTAAAACATATGTTCAGATTCTTCCATCCTGACTCAAATTATCACTGGAAATGAAAAAAATGTTTAAAAAGCGAAGTCATCTTAAATGACCTTGGTCCAGAAAAACATTCCCATGAAAGTTACAAGGAAACAGTTATAGAAATTTCAACACAAGGCAATCTTTTGCTGCTCTTTCCCATACTTTTTTTCTCTCTACCCTGAATGGTGTGCCACCCAGCTTCAGATTAAACAAGTGATAATTTAATTGAAATTGTTAGCATATAGATGCCATAAATCATTCAGTGAATATGCACAAGTAATTACAAATAGCTACTGAAGTGGAATCTCAAATACTTGGACACTATAAAAGGATGTATAGAACTTGGATTAGTGTAGATTAGTTCTAGATGAAGTACTACAGTTTCCTCTAAGTGTAAATAATTTCAAAGTAGTATATTTTGTATTTCAAACTGACAACAGTGCATTTACACTTTAGTGGCCTGCTCAGATATCTTGGCAAGTCAGGCAGCTCTGAGGAAAGATATGAGAAATGACCAGGAAGCTGCAACCACTTCTAAGTCAGGCAGGTCTGCCAGTAAATACAGTGACCCTGTATGTTAGCCTTTGGAAATGTTCTAAGGGTCTAGGTTATTGGCCTTGGGGTGCCTTATGATTCTGGTACTAGGCTAGCAATCTAGACTTGAAATTCTCTATGGCAGGAAATTAAGTTTACATGGTGAGGGGGAATTCCAGCCAAGAGGACATGATCTTAAAATTAGAATTAGGCCATTTAGGTGTGAAGTGAGGAAGTACTGACTTTTTTGCCCATGGATAAGTGGAAATCTGAAACTATTTCCTACAAAAAAATTGAACACAGACAAATTTTAAATTGAAAGACTGAGATCGGTAAGAGTATTGATGGATATGGAGAAAGAGTGGGTAAATGGAGTTGAGGTACATATTGGCCATGATGTGATAGAATTTTGGAACAGGCTCGGTGGGCTAAGTTCTTCCTGAGGGTACAGCTCCACCCTATGGTTTGTATTGGTTA
The DNA here is from genome assembly GCF_965287045.1 of Carcharhinus amblyrhynchos. NCBI lineage: Eukaryota > Metazoa > Chordata > Chondrichthyes > Carcharhiniformes > Carcharhinidae > Carcharhinus > Carcharhinus amblyrhynchos. The sequence continues at coordinate 102,405,398 of NC_137329.1, forward strand.
TTTTGCACAAGTTAATTGAACCTGGCTAAATAAATGGAACACAGCCATTTTCCATTTACAATTTCTAAAATTAATTTTCCATGAAAAAATTTTTCAATGCCTTCAGCCCCCATTTCACTTGAATTGACGTTGACAGTTCATTTTTAGAATTACGAGTGTGTTTTAGAAACTCAAATCTTTCATTGATAAAATGTAACTATTCCAACATTTGCAAAAAGTTGATCATAGTTGTTTTTCCTATCCTAGTGCTGGTTTCTTATTGTCCAGGTTGTGCTAAACATGTGAAAACAACCTCAAAGTGTGAGGTGATTCACTTTGGAAAGAGTAACAGGATTACAGAATATAGGGCTAATGGAAGGACTCTTGGTAGTGTCGATGAGCAGAGAGATCTCGGTGTACGTGTGCATAGATCCCTGAAAGTTGGCACCCAGGTTGATAAGGTTGTAAGAAAGGCGTACAGTGTGTTAGCTTTTATTGGTAGAGGGATTGAATTTAGGAGCTGAGAAATCATGTTGCAACTGTACAAAACTCTGGTGTGGCCACATTTGGAGTATTGCATACAGTTCTGATCGCTGCATTATAAGAAAGATGTGGAAGCATTGGAAAGGGTGCAGAGGAGGTTTACCAGGATGTTGCCTGGTATGGTGGGAAGGCCTTATGAGGAAAGGCTGAGGGACTTGAGGTTGTTTTCATTAGAAGATTAAGAGGTGACCTAATTGAGGCATACAAGATGATCAGAGGATTAGATAGGGTGGACAGTGAGAGCCTTTTTCCTTGGATGGTGATACTAACACGAGGGGACATAGCTTTAAATTTGAGGGGTGATTATTATAGGACAGTTGTCAGAGGTAGGTTCTTAGAGGGTAGTAAGGACGTGGAATGCCCTGCCTGCAGCAGTTGTGGACTCGCCAACTTTTAAGGGCATTCAAATAGTCATTGGATAGGCATATGGATAATATTAGAATAGTTTAGAGGGTCATTAGATTGGTTCCACTGGCTGATGCAACATTGAGGGCCGAAGGGCCTGTACTGTTTTATGTTTTATGTACATGTGCTGAAATTATCTGGGAAGTTTAATTTTCCATTGGGCTAATTTGCACTACTTGGACTCTATGCAAATGCCTCTACAACATGAGATTGAGCAGAGACCTAGTCTAGACATGCAGGACTTGCCTGGATACCATCCTTGGAAATATTACAGTTTCTCTTCTGTAACTCTGGGATTAACTAGCATAACAGAATTCAGCATTGCAATCTGATGTCTATTTCAGGTCCTTTTTTGGAAATTTGATTATGATTGACCACAACACATGCTATGTTTAAAAAAAACAGCTAGACCAGTGGGACTGCTGGAGGCTTCCACAAAGTAATATTTTTACCTGAATGTGAAACCAGTTTCTAGACCAACATATCAGCATAGCCTTTGGCCAGTGTACTGTACCTGATTTGCAATTTTTCCAGCAACATACCTGTAAAAAAACAAATATATGGGTGGCATAGTGGTTAGCACTGCTGCTTCACAGCACCAGGGACCCAGGTTTGATTCCTGGCTCGAATCACTGTGGAATCAATGTTCTTCCCATGTCTGCATGGGGTTGCTCTGGTTTCCTCCTCCCAGTCCTGAAAGATGTGCTGGTTAGGTGCATCAGTCATGCTCAATTCATCTTCAATGTACCCAAACAGACAACAGTGTGTAGTGACTAAGGAATTTTCACAGTAACTTAATTGCAGTGTTAATGTAAGCCTTTTTGTGACACCAATAAACTTTAACTTTAAAAACTTTATGTAGCAGATGAAGTGTTGAGACTGAACGAACAAAAATTTGCTGAATGTAATCTGGAAAGGGCAGAGAGACTAGGTGAGGACAGAGGATACAGACTAAGGTTTATGGAGAGTAGATTTCAAGAAGGAACAAAAATATCAATGCTTCATGGTTTAAAAATTGGAAGTTGTTGGAAAATGAAATGACAGAGCAGTGAGGGCACGGAGAAGAATAAGGCTGAGGACCTGCTTTTGGGCTGAGGACACATGGTGATGAGGAAGCATATTTAATTATTGCTAGATAATTTAATGTATTTTTATGGAAGAACTTTAGTTCCATTTTCACATCAGAGCACATCAATTTCAGTGTGTGAACAGATACCCTGCAAGGAATCCATTATAATGATTAATTTCATGATCAATATTAAAAACCTTAAACAAGAAATATCTTGACCTATAAGTCATTCTCCAGAGGTTGGCCAGAACCAAGGAGTAATTGATATTTAAGGATCAAAATCTGTTTTGTTTCAAGTCATGAAAGACTAAAATTCTCTATCAGTTTTGATAGTTGATTGCTTGTTGAAGGTGACACTTGTATGAAATATGTATTATTTACTTTGCGTCACAGGGTTAGACTTGCCTCAGTGGTAGCACATTTGTCTGAGTCAGAAGATTATTCAACTTGACTCCAGAGCCTTGAGAACATGATCTACATAAGAACATAAGAAATAGGAGCAGGAGTAGGCCATCTAGCCCTTCGAGTCTGCCCCGCCATTCAATAAGATTGTGGCTGATCTGTCGTGGCTCAGTTCCACATTCCCGCCCTCTCCCCATAACCCTTAATCCCTTCGCTTATCAAAAACCCATCAACCCTTCTCTTAAAAATATTTAGCGAGGCAGCCTCCACCACTTCAACGGGCAGAGAATTCCAGAGATTCACCACCCTTTGCGTGAAGAAGTTCCTCCTCAACTCCGTTCTAAACCGCCCCCCTTTATCTTGAGGCTGTGCCCCCTTGTCCTACTGTCCTTTCTGAGCGCGAAGAGTCTCTCCACCTCTATCCTATCCATCCCATTCATCATCTTGTGCGTCTCAATGAGATCTCCCCTCATTCTTCTAAACTCTAACGAGTACAAGCCTAGTTTATTCAGCCTCTCCTCATAGTTCAACCCCCTCAACTCCGGTATCAGCCTAGTAAACCTCCTCTGTACTCCTTCCAAGGCCAAAATATCCTTGCGTAAGTGCGGCAACCAAAACTGCGCACAGTACTCCAGCTGCAGCAAGACCTCCTTACCTTTATATTCAATCCCCCTCACTATGAAGGCCAGCATCCCATTCGCCATCCTGACCACCTGCTGCACCTGCAGGCTGGGTTTTTGCGACTCATGCACAAGGACCCCGAGGTCCCTCTGCACCGGCGCCTGCTGCAGTTTTTCACCATGTAAGTAATAGTCTTTCCTACCATTATTCCTACCAAAGTGGACAACCTCGCACTTGCCAACATTAAATTCCATTTGCCAGTTCCTGGCCCATTCTCCCAGCCTACCTAGATCCTTCTGCAGACTCTCCACACCCTCCGCGCAATTTGCCGTTCCACCAATCTTGGTGTCATCAGCAAATTTCGACACCATACACTCGGTTCCCTCCTCCAGATCATCTACATAAATGGTAAATAGCTGAGGCCCCAGCACCGACCCCTGGGGCACTCCACTAGTCACCATCCGCCAATCTGAATAGCACCCATTGACCCCCACTCTCTGCCTCCTATTTGACAACCAATCCTCTATCCACGCTAACACCCTACCCCCAACTCCATGTCCCCTGACCTTCTGCAATAACCTCTTGAGGTACCTTGTCAAACGCCTTCTGAAAATCAAGACAGACCACATCCACTGGCTCTCCTCTATCCACCACCTTAGACACATCCTCATAGATGCCTCGCTATTTCTTCCTTGATGACGGATTCTAACATTTTACCTACAACAGACGTTAAACTAACCGGCCTATAATTCCCTGCCTTTTGCCTGGCACCCTTCTTAACAGCATAACATTAGCCGTTTTCCAATCTTCCAGCACTTCCCCAGAATCCAGTGACGTTTGGAAAATAACCACCAAGGCATCCACTATCACCTCCGCCATTTCTTTCAGAACCCTCGAATGCATTCCGTCCGGTCCTGGGGACTTGTCCACAATCAGTCCCTCCAGTCTGTCGAGCACCGCCTCTCTAGTAACAGTAATGTCATTGAGACCCTCCAGTCCTACCACCTTTCCATCGCTAACACCCAGCAAATTATTCACGTCCTCCTCCGTGAAGACTGAAACAAAAAAGTTATTCAAGACCTCAGCCATTTCCCCATCCCCTACCGCTAAGTTCCCCCTCTCATCTTCTAAGGGTCCAACATTCACCCTAGCCAGCCTCTTCCTTTTTATATATTCATAAAAACTCTTGCTATCCTTTTTCATATTAAGCGCTAGCCCAGCTTCATAGTTTCTCCTACCCTTCTTTATCAACTTCTTTGTCAATCTTTGTCAATCTAGACTACCAATTCATGTTTGTATAAGATCCAATGGCATAATTCAAGAAATTTCCTTTTTGAAATCCTGCCCAACAGCCAACTAGATTTATAGAGTGCCTTTGATGTGGTAAAATTTCCCAAGGCACTACATAGGAGTGAATGAGCAGAATTGGAGGAATGCAAATAACATCAGGAGTGGAAGGCTGGAGGAAATTACAGAGGGAGAAGGATGGAAGGTGAGATCACGGGCAAACTTGCAAACAAAGATGAGAATTTTTAAATCAAGGCATTACTTGACCAGGTGCCAAAATAACTAGAGATAAAGGTGACACAGTATTTGGATTTTTAGAAGTCTTTTGATGGAGTATCACAAAAAGCAAATGTGCAAAATTAAAGCACGTGGGATTGGGGTAATATATTGGCATAGATTGAGAATTGATTAACAGACATAAAGCATAGAACATTTCAGCGCAGTACAGGCCCTTCGGCCCTCGATGGTTCCACTAGTAAGCACAACAATCTAATGACCCTCTAACCTAAACTCTTCCAATGTTATCCATATACCTATCCACTGACCATTTGAACACTCTTAAAGTTGGTACGTCCACAACTGCTGCAGGCAGGACATTCCATGCCCTTACTACCCTCTTGAGTAAAGAACCTACCTCTGACATCAGTCCTATAATTACCACCCCTTAATTTGAAGCTATGTCCCCTCAGACAGGAAATGGAGAAAGGAATAAATAGCCCTTTTTTGATAAGGCAGGTGGTGACTATTCACAACATATATCAATGATTGGATGAGGGAACCAAAAGTAATATTTCCAAGTTTGCTGACAATAGAAAACTTAGTGGGAATCATAGGAGGATGGTAAGAGATTCAAGATAATTTAGACAAGTTGACTGAATGGGCAAATACATGCCAGATGCAGTATAATGTGGATGAGAAGTTATACACTTAATATCCTGCCATTGTGTTTCTCTATCCTGTGTAAACGGTGATAGATTGGGAAACAATGCCCTGCAAAATGACTTGGATGTCTTTGTACACCACTCACTGAAAGCAAGCATGCAGGTTACAGCAAGTAGTTAGGAAGGCAAATGATATGTTGGTTTTCACTGCAAGAGGATTGAGTGTGGGAGTGAGGATGTTGTACTGCAGCTGTACAGGGCCTTGGTGAGACCAAACCTGGAGTATTGTGTTCAGATTTGTTTTCCTTATCTAAGAAAGGATATATTTGCCATAGAGGGTGTGCAGCGAAGGTTCACCAGACTGATTCCTTGGATGGCAGGATCATCATACGAGGAGATACTGCGCTGACTAGGCCTTTGTTCACTGGAATTTAGAAGAATGAGAGGAAATCTAATTGAAATGTATAAAATTCTGATAGGGCTGGAACACTGGATGCAGGAAGGTTGTTTTTCTGGCTGGAGTGCCTAGACCAAGGGATTGCAGTCTCGGAATGCTGGATTGACCATTTAGGATGGAGATGAGAAATCACTTCACTATGTTTCATTGTGTCAACCAGGCTGCATTTCAACACCTATTCACAGGTATGATCTGACTACTGATAGGCACAGGGGCTTTGACCTGCTCCGTTACCTGACCTGAGCCAATTCACCCCTCTTTACATATCCTGGTGATCCCAGATTCCTCTGGGGACAGCATATCGATGCCCAGCTTAGTGAGGACATCTGATTGGCATAGTCCACAGCAGCCCAGAACCCCTGATCTCAAGCAATCCGATAGCCTCAATCTCTGAGTCGCTGGATTATATGCGTGTGCCATTGCACTCAGCATCTCTTCACTAAGAGGCTGGTGAATGTGTGGAATTCTTTACCACAAAAAGCTGTGGAAGACAAGTCACTGAATATACTTAAGAAGGAAATAGATGTCTAGACTCTAAAGGCAGCAATGGAAGAGTATGGGAGTATGGTGTTGAGATAGGGAATCAGATATATTCATTTTGAATAGCCTACTCCTGATTCTATGTTGATCTAGATCACTGAATGACATGATTTGCTGAGTAAAACCACAGGATACAGACTTTTGAATAACCATAAAGTACATGAAAGGTAGAGTGTGGGAGATGAGCCAGGAATGTATTTGTATAGTTAAGCATAGAGATATTGTAACACAAGTGAAAAAAGATGGTTTAAGGATGGGGTACAAGTGATTAACAGTTCATCTGGGGCCAGATATGATCCCAAGGTCATGAACAGGCTGGTTCAGCCTTGACAGTTGCCAAGGTGACGATGAAGAAAGTAGTTAGGAAACATGGGTAGGAATATTCCCATTCTCAATTAAAGGACCCTAGGCCACAGACATTGTTGTCTATGATGTTGTGGGACTGGACTCAGGGAGGCATTCCGGACTCAGAGAAGATAGCCCTGGGGGTGCCGGGGGGGTGTGGGTGGTGGGGGTAAAGTAAATGTAGAGGCACTTACCTTGTGCTCCAACCAGGAAGGAAAAAGTGTTAAGAACCAGCTCAAACTCCTAGGTATTTTATGAAGTTAGCCTAGACCCTAATTTTTATATCTGATTTTGGCAATGGTGAGCATAAGGGGTTTTACTCCATGTATGATTCAATTGGCCCACAAGGAGGCTTCTATCAAAACAAACTTTATTTAAGAACACAGTTAGAATATAACAAAAAAATTAGCACATCTTTTGCCAGTTAAAATACTTAAACATGACAACGTATAATTCTTAACAGCTAGATATCTCTATTTTCCAACAGACCCAAAACCCTGCTGTAGAACCAGTTAGTATAAAAAAAGGATGCTTATGTGGTCACTAGATTTCCAGCCCTTTGACTTTGCTGGAGACTGATCTAGACTGACACCTCCTGCAACACTTAAAGAAATCTCTACCCCTGAACAGTAGAATCGCAAAGAAAAATACTTATTTGTTGACATATTCCAGTCTCCACTTCAAACAGAGAAAGTAACCACTCTCTAATAGACTGCCTTGAGTTCCCTGTGAAAAATTAGCTGCACCCACTCATATGACCTTACCTGTCAATCAAGCCCCATTCAGCAATATCCCAATGGAAAATACAAAACAACAGAACCCTGCACTAACTTAAACAAAACAAACACTGCATCAATTATGTTGCTGCAGTAACAATACAGCGCTTCTGGATCCAGACAAAATGGCTCCAATAATTAAAAACAAACTGCCATAACAGATCTTGCACAAGAAACATGTTAGAAATACATTTCTTAAAGACACAGTATTGTCGCAACTGCATGAGTCTGACAAGACCCAAATAGAAATCCATTGAGAGCTTGGCAAGAAAAGGAAGGACTGAGGAATCTGGCATGCCCTACAAGGCCAACAGTTGCTGCTGTTCAGAATAGTCACAATTATTGATCATGTAGCCTATTAGTTGGAATGCACATACGAGATTGGCTGTTTTGGACACATCATCCAGAATGTTAGGTTACTTGGCCAATCAGCCCAGGGACCCCTAGAGCATAAGACCCAATGATTAACACCATCAACACCCTAACCCCCTGGACCTTGGTGGGGCCACTGCTGCCCCCTGAAAATCTATGGTAATAGTTGTGACTGAAGACTATGGCTTCGATCTTCCTAATATTCAGTTGAAATTCTTCTGCTCATCCAGCACTGAATATCAGACATACAGACTGCTGGATTTAACAGCAGTGGAGGAGTCAAGAGAGCTGGATATAGACAGCACATGTGTGAAAATAACTCTATGCTTGCAAGTATGTTATCACAGGACAACATGTAGGAGAGAAATGGGATAGGTGTGGGTGGGAAAGGACAGAAGAAATAATGGTATGGGAGCAAGAAAAGAAGCCATTGCAAGTGAAACACTGGCTCAGATTCAATAAGAATGGAACCAGTCCCACCCAGCTGGATGAGAATGGAGAGGTATTAGAGGGGAGGATGGTGTAGTCAGTTGTGTGAAAAACTGCAGATAGGTCAAGAAGGGACAATTTACCTTTGTCAGAATCACATATGAGGTTATCTATACAGCATAATTCCTGAACTGAATCATTAAAGCATGTTTATTTAGTTTATTTTAATCAAAAAAGTATTCATTTCTTTGAGCGGGACCTTTGCTGTGTGCAATTTGGTTGCTTTGTGTCCCTAAATTGTCATGATGACCACACTTTTTAAAAAAAGTACTTTATTGGCTGTGAAGTGCTTTGGAATGTCCTGAGGTCATGAAAGGTGTTATATAACTCCAAATGATTTATGTGCTAAAGCCACATCAAAAATTAGGTGCATCACTTCCATGCTGTTGGACTACTCTGCTAATTGCCAAATGATAGGAGCACCAGTCCTCAGAAGGAAATAAAGCTAATTGTTTAGGATTGTCCCTCCCAATAATGGACCTCCCACAAAACACTCACCTGTCTTGATGTAAATGCATGGGTGAAGACATCTATAGGAAAAAGCAAAATACTACAGATGCTGAAAATTTGAAATAAAACAGAAAGTGCTGGAAATACTCAGCAGATTTGGCAGCATCTGTGGAGCGAGAAATAGCGTTAATGTTCCAAGCCGGTGACCTTTTGTCAAAACTCTGAAGTTCTCACAGTAAGTCATCAGTTTGAAATGTCAACTCTGTTCCTCTCTCCACATTTTAAGGAAGCTGCCCTGATGTGAATTTTGCAATGTTGATCACAAAACTGACTCTGCTAATGCGTTCCATACAGGGCATTTTGGCATGTTTTCAGATCAAAGAGCTGTACTATAATCGATTGGTAAAATGATAGTAATAAGAGTTCTTCCAGAAAACAAAGACACATCAACTTATGCAGCCACAATATTTTATGTTTCCTTGCCTTATATTTTCTCAGGCTGTTCAGATTGACTTGCTTGCTCTAGAAACCTCGTAAAAAGACATTAGCTGTGGTTAAGGGCACTTTGACCTTGGCTGATGGGTTTGAAATAACTAAATTGGAGAAGTTGTTGAGCAAATGGGTACGCAGAGAACCCAGATATTATAATCTCTTTGTTAGTTTCTGGAAGGATCAGTTTGTGCCTTGTCCTAATTTGTGGATGGACTTTGTGCAGTGCCACAGCAACAAAATTATATTTGTGTATTCAATATAAAAATATGTGGAGGGAAACAGACATGGGATAATTGAAGGAATTGGGAGATGGTTGGATTTGTAGGTTTTGAGGCGGTTTCAGATGGAAAGAGGTGAAGTGGGGTTGGAGGTTTGGGAAGGACAGAGAGTTGAATGAGAGTAAAATGGTTGATAGTCAAGAGGCCGGTGTTAGATAGAATAAAGGACTCGGTGTGAACACTGACTAATATAAACAAAGCTGGAGACAGATTCACACTAGAGGATTTGGATGTCGAAGTTAATACATTGACGATCGGGTACTTGTGCAGATTCGCAAGGATTAAGGATTGACAAGTTGGACTTTGTGCAGGAAGGATGCATCCAGTGGAATATTGGAGAATGGACCTTGGGTGGTTGGCAAGGTAGGCATTAAAGAAAGAGTTAGAAGCTGACAGAATTATGGCTAATTCTTGATTCTCAGGTGAAGGCATTCCCCTGAGGAATGAACCAGTGAATGGCTATCACTTATTTTGTTCAGCTGAAACAGGCACCATGTTCTTTCTGACTAATAGGAAGCTGCCATCAAGCCAAAAAGACATCCTGCCTAACACAAAAATAAGTAATGATAAATTTTAATTTCAGTGCCAATGTGATGCCAGTTATGTCGGCCATACGTCCCAAAGTCTGGCGGATCATACCAAACAGCATACCCCTTCCAGTGTTCACAACAGGCAAGGTACAAACCATACACAACCAGCCTGTGCTTGCAAACTCAAAACAGTGTCCAACATTAGATATGGTTCTGTCATTGGACTTTTTTTTAAATAATGCTCTGTCTGCTAAAAATAATACTGACAATCAATTTAAGATTATCAGTCAGGCTAAGTGTGCATTTGAGTGTACTGGAAGCTATGTTGTATTAATGCACTGTTCTTTTTAGTCAGAAATAAAGATGTAATGAAGCTTAGTAAATAATAAGTAGTTGAATTTGGCAAATATTCAACAGATTAAATCTGCAACTATTGACGTATTGGAAAGTGACACTACTGTAAACGTTTTGCTCATATCCTTACAGGTGTACATTTGTTCATGGAAGAAATAGGCCAACTTATTGTCAGGTAGTGATTTCTGGTAAAATTACCTATGGATACACAGAAATGCAAGTGCTTTGACATACAACTGAGCATGCCCAAATAGGAACATAATTCCTTTATGCCTTTAATAAGCCAGAACAAACGTCATTCTATTCATAGAATCATAAATCTCCACAGTGCAAAAGGAGGCCATTCAGCCCATCGAGTCTGCACCGACCACAATCCCACTCAGGCCTTATTCCCGCCACCCCACACATTTACCCTGCTAATCCCCCTGACACGAGGATCAATTTAGCATGGCCAATCAATCTAACCTATACATCTTTGGAATGTGGGAGGAAACCGGAACACCCAGAAGAAACCCACATTGACACGGGGAGAACGTGCAAACTCCGCACAGTGACCCGAGGCCAGAATTGAACCCGGTCTCTTGCGCTGTGAGGCAGCAGAGCTAACCACTGTGCTGTCATTTAATTATGTTTTCCACAGGATTTCCATCTGTATTTGTGAATTCAAAGTTACTATTCTGTAATTAATTACTGCAAGTAATAAGATCACGGTTGTTTTTCTGAATCAATAAACTGTCTTGATGGAGATGGGGTGGCCCCAATTTGCCATGGTTATTACAAGAAAGTCTGGACTCAGCACCATTACTGGAGAATTTTGAAAAAACAGTGTGAGTAATGGCACTAAAAGGCTGGCTAGGCCAAGAGAGGGAGCACCTCCATATTAAACACCAAAGGTCAAATGATGAAGCCATTGTGACAATTGATTGGTATAAAGTCTGTTAAATAAAAAAAATACACAACGGGACTGGTTGGAGATGCAGGGGTGAGTGAGGAGAGTGTTGTGGAAGCTAAAGGTGATCTAAAAATGAACAATTCTAGATTTCCATATTGATGACAAAAGTTGGATCCAGATACAGAGGTTTGAAAATACCCAGCTGAGCAGTTAAGTATGTAATTCTCTGCTTTGAGAATAAGCTGTATAACATGATTTAAAAAAACACTCTGTTAAAAAGTTTTATGAGGTAATGCATTGTGTTACTGTCAATAATCTTGGCGGCATGGTGGCACAGTGGTTAGCATTGCTGCCTCACAGCACCAGGGACGCAGGTTCAATTCCAGCCTCAAGTCACTGCCTGTGTACAGTTTACACCTTCCCCCCGTGTCTGTGTGGGTTTCCTCGGGGTTCTCTGGTTTCCTCCCACAGTCCAAAGATGTGCAGTTTAGGTTGATTCACCATTCTAAATTGACCCTAACATCAGGACGATTAGCAAGGTAAATATGTGTGGTTATGGGAATAGGGCCTGGGTGGGATTGTGGTCAGTGCAGACTCAATGGACTGAATGGCCTTCTTCACTGTAGGATTTCTATTACCTACAGAAGGTTCAAATGATTCCACTGGTGACAGCAGAGTCTGAAAGTTATCAGGATCATCAATCTTTTATGTAAGAGCTCTATTAAAAGCAGTTGTGGAGTTCTCAAGCAGGTTAAAAACACTGGAACAGTTTGTTCTTTCAACCAGTAGAAATCTGTTACTTTGGCTGACAAAGGTAACTTTGTGTTGCAGATGACAACACTATATCGGTCAATGTGAAACTTTAACAAAGTTTGGCTTGTTTTTATTGTTAGAATCAAATGGAACAGACAATAGGTTGTGGTATGCCCTTGGTCATATCTTTCACACTTAGTTGGCAACGTTACTAAAGGGTCCAGCAAAGACACAGTTCCAATGTTGTAGTAACAAAGCTCCTTTAGCTTTTCAATTTGTAACGTGCAGTCTGTCACATTTGACTAGGATGTAAGCATCAAATTGCAAACCAGCAAGTAATCTCAGATAAAGTTAAAACACATTTTGATTTTTTTGTTTTGAATTTCCAGAAAGCAGTTAATTTACAAGTTTCCATTTGACCTCATGGCTTCTTCCCCAGCCTTCTAAGCTCCATAGTAGCTTGAACAAAAGCCTTACTTTTCTAAGGCATTATTAAGTACAGTAATAGATGAGATGATACCTTGCAATAAGGACAAAGACACAAATAATTCTGTCAAACTGAGTTTCAGAAAATCAATTTTATTCACCAATCTTTGCAGGAGTCGTAAGATTCCATACGTAGGAAGGGAAAACAGTTTCACAAGGTCCTCATGAGAGCCATTCAGGCAGTGTCTGTGGAGAGAAAAACAGAGTTAACGCTTCGGGTTGATCACCTTTTATCCAGGCTTTGCTGGCTTTTACTGCCATTACATACGCAGTTTTTTTTTACAAATTCTATATGATAATAGTAAATTGAGTATCAATTTGCTCACAGTATAAGGAAAGAAATGGCATAGTTGTATTGTCACTGGACCAGTAGTCCAGAGACCTTGGTTAATGCTCTGGGGATTTGGGTTCGAATTCCACCAGGGCAGATGGTGAAATTTGAATTCAATTAACATCTGGATTTAAAAGTCTAATGATGACCATGAAACCATTGTCAGTAAAAACTCATCTGGTTCACTAATGTCCTTTAGGGGAAAGAAATCTGCCATTCTTACCTGATCTGGCCTACATGTGACTGCAGATCCATCTAGGAAACTAAATATTTCAGATCTAGTATTGCATAGGACTCCTATTGTGCAAAATAAAGGCCATTTGGCCCATTTTGACTGCACTGACTCTCTGAAAGAGCAACCCAACCTCCCCTCTGCCCTATTCCCGTAGCCCCATGCATTTACCATGGCTAATCCATGTAATTTATGCATTTTTGGACACTCAGGGGCAATTTAGTATGGCCAATCCATCTAACCGGTACATCTTTCGATTGTGGGAGGAAATCACAGCACCTGGAGGAAAGGCACGAATACATGGAGAGAACATACAAACTCCAAACAGGCCATCATCCAAGGCTGGAATTGAACCCGGGTTCCTGGAACTGTGAGGGAGCAATGCTAGCCATTGTGCCGCCCACATTAGGAATGAGATAGTGTCAATCAGTAATCTTGTGGTAAAGGATCCCATAGAAAAGAATGATTGTAATCTAGTTAACCAGCAGAGAAAACAAAATTGCAGTCAAACTGGTATCTTTATTGCAGCAATATTTCTTTAAACGCAGGATTTCTAATTATTCTCTCACCACAAATTTTAACAGAGTCAAAACACCTTGCTCTTGAAAAACCTACATAGAGCTGTCCAAGTGTACAAACAGGCCCAGCAGTATGAATACAAATGTTGTTGAGAGCCCGGCCTCATGACTTATGTATAATCATAGAATATATGAAAATGTAACTGGGTCTGTGTTCTCCTGACTTGAAAAGGCAGGTTTACACCTGATGGGCTCAATATTATTCGAGGAATGAACACCTGACGTCCTTGAAATCTGCTGGTTTATAATTTCAGCTTCCTCACTGTTTCTTTCTTCAGTCTAGGTTTCTATGGTGACAGGTCTATTGGAGTCATAACCTCTGGAGAACATAGATTAGGCTTGACCGCAGGTTGAATGCGGCCAGCCAGAATGATTAATCCAGCCCGCCATGCTATTGGACCTATTGGGTCTTCAACTAGGCCCTGATGCAGCACGGGAGGGCGGGGGGTGGGGTGGTGTAATAATTCCAGTTCACCAGTTAGGTAAATATTAACTACATTGTTTATTTACATGGAACTATAATAGAGAGGCTTACAGCCTTGTGGCTGTCAGTCAGCTCCTGAGAGGTTCTAAAACAGAAACCCAAGCTCACCAGCTCACCCTTCAATTGGTTCCCTGGGTGATGTGACCCTTTCTCTGCAGATGGATCCTTAAAGGGACAATCACCACATCCCTCCCCCCCAAGTCCTTTTATACAAATGTCAATAATCAATTTACACAGTCCAAGATAAGTAAACATTTAGTACATGAATTTAGTCAATTACAAATTAGCCTTTCAAGGGTTTTCCAAACCCTTGTGGAATAGAGTAACTCTTCCATCTGGGGTGCTTCCACAGGACTGCTGTCAGCCGAAACCACAATGACAGGTGCCTCTTCAGGCACAGGCAGTGCCGTTCTATCTGTTTCCATGGAGATGTCATTTGTACCTTCCAACAACCGGGTAGAAGTCTCACAACACCAGGTTAAAGTCCAACAGGTTTATTTGTAGCAAAAGCCACTAGCTTTCGAAGCGTTGCTCCTTCATCAGGTGTTGTGAGACTTTTTACTGCGTTTACCCCAGTTTTGGATGCAATGACTTACTCTTACTTCAGCGCTTCAAGTGACCTTTCCAATTATGGAACAATGGGGAGTGGGTTGGCTGAGGTGATTCAGAAATTAGATTAAAAGAGACAATGGGAGATTACCAATACAAACATTTGAAGAAACAATTCATAATTCTCAACGCATATGTTTTCCCTTGAGAGAAAAGTGTTACAACCACTAAACTAGGGAAGTTAAAGTAGTATTAGATTTTTAAAAAGTGGCTTTAAAGTATTGCCAAAATGTGATTATCCTGAGGTTTGAGTTTTAAAAAAAATCAGCGTAAGATGAACATGAAATTGATAAAAAAGAATAAAATAAGTAAACCAACAAGAAATATATTAACAGATTGTAACAGCTTATACAAGTATGTAAAAAGGGAAAAAATAATGGAAGTAAATATCTCTTGAGACTGAGACAGATGTAATTATAATGACATATAAAAAAGTGGCTGAGATATTCAACAAATACTTTGTGTCTGTCTCCATAGTAAAAAATGTAAGGAATGTATAAAAAATTGCAGGAACTAAGGGGAATAGAAAATAATAATTATTAGTAAAGGTGATGGAGAAATTAATAGGACTAAAAGCTGACAATACACTGAACATGATGATCCGCATGCTAGAGTTTTAAAAGATCTGGCTGCTGTAGATGTGTGATTTCTGACCTTCTAGTATTCCCTAGATCCAATAACAGTCTATAGAGTACATGGTTTTCCAGGTTCCACTCCCCACCTTTGCAGTCTATAGGTGTAATTGCACTATTTCCCTGAATTCTCCTTCTGTCTGCACCTTTGTAATCTATTGGTGCATTTGCACTATTTTCCTGAAACCTCCTTTCTACCCCTTTGCAGTCAATAGATGCAGTTGCACTATTTCCTTGAATTCTCCCTCTGAGAGCATCTTTGTAGTCTCTAGGTGCAGTTCCACTATCTTCATGAATTCTCAGTCTGCACCCTTACAGTCTATAGGTCCAGTTACACAAATCCTGAATTCTTTCTCTCTGCACCTTTGAAGTCAATGGGTGCAGTTGCACTATTTCCTTGAATTCTCCCTCTGTCTGCATCTTTGTAGTCTACAGGTGCATTTGTACTATTTTCCTGAAATCTCCCTTTTTGCACCTTTGCAGTTTATGGGTGCAGTTGCGCTATTTCCCTGAATTCTCTTGCTGTTTGCACCTTTGCAGTCTAAATGTGCAGTTGCACAATGTTCCTGAATTCACTCTGTCTGCACCTCTGCAGTCTATAAGTGCAGTTCCACAATTTCCCTGAATTCTCTCTGTTTGCAACTTTGCAGTTTGTGGGTGCAGTTGCACAATTTCCCTGGATTCTCTTCATGCACCGTTGCAATCTATCGGTACACTTACATAATTTTCCTGGCTTCTCTCTGTTTGCACCTTTACAATCCCACGGGTGCAGTTGCACAATTTTCCTGAATTCTCTGTCTGCACCTCTGCAGTCTATAGGTGTATTTCCACAATTTCCCTGAATTCTCTCTCTGTTTGCACCTTTGCAGTTTGTGGGTGCAGTTGCACAATTTCCCTGGATTCTCTCTCTGTTTGCACCTTTACAATCCTATAGGTGCAGTTGCGCAATTTTCCTGGATTCTGTCTCTGTTTGCACCTTCACAGCCCTGTAGGTGCATTTGCACAATTTTCCTGGATACTTTCACTGCCTGCATGCATCGGTGCATTCGCACCATTTTCTTGGATTCTCTCTCTGTTTGCACCTTTACAATCCTATAGGTGCAGTTGCGCAATTTTCCTGGATTCTGTCTCTGTTTGCACCTTTACAGCCCTGTAGGTGCATTTGCACAATTTTCCTGAATGCTCTCTCTGTCTGCACCTTTACAATTCTATAGGTGCATTTGCACCATTTTCCTGGATTCTCTCTCTGTTTGCGCCTTTACAATCCTATTGGTGCAGTTGCGCAATTTTCTTGAACGCTCTATATGTCTGCATCTTCACAATCCTCTAGGTGCATTTGCGCAGTTTTCCTGAATGCTCTCTCTGTTTGCATGCATCGGTGCATTCGCACCATTTTCCTGGATTCTCTCTCTGTTTGCGCTTTTGCAATCCTATAAGTGCATTCGCATCATTTTCCTGGATTCTCTCTCTCTCTGTTTGCACCTTTGCAATCTGTAGGTCTAGTTGCACAATTTTTCTCTCCCCTCCCCGGACACAATCTCTCTTTGCAGTGCGTAGATGCATTTTTGGAGTATTTTGCTGGATGCTGGTCTGGTTTGGGGGGGGCAGCGTGAGTGAGTGTGGGCTGGAGGCAGGATAGATCCCAGAATACACTGAGAGAGTGCTGAGCTGACAGCAGCTGGGAAATGGCTGAAGTGAGCAGCAGCCTGCTGGAGCAGCTCAAATCCTGCATCGTCTGCTCCTGGACCTACTTGTGGACGCTCTGGTTCTTCCTGATGCTCTTCCTGGTTTACATCCTGAGGGTCCCCCTGAAAATCAACGACAATCTGAGTACAGGTGAAGTGGGGAGGGTTTGAGGGGTGAGGAAAAGTTCAACAAGTTTCTGTTGTTGGTGTTTTTTTAACCCCCCCCCCCCCTCCTCCTTCTCTCTTTGGGAGAGGGGCCTGGAAACTGTCAGAAGCCACTGTTAACACCTCCACCCCCCCCCCTCCACCTTCCCCGACCATGCAATCGGCTAAATCACCGCCCCCCCCTCCTCTCCCCTCTCCCACTGCACACTTTCACTCCAAAACCATCGGGCTGGACAAAAATTAAACTGTGGGAAAGAGCGCAGGCTGCAACTCTTCCGCAGGGTCCTAGTGCCCGCCCTGATGTTGTACAGAAGATGGGTTGGGGGGGGGGGGGGGGGAGGCTGCTGAGTTACCCCATCCCTCACATTTTTTTCTCCAGATGGGCTGGTGTGCAGGTAGACAGATTTTGATTGTTACATTTCAGCTCTAAATCTCAGGGCGGCACGGTGGGCACCGTGGTTAGCCCGGCTGCCTCACAGCGCCAGGGACCCCGGTTTCGATTCCCGCCTCTCCGCTGCGGAGTTTGCACGTTCTCTCCGTGTCTGCCTGGGTTTCTTCCGGATGCTCCCGCCTCCTCTCACAGTCCGAAAGACGTGCTGGTTAGGTGCACTGGCCATGCTAACGTACCCGAACAGGTGCTGGAGTGTGGCAGTGAGGGGATTTTCGCAGTAGCTTCATGGCAATGTTGATATAAGCTACTTGTGACCAACAAATAAACTTTAAAAACTTCTACTTTTGACACAGTGGTTAGCACGGCTGCCTCATGACACCAGGGACCCAGGTTTGATTCCAGCCTCAGGTCACTGTCTGCATGGGTTTCCTCCAGGTGCTCTGGTTTACGCCTGCACTCCAAAGATATCTGGGTTAGGTCGATTGGCAAGGCTAAATTATCCCTTAGTGTCAGGGGAATTAATAGGGTAAGTACTTGGGGTTACGGCTGGGATTGTTGTCGGTGCAGGCTTGATGGGCCAAATGGCCTCTTTCTGCACTGTCGGGATTTTATGATTCTACCTTGCCACTTCAGCCCAGGCCTCTCTGGAACGTGATCTGAGCGAATTTGCTCTCCAGATATAAATGGCGGTTTCTTTGGTCAGTTAATGTGGTGGATTGCATACAACTTTCATGAAGCTTGATTTATGTGATGGTGGGCTTCTCTTGAGTAGATTTTTAAACAACCAGTCTTATTCACTGGAATTTGGTCTTTTGGTATTTGGTATTTTAGCCTTATTCACTGGAATTTGGTTTTTGCTGTTTGTTTTTTCTCCCTTCACTTTCCGGAATTCATTGCTTCTCAATTTGTTGCTCTTTGCTGTTTCTTTTGCATTTTCACATGTTTTGTCTTTTCTCCCTCAAACTTAATTTCTTTTGCCCCCGGCATATTTTCTTTTGTTCTATTCTCGTCAGGCATGTTTATTGTTACTTCCTCTGATACTTTTTTTCCCTGGTTAAACCTAATTCAGTCTCTCAGATATAAGCTTGAGGTCGTGTGTGTTTGACTTTTTTTGAGTTCATATGTTTATGTGTGAGCAGCTGGTGCTGTGGGCCAGTGCAATTTCATACAGTTAGATTTGTGGAACATCAGGACCAAAAGCCCCAGCAGAAGTATTGTAGCTCTGGGAATGCAGCAGAAAGGAAGAGGGGCCTGGGTGAGTGAAAGTGTTATGATTGGCCTGAATTTCACATTTACAAGAAAGTATTAAGTGTACCTCATGCCCCACAGCTACTTTGCCACATAGATTGCACTGATCACAAAACATGTAATTATATAGATTAGTGGATTTCCTGTGAGTTATACATGGAAAGTCAAATTATACATTTTTTAAAGAGGAATATAATATAGTAACAGGCAATACATTATGCTGGGCTCTCCTCCCAGGTTTTGACATACACCAACCCTAATTCATCTAAAACTGTGCTGTCTATGTGTTGTCCTGAAGTAAAGTCTGTTCACTCATCATTTAATCCTTATAGACCTCCCTGTCCTTGATGCGTTAAATTCTAAACACTTGTCCCCATTCATAGATTCCTCCCCATGGCCTCATCTCCTTCATGCCTGCCTTCCAGCACTACATTGCAGCTTCCTGAGTATCTTCCTCACAATCTCCCCACTGACCCGTTCTGAGCTGCTGCTCCTCCTCCATTCATTGGAAAACTTTCAGCCTTCCCAGCTCTACTTTCTGGAGTTCCCTCCGTGATCCTCTGCCATCTTACTTCTCTCGCCAGTTCCAAATCATTCTATTTTCAACCATGTGTTCGGGTATCTTAGCTCTTTATACAAATATACGACATCCGTTTCTCCTCTGTGAAGCATCTTGGGGGGGTTGATTTCTATGCAGAAGGTGCACTGTAAATGCAAGCTCATGGCTGTTATAACGGAGCAGTGTTTAAACTAACTTGTCCTTTTAAAAGCTTCCAAACAGTGAGAGGCATCCTAGGTTAGTGAGTGGGCTGCAAGATTGAAACCAGGCACCTGCATTAACTATGAATAAGATAAATATACTTAATACTTGCTAAATATTTCATAACAAGTTACAGGAAATGCTTAATCATTCATACATTAATAGAACTGTCATCAACTTCAAATGGTTAAAAACAAAATAAATATTTATACTCACCTTACTTGGAGTACAAAAGTAACACATGGAACTGTAGCAGAGCTTTGATCGGATGCAGAGGGATTGCACAGCTCTCGCAGTCAATGTTGTGTGTGATCTGCACACACCTCACTTCATGTGCTCTTGCTTTGCATGTGCATTACATTTGTAATACCATAGGGGACAAAAACGCTATGCGGATAGAAACCAGCAGAGTCTGGCCAGCGTGTGTGCGGGCAACGGTTAACAAAATGTTTTGCCGGCTGCATTTAGAGCCCTGATGCACTACTGCTCCAATGTTTAATTGCTGTAAATGCCAATTGTCCAGGATGGAAATCTGCACTAGCAGTTGCTTGTAAGTTTCTGGGTTAACATTGGAAGATAACGTGAAAAATTTTGAAATGTGACAGCTGAAATGTGATGGAAATGCAAGTTGCAAGACATATCTAAACAACTGTATATAAATTAAAAGTACAATCTACCAGGTGTTTTAAGTACATTAATGTGCCTTAGTTTATCCTGCATGGAATGCCTGAAATATTTCAGTGAAAGTGTTGAGATATTGTATCATGCACTGAATATTACCAATCATGTTATTTTCACTTGTAACAGTTGTGTTAATCGCTTCATCACTCATTGTCCTTATCAAAAGCATGTTGTGCACATTACGGCAACTGTTTTGTATAATTATGCTTGTAATGTGCAGTGATGAAGAGGAAAGGGTAGTAAACAGTTAGATTCTTCAGCTTGAGAAGATGGAATGGTGTTGCTGTGCTACCAGATAGCACTGAATTATAGAATCATAAAATCCCTACGGTACAGAAGGAGGCCATTTGACTCATTGAGTTTGTACTGACCACAATCCCACCCAGGCCTTATTCCTGCAACCCTCATTTACCCTGCTAAAGCCCCTGACATTAGGGTCAATTTAGCATGGCTAATCACCCTAACCCGCAAGTATTTGGACAGTTTTCTTTAAGCTCCCAATTTTTGCCAGAAACTAACTTTTAGATCTCAGCTGGTACATTGTGAAGTGATATTTAACTGAGATGCATGACTTTGAGAAGGAGAGAGAGAAAGTTAAGAGAATCACTCTGGTTTACTCTCATGTACTTCCAAACAGCTAATTATGGATGGTGAGGTGCAAAAGGCTTTGGATCAGGTTGCCTGTCCTCTGACTTGTGATATAAGTGGGGAAAGAACGGAGGAGCAAAAGGAAAGGGAAAAAGAGGGCAAAAATTGGGGCTGTACTTAAACAAATGCTGCCTGAAGGTAATGACATGACAGCAGATCTAAAAGGCAAACCTGCCTGATCACTGCAGTGTGGAATGTATTGTTGCTAAGAATCCACTATGCCCAGGTAAAGCAATAATATATAAAAACAGTGATAGAAATAAAATTCTTTTCTTTACATTTATATTCTTCTTGAGTTCACAGCATCACGATCTTCACCATGAGTAGGGCAGGTGGAAGGTCTCGAATACACTCCAACCAGAACAGCAATCAAACCCATTGGTACCAGTCTGGTCCACACCAGCTGTCCAAGCCAACTGAGTGAACCAGCTCCCCGATGAGTCTGAGTTGCTGCAGCAGTATGTACTTTTACATGCATGTGGTAGCCTGAAGTTATGGATAGTCATGCTAAAAGACTCCAATTTGTTTAATCACATAACTGATCAGGAATCTCTTCTGCTCTTATTGCCTGCTATTGGTGTATGTTGGAAGGAGTTATGAGCTGAAATTCAACCTATCTGCCCACATTTTGACCATACCTTTCTTGGCCATCCAGTCCTGGGGTGGGATTTGAACCCAGATCTTCTGGCCCAAAGGTGGGGATGCAACCCAGTGCACCTCAAGTGCTCCCTTTTAAATATACAGCATTCAAAGATGAACAATACTGAAGTAGTTACAGTTCAATTTAAAACTGTTTTGCTAACCTGATATTTGTAGTCAGACCTACTTTGAGCACTGCGTCCAGTTCTGCTCAGACCCACTTTGAGAACTGTGTCCGATTCTGGTAAGACCTACTTCGAGAACTGTGTCCAGTTCTGCTCAGAGCCATCTTGGGCACTGTGTCCAGTTCTGGTCAGACCCACCTCGAGCACTGCATCTGGGTCTGATCCCATAGTCACGAAGGTGGACACCCAATCACTGGAGGCAAGAGCAAGAAACAGCCATGGAGCTAAAGTCTAGTGACAGGCGTCAGAGCTGGGAGGAAAAAAGGTGAAAGGCAGTCCCTGAGAAGTGATCTTAGAAGTCTGTTGGATAGCAAATGGGATGGAAAGAGGAGAGATAAGTGAGCTCATTATCTGGCTGAACGCAACAAGGATATCTCAACTTTTCATCATATAAGCCAGGAAGCACAGTTACGGGAGCAGAAACCTGTAAGGGAACATAGACAGAACAGTTGAATGGGTGAAAAAAACCAAGGCAGATATAGGTTAATGTAGGGAGCTGTGATGTCTTTACTTTGGATGTTAGAAAGAAGAATCAGAATATTTTCTAATATTGAGGGACCAGAGGCTATGAGCAGAAACAGAGATTTAAATGCCCGTGTCTATAAATCCCTCAAAACCAGTGCAGAGCTACCAAATGAATCTAAATGTCTAAAGAATATTGGTCTTTATCTGAAAGGGTTGAAATAGAACAGTGAAGAAGTGAGGCTTCAGTTGCACAGAGCCTTGGTTAGGCTTCAATTGGAGTACAGTATTATTATATCTTCAGTTTTGCCCATTCAACCACAGGAATGCTGTATTTGCCTTCGGGTACCGTGCACATTCATTGGATATGATACTCGGGCGCAAACTTTGGGTTAAACTATGAGGACAGTTCCATAAACTTACTTTGTATTCCCTTGAGCTTAGAAGGGCACCTGAGCAAGGTATTTAAAATTATATTTATTTATTTATTTAGCGAATGCTAAATGGGGAGGCCCATGACAGCTTCAGGTGGAGGCCGGTGTGCCAAACGGTTTCGTGTGAGGTCGAGGAACACAGCACCCGTCTTTGAATTTTCCTGAAAGGCGTTTTCAATGTAAGTGGTGAAGGTCGGTACCTGTTCCCCTTTGCTGCGGTTTTTGAGGAAACCAGTTTGGTTGATGCTAAGGATTGGCGATATATGCTGAAGGATGAGGCATTCAAAGATTTTGTGTGGGATTAATTATACCGGATTGGATAGGATAGAAAACAGAGAAAAAAAATCATTTTCTTTGGTGGGGAAATCTAGAATGAGAGTGTACAAAATCTTAAAATTACAGACAAGCCATTTATGTGTGACACCAGGAAGTACCTTTTTGTATAAAGTGTAATGGAAATTGGAAACTTTCTCTCACAAAGGATTGTGGGTTTTGGGTGAGATGAAACTGATCGAATTTTGATGGGTAAGGCCATCAAGGGATAGAAACAAATGTGGATGAATAGAATTGAAGTACAGATTTTCCAATGTTCACTGAAATTATGGTGATATTGTGAGGAGCTGAACTACCCAGCCTTGTTTCTATGTAAGCATCAATTTAGAGTTTGCAAGTTGAAGAACAATCAGTTCCAAAACAGATGCCTAAATTGGCTCACAAATTCACCAGCTTGCAAACTCCACTGAGGCAGCACATCAAGAGATAATAACAAACTAACGGCTTCCGAGTGGTGGAATTCAAGAATGTGAGTTAAAATTAGCTGAGGTGGACTACGTTATTGGAATTTTCTGTGGCGGTTATGGTAGGGCTGGTGCTTGCTTTTCTCTTCTGTTCTTCATTTTAATCTTTGCTCATGGCAGGATTTTGGACCATTTTAAAATGCTTGTTTCAAGTATGTCAACATTAAATTTTGCATGGGTCTATTGATGTTTATTGATTCTGACATGAGAAATTCCTGGTGACTCAAAGTTCCTCTATCACTGGAGGGTGAGAAGTAGTGACATATCTTGCTTTGCATTGGAGTGAAGCCATTAGTTCGTATGGCATGTTTTACATTACTTTGTAATGTAAAACATAAACCTCTACTTATCATGTGATCTATGTTGCTGTCTATATATTTGTTATGTGTGTGTGACTATGTGTGTATACTTATATTATGCATTGAATGCATCTTTGTTTTACTAAGAACTCTCTGATTTTTGGTTTTCATGGATCTGGTCAGTAATTGTTGCCACTTGTGTGTTTTGCGAAACTCTGGGTTTCCAATGTTTCAGCAGCAGTATGCTTTACTTTTGTAAGGGAGGTCATGGCAAACTAACAGATTTCATTCAGTCCAATAGTTAAAAATGTTTTAGCCGTTCAACTCATTGAATTCTGGAGATGTTTTAGCCACTTTAACTATGTACAGTGCCTGATAATACAGAGAATCCTTCCAAGCCCCCACTGGCATGACCAATGGTGGACCCGGTGGGAGAATATGACGGAAGGCCCAGAAATCGGTTTCGTGCCACTGTGAATTTACAGTGGTATATTTTGCTGGTGCCCACCTTGGCAGGTCAGAAAACCCTCCAGAGGCTGGTGTGAATCTTATTAGCATCCCATTAATGAGATGCAGATGAAGACTCAGCCGCCCCATTCCAGATTCTCTGCAATGCCGGTGGGAAAACGCCTTAGGAGCAATGTGGCGTGCAAATGTCGGAACTCATCTGGGCTCCCTCCAAAGTTCAGGATGAAGACCTCCTGCAACCCTAGAACACCACAGGTGTGGGTGGGGGCAAAATCTGCAGGTGGGTCTTCGAGGTTAGGTGTCCATCTTCCAACCTCAGAATGTTCCAGGAAATCCAACTTCCCTCTTAAGAGATTCACCTTCTGGTCTCAGAGTGCTCCCGCAGATCCAACTTAATTTTCAGAAGGTGCACCTTCTTTCTTCAGCGGTTGGTCAGTGATGTTGGACACCTTCTCAGTGTGGCGCCTGGACAGGTCTGCAGGTTTCACACCATCCAGGCCTCGCCACTGAATATGATGTGAAACTTTGGGTGTGTAATTAATGAGATGACGGCTGGAGAATTTGGCGTGTTTCTTTGTTGATCATCACAGTGGGAAACACTTCATGTTCCTGCCCCCGCCACGGCACTTAGTTTCAAAATGAGAGTATTCTGTCCATTATCTTTGAAGTTTTTTTTCAATTCATTCCCTAGCACTGAATATGGAATCTATGGAGGCAGGTAATTTTTTTCCGAGAACGGTATGTTCCTTTAAATATAACTATATTTAAAAGTCTTTTACCTGATTATGAGGTGGGGTAGAGGAAGTAACTCAATTTAGTTTTTTTATAGGTCCAAAAGTCCAGTTGATTCCAGACTAAGCTGTTCCTTGTTTGCTTTCAGTTTGTAAAAGCTGGCTGGCAACCACGGATGACTCACCACAATGACCTCATGCCTCCACTTGTGTTAATTAGATGCTACTTTGTGTTGTTCGGCTGCTTGTCCAATATCCAGCTTTCACCAGTTAAAGGTTGGAAAGACTAGTCATCGTGGTTGGTGCCCCGCCATAAACTCTGTCTCCCCACCGTAGATTCCATCTCCCCAAGTCCCCCAGTCACTTCCTCAGCTTGAACGTATTCAACTCTGAGGTAGAGTTCAATCGCTATACGCTCTCCGTATGTCACAAAGACTGCCTGTTTCCATCTCCATAATATTGCTTGCCTTAGCCTGTGTGCTTCTGAAACCCTTGTCTATTCTTTTGTCATCTTTGAACTCCATTGCTCTCTCACAGTCTTATCCTCCACTCTCCATGACCATTATTGGCTCATTCAAACTTCTGTCACTTGTATCCTAGCCCTTTTACCCGTCACCCTGCCCTTGCCAATCTGTGTTGAATTGTGGACACCCTGGCATGTCAAAATTAAAATATTTGTCCGTGTTTTTATATTCCATCGTTGGCCTTGCCCGTGTTTATTTCTTAAACAAACTCTGCTGCATGTACAGTTGTTATCTGGATTATGTTTGGAAGAATTTATAAATCCTGTTATTCATTGTGATAATGTGGTCTTCAGACCGTGTTGAATACCATTTGTAAAAGCAGCTACCAGTAGGTGGTATTGTAAAAGTTTATTTTCTGCAGAGAAGGGCTTAGTCTAGTCAGTATTGAATATGTATTTTTAATTATTTAGTATTTTAAATATTATGAATACTTTAAATATTTTAAATTTTAAACTCACTTGGAGACAAAAAATATGGAAAATAGGCACAGGAGTAAGGCATTCGACCCATTGAGGCAGCTCCACCATTCAGTGTTATCATGACTGATTCTCTCCTACTTGCTCCCCATATCTGTTGACACCTTCAGCATCTAGAAATCTATTTCTTTCTTAAGTACATTCAGTGAGTTGGCCTCCACAGCCTAATGGGTAGAGAATTTCACACGCTCAGCAGCCTCTTTGAGCTCAGACAAAGAGTCATCCAGAGTTTAATCATTAGCTGTTCTCTCTCCACACATGCTGTCAGATCTGCTGAGATTTTCCAGCATTTTTCTTTCAGATTCCGACATCTGCATTAGTTTGCTATGGGAGTGAATCATATTGAACTGGCAAGGAGAAATATTGGAAAAATTCTAAATTTAACGGGTGCTGTCTATTAACAAAGGAAATACAGGCTGGATTATCCTGACAGAACAATAGAATAAAAGTCTAAGGATGGAATTTTTCCGGCCGCGCCCACCCCAAGGTCAGTGGACCTTTGCAGGGTCTGTGTCCCGTCCACTACGATTCCAATGGCAGGCAGGATGGGAAAGTTCCACCCTGAGGCTGTCTGGTGCACTGATCAGGTTATATCTTGAATTCATTCGGTTCTGGTCATGGAGATCATAGATCCTTGAATCCTGCAATGCAGAAGGAGGCCATTCAGCTCATTGAGATTGCACTGACCACAATCCTACCCAGCCCTTATCCCCATAACCCCATGTATTTACCCTAGCTAGTCCCTGACACAAAGGGGCAATTTTGGTATTCCCAATTCACCTAACCCCCACATCTTTTGGACTGTGGGACGAAACCGGAGCACCTGGAGTAAATCCACACAGACATGGGGAGAACGTGCAGACTTCGCTAACCACCGTGTCACCTATGATGCAAAAGAAACATTCACTTTGTGTGAAGTGTTGCAGAGAACATTAGCATGAGAGGAGATCTTTTACAGAGGAATACAAAATAATAGAATAGGACAGGCTGAATCCAAACACTATTTTTGATTACCACACAATAGCAGGACACTGGGACAATCTTGTAAAAAGGAAATGCTGGCCTGACATTGGGAAGCATTTTTTCAAGCAAAGACTAATTTTGATCCTGGAATGGTACTCTGAGACAGAAACTTGAAGTGTTCAAGGACTAGTGAGATGCTGCTTTGGGGAAAGCGACGTGACAGGACATCTAGAAAACATTGGTTACCTTGCTAATCTTTCTCTATTGATCATTGTAGCAGCAGTCTATGCCCTCAGCATTGTGCAAATAAGTGGTAACCAGCTACACCATAGATGGATGGGGAGTGGGGTTTGCTGCTGCTCCTTTTTTGTTAGTGAGTTCTTCTTTTGTGTGGAAGGTACTGAGCTGACTGAATGCCAAACACTCTTGAAGAGCAATTGGAGAATGAGTTGACTAGCTGCTGTCCTGGAGTGAGTTTATGTCTTTTGGACTGTGGGAAGAAACTGGAGCACCCAGAGGAAACCCACACTGACACAGAATGTGCAAACTCCACACAGACAGTGACCCAAGCCGGGAATCGAACCCGGGTCCCTGGCGTTGTGAGGCAGTGATGCTCACAAAAAAATCAGGAGATTTGGTCTTCACCATCACAGTGGTGGGGTGAGGCCTGAAAGAGCCGTTCTTAAAGGGTGCCCCGATTTATGCTAAAGAAATTACACCACCCACACCAACCACAGATATGGAGAACCCCAGCCCAGCCCACTACCCCCTCCCTCCCAATCACCACACACCAGGAAACTTCCCCCTCCCACCTCCATAAATAAGAGGAACGCCCATCCCTTACAAGTACCTGACAACTACTGCCCCCCCCACCCACAAACACCCATTCCCCTCCACTGAAGCTCCCCAGATGTCCTGTCCCTGGCACTGACCCCTTGGCAGCGACACCCTGGTAGTGCCACCCACGCGGCTCCTTGATTGTTTCATGTTTTTAAAAAGCAAAGGTAAACCTTGCTGATGTCATGTCATGTTGGTATGGAGGGAATATATGTCTGATAGCCCTCTAGTTATAATAACATTTTAAAAATATACTGAAATGACATTACACCACAGGAGGGGATGGGGAAAATCAGAAAAAAAATATTGCCGGAGAGAATCTCATTTTCCAATTCTAATGAGATTTTGCGCCCATGTCGCCATTTGCACTGACGGCTAATATGGGCGTATAGTTTACCATTTTACTGCATATCTTTATTCTGTTTGCTGTCTCTCTTTAAAGAAAGCTGCACATCATATTGAAATAGAAGCAGAAAATCATTTGAATACAATGTTGATTAAGCTCTATATCAGTGTAGCTTTCTTTGTCCTTTTTCGAATATCTTCGTCAGTGCTGTTCTTGAACTGGTCCCAACAAGGTTGTGAGAAGTTGACCTCTTCTTTTAGTTATTTG
Source organism: Carcharhinus amblyrhynchos (assembly GCF_965287045.1). Taxonomy (NCBI): domain Eukaryota; kingdom Metazoa; phylum Chordata; class Chondrichthyes; order Carcharhiniformes; family Carcharhinidae; genus Carcharhinus; species Carcharhinus amblyrhynchos. Next base: position 102,433,671 of record NC_137329.1, read on the forward strand.
AAAGCAGTCCACTGCCTTCCTTTTTTCCCCCGACTTGTTTCCATTCTGTACCTCTTTCTTTCAGAAAGATTGAGGCAACTTTGTGAATCTTTTACAGGCACTCAGTGGCATCGTGAGTTGGTACACCTGGAAATTAAATACCTTCAGTGGTTCACAGAAAATTGTGCTCCTTATTACTTCAAATAAGCCGAGCATTTTGAATAAAATCGAACATCATTATACCACAGTTTCTCAGTTGATATGTGCATTTAATAACGGAAACTTAGCCCTGTTTGGACTTAGTGACCATGTTTATTCATTTACAAGCAGAATCTTCTGGCCAGTTTTCAGATTCATGGAAATGATGACTCACATATAATTTGTGGTTTTACAATCGTAAGGATACCACTTCTCCCCTTCAGGAATTAACTTGCGGTCAGGCTTTCCTCCTTCTCCTAATGTAGCAGCCATTGTGTGAGGAGAAGGAGGAAAGCCAAGCAGGAGTATTTTCATTGCCAAGAACTTGCCTACACATAATTTAAACAAAAAAAAATCATTTCAATGAGAGGTCTTCGGTGACTAGTTCATTCAGTGACTAATTTTATTTCCCTCGGAAAAGGGGCGGTTTGAACACTAAGCCACATGGATTAGATATAGAATTGGGGTCAGAGTATCCAGAAATTCAATTATTTGTTGCCTAAACATCCTGGTACGGGGGCTCTCGGTTCGCGGAATCACCTGACTTAAAATAAATACATGGTGTTGGAGCAGTGCGAGGTGGGCATTGAGGCTCTGAGCAAAACTGTGGAGTTTCACATGTTATTGCTCACTTGTTGTGGTGAGTGGGCAGATAAGTTGAGGTGAGTCCACGAAAAGATCAGCCATGATCTTATTGAATGGTGGAGCAGGCTTGAAGGGCCAGATGGCCTACTCCTGCTCCTAGTTCTTATGTTCTTGTGCCAGGGTGAAAGATAATATGGGATGGGTAGAAAAATATTCAGAAAGAAAGGGAAAGGAGCCAAAAATGACATCCCTATTCAAACCAATGACAAAGATAGACTTATTTTTGATATCATGCAGTATAGTTGACAAACAATATTTCAATGATTGTAGTCACTGATTTGCAGCCTATGGCTTGGAGAGGACAGATGAATAGGAGCAAAAAGGTGGTGGGCGAATGGGACTTGTTGGATGTGTCACTGGGTTCTGACTGCTGAAAGAAATCAATGTGGAGATAACAAAGGTCGCTATTTTTAAAAATCTTTTAAATTTGTAAATTATGCCAGGGAGACTAGGTCACACATCTTTATTCAAGAAGGAAGAGAGAGATTAACGGGTTAACAAAAGACCAGTTGATTTAATGCCAATTGTGGAGAAGCTCTGAGGCCAACATTTTCTGGCCCTTCCTGTGACAGGAATCGTCATGGGAGGGATGGAAAGCTTGATGGACCAGCCATTGGTCTGCTGACTTGGGGTGGGTATTTTGTAGTGGGACCAGAAAACTCCACCCACAGAATCGATAATTTAATGTAAATTTAGTAAACATTTAGAAGCCCATACATGTATGGATACAAGTCAGCATGGATTTAATAAAGGCAAATCATGTTAGTTTTGAATAGTAGAAAGGAAGTGGAGGGAAAATTATGCAGGCAAATTAAGAAATTGAAATTAATAACATAGAATAATAATCATGAGGGATTTCAACTACACTGTACTCGAGTATTAATTTAACTGGATAAGGGAATAGAGTTCTTACAATGCCCAACTTGCTTTCTAACCCAGGTATAAAAACCCCAACAAGGGAGATTCTCTATTGGATCTAGAAATAGGAAATGAACCAAAGTACATAAGAGAAGTAAAAGTAGGGGAACACCTCAGCAATAGTATCCATAATGTTGTATGCTTTAAGATGGTGATAGAGAAGAACATACTGTTAAGTATGATGGGGCTGAAAATAGAACTTGGAAAAATAAAATGGGCAACAATAAACAACAATATAGAACGTCAATGGGAAACATTTAAAATAGTATTCAGCACAGTGCAGGAAAAATATATTCCACTAAACTGAGACAACAAACTAAACACCAGTGAGACTCCATAGATGAAAAACACAACAACACCATAAATAGGAGCAGGAATAGACCACGCAGCCTGCTCTACCATTAAATGTGATTATAGCTGATCTTGGGCTTCAACTCCATTTCCTGCTTGCTCCTCATATTCTTTAATTCCCTGAGTGACCATAAATCTGTCTATCCCAGTCTAAAATGTATTCAACGATGTAGCATCCACAACTGTCTGATGTAGAGAATTCCAAAGATTCATCATAACTTTTTGAATGAAGTAATTTCGCCTCATCTCAGTCCTGAGTGATTGTCCCTTTATCCGGGCATTGTGCCCCTGAGTCCTAGATTGTTTCAGCTGGTCAAGCAATATCAGTATTCACCCTGCCAAGCCCTTCCGAATTTTGTAGGTTTCAGTGAGATTGCCTCTCATTCTTCTGAACTCCGGATAATATATGACAAGACAAGGATTTATTCCCCAAGAACCACTGTTACTCGAGCCGTCTAACCAACTGATTCTGTCTGTTAAAAAATTGAGAAGTTAAAAGTATAATGAATAATCAGCATGGATTTCAAAAGGGAAAATCTTAGTTAACCAACCTTGGGCGGCTCGGTAGCACAGAGGTTAGCACTGCTGCCTCACACCGCCAGCGACCTGGGTTTGATTCCCTGTTTGGGTCATTGCCTGTGCAGAGTCTGCACGTTCTGTCCGTGTTTGCGTGGGTTTCCTGTGGGTACTCCGGTTTCATCCCAAAGTCCGAAGATACGCAAGTTAGGTGTGGCTGTACTAAATTTTCTCCTAGTGTCAGGGGGACTAGCTCGGATAAACACATGGGGGTTGTGAACATAGGGCCTGGGTGGGATTGTGATTGATGCAGATTCAATGGGCCAAATGGCCGCCTTCTGCACTGTAGGGATTCTGTGAACTACATACATGTTTTTGCAGTTTGTTTTTTCAATCGTGAACAAGTTGTTAGCCCATATCTTGAGGGGCATTACTTCACCTCAAGCATGACTAACCAGGAATCTCTTTCTCTTACCATTTGCCATAAGTGTATTGGAAGGATTTGCAGGTTGATAATCAATATGGTTGGCTGCACTAATAATGCACCTTCCATGGCTATCAAGCTCTAGAATTGGTCTCGAACCTGGAGCGTCTAGCTCAGAAGCATGGAAGCTATGTACTGTGCTACAAGATCCCTGTCCAAACTAGAGGTGTGGATTTGAAAGTACTGAAGTTTATGCTCAAATTGTGGTGAAATTTGGTTAAACAACTCTTAGAGTATTGCATGTAGTTGCCTTTTTATAAGAAGGATATAGAGAGACTGAAGAGGGTGCAGAGAAGATTTCCTATATTGATGCCTGAAGTGCCAGTGCATATTGTGAAAGGATTGACAGGCTCGGTCTCATTGCTCTTGAAGAAAGAACGCTGAGGCATGACCGAACAGAGGTCCATAAGGTTATGAGGGTTTTTTTTGACAGAATGGAGATAGAGAGAATGTTTTCTTGGTGGGGAAGAGCATGACTAGAAGCCATTAATCTAAGGCACTCAAGAACTGCAGTGGGGTAATTCAGAAGAAACAACTTTACCCTTAGAATGGTGAGAATATGGAACTCACTGCCACAGGAACTGATTGAAATGAATAGTATCGATATATTTAAGGGGAAGCTAGAAAAGCATATGAGGGAGAAGGGAATAGAGGCTTACAATGATAAAGTTAGATGAGGAAAGATGTGGGAAGGTTGCAGTGGAGCATAAACAATGACATGAATGGATTGGGCTGAATGGGGGCCTCCAGCCACAGCACTCACTCATATTGACTTGATGTCCGCCGCAAGTGAAATATGATCATGCCCACAATGATTACTTGAAACGTTCTCACTTTGACATTTCCAATTCATGTCTTTAGTGTTCCTCAGGGCTTTCAAGCCTCCCATAGAAGGACTCCTCAGAGGAAGTCACTCACTCTGAAGCTACACCATTATGGGACTGATGCACACCATGCAGCCACTCAGATACTCACACTTCGGAGGGTTCAGTAAGGCAGATGGCGGGGTTCTAATCTGATGCCTTGTATGTCACAAATAAGCAAGAATAGGTCACATAAAGTCTGCATGGGAGGCCACAGGTCTGTCCAAGTTCTGCTCTGCTGGACGCAGATTCTGTACCTTGGGCTCCATCAAGGAAAAGGATGTTTCTGGAGCAGTAGTGAAGAATGTGTGAAGTACTGCTCGGTATTGCAGTGTCCCTGTGCATACTTATAGAGAGGTTGGAAGATTCTGTCTCAAGTAGAAGTTACATGATGGCCATGACCTTTGTCGTGGTGTATTTATCCATTGAAAGAGTGGGCTGCACCAGGAGCATCATACGCTGAAATCGAACTGATGCATGCAGGGTCTCACCAGCGGCTGGCACACTCTGAATCCCACCTTAAATAGGATACAATATGCCCTAGACTTTACCATTCATCATCCAACTGATCTGCTGCAAAGTGTTCTAGATCTTATTGCTTTGAGGTAGGTGTGACTGGGCCATGAGAACGATAATGGTGAAAGGGGACATGGATAACGGGAATTCGATGCAAAGTGTTTTGACTTTTTACCCACTGCCACTCCCCTTTAGATCAGTCGGTGTCCCACATGCTGTCTGTATTGTGGTGACCAAGGTTGGGTCCTGCACAGTTGTAGGTGGAGCAGTCTTTGGCAGGGCCCTCAGCTCCAAAATCCAGAGGATGCTGGCCAAGAGCATCTCGGCAACTGGAACCGGGATCTGAGCAGCCTGCCTCTAATTCAGCAGAAACTTACAGGTGTTGTGAAGAGAAGGAATATAGATTTGTAAGTGCATAGAGGTATGTTGCACAATGTTAGATTGTTCAGTTTCAGGTTTATTTTTAAGCCATGTAAGTATTCTTTATTCTTGCCCTTTTCTAATGATGCCCATTTTAGATTGTGGGAAACAAGCTAGAGCTGGAAATATGAATGCCAACTCATTCTGATGGCATCATTGGTTGACATAGTTGCTGACCCTAGCAAACAAGGTGTCAGTCATGCATACGTAGGCTGCCAGCTGTGAGATCCTGCATGTCTCCAGCAGAGCCACGATAGAATGCTGAGGCCAAAACGTGATGGTGACCTTTACAGCCACTGTTAGCCAGGTCCAGTTGGCAACAGGTAAAGGTTTCAAATGTCAGGCAAATGTCTAACTGGAGACTGTGATCCTCCTGGGACACGAGTATCAAAATGTTTAAGAAGCTTATCTTCAGCCTGCACACCCTTCCTGCCGGTTCTGGCTTCCTGCGAGCAGCACATCTCTATCCATCCGCTCTCCCCAGTGGAGCTTTAATTCTGAGTAGTAGGCAAAGTGGAGATCAGACCTGCCAATCCCCGAAGTGTGTAAAGTAACCTCTGATCGCAAGCACTTTGACCAAAGTCTTGCACGTGATCTGCAAGAAAGCAGTGGTGAAGTTTTAGTACCCATCGGTACAGTTCCCAGTCATGTCTTTAGCCTCCTCAGATGGCACAGTGCTCTTGTTCTGTTTTCATTGACAACAGTCCACAATGTCAGGCAAAACTGTGAGCGCACAATTAAATTGTAAAAACCTTGTTAATACTTGTGTAACTGAGCAATTAACAACTTGAACATGATAACCTGTCTCTCTTGAGAGAGCTCCTCACACATAAGGGGTTGGAGCTGGCTTCCTGACACACTGTCAATTTCCCTGGTTTTAAACACACACTCAACCTGCGTGCCTCCCTATCCCCTGCCATTCCCAAACCTAGGTGCTGCTGCACATGAAAATTCGTAGAATCCCTGCAGTACATAAGCAGGCCACTCAGCCCATCGCGTCTGCACAACCACAATCCCACCCAGGCCCTATTCCCGTAACCCCTCATATTCACCCTGCTAATCCCCCTGACACTAGAATTAATTAGCAGGCCAAACAACCTAACCCGCACATCTTTGGACTGTGGGAGGAAACCAGAGCATCTGGAGGAAACCCATGCAGACATGGGGAGAATGTGCAAACACCACATAGACAGTGACCTGAAGCTGGAATTGAACCCGGGCCCCTGGAGCTGTGAGGCAGCAGTGCTAACCACTGTGCTGCCCCATTTACCTGACGAAGGAGCAAACCCTGAAAGCTTGTGAGTTTACGATCAAATAAATTGGTTGGACTTTAACCTGGTGTTGTGAGACTTCTTACTGTGTCCGCCCCATAAGTACAGCCCATAGTTGAAATATACAATTTTTTGAAAGCAGATAAAGGTCTACAAAGGTCACAGTGTTTTGTTTTGTTTTTCTCATTATTCCTCTGTGGAGTGAGTTCCTTGGCACCTATTTCTATGTTAAAGGTTTATAAAGTATGATCGCAAGTTGTTGCTCACAAATGTGAACATGGAGTACAAGAGCCAAAAAGTGATTGCATTTTTACAAAAGATTGGCAAGGCCACATTTGGGTTATTGTGTGCCATTTTGGGCACCCATTATAAAAGGGCACTGAAGCTGCAAAGAGTGTATAGCATCAATTCATCAGGGGGATGCCAGGAATAAGGAGAGTTCCAAGGAGAGTCTTTAGATGCAGAACCCGTTTCCATTGGAAACAGAGTTGACTAAATAGCAATTTAAGAGAACTTCATCAGTTTTTTGTGTGATTTTACGGTGCTGCAGAAATAAGGTAAGAGCAGAGTTCACCCAGTCAGTTGGAACATGCTGTGTGGAGTGAATGAGGATTATTAATAAATACAACCTATTCTTAACTTAGTGATTTGAAACAGGCTTCTTCACACACTGCTTTCATTATGTGCCCATGTGAATTACTAATCAGTAGCATTTCGGTACAGTTTTTACTACATTCAATCATGGAATGTGAGGCCAGTGCTTATTGCGCTTGAGAAAGTGATGAATTGCCTTTTTGAACCACTGAGGTCCATTTGGTGTAAGTACGCCCACAATGCTGTTAGGGAGGATGTTCCAGGATTCGACCTTACATCCCCACTTCCGACCTTATGATGGAGGGAAGGTCATCAATTAAGTTAAGCTGGCTGGAATGTATACACCACCCTGAGGAAATCCTGCAGCAAAGTCTTTTTATTGTAGAATTTATACAGTGTTGACAGTGACTGGTGGAATTTCAGCGCTAGTCTGGGGTTGGCTTCAGACATGACCAGTCTTATTGTTTATTTCAAACCTGGCTCTGAACATGTACAGGTGCTGTAAAAACCTCAATCACATTTTGGTGCAGAATTGCTGTTACATATGAATTATTGGTGAAACATTAAGACAAGTGTGTTGCAAAAACGACGGGCTGGATATTGCCTTTCCCTGCTGATGTTTGAAGGCAGGAGGCCGCGTAAACTGTAGCATGTGGCCTTTCTGCCTGTCCCGATCTGTTACCCATTTTACTGGGATAGGGAAAGGATTGGTGGGAAGTGGAGGTGTTGGATAGTCTGGCAGCTTTGGGCCTATTGAAGCCTTTAAATGGCCAATTAATGGCCGTTTCAGTGCCATGTCCCATAGCTGCTGTTTTACCTGTGATGGTGGAGGCGTGGGCGTGCGCCAAGCTGCTAGACCAGTATAGCTTTTACTGGATGGGCTGGAGTTGGGCAAACGGTGGGAATGTGCCTCTTTTTCCATGTATGACCGACAGCATTTCTCTAAAGCCTAATCCCCTGTTTAACCCATCCCTGAGCCTCTCAAAGTGACACCCCACTTCCCTCAGCCACCCACCTCCCCTCTCACTGAGGCCTGTCAGCCACGTTCTGCCAATACAACAGATTTACTGTCAGTCCAACCTCAGTAACGTCCTCCTCTGTGGGGTTCGGCTTTATTCCCAATAGGCTGGGCGAATGGGCCAGGAAATGGCAAATGGAATTTAATGTTGGCAAGTGCGAGGTGGTCCACTTTGGTAGGAATAATGGTAGGAAGGACTATTACTTACGGGGCGAAAAACTGCAGCAGGCGACGGTGCAGAGGGACCTCGGGGTCCTTGTGCATGAGTCGCAAAAACCCAGCCTGCAGGTGCAGCAGGTGGTCAGGAAGGCGAATGGGATGCTGGCCTTCATAGCGAGGGGGATTGAATATAAAAGTAGGGAGGTCTTGCTGCAGCTGTATAGGGCATTGGTGAGACCGCAGCTGGAGTACTGTGTGCAGTTTTGGTCACCGCACTTACGCAAGGATATTTTGGCCTTGGAGGGAGTGCAGAGGAGGTTTACTAGGCTGATACCGGAGTTGAGGGGGTTGAGCTATGAGGAGAGGCTGAATAAACTAGGCTTGTACTCGTTAGAGTTTAGAAGAATGAGGGGAGATCTCATTGAGACGTTTAAGATGATGAATGGGATGGATAGGATAGAGGTGGAGAGACTCTTCCCGCTCAAAAAAGACAGTAGGACTAGGCGGCACAGCCTCAAGATAAAGGGGGGGTGCGGTTTAGAACGGAGTTGAGGAGGAACTTCTTCACTCAAAGGGTGGTGAATCTCTGGAATTCTCTGCCCGTTGAAGTGGTGGAGGCTACCTCGCTAAATATTTTTAAGACGCGGGTTGATGGGTTTTTAATAAGCGAGGGGATTAAGGGTTATGGGGAGAGGGCGGGAATGTGGAACTGAGACACGACAGATCAGCCATGATCTTATTGAATGGCGGGGCAGGCTCGAAGGGCTGGATGGCCTACTCCTGCTCCTATTTCTTATGTTCTTATGTTCACTGCTGGAACCTGGTTGCTGTTGGGATCTGCAGAGGTGCTGACCAATTGGATTAACGGGCAGCTGTCTAAGCCGGGGACTTCCTTCCTAGGAGGCAATGGCAGTCCTACCCTCAGTGATGTGGAGGTGCTGGTGTTGGACTGGGATAAGCACAATAAGAAGTCTCACAACACCAGGTTAAAGTCCAACAGGTTTATTTGGTAGCACAAGCCGCAAGCTTTTGGAGCACCACCCCTTCACCAAGTGTGAAGGGGCAGCGCTTCGAAAGCTTGAGGCTTGTGCTACCAAATAAATCTGTGGGACCTTAACGTGGTTTTGTGAGACTTCTTACAGTCCTACCCTCAGCCAGTTAATTCCCTGCCCAAGTAAATTGGTTGCGGGACGGCCAGTTTTTTGATGGGCAGGCTCCAGACCAACATCTTGGTTGGTGGGAGATTAGGGGTTTTGTGGAGGGGGAGGATGACAGTGGCAGGGTCGGGGTGATGTAGGTATGGGGAGTGAGGAACTGGGGGTCCATTAAAATCCAACCTAATGTCTTAACTAAAACTTTTTCCCTGTGAGATACTGATGATTATTTTGTTTTGATTTGATCTATTATTGTCTCATGTACAGAGATACAGTGAAAAGTATTGTTTTGCATGCAATCGGTACAAATCATACCATACATACATAGCTAACAAAGAGTCGCCACACTCCAATGCCATCTTGAAATGTGGGAGTGGTCAATCCACAGTGAGATCATTTTCTCTCCACTCCGTGTTGTGGATAGTGGAATTTGCTGCCAGGACTTTAGGGCCTTCTGTCGAGGTCAGGTTTCGTGAATTAAAGCTACGCCACTCACAGGGGAAAGGAATAAAAGTTTTAAAATGAACTAAAATAATAAAGACAGCAGCATTGTATCAAGCGCCTGTTAGTTCATGTTAGTTGTCTCACTGCACTCAACATTGATTGAGCCCTTCCCTTGAGATTGCTGGAAATGTGCCCATACACCGCCACCGACATAGCTGGGATATTTGTGGTCAAATTGCTTGTACATACTTGCTTTTTTTAATATAAGAGCACATACTGGTCAGACCATGGCTCTCTTGACTAATGGATTTCCTGGCTGTCCCAGGATCAATCCTGGGCAGTCCATCTTAACAGCAGCAGCCGATTCAGGCATGTTCAACTTTGTTGCACTGGGAAGTCATACTTAACTACCCGAGGATTACACTAACTTCCACAAAAAAGAAGACATTTTTAATTGTGAAAATCCACAGAGTTGATGAATTTTTTTTTCTGTTTTAGCTATTTAATTTTTTGGAGAGTTTCCCCCCTCCCCACAACAACCCAGTGCTGTGTGGTATTGTGCTGAGCCATACACAGCAGGAAGATCTCTGAATTGGCTGATTTCAGCTGGGACAGTATTAGTGGTGTTTTGGCTGGTTTCTGTTTTCCCATGCTTGCGAGGGGCAGTAGAATTAATAAGGGTCCCTTGTCCTTACTGCTTTCCAATGACCAATGTATCCTTTTGTTTTAGTTCATAGTCAATTCATTTATTTTGTGTGGATCCTTTTAAACAGTTTTGCATGCACCGTCACCGAAAGAAGTGGATGTGTGCATGGTCCACTTGAAAACTTTCAGGTTGTTATGTGGCCGCCTGCACAGTTTATAGGGAACCTTGCCAGTGGCACAATTGAAAAGGAATTGATTTGATGTCAGTAATAACTTGCAGACATGTGTGATGCACTTCACAGTTAAATAGTCTACCCGTAGCTGTGATCTGTGTGTCACCACCTCCAGGAGGAAGCAAATTGATTTTGGGTTTTTTTTAAGAGCATCATCTATACGGCTGTAAAATCCTCTATATGCTATTTGCGGTTACTCTCCAGCTATTTGCTGACATAACTTTGGATATTCACTTTAGGAAACACTTAATATTCAGACTGCCGATGCAAGCATCCAAATCTCATGTTCCAAGCTGTTACTTGTATTGCCGTAGTTACATGTTCCCATCGACAGATGGTGGCGTGGAGAGAATTTCTGAAGTCAGTGTTGCGCCATTGCCATTTTTGTACATAATGAACTTGCATTTATCAAGTGACCATGGGAAATGCCAAAGGCAATTTAGTACATCTGCTAAAATCTCACTGAAAAACACTGATATTCTGTGCAGATTTCTTTTTTGTATTGGCACTGTACCTTATACAGCAGGAGCAGCTTTCCTGTTCACAGTGAAGGTGTGTGTACCTGAGTGACTTGTCTTTAAACACTAGCAACTCCCGTGTTAGTAAATGTTTTCCACTACAGATATTGTCACTTCTGATGTTGTATAGACTCTCCTGCAGGAGTTGTCTCCCCCCTGCCTCTGTACTGATCTTTCTCAGTCACAAGGGACAGTTATCTAAACAAAAGAAAGAAAACTTTAATGAAGAATGTGAAAGTACTCGTGAGCTGCATTGATTTGGTTGCGTGTTGCTGTTTAGCAGAAGTTTAAATTTTCACAGGCAGTCAGCTGCTTGTGATTGAAGAAGTTAGAATTTCGGTGTAGAAAATGGGATTCTTTTCAAGTTGTTTTTGGAATTGAATTCTCGGAATTCTGTCCGTTTCTAATTAGGGTCATTGATTTCCAGTAACTAAACAGGTCGAATTGTGTTTATGTGGTTTGGAGGTGCACTGGGAATTTTTCCTTCTGATTTGGACGTTTCGTTTAGTTTCCCCCAGGCCCCTTTCCACATTTTGCAAACTTGGAAATAGGACTGAATTCATTGGCCATTTTACGTCTGCTACCCTTGTCTTTGAATTGTGTTCTGTTTCTCTTTATAATGTCATTGATCTCTTTATAATGTCATTGATGTCAGAGACAACAGCACCTGTGGTAGAACTCATCTGCTGGGAAGACGCTATTGGATTTACAGCATAAGAGATCCAGTTTGGCTCAATCAATCTCTAGAATCCTCCGATGATGTGAGAGAGAAAAAAAAGGCGGGTGATGTTTTTCAAAAGAACAACAGATCCAAGTGCTTTGATGGGCAGAAGGGATATAACTCCGTCAATGGATGAATCTTTTTGACATCACGAGTTGTTAAATCACCAGCAGAGTTATGTTACAAAACGTTAATAGCTTCAACCTTTTTTCAGCCATTAATAGGATGCAGTGAGAGGGAACACTGCAAGCTCCAGTCAACTTGTATTTAACACACAGCATTTCTCCAGAACCTTTTTCCACTCCTATCAAAGTACATCTGATTTAATTCCTCCCTTGTGCAATAACACTACTGCCAGTAGCAGTGTTGTACTGTGCTGAAGGGGTTCTCCAGCAGCAAGTGAAGTTGCATTCGAGGAACTATAAGTGTGCTAGGTGGCAAACGTAAAGCACTGCCATTAGGGATACTCTAGCTTTCTGTCCCAACACAGCTAGGCTGAGCGGCTTACAGCAGCCTGTGATTCAGAGATACAGTTTTTATATGTTGGTTGGCATTGATTTTAACAGAGACATGTTATCTGTAAAATTAGCTGTTCTTCCACTGACTCCCTTCAGGTAGCCTAGCAACACACACTTGTCATTCAACATGAGCTCTGATGGGTTGTGCTACTGCGCAGGCCCGTGCTGTGCTTAAATCGATAGGCAAGAATGGTTCTGATGGAACACCACGATTCAGTTCATTCCTGCTAAAGCAAAACGCTGCTCCTCTGAACCTACCCCATACACCTAAGGGTGCATGTGGGAGGGAAAAAAATCTTGTACCTTGGTGTACAAGACACAATACACCAACACAATGCACCAACCAACCAATCACTTGAAATTGTACTCAATGGAAAGAGGGAAGGAGAAGGAGGGAAAAAATATTACACTTAATATCCACACAGTACACGTGGAAAACAAATCTAGTTAAATTTTGCAGTTTCTGTAACACTTTTGATACAATCCATTGACAGGTGTAAAAAAACAGCCAATAAGATCCAACACTGCGGGTGGGTGTGTTAGAGGCGGCTGCAGCTTTTATAGAATGAGTTTGAACACATTGATATCGATTCCAGCTTTGATCATGATATGACGTATCCATCTGGCTATAGCGTCCCTGGTCACCCTTTTATGTGGTCCTCTGAAACTCACGAACAAGGTTTTTCTCTCTGTTTCAAAGGTGTTCAGGATGTGGAGATGCCGGTGTTGGACTGGGGTAAATACAGTACGAAGTCTCACAACACCAGGTTAGACTTTAACCTGGTATTGTGAGACTCCAAAGGTGTTCAGTACAGAGCAAATATTCTCACATATATTCGTTAGCAGATAAACATGGATCTGATGGGTACGTTCTCAGCAGAGGTTGGCAACCAGTTTTCGTTGGTCTGCTTTGCTTCAACAGAAAAAAATAAAGCATGTAAGAGCTTTTTTCAAGTAATACTTGTAAGTAGTAGTTGTACGGTCTGCTGATGCTGTGAAAGCACCAAGGCAATTAACATACCTGTTTTAAATGACAGTTCTCGAGAGTAAGTGATGGAACAGGCGAAAGCTCTCGGAGGTCGTCTAGCAAAGGCTTCACATCCCACGTGGTATGATCTTGTCACTGGTGGTTCGAGATTAAACACACACCTTGTAAAATGAGTAACCAGCAGAGGTGAGCCCAAAGTGTGTCCCTCTGGCAACATAAACAAAGAAGACGAAGCTGATTTTGCTGTATCCATGTGTCCTGTAGCCCAGTCTGTGAAATAATGAAGTCAAAAACTCCAAAACAGCTTCCACAGATGTTTTCAGTGGATTAACTTGTTGTCTGCTGTTGGATGGAAGTAGTGAAGTAGTGTACAGTTTCTGGTCAACATTTACTGCTGAAAGGCCCTTGTCCTGTAGGTTTTGCCTGATAAGATGTAGGATTTAAAGTTAAAACAGTCATAAAGACTGTGGCATATTGTCGACATAGGTTGAGTAATAAACTTCTTCATACATACATTGAAACATACATAGAAAATAGAAGCAAGAGTATGCCATTTGGCCATTCGAGCCTGATCTGCCATTCATTATGATCATGGCTAATAATCAAATTCAATATCCTGATCCCACCTTCCCCCCCATATCCCTTGATTCTTTAGCCCCATTTCCTTGTTGAAATGACAGTGTTTTGGTAGTGGTAGTGAATTCCACAGATTCACTATAGATTGTAGAGATTTACAGCATTTTCGGACCAACTTGTCCATGCCACCTTTTTTTTTCACCACTAAGCTAGTCCCAATTGCCTGTGTTTGACCCATATCCCTCTATATCCATCTTACCTATGTAGCTGAATAAGCGCTTTATACAAGACTAAATTGTACCTGCCTAGTACCTCTGGCAGTTTGTTCCAGACATTCACCATTCCTCTGAAAAAATTGCCCCTCTGGACCCTTTTGTGTATCTTTCCTTTCGCCTTAAACCTGTGCCCTGAAGTTTTGGACTCCCCTACCTTTGTGAAAAGATATTGACTATCTACCTTATCTATACCCCTCATTATTATATAGACTTATATAAGATCACCCCTAAGCCTCCTACGCTCCAGGGAAAAAAGTCATAGTCTATCCAGCCTTTCTTTGTAATTCAAACCATCAAGTCCCTGTAGCGTCCTAGTAAATCTTTTCTGCATTCTCTTTCGTTTAATAATATCCTTTCTCTAATAGGGTGACCAGAACTGTACACAGTATTCCAAATTCAACAAGACGTCCCAACTCTTGTATTCAGTGTTCTGACCAATGAAACCAAGTATGCCGAATGCCTTCTTCACCACTCTATCCGCCAGTAACTCCACTTTCAAGGAACTATGAACGTGTACCCCTAGATCTTTTTGTTCTATAATTCTCCCCAATGGCCTACCATTAATTGAGCAAGTCCTGCCCTAGTCCGATCTACCAAAATGTATCACCTTGCATTTATCTAAATTAGTCTGCAACTTCCATTCATCAGTCCACTGGTCCAATTGATCAAGACCCCATTGCCTTCTTCACTGTTCAGTATGCCACTAATCTTTGTGTCATCTGCAAACTTGCTAACCATATTTCCTAAATTTTCATCCAAATCATTAATATAAATGACAAATAACAATGGACCCTGCACCGATCCCTGAGGCATGCCACTGGTCACAGGCCTTCAGTTTCAAAAACAACCCTCTACAACTACCCTCTGACTTCTGCCATCACGCAAATTTTGTATCCAATTAGCTATCTCACCCTGGGTCCCTTGAGATTTAACCTTATGCAACAACCTACCATGCGGTACCTTGTCAAAGGCCTTGCTAATGTCCATGTTGACAACATCAACTGCACTGCCCTCAGCTACCTTCTTGGTTACCCCTTCAAAAACTCAATCAAGCTCGTGAGACATGATTTTCCACTCACAAAGCCATGATGATTATCCCTAATCAGTCCTTGCCTCTCTAAATGCCTGTAGATCCTGTCTCTCAAAACTCCTTCCAACAAATTACCCACGACAGATGTTAGGCTGCCAGGCCTTTTTTTGGCAGCCCTTCACTCTCTGAGTGAAGAAATTTCTCCTCACCTCAGTCCTAAAAGGTTTACTCCTTTGTCCTCAAACCATGACCCATTAAGCTGAACCACCACCCCCCCCAACCCCCGCACCCAACCATTGGGAACATTCTTTGTTGCTGGGAGTATCACTGGTTCTTGCACTAGTAAATTTAGTAACCTTACAAAGTATGTTGTGTTGTCTATCTAAGTATGATCATAAAACCATCAGTTTCCTACATTTCAGTTTTCTGGTAAGCGTCTACCTATCAGGCTGAAGGAGGAAAATCCTTGCAGAGAAAAAAATAATTTTGCCAGGTGATTGAAAAAGCATCTGTTGCTATGGCACCCTGATCAGGTAGCCAAGGAACATAGTTTTCCACCTGTGTGCATTTGAATGGGATGGAAACAAATCAACGTCTGGATTTTTTATTCAGCTTAACACAACTGGGGGGACACAGTCCCATCCAGCTTTCGTTCAAGCTAGCTATTGAAAATCCTTGATTCAAGATGCCAGTCAATTGTTTTGCAATGACCCAAATATCTCCAGGTAAGGACCATTTCCAGAAAATCTTGGCTAGTTCATCATGAGATGGACAGAAAGCTGGCTAGCAGATGGGAAGCAAATCATTGGCATAAATGGGTCTTCTTCTGATTAGCAGTCAATGACTAGTGAGGTTTCGCAGGGATCTGTGCTAAGATCCCCAACTGTTCACATTATATATTAATGATTTGGAAGGGGGAACTGAATGTATTATCTCCAGATTTGCAGATGATACGAAGTTAGGTGGGAGGGTCAGCTGTGAGGAGAATGCATAGATGTTTCAGTATGATTTGGACAGGCTGAGTATATGGCCATCTGCCTGGCAGACACAGTGTAATGTGGATAAATGTGAGGTTATCCACTTTGGTAACAATAACAAGAAGACAGATTATTACTTGAATAGGTGTAAATTGAGAAGTGGTTACTCAATGAAATCTTGGATTTCTCACACATCAGTCGCTGAAAGTAAGTGTGCAGGTACAACAGGCAGCAAAGAAGCCAAGTAGTATGTTGGCCTTCATCGCGAGAGGATTTGAGAATCAGGATAGGGATGTTTTGCTTCAATTATAGAGGGTGTTGGTGAGGCCACACCTGGAGTACTGTTTGTGCAGTTTTGGTGTCCTTATCTGAGGAAAATTTTTCCATGCTATAGAGGAAGTACAGCAAAGGTTTACCAGGCTGATCCCTGGGATGGCAGGTCTGTCATATGAAATGAGGCGAGATTAAGTCAGTTAGGATTGTATTTGCTGGACTTTAGAAGAGTGAGCAGGGATCTCATAGAAACTTATAAAATTCTAACAGGGTGAGACGGGGTAAATTCAGAAAAAATGTTCCCAATGGTGAGGGAGTCCAAAACTAGGGAGTCAGAATCTGAGGATAAAGGGAACTGATGGTGGTGAATTCACTACCACAGAATGTAGTTGAGGCCAAAACTTTGTCTGATTTCAGTAAGAAGTCAGATATATCTCTTGGGACTAAAGGGATCAAGGGATATGGGGGGGAAGGAGGGATCAGGATATTGAATTTGATGATCAAAAAGAATGGTAGTGCAGGCTTGAAGGGCCGAATGGCCTACACCTGCTTCTAGTTTCTGTGTTTCTATGTGCCTGCGATTTTGTTTCTCCCATGTTGTTTATGTGTGCCACTGCAGTTGTGTTATCCAGCTACATAGCAATATCTACATGATTGTTTTGTGTACAGATATCTTGTAAAGAACAATGAAAGCTGCCTTCAATTCCACTTAATTAATTTCATTTCTTTCTGCACGTGCTTTCTTTTCAGTGTTACATTTTCCTCCATTTGATGCTGTACCATTAGATGCATCTCATCCTAAAATTGAGGCATTGTTTGTGATATGTGTTATTGATGTCCCTCTGTCAGTGTTATGGACTGTGGTTGACACATTGTCATCCCACCAAGTTAGTTCTTCACGAGTTCCGAGAGACATGGTCTGTCAAAATGCTCATTTTCTTTCAAAGCCCATGCTTTTACCTTTGCAACCTCTCTGCAATGCAATGGCCCACATTGAACACCAAGGATAGCAGCCACTCATTTGTCAGTCACAGGGGAAAGAAATCATGTTGGTGATGAATGTGAGGCCACTAAATGTTTTCAGAGACAACGTGTTTCTTCTGATTCTGCTTCAGTGAGACTAACTTGCATTGTGCAAGAGTTCAGTACAAATCCTAGAAAGGTTATTTTGTGTCCATACTTAAGAACATACTAATTAGGAACAGTGGTAGACCATTCAGCCCTTTGAGCTTGCTCTGCCATTCAATAAGATCATGGATGACCTGGTTGTAACATCAACTTCACCTTACTGCCTGCCCCCAATAAGGTTTCACCCCGCTGAGTCAAGGAATGATTTGTGTGGGTGTATGAGAAATCCAAGATTAGACAGCATTTGGTCATTTTCTCTGACTGCATCCATTACTCCACATTTCATTTTGATGACCAGTCAGATATCATCACTGTATGCCACTACAGGATGATCTTTGCTCCTCATTGTTGCAAATGGTTTGTTTCAACAACTTTATGAAGACACAAGATCCTGAGATAAGATGATTTGATAATGCTCCAAAGTGTCATAGTTCCCCTTTCTATGTGAATTTTAGATATTTTCTATGTTGTCTTGCGATTGGTGCAGTATAGTATTGTTGCGAAGTTGGTGTTTGTAGAATTATAAAAAAATTGTAAAATGCTGAGAACTGAAAGTATTACATGGTCCCTTTAAAAAGATAATATTTCTGATGTGCTTAGAAAGTTTTTAAAAAAATGATGCAGGTGCATATGATGCCAGTACACAAACTGAAACATTATATCACAGGCCAGGCAGTAGTGTTGCCAAGACAACAGATTGCTTTTGAATTTTAGCTGATCAGTTTAAATTAGGCACTTAGCTACCAGCAACCTATTAGATTTGAAATTAATGTTTTGGTAACCTGAGAACCAGTCAGATTGTAGGAAATATTGAGATGTCATCAGGGGTATAAGAGACAGGGAGCAGTGAGACAAACAGGAAGAGTGCCTGCCATCTGTCACCGCTCGCAGCTCTAGAGAGAGAGACTTGCTGGCTCTCATAGCTGCATTTATGTCTTAAAAGAAAGCTTCATCTCAATAGTGAAGATAGCAAAAGAAAACAGAGGTTCCAGAAAGAAGAAAGAAGACAGAAGATTCCAGAAGATGCCAGACTTGGTTGTAATTTAAAGAGTGACTAAAAATTTTATATTTTTGTTAGTAAATAGGAATTGTATTTATCTAAACAGCATTCCATTAGACTAGTATTTTATTTGATTTGTTTAGTTAACCTGCTCACTGTTAGTTAGATAAATAAAATATTAATTATTGATTTTAAAGAGTGAGTGAGTCTCAGGTAGTTATATTTGATTTAACTACAAAAAGTTGCTGAAAAGCAGATTGTACTATTTCTCACACACTTTTAACAGATTACGAGGTGAAGTACTCCTCTTTGAGTGGTTAGGTGTTAGTTCTCAGAAAGGGGATAAACCTCCCCTTTATAACAGTATGCATCTCTGAGGTCTGTTGAAGCTATAAAGCGGCCTTTGGTGAAGAATTATACAGCAATGCCTAAAGTACTCATTTAAAATGGCGATATTTTCTGTGTTTGTGTTGATCCTGAGCACTGAGAATATAGAACCATGTGCTTTCCACCACCTTTTTTCTGTTGAGTAAAAATATTTGAAATAAAGTTCCCATGTTTGCAGCATAATCTTTTTAGTCACCACCTCTGCTTTGATGTTTACAAATTTCCTCACCAACCTTTAATTTCTTTAATTTCTTCTATGGTTGAAGTATAAAAGCTTTCTCGGCTAGGTAATTAATTTCAAATTGCAATCATCTTCCAGAAGCAGTGTTCAGAATGGTTTGATCTGATGTAATAGCTTCCCAAGCAGCTTCGTGGCTCCCCAGCCGACCTTTGATGTGCTTATTTTCGATGATGTGGAATAAATCAAATAAACCTGTTGGACTTTAACCTGGTGTTGTGAGACTTCTTATCCTGCTTGTTTTCAGTTGTGATAGGAAAATAAGCCTGTACACTTTCACTTACTTGAGATGCATTAGTATAGGCTAATTCTGGCTCAGCTGACTTCTGTCAGAGAGCTGATGGGTTGCAGGTGCTTTCCCACGCTTGTGCCTTGGGAGTTTTTGTCCTTGTCTGTGTCTGTTTTGAAGATTCTGTGGGTGGTTTAAATAGTGTTTGACCACTAAAAAAGGCCCAGGGACTTTCCCCTTGGATGCCACCCAGCATCCTGATAGTTCTGAGACAGAATAAGTCTGATTGCACCGTCTGCAGTTGGATTGCAATACAGATTGTAGCGTGCTCTAAGCTGAATGCGGCTTCTTATCAGGCCTGCTGTCTTTTGTTCTTCATCCATTTCTTTTACAAACCCATGGAAAGCATCTCTGAACAGCCATTCTGTTGTCTTTGTGCTTGGTTTTCACAGATCTGTATATCGTGAGTTGCGATCCGGCTCTATTAGGTCTTTCCTGAGCTGATTCAGCTCGAAGCTGCCATTGGTTAGCAGAGCAATAGCACCCTGTTGAATTTCATGCAGTGTATTTTTGTTTGTGGATTCTGAGAAAGCTGTGACCCCCTTCACAAGGGGCGTTTGGCACCTCTGGAGGTTCATGTTCCCAAACTGCAGACCAAGTGATTTGAGTTTTCCCAAATCAAGAGATTCACCTTTGGGATTATCAAATTGCTTGAGGTATGTCTAGCATATCTCCAATATGTACCTCTCTTCAAGGTAACATCTCTTCGCAACATGATAAGTCCCAAAATCACCACCGACTGTGTGGGCACCCATCCCATGCCGGTGACGTTGAAGGTCACAGTGGCCCTCAACTTCCACACTTCCAGATCATTTCATTGTCCAGTGGGGGGGGTCGGTGTGGGTGTCTCTGAAGCAACCTCTCCATGAGAGTCATCACTCTCACTGGAAGAAGCTTTTTCCTCAGTGCTCAGGGTCAATGCAACACTCATATTCCACATGGACTCCTCTCTGTGGACTCAATGGCACGCAGACACTTTGTCAGATCTCCTGCTGGACATAGATCATCTGCTGTCTGCTGGATATCTCCAGAAGCTCATCATCCTTTTCACTCACACCATTGTTCTGGTCTCCAGCAGCGCCCCCACTGTCAGCGTTCTCTCTGCCTCTGCCATCTCCTCACATGAGTGTGATGTCCCTGCATCACTGTGCAATAGCACAGAGACATAACCTAATGCCCACTGACGTATGAGTACCTAACATAACATAACATAAGAAATAGGAGCAGGAGTAGGCCATCTAGCCCTTCGAGCCTGCCCCGCCATTCAATAAGATCATGGCTGATCTGTCGTGGCTCAGTTCCACATTCCCGCCCTCTCCCCATAACCCTTAATCCCCTCTCTTATCAAAAACCCATCAACCCGCGTCTTAAAAATATTTAGCGAGGTAGCCTCCACCACTTCAACGGGCAGAGAATTCCAGAGATTCACCACCCTTTGAGTGAAGAAGTTCCTCCTCAACTCTGTTCTAAACCGCCCCCCCTTTATCTTGAGGCTATGCCCCCTAGTCCTACTATCCTTTCTGAGCGGGAAGAGTCTCTCCACCTCTATCCTATCCATCCCATTCATCATCTCATACGTCTCAATGAGATCTCCCCTCATTCTTCTAAACTCTAACGAGTACAAGCCTAATCTATTCAGCCTCTCCTCATAGCTCAACCCCCTCAACTCCGGTATCAGCCTAGTAAACCTCCTCTGCACTCCCTCCAAGGCTAAAATATCCTTGCGTAAGTACGGCGCCCAAAACTGCACACAGTACTCCAGCTGCGGCCTCACCAATGCCCTATACAGCCGCAGCAAGACCTCCCTACTTTTATATTCAATCCCCCTCGCTATGAAGGCCAGCATCCCATTTGCCTTCCTGACCACCTGCTGCACCTGCAAGCTCAACCTGCGTCTTAAATATATTTAGCGAGGCAGCCTCCACCACTTCAACGGGCAGAGAATTCCAGAGATTCACCACCCTTTGAGTGAAGAAGTTCCTCCTCAACTCCGTTCTAAACCGCCCCCTCTTCATCTTGAGGCTGTGCCCTCTAGTCCTACTGTCCTTTCTGAGCGGGAAGAGTCTCTCCACCTCTATCCTATCCATCCCATTCATCATCTTATGGTGTGGTTGGTTCATCTCCAGAAGGAAGGCACAACATCAGCGAATTCAGTCATCATCATCACTATACATGTTGGGTGGCCTGCTGAGACAATAGAGAGATGCTGCATAGCACCATCTATATTGGAGCTTCAATGAGCATCCTTGCTGGAACAGCTCACTTTCTGATCAGAGGACACGGTGAACTCTCCCATACTCACGGTATATGCATCTGGCACCTGCAATCTACTTTCATCCCAGACCCTGTCTCACCCAGGCTGTGAGAGTGAGCTGGCCAGTGGCACTCCAACTTTAGAGCATCTCTCTTGGTCCTAGCCAGCACCAGCAAATTCCTTGGTGGTGCTCCACGGTATTGTGAGTTGCTTCTGATGGGACAATAGAAAGCCTCATTAGTGTTCCAGCCCCCTTGAGAACTATTCCAAAAGCACCGCCCCCTGCCCCACCCCAACTGGGCATTTAGCAGACCTTTTTACTGTGGCACATCTCTCCACTCCGCTGGACTGTAAACTGTTAAGCTGACAGTAGTTGGCAAACATCAGATCCCTGAACACACAGATCCTCAGTACCTTAGGGAATGGATACCCGACTACACCTTTCCACATACCTTTATGCTATCTCTGCGCTTCCTCTTGCTGACTGCAGATGATTCATAGAATCCCTACAGTGCACAAGGAGGCCGTTTGGCTCACTGAGTTTCGACCGACTCTCTGACAGAGTGTGTTAACCAGGCCCTCTCTCCTGCTCAATCCCCATAAACCTGCACACTCACCATGGCAAATCCATCTAACCTACACATCTTGGGACACTAAGGGGCAATTTAGCATGGCCAGTGCACCTAATCAGCATATCTTTGGACTGTGGGAGGAAGCTGGAGCAGCCGGAGGAAACTCACGCAGACACCGGGAGAACATGCAAACGCCAGACAGATAGGCAACCAGACTGCAGTTAACCGTGGGTCCATGACGCCATGAGGCAGCAGTGCTAACCACTTTTGCAACACTGTAGCCGCAAGCTGTAAGGTCAGCAGCAAGAGAATGGACTAAGGAACGGGAGTAGCAAGCGAGCCACAACAAGGTGGGCTAGTGAATGGGAGAGGTTACAAGCTGCAGGTCGCAGCAAGAGAAAAGGTCATGGAATGGGAGAGACCTCTCCAAAACGGTGCCAAATGAGTCAAACACCTCTAGGCCAGACTGGAGAAAATTACTTTTGAAAGGATCTCGTGATGCTAAATGAGAATACAGGCCCATTAACTGAGCAACATTGAAGCTAAACAACTGCAAATGGGGCAGCACTGAACTGGGATTTCCTGTAGAAGAATAAGGAAATCTTGTTGAAATTTTACAGAGTTTTAGTGGGACCACACCAGGAGTGCTGTGTGATGTTTAGGTTCCATATCTAAGAAAGGATATATCTGCGTTGAAGTCAATACAATGAAGGATCACTAGGTTGATTCCTGGAATGAGAGGGTTGTCCTGTGGCGAGAAGTTGAATAAATTGGATCCCTTCTTTCTGAAATTGGAGATGATCTTATTGAAATATTCAAGATTCTAAAAAGGGCTTGACAGGTTGGAGACAGAGGCTGCTTTCCCAGGCTGGAGAATCTAAAATAGTCTCAGGATAGGGGGTTGACCACTTAGGTCTAAGAGGAAGAGAAGTTTCTTCATTCAGAGGGTTGTGAATCTTGGGAATTCTCTACCTCAGAGGGCTGTGGATGCTCTGGGGATTTCTTCAGTGATGTCCATTATTAGGACGGATGCTCATCTGATAAAGATGAGATAGATTTTTGGTCTCTTGGGGAATTGAGGTATATGGGGAACAGGGAGGTTCGTCGTGTTGTGGCAGGAGGTCAGCCATGATCGTATTGAATGGTCGAGCCATCTTAAGAGGTCGAATGGTTTCTACTTTTTATAACTCATGTCATTATATCTTCCCCTCATAACTGAAGTCTTCCCATCCTTGGAACATTCTGTGAAACTTCCTCTATCCCTTCAGCCTTGTACCTGAAGTGCCATGGCCAGAATGTCACTGCTGAGACTTAACCAGCGATTTATAGAACTCCAGCATGAATCTGCTTTTGTAATCTAGTCTTATCTTTAATGGATATACTTTTTTAACCAGCTGTTATCTACTTGCTACATTGAAAAGGAGGGGCAGCGATGGCCTTAATGGTATTATCGCTAGGCTATTAATTTAGAAACTCAGCTAATGCTCTGGGCACTTGGGTTTGAATCCCGCCATCGTGGTGGATGGTGGAATTTGAATTCAATAAAAATAGATACCTGAATTAAGAATCTACTGATGACCATGAAACCATTGCCAATTGTAGGAAAAACCCATCTGGTTAACTAATGTCCTGTAGGGAAGGAAATCTGCTGTCCTTACCTGTCCTGGCCTATATGTGACTCCAGAGCCACATCAATGTGGTTGACTCTCAAATGCCCTCTAATGGCAACGAGGGATGGGCAATAAGTGCTGGCCAGCCAGCGATGCCCCTATCCCACAGATAAAAAAAGTGGCTACATGGTCTCTCTGCTCCCTCTACGTTTCAAAATTGGGCCAGTCTTTGCATTTTATTCTTCCTAAACTGCATTGCTTTACATATATTCATAGAATCCCTACAGTGCAGAAGGAAGCCATTTGGCCTATCGGGTCTGCACCAACCATAATTCCATTGAGGCTCTATACTTGTAACCCCACATATTTACCCTGCTAATCCCCTGACACTAGGGTCAGTTTAGCACGGCCAATCAGCCTAACCTGCATATCTTTGGACTGTGGGAGGATTCTGGACATCCGGACGAAATCCATGCAGACATGGGGAGAACGTGCAAACTCCATACAGACAGTGACCTGAGGCTGGAATTGAACGCAGGTGCCTGGAGCTGTGAGACAGCAGTGCTAACCATGCCGTCCATAATAATTTCAGTTTTAACATTTATTTTTAACTCTATGACAATACAGAAAGCAATAAAGGCAGAACATCCCCAACTGTTACTACCTGTTTCCATTATTATTGTATCTGTAGTTTAAATTTATTTCTAACTACATCTCAAAGTATGTATCGACTCATAAATAGCCCTGGTCATGTTACCTTCCTGGCAAATTAGCAGCCACTTCTCGAATCAGATGAATTCGAGAAAATGCGTGACCCTCATTTAGGGGTATGGCTTTGAGATGTTGGACTGAAGAATAATGTGTCAAAGGGGAAAGGGAACAAGAGCTACTGGCCTCACTCCTATTCCAATTAAGAACTGTTTTGAACGATTGCATTTACAAAGTGTGCTCGTCATGTTTTATTCAGTGTTGTACACAGAATGAACATTCAAGAATCAAATGACAATTGGGTGCAGCATTCATAATAGTCGCACTGGGCTCCTTTGCAAAAAAAAGTACCCTTCACAATAACTTTTCATATTCGCAACAGCATATGTTTTGAAGAAATGTGGACACACTTTGTAAAACATTTGGAAAAACAACATTTTCCTGCAAACTACTGCATGTCTAAAACACAAGGTGGAAATTTTAATTCGACAAGGCAGGCAGGTTGATGGGGGAGTTGAGGGAACAGAATTTGCTAATGGGTCAGGAATCTGACAGAAATACACCGATTTCCAACTTTAACCTGGGTACAATGTGCAGTATCAAGGAGGGCCCCATGGGCTAGAGTTGGTTATTTGAATATGTTTGATACTATTCAGTATCTATTTTCTCAACCTGAATTCTGACTAGAACTTGTGTGCATAAGTTTCCAGAGCTTCTTGGAATCCATCAGGGAAAATGAGGTGAGCGGATGGCAGGAGGTAGTGAGTTGAACTGTTGACTGATAGGAAGTACTTTGAATCCTGAGACGTCATCTGCAGGTGGTATATGTGGAAGCGATGGCCCAGTGGTATTGTTGCTGGACTATTCATCCAGAAATTCAGCTAATGGTCTGGGGACCCAGGTTTGAATCCCACCACATGGGTGTTGCTGGCTGGCCAGCATTTATTGCCCATCCCTAATTGCCCGAGGGCAGTTGAAAGTCCACCATTGCTGTGATTTCCTTCCCTAAAAGGCATTAGTGAACAAGGTGGGCTTTTCTGACAATCAGCAATGGTTTCATGATCTACAGTGGATTCTTAATTTCAGGTATTTTTTATTGAATTAAAACTACACCATTTCCCATGGTGGGATTCGAACCCTGGTCCCCAGAACATTAGCTGAGTTTCTGGATTAATAGTCCAGTGATAATGCCACTAGGTCAACACCTCCCCACAGGAGGATGAGAATAATTGTGATAGGGCTTGGTCAGATGGAAATATGAGAAGGTACCTAGACAGAGAGTGGGTGTATCAGCAAAGTGTGTTGGTTGATGTGCAGTGTTGTGTAGGAGAAGGCTATGGATGGCAAAGTGAAGATCCCAAGGACATGGTGGAATGTATTATACCACAAGGCATTTTTCTGCCTTGATTAGATCATTGAACTGATGTTCTGCATCCATCATCTACACTCCTCTTCTGGCACTCTTGATCATGCCTGTTTTGAGAGACAGAATTCTCCCTCCTGCCTGAGTGAGAAAAATTCTCCCAGAGAAACATGTAGAAGGCAGCATCATGTCCAGAGATGTGTTGCTGAAGTATAGTGCTGCCTTGCTTCTTTGTGTCTCCATTCCTGTGGCTACTCACTCTGCCTGAAGATCTCTACCACACGTTAACTCTGATCCTAGCATATTCCCTTTAAATAATATCTAAATAGAAAGTTAGAGGTTATTATATGCTACTTTTCTCTGGTCAGGAAATCCGAAAGCCAGGTACAATTGCAATGACTGAATTAAAAAGTCACTGGCAAACATGAGGCTGAAACTTCCAAGTTCCCAGTGAACTGCTTGATCCCCCCCTCCCAAATTGTGCAGTGATTGGAAGTTTAACATTGAGCCCATTAACTTGACTCTACCTTCCCTGGGTGCTAATTGACCTAATGAGTCTTTCCAGCAATCTCTGTTGTAGTTTAATGCTTTGCATTTTGGTTAATAGTTTGTTTTGTTCCTTTGCGCTATGATGGAAGATGGTCAATTTTTCAGTGTAAAGTGGCTGAATCCATTTTAAAGGCAACATTTTTTCTAAAAGAGCACATGTCATGTTCGTATACTACATTTAAAGAAGATGAATAATCTCATTTTGACTTGGTGTATTTCCTGGAAAATTGGACCAGCTCATAACTGGGTGAACCAATAGAACCTTCCATGATTTCTGCTGGATTCATACAATTAGTTGTAGCAGTGCTAAGAAATCTTAAGCGAGGTACACAATTCCTTTACAAAACAAAATGTTAACATGGTGACATTTCACGTTAGTTTTATTCTTCCCGGAACGTAAAGGATGAAAGGCCTCAAGGTGGCCTGACCCTAATGCAGGCATGATTGATGCTTTTGGTATCTGACTCTCAGCTTTTCTTGTCTGAATTTGCTTACGGTCTCCTTTCTTCCCCTTCCTAAGGCAAATCTGTCAACTCCTGTTACTTCCAATTCACCGAAACGTGCTCACAGACAAATTTGCCTGGGGCAATAAATCTGAAAAATTATCTAGTGAAGTTTGGAGTATGTGGGTGGGGACCGGTGCTGGTTTAATAGGGATCACAAGAGTGAGTCTTTGGAGAACTGACAGCTAAAGGCCTAAGGGTGGTAAAATATGTCT
This sequence comes from Carcharhinus amblyrhynchos, assembly GCF_965287045.1. Taxonomy (NCBI): domain Eukaryota; kingdom Metazoa; phylum Chordata; class Chondrichthyes; order Carcharhiniformes; family Carcharhinidae; genus Carcharhinus; species Carcharhinus amblyrhynchos. The sequence continues at coordinate 102,460,771 of NC_137329.1, forward strand.
GGATGTTAATTGAATAGCTGATTGGAAAGTCGTAGTATTTCATTTGGTCTGTGATTTACAGGTGACCCAGTGAATTAAGGTTCAGGGACCTTTCCCTGTCTGTATGTTTCAGCTACTCCTTCCATTAATCAGCTGATCCATTAAGAGAGCCATAAAAAAGTGTATCTGTGAACTGTTTGCACCCAGATTATTGCAGTGGATCACATCTAATTTCTTGAGTTAATTTGTTGAATCATTCCTATCAGTGAATGCAGCTCCTGTTCAGGCTTTTCATTTGAATTTGTTATCTTGTACTGAGCAAATTGCATTCCCCTCCCCATAAAATATGCATCTACTAATACAGAGGAAAGCAGTCTTAAATATAATGTGGGAAAATCTAAAATGTCATGCAACAGGAAATAACAACTTTTAAATTGAGACCTTAAAAAGGGCATCTTTTTTTCTTTCATGGTGCAGCAATCGTACAGCTCAGTTCATGCACCCAGCTTACTTCAAAAAACAAGGCTGATATACTTGTGTGTTTTTAATAAATCGTGAAATCAGTGACAGGAATCATTTGACATGGTGGTCATTAAGCAAAGAATCATAATGGTTTGGAAATATTTGGTATAGGTGTTGCTTAAAGAGTTCATTGTAAGGATGCTTAAATTTAGAGTATTGACTAATTGGTACCCTCTGCATTGAGGTTTGTTGAGTTTCTGTCAGTTGATTAAGCATAGATTAGAGCCTTGGTTCTGGTTGGAAATTGTGACCCTTAAAACTGCTCTTTTTAAAAAAAATTGAAATATAACCTGCTTTGCCATTGAATGAAATTGATTAAAAATATGTTGATTGATACCAAGAACTATAGTTCATAGGTTATGACAAAATCATTTGCAAGAAAATAATATGCATGCCATTGGAAGAAATTATGATTTATTAAATGTAGGAGCCATTCAATAAATGCATTGATATTTGTTAAGACCAATATTTTATAACCTGAAATTAATTTTTTAACACAGTAACATTTGTGCTCTGGGTACACTAGGAAGTCTTGAGGAATTCTTTGTGCAAGAATGCAAATATGGTAGCATGCTGTTAAAGGATAATTAATTTGATTTGGAAAAATTTTTACTCCATTCTTAAAAGTTACAATGGCAATGTTCAGATTGGATCAGGCAGATCGTAATCTATCTTCTTGCTTGCTCCAAAAGTCAAAGTCAAATTGAATCCAATTCATGGTCCCCACAAAAAAGACAAACTGACAAGAAAAGGCATTGCACCCCATCTTGTGCTTGATCTGATGCTTGGTCTTAACCAAAAAATCAAGAAGCGATTGATACTGAACATAGCAGAAGCCATGATTGTTTTAACGCAGGTGAGTGTAATTGATTAGTATAGGTATCAAACCAGCGAACTTGGTGCTATTAGCACCACATTCTAACCATATGAGCTAATCAGCCAACTGGAACCAGTTGAAAACTGGCCATAATTATTGTTAATGAGATGTTTGCGCAGTTCCATTTGGAGCAAGTCCCCTCAATTGGTGCAGTGACGTTATCATTGCCTGTAAGGTTGTTGCTGCCACTCCTTTTTTCCAGGAGGATTGCTGCATCAGTTCCATTGAAAAACCATGAGTACTGACCCACTCCTTGCAATGTGCTTGGCTCATTTTTGAATGTAATGTTGTGCTGCTGTGAGTTTATAGCTATCAGTGCTGTTCTACTGAATCTGAATTTCTTTCATTCTCTTGGCTGCTTCATTTTCAAAGTGCCAGTTCAGAAGCCTAGAGTTCAGAGGATTAACAAGGAGGGATGCGTGCTTTGTAATTGGGACTGGTAATGGACAGATTGCCTTCATTTGAATGTTCTCTCTCAGTTGTTCATACTCTTTAGTCGGATTAATCGGCTACTTTGAAAGTGAGTGATGTCATAAAGTCTGCTTAACATTGCAGCTATAATACAGAACATTTCTAAAGAGTTTGGAAAGACGCATCCCCAAATAATAACTCACAAAGGGAAATTATGGCTCTTGTGCAGACGTGAGGCATGTCTACAAGATTTAAAATGAAAAGATACAAGTTAAACTTTATTTATTAGTCACAAGTAGGCTTACATTAACACTATAATGAAGTTACTGTGAAAATCCCCCAGTCGCCACACTCCGGTTCCTGTTCGGGTACATAAGAACATAAGAAATGGGAGCAGAAGTAGGCCATCTGGCCCCTCGAGCCTGCCCCGCCATTCAATAAGATCATGGCTGATCTGTCGTGGCTCAGTTCCACTTTCCCGCCCTCTCCCCATAACCCTTAATCCCTTCTCTTATCAAAAACCCATCAACCCGCTTCTTAAAAATATTTAGCGAGGCAGCCTCCACCACTTCAACGGGCAGAGAATTCCAGAGATTCACCACCCTTTGAGTGAAGAAGTTCCTCCTCAACTCCGTTCTGAACCGCCCCCCCTTTATCTTGAGGCTGTGCCCCCTAGTCCTACTGTCTTTTTTGAGCGGGAAGAGTCTTTCCACCTCTATCCTATCCATCCCATTCATCATCTTATACGTCTCAATGAGATCTCCCCTCATTCTTCTAAACTCTAACGAGTACAAGCCTAGTTTATTCAGCCTCTCCTCATAGCTCAACCCCCTCAACTCCGGTATCAGCCTAGTAAACCTCCTCTGCACTCCCTCCAAGGCCAAAATATCCTTGCGCAGGTGCGGCGCCCAAAACTGCACACAGTACTCCAGCTGCGGCCTCACCAATGCCCGATACAGCTGCAGCAAGACCTCCCTACTTTTATATTCAATCCCCCTCGCTATGAAGGCCAGCATCCCATTCGCCTTCCTGACCACCTGCTGCACCTGCAGGCTGGGTTTTTGCGACTCATGCACAAGGACCCCGAGGTCCCTCTGCACCGTCGCCTGCTGCAGTTTTTCGCCACGTAAGTAATAGTCCTTCCTACCATTCTTCCTACCAAAGTGGACCACCTCACACTTGCCAACATTAAATTCCATTTGCCATTTCCTGGCCCATTCGCCCAGCCTATCTAGATCCTTCTGCAGACTCTCCACACCCTCCGCACAATTTGCCTTTCCCCCAATCTTGGTGTCATCAGCAAATTTCGACACCCTACACTCGGTTCCCTCCTCCAGATCATCTATATAAATGGTAAATAGCTGAGGCCCCAGCACCGACCCCTGGGGCACCCCACTAGTCACCAACCGCCAATCCGAATAGCACCCATTGACCCCCACTCTCTGCCTCCTATTTGACAACCAATCCTCTATCCACGCTAACACCCTACCCCCAACTCCATGTCCTCTGACCTTCTGCAGTAACCTCTTGTGAGGTACCTTATCAAACGCCTTCTGAAAATCCAGAAAGACCACATCCACCGGCTCTCCTCTATCCACCGCCCTAGACACATCCTCATAGAACTCCAGTAAATTTGTCAGACACGACTTCCCTTTAATGAAACCGTGTTGCGTCTGCCCTATCAAGCAATTCCCTTCAAGATGCCTCGCAATTTCCTCCTTAATGACGGATTCTAACATTTTACCTACCACAGACGTTAAACTAACCGGCCTGTAATTCCCCGCCTTTTGCCTGGCACCCTTCTTAAACAACGGCGTAACATTAGCCGTTTTCCAATCCTCTGGCACTTCCCCGGAATCCAGCGACGTCTGGAAAATAACCACCAAGGCATCCACTATCACCTCCGCCATTTCTTTCAGAACCCTCGGATGCATTCCATCCGGTCCTGGGGACTTGTCCACAATCAGCCCCTCCAGTCTGTTGCGCACCACCTCTCTAGTAACAGTAATGTCATTAAGACCCTCCAGTCCTACCACCTTTCCATCGCTAACACCCGGCAAATTATTCACGTCCTCCTCCGTGAAGACAGAAACAAAAAAGTTATTCAAGACCTTAGCCATATCCCCATCCCCTACCACTAGGTCCCCTTTCTCATCCGCTAAGGGACCAACGTTCACCCTAGCCAGCCTCTTCCTTTTTATATATTTATAAAAACTCTTGCTATCCTTTTTTATATTAAGCGCTAGCCCAGCTTCATAGCTTCTTCTACCCTCCTTTATCAACTTTTTTGTCAATCTTTGTTGACATTTAAACCTCTCCCAATCCTCTTCTCGCCCACTGCTCTTAGCTACTCTAAATTCCTCCGCTTTTAATTTAACACTTTCCTTCACCTCCTTCGTTATCCACGGCTTATTACCTCTCTTCCTACTGTCCTTTTTAACCATCGGAATAAATTTCTGCTGAGCACCAAGAAAGATCTCCTTAAAGATCCTCCACTGCTCCTCAGCAGACCTACCTTCCAACGCGCTCCCCCAGTCCACATTCGCCAATTCTTCTCTCATCCTACCATACTCCCCTCTATTCAAACAAAGGACACGTGTCCGGGAACCCACTTTCTCCTCCTCCATCTGCAACAGAAACTCCACCATACAATGATCACTCTCTCCAAGAGGATCCTTCACCTCAAGGTCCCTAATTCTACCCGCCTCATTACATAGCACCAGATCCAAGATAGCTCGCTCCCTCGTCGGCTCCAACACACACTGTTCCAGGAAACTATCCCGGCAGCATTCCAAGAACTCCTCCTCGAGCCCACCTCGTCCAACATGGGTCGACCAATCAATATGCAGATTGAAATCCCCCATAACTACTGCCGTCCCATTCCTGCACGCCGCACTTATTTGCGCGTTAACAGCCCGCCCCACCTCCAGATCATTATTCGGGGGCCTATAGACGACACCCACCAGCGTCTTCCTCCCTTTGCTGTTCCTAATCTCCACCCACAACGATTCCACTTTCTGCTCTTTGGCTCCGATATCATCCCTTGCTACCACCTTGATGCTGTCCTTAATCAGCAGAGCTACGCCACCCCCTCTTTCCTCCTGCCTATCCTTCCTAAACACTTGATAGCCCTGTACATTCATCTCCCAGTCCCTGTCACCTTGCAGCCACGTCTCTGTAATGGCCACCAGATCGTATCCATTTGTGTCGATCTGCGCCACCAGCTCATCCACTTTATTCCGAATGCTTCGTGCATTCAGATAAAGCGCTTTCATCCCAGCCTTCTTCTGGACCCTATTTGCCGTAACGCCACCACTTGGGACATCCTCAGCCTCTTCACTTACCTGTACCCTATCCTTAACTGTAGACCTCCTAACATCACCTACCCTCGCACCCTCCCCCCCCCTAATTAGTTTAAAGCCCTGTCTACAGTCCTCTTTACTCGATTCGCCAGCACTCTGGTCCCAGCACGATTCAGACCAACCCCATCCCGCCCGAACAAGTCCCACCTACCCCAATACTGGTGCCAATGCCCCATAAATTCGAACCCATTCCTCCCACACCAATCTCTGAGCCACCCATTCACTTCCTTTATCCTGTCAACCCTACGCCCGTCTGCACTCGGTTCAGGCAGTAGCCCAGAGAAGACCACCTTGTCGGTTCTACTTTTTAATTCCATTCCCAGCTTCTCATACTCCCTCCCCAGATCCTCAGTCCGCACTTTGCCTACGTCGCTGGCACCCACATGTACCACCACAACTGGGTTCTCACCCTCCCACTCCAGATTCCTCTGCAGCCCAGCTGCGACATCCTGTACCCGAGCACCAGGCAGACAACACACCCTTCTGTGCACTTTGTCATTGTGACAAAGGACAGTGTCAATACCCTTCACCCCACTATCCCCAATCACTACTACGTTCCTTTTCCCCTTCTCTTTGCCTATGTCCTGCTGCATCACTGTACCGTGTGCAGTTTGCTCACCAACCTCACCTGCCTCGTCCTCTTCCAGAGTGGAAGCAAGAACCTCAAACCTGTTATGCAGATTAAGAGGCTGAGGCCTCCGCTCCTCACCCCCCTTCCTCCTCCCAGCAGCCCCCTTTTGTTCCTGACCCTTAGATTTAGACAGTCTAGAGGGGGTGGATGTCACTTGCACCCCATTGACAATGACACCCTCTCTCCCCCTGATGAGCCTCAGTGTCTGTAGCTCAGAGGCCAGCTCATCCACCTTGAGCTGGAGCTCCTCCAGCAACCTGCACTTACTGCAGACATGGTCTCTGGGAAGGACCCTGGGGTCCACCAGTTCCCACATCATACAGGAACCGCACATCACATGTCCCTCCATTATTCAATATAATTTGTTGTGGGAAAAATTTTTTCCTTGTTTTTTGCTGTAGTAGTTTTGAAAAAAAAATTTTTTTTTTTCCTTGTTCTTTCCACCTGGCCTTTTTACCTTCAAGCCCTTTTTGATATTAAGCCCTAATAGCTCACTCTGCTTCCCTCTCACTCCGCTGCCCGCTCCGACGCTGCCTGCTATCTACACCAGGCCTCCTTTTAAACTTGGCGCTGATTTAAAGCTGATGGGCCACAACTGCCTGATAATCACTCCCTCACAATTCTTAAAGCAGTAAATACAATAAGTAAATGCTTTAAACAGTTCTACAAAGAACAAAGTGCTTTAAACTTATTTTAAACAGGTTTTTAACAGGTAAAGTCTTAGCTTTCTCTCTGATGCTCCTTCCTCGTCTGCTCCAGCAAACAATGTAAGGCTTCACCGTGTGGACACTTGATAATTAAAGCTGATGGGCCACAACTGCCTGATAATCACTCCCTCACAATTCTTAAAGCAGTAAATACAATAAGTAAATGCTTTAAACAGTTCTACAAAGAACAAAGTGCTTTAAACTTATTTTAAACAGGTTTTTAACAGGTAAAGTCTTAGCTTTCTCTCTGATGCTCCTTCCTCGTCTGCTCCAGCAAACAATGACACTGACAGAGAATTTAGTGTGGCCAATGCACCTATCCAGCACGTCTTTCAGACTGTGGGAGGAAACTGGAGCATTCAGAAGAAACCCATGCAGACATGGGGAGAACATGCAGACTATGCACAGTCACTGTGTCAGCGAGCCCAGGGATGAAAGATAAACAGGACTTGGTGCAAATTAAGGCACGAGCAGCAGAGTTTCATGCTATCTCCATTTTACAGAAAGAGGATGTGGGAGACCAGCCAGGAGTGCAAAGGAATAGTCAAATTGAGAGTTAACAAAGATAGGTTGCTTTCATTTGAATGTTCCCTCTCAGTTGTTCATACTCTTTTGTCGGATTAATTGGCTACTTTGTAAGTGAGTGACATACATCAAGTCTGCTTAACATTACAGTTATAATAGAGAGCATTTCTAAAAACTTTGGATGGGCGCATCATCAAATAATAATGGAAAAAGGGAAATTGTGGCTCCTGTCTTTCATCCCTGTGCTAGCTGACACACGTTGACTGTGTGGAGTCTGCATGTTCTCCCTGTGTCTGCGTAGGTTTTCAATTTCCTCTATGGCCTCTCCCCTCCCTATCTCTGTGATCTGCTCAAGTCCCACAATCCTCCAAGAGTATTCATCTTGTTCAAGTCTCTTGTGAATCAGTGTGAATCAATTGAACTTGGGTCCCTGGCACTGTAAGGCAGGAGTGCTAACCACAGCATTCTGTGCTAAAAGCTAAATGATTGTATCTCTTTAATTTGCGTTTTGGAATCCTGTGTATCAATCTCATCTTTTCCTTTCTTTGCTCTCAGCTTTGACAAAGTGTCATCCAGACTCGAAACGTTGGCTCTGTTCTTTCTCCACAGATGCTGTCAGACCTGCTTTCCAGTACTTTGTTTTTGTCCCATCTCTTTCTCCTTTGTCTTCCTCTCTCTCACAACAGTCTGAGACCAAGTTAAACTGTTCACAGCCTTGGTGTCATATTTGACTCCGAGTTGAGTTTCCAGCCCCACGTATTCATGCCATTACTACAATGGGGTGTGACAGCACCCGACTTTGCCAGCTTCTGCCCATCTCAGTTCATCTGCTGCTGAAGCCTTCATTCTTGTCTTAGTTAACTCTCAACTTGACTACTCCATTCCACTCCTGACTGGTCTCCCACATCCTCCTTCTGTAAACTTGAGTTTGTATGCTCAATTGCTTGCAATTTAATTTGCACCAAGTCCTGTTTACCTTTCATCCCTGTGCTTGATGACACACGCTGCCTCTTGGTCAAGCAAAATCTTTTTTAACATTCTTACCCACTTTCCAACCTCCTCTATAGCCTCTCCCCTCCTTATCTGTGTCATCTCCTCAAGTCCCAATATCCTCCAAGAATGTTCATCTAGTTCGGGTCTCTTGTGAATCCTTGCTTCACAATTAGTGCCAAGCTTTCAGTTGCCTTGAACCTAAGATCTGGAATTCCCCTCCTGTCTTTCTATCACACTTCCCTCCTTTAAAATTGGCCGTTAAATTTACCTTTGACAAAGCTTTTGGTCACCTGCTCTAATTATTAGTTTAACCAGTGAAACTACTTAATATAATTACAGATTGTTGTTGAGTAATACTTCTAAACTTGAAAGCTAATTAGTTAACGGAAACACAATAAAGATGGCAAGATAGGTGATGTGATGCAGCTGTAGCATGTGGGAGCTGGTGAATACCTGTGTGATACATAGAATTGGCAAACATTTGCAGCTTAAGGAACTTCAACTCAGAGCTGATGAGCTGGAGACTGAACTTCGGACAATGCAGTGCCTCAGGAAAGGGCAATGTTACCTGGACACTCTTTCAGGAGGTAGTCATGCCACTTGGTTTAGGTACTTTTGATTTGGTCCATGATCCGAGGCAGGAGGGAGTGACTGAAAGTGATGCAGGAATGGGGATCCAGAAGGTTACAGTGAAGGAACCACAGCCCTTGCACTTTTCCAATAGGTTCAGTGTTCTGGCAGCTTGTGTGGACAAGAGCAAGAACTGCAGGGAAGATGAGCAAACTGATCGCTGTGATGCCAGAAGCTATTCAAGATAGGAGAGTTAAAAGTAATGTAGCAGTAGTAGGGGACAGTATAGCGAGGGGGATAGTTGCTGTTCTCTGAAGCTGAGAGAATGAATCCTGAAGACTGTGTTGCTTGCTTAGTGCTAGGTTAAGGATATTCCCTTGGGGATGGAGAGGAACGTGGGAGTGGGAGAGAAGGATCCATTTGCTGTGGACCATGTGGGTACCAATGACATAGGTAGAACAATGAAAGAGATTTTGCTGAAGGGATATAAGCAACTCGGAGCTAAGTGAAAAGAGAGGACCACATAGGTAACCATTTTTGGCTTATGAACCAAGGCAATTGGGATTACGTCCCACAGGAAATCATCAGCTACAAGGTAAGGAAAGACCAAAACTCGTTCAACAAGAACAACCACACCATCCAATACCTCGTCAACAAGAACAACCACACCATCCAATACCTCATCGACAAGAAGAGAAAAACACTCTGTGTGCTTGGCGAAACTACATTAGCAGTGAAGCAAAGAGGAGAACTTATCAAACAACAAAGACAAAGGTACAAAGAAGAAGTAGGACAGAAAAGAAAGCTCTGCCGACTTCAGGGATTCCGTCATCACATACATCTTCAAGAAAGGAGACAATGCGGACTGTGCAAGGAACCTCCCTGTTCTCCATTGCTGGGAAGCTCATCGCCCAAATGCTCACAAGGCATCTTCTCTAACCCTGGGAAGTAATCCTTCCAGAAAACCAGTGTGGCTTCCAACTAAACCATGGAACAATGGACGTGATTTACACTGCTTGTCAACTTCAGGTGAAATGCCAGTAGCAACGTCAATCACTGTACATGGCCTTCATTGATCTGACCAAGGCTTTTGATCCAGGCAGTTGGGAAGCACAATGGAAGACGTGTCAAAAGCCAGAGAAATTTATCGGCATCCTCCTACTCCTCCATAAGATGCCAATGACAGTCCTCACTGATGAAAATATGACGAAACCTTTGAGGTCAAAACGAGTCAAGCAGGGATGTGTTATCACCCCATCCTTTTCTCCATCTTCATCATCACCATCCATCATCTTGTCAAGAAGAAGCTTCCTAATGGAGCAGACATCATCTGTAGGATGGACGAAGAACTTTTCAACCTCAGCCAATTGAAATCCAAGAATAAAATGGCAGTGATGTTGCTCGTGGAACTTCAGTATGTGGATAACATTGTTTTCTCTGCTCTCTCAGAAAAAAATCTCCAAAGCATGCTTGACACCTTTGTGGAAGCATCGCCAAAGTCTCAGCATTAAATTCAACCTCAAGAAGACTCAAGTCCTTTACCAAACTGTCCAGGAAAAGATCCGGTGTCTCCTTCCATCAAGGTCAATGGAGAAACCGCCCCCCCACCCCCCCCCCTCCCCAAACATGGATTTCCTCTACCTGGGGAGCTACTTCTCATCTAATCTTGACATTGATGCAGAGATCCAACAGTGTATCCAATCTGCGAGCACCGCCTTCAAATGCCCAAGGATAAAAGCCTTTGATGACTGTGGCATCCATGTTGACAACAAGATCCTTGTTGACAAGGCAGTTGTTTTCCCACCTCTTCTGTATGGCTCAGCAACTTGGACTATGTACAGACACTACCTCAAGGCCCTGGAGAGGTACCTTCATGCTCTTAGTATGCATGTCCTCCCAGCTGTCTCTAACATCAGCATCCTTGAAGGAGCCAAGTGCATCAGTGTCGAGGCCATGATCATCTGAAACCAATTCCTCTGGGCCAGCCACGTGCTTAGGTTGCTCCCACATGCTCCCAAAGCAAATCTTCTTTGCCCAGCTCAAGGAAGGCTCCTGAACAAAAGGAGGATAAAGGAAGCACTTCAAAGGCATCATAAAGGCTGACCTCAAGAAATATAATCTAGACATCAGCGCCTGGGATACCCTTGCTCAAAAGAAAAGTACTGGAGGAACCTCTTGATTGAAGGGAGATAATTCTTCAAAAACGCCTGACAGCAAGAGGAAATCTGGAATAGGAGTGCCAGTGATCTGGAGTCCAAGGACCAATTCCATCTCCTGGAAACACCTGCTAAGTGTGTAATCAGAGAAGTGGCTCAATCATTGGGCTCATCAGCCTTGCAAGGACCCATGACCAGTAACATGGGGCTTTGTAAGTGAACGATCATTTTTGTTAGTGAGGAATCATCAATGAAGAAAGAAGAAATGGCATAAACCATATTCAGTTATATTTCAGATACTTGCTTGCTATAAATGTCTGTAAAGAAATACAAGGTGAATTGCATAAAATGTATAAACCCATTATCATTGAGCCTTGATCCAAAAGGTAAAAAACAAAGTACATAACAAATGACATAGTGTAAAGACTCAGCCTGATGTAAACCATCTTTCCCTGTTATATCAAGCTGATTTTTGTTGAACAACTCTGCCCTTTTTTTCTGAATAATTTTGCTTTCCAAATAAATAATTTACAAAGAGTCTTGAACTCCATTTTGTGAGCATTGTGAAGAAGTGCAGCTTATAATATTCATTACCAGGATAAGGCATCACTCTAGTACAAATAGTATGACTTGGCTTGGATATTGTTCAATATCTTTATGATATGGCAGTATGTTAGTTATAGGTCTGGACTAAGAACATAAGAACATAAGAAATAGGAGCAGGAGTAGGCCATCTAGCCCTTCGAGCCTGCCCCGCCATTCAATAAGATCATGGCTGATCTGTCGTGGCTCAGTTCCACTTTCCCGCCCTCTCCCCATAACCCTTAATCCCCTCTCTTATCAAAAACCCATCAACCCGCGTCTTAAAAATATTTAGCAGCAATCAAGAATCTTGGATCAATGGCCGAACATATCAGTTTGAATTGCATAACTGCAACTGGGGAATTTAAACTCAGTTAATTACATAAAATTTGGAATGAAAATAGATGGGTGGCTGAGAAGTTTTTGTTTTAATTTCTTTGAACCAGTTCCCCGGCTAGATAACTATCAGATTGTCATAAAAATCCATCTGATTCCCCCCATGCCATCAAGAGAAGGAAATCTGCTGTCTTTGCCTGGTTTGGCCTGAATGGTAACTTTGAAATGGCCTAGCAAGTCACTCAGTTGTGTTCAAGAAGGTGGCTCACCGTCATCATCTCAAGGGTGATTTTAAAAAAAAGGGCGGTGTGGACAAGTTGGGCCGAAGGGCCTGTTTCCATGCTGTAAATCTATATGACTCTATGATAAGGCATGGGCAATAAATGCTGGTGTTGCCAGCAATGCCAACATCCTGTAAATGAATAAATGTACTGTAAGACGCTTGATAGAAATTATGCTTATAAAACAGTGTCCATAAAGATCAGTTTCAGAAGTTAGAATTGTAGTACAGCCATACCCTGTCAAGTTCACTGCAGATACGCAATATAGCCCAAGGCAAGAACCTCCAGATTACATTAAAGAGGAAGCATGCTGTAGAGAAGTTGGTGTGAGAGGTGGGGGGCAGTGGGGAGGGCGAGGGGACGGTGTGGCAGTGGATTTACAAACTGGATTCCTTTCACATATATTTCTCTCCATATTTTTACTGCCAATTAAATAGCCCTCCCATATTTTAGAACATCCAACAGTGGTTTTGTTTGGGTATAGACCACTAAACTCTGTAACTGTTGAGTAAAGTTGGGTTATATTCTTTGGACTCTGTTCTGTATTCGTTAATATTTGGCCTTGTGGTCAGTAAAACTGCTAATATTTCTACAGCTAACAATCTCCCCAATGAAAGCACTGCAGCTGTTTCCCAAGGGTTGTCATATAACAGATGGATGACTGAGTGCTTTTTACTACAGATTTCTGACCCCATTCCCCAGACAGCTCGTGGTGCAGTCACAGATACAATGGGCTTACTTCACGATTGTGACTCGAACTGACCCAGAGGGCTGTAAGTCTGGCTGAGGCCTCAAAACTGAGTCATTAAATTTGTTTTTTTTTAAATAAGATATACGCTCAGGAGGAATAAGGGCAAATTAAATTTACACTTTGTAAATTAAGAGGAACATTTGTCAATATTTCTGTTGACTACTGGGCAGCACCGTGGCAAGTGATTAGCACTGCTGCCTCACAGCTCCAGGGACCTGGGTTCGATTCCTGGCTTGGGTCACTGTATGTGTGGAGTTTGCACGTTCTCCTCGTGGCTGCAAGAGCAGGTCAGAGGCAAGGAATCCAGTGGCAAGTAACTCACCTCCTGATTACCCATAGCCTGTCCACCATCTAGAAGGCACAAACGGGAATGTAATGGGATACTTTCCACTTGCTTGGATGAGCGTAGCTCCAGCAGCACTCAAGGAGCTTGACACCATCCAGGACAAAGCAGTCCGCTTGATTGGCACCCCATCACTAGTTTCCGCTTCCCAGTAAACTATCTGATTTTGTGTATTACTGCAAAATTATAGGAGCAGATGCTTGCTATATTAATATCTGATGTCTGATCTTAGTCAGCAGACCAGTTTGAAATTTATATTAGCTTGATATCAAAATAGCTTGCCTCTGATGTAAGGTATGAAAACAAAGGGATGTACAAGCAGCTGAATGTTGTTTTCAACAAAGTAGAGATTCAATCCAATTGGATATACTCTTGCAATGTTGGGCTCCAGAGCAGTGTGTTATCTGCAAGTCAAATTGTGACTTTGAAATCCCTTCAAAGCAGAAACTGCTTCAACCGTGATTCTAAAGCTACAGTGAACTCTTAAAATGTCCAATTAAACATTGGTGGTGGAGTAGCAGAATGTAAATCTACTGAAGTGATATTATGGCTGTACAATGTGGCGACCAGGCCTGGAGTTCTATGTGCAGGCCTGGTCACCACTTTATCGAAGTGATGTGTAAAAATTGCAGAAGTCTCAGAGAATAACTAGAGTGATTCAAAATGTGATGGGGGGGGATATGTGAAAGGTTAACAAAGTTGATCGCAACAGGAACAGGAAAATTGGAATATATAAAATATTACACAGCTTTGAAACGCTCAAACCAAATTATTAATTTGAACAGGGGCAGGCTAGTAACACCAGAGACCAGAAATATGATTGAAAAATGAACAAAAAATGCTGAAAGTCGCAGCAGGCCTGAAAGCATCTGTGGAGAGAAAAACAGAGTTAATGTTTCAAGTCCATTTGACTCTTCTTCAACACAATGTTTTATTTCAGATTTCCAGCTTCTGCAGTATTTTGCTTTTATTTTTATTTTACGTTTGTACTGAATCTCAAACTCAAAACTAACCTCATAGTTCTCCTATCTCTGCATAGTTAGAATCGTAGAATCATAAAATCCCTACAGTACTGAAAGAGGCCATTCGGCCCATTGAGCCTGCATCGATTAAAAGCGGAGGAATTTAGAGTAGCTAAGAGTAGTGGGCGAGAAGAGGATTGGGAAAGGTTTAAATGTCAACAAAGATTGACAAAGAAGTTGATAAAGGAGGGTAGGAGAAGCTATGAGGCTGGGCTAGCACTTAATATAAAAAAGGATAGCAAGAGTTTTTATAAATATATAAAAAGGAAGAGGCTGGCTAGGGTGAACGTTGGTCCTTTAGAGGATGAGAAAGGGGAGCTAGTGGTAGGGGATGGGGATATGGCTAAGGTCTTGAATAACTTTTTTGTTTCTGTCTTCACGGAGGAGGACGTGAATAATTTGCCGGGTGTTAGCGATGGAAAGGTGGTAGGAATGGAGGGTCTTAATGACATTACTGTTACTAGAGAGGTGGTGCTCGACAGACTGGAGGGGCTGATTGTGGACAAGTCCCCAGGACCGGATGGAATGCATCCGAGGGTTCTGAAAGAAATGGCGGAGGTGATAGTGGATGCCTTGGTGGTTATTTTCCAGACGTCGCTGGATTCCGGGGAAGTGCCGGAAGATTGGAAAACGGCTAATGTTACGCCGTTGTTTAAGAAGGGTGCCAGGCAAAAGGCGGGGAATTATAGGCCGGTTAGTTTAACGTCTGTGGTAGGTAAAATGTTAGAATCCGTCATTAAGCAGGAAATTGCGAGGCATCTTGAAGGGAATTGCTTGATAGGGCGGACGCAACACGGTTTCATTAAAGGGAAGTCGTGTCTGACAAATTTACTGGAGTTCTATGAGGATGTGTCTAGGGCAGTGGATAGAGGAGAGCCGGTGGATGTGGTCTTTCTGGATTTTCAGAAGGCATTTGACAAGGTACCTCACAAGAGGTTATTGCAGAAGGTCAGGGGACATGGAGTTGGGGGTAGGGTGTTAGCGTGGATAGAGGATTGGTTGTCAAATAGGAGGCAGAGAGTGGGGGTCAATGGGTGCTATTCGGATTGGCGGTTGGTGACTAGTGGGGTGCCCCAGGGGTCGGTGCTGGGGCCTCAGCTATTTACCATTTATATAGATGATCTGGAGGAGGGAACCGAGTGCAGGGTGTCGAAATTTGCTGATGACACCAAGATTGGGGGAAAGGCAAATTGTGCGGAGGGTGTGGAGAGTCTGCAGAAGGATCTAGATAGGCTGGGCGAATGGGCCAGGAAATGGCAAATGGAATTTAATGTTGGCAAGTGTGAGGTGGTCCACTTTGGTAGGAATAATGGTAGGAAGGATTATTACTTACGTGGCGAAAAACTGCAGCAGGTGACGGTGCAGAGGGACCTCGGGGTCCTTGTGCATGAGTCGCAAAAACCCAGCTTGCAGGTGCAGCAGGTGGTCAGGAAGGCGAATGGGATGCTGGCCTTCATAGCGAGGGGGATTGAATATAAAAGTAGGGAGGTCTTGCTGCAGCTGTATAGGGCATTGGCGAGGCCACAGCTGGAGTACTGTGTGCAGTTTTGGGCGCCGCACCTGTGCAAGGATATTTTGGCCCTGGAGGGAGTGCAGAGGAGGTTTACTAGGCTGATACCGGAGTTGAGGGGATTGAGCTATGAGGAGAGGCTGAATAAACTAGGCTTGTACTCGTTAGAGTTTAGAAGAATGAGGGGAGATCTCATTGAGACGTATAAGATGATGAATGGGATGGATAGGATAGAGGTGGAGAGACTCTTCCCGCTCAAAAAAGACAGTAGGACTAGGGGGCACAGCCTCAAGATAAAGGGGAGGCGGTTTAGAACGGAGTTGAGGAGGAACTTCTTCACTCAAAGGGTGGTGAATCTCTGGAATTCTCTGCCCGTTGAAGTGGTGGAGGCTGCCTCGCTAAATATTTTTAAGAAGCGGGTTGATGGGTTCTTGATAAGAGAGGGGATTAAGGGTTATGGGGAGAGGGCGGGAAAGTGGAACTGAGCCACGACAGATCAGCCATGATCTTATTGAATGGCGGGGCAGGCTCGAAGGGCTAGATGGCCTACTCCTGCTCCTATTTCTTATGTTCTTATGTTCTTATGATAACAATTCCACCCATGCCCTATACCCGTAATCCCACGTATTTACCCTGCTAGTCCTCCTGACAGTGAGGGGCACTTTACCATTGCCAATCAATCAAAGCACTTGGAGGAAACCCCCGCAAACAGAGGGAGAATGTGCAAATTCCATACAGATAGACAGCCCAGGTGCCACCATACCAGCATTCAGGACCTTTGCTTCAAATCTTATCTGAGTTTCATTAAAACAAACAAATAGTGTGTTCCTCAACCACTCCCTGTAGCACAGAATTACATGCATGCTCCAACAAGTCTCTGGTTAAGAAGGAAATTCTTAACCTCCCTCCTTTCTCCTAATGTCAATTTTAAAATGACGATCACTTGTCACTATTCCAAACTGGATGTAATAATCTTTCTGTATTCACATTGTCAAAATAGTTTATAATTATGAAAATCCATGTTGTATCTCCCCATGGACAACGCTGCACCTGTGCAACATTTCCAGTATCTCAAATTTTAACTTTATGAGTTTCCCAATCCTAGCAGCATCTTTATAATTCCATGCTGTAACTCTCTCTGGCTCTTCCTATAATGGGGTGTCTGCAAAAGCACACAATCCTCTAACTGTAGGCCTAATATCTCATTTTTTATTTTTTTTAATATCCTACGTACAAAACTTCAAATGCTCTTAGCTCCAATCTATTGTGGGCTTGCAGGGATCAGTGCTTGGGCCCCCAGCTATTCACAATATACATCAATGATTTGGATGAAGGAAACAAATGTAATATTACCAAGTTTGCTAATGACATGAAGCTTGGTGGGAATGTGAGTACTGAGGATAATATTGAAGGACTTCAAGGTGACCTAGGCAAGTTGAGTGAGTGGGCAAACACATGGTAAATGCAGTATAATGTGGTAAGTGTGAAGTTTCCACTTCTGACAAAGAAACAAATGGCAGAGTATTATTTAAATAGCGATAGATTTGGAAAAACAGACATTCAGAGGGACCCAGGTGTCCTTGTACACCAGTCACTGAAAGCAAGCTTGCAGGTCCGGCAAGCAACTAGGAAGACGAATGGTGTGTTGACCTTGATTGCAAGCGGGCCTGAGTACAGGAATAAGGATGTCTTACTGCAGCTGGATAGAGCTTTGGTGAGACCATGCCTGGAATATTGTGTGCAGTTTTGGTTTCCTTATTTAAGAAAGAATATACTTGCCTTAGAGGAGTGCAATGAAGATTCACCAGACTGATTCCTCGGATGACAGGATTGTGGCATGGGGAGAGATATGATTGACTGGACCTGCATTCACTGGAACTTCGAAGAATGAGGATGGATCCAACTGAAATGTATAAAATTCTGACAGGGCTCAACAGACTGGATGTAGGAATATTGGGCAAAACTCTCCAACCTCTCAGTCACGCGTTTCCCGCAGTCAGGAGGTGGTGCATTGATTCCTAGCGGTGGGCTTCTCTGGCCCTGCAGCTGTCAATGGGAATTCCTCACGCCGGCGGCCAACCCATGGGCGGGGATGCCCTGCCAGCAGAACTGGAGAATACCACTGGCATGAACAGCTGAAGAGGACAAGCCACTAAGTTGATATTTCTCTGTACCCTAGGTATGACTGTAACACTACACTCTGCACTCACTTCTTTCCTTCTCTATGTACGGTGTGCTTTGTTTGTATAGCACGCAAGAAACAATACTCTTCTCTGTATACTAATACACGTGACAATAATAAATCAAATCAAAGGGGGGGGTTAACAGGCTGGATACCCACATCACCATCTTCCCTCCAACCTCCGCTTTCCCAACAAGCTCACCCTCATAATATTTTGATGCCTGCTCCACCATATTTAAATAAATAATCAAGGGTCAGTTGAGCTTGTTCATGAGCCAGTTGACCCTGATAATGCCCATGCCATTATATGGTTTGTTGGACAGTCAGGCAGGGTTGGGTAGGTCTTTTCAGAAACAGCTCCAAGGAGTGCACTTTGCGCATCAGGGAGCAGCCCCCTCTAAAATAGTACCCCTTTCTTCCTACCTGCCTGCTCACCAAAATCTGCCCCTTCCTAACCTGGCCAAACCATCCTGGCTCAATGCCCTGGATTTACCTTGCTCTGGGATCCATTTGGCCATCTTCTTGGGATTTACTGCAGTCCCGGCAGTTCCCACTACGTATTTCTTGTCACTGCAGGGACTACTGGAAATGCCAGCCAATCCGATTGGGCAGGACTTCCTTCCCGGTGAGGGGCCTCAGTCCCACTGCAAAGCAGGCTTGTGTGAAGCAAATCAACTTCTTGCCAACTTTGCTTCCAGTGGGGCAGGCTGTCAGTGCCCCCATAATGTGCACCCCATATTCGCTGCATCTACTAAGTATCGTTACCTGTATTCAGTTTTCTACTTCTTCAGAAAGCTATGTATATCTGTCACACATAATCTTCCCGTAATGGTTCATTGCCAGAATTTAACATTATGTTCTTAAGCCTTATATTAATAATTGCTCAGCAATTTAGTCCGAAATTATTATTCTTTTCGCTCATGGCATTTATTTAGAAATCACTTGTCGGATTTCTTTTGTCGTTTTAATAGAGAAAGGCTAATCCGTTTTAACTACCTGTGTTTTGTAGAATTAATGAGAAGATCTGCTTTACAAATAACAAGGGAGTTTTTGAGATGTTGATACCCTTGCACTGTGCAATTGTAGTGTACACCACACAACACCTGCAGTTTTCTTCTAAGTTATTTTCATTTTAACCATTAATTTACATGTTCCCATTACAGTTAATTATTTTATGGCTTTGTATGACTGATAAGCTACAGAAAGTGCTTTCCAGTGATATATATGTTCCCAGAGGAGGGTATATAGTCTTGATATTGTAACATCAATCTCTCTCTCCTGAATCCTGTCTTCCATTCATTCTCTCCCTGCCGCTGGTCCCGGTTAGCAGGAATCAGTCTTTGCAGTAAGTGCCTTTGACGTCACTCAATGTATGCAGCCTGTGCCATTGTCTTACTCTGAGCTGTACTGTGTATCGCAGTGTCTGGGCTCAGCTCTTCATTCAGACTCACTGCAGCAAGACAAGGGAGTACTTGGTCTTTCGTTTCTGTTGAATTTCCAGCAGAAGCTTTTGGCTTTCACTTGTGAGAGAAGCATAAACAGCATTTTGTTGAGGGCTGCTGAGTGTTGTATCAGCTTTCAGGCTGGAACAAGGCAGCTGGCAGCCGCAGAGCCTGGGCTGCATTGTCTAGTCTCATGACCCCTGCTGTGTAGCTGCCTCATCTTTTTGCAGCATCTGAACCAGCCATGTTCGGCACGGAGTCTTCATGTAAGTACAGTACTGCAACAGTCCGACGATTAGTACCATCTCTAGCGTTGTGCCAAAGCTTTGTTTAAATGCACAGAATGCAGGCTGCAGTCAGGGCCACTTCGAACAATGAATTCACAGCTTCTCTTAGAATAGAATTCATTCAGCGTGAATCAGATCTGAAAGATTCACGTCACTCTCTCTGTTGTTGAGAATTTGAGAGAATAGTTTTTTGGGTTTTAACGATGATTTTATACAAAATGTATTAAGGACACAAATGCGATCACGATGCACAAAATAATAAAATTAGAGCCTTTCTGGCAAAAAGCAGTAAATCACAGAGCAAAGGCTGACTTTGTTACAGAAGTGCATTACATAGTATCTATTCATTAGTCATAAATTATACAGTGAATTTATTAAGATACGCTTTGTTGTATAAT
This sequence comes from Carcharhinus amblyrhynchos, assembly GCF_965287045.1. Taxonomy (NCBI): domain Eukaryota; kingdom Metazoa; phylum Chordata; class Chondrichthyes; order Carcharhiniformes; family Carcharhinidae; genus Carcharhinus; species Carcharhinus amblyrhynchos. The sequence goes on from NC_137329.1 coordinate 102,480,638, forward strand.
CCGAGGCCTAGTGACAGGACTGAGTGGTAGAGTTCATGAAGTTGAAAAACCCTAAATATTCCTTGTGAGATCCGCAAGTGCACCGATAGATGATCATATTCTCAGCAGAGAATTGGTGGCTGGGAAACAGAAGCTTTACCCCTACCCCCAACATCCGCCGTATTATTTTTACTGTTGCCGTTATTGACAGGAGATCAAGACACTGTGTAAAGATCTTGAATCCTGAATGTTTTGGTGCCATAGTTGTCTGTTTGATAAGATGCTACGGCATTGAGTTGCATGGAATCAGTCGAGCAGCTGGGCAAATGAATATGTGTGTGTGCTGCTGTGAGTTGCCTGTCTTTTGAAAGAACACCGTTGTTTGCGTGAGGCTGGAGAGGGCCTGTTATCACGAAGTGAACTGTTATTTACAGCGCTCCCTTGTTTGATAAAGCTGTCCGCGGTTTGCCCGGTACACCATGGTGTTTGCCGATGTCACTTGCTGCTGTGGTAACCAGATTGTGATGGCTGAAAATTGATATCTCTCACAAGCTGGCGTACTAAGTATGAGGTTTTTTGATTAAGTCTGTGGGTGTTAAATGGCCCTAGCTTTTCACGCAGGAGGAGGGCTGCTTATCGGCAATGTGGCTCACATTCAAAATAAAATGGAATTGGTTTCCACATAAAATAGCGTTTTAGATACTGTTCAAAGCAAATAGATTGGACTCTTCCCATGAAGTGTGCTGATATTGTGACCAGAGGTAATAATTTCTCTCCTCTTAATTTTAACAACCTAAATGAATTAGAAGAATGTGAAGAAATGTTTATATTGGCTTCACACTTTCACCCTTTAAGGAGCAGCATGACAAAATGGTAGTTTTCCGTGGTTTATTTTCACTTTTAGTCCTGTAAATGAGCTTTAATACATTTCGTAATTGCACTGTCAAGTTTCATTTTTTTCAGACCTGCAGGAAAAAAGGGCTTTTCCTGCTCTTCTGAGAAAAAGGATGAGAACCCTCACACACATAACAGGAACTCCGCTTAAAGTGTTAAAGTTGTGTCAGTTTCTGGACAAAATGATCAGACATGCCTCTGAGCACTGACAGCTCTGGCTTTAATCTTTTATTACCAAATAGGAATCTGTTTTCAAAAAACCCAAATGCTAGTAAAAATGTCTGTTCCACATATAATTCTTGTATGTAACATATAATTCTTGCCTGATGTCCAGTTGAAAGGATTTTAACAGAGCTAGGAGGAAACAATACCTAGTTTATTGGGTGTTTACAAATTTTGCATTCAATTTGTTATTTTATTAGAATGAAAATGACTCTGAGTTAACGAATTATTGTACTTTCGTGCTTCCTGATTGAGGTTCTTTCTCTCGTATAAGATGGTACCTCTTACATATCTATGGCTTGGCACGTTATTTCCACTTTGATACTTGAACTGCTTCTGAAAGAATGCAAAATAATATTGAAACAAAGGAGAGAATTACCTGTGATTTGGATTGGTACATTTTTGAGGTCTTTGATTTTTATTTGCTCCAGCTCTGTGCAGAAGGCCAAAGGATAATTATTAAAATAGTTAGAAGCTAATCTAAAGTTTAAAGTTTATTTATAAGTGTCACAGGTAGGCTTATATTGACGCTGCAATGAAAATCCCGTAGTTGCCACACTCCAGCACTTGTTCGGGTACACTGAGGGGCAACTTAGCATGGCCAAAGCATCTAACCAGCAAATCTTTCGGACTGTGGGAGGAAAACGGAGCACCGGAGGAAATCCACGTAGACACGAGGAGAACGTGCAGACTGTGCATAGACGGTGATCCGACACGGAATTGAACCCTGGTCCCTGGCGCTGTGAGGCAGCAGTGCTAACCACTGTGCCACTGTACCACCAATCTGTTTGTGGAATCTCATGTAATTAGGCAGTTGAGCAAATAGTTGCTCTTCCTAGATTGTAGTGAACAGTTGCTCTGATCATTGACTAATTAAGTGATTTCTGGCATGATAGGCTATGATCTGAGTAACGGTTCTGTCATTGGGATCAAACAGCTCTGTGTTCTCCAACTTTTTTTCATGAAGATCACAATAAGAATATAAATTAAAGCGAGAACATACTATTATTTTGTGGTGGATATCAATAAAGTGGTGGAACAGTAAAGTGGGTGTTGTCACAGTGAACTTTAATTTGTGCACAATACCCATGTTTATGGTGTAGAACACTCACTGTAAATTAGACAGAATTGTTGGATGAAATGGTGACAAATCAATCCTAAACCTCCTGTTGCTAAACTGGAGGTATGCGTATAATAATGACGTAGATTCAGTTTATCAACTTAAAATACGGTGATGAGGATTAAATTCTGAAATGCCCAGTGACTTAGTGAGTTCAGCTGACACACTGGCATTATAATTGCTTCAGCCACTTGAGTGAGGGAGGAAAAACAAGCCAGGATTTACTCTTGTGGTTACCATTTAGTGACCTGTGTGTGTGTCTAGATGTGAAGGGAGGATTGGATTGGCTCAGTCAACTGTGATACTCAATAGCGGCCTGACACGCTCTGCCAAGGCTCATAAAGGATAATGGCCACTTAGGTGAGATTCTGAAGGATCAGTGGAGCTGATGGAACTGTATCCAAACAAAGAGTCAACAACTTCAAGAGAAGGGGCAAAGAAGATGATGAGAGAATTGATTAGAAGATATTTAAAATGGCTGTGACTGTGTCACATACAAAATGTGATATTAACTTCTTTCAGCTAGACTTTTCTTATAGATATTGGAAACACTATTCTGGCCATTGTCTCTTGGAAAAATCCCAGTAAGAGGGCATTACATAATAGCGGCTCCTGAGAAATTAGCTTTCCACGTGGAGCTTTTCAGTAAAAACAAATCCAGGGATGAGGGTAGGATTGAAGTAGTTGGAGTGAAAAAGGCGGAGGGGATATTGTGACAAGAACTGAGGAATGTCTGCACATATTCATGACAGCAAATTATTGTAGAGCGCTGGTCAGGCCTGTTTACAAACATGAGCTGATGAAAAAAATCTCAAGGAGCCCTCTTTGTAAAACAATAAAGAGATAATATGGGCCACTGGGGAAATTAAGCAGGATGCTACGAAGGAAATGCGACTTCTGTATTCCTCCCTGGTGAGATGCGATTGCTGTCTTATAATAATCCTAGCATTGGAGTAGGTACATATCTGGATGCTTCAGATTTAAATATCCAGTCATGAAACAAGATCTGACAAAGAATCTCAAAGATGCTTCTTCACTTTGATCGTGCAAGAGCTTTAATTTGAACTATCATTAAAAGACTAATACTGTGAACATACTATGGCTATGTTCTCCAACAATGGTATAACAGTTTAAGAAACATGCAGTTGACTTATACTTGCTTATTCTTCTGTTGTTGACTTTATGGAATGTGTAGATAGTTGGCTATCAGGGAGCCTGTGTCTATTCATGCTGTTAAATGAGGTATTTCTGCATTGCCTCCTGAGCGGAATAATTTAATAACGGCACAGAACTCTGCTGTATCACTGCAACTTTTTTCACCTTGCTATCTTTCCTTCTTTTAATTGTTGAAGGCAGTGATTCATGTTGGTGCACTTTGCCATATGCATCAGCAATCCTCCCATTTCTTGCTCAAAAGGCAGCTCAAGTATGTTAGAACGTTAGGGGTGAATGTTCTTTGCCAAGGCAGGTCACTCGAGTCAGGAAATTTCCTGGATTACCCAACCCACTTTCAGTACCATGAATCATGCAATTTTTGCTGCGGGAGGGCGGGTGCACTATAGATTTGGACCCACTGATCCTGGAAAGAGTATATAGATGGCCACAGGGATGGTTAAGTACTGAGGTTGGCTGGTTGTAAGGCCAGCCTTTGTTCTTTGGGACTTTGTCTGAGTTGTTTTAGAAGCTATTTTGTACTCTAGCCATCACCCTCACACACACCCCACACCACATGGCCCCTCGTATCCTTCATATCAATGACCATCTATGCCCCTAGCTCACTGTGCCCCTCCCCCCCATTGTTCCTCATACCTTGCATGCCCACTCATGCTCGACCCACCCCCCATGGTTCCTAATACCCTCCTTGCCACCTCTATGGCTACTCACCAGTATCTACCATGGGCAGATCTCAGGAGCCAAATGGAGATGAGAAAAGATAAACTTCTAAAAATCTAATACAGTTCTCATTCAGATAAATTTGATAGTGAAGAAAACTCCTATTCAAAGAACCCATTTGAATCTTTAAAATCCCCTCAAGTGGTTAATTTGTTGTAAAAACAAAGAAACTTCTGTTCAGACACCACGTCAAAGATAAGTAATTCTTTAATAGTCTATTTAAACAGTCGTTCAAACTGTGAACTCAGAATCCTCTGTTGAGATAATTGTGGCATTTGAAACTCAGCCAATTCAGCCACAACCTTTGGGGGAATTTCAGCAAAGAACTCTACCAAGACTGGCCAGCTGTTACCATGGTTATTCAAACTTCATCAGGTGGCGTGTCAATCAAAGCAGTCCAGCAGAGGTTTTTGGAAAGTTTGTGACTTTTTTTTTACATTTAAACAGCAGGAGATTTAAAAACCTTCAGATCATGACTTATACAGACCTTTTTCACCCTTCAAGAGTATTTAATTCATGACTTCCACTCTGTGAATTAAGGCCTTTGCGATAGCCAAAATATTGTCCGTTTGAACTCAGCTCAAAGTTCAAATGGCCCTGCTGAGTTTGACTTTCTGTCCTGTGTGAATCACACCCAGACCAATAGTTGGATTTGTTGGAAATGGGAATGGGACTTCTTCGGTTTTAAAGGTGTGAGGAGTCAGAAAGACTTTGTGAAAATCTGCCCCGAATGTTAGCAGGTTTTCTGACTGTATGGATATACAGTTGAGCACTGTTCTCTCCTTACTCCAAAATCCATCAACGATGCACTTTCTTTTAGGTCAGGAGTAGCTTTCTTTCCGACTTCCAACTTAGCCTCAACACAGAAATTATTAAGACAGTCATCCAAATTAGGAGTTTAAATGTGTGTCTTGTTCAGTACCACATTGCAGGAGCCACTGGCGCAACTCAGCTTTTAAATTCAGGTTGTGATTTTTGTGCTCTTCCCATTACAAGTATTTTAACACTAATACATGGAGTTCTCACTGATAGCCCAGCAGAGAGAATTTATACAGTGGCTAGCTTTGTTTCATAAATCACATGGGTCCCAGGTTCAGTCCCTGTTCTCTACTAAATTAATCCTGAGCAGGCATGGTGATTGGACGCTACATTTGATCCCAGAGCCCAGCAATCTTGTGGCTGATTGCTATCCATTGCCTCATTTTGAAAGGGGCAGTCTGGACACTGGACATTTTCAATGGGTGGCAGTGATGGTCATTACTCAGCTGGTAAGAGGGCGACATTACCTGCAGAATACTATGAGAGCCAAGAGTCAACATCATCAGCTTCAGAAGGGTGAAATCATCAAAGCAAGTTTTAAAAAAAACCTTCGCCATACCGTACATGAGACCTAAGGACACGAATTGCACAACTCTAAAATTAACATCTACTGCAAAAATATGAATATCTTATGGATTGCGCCATGGAGGATTTTTAATAAAACTTACAAGTAGGCACACTTCGCTTCCAATGCTTTATTAAATGTAGATTTTTAATATTCATTTTGAGCTGTTGAATTATTTTGTAATAAGTGCATTTATAGATAAATATTCTATGAAAAGTATTTAAAAGTTAAAACCCTGAGCCCAATGGCAACATATCTGGCTGTTTTATCTTTATATTATTTTCTTTAGGAGCCTGAATTATATTTCCAATCATTTTGTTTAGTTTTTGATTGTCTTATCAGTAAGAACTCTTCGGCCTCATTACTTCAAATGGAAAAATATCTGCTTGCCCCACAAATTTGTTGAGATCCTTGGAAAATAATTAAAGTTACAGCACCTTGCAATCTTTGCTGCTTTTCCATCATTGTGCAGGTAGAGGTTCGAGGAATATATCTTGCTTGTGCCATCTGCTGACCTTTGCGGTGACTTTTTGGTTACATCTCTGCAACTGACAGGAACCCTGGGGGCGAGGGACAGAGGTCATTTTCAAAAGCACAGTTTTGAAATTAATATCCAGGGTTAAAACATGAATTTGCTGCAAGAAAGATCTTTATTTTAATAATCTGGCTTCCTCAGCCTCTACCTTTTGTGCTGGAAGAAAAGAAAGCGCTTTTCAATAATGGTGGGACATTGGTGCATTTTAAAACAGAAATGATGAAAATAAACAGGAACAGCTTTGTTCAGCACTCATCATTTACGAGAGTTTAAGCTGTAATTAAAGTAGTGAAATTGTTTCCCTTTTGCTGTTTTTGCGCTGGAGATTGGGTTTGAAGTACTTTGAAAAGTTTTTTTAAAGAATCTGTGACTTTCCTTCCTCTACTGAAGTTTGTGATGAAAGGAAATTGTATTTATAAAGCACCTTTCATGACCTCTGGATGTCCCAAAGCGCTTTACAGCTAATGAAATACTTTTGAAGTGTAGTCATTGTGGTAATGTAGAGAAATGTGACAGCCCATTTGAGCACAGTGAGGGCCCGACAAAAAGTAATGAGATATGTGAGCAAACAGTCTATGTTTAGGTACTAGCTGAAGGATAAATACCATCCAGGACACCAGGAACACTGCCTACTCTGAGAGCAGGGGGTGAAAGCAGAACCTCGGTTTAATGTCTTACCTGAAAGATGGCAATTCCAACAATGCAGCACTCCCTCAGTACTACACCAACAGTGCCAACTGAAGTGTACCAGCAATCAGCCTAGATTATCATATTTACTCGTGTAAAAGTCAAATGTCTGAAATACATTTTTTTTAGGCAAAAGGTTAGGAGGTCAACTTTTAGATGAGTAATGTTTTTGAGGGGCTTGCTTTCAACTAAAAGGTAATGTGGAAAGCCATCATTGACATGTATGAGAACACCAATTCAGTGCTCTCATAATTTGGGTATGTGTCTATGAACGGTTCTAACACATGAAATGAAGGCAAATTACTGCGGATGCTGGAATCTGAAACCAAAAGATAACATGCAGGAAAATCTCAGCAGGTCTGGCAGCATTTGTAAGGAGAGAAAGGAGCTGACGTTTCGAGTCTAGATGACCCTTTGTCAAAGCTCAAGAAGTCAAAGCTTTGACAAAGTGTCATCTGGACTCGAAACGTCAGCTGTTTTCTCTCCTTACAGATGCTGCCAGACCTGCTGAGATTTTCCAGCATTTTCTCTTTTGGTTTTTAGTACACAAAACTTTGCCTACAAACACAGTGCCTGTGTCTGAGTGGTCCTTCACGTGGCAGACCACTAACCCGTCACCATGAAGATTCTTTTTCCAGTCCCTTGAACTTTGAGCTACCCAGTCTTTCAGGTAGAATGGCACTCAGTTCCAGATTGATCCACTTTTTGCTGCGTTCGTTAGGTAAATGCAACAACCGTCAACATGGTGCTCTCATCAAAATCCCATAGAGGCATCCAACTAGAGCCCACTGCCTGATATGGTTTCATCAGGCTGTGTTCTGGCTCTGAGGAGCCTTCCTCAGAACTGGGAGAAGAAGTAGTAGGACTGGGCTTGTGGTTTCAATGTTGCTCGGGGTCAGCGGGAAGAGAAAGGCCAAGTCATTGGAAGATGTGATGCTGACAGCTCCCAGATCTAAGCCTTAGTGTAGCAAAGTTTTACTGAGTTGACATTTACAAGTACTCTTAATGAATAATGATTTGGGATATAAAAAAATTAAGGATTTTTTGACCAAAGATCGGGGTTGATCTTTACACAAGATTGACTATTACTTGAGTTTATAATTAGATGCTCAAATCTCTGGAGTGGAATTTGAACCCATGACCTCTGGCTCAGCGACAAATGCACCACCATAAGCCGAGGCTGACTAGCTGCTAGTGTACGTCACCAGTGGGGCAGTACATTTTCACACCACAGACTGTACAAGACCATACTGGACATCACAGCTAAGCCAGATCCAGTCCTTACTGGAGCATCCGCACAGTTCCAATTTCTAATAGCATTACTGGATAGCAATTACTTTTTTTTTCTTTATTCTTCCCTAGCTTGCGCATCCTGCCACTAATTGTTGCAGCATCCCATCACCGTAACTGGTATTAACTTGAACCTGGGACCTTCATGATATGGCATAAAATTTAACCATGTGGTACTTTCCATCCATGAGAGGAATCCCATCAAAGTTAATTGGGAGAAAGGAGACTAATGCTGGAAAAACTCAGCAGACTTGGCAGCATCTGTGGAGAGAGAAACAGAGTTTGTGTTTCAAGTCCAATGTGACTCATCTTTGGGATTGTTGGACTTGAAACATTAATTCTGTTTAATTCTCCACAGTTGCTGCCTGACCTGCTGAGTTTTCCCTTCGAAAATAGGCTGTTTCGAACGAGGTGCTAATGGTTCATGAGTATGCTACACAAATTGCTGTAGAGAATGAAGTAGCAGCCACATAAGAACTATGAGCAGGAGTAGGCCTTTTGGCCCCTCGAGCCTGCTCCGTCATTCGGTAATATCGTGGCTGATCTTTTTGTGGATTCTGCTCCACTTACCCGCCCCTCACCATAAACCTTAATTCCTTTACTGTTCAAAAATCTATCTATCTTTGCCTTAAAACATTCGCCAAGATAGCCTCAACTGCTTCACTGGGCCAGGAATTCCACAGATTCACAACCCTTTCGGTGAAGACGTACCTCTTCAAATTAGCCCTAAATCTGCTGCATTTTGAGGCTATGCCTCCTGGTTCTAGTTTCACCTGCCAGTGGAAACAACCTCTCTGCTTCTATCTTAGTGTTCCCTTCATAATTTTATACGTTTCTATAAGAATCCCCCCTTCATTCTTCTAAATTCCAATGAGTATAGTCCCAGAATACTCAGTCTCTCCTCATAAGCTAACCCTCTCAACTCTGGAATCAACCTAGTGAATCTCCTCTGCACCCCCTCCACTGCCAATACATCCTTTCTCAAGTAAGGAGGCCAAAACTGTACACAGTACTCCAGGTGTGGCCTCACCAGCACCTTACACAGCTGCAACATAATCTCCCTGTTTTTAAACTCCATCCCTCTATTACTCTTAATTACCTGCCACACCTGCAAACCAACATTTTGCGATTCATGCACAAGGACATCCAGGTCCCTCTGCACAGAAGTATGCTGCAATTTTACCATTTAAATAATAATCCATTTTGCTGTTATTCCTACGAAAATGGATAGTCTCACATTTAACAACATTGTACTCCATCTGCCAGACCCTTGCCCACTCACTTAAATTATCTCTTTCCCTCTGCAGACTTTCAATGTTCTCTGCCAGCTTTGCCCTACCATTCATCTTAGTGTCATCTGCAAACTTTGACGCACTACATTTGGTCCCAACTCCAAATCATCTACATAAATTGTAAACAATTGCGGTCCCAACGCTGATCCCTGAGACACATCACTAGTCACTGATCGCCATTCAGAAAAACACTTATTTGTTTCCACGCTTTGCTTTCTATGAGTTAACCAATCCTCTGTCAATGCAAGTACATTGTCTGTAATGGTGTGTGCCTTTGTCTTATGCAGCAGCCTTTAGTGCAGCACCCTGTTGAATGCCTTCACACCAGGCAGATATGAGGATGGTTGTCCATATGAAGAATAAATCAACTAATGAAGATTTTGAACACTGTATGTTAAGGATTTTGAACCAGTTGTCATATTATCTCCAAAAATTTTAATGTTTTCAAAAATCTTATTGGGAAACCCATATAGGAAGAGTGAGCTTGATTTGATGGACAGCTTTGAACTTTAATTCAGCCTTTGCTTTCCGGTGTTAGTGTGACTACTATAAAACTAAGACTTTTTTTGTGTTTTCAGATGATTGAATGTGAATCTGATTCAGACCCTCCAGGTTTTTGGTGTGATCCAATTTGAGACCAATAGCTTTTTGTTCAGAGTAGACACATTTGAGATCTAAGATACTTGTGAAGAGAATAAAGCCACAAAATGCCATGGTTTCTGAAGAAATTTTACTATGCAAGGACAGAAAAGTAAAACAATTTACTATATCTAATTTATATTTATAATCTAACATTCAGGATTAACATGCAGTACAAATGAATAACAGACAAACATCCTCAATGCACATTAAATAGTAAATGTGACCAAGACAGATCCCACGGATTTCTCTGTCACCCACCCCTACGTCTGTGTTCCCCTGGATTCCCAAGTCTGTACTCTAGCACCAAGTTACAAGCACAGCTTCAGCTCTTCAGATATGTTGAGCTGTTTCAAGGGAATATCTTTGCCCCAGTGGCCCGCAGCATAGAATCGCCAACACTCTTCTGCCTTCTCATCTTTAGGACTTCCCTCGAGCACTCATTACTTGAATTTTGCTAAAGGCAGCACTTTTACTACTTGGAGCCTCTTTCTTTGTTTGAATTCCCAATGGTTCCTACCAGTGGTCTCTTCTTCCCAGTGTTTTCTTCCCCAGTTCTCTTTCTTTCTCTGGGACCTCTCCTTGTCCACTGTCTGGGATTCCTCGGGTGTGGTGCCCTACTCCTCTGTCACATGATTGGAGTCTTGGCGCCATTTCTCGTTTCGCACAGGCATCCTTGACTCTGGCCCGAAGAGTTCCAAATGCAGGACTACACATCCTAAACTCCTGGGGTTTTGGGTCAGCATTTGTAATTCCCCACCTCTGCCCAGAACAAGCTAACTTTGGGTCTCATAAAATAGGTCAAAAAAGCCTTGCTAATGCGGACATTGATTTGTAAACTGATGAAATCAGAGAAGTAGTGATACATTTTCTCAAATCCGAGAGGGAGATCATCACCTCCAGCAGAAAAAAATGGCATTGATATTGTGGAGACAAGCTTGAAAAAACAGTAACAGTTGTGATGTTGGAAAATTACTTCAGGAAAAGCTTATTTCAACACAGATTCACACGCATTACGCTTCAGTGCCAAAAGCAATTTGACAGCTGCCTCAGACATCTAGACCAGTCAGTTTTATGAGTTTAACCCTTTTGACTTGGTCAAATTGATATGTTTTTAGTGGCCCAATATATATAAAATGTTCAAATATACCAGCATTTATCAGTTTTGTCAAATTGGGAGCAGACTCTTTTCAAACAAACAATGCAGAACTCCCTTATCTTCATTTGACGTGATACTTCACACACAGAACATTCATTCAGCTATTCATTCATGTTTAATTTTTTAAAAAATCCTGTTTAAAGTCAAAAATGTTTAAACTTCATCTACCGAACAGACACCGTGAAGCATTACTTTCTCATTTTTGTTCTCAAGGCCTGATACTACTAAATTCTACTTGCAGCTTTGGAGGAAAATAAAAGCCAAAAGCTGTGCAATTGAAACAGCCAGCCATCTCTTCCACCACCTCCCCCCCTCATTTTTTTGGATGTGGTTTAATCCAATGTGACCTCAAAGCATGATTGATGTCAAAGCATCGTCAGGCTGGCTCAGCTGATGCCTTTCACTCAGTTATGGTATTAAAATGACAGGCAGTTGATTCTCATTAACTGGAACTCGTGTGCTCATTTTGCACCCTTTTAAGACTTTTTCTTCTGAAGAATTTTGGCAGTATTTTGCAGTGAAAATACTGTGCCCCGTTTGCATTCATGGCTTAGAGGGCATTACAGACATTTGTAACTGCAGATGTTGCAGTTCTGTCTTTGCTTGGAATCACAGAAATATATTGTCCTGTTTCACTGATTAGAGATTCCTAACTAAAAGAACAATGGTTAAGAGTTTTGGTTTTCCTACAGAGACAGAACTATCGCCCAGTGCTTTGAAATTTGCTTCAAGTTTATAGCTATTTTAAATTTTAAAAGTGCAAAGTGTAGATTTATTTAGATTCATAGTGGACTAGAAATGAGATATAAATCCTCATCTTTTGATCCTAACTTTTAACTGACTATACTGCAAACGGACTGGGGACTTTTGCTTTAAGCTGATTCTTTCTGGGAGACACCTAAGAGGAGTGAGAATACTTTGGGTGGAGAAATAAGAGCTGGATTTGGTCTCTTAGGGTAATGGGATCAACAGTATAGATTAGAGCAAAGTGGAAGGGCTTCTGGGTATATCTGTTTTATTATAATAAATTCCTGTGTCCACATTAATAATAGGAAATGCCTATGCAACTTGTGATTGTAATTCTCTCAAAATCTTTCCTGTAGTTTTTTTCCCACTTGCGCATCTTTTGTCAGTAACTGAATTTTTTAAAGTCCAATCTAAGAACCTAACTAAAATATTCACAACAAGAACTGTATTTATCTATTAAAATAATTCTATATATTTTAAATCTTTATTAAATCTTCTATTTGAAGATCTAGCCTGTCCAAAAAATGTGAATGTTAATGTCTTATTTGGTAAGAGCTGGTCATGTGTCAACTCATATCTGTGATGCGGGTTTATCTTGTGAAAAAAGACTGGACAGGTTGGACCTATATTTGTTGGAGTTTAGAAGAATGAGAACTTATCTTTTTTTAAATTTGATTTGTATTGAATTATATAAGATCCTGAGAGGATTTGATGGGATGGATGCCAGGAGGATGTTTCCACTTGTGGGTGCGACTAGAACCAGTTTAACAATAAGAGGTCTAGCGTTCAAGACAGAAATTAAAAATTCTTTCTCTCAAAGAGCTATTGGCCTATGGAATTCTCTTCCCCAGAAAACAGAGGAGGCTGGATTATTGAACTTATTCAGGGCAGAATTAGACAGACCAGGGAATTGAGGGTTATGGAGGGCAGATGGCAAAGTGAACGTGAGACGTAACCAAATCAGCCATAAGAACATAAGAACTAGGAGCAGAAGTAGGCCACCTGGCCCCTCGAGCCTGCTCCGCCATTCAATAAAATCATGGCTGATCTTTTTGTGGACTCAGCTCCATTTACCCACTCAGCTCCCCCTTATTTTGAGGCCATGCCCTCTAGTTCTAGTTTCACCTGCCAGTGGAAACAACTTCCCTGCTTCTATCTTAGATATTCCCTTCATAATTTTATATGTTTCTGCAAGATCTCCCCTCATTCTTCTGAATTCCAATGAGTATAGCCCCAGTCTACTCGGTCTCTCCTCATGAGCCAACCTCTCAACTCTGGAATCAACCTAGGGAATCTTCACTGCGCTCTCTCCAATGCCAGTATATCCTTTCTCAAGTAAGGAGACCAAAACTGTACACAGTACTCCAGGTATGCCCTCACCAGCATCTTATACAGCTGCAACATAACCTCGCTGTTTTTAAACTCCATCCCTCTAGCAATGAAGGACAAAATTTCATTTGCCTTCTTAATTACTTGCTCACCATCACCCTTAATTTCTTTACTGTTCAAAAAGTTATCTATCCTTGCCTTAAAAACATTCAATGAGGTAGCGTCAACTACTTCACTGGGCAGGGAATTCCACAGATTCACAACCGTTTGGGTGAAGAAGTTCCTCCTCAATTCAGTCGTAAATCTGCTCCCCCTTATTTTGAGGCCATGCCCCCTAGTTCTAGTTTCACCCGCCAGTGGAAACAACTTCCCTGTTTCTATCTTATCTATTCCCTTCATAATGTTTTATATTTCTGTAAGATCTCCCCTTTTCCTTCTGAATTCCAATGAGTATAGCCCCAGTCTGCTTAGTTTCTCTTCATGAGTCAACTCTCTCAAGTCCAGAATCAACCTAGTGAATCTTCACTGCACCTCTTCCAGTGCCAATATATCCTTTCTCAAGTAAGGAGACCAAAACTCTACACAGTACTCCAGGTGTGGCCTCACCAGCACCTTATACAGCTGCAACATAACCTCGCTGTTTTTAAACTCCATCCCTCTAGCAATGAAGGACAAAATTCTATTTGCGTTCTTAATTACCTCTGCACCTGCAAACCGACTTTTTGTGATTCATGCACAAGGACACCCAGGTCCCTCTGCACAGCAACATGCTGCAATATCTTACTATTTAAATAACAGTCCATTTTGCTGTTATTCCTACTAAAATGGATGACTTCACATTTACCAGCAATGTACTCCATTTGTCAGACCCTTGCCCACTCACATAGACTTCCTATATCCATTTGCAGACTTTCAGCGTCCTCTGCACACTTTGCTCTGCCATTCATCTTAGTGTCATCTGCGAATTTTGATACACAACACTTGATCTCCAGCTCCAAATCATCTATGTAAATCATAAACAATTGTGGTCCCAACACTGATCCCTGAGGCACACCACTAGTCACTGATCGCCAACCAGAAAAACACCATTTAGCCCCACACTTCCTGTTAATTAACCAGTCCTCTATCCATGCTAATAATATTAGCATGTAACACCGTGCACCTTTATCTTATGCAGCAGTCTTTGGTGTGGCACCTTGTCAGATGTCTTCTGGAAATCCAGATACACCACATCCACAGGTTCTCCATTGTCCACTGCGCGTGTAATGTTCTCAAAGAATTCCATCAGATTAGTCAAACATGACATGCCCTTAATGAACCCATGCTACATCTTAACGATGGGACAACTTATATCCAGATGTCTTGCTATTTCTTCGTTGATGATAGATTCAAGCATTTTCCCTACTACAGAAGTTAAGTAACTGGCCAATAGTTACCCGGCTTTTGTCTACCTCCTTTTTTAAACAGTGGTGTCACATTTGCATGAACTTATTAAATGGCAGAGCAGGCTCGAAGGACTGAAGGAGCAGTAGTAGACCGTAAGTCCTACGTGTCATGCTGTGAGCTGAATTTTGATTTTGCGATGTGTGTAACTTCCCAGGTGAATATGGTAACAAAATAATAAGTCCTAATAGTAATAATAACAACAGAGGTGGTAGAAATAATATTTAGGAAACAATGTAATGGGAAAAAATATAGAGTGACAGTCAGAAAGCACAGACAGGTAAAGGGAAAACTCAAAGATGTAAAACAATTAAATCAAGAGAGAGAAATGAGACTCAAGTGAGTAAAATATTGGAACACAAGGACAGTTTTGGGTGTGTGGCCCAAATAAGCGTTCTTCATACAAACACACAAAGTATAAGAACATAGAACACTACAGCACAAACAGGCCCTTTGGCCCACAAGTTGCGCCGGTCATATCCCTACCTACCAGGCCTATCTATAACCCTCAATCCCATTAAATCTCATGAACTCATCCAGAAGTCTCTTAAAAGACCCCAAAGAGTTCGCCTCCACCACCACCGACAGCAGCCAATTCCACTCACTCACCACCCTCTGAGTGAAAAACTTCAGAAGGAACAAATGGAATGAATTGCAGGCTCAACTTTAACATGGGGGCTATGACATGGTAGCCATTAGCAAGACATAGCAGCAAGACAGTCAGGACTGAGAACTAAACATACCAGACTATAAGGAAGTATATTACAGGAATGATAAGAAAAATGTCAGAAGGGGAGGAGTAGTGATTAAGAATGATTAAGCTTGAAAACACTTTAGTGATAAGAGCAGATATAACAACAGTGTATGAGCAGTGGAAACTTTATGGGTATAACTGGGAAATGAAAAAGAAATTAGGATGTTAATAGGGATTGTGTATTGTTGCCCTGGTAGATCCTGTGAAGTGGTTGATAGCATAAAAGCAGAGATTAGACAAGTGTGTGGCAAAGACAGAGTTGGTTTAATAGGGGATTTCAACTTTCACTTAGACTAGGATGAGCAGATTAGTGCATGTCAGAAAGGCAGTGAACTTAATGAATGTTGTATCGGATAGCCTTTTGCAACAATGGGGGTGATTCTCCCAGTCCTCTGTGCTGCTCTAGCAGTGCAGTGGGCCAAGAAACATCATTGGAGACCGTTTAGCAGGCTCGCTATTGGACGCTGTGACTTCTGCGCGTCCCTGGGAGAGGATTTCCGGAGTTATATTATTAGCAGGCCCAAAACTGAAAGCTGCGGGGGGTGGAGAGGAGACATCCGGGCTTGCCCAGAGAGATCTGGGAGACTAGCGATCGAGGGGGGTTGGTCTCACAGCCAGCGGTGCGGGGTCGGGAGGCCAGCGTTGTGGGGCCACTGCACATGTGCTGATCTTGGCACTGACAGATCGGTTCATGTGCAGCAGCCTACTCAGTGCAATGTTGCCAGCCTCTCCAGCGATAGTAGGGCCTGCCCCTAGATTTTCAGCATGAATCTCTTTGAGACTCTCCATGATGCGGAGTATGGGAGATTCATTTTGAAAATCCTGCTTAAAAAAAGCAGGAGTTACTCCAGATTTTACATAAATTTGGCACCTAGAATTCTTTTTGGAGAATTGCCCCCAGTATGTCCAGAACCAACAAGTGAGATAAATAATTTTGGATGACTACAGAGACAACATGTAACTAAGAAGAAAAAGCATGTACAAATGCAAAAAAAGCATAAATCCTAGCAAAGTGGAAAGATCCAAAGCACATTAAGAGCAATAAAAATAAAGTATAAAACAGAAACCTGCAAGGAATATAAAAATCATCACAATTTTACTGGACATGTCAATAAGGAAACAAAAGCTGGTCAGGAGCAATGCGGGTCCTTTTTAACTGATAACAGTGATAAATGAAAATTAATATTGTATCAGCGCAGGCAGCACAGTGGTTAGCACTGCTGCCCCACAGCGCCAGGGATTCGTGTTCAATTCCCGACTTTGGTCACTGTCTGTGTGAAGTTTGCACATTCTCCCCGTGTCTGCGTGGGTTTCCTCCAGGCACTCTGGTTTCATCTCTCAGTGCAGGTTAGGTGGATTGGCCATGCTAAATTGCCCCTTAGTGTCGGAAGGACTAGCTAGGGTAAATACATGGAGTTATTGGGATAGGGCTTGGGTGGGATTGTGGTTGGTGCAGATTCCGTGGGCGGAATGGCCTCCTTCTGCACTGTTGGATTCTATGATTCTATGATCAGGGACAGGGACTCACCAAAAGTAATGTAGACAAAATAACAACGATGAAGAAAGTAACGGCATGAAAGATTGACAGACCTTCAGGACCAGATGGTTTCTATCCCAGGATTTTAAAGGGGCTAGGTGCGAACATTACGGATGCTGCAACTATAATTTTAAATTTCCCTACATTTGGAAGCTGTTCATTTAGATTGAAAAACTGCAATTCTTACTCCGCTATTTAAGAAAGATGAGCAATGAAAACTAGGCAATTATAGATCAGTTAACTTAACATCTGTTGTTGGGAAATTACTAGAACCTATAATGAGAAATTGGGTGATTCAACATCTTGAAATTTTTCAGCTGATGAGCATAGATTCCAAATATAAATTTCAAAAACTTCACTAAGATAAATTCTTCTCTAGCCTTTTTTCTAAAATGCTAGTAGCGTGTGTGTTTGTTGATGAGAGAGGGAAAGGAATGTTCTGAGATTGCTTCTGTGTGAGACAATACCATATTATTGACACAGATACAGTAATTGACAAATGGAAAAATGAACAACTTTGACGCTCGACTGGCTGGTAGAGATCAACACATATTTATTCAGTATTAGAGAAAAGAACAAAGAAAGAAAAATAAAGAATAGTACAGCACAGGAACAGGTCCTTTGGCTCTTCAAGCCTGTGCCGATCACGTTGTCCTATCTCGACTAACCGCCTCTATCCTTCCAATTCACCGCATGTTCATGTGTCTATCCAGATAAGTCTTAAATGTCGCTAATGTGTCTGCCTCAACCACCTCACTTGGCAGTGCATTCCAGACCCCCACAACTCTGTGTGTCAAAAAAAAGACTTTCCCTGCGCATCTCTACTGAACTTTTCCCCCCCTTAGCTTAAACTTGTGCTTCCTTGTAATTGTTATTTCTGTCCTGGGAAAAAGCTTCCAACTGTTCACCCTATCTATGTTTCAGTGGCGGCCCACTTGGTAGCTCTCTTGCCTCTGAATCAGGAGATTGTTGGTTCAAGTTCCACTCCAGAGTTGAGTGCAATAAACAAGTCTGACAGTCTGGTGTATTACTGAGGGAGAACTGGATTGTCAGGTGAGGTTTTAAACCAAAGGCCCATCTGCACTTTAAAGTAGATGCAGAAGATCCTGTGGTACTATTTTGAGGAAGAGCAGGGGAGTTATTGCTGATGTCCTGGCCAATATTTATCCTTTAATCAACATAAAAAAAAACGATTATGCTGTGATGGTCACAGTGATGATATATCAGAGGGGTTGTGCCATCGGCGGGACCATAAGATCCTGCTGGCATAAATGGCAACAATACTTTGGCAATTATCTTTGTGGGCAGCCTATACTTTAACCATAAAAATAGAATATTCCCCCTTTTAGCACAATAAAGAACACATTTCACAGATATATTCCCTAACTTTCCCAAAGCCACTGATTCTTAGCTCCTGGAGGTTTAGTTCTGTTCTTTCCCATTCTTAGTCTTTTAATCCCAGAACTGTATTTCACTGTGAGATTGTTTTGTCCCCTGTGGATCTTTTCTCCAGTGTAGGCTAGGTGAAAATACCATCCATGTTTTACCTGCTCATGAATTCATGCTTTTCAATCAGAGCACATGCTCCCGCCCACACTCCTATGTGGCAAACCACAATATCTTGCCACCAAAAGCTCCTCTCTCTCTCCCGGATCCTGCCTGAGTGACCTTGTCTGAAAGTTCTCAGGGATATCTCAAAAACTTCCTCTCCTTATAACTTACACTTATGTGCCACCTTTCACGACCACAGGGCATCAGGACTAAAGAGTTTTCTAACATTTCTGAAGAGTTGTCTCCACTGTAATGTAGAAACTCACAAACAGTAATGTGACAACAACATAATCTGTTTTTGTTATGTTGAACCCATTTCCATGACAGTGTGAATCAGATGAGTCTTGCATCCAGGTAGAAATACTGATGAACCATCCTTGAGGCCCCAACTCTCATTTAGCTTGGAGGTAAATGGGCACTTAAAGCACTGTTTATACCATCACATTCTCAACACTTTTTCTTTTGGAGACTCATGGACTCTCCACTGTTAGCACGCAAGCTGCTGCCATTGTCTCCCAAGTGTAAACCCCTTGCACCATCTTCTCAATAAGATAGTATGAGCCCCCTTTAAATTCTAACAATCAAATTGACCAGGCTTGCTGTCAGGCAGACATCAAAACAAGTCACATGATCCCCTTCGTTTTGTTTTAAATTAAGGCCACAACCACAAAACAGAACAATCTTACAAACCGGACCATTGTAACATGAATGCTGTCATCCCAAGAGAGGACAGCAGATTGTGTGCCATGGAACGATTGATGCTTCCCAAGTTCAGTGAGTTGGCTATCATAGTAATCTGTTGGAGGACAGATTGCTGGACTGCTGTGACATCCCTTTAGATCGTTTTGAAACTGAAATCTACAGCCATAATGGCCGTACTCTGTACTCAAGTGTCTTCCACTGCAACACTCCAGACTTCTGGTGGCAGTTACTTGCACGATGGAAGCTGAGACATTGGCCATAAGTTGTCTACAATAACAAATAGCCTTGGTTACCATTTCCATACTGGCAAAAGACATGCTCCAAACACTGTGCAAAGTTGTTTGCAGTGTGGTGGACTCCTTCCTACTCCTAAACATTGACCAAGGGCTTTTGATAGGCTTTCCAATACATTGAGCATTTTGTGATGGAGAACCATTGCTATTTCCTGCAGACAGTTCCATGTTAAGGTTTCCACAGGAGTCCTCTACTGCAGAACCTGTGTGTGACTTTGCCCTCTGTTGAGTTGGCACTGTGTTGTCTTTAACCCCGATCCTGGCTACAGAGCATTTCCATTACATGTCTCACGATATGCAGATTCTGCCTTTAATCATCTAAGCTTCATGCAGTGTCAGTAACAGCTGATTGCGAGTTTGAAATCAAGTGAGAGTGTGTCTTCGTTGTCACTGCGTTCTTAGTCTTTTTACACTGCCTGGCAAGGTTATACTTTTTGGGTATCTGAATGGAAGAGAAACTTTGTGGTGATACGACGGAGAAAGTGGAAGATGCTTGGTGGCATCATCTGCAGCTGGTGAATCTAAAGAGATTGTAGGATGAGGGGGAATGAGACCTGAGAAGGAGGATTAAGTATAGCTATACTGTTATCTTGGAGGAGGTCTTGTGACGCTGTGAGTTCGTGTTCCACCCCAGGAACTGATGGCCAAGGAAAGTGCATTCATAGTGCAGCCAACAGATTAACCTGCAAAATCCTTCAAACAAGCCTATGGCAGGCAGGCAGCAAGAATGAGAGAGACTCCTGGTCAGCCATGCTTGGTATGGAGTGGTATCTCTCAATCTATAAGCTTCTGGTGAGAAGCTTATACAGGTCTGGTGACCTGTTCCAGGTTAAAACTCCTTATGGAATCAGCTGAAAATCTGCCTTGTGCACCTTTAGGTGCATGAAGAGAAACTGCCAACTTCAGTGGATTCAGACCTGCCTCTGGCGACTGCCTCGACAGTGGCCCACGGGCCCTGTCTCCTTCACAAGGATTAGAACATGTAGCGTGTCCTTTCTAGTTAGCCCCTACTGTCTCCGGTTGTTTGCCACCTTGTCCTTCAAGACTGAGGTGTACGTATCAGTTATTATTGTGTCATCTGTTTGTCTGATGCACTTGTCAGATGTGGGTATGATTGCAGTGATACATACTTGAGACAAGGTGTATGAATGTCAGTATGATCCTGACTGACAGATTTCTGGAAGGTGATTGATGGGAGACTCATGATTTGAGTGCTGGCTGAGATTGGTGGTATTGCAGGCGGTATGTTGTGGCATTTGCAGATGCATTGGCTCACTTTAACCTCCCATGTGGACATTAAACTTCTGACGACACTTATCTACGTGTTTGGGGCTTCACTTGTGGCATTGATCTCCATGGCTATTTGCTCTGAGTGCCTTTTCACCATGTCAGGAGGACTTCCTGTGCACGCAGGGTATCTCCCTTCCTTTTCACTTCCTCCACTAAGATGTCCTGTGCAGCACTGGAAAACCTGGCTGCCCATTTTCTCCTATTTGACCATTCTTCTCCTTTTTCTCAGGTCAGACTCAGCTTTTAAAGTCCTCCAGCAGCAGCAGGCAGAGCGCACCTCTACTTTAAGAAGCCTTAAGTGGCGCTAACACTTTACGTTTTAGGGCTCCCTGTTGATTTGTGCAGGCAATCGATAGGGAGACCAAAATGCAGATGCAACTGTGTCTTCATTATATTGAACAAGTGCAGGATAATTTACACATAATGATTCTCAACCCTGTTTTCAGGGGCTATGCAATTTAATCCCTCCTGGATGTTTATGATGTTGATCGAATAGTTTAGCAAATTTTGAAAAACAGGAGGAAACCTTGAGATCTGTCATTTTGCATTTGGTCTCCCACAGCTAAATAATTCTCCTGGACTCTGTAGTTCAGCCATTTTGTTGCTAAGTGATTGAAGGAATTTTATAATAAATACACTTAAATATTAATAGCAAACTCTTACTCTAGAACTGCAGTTGTAAATGTAATATTTAATTTGACTATTCCCACGCAGAATAGGTCCTTTTCATTGTCTACAACATGCAGATTAGTCATATTTGGAATCTAATAGTCATGCATAGAATGGTAAATGACAGATTCGATTTATTTACCAATAAATAATATTCCAGGTATCAAACCAGAAAACACAGTTAATGTGGTCTCATATATCCTGTGGATGCTTTGAGACTATCTGACATATCTGACACAGATCCTTCTGATATTTTTGACTGCTGATTCGCATGATTTCAGAGTTGTACTTGCATTGCTGACAGAAATTTAAGGCTGGGAGATTGTAATCCTCAGTGTTTCGGCTGGGAAGGTAAGAGCTAAATTACTGCTATCCTGTTTGCAGAGCTGTAATCGAAGAATAGCACACCAGAGTTACTTTAACTGGAGAAACAGCACAAAATAGACCTTTTGCTTTTTGAAAAAATTCTGTTGTGGACCTTGAACTTTACTGGCTCTTTTTAGTCTGGGAAGCAAGGGGATATTTTGGGAGTGCCAGTTTAAGTAGCTTAACTTTGTTGTTCCAAGATATACAAGGCCTGATTTATGGGCCAGTGAATTCTCAGTTCTGCATTTAAGGCTTGTCTCCAACTAAAATTTTGTTTCTTTCAGGTATTAACACAGTTCGTGTTTGTCAGCGCACCTTCAGCTGATGAATGACTCCTGTGTTACTTGGAATGAAATAAAACCTAAAATTTTACATTGCATTAGTAGTTCTTAAATTACAAGTAGTACATTTAGAGTTGGCACAGTTTCAATGCTATCGAGTAGTGTCTGAAGCTACAGTATTTCTAAGGTCCCTTTCAAATGCATTACTTGCTGAGCAATTGGATCTATTCCCCTGATCTCCTATAAGAGGACCAAGCTCTGCGGATGTAGCTCCATGGCATTGCCCCTGGTGTTTGTTGAACTTATTGATATTAGTATAAAAGATAATGACTTTGATATGTCAGTGAGAATATTTACTATTAGTCTTTCAGCTGCATGTTTAATCATTGGAATACTTCATTTAGTTAATGGAAAGTTGTGGGAGTCATCAATGAATGAGGCAATTGAGTTTTAGACACTATTTCCACAAATATATTCAATAACTTTCAGTTCATGACTTCAATTCTACACCCATGATAAACTGCACTGTAAACCAAAATATAAAATGCTGGAAATACTCAGCAGGTCAGGCAGCATTTTTAGAGAGGACAAAAGATTGCAAGAAGTAGGAACTGGAGTAGTTTATTTGGCCCATTGAACCTGCCCTGCTAATCAGCAAGATCTTGGCTCATCATCTACATCAATTCCAGCTTCCTGCACTATCCCCATATCTTATAATTACCTTAATGCCCAATGTAACCATGGCATCTGGGCCAACATAATTGCAGGAGGGGCCCTGCTCCAGTCTTGTGGTAGTGCCAAAACCTCCCCTGAGTTAATTCAGAGAGTGGAAAGGGCTCATGTGGGATTCCCACCATTGGCAGACAGATGTCATTCTGACTCACTAATCCCTGAATCCACCGCAATTCAATGGTGGCTGAAGGATTAATGCAGAACAACAAGACTTACCCACACCACCGAAGGCTGTCCAGCAAGTCCTGTCAATGGCCAGTGGAGTGGTGGGGACAGCTTGATATCAGGCAGTCTATGCATGATCGAGGGACCTGACATTGGGAAGACCAGTGAAGAACTAAGTGAAGAGTTCCAATGATTGAACATGCGGCTGAAAGACTAATAGTTAAAAGTCTTACTGGCATATAAAGGTCATTATCTTAGTTCACATCAATAAATACAACAAACATCAGGGGCAATGACTCGGAGTTACGTTCTTACAGCGTGGTCCTGTCTGCTGAAAACTACTGCCTTTCCCTTGCTCCTAATCCCCTTGCCCATGACTGCCACCCTGCTTTCACTCACCTTTCACCCGGGGTCCCATGATGATCCTGGGCTTCTGGTGGGCGCATTGCCACCCATTACGACTACTCCTAATGGTGCTGTCGATATGAGGAGCTGCTGGGCTTTGATTGACCAGCAGATCTTAGCGAGTGAGACCCCCACTGATTGGTTCTCAATTACATAACAGTCTGAAGGGCACTTAATTCTGTTGTGTCTCCCCCACAGAATTGCCTGGCACTCCCCACCTGCTCTCTGACTGGTGGCAAGACCACCACCCCATAGATCTGACAGAATTCCAGCCAGTGTTACAGGTTAATGGCCCCTTGTCAAACATTAACTCTGTTTTCCTCTCCACAGGTGCTATCCAATCTGCTGAATATTTCCAGCAATTTTGTGTCAGATTTCTAACTTCTGTATTGTAGGCCATGTCACTACAAAGCAAGATAGGGTATTTACAGCAGTAAAGCAGGCCATTTGACCCAACTGGTCCATATAAATATTTATGGTCCGCACACGTCTCCTCCCATGTGCTAATTTTTCTCCCCCTTAGAAGCATCTATCCTTTTCATCTCAACTACATCTTGTGGTAGCATATTTTATATACTTTCTGGTTAAAGAAAGTTCTCCTAAATTCTCATTGGATTTCTTTGTGACTGTCTTGCATCTATTGCCTGTTCATCTGGTCTGGCCTGCAAATGTACCTTCTCAAACTCTTCTAAAACTTTATGAACTACTAGCAGACCACTCGTCAGTCTTCTGTTTCCTATAGAATAAAGTGATCCACCTTGCTCATTCTTTACTGCTGCCTTAAATCTCTTAGTTCTGCTAACATTCTACTAAATCTTTTTGCATCTTCTCCAATGTCTCTTTATCCTTTTTTTTAATAAGTGCAATAATATTTCTCCTTTTTCAATTCTGTACCTCTGGAATGAATCCAAGTGCTTTGTTGGCTTTTTTATGGACTCATTAACCTGTGTCAGTACTTTCTTTGTGGCTGCTCTTGTTGATTGGAAAGCCCTGGCATTGCTTTTGATAACGAATTGTCTTTTTGGTTGTGATTGGTTGGCTACCTCCCATCTGAAAGTGTTAATGGAGGCTTTGAGCCTGTCGTCAAAATGTTTGCTTTAGTAGCTGATAGCTGATGCATTCATTGAAGCCTCCAAGAGCATGGTACCTACCCTGAGCACCAGGGGAACTAAAGTCCTCTCCCAACTCACACTAAATGTATTGAATCCAGCACCTTTAATTGTGATTCATGATGAAGTGTTGGGAAATGGTCCTCACTTCCCATGTCTTGGAAAGTATCTGTGACATCAATGAAGAGGTATACCACCAAATCCTGTCTGCTAGCTCAGACTATGGTACATTACATTCTCAGGTTTCTGAGAATCTGATACTAAACTCAGAGTCTATCGGGAAATGATTGTCTGAAATATCGAAGCTTGAACAACTTATAGATGGCATATTGATGCCCTAAAGCAACACCATAAACACTGGCTAAGAAGGAACTCCCTGGCGTGGTTCTGAGTAGAGCATCTTTTGGGCAGTCTTGAGTTGGACGTTCCAACAACATCCATCTCAGCTGATGTGGGATTATCATGACCTCGATACTTGGCATATCTGTGCCTTTGGGGATGCTTGTATTTGTTCTTTTGTCCTTCAACTGGATTTGCAAGTTCCTTTTAAGCCAGTGTTTATGGTGTTGCTCTAGGGCATTGATATGCTATCTGTAAGTTGTTCAAGCTCCGATATTTCAATCATTTCCCGATAGACTTTGAGTTTAGTGTCAGATTCTCAAAAACCTGAGAATGTAATGTACCATAGTCTGAGCTAGCAGACAGGATTTGGTGGTATACCTCTTCATTGATGTCATAGATACTTCCAAGACATGGGAAGTGAGGACCATTTCCCAACACTTCATCATGAATCGCAATGAAAGGTGTTGGATTTGATACATTTAGTGTGAGTTGGGAGAGGACTTTAGTTGCCCTGGTGCTCAGGGTAGGTACCATGCTCTTGTAGGCTTTGATGAATGCATCAGCTATCTGTTATAGGTATTCGTCAGAGTCTTTACTAATTTGTGCATCGTCAGCTTATTGTAGTTTTAAGATATTATATGATATTATAGAAGTGGTCGCTGTCTTGTTTTTGGCTTTCAGCTGGTTGAGTTTGAAGAGTTTACCATCAGTGCAATGAGTCATTACCACACTTTGAGGTAAGTTTGTCAGCAATAAGAGAGAGAGAGAATTGTTTTGGTGCAGTGACACACCCCTTCTGACGTTGTCCTAAAATTCTATAGTGGAGTTATTATTGTTTTCTGTTGTCATGTGGGAGACAAAATATGTTTGTGAACATAGCTGGACTTCAGTATGCTGTAGCACCTTCCAAAGGACAGTTCAATTCACTGAACCGTAGGCTTTTGTGAGAATTCTCCAAGTTGGAGGCTTTTTGTGAATCCTTTTTAGTGACAACCACTAGATACCAATCAGGAGCGGGAACCCTTAATGATTTCTTCTCCCATTCCACTCATGGACGTGTGGTTAATTGTATTGATTTTGTGGTTATCCTGGCTGAGATAACTGCACAAATGGAGAATCAGATCTGGGAATGATCTGACCCGTATTGTTTAGACATACACCAGACAGTTCCTCACACACTAGTTAATGAAGGACACCTGGAGAATACTGCTTACTCAGTGGTGCATCTGAGTAAAGTTCCTCTTTTTAAAAGGTGGCATTTTTTGATGTAGCTCCGAGACTTTGATGTGATCATTAAAGGACCCAGTTCTCTGCCAATCCCCTAATGTGCCTAAAGGAGCTAATCTAATAGTGTAATTGGATTGATGTGGGTTAGATTTTGGTTGATTAACCTTGACTATGCTTGGGGGGGGCGGTAGAGAGTAGTTGAAATCTAAACAGTTAGCTTTCACAAGCACCAACGCAGAATTCGCTTTGAAGAATTACATCTGAACGGCAGCCTTATTTTTCTATGTTGTAGGTGTCATCTTAACTGAACAATTTTCTCAGTAGTATAAGAAGTAAGTCTGTCAAGCTAGGATTTCTTGATAATCAAATAAGGATTGAAAAATGACTACAATGCAGCAAAAACAACAGCTTGTATTTATATAGTGCCTTTAACTTAGCAAAATGACCCAAGGCACTTTACAGGAGAGATATCAGACAATATTTGATACTGAGCTACATGTGAAAATATTAAACCAAGTGATCAAAAGCTTGGTCTAAGAGGTAGATTTGAGGGAGACCCTTAAAGTAAAGAGAAAGGTAGAGATGTGAAGAGGGTCAGACGGCAAGTGGGGAGCTATTGTAAATCCTGCTAGAGTGAAACACTCCTGGTGGGGAGGTGGGAGATGCTAGCGGGCCCAGGGATTTCAGTTCCGGGTCTGCTAATGGCATTTAAATAGTATGCAAATTAGGCACTCCATCTATTATGCAGCTGTGTGCCGATTTCCAACTGAGAAAGCAGTGCAGCGGGATGGGAGAATCCCCCCCGATTGTTTTTTGCTAGGCAGAAATGCATGCCTAAAGCTGAGTTATTCTGTAAAGTGGACAGTGTTGCAGATGAGACCTACAGCAATATATTTTGAAATAAACCGCCAGAATTGTGTCCAGACGTAGTGACCTTAAAGATCAAGTGCCAGATCACCTTTCGAATTGATGCTAATCCAGTTTGCCACCTTTACTCTGGGGAAGATCCCTCACCCAGCCCAGTCTTGCACAAAATCAAGGGTGAGATTGAAAAGATGCAGCAGCAAGTGGTTATCTCACTGGTCACTGTGGTAACAGAATTATGTTCTGAAATGATTACATTCCAAAATAACTATATGAATCTGCATAGATGTAACTAAACAAATCAGTGCAACATGGGATCCATCCAGTAACCTCAGTGGATGAGATTCTTGCCAGACTTGCCCAAGAATATTTTATTTACCTAACTAGGTGTGAACTGTGGATTTTGGCAATTGCCTCTGGGCAAAAAGTCCAGATTGCTGACCACATTTATAACATCATTCGGAACTTTAATTTTTCAGTAGATTTCCCTTTGGAATAGAACCCATTCCAGAAATTCTCCAGAGAACAATGTCTCATTCTGCAGAAGGCGTGGAAGGAGTAATGTGCCATATGGATGACATACTTGTAAATGGCTCCATGAGGGAAGAGCATGATCACACAGCTAAAGCAGTCACGAAAATCTTAAAGGATACAGACCTAACATGGAATGAAAAATGTGAGTTCACCAAACCTATGATACATAGGTTACATAGTACAAGCCACTGCAATGACATTTGATCCTCAAAAATCAGAAAAAAATCCGAGAATTTCCACAACCTAGGAACATAACTGAGCTTCAAAGATTCTTTGGGATGGTTAACCAAATTGGAATGTTCCTACCAAATTTAGCAGTGGTCAGTGAGCTCTTGAGACAGTTGTTGAGAAGGAATCAACAGTGGTGCTGGAATGTGGACCAGCAAAATGCGTTTGAAAGGATTAAACAACTCTTAATTTCTTCTGACATATCGGCACACTATGACTCAGGATTGCTGACCGTAGTAGCAACAGATGCTTCGTTTACATGCCTAAGGACAATTTTATTTCAAGTACAAAGAGATATCAAGCCTAGATGAGTCTACTATGTCTCCAGGTCACTAACAGAAACAGAACAATGCTATGCCACAGTAGAAAAGAAGCATTGTCAATAATATGCGTGTGCAAAGATTTACCACGAGTTATGGGATTGTGCTTCAAAATCAAAACAGACCATAAGTCACATGTCACTCTTCTGAACATCAATGGAGTTTTTAAGATTCCATCCAGAATCTGGCAGTTCAGACTGAGATCAATGAGATGTGACTCCATCGTTGAGTATGTGCGAGGCAAGTATCAGACCCCAACAGATATATTGGGCGGGATTATATGGTCTTGCATGCCTCGAGACTGTAAAATCCCGCCTGAGGTCCATGGTCCACCCCTCGCCCATTCTGATTCCCGTGGCAGTGGGACAGTAAAACTCTGGCTATTATCACACGTACCATCAGAAGGAATTAAGCAAGACGATTTGCACTTCATCACATGATGCACATACATCTATAATCACTCAGCACTCCGCAGCTGTTGCATGGAAATTGCAGGAAATAAGACAAGCCCAGCAACAAGGTGAAGAATGTCTCTAAATCTGAAAATATTGTCTGGAGAAATGCCAGGCTGTATCCCCACTAATACAATACTGTGGCAGTACTTTGAACAGTACAAGCACATCTCACCATCATTGATGACTTACTGGCCTTCAACAAGAAAGTTGTGATACCCTGAGCACTTCGATTTGATATTCTTCAAAACCTTCAATAAGGCCATCTGTAAATAGGAAAATGCCATGCAAGAACACATCAGTCAGTCAGGTGATGAGGCATTACCTTTCTATAGAAGGAGTGATTTCTAGCTGTTTTACTTGTGCCATAAACAGCCAGAAACAAAAAGAACCACTATCACTTTCTACGTTTGTATCAAGGCTGTGACCTGGGAATGGATTTATTTGAATTTAAGGGGACAACCTTCCTTGTTGCTGTTGATTACTACTTACGGTGGACTGAAGAAACATATTGCATACTGGTACAGCAGGAACAGTTTTCCAATCCCTCGAGAGAATTTATACAACACATGGCATCCTGGACATCGTAGTGTCCAACAGTGGGCTGAACTTTGCTAATGAACTATTCCACAATTTCTTTCGCAGATGAACGTGGCTTCATTCATGTAACCATTTCACCAAGTGAACGGAGAAGCTGAGAGAGGAGTGCAGATCATTAAAGATTTATTGGAGAGAAACAAAGACCTTTATCTCACTCTTCTGATTTATTGAACCTCACCGCTACAAAATGGCTTCTCGCCATTAGAGTCACTTATGGGTAATAGGAGTGAGAACACAGCTTTCATCTCTAGCACAAAAATTCAAACTTCAGAATCATCATGAACAACTGCAAGAGGGTAAAACAGAATGAGGAAGAACAGAGAAACAACTAGTTTTGGAACTTCAATCACATGTACGGAGCATTTGAGTTACTAGTGTTGCAGCTCAGGAGAGAGTTTGCGTCTGACACCAGCAGAAGGTAGTTGCAATCATTGAAAAAGCTCCTTAGCCAAGATTATACAGAATTGAGACAGACGAGTTATCATATAAAGAAACCACAGTGCCTTTAAATCATTGGGGAAAAGGCTACTAGAAACTTAGGTTACGACTGACCTTCCTTTCATCATAAGGTGAGAAGTGAAGATATTCGCTGATGATTGCACAATATATGGCACCATTCACAACTCCTCAGACACTGCAGCAATCCATGTCAAAATGGAGCAAGACTTAGACAATATCAGGGTTTGGGCTGAAAATATTTGCACCAGCCAAGTGCCAGGCAATGACCATCTCCAATAAACATCACCTCTTCACATTCAGTGGTACCACCATCTTTGAATCCCCTACTATCAACATCGTGGGGGCTATTGTTGGCCATAAACTCACTTGGACAAGTGGTATAAGTGCTGTGGCTACACAGTGGTTAGCACTGCTGCCTCACAGCGCCAGGGACCTGGGTTTGATTCCAGCCTTGGGTAACCATCAGTGTGGAGTTTGCATGTTCTCCCCGTGTCTGCATGAGACTTTGCAGAGGGAATGCAGAAGGTTGTAAATATGATAGACTTTGGGGGAGATATAGAGTAAAGAGTAACCATCAGAAGCATATATGTAATAATAAATCAGACTACAAGACTATGAAGTAAGGGGATCTGAAAGGATGGAAAGCTCCAATCACGAGATCCCCAGTTGTGTAAATACATGATTTAATAGAGAGTAATGGTTTTAAGAAACTATAGACTCGAGCAATATTCTTTGGGAGAATCCCAGAAACCCTTGTCTAGATGCCAAGCATACAATGCAATATCAGGTTTTCTTTGAACAAATAAGTTATTAGTTGTATGTTAATAGGAAGCATTTTGAATTATTCTTGGAATAAACATTGAGTTATTCTTGAAGTATGCAGTAAATAAAAGTATAATTTGCTAAGTTATTATTGTCTGTTGGATTAGTGCCAGGCTGGCAGTGCCTTTCCCTGACCACCTGAATTGGGGGGTGGGGGGCACAAGGTTAATTTCGCCAGATGTCCAGTAAAATCACAAAAGGCACGAAATTGGACACAAATCCAGTTTCTCGTCTGTCGCGTTACCTTACTGGCTTGCCACACCCATCAACCAGCTGGACAAGAAGGTAAGATTGCCCCCGAGGTGTTTTAGATTAGATTTGAAGTCTGTATCAAAGGTGACAGGAGCAAAACCACATCACTTGGAGGTGTAAAAAGTAAAATAATATAGATGTCAGAAATCTGAAACAAAAATAGAAAACGTGAGAAACAGGTCAAACAACCTCTGTGGAAAGAACAAGTAAGTTCATGTTTCAGGTGTAAATCTTTCATCAAATTCTGACAACATGTCTACATCTGAAATGTTAAGCCATCTGTTCTCTCCAAATATTCTGTTCGACCTGCTGTTTTGAGATCTTGTTTCAGGTGTAACTAGCTCCTTATGTCTATGGATCCACAAAGTATGATAAAAACAACATGAAGTATGTCAAGTTAATCCACTGATCAGGTTATCATGGAATGACTATTGTAGGAAACTATTAATATAATTGGCAATGAGTTATTCTGTACTCCATATAAGAGCATTTGAACAATTACTTTTGGGAGCTAGCATATTGCTTTTGTCAGCAGCCAGCACTTGCACAGAAGTTCTGTGAGCATTCCTTGAATATTAATAGTGCAGTGCACTGTTTGATTTTGCATAATGTTGTCTGAGCTTAGTAACATATATAAGGTAGCTCTGAATATCGAAATTTGTGAATCAAATTGAACTAATTGGAAGAGCAACACTCAACCATGGTTTCTGAGAATTCTGTTATGTAGATGTACAGCATTTTTTTATGAAGCTCAGTCCAATGACAACAAACACTTTTGAACAGTAGACACTGAAGAATATTTTCCCACACCCTGAAATGTTGATCTACAGACACCCTACTAACCAGAAACAGATGAGAATACTCATCTACTTCCTTCCTCAGCTCATAACCGAATGTTGCTTGGGACACTGTGTCTTCCACAAATAACATGGGCTGGATTTTCATTTGCTGACAGAGGCATGAGTGGTTCTGGCGGAATTTGTAAATTGCCCGGGGAACTAGTGGCGCTGGATCACACAGCTTCCAGTGCTGTGTGTAATCTTCAAAGGCCTTCAGATGGAAGGAAGTGAGAAACTCATTTGCCGTCAATAAATGGTGCCATGAGCTCCTCAAGGAGCTTATTAACTGGAATTGAATGGGATTTTCATTCTTTCTTCTGGACAAAACCAAGCTGCCTGTTGCATGTTAGTGCATAGCTGTCAGGGTTGCCATAGGGCAAGAGGAAGTGCTTTTTTGTAAAATTTGAGAGGTCAAACTAGTATTGTGTTGAGTACTGAATTTTGACATGGCGCCCATGGGCACTTTGTGCCATCTTTATCTTCTTGATCCTTGCATGTGTTGCCTGCTCTCCTCAGCAAGCCAGCAGCAGCCTCCACCATGGCTGCCTCCTAACTTTGCCACTGACAGCAGACAAACTGCTCTGGCTTCCAAGGGGCACCTATAATTGGACACTGACCATGACCATCCTGTTTATGTTAATAAGTAGCTTTGTTGCAGCGGTGCGTGCTGTCAAGACCTTGGATTCATATCCAGGTTTTAGGTTCCCAACCCCGTTTTGGAAATCCAGTCCCTTTATGTCCACAGATTTGGTTGTTACCAAATACGCCAGCTGTTGAAGCTTGTAATTGGGCATTTGCACTGCAGGACACAATCCCAATGTTAAACCAATGTGATGTGATGTTTTAAAGAAATTCCAAAGCAGAATTCTTCCCTCCCAGAGTTCATTAAGTACTTTTAAATCTAATGAAAAGTACCAGGGCTTTATAGGGAAAAACTTAAAGAAGTCAGGAGCACAAAAAGATGAAATATAATTTGAAAAAAACACTTATTCGTCAGGGCATTTGTCTATAAAATATGATGGCAGTCCAGTCCTTGATTTGATTTTGATTTAATTTATTCTTGTCACATGTGTTAGTATACAGTGAAAAGTATTGTTTCTTGCATGCTATACAAAGCATACCATTCATAGAGAAGAAAAGGAGAGAGTACAGAATGTAGTGATACAGTCATAGCTAGGGGTGTAGAGAAAGTTCAACTTAACGCAAGGTAGGTCCATTCAAAAGTCTGATGGCAGCAGGGAAGAAGCTGCATCTATTTGTGCATTTATTTCTTAGATGCAAATAGATGGGCAGGCATTCACGCACCATCTTAATGGCAGCTGACAGTAAATTAGGAGATTAAACTGCAGTGCAGGAAGGGGGAGAGGTTGGTGATTTGTTTAAAAATTTGATTTCTGGTTAGTTTTCTTAACCTTTACTCTTCAAAGCTTCTTTGGTTTACATCATCCTTCCGTGTGACGGGTGTTGCTGAGGATAGCAATAGCTAGCTGGTAGGAACAAAGGTGATGATGTGGTTTGGAGTTACTTCTACAGTTATCAATCTGAATTTCTATTGGAAAACTATTTCATCATGGAAGACACCAGACTCCATGCTGTTCTTGTCCACACATGCACATTAGCAGGAACAACTAGACATCGATTAGTAGCAAAAACCCTGACTGATTTAGTCTGCTCAGGGCTTTGGCTGCTAAATATGGATGTAATACTCCCAAAGCTGCCCCAGCTGATCAACTCATTGAACAGCCTATTGATTGAATCTAAGACCTTCATAGTCTTTTGACCTAACAGCACCATATGCTGCATTTAACTATTGTGCATCAGAAGATTTGCTTCTTTGTTGATCAACATTTCAAAAAAGAAGTTTCTCAAATTGAGTATATCTGCCCCTAGGGCCACACTTTGTCTACCGGTCTTCACAAATAACTAGCAGATTTAACATATATAACCATTTTGCACTTTTTCATGCATTATCACAACTCCTTTTTCCCCCACAACAGCAGGACATTTGGTGAAAATGATCTGGTTATCCTTTCTTCATTTTCAAGAACAAAGAACAACCCAGCACGGGAAACAGGCCCTTTGGCCCAACAAGCCCGCGCCGCCGCATCCTCCTACACCTACCCTGCCCTCCGTGTATGCGAGTGGAACCCCTAACTTAGCCAGATTCAGGGGAGAATAGTGTCAATTTGGTATACCAATCAGCCTAAGAGCACATCTTTGGGGTGTGGGAGGAAACTGGAGCGCCCAGAGGAAACCCACGCAACCACAGGGAGAATGCGCAAACTCCCACAGACACATGAGGATTTAGTTTACATTGCAATATACCACATGATAATCCCATCATTCCAATGAAAATAACTCATGGCTCTTCTTGCCATTCACATTTCCTAAGCGAAAACATTGAGCACTTCTTGGTGGCTAGCTAGTGGTTAGCACTGCTGCCTCACAGCGCCAGGGACCCGGGTTCAATTCCTGGCTTGGGTTGCTGTCTGTGCAGAGTCTGCATATTTCCTCTGGATGCTCCGGTTTTCTCCCACGGTCCCAAAGACGTGCTGGTTAGGTGCATTGGCCATGCTAAATTCTCCCTCAGTGTATCTGAACAGGCGCCAGAATGCGGTGACTAGGGGATTTTCACAGTAACTTCATTGCAGTGTTAATGTAAGCCTACGTGTGACATGAATAAATAAACTTTAAAGTTGATAGATTTTCATGTTCACTACCTGGGCCATAATACAGCAAAATGAGTCACACATCATAGGGCCTAGCTGATTTTTGCTCCATTCAAATGCCCTGCCAGATTATCATCCAGGAAGTGAAGACTAAAAAGACGCTCCCTAATCTCTTTCAAATAATACTTCATTCTTTTCTTCCACAAAAGGAAGGCCATTCAGCCTATCCTAATTCATCCATTTGGGGAGATCTCTGTGAAACAGCTCCCCTTCCTTCCGCCCTCCGTTCTCTGCCACTGCAGCATCCAATTATTTTTTTAAAGTAGTTCCGGAGTTTTGGACTCCATTATGCCACCTGGGAAGCCTGTTCTATGTGTGTACCCTTCCTGTGAAGAAGAATTTCCTATACCAGTCCTACAGTTGCCCTTTATTAGTTTGAACTTGTGTTTTTTATTCCCCTCCTGAAGTAAAATTTCATGTTGGGCTTACCTATACCTCAGCTGAAAGACCCATGTTTCTCCACTAAAAGTCAAATTTTATTTATTAGTCACAAGTAGGCTTATGTTAATACTGCAGTGAAGTTACTGTGAAAATCCCCCAGTTGCCATATTCTGGCACCTGTTTGGGTACGCTGGGGGAGAATTTAGCATGGGCCGTCCACCTAATCAGCACATCTCTTGGACTGTGGGAGGAAACCGGAGCACCCGGAGGAAACTCACGCAAACACGGGGAAAACGTGAAAACTCCACTCTGACAGCGACCCAAGCTGCAAATCAAACCTGGATTCCTAACACTGTGAGGCAGCAGCGTTAACTGTGCCACCCCACTACCTCCTTATAACTCAGACCCCTAACACTGAGGACCAGCTTAAGACCTTTCCTTATGACCTGTCTTGTCAGGGATTCTGTTTCCTCCATGCCCTCCTCCTCTCACTGATCTAGTCTGACTAATTCCTTTCATTTTCATCTTTAGCAATTTCTACTGCAATCACAGTATACGTGTGGTGCCCATTTTCCCTTCCAGTATGTGCCTAACACCAAGCAGAACGTATTAAAAAAAATCTCTTCACAGCTTCTATGTTAGTGAATCTGACAAGTTCATCTTTTGGAGTGCTTAGCAGGCTTGTAAGCACAAGCCCATAGACATGTTGATGGTTAATGCGCTAATTCCTTTTACAGAAAATAATCTGGTGGCACAAATACGATATAATAGTGACTAAAGAGGCGTTTAGATGTTTTAGCTGGGGAAGATAAACTGTTGGGCCAAATAATCTAGCTCGGTATTTTCCTTTTAGATTTTTGATGTTAAACAAAGGATGAGAGCAAAAGTATGTTGGTTTTAGGTGCAGTTTCAGGAGTCATAGTATATAATGCTGTTGGCAAACAAAATAATGCAAATCTGTGCGTGATATGTGTCAATAATACTTGCCAGCTTGTCTTGGGAAAATAAGTAGCGATAGCTGGATTTGCTGGGTGGCAGCCACGACTCCTCTTAAGGGTTTAATTTTGCTGAGTAAGTTCAAATGATATGACGAGCTAAATTGTTACCTCCCTGAAGCTAAAGCTAAAACAAAATTTACAGAAGCTTTGGTATACAGTATGACTGTGCGGAAGTGACACCTATTGCAAAGGCTAAATTAGTGTGTTAGATTGTCAAGCTGCAGGTTGACGAAATCAGAGCAGGCCAATGGCAAACAAAAGGCTTTGTTGTCAGCAGCCAGCTAAACTGTTTCATTTATTACACACAACTGGTGCATTTGTTTGTCCAGAACCCAGTTTATTAAATCACTCCATTCGTGCCAACTCCCTCTGTAGTTTTAATCTGTTAAATCGTTATGCATTATGTTTGTCTTGCGTTGCCAGTTTTGCTTTGTCAATTCACAGATAATTACAGTGTGTTCAGCTGGACCAGATGAGCTTTCTATTTGGCTCACTTGAAAGCGCGTCACTGCAAGAGCACTTAGGATGACGAAGGCCCTGTTTGTTCGATATGTCTACTGCTTGAATAGAAGACAGTAGGGGGAGAGATTGGTGTGTGGTAACATGACTGGACTAGTAATCCAGAGGCCCAGGCTAATGTTCTAGAGACATGTGCTCAAGTCCCACCACATAACTGCTGGAATTCAAATTCAGTAAATAAATCTGGACGGTAAAGCAAGCCTCATCAATTGTTGGGCGGCACTGTGGTTAGCACTGCTGCCTCACAGCACCAGGGATCCAGGTTCGATTCCAGGCCTGGGTCACAGTTGGCGTGGAGACTGCACGTTCTCCCTGTGTCTGTGTAGATTTTTTTTCAGGTGCTCCGGTTTCTTCCCACAGTCCGAAATTCGTGCTCATTAGGTGCATTGGCCATGCTAAATTCTCCCTTAGTGTATTCAAATCGGCGCCACAGTGTGGCGACTAGGGGATTTTCACAGTAATTTCATTGCAGTGTTAATGTGAACTCCTTGTGACACTAATAAATAAACTTTAAGACTTTTGTTGTAAAAGCCTACCTGGTTCACTGATGTCCTTTGGTGAAAGAATTCTACCATCCTTGCCCAGTCCAGCCTGTATGTGAGTCCTGATCCACAGCAATGTAATTCTTAACTGGCCACTGAAATGCATTAACGAACCACTCAGTTTAAGGGCAATTGTGCAAGAAATAAGAAAGGCCAAATATTTAAAACAATATACCTCTGGCACATCATTATAGTAATTAGTGTTTTTAACTTCTGAGCCTTTTGCATTTCCTAAAAGGTTCTGGTAATTCTATTTCTGTAGACGGAGGCTGGATAATCTTTTCTGGGATGAAGCAGTACAGGATGTGAAGGAGGTGGGGGTTTGGATTACAGAGTTAATGAGCCTGATTTTGTTGCAGTAGGGAATCTAATGGCATAGTGTTATTAGCTAGATTCGCCCCTGCATCCTTCAGCTCAGAAGATTTTTTTCCCCACCAAGCTGCTCAATATGTGAGCTGGTGGTGACACTGCAGGGGAGGCAGGGCATCAGGGACCTGTATGAACAGGGCAGCCAATGGGGGAATCTCATTAATCAGTCACGATTAACGATTGGGAAATAAACAGAAGAAATGATATGGACAGAATGGGCGAATCCATGTTCAGTCAGGGATAGAAAGAGAAACAAAGAGGGAAAGATGCGATTGAGAGAGAGAAAGAGACAAAACCAGGAAAAAAATCAGGAAACTTATTTGACTTTTTAAATCTCAGAAAATTGAAAATTTGAAGGAATGAGACATTGCTCTCATAATAGTTAATTTTCGATGCCATGGATGTCGATCAGAAGTAAATAACATTTATCACATTGTTAAAAGGGTCCTTATTTTTGTAATTAAATATCTGCAGCTGGGTTTGGTTGTATCCACCGTGCAGATACAGCAACTTCACACCATTTAATGCAGAGTAGTGGTAAGGCAGGCAGTAAATTGCTTATTTTGTGAAGCTAAAGGCAGAACAGCACAACTTGAACCTCAATATTTAACCGCACACCTGTTCCTTGTCCAAAATGCTATACCATTTATACTCAAATGTCAGAGAGCAGAGTTAGCTGCACACTTACCTTGACAACAAATTCTGGCCTATTGAATTTCTCCAATTGAGAGAAATTATGTCGAAATGATTAGGGATGTGATCTAAGTTTCTGCCTTTTAAGAGCTGTCAAAATTGATGGAATGGAATAAGCACTATGTATGATAGGATTGATAATGGAATATCTTGCAGTGAAAGTTGTGAATCTGATTATCCTTCTTTCATAAGAATCTGTTCCTGATCTGATGAACAGGGGCTGATTGTGTTCCTTTGTTCCTGACTATATGCCCATCAGGAGATACTGGAAACCAATGTATTCTGTGGTATACATTGGTATACCTTGGTATTCTATGGTACACATAGCAGAAAGTGTGGGTAGAAGAGGACTTATTTTCGCCACTCACCTGATGAAGGAACAGCGCTCTGAAAGCTCATGATACTAAATAAGCCTGTTGGACTTTGACCTGATATTGTGAGAGACTACTTACTGTGCCCATCCCAGTCCAATGCCAGCATCGCCACATCATGACTTATTTTCGAGCAGCATTTGTTATTTTAATAGAGATAGGCCATTCTTTATCTCGTGAGACTTAATGTTTCTGCTTACAATTTGGCCAGATGTCCAGAGTAAGTACATTGATCTGCATATTGTAATGCAATTCATAAGTGGATAAAGGACCTCGTATTATAGGAAAAGCGAATGCAAATTTGCAATGCAAAACAGCCTTTGTTTTAAAATTATTTCTTAAACTGTTGTCATTGATCAATGCTTATTTAAACTTGTGTTGCGGGCAAGAGAGAGAGGCAACACTTAACCCTGTTTTTTGTTTTAAAAGTAGCCTGTGGCGCTTATTCCAACAACCCTTTGATTGTGCATTAAATTTTTAAAGTTGCTCACAGCAAACTGTCAGGACTAAATCACGAGTTTAATTTATTCACACATTCAAACCTGAGTAGAGTAGGGTGGTAGTGGGGATAATTGCAATTTCACATACAGGCATACAGAAGTATGCAGTAAGGGCATAGAATAGAGATTGCATTATAACTATTAATAAACAGTAAAAAACACAGAAGTGGATATCAGCCCGCGAGTTTGCCCGAGTCCAGGAAGTCAACACCTAAAGGAGAGGTGGGAGGGGGGAGGTACTTCATGAAGAAGATCCAGTTCAGGTGTATTCCTGGCTGAAGGCAGAAGTGCAGAATTCCTTTAAATTGGATGGCGACAGAGTGAGATTACATTGCTGTTTATAGACTTGGTCTGCTCGGCAGGCAGTAGCTAACAGCTTCCAGATAAACCGTTTTCAAAGAGGGCTTGTTGCAGGCTGCTTGGTCAGCCTGGAGTCTTGCTGTCAGATGCTTGCAGGTTGGAGCTAAATCAGTAGACTGACTGCGCTTGAATCCTGAACTGTCCATGGAGATTTCAAAATGGTTGCTCAAATCATGTGACCTCTTTCCACAACAATTTCATAAAGCGATGTTTATCTAGATCTGGCTTTTGTTTTGTGACTTATAATGTCCCATTCATCAGCTGCTGAAAGAGTAATTACCACATTGGAAACCTGTTCTGTGTAGCTATTATTTTGGTAGATCATCACACTCTGATAGAGGGGTAAGTTTATAAAGATGTAAATTACGTCCATTTCTTTTCAGCAATTCCTTTTTGAAATGTGTCTTGACGGTTCCAGATGTGAGATTCTCTGAGCAACATGACAGGGCATGCATCGAGTGCAATCTATAAAATGCCTTTGTGGTCACTTTACAATTCCAGACATCAGGTGACTTGTGGCAGCATACTTTGGGTCAGCTAATTTCTTTTTTAAGTTTGATATACACAGTTTCTGATTCCTTTCCTGTCTTATTGGCATGTCATTTAACTCTACAGTACATCATTCAGTGAGTGCTATATTGTTAGTGGTGCCGGCTTTTAAACGAAACATGATTGAGATCTTGTCTGTTTCTCTACGTAGAAGATAAAGATCTCATTTATTAATCAGAGAAGAACTGACATTTTTACTACTGCCAACCTCTCAAACATTAAAAGGACATTAGTTTCTATGTCTGGAAGATATTGCAATCACATACTGGTTGCTGAATTTACCTACTCGATGAGAGTCAGTGCACCTCAAATGCAGTTTGTCGTATGAAAAAAACGTCTCTCTCTACAAAAAGGATTACCCTATTCATTTTTTTCCTTGTATTCTGAACCCTTTTACCCATTGGAAATATATTTCTCCAAAACAAAACCCAGCAAAGCAGATAAACTAACTTTGTTACTTTTGGTCTGATTACTGTTGAAAATTAGTGAATTACTCTGTTTTAGACAGCACCAGTCTTATGTTTTTTAAAATTGTAGGGGATGCTGTGAAATTTATATTTGTTGATGAGGAAAGAGCAGCAAGTTGATTGAAGGCTAAATCTGCTGAGAAGTAGAAATATTTTACATTCCATCAAAGGCCTCCTTCTAGTTTATTGCGGGTGATTAAATAGATTAATCCAATTGATCCCGAAGTTAAATAATGATGCCACTCCTGACTTGTGTTAATTTATACTGATGAATATGCAGCTGCAATTATTTGAAGAAAATGCCTCATGCCCAAACTCAGATTGAGAAAAAAGGTGCTTGTGTTCGGTATGTGCTAGCAATACCTTATTTTTAAATGTGAAATAGCCTAAGGATAAGAATCAACGTTTAACATCCAGATTATTACAAAGAAGCTTTGTCAGAGTTCTTCCCTTCCTCCACACTGCAGGCTATCAGGAGAAAACTTGGATTTGTTCAGGTGGAAATCTCACTAATCATTTTTAATCATACTCGCTCAGGGACCTCGAGGGGGATTTGCAGCATCAACCTGCATACTCCCGGTGAAATCCTTGAAACAAGGACTCCTTCAATTGGGTACTGTTCCTGTTTGTCAAGCTGCATTAAGCATTTTGTAAAGGAGCGGGGAACTACTCACCTAGTTGTAATCTGCAGTAAAACCGTCTGCCTAATCCTGGAGAATTACACGCACCAGTGTGTTGGATTCCTCTTCCGCATTCTTCTGAAGTGAGGAATGCCCCATAAATTTATTCAAGATGCATTGGCACATAACCCGGGATATTGTGAAGTAAAATCAAACCAAGGGCAAAATACTGAAGAGCTTGTGATTAGTATTTGAATAGGTTGAGACTACCACTGCTGTATGAGATGTGCTGCATGCTCACCTGCATGCACTTGGCACAATCATTTACAGAGCAAATTGATCAGCCTTCCAATTCAACTCTGTCAGCAACATTTGCTGTTTCCATTTCTAAATAAAAGAAGTAACTATTGAGTGTCAGCTTGGTTTGTAGTCGGCAGGTTGATGGGTCAAGCTGTGCTTTAATAATTTGATGATATGTTTGAATTAACGCTTCATAAAACACTGAGGAAATGCTGCATTTTTTTTTCATTCATTTATGGGGTGAGGACGTCACTGGCTAGGCCGGCATTTATTGCCCAATCCTAACTGCCCTTGAGAAGGTGCTGCCTTCTTGAACTGCTGCAGTCCATGTGGCCTAGGTGCACCCTTGATGCTGCCTTGAGGGGGGGGGGGTGGTGGAGAGAGGTGGTGGAGAGAGGTGGTGGTGGTGGTGGTGCTCCAGGGATTTTGACCCAGTGATTGTGATGGAACTGTGATGTATTTCAAAGTCAGGATGGCGAGTGGCTTAGAGAGTAACTTCCTGGTCATGGTCTTCCCATGAATCTGCTGCACTTGTCCTTCCAGGTGGTGGAAGTCACGGGTTTGGAAGGTTCTGTCACAGGATCCTTTGGTGAGTTTCTGCAGTTCATCTTATAGATGGGACACACTGCTGCCACTGTGTGTCGGTGGTAAAGGGAGTGGATGCTTGTGCCTGGGTGGTTTCTTAACTGTGGTTGGAGCTGCGCTCGTCCAGGCAGTGGAGAGTATTCCATCACACTTTGACTTGTGCCTTGTAGAGGTGGTCAGGCTTTGTTGGAAATGCAATCTTTCCAATCAGATGTTAAAGCCAAGTTTCTACCTACTTATTTAGGTGGATACAGATTGTTCTTTGTACAGTGGGAAGAAGGGCAGGGTAGTAGTTCTTGCCCTCTGAGCAATAGTTTTCCTAGCATCAAACATACTAATTCAGGATTGACCACATTGCTGTTTGTAGAACCTTACTGTTTGCAATTTGGTTACTGATTTTCGTGTCATGTTATCATGGGGGCAATCTTGAGCCCATGCTCACCGTCCCCGGGAATGACGGCAGGGACTGAAGATTTGGTGATATCTCAGAAGTCGCATTTCATGCTGGCGAGATCCTGATCCTGAGGGCGTGAACCTGCTTTAAATACATTTTAATTTATTTATATGAAATTAGCCCCCCGCCCTCCCTTTCCCCACTATATATTCAAAAAGGTTTACAACAGGTTTACCTAGAGGAGAAATGACGGCTCTGATCTGGAGGAAGAAGGTGGGGGAAGTTGCGGGGGGGAAGAAATGCTGATTCCAAGTGGGCGTAGGGAGGAGAAATGCTGGCTCCAATTGGGAATGTGGGGAGAAGGGTGGAGGAGAGGAACTTAGCTAGGCACTATCCCCATTATCCCACACATCTCCCATGGCTAATCCCCATAACCTACACATCTTGGGACTGTGGAAGGAAATTGGAGTGCCTGGAGGAAACCCATGTAGACACGGGGAGAATGTGCAGACTGCACACAGGCAGTGACCCAAGCCGGGAATCAAATCCAGGTCCCTGGCACTGTGAAGCAGCAGTGCTAACCACTGTGCCACCATGCCGCCCTCAGCTCGTTATTGGATTAAGGAAGCAACTTTGAATAAAATGAACAAGAGATGTGTGACTCTTTAACAGTCGAGCCCAGTGCACCTAATACAGCAAAATAACAACAATTTGAAAACATGTAGCACCTTTGATAAGCTTCTCAAGGTGCTATTCAGTGGAGGCAGGTAAGAGAATGAATGTTGACTCATGAATGGAACTATTAGGAAGAATGTCTGAAATCTGGTTAAATAGATGGTTTTGGGAAAGTTTTTAAAGCGGGAGATGTGGGGAGTTTGGGGGGGGAGTGCATAGGAGGTTTCTTGTCTGCTGTGGCGGCTCTGCCCACAATGATTAGACAGTAGAAGGGGAGAAGCTGATAAGGCCTGAATCTGAGGGCTGAAAGATACAGGAGGCATGGGTCTCAAGGAGACTAAAGATAAGACGGTGTGAGTCTGTGTAAGCATTTGTAGATGCGGATGTGGATATTAAATTCTGTTCTTTGCAGGACAGGATGTCAATGTAGATCTGTGAGGATGACGGATACAATTTGACAGCATTGAGGAGCCAGCTTCGAAGAGAGTGGTTCCCCTGGATGATTGGAAAAGAAAGGGCTTGCATCAAATCAAGCTCGTAGATGAGAGTTCAGTGTTTTAGCCTGCTTTGTCACCATTCATTTTCATCAGCTTCTAACCAGATTCTACACGGACCAATGGGCAGGGGCACAAGGAAGAATGCTGAGGGCACTGCTGGCCTGCAGATGTTAAGAAAAAAATTACACAAGCAATTGCTGTATTGGCATTTGTGAGTAGGGAGCATTTTAGCAGAATTTAGTTGTCTTTAATGGTGTGGTGAGTGAAATAGTAAGAAGAAAATTAGTCCCTTGCTCAAAAGCCCTGTCACCATTCAGTTTCATGTGAAAGCCTTTGAGAACTGACAGACAACCGTTCATTTTTCATCTTGCTTGCCCTCACAACTGGAGGAGGAAACATAATTAGGGTCACCTACTGCACCAGTTAAGGACCTATTGTGGATGTGCTATATTGCACACTATATCTGTCTTGCATGTTGTGCCAGGCCCTTTGGAAGCCAAGG
Organism: Carcharhinus amblyrhynchos; assembly: GCF_965287045.1. Lineage (NCBI taxonomy): Eukaryota > Metazoa > Chordata > Chondrichthyes > Carcharhiniformes > Carcharhinidae > Carcharhinus > Carcharhinus amblyrhynchos. The sequence continues at coordinate 102,524,095 of NC_137329.1, forward strand.
TTGATTTTCTTTCTAGATCCTCCTGCAAGACAGCTTGCGTCCAGGTGGTTCCTGGAGGTGTCCAAGTTGACACCGATTTGGAGGTATTCTTGATTGGGGTGCCCTTAGGGCTCTCTCTCCAACTAAAGTTTTCATCTGAGCAGACTATATCCCCCAAACAGCCACTGATCAGAGAAGATGGTGTACAGTGTGAGGAAGCAACGGACTGAATACTGCAGCTGTTTTTAATCTGTGCAACACAGTGGTGCGTAACTCCATGTGAGTTGCAGCTGTTGAAAGGTCCACAAGAGTTTGCAACCAGTATATGTTCGGCTTGAAGAAATCACATCTCAGCTGTGAGGAATGAGATTTATTGGATAAAGTCTTTGCCATCTGTTGTGCAGTGAGATAGATATCTGGTTGAATTAAACTCGGTTTTAAACTGCTCACTTACTTGAATAAGTTTGCAGTTTGAGGGAACTCAGTGATCGTAAATGATAATTTCATGCAGACCTCTGAGAACTGCCATGAACGTCAGCTGTCCGTGGTGTAAATCAGAAGGAAAAACAGTGTTTACTCTTACGAACTTTGATGTTCGTATTTACTTTAACTGCTGCGTCACTGTTTTGTCAAGTAAATTCAGATTATTGTGTCCCTCTTGCCATCCTGATGTATTGCTGGCCCTCTGCGTCCATTCAAATTTTTTTGTTGCTTTTGGGTTGCGGGAGGTGAGTGGAGTGCTGTGTGTGACAAGGAAAGGAGCCCCCAATGGCTGTATGCTGCACCTTCCTGTTGGGAAGCTGGGTTAAATGTGGCCTGCAGCCCTCAGCAGCTCCTTTCCCATCTTTTTTTCAATTTGTTCATGGGATGTGAGTGTCGCTGCCAGGGCCAGCATTTATTGCCCATCCCTAATTACCCTTGAGATAGGTAGCTTGCTAAGCCCATTTCAGAGGGCATTTTAAGAGTCAGCCACACTAATGTGGGTCCGGAGTCACATGTAGGCCAGACAGGGTAAGGATGGTAGATTTCCTTCTTTAAAGATGGGTTTTTACAGCAGTTGACAATGGTTTCGTGGTGACAATTATGCTTTTAATTGCAGATTTTTATTGAATTCCAATTTCACCATCTGCCATGATGGGATTTGAACCCAAGTCCCCAGAGTATTACGTGGAATACCAAATCTCTGAATTACAAGACCAGGGATAATACCACTACATCATCTTCTCCCCATTACTTCTACTTCTTTGCTCTCATTGCCCATCCCACCCCCATGTAAGATCACAGGATTGGTTAACCTTGTGAGGAATATTAATTAAAGTACACTGGTTTAATTCTTAAACATAAGAAATAGGAAATAGGAGCAGGAGTAGGCCATCCAGTCCTCCGAGCCTGCCCCGCCATTCAATAAGATCATGGCTGATCTGTCGTTGCTCAGTTCCACTTTCCCGCCCTCTCCCCATAACCCTTAATCCCTTCTCCTATCAAAAACCCATCAACCCGCGTCTTAAAAATATTTAGCGAGGCAGCCTCCACCACTTCAACGGGCAGAGAATTCCAGAGATTCACCACCCTTTGAGTGAAGAAGTTCCTCCTCAACTCCGTTCTAAACCGCCCCCCCTTTATCTTGAGGCTGTGCCCCCTAGTCCTACTGTCTTTTTTGAGCGGGAAGAAATGCACACAGTACTCCAGTTGTGGCCTCACCAATGCCCTATACAGCTATAAACTATAAATATAAATATAAACTATAAACCCTCGACCATAACACTGCGTGAAACATCCATCTGGGAATATGTTGCCTACATGCTGTAGCGTATTAAAGGCTTGAATTTGACTTACGTGAGCCACCTTGTATTAACATGTCCAGAATATTCTAAAATTTACATTAGCAGTCTTCTATTAATTCATCAAAGGGAATTACTGAAATCTTGAACCAACTAATTCAATTGGAAGATTTTGGATACCAAATGAAAAGCCTGGGTTTTTGCTCTCAGGTGGGAAATGCAAAGTCAAGACATTTTACCTCATTCTGCAAACCCAAGACGGAGAACATGGCCTAGAATGTCAGATCTTTTGATCTGGGGTGATGAGGTTCCACGGGTGACCCTAAATGAGTGTGAAGGCTGCCGGATAGGGAGATGAATATCAAAGCTTTAAAAAGAAACAGAGAAACATAGTCCTCTCCCCTTGCATCCCCTCATACTCACCATGTCCCATCTATACCAGCACACCTCATACTCCCCACCCATCCCCATGCCCCCTCACCCTCCATGCAAACCCCAATTCTTCTGCCCACTGCCATGGCCCCTCATACCCTCTGTGCCAATCTATGGCCCCCACTCATCCTCATGGCCCTTCATAGCCCCAATGCCAACTTAGCAAAAACTCATGTCAACCCATGCTTCCCAGCCACCACCTTTTGCCCTCACACCCACCATGTTAACTCAGCCAGTATCCACCTTGGGAAGATCTCAGAACCCGTGCTGAGATTAAATGAAGTTCCAAGTATCTTTTGCAGACTTTATTTTTTAAAAAAACCCTCATTCGTTAAGACTTGTTTACTATATTTACATTCTTTCAACTATATTGCCCTTTATAACAGCAGATATTTCATTCAGTAGCATAATCGGAATACAGACAAAATCAACGCAGTTTGCATTCCATGTAAAAGTATAGATGAAAGGTCGACTGCAACACAAACTAATTGGAAAAATATTGTTCTGAACTTACATCAGCAAGTCTTGTCAGAGGACTGACACTATGGTACTTACGGACAAGCTTGATCTCTAAGTAGACTGCCATTAGGCATTTTCAGCCTGAAACTGAGTGCATAACTGCAAATTACTCTGAACGTTCAAGACTTTATATAATCAGGTTACTGTATAAACTAATGTGGGAAGTTGTCTTTTTTTTATTGAAACAATTAGTTATGCACTTTGGTAGTGTGCCTGGTGTGTTAGAATGCAGAGCATTACTAGAGTTTAAAAAGATCTGTAAGTTTGTTGGCTTCTGTCACATTTTTGAGCAATGTCTTACTCTAATAAATTGCCTGTAAGGAATGGCCTGAGAGTTACTTTGCCCCACTCTTGGATCATTAGTGCCCCCTTGTGTTGACTATGAGGTGGTGGAAGTTATAAATCCATTGTGTAAAGTCAGTCTGCAATGTATTACCAAATGGGAATAATTGACCCTGAACTGAATGTTGAGATTTTGGGGGCAACGTGAGCTGGTAAGTCAGAGCGAAAGGCTAAAAAAACCGGTTTGCATTCAATTTCTTTCCTCTCCCGATCGTACCAGCACTGTTTTGCTGGCAAAATCAGCTTTTGTGCCTGGAAATCGTTTAAATATCATTAGTGACTCCAGGCACTATCTTCCGGGGTCATTTGAACTTAGCTGCTCGCTTAACGGCCCTCACTGGTGAGAACCACATATGGTCCCCAACTAATGGGGACCGGATGTGATGGCCTCATCGTGGGTTCAGAGGCCATTGTAGCCAAGAGGGATTGTGGGCAGGGCTGGGCAGTGTCCATGGGACAGTGTCAGCCTGGTAGTATCTGTTTAGCACTGGATACAGGGCACACTCACAGTGCCAAGGATGCTTGGCCTGAGGGGGTTGGGGCCTGAAGGGGATGGGGAAATAGCAGGGGGAGGCAGTGTTGGGTGGGGTGGGGGTGGGGGGGGGGGGCGGTGTGTGAAAGGGAAGTGAGGAAATCTGCAGGGATTGTTTGCACATTTGTGCATCAATATTTCTGTGCCTCAGCTCGAAAGATTCTCCGTCTCACCGTTCTGTAGCTTTCTGCACCTGTTCCTCTCATGCACAAGATAAATCAAGAAAGTAAATATAAAGCTGAATATCTTTGAACAATTATTTTTTGAAAAATTAATTGAAAAATTATAAGGGCAGCACAGTGGTACAGTGATTAGCACTGCTGCCTCACAGTGCCAGGGACCAAGGTTCAATTCCGGCCTTGGGTGACTGTGGAGTTTCCATGTTCTCCCCGTTTCTGCGTGGGTTTCCTCCCAATGCTCCGGCTTCCTCCCACACTCAAACGGTGCACAGGTTAGGTGGATTAGCCAAGCTAAATTGCCCCTTAGTTTCCCAAGATGTGTAGGTTAGTGGATTAGCCAAAGGTTAAGATGGAGTGGTGGGCCTGGGTAAGATAGTCTGTCAGAGAGTCGGTGCAGATTCGATGGGTTGAATGGCCTTCTTCTGCACCGCAAGGATTCTATGATTCTCTGGATATGGGTGTTTTGTTGCTCGCCTCGACTTGCCCTGTGAAGGTTGTAGTGGGTGTTCCTCTTGAATGGCAGCAGTTGTTTGCTACGCCTCTTCAGGTGGCATTTCGGAGTCACTGAAAGCCAGGTTTCAGAGAAGGAATTAGTGAACTAGTCGGGTTTTACAACAATCTCCACAGCCTTATGTCTATTGATACTAGTTTATTTTTAATTTTCAGGGCTTTTCTTTCCTATTAGAAAACTAAATTCAAATTCTCAAACACAATCTTTGCCTCTGCTTTAGAAAGCTCAGTAGCAGAATCTGCACACGACTGTAACCAGTAGTTAAACTCTGAGACGAACGGTGATTTCTGAAAACTATTCATAATTGTAAATTGCAAAATCATATATTGAAATCTGCAATTCATACATACATATTCTATCAGGTCAGATCCAAAAATTGGATAGCATTGAAGTTCAAGACTGTTTATAAGTGCTTTTAAATCCTGTAGAACTGTGCTTTTGCCTTTAAAGATGAATGTTAATACATCTTACCCTTCTTTCTTTTGCAGTGAGTATGTTTTTGAATACGTTAACTCCCAAATTCTACGTTGCTCTGACAGGCACATCATCTTTGATCTCCGGGCTTATTCTGGTGAGTCAGTATCATCATTGTTAGTAACATTAATAATAATATGGGCATAAATAAACGTGGAGGATTTGTCCAGCTTGCTGATGATCCTGTCTAACATACTGCACCATTTCAGTTCTTCCACCTCCTGTAATTTCTTGATCTTTTTTCTGGAAGCGTTTTGATACTACTGCTTCTATAGACTCTATGACTAAACACGTGTATTTGCCTTCCATTATAATCAAGAAAGCTCACATTTTTGGTTATGGGGTGGAATTTTCCAATCCCGCCAACAGCGGGATTTTGTGTTAGATGGGGCAGTTAATTTGGCGTGTTTTTTTTAAAGAAGTCTGTTTGCTGCTGAAGGAGAATTAGTTTGGAATTTTGTTCTCCCTACTTTGATAGTGGGCTAAAGGCAGATCGAATTTCCCAATCAACAATGTTGGGAACCCCATTTGCAATCATTAGCATCTCATGTATGTTAATTAGAAGGTTATCGTGCCAGAATATCCTCCGGATTAAGTTCCCCCTCCCCCAGTGAGAATTTAGAACGTTCAGATTTACGAGTGTACATAAGTAGCGAGCTTCATCTCTTCCACACTTTGAGATTATTAGATGTTACTTTTGCCTTCTTGGGGACCTCAGATAACTTCACTCAATGCTGGTAGCAACAGCAATGCCAAGGCTGGAGAGATAAGGCATGTGAAGGCTGGAAGGATGAAGGGGTATGGTGGTAGGATGGAAGGGTGGAGCAGTGGTGGCTGGACACGCGAGGCAGGCTTACTGGGGAAGCGGAAGAGAGTATTCAGGTGCCGGGGTTGGGGGGGTGAAGTCTGGATACCAGTGATAGGAGGTACAGTTACAGTCAGAGGGGATAATGGGATACGGTGGGGTTGCAGGTCCAGGGTGGGAGTGGTAGGTGAAGGTGTTGTCGGGAGGGTCACAAGGGCTAGATAGATGGCTTAGGTACTGGGAGGGCGCAGGGTGGGCATGACAACAGTAATGCGTGTTGATTCTGAGGGAATGAAAGGCAAATGGAGATAGATTGTGATAGAATCCAGGGTAATGGGAGGAAGTTCAAGGGTGACAGAGAGGAGAGGAATAGTGATATTGGGTAGTCTGTGGTGATGGGGAGAAGTTGGTAGGTGACAGGGAGAGGCTAGAAGTAGTGAGTTTGAAAGATGAAGAGCACCATTTTTCCATTCTGACCTTGAGTACACAGCTATTTAGTCAATGAGATCTCACAAGATGGGGGGAGGATCTTTCTGGGTGGATTCACAGTCAGCACAAGTGGCTGACAAAAGGGAAACCCTAATAATTAAGACAACTGGATGTCGTTCATGCACAGTTGTGTTCTCACACATTGCAGCAGATTTACTCCCAACTCATGACATCAAGATCCCAGCAAAGTCTGGAGCTGCTGTTCATTTTGCATTCGGAGGCAGGGAAGTGGATATCTCTGAAAGCAGCTGCTAGATAACAGCCAACTTGTGACTCCACATCTCCATCCTCCTGGATGAATGGTTTTGGCTGACAAGTCCTCATGCAGTTTGTCTTTCCTTCCTGCCAACGCAATGGGCTCTCTATAGAGTCTCAAAGGTAGTGGAGATAAGCAGAATAGTGCTGGAGTGAAGCTTCTTGCACTTGGCTCTCATCATCCTGGTCACAGAGCAATGTCTCCACATCTCTGGTCTTCCAGGGTGTCCTTTATTTGGAAGGAGTGGGATGGGTTTGCCATGTCTAGATGGAGGCCAGGCGCAAGGCTTAGCACTGACCTGTTGGCTTTGAGTTGGAGGAAACCCTGTAAAGGTCATGCTAACCATTTGTATTAGTTCAATCTGTTCACACATTTACTGAGACATCAATGACACAGGCTGCAGGCAACCTACCTTGGTAATGGCTCTAATCGAGAAGAGGAGAGGAGGGCTCATTGCTGGTTGGCACAAGGCCAAGAGGAGCTAGGGCTGGAGCAGGAAGAAGCAACGGAGTTTCTATAGCGTTAAAAGGCTAGTAGACCTGCATCTCTGCACTGGCAAGCATTGGTGCAATTGCTGGTAGTGCTCTTATCAAGAAATGAGCGGAAGGCATTGCAGGCGTGCCCTCGTATTTCCTGGGCTGTGGTTGCCAGCTTCTCAGTGTGAGCTACAGCCATAACAACTTTGGAGGAGTAATGCAGAGCTCCTGGCCTGCAATGAGTGAATGCCTGTCTGGGTGTCTTTTGAAAATGGCGTCAGGACTTTTGATCCCATGAGGCGACAGTGGGGCGACCGACTTCCTGCTACCCGCCATGAGATTCGCTGCTCTTCACGCAGCTGCATAAGTAATAGGCTGATCGGAAGATTGTGTGTGTTCTGTCGTGCCGATGCCCAGCAGGAATTGTGTCAACTTTCCCACCCGTCACCAGACTTGGTGTCCAGAATGGAAAATTCCACCCACGGCATACCTGCTGCTGAAATTCGAAAGGTTCCTAAAGAGGTTTCTTGGAACTGCTCCTTGACTGGGACTGCATGGTCTCTGGACTTGAGCCCTGGAACTGAATGCTTTTTTTTATCAATTGCATAGAAATGAAAACTTGTCTTTGTGCAACACCTGTCATTACCTTGGGACATTTCAAAACACTGTACAGTCAATGAAATAATTTTGAAGTGTGGTAATGGTGGAAACATTACAATGTAGAAATTGCAAACAGCAAGCCCCAACAAACAATAATGTGCTGATGATTGGACCAGCCACTGCAGTGATTTTGATTGAGAGATAGATATTGGCCAGGACAACATGGATAGCTCCCCCCGCTCATCTTCGCAATCGTGCCATGGAGGGTAAAAAGCGGACTGGGCTTTGTTTTTAACGCTTTGCTCGAAGGACTGCACCTCCAACAGTGCAGCACTCCCTCAGTGGAGTGTGCCAGCCTACATTACTGTCCTTGAGTCTCTGGAGTGGGACTTGAGCTGACAACTTTCTGACTCAGATGGTGAGAGCATAGTAGAACCCTGATTTTACGCACCCCGATTTAGCACAAAATCGGATATGATGGATGGGTCCTTTTTTTTTTGCTCTTTCCGGTTTAGTGATTTAGTGCGACCCTGATAACATTCGCGATAACATTTTATGGACCCCAACCATTGTGTTATGAGGAGGCTGCGTTGTATTATGAGCTGAGCTGCAGCTGGCAATTGTGAATTTTGAGTGTTTGCATTTGTGCCACAGGATGGACCCCTGTCCCTTTTTCAAAGGACTAAATACCTTTAGGATGTTGAATAATTAGAAGTGGAGGAGACACAGCAGTGGAGAGCACGCCTTTCATTCAGTGGACTTCACAGAAGGATTATGCTCACACTGTATTTACTGGCACATTATTGCACTTACTGTACTCCTTTACACATCTGCTGCTGATTTCACATCACTCCATCCTTAGCTTATTGAAACATGATGTAATATTTTGATGCATTTCCAAACAATGCAGCAGCTCATCTGAGATCATACTGCCTGTTCTGCAGAAATTGAGGTCAGCTTTTAATGGATTTTGAAGCTGAGCCTCCTGAAGATTGTGTTATATCATTGAACATTCTCATTAATATCTATCAATCTCAGGAAACATGAGCACGCTTGCCAGAGATATATGCTTATGTTGCTGCACAAGTCCAGTGTTGCTGCAATCAGCAATATTCAGTGTTTTTGGAGCCATTCTGCAGATAGTGTAGTAGCCTGCATATTCATTATTATTCAATTGTCAGGGGCAGCATAGCGGCGCAGTGGTTAGCACTGCTGCCTCATAGCGCCAGGGACCCAGATTCGATTCCCGGCTTGGGTCACTGTCTGTGCGGAGTCTGTACGTAATCACTGTTTCTGCGTGGGTTTCTTCCAGGTGCTCTGGTTTCCTCCCACAGTCCAAAGATGTGCAGGTTAGATGCACTGGCCATGGTAAATTCTCTCTCAGTGTACACGAACAGGTGCTGGAGTGTGGCAACTAGGGGATTTCACGCTAACTTCGTTGCAGTGTTAATGTAAGCCTACTTGTGGCTAATAAATAAACTTTAACTTTTTGTAATTCTTCACACAGTTCAAACATGTCTTATTGCTATTTCTGGAGTTTGGCATTGAATTTATTGTTACCTCCTCCTCTGCTGCGGCATTGTTAGCTGCCTGGTGTGATGGTTTGTTTGTATAAGTCATTCCCTAACTTGTCATAGTCTAGTTCCCCTGCATTGAGAAAACAGTGTTTATGGTCAGGTGGCAGCAATGCTGTTGTGTTGAGCTGTATTTAGCTGCTGGTGCTTCGCGCCTGTTTAAATTCTCATTGAGAGAGAAAGTGCTGGAAAAATTCATCCGTGCAGATCGAAACAGGGTTGATTCGGGCTTTCTGCTCCTGTTTTTGGGGCGGGGGGTGGTTGGGGGCGGGGGAGGGGGGGGCATGTGGGGCGTGTGGTGTGGTGGTGGTAAAGGGTGAAGAATAGCACGGGAATCCCAAAATAACTTGTATGCTGGAATAATTTCCTCAGTTGAACATCTCCATTCCCCACCAGTGACACAACGGGAATCCTGACTTTAAAATTTGGGATACTTGTTTGCATACATTTACATATCATTATCAGACGTTCACACCTGATAGCCACTCGCCCCAACATTAAATTGTCCGGTCACATCGACATGAATCATCATAGGTTCCCCCATGACCTGCACCTGGCGAGCAGAGCCCTCCGGAGGCGGGCAGGTGAGTGCAACTCCATGGCGGAGAGAGTCATATTCGGGAAGTACCGTGGCACTATCTGGGAAGTATGAAGGAGCAGTTTCAGGGGGCGTTCCATGGTGGATGGTATTTTTCTATCGAAGCGCTTTTGAAAACTTACCATGAAGTCATGGGACCCATCCATTCACATTTTGTTTGGCAACGTATTTCAAAATATGGTGGGAAAACCTGGCAGTGCTACTGGCAGGCTACTCTCGCTTTTCCCACCCAATGGGTGGAGTTTTACAAGATAAAAAAGCGTCCAGTGAAAATGGGACAGTTTTTTCGGTGAGCTTTTGCTCCCAATCCTATGCACATGGTGCTTGAAAAAATGGACCAGACTGTTTTTAGCTACTGGAGACAATGTGCGGGGCTTAACTCACCAGCCAGCTTAATTCACCAGCAGAGGGAAAGAAAACTGCAAATGAATCTTTTCAATATAAATACTTTTCCAAGTGATTTTGAAATGTCTGTTTTATTGCAGGATCACATTGTGTTCTGAAATCCAATGATATGGTCGCAATGTGAACAGCCTCTCTTCTGGTAACACCCTGGATTGTTTATGTAGGGCGGAAGTTTGGTGTTTACTGTTGGCTGAATTGAACACATTATGGCACGGCAGCAAAATTCTCCCCCTCACATTTCACACACACTGTCGCAAACTGAAAAGAGATGTACTAAACATAGATGGTACTGCTGGAATATTTTAATATAATCCTTCCTCCTTTCATCTCTTATCAGGTGTTTAAAACACAATGGTATTTACATAGCTTGAATTTACACAGGTGTTCTCCCAATCATCTGCTTTAACTCGGGCAGAAGTCCCTGGGAAGCTGCATAAACCACCATTCACACTGTGCCACCATGCTGCCATGCTTGTGCTTGTTTTTCCTATTAATTTGGAATCGATGTGCACAAAGATTAGAGTCATAGAGGTTTACAGCATGGAAACAGGCTCTTCAGCCCAATTTTTCCATGCTGCCCTTTTTTTTTGAAATCCCTAAACTAATCCCAATTGCCCGCATTTGGCACATATCCCTCTATACCCATCGTACCCATATAACTATCTAAATGCTTTTTAAAAGATAAAATTGTACCTTCCTCTACTACTACCTCTGGTAGCTTTTCCAGACACTCATCACCCTCTGTGTGAAATAATTGCCCCCTGGACACTTTTGTATCTCTCCCCTCTCACCTTAAACCTATGCCCTCTAGTTTTAGGTTCCCCTACCTTTGGGAAAAAATATTGACTATCTACCTTGTCTATGCCCCTCATTATTTTATAGAGCTCTATAAGGTTACCTCTCAGCCTCCTACACTCCAGAGAAAAAAGTCCCAGTCTATTCATCAAGTCCCAGTAGCATCCTAGTAAATCTTTTCTGCATTCTTTCTAGTTTAGTAATATCCTTTCTATATTACGGTGACCAGAATTGCACACAGTATTCCAAGTGTGGCCTTACCAATGACTTGTACAACTTCAACAAGACATCCCAACTCCTGTATTCAGTGTTCTGACCAATGAAACCAAGCATGCCAAATGCCTTCTTCACCACTCTGTCCACCAGTGACTCCATTTTCAAGGAGCTGTGAACATGCACCCCTAGATCTCTTTGTTCAGTAACTGTTCCAACGCCCTACCATTAACTGAGTAAGTCCTGCCATCAATCTACCAAAATGCGTTACCTTGCATTTGTCTAAATTAAACTCCATCTGCCATTCATCTGCCACTTTTCCAATTGATCAAGATCCCACTGCAGTTGGAGATAACCTTCCTCATTGTTAACTGTGCCACCAATCTTGGTGTCATCTGCAAACTTACTAACAATGCCCCCTATATTCTAATCCAAATCATTAATATAAATGACAAATAACAGTGGGCCCAGCACTGATCCCTGAGGCACATCGCTGGTCACAGGCTTCCAGTTTGAAAAAAAACTCTTTGCAACCACCTGTCAAGAAGCCAATTTTGTATCCACTTAGATACCTCAGCCTGGATCCCATGAGATTTAACTTTATGCAATAACCTACCATGTGGTACCTTGTCAAAGGCCATGCCGAAGTCCATGTAGACAACATCAACTGCACTGCCCTCATCTACTTTCTTGGTTGCCTCTTCAAAAAACTCATTTAAAATTGTGAGACACGATTTTCCATTCATAAAGCCACGCTGACTGTCCCTAATCAGTCCTTACATCTCTAAATGCCTGTAGATCCTGTCTCTCAAAATACCTTCCAACAATTTACTCACCACAGATGTGAGGTTCACTGGTCTGTAGTTCCCAGGCTTTTCTCTGCAGCCCTTTTTAAATAAAGGCACAACTTTGCCACTCTCCAATGTTCAGGCACATCACCCATGAATATCGATGATTCAAATATCTCGGCTAGGGACTCGCAATTTCCTCCCTAGCCTCCCACAACGTCCTGGGATATACCTCATCAGGTCCCGTAGATTTATCGAGCTTAATGGCGCTTTAAGATTTCCAGCACCACCACCTCTGTAATATGTACACTCCTCAAGACATCAATGTTTATTTCCCCAAGTTCCCTAACATCCATGCTTTTCTCAACAGTAAATACTGATGAGGAATCTCACGCATCTCTTGCGGATCCGCACATAGATTACCTTATTGATCCGTAAGAGGCCCTACTCTCTCCCCTGTTACTCTTTTGCCCTTTATGTATTTGAAGAAGCTCTGTGGTTTTTCCTTTGCTTTATCTGCCAAAACAATTTCATGTTCCCTTTTTGCCCTCCTGATTTCTCTCTTAACTCTACTCCTACACCCCCAATACTCTTCAAGAGATTCATTTGATCCCAGCTGCCTATGCACGTCACGTGCCTCTTTCTTCTTCTTGACCAGGGTCTCAATATCCTGAGTCATCCAGGGTTCCCAACTTCTGCTAGCCTTGCCCTTCACTCTAAGAGGAATGTGTTTACCCTGAACCCTGGTTAACACACTTCTGAAAGCATGCCACTTACCAGACGTCCCTTTTCCTTCCTACAGACTCCCCCAATTAAGCTTTGAAAGTTCCTGCCTAATATCATCAAAATTGGCTTTGCCTCAATTCAGAATGTTAACTTGAGCTTTTTGGATTTAAGAGCTTTGCTTTTATTTTGTAGAATGATCAGCCATTTCTTCACTAAGTTTGTATCTATCTCATTGCACCGAATGTGGGATGAGCAAGACCCAAATTTGTGCCAAATGTTTTTTTTTGGTTTAATGTATTTGAATTCAAAGACATTTGTTGGGACAGGTGATTAGTTAAGCTCACTGTATATGCCTCTGTTTTCAGAGGTCATAAAGTGAGCTGACGAGGCAGTAATGCATGAGAAATGGAGTATGTGACATTTATCCATAAGCGATGGATCAAAGATAATAAAGTGCCACCTGATAGGCTTCATAACTTGTGTTCTCAGCTCTGCATGTCATATGGATGGTGCTATGGATGGTGCTGTGAGTTCTTTCCTTTAGATAATTTACCACTTACCGCCCTCAATGACCTTTGATAAATGAAGGATCTGTCAGGAAATTGCACATGAATCTTTTCAATATAAAAGCTCTTCCAGGTGATTTTGAAATCTCTGTTTTATTGCAGGACCACATTGTGTTCTGAAATCCAATGACATGGTTTACAGCCATGTTTACATCCAATGTTTACAGCCTCTGCTCTGATCACACTTTGGGCAGCACAGTGGCACAGCAGTTCGCACTGCTGCTTCATAGTGCCAGGGACCCAGGTTCAATTTCTGCTTGGGTCATTGTGTGGAGTTTGCACGTTATCCCCATGTCTGCATGGGTTTCCTCTGGGTGCTTTTGTTTCCTCCCACAGTCGGGAAGATGTGTTGGTTAGGTGCATTGACCCAAACAGGCGCTGGACTGTAGCGACTAGGGGATTTTTGCAGTAACTTTACTGAGGTGTTAATGTAAGCCTTACTTGTGACTAGTAAGTAAACTTTGCTTTACTTTTAACTATGTAGAGTGGAAGTTTGGTGTTTACTATTGGGTGTATCCAACACATTGTGGCATGGCAGTAAAGTTTGTCCCCTCACATTTCACACACGTGCGTGTGCACATGCATGCTCTCACAAACTGAAAAGAGATATATTAAACATAGATAGTACAGCTTGAATATCTTGAAACAATCCTTTCTCCTTTCATCCCTTATCAAGTGTTTAAAAACACAAATGTAAGTCCATGGCTAGGATTCATATAGTTGTCCTCCCAGTTCTGCCCAGGGGCAGAAATCCCTGGGAAGCTGCATAATCCACCATCCTTCCTTCAGGGTTTCTGCTGAGGTTGCACTAGGAAATTGGGAGGACCCTCATTGAAATTCTACCCCATTGCTTCTTTTGGTGTGCCATTACTTATATATGAATGCTTATGACCTTAGTCAAAGGTGCAGAAGAAAACATAAGAAGTCTCTAAGGACACTTTTATTCGATGGAGTATTAGAATTCTCATTTTGACCATTATCCACCTGTAGGTAAGAGTAGACTTGCATTATATTAGCATCTTTCATGACCCAGATCTTTACAGCCAGTTACACTGGTTTGGAACCTAGTCTCTGTTGGAGTGTAGGAGTCAATTTATGCATCACTGTAGGATTCACAAGCATTACGGAGATCAATGACCAGATACTTAGGGCAGGTGTCCACTATAGAAGCAATCTTAAAAGTTATCCCAAATTTTTAGGTTTGATCAACATATTGAATTTTATTTCTTTTTGATCCACAGATATTTGAATGGTGGTATTTTCGAAAGTATGGGACATCGTTTATTGAGCAAGTTTCAGTCAGCCACTTAAGACCACTGCTTGGTGGAGTGGACAACACTGCCCCCAGCAACTCCACCTCCAATAATGGAGATACCGATTCCAACAGACAAAGTGTATCAGGTAACCACAGCATGACCATTCCTTGAGAATATTCCTCATTTAATTTTAAAATGCTGTGGGTGCTTTCAGTGTCACCTAACTCTTCTGGTTCAGATTTTTTTTTCCCCATTAAAACACCTATTTGCTATCAGTAATGCTATCCTGCATAACTAATAGCAAACAGGACCATATTTGAGGTCCAAACATGCATTGATGTAAAATTTGAACATGAAGCTCCATCTTCTCCACCAATCAAGGCTTCTTTTTCAGGCAATTCTTCCCCAGAGTTTCCTCCCACAAGTTTATTTGGTATCACGAGTTTTTGGAGCACTGCTCCTTCATCAAGTGAGTCACTTGATGAAGGAGCAGTGCTCCAAAAACTCATGATACCAAATAAACCTGTTGGATTTTAACCTGGTGTTGTGAGACTTCTTACTGTGCCCACCCCAGTCCAAAGTTGGCATCTCCACATCAGAGTTTCCTTCCTCAGCATCTTCCTGATTTTTTAAAAGTCTCCTTGACATGCTTCTCTTTACCATTACCTTTGCCTCCGCCCCAAAAACAATTTTACTGTCTTTTCCTTTTGCTTAGGGACTACCATTTGCCCACTATCCTGTGAAACTTTCAGATAGTCCCTTACACGTGGGAAAGCATTATAGAAATGTATATTGTTGGACTAGGGTGAAGTAATGTTCAGAGAGAATTAACAGGCAGCCAAGTGAATCATAAATGTCCTAATTTTATGTCCTGAAAGTCATTTGGTGAACAAATATTGGAAGAGTATTGTCCTGTAGAGTATTATCTGCAGAGTATGTTTTTTTCTCACTCTTTCATGGGATTCTGCTGCCAAGGCCAGCATTGTTGCCCATCTCTAATTGCCCCACTATTCCAGAGGGCAGCTAAGAGTCAACCACATTGCCGTGAGTCCGGATTCACACGTGGACCAGAGTGGGGTGAGAATGGCAGATTTCCTTCCCGGAAGGGCATTAGTGAACCAGGTGGGTTTTTCCGACAATCGATAGTTCTGTGGTCACTATTACTGAGGCTAGCTTGCAATTCCACCAGCTGTCATGGTGGGATTTGAACCCACATCCCCAGGGCAGTAAAGTGGGCCTCTGGATTACTCGTCCAACGACATTACCACGACACCAATATCTTCCGATGTTTAATATATTTGAAATTAACACCAGGAAGTTTATACTTTGGCTCCATTTAGCAATTAAGATAGCACAGCAGACTGCCTACCAAACTATTTTGAGAAATCTACAAAATGTCTGTTTTGTCACAAGAAGACTGTGAAAGAGAAATGTTATGTAGACGCCCTGTCAACGCTAGTGGTGTAGCTGATATGTTATTTACTTTGCAGGATAAACCTGCCTAATCAATTAAATATAGTTATCTTTCACAGGCCAATACTGTTTAATGAAAACTTCATGCTTCTAGACAGTTCTGTAGCTGTTGCAGATTCCTACTGGGGAAGTTTAATTTTACCTGATGTCCTTGATAAACAGTGCACTGACGTTTAGCTTTTGGGACCTCTCCCTCTGAGGTACAACGCGAGCAGACTCTTTCAGTTTAATTTGGGATTTTGAAAGCTAGGCTTATTGTTCCACTGCAACTTAATTCAACAGTCAATTTAACAGGCTTTTGTAAGCACTCTTGTGACGGGAGTGAGGTCAGGTAAAATGCCGTGATCCAGGCGGCTTTGTTAGACTGATCCGGGGGAAGCCGGGGGCCTTTGTCTGCTACTTTAGCGATGATTTGCATATTGAGCAGCTTTAATCTTTTAAATCCAGATTTGTTTGCAATTGGAGTGAAGCAAAAGATTTGGATTCAAGTTATAATGCTTAAGTGATTTAGATGAAGATTATATGTGGCTGTTTCAATGCCTTGGGTGCTTGTATTAAACAGTAACTGAACTGTGAGGCTTGGATACTGAAGATACCAGCTGAACAACTACTTCTGATGTATCAGCGATGCATGTGATCTGAAGCACAGTGAATGTGCACAATAGAAAATTAGTTTTTCTGTGCGTTAATTGTTAAGAGATTATCCCTGAAGGAGTTCAATTGGTTTTGATGATAAGGCTGGTGATTATGAGATTGTAAAAAGCCATTTTTCTCGGGTAGCTGTAGTCAGCTCAGCATAGAAAGTGTCAGCAGCTGCGTTTTATGTCTTGTAGCTCTTGAATCAGCATTGAACGTTCTTTTCTTCTCACTCCTTCTCTGTTCGCACACTCTTTTCAGATGGGAGGGTGTTGGAAATGGGTGTGCATTCTCCCCGTGCATAAACTATGATCAATATTGTTCATTCTCCATTCTGTATAGACTGAAATGGATAAGAATCTTTCAGGAGGTCCTCAAAAATGGTCTTTACTTGGCTTTGGTTTGTTAGTCATTGGACATTGATCAGGAAAGGGAATGTGCCATCCACATGGACCTAGAAAGTACCAAACCATATATTCAGGGGAAAAAATAAATCCTAGAATCATAAATGATTAAATTAGACGAAGAGATGAATTTCCATTGAGATTCTCCAACTCATTTACTGAAATCTCATCAGAAAAGTGGACGACATCTCAGAAATTGCGGAATGGTGTTTACATAATTTTCCATGAAAAGTGGATAAGTGAGAGATTCTCCAGGGAAACTCACCTCTTAATTTATCACCTAGTGACAATGGGAACTTAAAACTCGAGCTGGATTTCTCTCATGCCCTGCTAGCAGGTTCACTGGTGGGCAGTGGAGAGTTCAATAGGGAGCCAAAAAATTGGTTTTACGCTGGTGTGAATTTAGAGAGGGATCTTCTGATGCTACTCAGGGAATCCTACTGGAATCAGAGAAGCCCTTTGGCCCATTGAGTCCGCACCAACAAATTAGAAACAGCTGACCTCCCACCTAATCCCATCTGCCACCACCTGGTCCCTAGTCCTGAGGCCAGAGTGAAACTGATTTGCATCCTGCTGATGGGATATTGATGCAGGCTGGACCAGAAACCTCCCCCCACGTCCAGTTCTCCATTACACCAGCAGGAAAACAAACCGGTCCTGAACATGTCTGGAACAGTGTGGTGTGGAGAAATTGGAACGTAGCTGAAGAAGGCTGGGAGCTGTCTCAGGATTTCAGGATAGAAGCCGCCAGCGACTCAGAAACACCACAGCAGTGGGTGAGGGAGCATCTATCAGATGGATCTTTCAGCTTCAGTTCTTTGAGGAGGTCCCACTACCAGCCTCACTCCAGGGGGTCCATCTTCTTTCTTCAATGGTGAATCAGTGACGTGAGGCACCTTTACAATATGGCACCGGGTGTTATGCCAGGACACATGCCATCAGGCCTGCCTCACTACAAAAGATGGCACAGAAACACCAAATGCATAATTAATGATGTCAGGGACAAAACTAATGGTGTGGTTTCATGTTGGCCTCCACAGGAAACAGTCCCTACCCCTGCCACAGGACTTGATCCCAGATAGGAGAATTCCGCCTGAGATGTCATAATTCAGTTTCTACCAGTAGATTTAACTACCGTCCAAGCAAAGGTAGTTTTTAAAGGTAGAACCAGTCTCCTATTAACCAGAACCTGCAATGTTTTGCCAAGAATTGGATGCAGTGCACCAGAGACCACGGGCGGGATTTTATTGCCTCGCTTGTCCCGCAACCGTAAAATCCCGCCCGAAGTCAACAGACTTTTCCATTGTCCGCCCCTCGCCCACTCTGATTGCCATGGCTGACGGGACCATGTGTAGTGATTACTATATTTATTAGTGTGTATTCCAAATGCCAGTGCATCCATTGGTAGACCATTGCATTCAGGTTAAATTAATAGTCAGATTTATTTTACAGGATAATTGTGCAGATGCAGTAAAACGCGGCAAGTTGGTGATGTGCAATTACTTAGGAAACAAAACAAATCCATTCAGAAATGTAACATTTTCTACATAGTATTTATTATACTACTTAATCGTATGCAAGGCATTTAGACGAAGCAATCTTCAGTAGACTTCTTCAGCGATGTGAGTTGAGACAGTATTGCCCAATGCATTGAATTTGCTGTTTGAGATTGATTGTATTAAGATGAAAGTGAAAATATAAAGAAAGATCTGCACTAAATCACAGTCCGGAGGCCTGTAAACTTAGAGCTGCCGATCAATCAAGTTCAAATACATAGACATGAATTTTTACTCCTGGGTTTAAGGAGCACGGATTTGGATAATTCCCAGCTCGGAAAAAAATGTCCCAACAGTTCCAATTTTCACTCCGAGGTAGTTGGGCGCAGGTGAAAATGGGAGTTGTGGTGGATGACCCTGGAAAGAGTTTAGAGGCTGTCAGGTGTGGAGCCAGTGTGAGTGGAAGATCTGCCTTGGTGCTGTGGCACTTTGTCAATGATACTAAAAGGGAATAAAATTAAACACAGTCCTCACCCCACCCACGCAATACCTTTCGTCAGCAGGTCTGACTGCATCGATGGAGAGAGAATAGTCAACTTTTCAATTCTGGATGACCCTTCGTCAGAGCTACATCAATATACATTGTTGTTATATTTTCCACCATTGGGAATTGTGCAGTTAAGAAACTCGGGATGGCCTTTCAGACATACAGTGCAGTTTTATGTACAACAATAATATGTTATATTCAGTCCAGAGAAATAGACAATAAATGCATACTGTTAACTGGTTTCTATTTATCCTGACAGAATGCAAAGTGTGGCGAAATCCACTAAATTTATTTAGAGGAGCAGAATACAATCGGTGAGTCATTTTGCATTGAGTGGCTGGCACCACAGCGTATATGGATGATTCTCATTTCATTAACCTTAAGCTGCATGAATGACTTTATAACATGTGGTATTACAAGAGGCAGCTATAATGTTCAGCTATGCTCCTGAGTTGCTCAGTTTTTGGCCAGCATATTTAATACTGCAAAGGAGTCTATTTGCTATATGTGCACCTATAAAAAGTTCTAGAAGTGTGATACTGACTGAAGCACTGACTGGACAAACACATCTTTTTTGGTCTAGGAAGTAATTATGCAATTAGGATTTGCCTCCTCTGTGGAATTTTTCCTGTGTCGGTGCAGAATTATAGAAAATCAGGCTTTCATTCTTCAAGAGGAGGGAGAGTAACTGAGCTTTCATGTTTGGGCCAAGTGCTTCACATCCTGTGGTTAATTTGCGATTTTGTTATTGGGTGCAGTGTAATTTCTAATGATCACCTCTGTACGTTATTAATTGCACCAGTATCTGTTCTTTAGAGTTGGGAGTTAAAGGATGCATTGATTGCCGCTATTCAGCTCACCTTGGCTCTAGCTTATAGGATGTTCGTTCAGTGGTCTCTTTTACTTTGCTTTATTCTTTTGAAGGTATACGTGGGTAACAGGAAGAGAGCCTCTGACATATTATGACATGAATCTTTCTGCACAAGATCATCAAACTTTCTTCACTTGTGAGACCGACCACTTACGGCCTGCAGACGCTAGTAAGAAGGACTGTAAGATCTAGAATTCAGACATTTATGAATATTGTCTTCTTGATATACTATTTGCCTGTCTGACTTGTAATTCCAAAATCAGCATTATTTTTGTATCTCCTAAAAATCTATATAGTTTCTCCTCAGGTATTGCTAATTAATCTTTTGACCTTACTTAAGCTTAGTAGGTACCACACCCTCCAATTTTAGAACAAGGAGCTTGCCAACATTTTTAAAAATCTTGATTTGTTTTCTCCTACTGATTTTCTTTTCAGTATTGTTCCCCTTCATCCATGAGACATGTTGGTTTGTATTGGTGCACGTTTCCACA
The DNA here is from genome assembly GCF_965287045.1 of Carcharhinus amblyrhynchos. Taxonomy (NCBI): domain Eukaryota; kingdom Metazoa; phylum Chordata; class Chondrichthyes; order Carcharhiniformes; family Carcharhinidae; genus Carcharhinus; species Carcharhinus amblyrhynchos. The sequence continues at coordinate 102,544,309 of NC_137329.1, forward strand.
GGCTGCGAGATCCCTCTGGGACCTGGCCGAAGTTCTTATTTAAACTATGAATAGTGGAAACCAGCTACTCCATTGAGGGAGATCTCAGCCAATCTTGATTCTGTCATCACCTGATAGCTAAATATCTACACTTGTTTTTGAAGGAGAGCAGGGCCAGAATTGTCCCATCCTGTCCCGCCTGCCATGCGAGTTGTAACGAGGGGGAGGAGCCATGCAAAGATCCATTGACCTCAGATGGATTCTCCAGTTTTAAGGCGAGCGTGGCTGGAAAATCCCATCCTAGGTCTTACTCTTGAGAGGAAATCCTTGACAGATGGGGGCTCTTCCTTTTTCCTTATTGGGAAAGGTTCAAATCAGTCATTACCCTTCTTGCTAACCGTGATGTAGACCTGGGAGTAAACCTGGCATGTTATTGTTCTGTATGGGTCAGTACCATACTAGTCTTGTGCATTTCCCAAGTTGCCATTCGTGAAACACCTTTCATTATTAGTCAAATTCCTAATGACAACTCTGCAGAAGTGGGAAAAAAAGTTTTCCTTCTTTCAAGGAGTTAGAATTCCCTTTTCTACATTAATGTTTTATTGTCACAATCATTGGTCATATCACGAGGAGGTTAATTTTCACAGAATGGAACTTAGATGTGTAATGATACTGAGCAATGGAACTTATCTGAGATAGGCTGTACGTGATATTGAGTCTTGCCACCACAGAGGCAATCATCTAAATATATATGGGGTTATTTTGATGGAAGAGTAAAAACAAGCACCGAATGTATTCTGTGCTAATAAGAAAGTTTGTTTGAAAGTCTGGTTTTAATTTGCCATTTTGGGCCTAATTAATGTTCACCATAATTTGAACTTGCCTGGATGTGCTAAATCAGAAGGCTGCAGGGTTAGTCCCCAAGTGCTGAATAGACACAATTATTTTTCATTGAGCAGTAATGTGAACTTTGCGCATCCACTTCCCTTGAAGTTGTGATGTGCATTTGCTAACCACAACGTGAGGTTTCATAATTAGTCAGGAGCTGATTGAGAAGGTGCACCGGTTCTCAGAAGGAGAACTGGAGGCTCTGTTGGGGGATGGAACTTAGGGAAAGAATCCCCTTCATTCCCCTATATTCACTCTCATGCCTTTTTCTTGCTTTCCTCCCATCCCTGCTGCATGCCTTGTGGGGTCCTTAGCAATATGTTGATGACCAAGCAGCCCCTTTCTCCCCAGGTGAAACCCAGTAATACTCTCTTTTTAGATGAAGTCCTCATAATTTCCAGAATAAATTATGATAAAGTCTTGTCTCCAAATGTGTTCCAAAAATCTTCTTCAAACCTTGTGCGGCATTGGATCGGAAAATGTGACATGCCTTTAGGTGATGCTCAACCCTCTCCAGTGACGAGATTTCCAATCTGTCCATTGGTGTTATGAGAAGGCATTATTAAGCACCAGCCACTAAAATACCATGCAGCATTGTCAATGAGCGCAGGCAGGCAATTTAAATGGCAATCAACTGCTAAATGACATCTATTCCTAATGAAAGCTTCAATTTCTTAACTAAGATGGTATCTTGCACTAAATGCAGACTAAACCAGTGTTACAGCTTAAGACCACATCTTGGCCATCTCAGAGATTTGTTATTGCCTAAAGTATCTGCAAACGATTCCCTGCCCCATAACCGCCTGTCTCACAAATTGCGAAAGTCAAATAGGATTGTGCTACAGTAAATTATGATTCTGTTACTTCTACTTGTTACACATTCTCCAAATGTCTTTTGATTCTTGTACAGTTACAGCAAATATTTACTCCTTATTTGTGACTGATGGTAATCTTGCTTTGCTGTGTAATGATCTGAAAAGATATCGTATTGAGTGAAATGCTGATCCGTCTTGTGCATTCTGATGATTAGATTCTAAATTTACAAATAGTTACATTTCTGTTAACTAATTGGATGTTTTAAGTAGAGCCATAGGGATATACTGCATGGAAACAGGCCCTTCAGTCCAACTCATCCATGCCACCAGATTTCCTAAACTGAACTAGTTCCATTTGCAAGTGTTTGGCCCATACCCCTCCAAACCTTTCCTCTTCAAGTATCTATCCAAATGTCTTTTTAATGTTGTAATTGTACCCATTTCTACCACCTTCTCTGACAGCTCATTCCACATACGCCTCACACCCCGTTTGAAAAAGTTGCCCCTCGGGTCCCTTTTAAGTCTTTCTCCTCTCATCTTAAACCTATGCCCTCTAGCTTTGGACTCCCTTACCTGGAGAAAAGACTTTGGCTATCCACCATTTCTATGCCACTCATGATTTTATAAACCTTTATAAGGTCACCCTTCATCCTCCTATGCTCTTGGGAAAAAAGTCCCAGTCTATCCAGCTTCCCTTTATAATTCAACCCTCCCAGTCTTGGTAACAGCCTTGTCCATCTTTTTTGTACCCTTTCCATTTAATAATATCCTTCCCAAAGCAGAGCGACAGAATTGTATGCAGTACTCCAAATGTGGCCTTTCCAATGTCTTGTACACTCATAATATCACGTCCCAATTCTTGTACTCAGTGCTCTGACCAATGAATGCAAGTGTGCCAAACGCCTTCTTCACCACCCGATCCACCTGTGACGTCACTTTCAAGGAACTGTGTACCTACACCCCTAGGCCTCTTTGTTCAACAACACTCCCCAAGGCCCTACCGTTAACTGTGTAAGTACTGCCTTGGTCAGTCTTAACAAAATACAACACTTCGCAGTTATCTGAATTAAACTCCATCTGCCATTCCTTGCCCCACTGGCCCAGTTGACCAAGATCCAGAACTTCTCTGTCTTTTTTAGCCATGCAGTTTTTAGTCCACGAGGAATGGTAATTCCTGTTTTATATACACACCTGTACATTTTAAAAACAAGTATTTCACACAGTGAAGCATAAAGTTGATTTGGAATTTTGCGAAAGCTGGAAAATGCGACAAGCCACAATCCACTTTTGAAAATCATTAGCATTGGCCCAGATTTCATGGCCAGCAGCAAAGTGACGGTGCTCACTGCTGACCTCCAGGAAAGCTGCTTACAAAAATCTGGCAATCGCTGCGACATGCGTTTTCCTTTCCCTGGTATCAGTTTGAATCAGCCACAGGGATCTCCAGGTGTCCAGCAATAGTGACATTATCAAACAGGTAAGCAGCCATTCACTTTGAAGCATTCTCACAGACAGCAGAGCAGGAAGTAAAATGAACTGATTTTAGCTTGCACTCTTAATTAAATTTTACCCAGTGTGACGTAAATGATTGGAGCATTGCATGCGATTAAGGTAGAAGGTGGGATATTATAACCAATTATTTTTAAACATGTATTATTTTAATGATGTGTTTTTTTTAATCATCATGGAAAAAAATGACATTCTACAAACATAAAATTAATTTCTCAGGGCCAGTGAACTTAGTATGCCCTTAAAAACCCAGTTCTACCTCATACGTCAAGGTGTAACTTTTTAAAGGATTTTTACAGTGAGGCTAATAGGGCAAACTTTCATCAGTCCAATGCTTACTGCTTGGTTATGGATTATAGGGACTTTGGGGGACCTCAACAGTGCTCTGGAGCAGCATAGAATACTAAACAGCAACTTCTCATGTTTAACAGTGATATGTAGGCTCCAGAAATAATCAGTTTCAGGGAAGTAATGCTGGCAAATGTTGACCATCTTGCCATCATTGATAGCTCAAGGTTTGGACCATTAATTTCATATACACAAGTTACTGGAGTGTAATCTCGCCTAACCCTGACATCTGGATTTGAAACAATCAAAATTTTTAATGCTACTTGTAACCAATGTTAAACTATCTAAGCCAAAAAAAAGCCCAGAGATCTGAAAAAGGGGAAAGCTGCCAGATGGGAAATAATTTGTAAATTGAAACCTCAGGGATGGATTCTATTGACCATGTCCGTTCACCAAAGCTGCTGTTTTATTCAGCAATATGCAGCATCTGTCTGCATTGCCAAACAAATATTTGAGTATGTTTCTAACATTTGTTAGTGGTAGTACATTGGGATCCTCTTGGTCAGGATTTATTTTATTAGTTCATTCTCAGGTAATGGGTTTCAATGGCATGGTCAGTCTTTGTTGCCCACCATGAGTTGCCAGTAAGAAGTTGATAACAGGCTTTCTTCTTAAACCTCTATGGCCTGTGAGGGTGATGGTGCTTCCACAATGCTGTTGAGTAGGAAATTCCAATTTTGACCCTTTGATCGTATAGAATTGGGCCCATCGTGTCCAGGTAAGGATGGTGTAATACTTGGAGATGATGGTGTTTTCATCCACCTATTAACCAATGACCATTTAGCCGTGAAGATTGCAAGTTTGGGAGGTGCTGCAAAAGACGTCCTGTAGATAGAAAAAACTGGAGGCATGGCACATTGGAGGTGGAAGTCCAGGCAAGTAGATAATCAGCCCATCAAGTGGACTGCTTTGCCCTAGATGATGCCGAGTTTCTTGAGTGTTATTGCAGCTGTACTAAGCCAAGCATCCTTTGTTGTACCTTGTAAGTGGTGATGAGACTTTGGGGAATGGGAGGTGAGTCACTCGATGCAGAATCCCTAACCTGATAGCATCGGCATTTGTGCAGATAGTGCAGTTGAATTTCTGATCAGTGGTGAAGCCACTGGTGATAGGTGATCATGTTGATGATGCAGTTGATTAACTTGGGGAAATGGGTAGGTGTTCTCTTCACAGAATCACAGAATTGTTATAGTACACTGTGAGGCCATTTGGCCATCATGTCTGCACCAGCTCTCCAAATGAGCTTTATAATTTAGTGCCATCTTCCTGCCTATTCCTTGTACCCTTGCACATCATTTCCATTCAAATAATCATCTAATGTATTCTTGAATGCCTATGTTTCCATCATAGTCCAGGTGGTACATTCTGGATCCAAACCGCTCAATGTGAAAAAGCTTTTTTCTCACATCACATTTACTTCTTTTGAAAATCTTGAAATCATTTGAAATCTGTGCCCTCTCATTTGCGATCCTTTTATGAGCAAGAACAGTTTCTTCTTATCCGCTCTATCCAGCTCCTTCATAATGTTGAACACCACGATCAAATTCATCTGAACCACATTCTTTCCAAGGAAAACAGTTCCAACGTCTCCAGTCTATTTTCATAACTGAAGTTTCTCATCACTAAAACCGTTCTTGTAAACCTCTTCTGCACTTTCTCCAGTGCATTCACACCCTTCCTGCAGTGTGGCGCCCAGAATTGTACACAATACTCTAGTTGAGCTCTAACTAGTGTCTTGTATAAGTTCAAGCATAAACACTTTGCTCTTGTACTCTGTGCCCCTTTTAATGAAACCCAGGTTACTGTATGCTTTATTAATTGCTCTGTTCACCTGATGAATGATATATGCACATGTGCACCCAGATCTCTCGGCAAGAATTTTACCCCTTATTTTAGATTGTTTGTCCGTGTTCTTCCTATGCAGAATGTATCACTACACACTTCTGCACATTGAACTTTGTCTGCCATCTATCTGCCCACTCCATCAATTTATCAATGTCCCTTTGAAGTTCTACAGTGTCCCCTTCACAGGTTACAATGCTTCCAAGTTTCATGTCATCTGCAAACACATCAAGTTCTAGATTATTAATATATATCAGAAAAAGCAAGGGATCAATATTCCCTAATACCAATCCCTGGGGAACACAAGCACGAACCTCCCTTCAGCCTGAAAAATATCCATTGACCATTAATCTCTGTTTCCTATTATTCAACTTATGTTTTTGTATCAATGTTGCTACTGTTCCTTTAATTGCAGAGATTCCAGAGATGGTTATTACCTGGCATTTATGCAGCATAAATATGTTGCTTGCCACTTAGCAGCCCAAGTTTGGAATGAAGAACTGCAAATGGAACTGTACAATGTGCAACTATGAGTACATAGTTGTGATCTTAACAAGGAGGGAAGATAATTGATAAGCAACCGAAGATAGTTGGACCTATGACACTGCCCCGAGGAAGTCCTGCAGAGATGTCTTGGGGCTGTGATGATTGGCCTCCAACAGCCATACTATTTTGCTTTGTGCCAGGCATGGTGAGCCATGGGAGAGATTTCCACCAGTTCTTATTGACTTTAATTTGGCTAAGACTCCTTGGAGCAACATCTAGTCGAATGGTATTCTAACATTAAGAACAATTACAGTTGCCTCACCTCTAGAGTTCAGTTCTTGTGTTCACATTTGGACTGAAGCTGTATTGAGGCCCGGAGCCAAGAGGTTCAGGCAGAACTCAAGCTGAGCATTAGTGAACAGGATATTGCTGAGTATATGCCACTTGATGGCACTGTTGACATCCCCTTCTTTCACTTTGCCAATTGGGAGTAGGCTTATGGAGCTGGTTTGAATGTGTTCTGTTTTTGAGGACAGCATATACGCAAATCATCTAAAATAAATTTGAAAACCAGCTGTGTCTTACAGAATCTGATTTATAACATTTCTCAAAAATGACCATGCTTAACTTCCAGATTGCTATCCTCCAGGACAGTGTTTTATCTTCTTTCTGTAAGTGCTGCAGGTTTATCTCAGCATTGGGTGGCTGGATTCAGTGAAATGCTATAGTCAGGGCAGTGAAGCTAATCTCAAGGCTAGCACATCTTTAATTTTCCTGAGAGGTTGTTATTTTGAGAATTTTGCTACGGTCTACGTTATCACTTAGTTTTTCATTCAGTGGAATACTACCAAAACTTATATCAATTTTCGCAGAATGGAAATAAGTCATGTTGGATGAAACCAAAACAGAAAATGCTGGAAAATCTCAGCATGTCTGATAGTATCTGTGGAGAGAGAGAATAAAGCCAGTGTTTTAAGTCTGGATGATTTTGTTAGGCAAAAACTCTGATGAAGAGTCATCCCTCGAAACGTTGGCTCTATTCTTTCTCCACTGATGCAATCAGACAACAATAAGAATTTGCGATAAGAATTTCCAGGACTTTCTTTTCTTGGTTTCAGTTCCAGCATTCATAATATTTTGCTTTTATCATGTTGGATAAATCTCAGTTGGAATTTATTTGTAGTGTAGTGCAAGGAAAAGGGTAGGAAAGCTTTCGAATCCCAGTGATATGTTCCATCCTGGACATTAATCTTGTTTTAAAAAGTGCTGTTATTTTGTTTGAGCAGTAATGCAGAAAGCTTGGAGAGAGAGGAACCCGCAAGCAAGAATTTCAGCGGCGCATGAAGCCTTAGAATTAAATGAGTGAGTGACTTTTTTTTGCATTGTGGGCTCAAATCCTTTTTACTTCAGTTCTTCCAGAAATTTGGTCTGTATTCCAAACATGTCCTTTCTACCTGCTATTTCAATCGTATTTTTTTTGAAGCAATATATTTTACCGATGCCATAAGGATGGTTGTATATTTTAATGCTGATGTAGTATGATCAACTTTTGTGCAGTTTTTTCATTTCTGCTGTGTTCTGACAAGACCCGTGTCCGCTTTTCATCCAGGATATTTTACCATTGGCGTCCACTGCTACAGCCGCTGCAAGCAAAAAGAAGGACCCAAAATGGAATAAACTTCACAATGTATGTTCTTAAAAAGTCACCTGGGAGTGATTTCAAGACTGTGATTTTAGTTCAGAAGTCAGATGGTGATTATAAATTGCTGGAGCTCTGCTCTTGTGATTTGTGACATTATCTGAACTACTCAAAGAAATGACTGTGTCTAAATCACTCCTGGGTGTCCATTATTCCCCATTTCACTTTATTTGCTTTAGCGTCACATCAGCCAGGCTGAGAGTTGTACAATCTGGCACTCATGTTTAATTCACTCACTTAGATCCTGTTCCACAGAAGACTTCTGACATCATGCATTAACAGAAAGGCTTCAGTGTTTGGTTTCTTAGCTGCTCATGAACATGTATACATTCAGAACAAGCAGCAAGGTAAAGCTTGTTTGGCACGACATCAACATGCCCCTGTGTGCACATGTAACAGAATTAATATCCTTATAACCCCCTATTTGATTAATCTTTTTCAATATTCACAAAAACATACATTGACCATGCCAGTTGGCAGGTAACACAGTCCCATTGTTGAATACCCATTCAACCTTGTATTTTAAGATGAAAACTTTAACACTGCTGGTACCTCTGTAATCTGTAGGTCAAGCGATCCATTGGTGACTAGCTCAGCAGATCATTTTTCTCATTAAAATGACAAAAGCTGCCATCCTTTAAGTGCGAGCCTGGGACAAATTAAGCTAAGAGTTTCAGATTGGACCTGTTGAAGTAACAGCAAATGGAAAATTTAGCCCTGAGCTAGTCTGAGTTCCAGCAGCCTATTTGACATTTTCTAACAGTGCTGCTACCCGCCAGGCACTCAGGACATTTCGCTCTAAGTTCATTCCTGTCTTATCTCTTAGACCTGTGACTTGTTAAGTAGGTTAGTTGTCAGTGTATACAGATCCTTGAGCAGCAACTGTTAAAGAATTGTCCTCGATCTGAATTTTGTTTGGCTTCTTCATATTTTGCAGGAAACAAAATTAGCCTCGTGCAATATATCTTGTATCTAGTTTTATACAATATAAATAAATATATGCTTATATATATAACTTCTTCACTGCCATTTTTATTACCCTTTATCTAAGTCACAGTGCCTGTGCATTATGTAGGGCATTCATAAGAGTTACAAATAGTCTCAAATTAAATTAGAGAAAATATTGTAAAGAGTGGTAGTGAGTTATTAGTCAGTACAGTGCTGGGGCGACCGTAGCCTAATGGTCATGGCACTGGGTCAACAACTCAGAAGTCATGAGTTCAAATCTCACCATCGCAGGGTATGAAACTCATTCAGTAAAATTTGATGATCTGTGAGCTGACACCACGAAATAGAATCATAGAGGTTTACAGCATGGAAACAGGCCCTTTGGCCACCTTTTGTTTTAAAAGCCCCTAAGCTAATTCCAATTGCTTGCATTTGGCCCATATCCCTCTGTACCCATCGTACCCATTGTAACTATCTAAATGCTTTTTAAAAGATAAAATTGTACCTGTCTCTGCTACTACCTCTGGCAGCTTGTTCCAGACACTCACCACCCTCTGTATGAAAAAAAATGCCCCTCTGGACATGTTTGTATCTCTCCCCTTTCATCTTAAACCCATGCCCTCTAGTTTTAGATTCCCCTACCTTTGGGAAAAGATATTGACGATCTACCTTGTCTATGCCCCTCATTATTTTATAGACCTCTATAAAGTCACCTCTCAGCCTCCTACGCTCCAGAGCAAAAAGTCCCAGTCTGTACAGCCTCTACTTGTAACTCATTCGATTAAGTACTGATAGCATCCTTGTAAATTTTTTCCGCACTCTTTCTAGTTTAATAATATCCTTTTTATAATAGGGTGACCAGAATTGCACACAGCATTTTAAGTGTGGCCTTACCAATGTCTTGAACAACTTCAGCAAGATGTCCCAACATCTTCAGTGTTCTGACCGATGAAACCAAGCATGCCAAATGCCTTCTTCACCACTCTGTCCATCTGTGGATCCACTTTCAAGGAACTATGAACATGTACCCCTTGATCTTTTTGTTCTGTAACTCTCCCCAGCGCCCTACCATTAACTGAGTAAGTCCTGCCCTGGTTCAGTCTACCAAAATGCATCACCTCACATTTGTCTAAATTAAGCTCCATCTGCCATTCATCTGCCACTTTTCCAATTGATCAAGATCCACTGCAATTGCAGATAACCTTCCTCACTATTAACCATGCCACCAATCTTGGTGTCATCTGCAAACTTACTAACCATGCCCCCTATGTTCTAATCCAAATCATTAATATAAATGACAAATAACAGTGGGCCCAGCACTGATCCCTGAGGCACATCGCTGGTCACAGGCCTCCAGTTTGAAAAACAACTCTCTACAGCTACCCTCTGGCTTCTCTCAAGAAGCCAATTTTGTATTCATTTAGATACCTCACCCCAGATCCCATGAGATTTAACTTTATGCAACAATCTACCATGCGGTACCTTGTCAAAGATTTTGCTGAAGTCCATGTAGACAACATCAACTGCACTGCCCTCATCCGCCTTCTTGGTTATCCCTTCAAAAAATTCAATTAAATTAAATGGGGGCCAGTTAGCTCAGATCTGCTAGATAGATAGAATGTGATTCAGATTAACAGCGCAATTGTGTTGTTCTGGCTTGTGTGGACTTAGAACCCGGCTCCTTGCCCTATCCCTGGCATTGGCAAAACCACCACTGACAAAAATCTGCCAGGAATGAAAGCATTTGGAGACAATGTGCCAACGACCTGCCTTTGGGCAGAGAACACATGATGAATGAACCAGAGAAGTCATGAAAAGCTGTCTAAATTCATCGAATGTCCTTCAAAGAGGGAACCTGAAATTGCTGTCCAGTCTGCCCGCTACATGACCCCAGTCCTACAGTTTGGTGCTTTGTGAAGCCATTCAGAGTGACCATGATTGGGTAACACATGCAGTTTTTTTTTCAGCATTGCCCACCTCCTGAGAATAATTACTTGTATTTAATAAAGTAATTCTTGGGATTCAGCCACTGTTCTGTGACATTTAATTGAATCACTGTACTGTAACTCACTGCCACCTCTTTTACCCTTGTGGAATATATTTTTCTATGTTGTGATTCTGCTTTGCTTAAACAAGATCAATTAAACATTTGAAATTGCGATGTATTTAACATAAAACTTAGATTGAGCTGTACATTATGATGTTTTGTAGATTGATTTAGTTCATGGCTAATGTCAGACTTGTGTGATACAAGGAGATCACTTTAAAGTGGACCTGTGGGATAAGATTTCCCATGTTAAGCAGTTAAATTATAAACCAATTTATAATGAATTTCCTTTTTTGGTCTCTACATTTAAGGAAGGATACACTTGCATTGGAAGCAGTACGATGTAGATTCACTGGATAGTATGCTGGGATGAGAGTGTTGTGCCATGATGTAAGGCTGAGTAAATTGGGCGTATATTTACTTGAGTTTAGAAGAATAAGAGGTGTTTTTTTTTGAAACATACAAGAATTTAAAGGGCCAATGCTAAGAGATTGTTTCTGCTGGCTGGGGAATAAAGAACACAAGTCTCAGAATAAGGAGTTTAGGACTGAGATGAGAAGAAATTCCTTCACTCAACGGGTTATCTTTGGAATCCTCTTCCCTAGAGGATTATGGATGTTCCATTGTTAACTACATTTAAGGCTAAAATCAGCAGATTTATGGCCTCTCGAGGGGTATGGGGAGTGGCTAGGGAAGGGAAGTTGAAACCCAAGATCAGCAATGATCATACTAAATGGTGGAGCTGGCTCAATGAGCAGTATGGACTATTCCTGCTTCCATCTCTTAAGTTCTTGTGAATTTGTAGTAACTATAACTGAATTTAAAAACATTGATGAATATCATATAGAGGATTTACCAACATTTAGCTATAAGCAAAGATGGAGATAATTGATTGACTCAAAAACCAATCTGGCTGCTGAAACCTTTCATTATTGCATTTGTACCTATGAACAATCATGGATCTAATAAATCTGAATGGATTTTTTTCAAACAGTGCCATGTTACTGTATGGAAGACAAGCTTTCATGTGGCTTTTCATCAAATCAGTAAATAAACATTCAGACATTTGCAGTCTTTCAAAATCTCCAGCCTAAAATGTAAAGCTTATTAAATGCCATGGGTATCGTTTTTTTTGTCCTTTCTTAAAGCTGCAGGCCCCTTGGGTTATAGTTCCTTGGAAGCTGGCATAGCTTTTGATGCTTTGCTTACGTTGCCATTTTATGTGTGGAGTGTAGACAGTAAATATCAACCCACTGTGCTACAACAAAGAAAATGGCAGGAATGTATGGCTCTGCCAGTATCTAATTATCAACACGGACCTATTAATGTTTTCCAATAGTGGGGCTGCATAATCATTGGGCATAGGATTTATTCCTGTTTTAATTTCCTTCCTTCAGCATTTGATGGGCACTGAGGTTATTTCTAGCTAGCCAACTACTGTATTTTATTACCAGCTAACTTGGCGTGGACTTGGAATGGAAGCTCACGGATTTTTGTTCATATGCAATTGAAAGCAGATCTAAGACTGATAAGGGTGTAGTTGCAAACATGCAATTATGCACCAATTTGCATAAATTATATGTTTCTTATTTATGGCCATGAATAAATTAGATGATCTTTTTCATCAGGGTGAATAGTCTTTTAGGTAGTGCTCCACTGAATTTCCACTGATTTATCTGCCAAGGTGAGCAATGCACATGGGAAGTAGAACACATTAATTAGATGCAGAAAATGCAGTTTTTATTTGCAGTCTAAGATGTCTGCATTTCTATCTTCAGGAAAGAAAATCTACTCATGGATGTTACTTTACAATTTTATCAGCACCATAGCATCAAGTGAGGCCAAGACTAATCAGAGGGTAATCTTTTTCAGGTGTGCCACTGCCTACATTCTTTTGGCTGAAGAGGAAGCCACTACCATTGTTGAAGCAGAAAGACTTTTTAAACAAGCACTAAAAGCAGGGGAGGTTTGTTACAGACGTAGTCAACAACTGCAGCACCACGGGGCTCAGTATGAAGCTCAGCACAGTAAGTAGAAAGTTAAAACCATCATCCTGATGATGAGCAATCTTAATTCTAGTTTGCTTCACTTGATTCATTTCTTGAAGGTGCTGAGAGGAAGTTGCAGAATGTCACTATTTGAAGGGAGAGAGAAATAGGAAGTGTAGATCGTATCTCAAGGGTCACTTGGGGATTATTGTTGGTGTCATGAGGAAAACTGTTGGCCCAATCTCCAACTCAATTTTCAAGTTTGCTGATGACACCACCGTAGTGGGTCAGATCCCAAACAGTGACGATACAGAGTACAGGAAAGAGATGAAGAATCTGGTGAACTGGTGCAACGACAGTAATCTCCCTCAATATCAACAAAATGAAGGAGACAGTCATCGACTTCAGAAAGCATAATGGAGAAGATGCCCCTGTCTATATCAGTGGGGACAAAGTGGAAGTGGTCGAGAGCTTCAACGTTTTAGGTGTCCAGATCACCAACAACCTGTCCTGGTCCCTCCATGTTGACACTATAGTTAAGAAAGCCCACCAACACCTCTACTTTCTCAGGAAGCTAAGCAAATTTGGCATGACTGCTATGACTCTCACCAACCTTTACAGATGCACCATAGAAAGCATCCTTTCTGATTGTATCACAGCTTGATATGGCTCCTGCTCTGTCCAACACCGCAAGAAACTACAAAGGGTCGTGAATGAAGCCCAGTCCATCACACACACCAGCCTCCCATCCATTGACTCTGTCTACACTTCCTGCTGCCTAGGCAAAGCAGCCAGCATAATCAAGCCCCATGTATCCTGGACATTCTCTCTTCCTTCTTCCGTCAGGAAAAAGATACAGAAGTCTGAAGTCACGTACCAACCCTACTTAAGAACAACTTCTTCCCGGCTGCCGTCAGACTTCTGAATGGACATACCTCGTATTAAGTTGATCTTTCTCAACACCCTAGCTATAACTGTAACACTACCTTCTGCACCCTCTCCTTTCCTTCTTTATGTATGGTATGCTTTGTCTGTATAGCTTGGAAGAAACAGTACTTTTCACTGTATGCTAATACATGCGACAATAATAACTCAAATCAAAAAATCTCTTGAATCACAGGCGTGATTGTCAGCAGGACTCAGGCAACACAAAGAAAAATTGCACAAAACGTTTTATGCAAAAATGCTCCAACAATCTCTTTGCTTGTTATTTGCGTTCAGAAGCTTACACATATTACACTTTCAGCTGTTGTATAAAATTGAAGAAGAGCGAATGTATACAAGTCAAAGAAAACTTTAAGGCACTTTGCTGCACTTATTTTGGTTAAATGGAGGATATGAAAACATGAACTTCAAGAGAAACTGGCATTTTCTAGTTTGAAGAGAATGGGACTCCACCCTCTGTTCTTTTTTTATCCTTTCAAGGGATGTGGACATCACTGTCAGAGCCAGCATTTGTATCCATCCCTCATTATCCTTGAATAGGTGGTGAGGTCCACCATCTTGAAGTGCTGTGGTCTGTGTGGTGTAGGTACAGCCATAGTACTGTTAGGAAGGATTTTGACCCAGCAACAGTGGAGGAATGGCAACATATTTCAAAGTCAACCAATGGTGAGTTTTGCACCTGATTTCCATTGACTCCAGTTTTGCCAAGGCTCCTTGATGCCACGCTTCGTCAAATGCTGCTTTGATGTCAAGGTCTGTCTCTTTCACCTCACCTCTTGAGTTCAGCTGTTTTATCCATGTTTGGATCAAGGCCTTAATAAGGTCAGGAACCAAGTGATCATGGTGGAATGCAAACTCTGTGAGCAGGTTAATTCTGAGTAAGTGCCACTTGATAATGCTGTCAACAACACTTTCCATTATTTCGCTGATGACTGAGAGTAGACTGATGGGGCAGTGATTGTCTGCTTTGCCCTTTTTTTCATGGATAGGACAAACCTGGGCAATTTTCTACATTGTCAGGTAGCTGTATGGGAACAGTTTGACTAGGGGTGCAGCTCATTCCGTATTACTGACAGAAAGTTGTCAGGGCCCATAACCTTTGCAATATTCAATAAATTAATCTGATTTTTGATAGCAGGTGGAGTGAATCAAATTAGCTGAGAATTGGCCTATTTTGATGGTGGCAACCTCAGGAGGAGTCCATGAAGGATCCTTCACTTAACTATTTTTGTTTGAAGGTAGTTGCAAATGCTTCAACTTTGCCTTTTGTACTGATTTGTTGGGCTCTCCCATCATTGAGGATGGTGATATTTGTGGACCCTCCTCCTCTGATTACTTGGTATCACCACCATCCATGAATCAGTGTGCAGGCCTACAGAGCTTTAATCTGATTCCTTGGTTGTGATCACTTAGCTCTCTCTGTTGCACACTGCTTCTGCTATTTGGCATGTAAGTAGTCCTGTGTTGTGGCTGGGGAAAAATAACAATGTCTCCTAAAATAAAGGTTTGGAATGTGGAGATCCTTCACTTAGATAAATAACTTCTTTCTGAATATTTGTTCAGAAACCAACCATCCCTCTTGGGATCAGAGAATGTAGAAGTTCTATGATGGCGGCACTGAACCTTTCAGAGTACGGAGCGGAGTTTTTCATAGGAATTTACTGGGGCATGGTTTCAGACATTGATTTTCTATGTACCAAGCAAAGTGTGTTGTATCTTTAAAGGGTTGCGTCCAAAGAAATTCTTTCATTCAAAAAAAAACATTGAGTCTCAGCTACATATTCCTAATAATTTTGCAGCAGATTGGTTTGAGGTAGCTGTACTCATTTAATCGTCATTCAGGAGATTTGCAAGGAAGCTATTGGTCATTCCTTTTAGAAGGTGAGAAACATGACCTAATGTGGAATATGAAAGCACCTGCTGTGCTTGTAACAGCCCAATTAAAACTAAAAAAATAAAGCTGCCCAATTAAATAACCTTTATGTTAATTTAAAACCATTGGAGTGTTCTAAATTGAATCTGCAGGGAGATGGCAATAAGTATTTTATCACTATTTACAAATCAGGACATAACTCACTTATGGAATTAATGCCCTACTTCATTTTCCTCTCGAGCATGTCATGTATTTATTTTACACTACGTAAAATCATTTTTTTCTTCCCCTGCTCCGGCAGCTAAATTAGAAGCAACATAATACAGGAGTCTGGGGAATAGGATGTCTGTAGCTGCTTTTCCCAGGTAATGGTTTGTAGCATAAAATGACTTGGAATGAAATTAGGAAAGTGAATAACACCAAATGCCAAATAAAGAAAGGGTGACAGAATCTAAGACAGAGAGTTTGACAGATGTCACTGGCTGTAATCTCTATTATTACATTAAGATGCACTCTAACTTTCCCGATCCACTCCCCCGTCCCGCAAGAAAAGGTGGCCGTGATTGCTGCGAGGGGTAATGCTGATGTATCGGAGAGATAATGTGATAATGCCCACCATTATTTATTTTGCTTTCCACTTCTAACTCCTTTGTAAGCCCTGCAAGTTGTCAGATGAATAATTTGCTGAATAATTAGGTGAGGGAGATTGTTAAATGGAGACTTTGTAAAGCCTGGCGGTTCTGTAATATCAGACTGGTTATTGAACAAATCCCTGTTGATTCAGATCAAGGGATAAGAAGCCATTGAGCCATGCATCCACTTGAGTGTACATGGAATGATTCCTTTGCAGCCGTCTAGACAATGCATTTTTTGTATTCATTTTGACATTGGTTTATACAAATTTGTAAGATACATACAAAAAAGAAGAAATTGAAGAAAGCACAAACTCTATGAATCCACTCAGCTATAGTATTCCACTTCCTTACACCTATTTGTTCAGAATCTAACTATCCTGTTGGGATCACATTACTTTTTAAAAATTAGCATGTGATTTGAGTGAAGTTCTCAGTAGTTGTCACTTTAGCTTACATTGTAACATAATCTTTATCCTTTTACAAAGGTACTGAATGTTTGTTGCACTCCGCTATTTTAAAAGAAAACTGTGCTTTGAAAGTATAAAATATTTTCTAGCTATCCTAAGGTGTAATTTATAGCATTCTGTAATTGAATTAAAAAGGTTCATTTTTTAAATTCTGATGTTTGTGTGGGAAATTAGTTGAAGGATGGAGTAGGTAGATCAATCAGGATCCAGTGGAATGGGCTGGTGGAGTTGAATGATCAATTTCTGCTGCTAGGTTCATGGTAAATCATTGTCTTCACCACTGAAAATGGAGATGAGATGTTCTGTCTTTCAGGGAGGGACACAAATGTATTAGTTTACATTAAAAGAAGATTGGCAATGTGTTCGAGAAAACTGGGGAGGACAAGAGAAGCAGTGAAAATGATGCGAGATGTGAGTAAAAATGGGCACTGTCAGAACAGTGCCGGTGTGGCTGGTTGTATGTGATGATCAGTTTTAAAAGGGCTTGAAACGCTTGAACTGATTATTAGGAAGGTGGATTATTCCTAATCAGTCAGCACTCTGGAGACAATGGTCTGAGTTTTCAACACCAAAGGTAGATAGCTTACATCAGGAAATTCCCAACTCGGCCTGCCTGAGGTTAAAGTTAAAATTTACTTATTAGTCACAAATAGATTTACATTTACTGTGAAAATCCCCTACCTGCCTTGGGAGAAAATCCCCTACCTGCCTTGGGAGAACATGCCTGCAAATGCAGGATCTTCATTGCTGGTGGGTTGGCGGGCATGGCCTGCAGTCGGTCTAGCTAATCAAGGAAAGAGGTCGGAGGCAGCCATCGGGATCGCCAGGTGTTGAGGTAGACTGTTTAAAAGACCTGCTTCAATATTATGGGCCTTCATCCCTGTTATAATGAAAAAAAACTAAGCCCCTTCAGCCCTCACACCCCTTAACCCCACGCAAACTCCCATGCCACTTTATGCCTCCAAGCCAGGTTATGCCACCCAGGCAACCCACCTCGGTTGGACAGTGAGAGCATTTCCTGTCCACCAATGGACCAGTTTTTGAAAAAAAAGTCACGTGGGATGAATCAGGTGCTACTGCACTGTGGGGACCCAGAAATGTCACCCAATGTCAGGATCCTAACCTCAGAACTAAAATCCAGTCCTACTTGACCAGTTCCACCAGCCTTTTGGGCTGAAGTGAACTTTGGGACACTCCCAAGTTGTGTCCAGTAATATTGCCCACATATGCCAAAGTCAGTGTGACGTTGTTGACACTTGATGCTTTCCATCTGCACTATTTATCACTTAAGAACACAAACGTATCAAAATGAACATCATATTGAATTCAAATTAAAAATTATCCCCCAGTATAATATTCAAAGCATGTTATGCTTCTCCATAGAACAAATAAATTCACAATTAAGAAATATTGCTATCCTACCTTGCAAATAATGCATCAGTTTCCTTCGATATGCCTGGTTTGCTACATCAATATTGTGCACAAGTATCTTAGAGGAATGATGTAACCATTCTCATTTATTGAAGTTAGATTCTGGAACTTCAGCAAACTAGCTGAACAAATTAATCATAGAATCCCTACAGTACTCATGGAAGCCATTCAGCCCATCGAGTCTACGCCGACTAAAATCCCACCCAGGCCCCATTCACACAACTTTTTTTACTCTGCTAATTCCCCTGACACTAAGGTCAATTTAGCATAGCCAATCAACCTAATCTGCACATCTTTGGAGTGCGAAAGGAAACTGGAGTACCCGGAGGAAACCCACGCAGATGTCGGGAGAATGTGCAAACTCCATACAGAAAGTGACCTCAGGCTGGAATTGAACCTGGGGTACCTGGCGCCAACCACTGCGCCACCGTGCAGCCTGTACTAGTTATATAGCAAAATTCAGATGTTGCGGGAGAATCCAAAATCAAACTTGCATGTATTGATTTAAAAATGTGGACGGTTAGGCCGAATGGACAAAAGTCTGTTGAAAATTCATAATCCAAATGCATCAGTTTACTTTGTGGTGACCTGAATGTCTTTTTCTTTACAAGTCCTGACCTTATTACTGACTGTTCTTCTCAGTTTAACTGTGGGTTTGATTGTTTTACAGCTGATGAAGGAGTTCCCTCTTCTCAGTATGTTCAACATTCATGAAAATTTACTGGAGGCACTTTTAGAGCTACAGGCTTATGCTGATGTTCAAGCAGTTTTAGCCAAATATGATGGTGAGTCCTTGTAGATTTTTATACACAGGAGTAAAGGTGGGAAAATAGTTGGCAGAGTTTTGTTTAGTAGCAACCTGTATCTGTATGGTGCCTGTAAGCAATGCAAAACATCCCATGGCGTTTCATTAAATTGTTAACGATTTTGCCTGATAGCAAATAAATGCAAAGATACTTCTTTGAGCCTTTTTTCCAGTCAGAGTCTGAAGCTGCTGCATCACTTGATGTTGTTGCCTTCATTTCCAGAGGATTTTCCCTCGCATGTTCTCCTAGAATCATAGAATCCCTATGGTGCCGAAGGAGACCATTTGGCCCATTGAGTTTGCACCGATTCTCTCCCAGAGTACCTTATCCCGGCCCTTTCCCCAAACAATTCCTGTAACCCCGTACGTGTACCATGGCTAACCTAACAAACCTATACATTTTGGGACACTTAGGGGCAATTTAGCAAGGCCAGTCTACCTAACCTAACCTGCACATCTTTGGAGTATGGAAGGAAACCTGAGCACCCAGAGGAAATGCACGCAGACACAGGGAGAATGTTGCAAACTCTGCACCAACAATGATCCAAGGCTGGAATTGAACCTGGATCTCTGGCACTGTGAGGCAGCAGAGCTGACCACTGTGCTGCCTTGCCGCTTCTAGGTACTGACCCTGGCTGCAGGTATTGTTCCACGAAGGCTTGCAGCTTTCAGTACCTTAGCTACATAGCCTTTCTGAGTAAGTGCAACTAGACAGTAGGTTGAATTTCTTGCCTATTGGGTGCATGCACTTGGTGAGCCCAGAAGCGAGTGTGAAATGTGCTCCCTGCCATGGTTGACCTTGAGACGCAATTTCACACTGGTTGGCCAAACATAGAATTCCCACAGTGCAGAAGGAGGCCATTCGGCCCATCAAGCCTGCACCAACAACAATCCCATCTAGGCCCTATTCCCATAACGCCACATATTTATCCTGCTAATCTCCCTGACACTAAGGAGCAGTTTAGCAATAAATGGCCACCCGGCATAAAACACGCTCTGTGAAAGGCTGAGCCCTTCCGGGGAAGGTGAGAAGAGGGAAGTTGGCGTGTGCAAGCTGGCACTTCCAATGTGCTTCCCCCCGAGGCACAGTTGTTGCGGAGCTGTCTCAGCGAACTGCTGACCAGTGAAGAAATTAATATCAGTGTTAAAGCTATTCCCCCAGTGTCTGGGCAGCACAATCCCACACGGACCTCAACCCACAGACACACTTGTTAATTTTATTTGAGCCCTGACCTTTCATCCCATCCTGGATCGAGGTTGCAGCTTGAATGTAAAGGCTACCTTGCCAATTGGCCTGCCTGTCAATTGTAAAGTCAGTCGGGCAATGTAAGACCCCAGTGCTATTTAATTCATTTAAATCAGCGTATTGATTGATAGTGGACGCACTTGCTCACACACTAACCGGCCAAAATATCGTGTGAGGGCATGATAATGTCGGGAGATTGGCCTCACCGTCTTCCCGCACGATTCTACACACTTCTGGATCAAGATTGTGCCAGAACTTTACGTGTGAAATTCTGGCTAATTGAAATCAAAACAGAAATCGCTGGAAAAACTCAGCAGGTCTGTGAAAAAGAGTTAATGAGGGGGGGGGTGGGGAGCGGGGGGATTCTCCATTCCTGTTTTCAGTGGGGGGAGGGGTGTGGAATGGCAGCAGAACCAGAAATTCCTGTGGGAGTCCCAAAACGGCTTTTACGCCGGCAGGATTTTCCACACTTTTCATATTTTCCCTGCTCTCTGTCAGTCATATTACAGAGATCATGACGTTGAAAGTCGGTATCCCCATTTGAATCGACTCAAGCATCATAATCAGGCCTTTATGCCTGATAGCCCCCGCATCCAACTACTTTGCCTCCTCCTCCTGTTGGATTTGGCGTGCCAACTTGAATCATGACAAATCATGATGTGCATCTGATCAGCAGAGCCCACCAGAGGTGAACAGGTGAGTATAGACTCGGGCGAGAGGGTCATGTCAGGGGTGTATGGGGGATACTAAAGGAAGTCCATGTTTGAAACCATCACTGAGTAAGAATTTGTTTGTTCCAAATATTCTGATCTTAAAATCCATTGAAGATGCCATTGTTGAAATTCATTGTTGCTAAATACAAACTCAATTTGTGTCTATGTATGACCTGTTTGTGAACACAATTCTTCACTCACCTGATGAAGGAGCAACACTCCGAAAGTTTGTGCTACCAAATAAACCTGTTGGACTTTAACCTGGTGTTGTGAAACTTCTTAACTGTGCTTATCCCAATCCGACACTGATTTCCACATCCTTCACTTAAAACACCTAAATGCTGTTGTATTTTGGGAACCATTACGTTTCCAGTATTTTGTGATATAGTTCATTCAGTGTAATACCAGTATTTTCCGTAAGACTGAAGCACGTTTTGTTTGCTGGGCCAATTAGTTGTTGTCGTGCTGGTAAGGGCCAATTGCCAAGACAGTAAGTTAATCGTCACCATATTTTGCTTTTATTCGGCTATTTCCTTTAATCCAGTGATTCCCAACTATTTTCCAACCTGATCTTATTTTAATCCATGAAGACTAATGCCACCTCAGATGCCAGCAAAAACAAGCAATATATCAACATAATAACATACAGTATATTCTCATTAATGTTTACTTCAGTGGCTCAAATCATCAGAGGAGGGATAAAAGCCATCCTACTTTTCTGTGCCACACCGGAGCTCCGTGTTTCTGGCCATGACTTCTAATTCTGGCTTCTCCAGAAATGGAAGCATTCCTGAAATTGAACAATTTACTTGTAGCAATAGATTATCAGCGGAAGACTAGCCATGTTCACTTTTCATGGCACTTGCTGCTATGTCCTGGGAAGTAGAGTTTAAATTAAGAGAAGTGTGCAAAGGGGTGGGGTGGCAGCTTGGTCGGGTGTCAGGTGGTTAGGGTGGCGGGTGGACAGGGTAGTAAGCAGATACAGTGACAACTGGGTAGGGTGATAGGTGGTGCGTGGGTACGGGTGGGTCAGTTTGGGAGGGGTTATCAGGTCTTGAGTGGAGTCGTAAGGGCTAGTCAGGTCACCATACCAATCAGGCAATGGTGAGTCCACCAACAGGCCTTCCCTTGGAATCTAGACACTGGGGGCAGAAGTTCCACCTACCAAGCAACTCGTGCTCAGCAGCATTGCTGAGGAGGCTGTGGCTGCTGTTGGAAGACCCCCACTCCCGCTCAGTCCCAGGATCACAGAGAGCTCAGGCTACAGCTAAGGAATGCGGGGGAGGGGGGTTGGAAGTTACTTGGATGGGGGATTTGAGGGAGAGGGGGTAAGGGGATCAGAAGCCAGGGAAGAGGTCTGGCTCTCAGCACCCGCCTCTCTCCAGTGCCCAGTTCCTGGCCCCTCAATCAGGTGCTGATTGCCTTTGATCATGGCACTCAAAGGCCACCCCTACCTCTCATTTGGTGGCAGAGGCCAGAAGGCCATCTTAATTCTGGAGGAGGCCAAAAGGCGGTGGGTTTCAAGTACACTACCATCCCATTTAAGTAAATGCCCTTCCTGCCCCCAAGCTCACCACCAGAGAGAGTAGAAGATTCAGTGCCTTGTTTATACAACCACAGGAGTAACACTTATTCCAAAATCTTTAGCATTTAGCCTCAAGCAATTCATATTTGCAGAGAACTATTAATTTCATGACACTTGTTCGTGTTTGAGATTAACGAAATGTGGACTGTAGGGTTATAACTCATGTCCTCTATCTGAACTCATCCTGAAACAGTTTGGAGTTGATCCACCAGAAAGCCCTTCATGTTTGCATCAATAAACCTACCCCATTTCTTCAGTACATGCCTTAACCTTACTTCCAGCACCTGCCAACTCCATGACAGTACCATCTTCTCCAAGTTCCCCCCAGATCATACATCATCCTGATTGGATGTGTGTTACTGTTTTACTTTTACGATTTCCAAAATCTGGCGGAACAAAGTAAATCAGTGTGAAGGCTAACACAGTCAAGCCCTTGTAAAGTAATCTAGACCCCATGAATAGATGACAATTTGAACAATTCTGTCTGTGATAGATGAGTTATTGGGTTTTGCCTGCACAATATACTGATTTGGATCATTTGAGAAAAAATAGAAAGAGAACTTTTGAAAGGAAGTCTTAGCTATGAGCATATGTTTTGTTATTCCACTCTAGAGGGAAGTGGAGTGCCTTGACTTTTGTAATGTACCAAAGTAATTTAATCATGATTTCTTCTCTTTTTTGTGACAGATATTAGCTTACCAAAGTCAGCAACAATATGTTACACAGCGGCACTACTTAAAGCAAGAGCAGTCTCTGACAAGTAGGTATTCTCAATGAAGCTAATATTAGCATAATGCCAAGAATGACATTATGGATTGAAAAGACTGAAAGAGATTAAGTATGCGTGGCACAATATTCAGATATGTGGCACAGAATAAAATACACACGAAGAGTAGCCTTAGAAGTCCAAAGTGGAACCCGTATCACACTGGACGCCATATTGACCAAAGTGTTAGTGTGCACTCAGTGAGTGTACACCAAAGTATGCAGGATTGGCAGTTCATGATATCAATCAACACAACACTGATTTGATGCCACTTCTGCTATTTTGGCGCTCCAAGATCTCTCTCGATTATGCATAGCTAAACATACATTCAGCAGCAGGAGAAAACTGGCACTATGATTATTTAAAAGGATCATCAACTACTTTTAGGTTATTTTCTGATGAATTTTTATTGGCTTTTGCTTTGACTGTGCAAATCTTTGGTGCTTTTTGAAGTTGTTTAAAGTTATTAAAGCCTGCACCGAGTGGTGTGGCATCTGTTAAAGGACTTGGTCCTGACTTCAAGGCTTCTGCACAAGCTACTTGCTCCCAGACATGGGTGTAACTTGCATTAAAAATTTGTTTGTGAGCCATAATCAGTTTAAAAACATGGAAACATGAAACAGTCAGATGTGGCAATGAAGTGGAGTGTAACACCTCAAATAGAATAAATCAATTCTTCATGTAGTTTTGAACAACATCGAATAAATATTCCAAACAAATTTATCAATCAAAAACATGCAAATATTACATACAAACATCAACTAATTGTTCCCTTAGTGTCTTCCATGTGCTTGTTCTGGCGCTTTTACGCAGTGCTGCCCCAGTAGTTGCAGTGTGGCTAGTTGAAAGCTGATGACTTTCAGTAGTGGAGGGTGCAGATGGCCTGGGACTGCACCAACTTGACATGGGTGGCAACAGTCTGGGCTGGCTGGCAACAGCAAGGTCACTGCTGGTGACTTGACAGCTTTGCTTTACTTGCTCTTTGCCTCAGCTGGAAGCCACTCATGTCTAGTGCCTCATATTCAGCCTGTTTACTATCCTCGAAAGTACATACTGTATACCATTTCAACTGGTGGCTGCAAGTGTGAGAATGAGTGATAGTGTTCCTTCATCTTTGCAGTTTTCTTGCCCACCCACCATTTACTCTTCCACCACTGCCTAGCCAGGTTGTACTTTATTTGTTTCTGAAAAGTGAACGTCAGAAGTGTC
Source organism: Carcharhinus amblyrhynchos (assembly GCF_965287045.1). NCBI lineage: Eukaryota > Metazoa > Chordata > Chondrichthyes > Carcharhiniformes > Carcharhinidae > Carcharhinus > Carcharhinus amblyrhynchos. The sequence continues at coordinate 102,568,533 of NC_137329.1, forward strand.
GGGTTGTAGTGAGGGGAAGGGGAGAAAGTAAGAGATGTAGTTTTACACTATCAACAGCTTGTAAATCAAAAGGAAGTGTGGGTTGAAGGAAATGTGAGTGTTGTTCTCCAGATAGCCTTGTGGTGAAGGATAGAATTGGAGTCTAATTTTTACAGTTTATTCAAGTCAATCCTCAGTAAATGGCCACCACCTGAACACAACTATGCACTCAATTACTGTACACTGGAGTGTAAGAAGGATTTGTATGTATCAATATCAGCTCTATCACTGGCCATGGCCTCATCAATGGCTGCTCCAATGATTGCCACCACAGTCTCCTCCAAAGGGATAATGACATGTAGCATTCCTCTCCCTGTCTAGGTAGTTCCTGTTGCCTCCAGTTGTGTGCTAACGAGTGGGAGAGAGGGAGGTGTGTCAGTATCTGTTTGCCTGATGTGGCTGTCATGATTGATTAGATAGCAAAGTGTGCAGACGGTGAGATATGGGTATGAGGCTTGAAACCGTTCTAAGTCTGTGAGTGTGTGAATCTGTGAATGTAATGTACAAGTCCTGGCTGATGGAAATTGGAGAGAGGTAAGTGATGGGTGTGTGACTTTGTCAGGGTGGAACAATCACCAATCACTAGAGAGTGCAGTGAGATGTACAGAGCCCCTGTCCTGGCTACTAAGTATCCGGGAACCCTCTGTGTCATTTTGTATGTTCCTCAGTGGTCCACTGAGTTGTGTGGTATCATGATGTGAATTGTGACGAATGGTTTTGCTATTGTTGTAGATTCTCACCAGAGGCTGCCTCCAGGCGAGGGCTGAGTACTGCAGAGATGAATGCTGTAGAAGCAATACACAGGGCAGTAGAATTTAACCCACATGTACCTAAAGTGAGTGGCTGCTCTTTTCTCCATTAGTTTGCAAGCTAACAGCTTTGTCTGGAAATGCTAATTTTAATGTTTCTGTGATCTGTAATTGGCTTGCAGTATCTGATCACTTGTCAACAGAGAAGGCATGAAATTGAAGTTGTTTGTAAATGTGGTGAGGTGGAAGGCAATGAGGGAGATCTCTGTGACTGACATGTCTGTCTAAAACTAACAGATAAATTAGTTCTGAAATAATGTTGTTAAACACTTGGGGTTGGGGGAGAAATTTTCCCATTCTGCTTGCCACGGGAATTGGAGTGGGCAAGGGACGGAACATGGAAAGTCCTGTTGACCACGGGCGGGATTTTCCGGTTTTGGGGCGAGCGTGGCTGGAAAATCCCACCCTTGGTGCCTGACGAGTCAAATAACAAATAGGCTATTACTCAGTTACGTGACAAAAAAATATTTCATGCAAAACATGTTAAGGTTTTGGAATGTTAATCACTGTATTTACAATTCCTGGTCTTACAACAATGTCTTTTTAAAAATTGCTATCTTTCTTTTTTTTAGTATTTATTAGAAATGAAAAGTTTAATACTGCCACCAGAACATATTTTGAAGCGAGGAGACAGTGAAGCAATAGCATATGCGTTCTTCCATCTTCAGCACTGGAAACGGGTAGAAGGAGCTCTCAACCTATTACATTGTACCTGGGAAGGAAGTAAGTGCCTTTTAGGAGTTGCCTATCTTGAGTTATTTAGTCCAACCACAGAGTGTTTCACTAGTTCTTTGATATATGCCTTTCCCAGTAAAATTGCCATCATTTTCACAGTCCTGATGACCACCTTGATAATTGGCTTGTACCTATTGAAAAGAAGTACTCCCAATTTATCAAATTGTTCTTGTTAAGGGAAATACATCAGAAATCAATTATTGCCTTTGAAAATATCTCCAGCATTTCCATGAAATTACATTGCTTGACAGAAACATGTAACATGTTGGTTAGGCCACATTTGGAATACTCTGTCCAATTCTGATCACCACACTACCAGAAGGATGTGGAGGCTTAGGAGAGAGTGCAGAACAGGTTTACCAGGATGTTGCCTGGTATGAAGAGTACTGGCTGCGAGGTGAGATTGAATAAATGGGATTTGTTCTCCCACAGAGACTGAGGGGCAACCTGATAGAAGTTTATAAAATTATGAGAAGTATAGATAGGGTGAACAGTTGGAAGCTTTTTCCCAGGGTGGAAATGACAATTACAAGGGGATGCAAGTTCAAGATAAGGGGGGAAAGGTTCAGTGGAGATGTGCGAGAGAAATCTTTTTACACAGAGGATGGTCAGGGCCTGGAATGCTCTATCAAGTGAGGTGGTTGAGGCAGTTACATTAGCCATATTTAAGACTTATTTTGATAGACATATGAACAAACGGGGAATTGAGGGATATAAGCAGTTGGTCTAGATAGGTAAATGTGATTACTGTAAGCTTGGAGGGCTGAAGGATCTGTTCCTGTACTGTTTTTTGTAAACCTCAGGACATAACAAAGCACTTTACAGCTCATGAAGTAGTACTGAAGTAACTGTTGTGATGTGGGAGAAAATTGCAGTTAATTTGCACGCAGTCAGGTCCAACAACCATCAGTGACTGAATGACCGAGAATCAACATGACTATATGAAAGAGAAATTATGTTTGACAAATCTGTTGGCGTTTTTGAGGAGGTAACTGGCAGAATAGATAAGAGTGAACCAGTGGATGTATTTGGCTTTTCAGAAAGCTTTTAATGAAGTCCCACATAAGAGGTTAGTGTGCAGAATTAAAGCACATGGGATTGGGGGTAATATATTGGCATGGATTGAGAATTGGTTAACAGACTGGAAACAGTAGAAATAAATGGGTCTTTTTCGAAGTGGCAAGCAGTGACCAGTGGGGTACTGCAGGGATCAGTCCTTGGGCCCCAGCTATTCACAATATATATCAATGCTTTTGATGAGTAAACCAAACGTAATATTTCCCAGTTTGCTGATTACACAAAACTTTGTGGGAATGTGAGCAATCAGGAGGATGTTAAGAAGTTTCAAGATGATTTAGACAATTTGAGTGAGTGGACAAATACATGGCAGGTATAGTAAAGTTGAAGTTTATTTATTAGTCATAAGTAAGGCTCACATTAACGCTGCAACAAAGTTACTGTGAAATTCCCCTCGTCGCCACACTTTGGCATCTTTTCGGGGCAGTGCACCTCACCAGCATGTCTTTCAGACTGTGGAAGAAAACCGGAGCACCCAGAGGAAACCCATGCAGACATGGGGAGAATGTGCAAACTCCACACAGACAGTGACTCAAGCTGGGAATCGAACCCTGATCCCTAGCGCCATGAGGCAGCAGTGCTAACCATTGTGCCACTGTGCTGCCCACATTATAACATGCATTAAAACATGGATAAATGTGAAGTTATCCACTTTGAACGGAGGAACAAAATGGCAGAGTATTTTTAAATGGTGACAGATTGGGAAATGCTGACATACAAAGAGACCTGGGTGTCCTTGTACACCAGTCATTGAAAGCAAGCATTCACTGTATACTATGCAGCAAACAGTTAGGAAGACAAATGTGATGTTGGCCTTCATTGCAGGACGACTTAAGTACATTAAAAACATAAGAACTAGGAGGAGCAGTAGGCCATTCGGCCTTTCGAGCCTGTTCTGCCATTCAGTATGAACTTGGCTGATCCTTGGTTTCAAAGCCATATTCCTGCTTTCTCCCAACATCCTTTGATGCCATTAAAATCTAATAAAATGTCTCTTTCTGAAATACATTCAGTGACTTGGCCTCCACTTGGCCTTCTGTGATAGAGCATTCTGAGGAGGTAACTGGCAGAATAGATAAGGGTGAACCAGTGGATGTATTTGGCTTTTCAGAAAGCTTTTAATGAAGTCTCACATAAGAGGTTAGTGTGCAGAATTAAAGCACATGGGATTGGGGGTAATATATTGGCATGGATTGAGAATTGGTTAACAGACAGGAAACAGTAGAAGTAGATGGGTCTTTTTTGAAGTGGCAGGCAGTGACTAGTGGGGTACTGCAGGGATCAGTGCTTGGGCCCCAGCTATTCACAATATATATCAATGATTTTGATGAGGAAAGGTTTCACTTCCCTTAGAGTGAAACAATTTTTCCGCATCTCCAGCCTAAATGGTCTACCCCGTATCCTGTGACTGTGTCCCCTGGTTCTAGATTTCCCAGTAAGAAGTCTTATAACACCAGGTTAAAATCCAGCAGGTTTATTTGGTATTAAAAGCCACTAGCTTTCGGGGTTTGCTCCTTCGTCAGGTGAGTGGGAGTTCTGATCATAAACTCCCACTCAGCTGACAAAGGGGCAAACCCCAGAGCTAGTGGCTTTTACTACCAAATAAACCTGTTGGACTTTAACCTGGTGTTCTGAGACTTTTACTGTGTTTACTCCAGTCCAACTCCGGCATCTCCACATCATGTCTAGATTCCCCAACCAGGGAAAACATTCTCTCTGCACCTAGTCTGTCTAGCCTTGTTAGAATTTTATATGTTTCAATCAGATCTCTTCTATCCATCTAAACTCTAGTGAACACAAGCCCAGATAAATCAATCTCTCCTCATAAGATAGTCCCTGGTATCAGCCTAGTAAGCCTCCATTGAATTCCCTCTGTGGCAAATATATCCTTCCTTAGATAGGGAGACCAAAACTGCACCTAATACTCCAGGTGTGGTCTCACCAAGGCCCTGTATAACTGCGGTAAAACATCCTTAACTTCTGAACTCTAATCCCCCTACAATGAAGGCCAGTATACCATTTGCCTTCCTAATTGATTGGTGTTCCTGCCTCTTCACTTTCATTGGCTGGTGCACAAGGACACCCAGGTTCCTTCGTACATTCACACTTCCCAGTAAATCACATGGTGATTAACGAGATGATCCTGCTCCATAAGATCTTAGCTGATCAGCCAGACTGCTGGTTAACAGCTGCCCAGATATGGACAGTCCATCCAATCAATTCACTTCAGATGGTTGGGGTGATAGTTCTCACCAATTGGTCTGTGTGAAGAATCATAAATTAACTTCTGCGTTGAGTAATATCTCTCTGCTCTAGAAGGGACCACAGTTAGTTCACTTTTTTCCTGTATACCTGAGTGCCTTATTTGCAGAAGGGCATTCATCAAAGATGAAGCCTTGGAAAAAAATTCAGAGAGCTCGAAGGCATTGTATAAGACATCCAAGATAATTTTTAATCTGGAGGATTTCATCTACTATAAAAGAAAGGGCAATTAAGAGTGGGAAGGATGTGATTTCAAGACAGTGGTTCACCAACATGGCAGTCAAACTATTACAGACCATTCATCAAGTTTAAACAGGTGTCATTACAAACTTTCAGTGTCTGAGCAGTTAAATGATAAGGCACCTGAAACTCATATTCATCTAAAGGAACAGAATAAGGTAGATTAGGGGCTGGATGGCAATTGGCAGAATATCCGTCATTTTGGATATTTACTCATTTTTGAACTTGCTGGTAGCTTCTCATGCTGCTCCCATCAGGTTCCAGAAAAACTCAAGGTTACTGACTTTTAAAGTACCAGCAGTAACTCTGTAGTAGCTGTAGACTTGTACGGTTTTGTAATCAGTGTCCCATCTACCTTTCATGTCAGATCCCCTGCTTTTAACTTCCATGATCAGGTAGACTATTCAGATAACATAAAAGTCTTGCCTTGCAAAATTCAAGGAAACAAACTCTGTGTAGTTGCTGATGTTGGCATACCCATCCAGTGGCTAAATGTGGACCTGATTTTGCCAGTATCTCAAACATAAAGCTTTACTGTCTTTTACCAAATATGCCTCAAGATAAAAGATACTGCAGCAGTGGCTTTTCCCCCTCTTTGCCACTAGGTGGCATTGTAAATGTGCCTTCTGATTTCAGACAGCAATGGTCAGTTTAACAAAACTCAGTGTAGGGCAGACAGTTCCTGGAGAACATTTATGTTTTAACAAAAACATGGTTTAGTCTCCAGAAGGCCAGAGTAATTAGTTTGTTTCCCTCAAACCTAATGGTAGAGTAATATTTCTGATCATAAACCAAGCCACTGTTCTGCTCAACGTTATGAGCAAACTATTAATTACTGTCTTTCATTACCAAATGCTTATCACTGTGCCTCACAGCTCCAGGGACCTGGGTTTGGTTCCCGGCTTGGTCATTGTCTGTATGGAGTTTACGCATGTTCTCCCCGTGTCTGTGTGGGTTTCCTCCGGATGCTCCGGTTTCCTCCCACAGTCCAAAGATGTGCAGGTTAGGTGCATTGGCCATGCTGAATTCTCCCTCAGTGTACCTGAACAGACGTCGGTGTGTGGGGACTAGGGGATTTTTACAGAACTTAATTTCAGTGTGAATGTAAGCCTACTTGTGACTAATAAATAAACTTAACTTCAGCCCAGCAACTAAATTGGTCTTCTGCCTGTGCCAGTCACATAACCAATAGTTGCTTGGTTGGTTGTATCTGTGGTTCCTGTTTATTCTGCAAATATTGCCTTGTAACACTGTCAAAACAAGGGCAAGACTCATTGACTAATAATTAACTATTAACACATCATTAAAATGACTCTCCAGCAATTAATCCCAGTTTAAGTAAATAGGCACAGCCCCTACATAGTTTCAAAACAAGCTCTCTCCACCACTTCAGTCCAGCTGCAACTTTCTGTGACAAGTTAAATTTGTATCCACAGCAAGTACAGTGACTTTACACTACTCAATGCATTTCAATAGGAAGCTAGAGTGTAAATGTGAAACCATGTTCCTCAATACAATTGTTTTAGCTTTACTTTTGTAACTGTTTTTCAAGATATCAATTTTGTTGGTAGTTTTTGCTTGTAACAACAAATGCACTCAATTTGCAAAGATTATATATTAGAAAACATTGGAACATAAGAACATAAGAAATAGGAGCAGGAGTAGGCCATCTAGCCCTTCGAGCCTGCCCCGCCATTCAATAAGATCGTGGCTGATCTGAAGTGGCTCAGTTCCACTTTCCCGCCTTCTCCCCATAACCCTTAATCCCCTTGCCTATCAAAAACCTATCTACCAGCGTCTTAAATATATTTAGCGAGGCAGCCTCCACCACTTCAACGGGCAGAGAATTCCAGAGATTCACCACTCTTTGAGTGAAGAAGTTCCTCCTCAACTCCGTTCTAAACTGCTCCCCCCCCCTTATCTTGAGGCTGTGCCCTCTAGTCCTATTGTCCTTTCTGAGCAGGAAGAGCCTCTCCACCTCTATCCTATCCATCCCATTCATCATCTTGTACATCTCAATGAGATCTCCCCTCATCCTTCTAAACTCTAATGAGTACAAGCCTAGTTTATTCAGCCTCTCCTCATAGCTCAACCCCCTCAACTCCAGTATCAGCCTAGTGAACCTCCTCTGCATTCCCTCCAAGGCCAAAATATCCTTGCATAAGTGCGGCAACCAAAACTGCACACAATACTCCAGCTGCGGCCTCACCAGTGCCCTGTACAGTTGCAGCAAGACCTCCCTACTTTTATATTCAATCCCCCTCACTATGAAGGCCGGCATCCCATTCGCCCTCCTGACCACCTGCTGCACCTGTAGGCTGGGTTTTTGCGACTCATGCACAAGGACCCCGAGGTCCCTCTGCACCGTAGCATGCTGCAGTTTTTCGCCATGTAAGTAGTAGTCCTTCCTACCATTGTTCCTACCAAAGTGGACAACTTCACACTTGCCAACATTAAATTCCATTTGCCAGTTCCTGGCCCATTTGCCTAGCCTATCTAGATCCCTCTGCAGACTTTCCACAGAAATACTGGTCTGGTGAAAGCAAAATAAGTTAAAATCAAAGTATTAAGTTAAAATGGTTAATTGGTTTTTAATTTTTAAAAAATTAGGCATGTGTTAAAGTTTTAACTATGTACATGCAGTTCAAGTAACAGGTCTAACATGCAAATAATATGAACTGTCTTTTAAATATCCCACATACTTCTGTTGTAGCTTTTTGTATTTCAAGTAAGCTATCAGTTTCTGGGTAGTATGGAATTATAAATGTCTACTTAACCAGGGAAATTTATGCACTATACTGCAGCTTTTTTTAAGCCTAGATATAATTTTGTCCATTTTTACAACTTGTAATTAACAGAAATGGAATGAAACATTCTTTCCTCAGCATTCCGAATGATCCCCTATCCCTTGGAAAAAGGTCATCTTTTTTATCCATATCCAATCTGCACAGAGACTGCAGACAGAGAATTGCTGCCATGTAAGTTCATGAAGAAAATCATGTTTGTATTCACTTTTTGTCATAGTTCTGTTAATTATTTCTAAGTTCCTATTTAGAATTAACATGAACCAAGCTGGTTTCTTATTAGGCAAAGGGTTAACTTATTCTTCGTGATACCAGATTTGTTTCTGATAGACTTTAGCATTGTGATTAGACCTAGACGTGAATGATGTCCACAATCAGGAACATCTCACACTTTCTCAAAGTGAGAGGATGCTTGTCACATTGTACATCCCATGGAAAAATCTGCGTGTGGAGCCTTTTAATGTGGGCATGTAAAATCCATGTAATATTTTACCATTTTGTTATTTCCTTTCCCTTATTTATGTGTGCTGTCTTATATCTTCTGCATTGTTTGTGCTCATCGTCTATCTACCCATCCCCTTTCATGTTCTTCAAAATCTTTGTCCAATATTCTATACTCCCCAGTTGTTCAAAATTCTGTTGCACATATTCTTGCCTCTTACCCATCACCCTTATTTTCATAGGCTCCCTATTTGGTAACATCCAAAAATTAAATTGAGTAAATACGTGAAAGGGAGAAAACTGCAGGGCAATAGCAGAAGAGCAAGTGAGTGTGACTAATTTGATAGCTTTTTCAAAAAGCCAGCGCGGACACAATGGGCTGAATGGCTTCCTGCATTCTATGATTCCGTAATCTCCCAACACATTAAGTTAAAATCTCTGGCACCTTTGAATTCTCCATGACCTTGCTTCAACATCTGCAATCTCCTTCAGCTCCGTTACACCTCCACTGAACAAATATTCCAGCATTCCATCTCTGGCTTTTTATACTTTCCGTTTTCCTTCATCCCATCATTGGTGACAGGACTCAGAAACCTATGTTTATCCCACTCTCTGGAATTGATTCGCTGATCTGCTCTACCTCTTTTCCTTCAAAATCAAATGAAAGCTATCTACTCAATAGCCTTATGTCACCCCTTGTCATCTCTCCTATATTAGCTCGTCATCTGTTTTTCATAAGCCTCTATGAAAAGTCTTTAAACATAGGTCCAGCTAGTGACACTTGCATCCTTGAATGAATTTTCTTCAAATTAAAGGCGCTGAATTATGAAGGTTATTGTTGTCACCGCTAACATCCCCAATGTATCACTAAACCCCTGCAACTTTTCAGCTCCACAGCTTCCGTGTTGGCCTAATTCCCCTGTCTCCTTTCTTCTAACACTTCTGCCACTTCCTCATTATTTTTATTCATTTCCAGAATATAGATGTCACCATAAAAGCCAGCATTTATTGCCCATCACTAATTGCCCTTAAGAAAATGATGATGCCCTGCTTTCTGAATAAAAATGGGTGGCTTGCTAGGCCATTTCAGAGGGCAATTCAGAGTCAACCATATTGTAGTGGGTCTGTAGTCATGTATAAGACAGACATGGTAAAGATGACAGACTTCTTTCCTGAGTAAATAATAATCCCAGTAGTTTCAATGTCAGCATTACTGATAGACTCACCTTTTAATTCCAGAATTTATTGAATTAACTGAATTTAAATCCCTCCAATTCCCATAATGGGATTTGAATTTGTATCTCTAGACGGTCGGGTTACTAACTCAGTAACAAAACCATTAGACTACTATATCTGCATCCATTTTGAATCTCTTGATATTTTCCTTCTGAATTGTATGGCTTGGATCTGAAGATGGGCATTTATTTATCTCTGCATTTATAAAGACAAAAGACAGGAAGGATTCTATGGCAGTATGTTACATGCAAATATTTAGTAAAGATGTATTTTTATATCCGTCTTCCTTTCTGTCTCTGTCCTGCCTTGCTATGTCCTTATTTCTCCCTTTTTCTTTCTCCTTCTCCCTTTCCATCTGTGTTTTATTTTTTCACATTGTTCCTGGCAATCTGTTTATTTTTTGTTTCTTTTCACTTTATTTTCTCTCTGTTCCTTTCTGTCTGCCTATCTGATGCTGTCTGTTCATATCCAGCGTTTCATGAAGTTTCAGTGTATCCCAAGAAGGAGCTGCCATTCTTCATCCTCTTCACAGCCGGCCTGTGCTCCTTCACCGCCATGTTGGCTCTCCTCACACATCAGTTTCCAGAGCTCATGGGCGTCTTTGCAAAAGCTGTAAGTACCTCTTCAGTTTAACTACAACACAGCACACCTGTTTCTTGCACTTTGCCAGCTCTGCAGACATAAAGAATGTTTTCCTTGCATGTTACTGGCAGCACAAGTTTAGACATTCATTAGATCCGTAGCATTAATCTTATTCTAAATATTTTATACAGTTGTTCTTTTCATATTCTGAAATTAGGAACAATCGTAGTCCATTCAGCTCCTCAGTTCTGTTCCTTCTGTGGAGAGAGTTAATTTGCCTATTTCTCTGAGATTACTTTGGGCAGAGTTTTCCCAAAAATGGCAGTGTCAGGTTCTGACAGAAAACCGGCATGTCTCTCCCCAGAGAAATGGATTGGTTTTCTCCTCAGATCTTCTGACACCTTGTTTAAAAAAAAAAGTAGGGGGCTGGTGGTATGGCACCATCATGTCTGAGAGGCAAGGTCTAAAGATGCCAGCAGTCCTGGCCCCACAGACTTTGATCTCAAGTTAAAGACACCCCATCCCCCATCAGTGCTAGCATTGGGGTATCAGGGGCCCCTTGCTGGGCATGAGCTTGTTTATGTTGTTGGTGGGTGGAAGACGTGGGGAAGATCTCATTCTGAGATCTCCCCAGTGCAAAATTCGTTCTGGCCCTTTTGCGAGAGGTAGCAGCCATAATGGGATTTGCATTCATGGTAAAAGGAGTCGCAAAATCACTCCCTTTGTGTAAGGTTTAGGGCTTTGCGATATATAAAACCCTTCTAATTCAAAAAAAACTCCAAGGTCTGAATTCTTCATTTATAACACTAGAGTCCTCGGTTGTGCTTAATCTATGAGGTATGAATAACTAGTATTTATGAATCAAGTATGATTTATTAAGCACGATTTTACAAGTATTTTAACAAGCAGCAGTGAAGACAACATAAAGGTTTCTCGTCTTTCAGGATTCTGGGAGTTCTTGTTGTTGCCAAGTTGCCTTGGTGTTTCTCTCCTTTGTTAGGTCAGTCTTATGCGCAAAAGGTATTGGACGAAAGTACTACAAAATCATTCTAAAAATTAGTAGAATTATCAAGATCTTACATTTGGGAACACAGTGCCAGAGCGTATCTGTTACTTTAGTTGACTTACCTCTTACCTGTATTGGAAAAGCCCTTTCACAACATTAGGATGTCAAAAGTGCTTGGTAACCAACGAAGTAGTTTTAAAATGTAATCACTGTTGTAATGTAGACAGATGCAGCAGTTAAATTGTGCATGGCAATCATACAGAGCTGTCAAATAAACGTCTGCATCATCAGTGCTAGTTCAGGCGGCCAAGGCATCTAAATCCCTACCCAAATCCTTCAACGCTCTTCGACCTTCTGACTCTCCTGCCACTATCCCAGGCTCGACTCCCTCCTAACTAAGCCTATAGCTTTTCTCTGTGCCTCTTTAATCATTCTCTGAAAGCCACCTCCTTTTGAGCAGCAACCATTATATTCTCTCACTGACTTTTTCATCTAGTGTACCAGCAGAGCCTAATCTGGCAATGTCTTTCTGGCCAATCCCTCTCACATCTCCCAGGATAATGCTAGATGGTCAGTTATCACCACCCAGTCCGCATTACCCTCCAATAATATCTGTCCACTTGTGAATAGGCCCTGGTCATCCCTGAGCTTATTAGGGATCATATATATTGACAACATGTCCTTGGCAGAAACATGGCTGAGGGGTAAATACACCATCACTCTTAGTGATGTCTCCTTTTCTATATTTCCACCAATTGTCTTACCCAAATCGTACATTAACAGTATGGCTCTTATTACCAACCTATACTTTGGTCTACCTTCCTAGTCCTCCAGCAAGCCCTCCCCTTTTGAACATCTTACCTTCTTTGACCTCTCTCATCTGTCATTTAAGATCTTCATTCTGTGCAGCCTTGTTAATACCATGCCAAGTTTCTAACTGAAGTATCTTCATTGCTTTCCTTCTCAACCTCTGCACTGAGTGATTTCTCATTCTCAGTGATTTCAGGATACATTATTGTTCAGTATGCTCTCTCTCCTCTGAGTTCAAGCTCCTCCCTTAACCTCTCCCTTTGTATGAACTCCGCAATCAGTATGGACCTTGAGATCGCTCGTAGCCTGTCTATTCCCATCCCAGTCTGGTGACGCCTTGATTTTAAAATTCAGATTTCTTGTTTTCAGTTGCCCCCGCAGCCTTGTTCCTTCCTATCGCTGTAACCTTGCCCAGGCTTACCACCCTCTGAGATATTTGCATTCCTTCAATTCTGGCCTTTTGCTCATTGCCAATTGCCAATAGCTCCACCACTGGCAGCTGAAACTTCAGTTATCTAGGCCCTACATTCTGGAAATCCCTCCTTAAAGCTCTGCCTTACCAACTCTTTTTAAGACATTCCTTAAAATGTATCTGTTTGACCAAGCTTTTGGTCACCTGTTCTAATGTTAAAGGCTCCTGTGATGCACCTTTAGCTGTTTTGCAACGCTAATAGTATTATATGAATGCAGGTTAATCTGACTTTATAATAAAACCAGAAACAAATTATCTAATTTCGTCAATTAAGTAAGATAAGCCTCTACATATTTCTTTGCCACCTCAAGGAAGTCAAGCATGCAGTCATGTTTGAATCTTGGATCGCAGCAACTGCACAGTTCTTCGAAAAGCAGAAGACGAAGATAACTCTGCCAATTTTCAGTCTTCTATCTAAATCAAAGCGTTTCATGAAGATTTCAAACAGTAATGTTAATCAGAACTCATAATTCTCTAATATTTAGAGGGGATCAGTGAACAGTCTTGCCCATTGCACTTTATATTTGCCCATTTTGAAGCTGGGAAATTCTTTTTTCTACAGGGTAGAGCTTTACTTTAGAGGTCCCAATAGAATGGAAACACATGGCGGGGAGGGTGATTCTCCCATCCCGCTGCACTGCTTCTTTGGCGCACTGGGCCAGGAGACTCTAGTGGAGGCCGTTTTGCGGACTCCCTGCTGGGTCTGTGACCTCCATGCATCTCCCAGCACTGGATCTCCAGCATCGTAAGCTCCATGTGAGAAATTAGTGTGGAGCTGGACAAATTACGCTAATCACGATTAGCGTCCCATTAGCAGGCCTGGGATTGAAATCTCCAGGCCCGCTAGTCTCTACCCACTGCCAGGAGTGTCTCACTGCAGTGAGGTTTATTATAGCTTCCCACTTGTGGAGACCTGGCATCCGACCCTACTGGAGTGAAGGAGGGAGCAATTGAGACCGACCCCCCCCCCCCCCCGCCAGAGGGTCAGGTGATGGTGGGGTGGTGCCCCCTGGGTATTGCCAGCCTGAGCTCCTGGAACTGCCCAAGGGACAAAGTGCCAAAGCCCTGGGGCACTTTGGCACTGCCCATCGGGCATCAGGCAGTGCCAAGGGGGGGGGGGGGGGCCTAATTTTGTTGGGGGAGGGGGGCTAATGGGGGCAGGGCCTCTGAGGGGGCAGATCGGTGGGGGTGGGATGTCCCACTGCCACTCTACAATCGGGATCGGTGGGAGAGGATGGGAGGCCAGCGATTGGGGCTGGCCGTCGGGGTAGGGCCGGAGGGTGGGAATGGTCGACGCTGCGGGTGATGGGAGGTCGGGGAAATCAGAGCTGTCGGTGGGGGGAGAGAGATTGAGGCAGGCCAGTTAGGGAGGGGTGGGGGGTGGATTTCAGGGCTGGGCCCAGGCATGTTCGGGGGCCAGTGATTGGGTTGTGGGGGAGGGGGGTGCACAGCCGGCAATGTGAGGGTTGCTGCTGGCCAGCACTTGGGAGTCTGGCAGACAGCGGTCGATCTCAGTGCTGACAGATCGGTGCATACACGGTTGCTCATTCAGCATCATGCTGCCGAACTCCCCAGCAGGAATAGAACCCGCCCACTGATTTCTGGAATGAATCCCACCAGGGTACTCTGCAGTGCACAGACTGTGGGAGATTCATTCTAAAACACCAGCTGAAAAAAAACCCAGCGTAATTTACTTCAGTTTTTACGAGAATTCAGCCCTTAGAATTTTTTTGGTAGAATCCCACCCATGCTTTTGTAACTAATGTTAAAGGAAAGGAACAATCTAGCCAACGTTGATTGCTTGCATAGCAGCTCAATCAGTAGAGTCATGACTTCAAGCAGAAAGCTGCAAAATTGCATGGCAGATTCTGTGTTTCCAACGGAGGATGACTTGTAGAGATTTACAGTCGGTCCAATAAATGAAGGAAGCAAGCCCCATTGCACCTTTTTGTGCTCAGGAGAGCAAACTAAGGAAGAAAATTACATTTTCAAATCATGGCAGTCAGTCGCAGTGTTGCAGTAATAACAGTTCTGTGCAAACTACTGACTGGAGTTGAGTGCCTCTTGGGAGGGAAATTTTAAAAAATGAAATCCGTTGCACATTTGAGGTATTGCGAAGAACTGCTGGAACTTTCAGATCTTTCATTTTAGTAATACGGACAGATCGTATGAGCCAGAGAACCTTGAGCTGACAAACTTATTTTGCAAAGTCTTCGGCTTCAGGTAACAGCTGTGCTCTGATGTCAAAGATTTGTCAAGATCTGAACCCAGGTCACAACATGAAAGTCTGTGACCTTAACGCATTGAACCACCTGAGCCCCTGGTGCATAGTTTCTGACTTTCTTGTCCGGAGAAGTGTTCGTCCATTGTGTTACTCAATAAGTCTAATGATAGAAGTTCCCTTGATTCCAAAGTGATGATGTTTGTGTGTGGGTGCCTAAAGGACCCCTGTGACTACTGTAGACATATCAAAATCGCAATTCTTTGATCTTTCTCTGACCCTTACCTTGGCTGACAGCAGGGGTTCCAGTAGAACTAAACTTGTTTCAGGCACAAATGCCTCTTTTGAGTTCAACAGTTAAGATCTGATTTGGAAACAGTGTGACTGAAGTGGTAGTTTACATTGACAAGTATTGAAAGATGGCTGTTGACTCACCACTGCTGTTGTTAAGAATGTATCTATCTAGCACTTGTGTAGTACACAACTTGATAAACTGACCATCTGCTTGAGAAATGGGATTACTCTGGTATAAAAATGGGCAGAACCCTTTAACCACTCAATGTACATTATTACATTCACTTTCCAAAATTTATTTTGAAGTGTGCTTTTTGCACCTGGCCTTAAGGGTGATTTAATACCTTTGCAGATCAATGGTATTAGAAGATGGAATGAGCAAACAATGCAGAATTATTTTTGTATCCTTAAAATGCAAGTCCTTTTTGATCTTGCCCTTATCTTGCTGATCGGTTTTGCTAAGAAAGAAGCAAGGGCTTTGTTAGGTCACCCTTATGTGCAAAAGGTGTTGGACGGAAATACTACAAAATCATCTGATTTTTAACAAACCGGGACTGCTTAATTACTATTTTTGGTTTTTTATTTTTCTTTACATGAAATCCGGATGCAAAAGGGCAGTTGGAAAGATCAAGCAAACTCAGATCAAAGGTTTTTCATCTGTGCGCAATGTCAGTAGATTGAGCTTTGATTTTTGAGTAGAATATTGTTTAAAGCCTCAATAATGCAAGCTGGTTATTTTGGCTCTGTGGGTGCCAGGCCCCACTTATCTTTAAAATTATGGGGCATGTGCTCCATATAATATGTATGCGGTGTTGCCAGAGAGAGAGTTTTTTTTTGCTACTTTCTTGCATAGCTTTTAAGTACTCAAATTCAGGGAAATGACTAAAGATATAAGGTGCCCAGTTCAAGTGATTATTAACTCTCAATAGCATAGGTTCAAGTTTCAGTGAAGTGCAGATACTAGCCCATTCTTAATGCCAGTTTAAATGTTCTCCAGTCTGACACCTAGAAGGGTATTTTAACTCGCTGCCCCCACAAACCTGTGGAAACCAGACTTTGGAGCAGTTAAAATGGATTTGGAGACGTACTCATTGGCTTCTTGCCTTGTGAGCTGGCAAGAGTACCAAAGCAAGTGGAGTCCCCCTTTAAATACACAGGTGGGAATGGCAGTCGAGGCCTGACCGCCACATTTTATCCTGAGGCCTGAGCAATGGGGCGGTGGTGGCTTGCCTGCTAGGCCAAACTTGCTAAGAGTTAGATCAAGGGCAGAAAGAGATCCAGCAAGCTAAATTCCTTTTTTAAAAAAATTAGTTTCCTTCTGGGCCAAAGTAGCAGATTGCCTTGGGCCTCTCTTGCCTTCAGTCTTCACTCACCCCACATCTCACCCCTATCACAGGCCCTAAGTGGTGATAAGCTGAGAAATGGCTCCTGAAAATCCATCCAAACCATGGACCATTCTTGCCTTCCAAGTGCCTTGCTCTGTCCAGGTCCTTCTTGAAGCAAACATGAACACGTTCCTTTTAAGATGCAAATGCTTTTAGATCTGGGCTTTCCCATATTCTTTTTGATTTGTTTTGCTCATCCAAAAACAGCAATTTCCACACTCACCCACATGCACTAAAAATACTTGTGTTGAAATACTTGTGTTGAAAAATACTTGTGGCGACGGTGCAGAGGGACCTTGGGGTCCTGGTGCATGAGTCGCAAAAACCCAGCTTGCAGGTGCAGCAGGTGGTCAGGAAGGCGAATGGGATGCTGGCCTTCATAGCGAGGGGGATTGAATATAAAAGTAGGGAGGTCTTGCTGCGGCTGTATAGGGCATTGGTGAGGCCGCGGCTGGAGAACTGTGTGCAGTTTTGGGCGCCGTACTTACACAAGGATATTTTGGCCTTGGAGGGAGTGCAGAGGAGGTTTACTAGGCTGATGCCGGAGTTGAGGGGGTTGAGCTATGAGGAGAGGCTGAATAAACTAGGCTTGTACTCTTTTGAGTTTAGAAGAATGAGGGGAGATCTCATTGAGACGTATAAGATGATGAATGGGATGGATAGGATAGAGGTGGAAAGACTCTTCCCGCTCAGAAAGGATAGTAGGACTAGGGGGCACAGTCTCAAGATAAAGGGGGCGCGGTTTAGAACGGAGTTGAGGAGGAACTTCTTCACTCAAAGGGTGGTGAATCTCTGGAATTCACTGCCCGTTGAAGTGGTGGAGGCTACCTCGCTAAATATTTTTAAGACGCGGGTTGATGGGTTTTTGATAAGAGAGGGGATTAAGGGTTATGGGGAGAGGGCGGGAATGTGGAACTGAGCCACGACAGATCAGCCATGATCTTATTGAATGGCGGGGCAGGCTCGAAGGGCTAGATGGCCTACTCCCGCTCCTATTTCTTATGAAAAAAACACTTCATGCTTGACATGTTAGAAGAAATATCATGGATTATTTAATACAGAAGCAGAAAGCGCAGGTAATTTGTTTAATAGTTAATATCCAAATTTTCATCCTCCATAAACTTGAGTACATCTTGTACTCTGCTTCCTGGATCTTAATGGACACTAAGTGGTCCCTGTGTTTGCTGATCCACGTTGGCTCCCAACCTGGCAATGTATCAATTCCAAAACTCTCACCATTGTCTTCCAAATCTTGCCTTGTCATTGTTTTCACTTCTCCCTATCTATGTAATCTCCTTTTGGTTCTATATGACTTTCTGTACTCATTTGGTCCTGCCATTCTTTCACATCCTCTGATTTAATGTCAGAATGCCTTCAGCTGCCTAGGCCCTGGGCTCTGGGATTCCCTCTGTAAATAAACCTCTCCGCCTCTTCACCCCTCTCTCTCCTTTATAAGTCACTTCTTGAACCCTACCTCTGACCAAGCAAAATCCTAATATCTGTTTTTGTGACTTGGTGTCAAGGTTAATTGGAATACTCCGGTGAAACGCCTTGGAAAATTTTGCTGCACTATAGGCACCGTGTAAGTGCAAGCTGTTCTTCATTATTGATAAGATTTCCAACTGCAGGAAGAGAATTAAAAATGGGCTTGAGTAATGACTGAATTGAATAATTAGAACGTAAGTCAGTTGAAATATTTTAGAAATGATTCCTTAGTGGCTTTGTCTTATCAGTTCTCTTGCCCATCCACCTCCCTCTCCAGTGTGCTTCTTATACAGTCATAGAGGTTTACAGCATGGAAACAGGTCCTTTGGCCCAACTTGTCCACGCTGCCTTTTTTAAAACCACTAAGCTAGTCCCAGTTGCCCATGATAGACTCATATCCCGCTATACTCATTCTAACCATGTAACTGTCCAAAAGCTTTTTAAAAGACAATTGTACCCACCTCTGCTACTATCTCTGACAGCTTGTTTCAGACTCTCACCATCCTCTGTGTGAAAAAATGCCCCTCTGGACCGATTTGGATCTCTCCCCTCCCACCTTAAACCTATGGTAAAATAAAGCACTTGTATCTGTGATTGATTGGTTATTGATTCTACCTCAATAGCCCCAGCACATGGTTAAAAGTAAGCTGTGTTTAGAGAAAGCAAGAATAGGCTTTCTCATCATGCCAAATGATTGTCTCCCTCTCCTTGATATTTATATTCGGCACACTTTTTTCTACCTGACATCTTCAAAGCAGATAATAATAATTGTTCTGCTGCATTGTTTTTATTTATTCATTCGTGAGGCTTGGGCGTCACTGGCTGGCCAGCATTTATTGCCTATCCCTAGTTGCCTATGGGCAGTTGAAAGTCGGGACAGCAGATTTCCTTCCCTAAAGTTCATTAGTGAATCAGATGGGGTTTTCCAACAATTGACAACAGTTTCATGATCATCAGTAGATTCGTAATTCCAGAATATATAAAAAAACGCAAATTCAGATTCCACCCATCTGCCATGGTGGGATTTGATCTCAGGTCCTCAGAACATTAGCTGAGTTTCTGGATTAATAGTCTCGCGATAATATCACTAGGCCATCGCTTCCCTCCCCAGTGGGACTGGATAGTCTGTTCATAGGCAGTGAGTGAAGTCTTCAATTCAGATAAGCCATGTGATTGACTCTAGGGATTTCTTTTTTTGTTTTGAAGTAACTAATTTGATTGGTAGCTGTCTCAATGTTGAATACATTTTAAGTTTGTGAGAGACCAGGTCCTTGATTCTCTGATGGACAGCTGTGCACTCAAGCTTTGATTTCTAGGTTTCGATTTGACAGCCTGGCCTCAGTTTACTAGTCAGTCTACATTGAGCCTGGTCAGAGGGCCTAGTGATTTCAGTAGGCCATGGTAGAATTAAGAAACAATGTTTAGAGGGTCATTCTTAGGTTAGAGTTAATGCAGGAGATGCACTTAAGTTGCTCTTGATGGGCAGCACGGTGGCAGTGTGGTTAGCACTGCTGCCTCACAGCGCCAGAGACCCAGGTTTGATTCCAGAGTTGGGTAACTGCGCAAAGTTTGCAGGTTCTTCTCACATCTACTGAAATGTGCCACGATACTTTTCTAAAGAAATTAATACCAGGACATCAGGCAACTCAGAGGAACAGAGGGATCTTGGAACGCCTGTCCCCAGATTCCTGAAGGCGGCAGGACAGGTTAGTAGGAAGGATAAGAAGGTATGCGGGACACTGACCTTTATTAGATGCGGCATAGATTATAAGACCAAGGAGATTATTTTGGAGCTTTACGAAATATTGGTTTGGCCACAGCTGGAGTAGCGTGCGCAGTTCTGGTTGCCTCACAGTAGGAAGAATGTGATTGCACTGGAGAGGGTGCAGAGAAGATCCATCAGGATTTTGCCTAGGATGGAACATTGAGCCATCAACAGAGGCTGGTTAAGCTCCTGTCGTTTTCTTTAGAGCAGAGAAGAGTATGGGAGCGGGGCATGCTTGAGCTGTGTAAGATAATGAGGGGCGTGGACAGGATGGATAGGAAACAGCTGCCCCCCTTAGTTGAAGGGCTGATAACAAGGGACATATTTTTAGGTTGGGGAACAGGAGGTTTAGAGGGGATTTGAGGAAATGTGTTTTAGCCCAGAGGGTGGTGGTAGTCTGGAATGCATTGCCTGGGAGGGTAGTAAAACTAGAAAACCTCACAACCTTGAAAAAGTATATGGATTAGCACTTGAAATATTATAACGTTCAAAGTTATGGGCCAAGTGCTGGAAAGTGAGATTAGGGTAGTTTTGTGGGTGTAGATTCAATGGGCCAAAGCTCCTGTTATGCACTGTGTGATTGTATGAAAGATTCACATTGGTGTCGTGCCATTCACAATCACAGGGTACCTCAAAGTACTTTACAGACAGTGAAGTCTTTTTGAAGTTTTGTCATTACTGTGGATTAGTTGTTAAGAGTTAAAGCCCTTTGTCTATCCTCAGCATTAAAAATAAACCCTTAACCACCTTTTGCATTTAATTACACTAGGTTTGCTCTTTCTGCAAAGGGCATTACAAGGAATGATGCTGGCACACAGTGTGTCATTTAGCACCAGCTTTTGAAATAGGTATGTTTAGCTGTACAGTGCAGAGATGGAGTTAAACGCAGCACGGTATCACAGTGGTTAGCACCTCACAGTGCTAGGGATTCCTGGCTTGGGTCACTGTAGAGCCTGCACGTTCTCCCTGTGTCTGCGTAGGTTTCCTCCAGGTGCTCCAATTTCCTCCCACAGTCCAAAGATGAGCGGGTTAGGTGGATTGGCCATGCTAAATTGTCCCTTAGTGTCAGGGTGATTAGCCAGGGTAAGTGCATGGGGATAGGGTCTGAGTGGGATTGTGGGCGGTGCAGATTCAATGGGCCGAATAGCCTCCTTGTGCATTGTAAGATTCTTTGAGTGTCAGTGTTGCCCGTGGCCAGTTAATGCAGGAAAACTGTTGGTCCAGCAATTATCTGATAATCTATTTTTGAATGGTGTCTGAAAGATACGGAGCTTTCCAGCCTGAGACTGAGGAAACAACAGACAGTTGCTTTGAATGAGATCAGACATTTTATTCCATGAGATTTCATTCCCACTTCAGTGTCTCAGTGGGTGTTTAATTCGCCAGAATTCGCTCACAGACCTGCCGAGCAGGTTTCTATCTACTCTACTCTGATATTCTGAACAGAATTCAGTGGAAAAACGTGGAGACAATTTTCCTCTGCATTATGTGTGCATATATTGCGAAGCGGAGAATGAAGGGTGGAGGACCATAATGCTGCTTTGCTTCCTCTACTGCAGTTGATTTACATTTCCAGCAATATGCCTGGCTATGGGTGAAATATTCCCATTAGAATGTAGTCCAGCCACCACACATCCATGCCAGCAGAGAGTGGCGAGGCCAATTCCTTGCTCCCAGCCTAAGCCCACCCAACCCCCAGGACCCTTGAGGGGCTCTTCCTCTGCAGCCTGGCCGCAACGGAGGGGCAAATGGCCACTGGACCTAAATCCTTGAACTCCCTCAGGTACCAAGGCACCAGGCCAGGGTGTTAGTGCCAGGGTGCCCGGGGACAGTGCACTTTTGGCATTGACAAGGTGCTTGGTCAGAAGGGAGGCTGAGTGGGTGGCTGAGAGAAAAGGCGGCCTGACTGGGTGGTCTGGAGGGTGGGAAGAGGTGGCCTGAGTGGGGAGGGGGCAGGACAAGGTCCAATCAGGTTGCCCTCATGCCTGTGTGGGTGGGGTCATTACCCTTTTTTTGTGGGTGGGAGAGATAGGATGTTCCTCTTTGAGGGCTTGGCAGTGCGCCCCTGGTTATTATGGGGCCACCATTTATATTTTTGTGAGAGGGGGTTACCTATCTCCGAACACGAAGATCAGGTCACCATTTAAAAATAGCAGCCCGGCCTCTAAACAGTGGGGCTGGCCAATGGGTTATCCACTATGAATAAATTAACATCAGCTGAGAGAATCCCACCTGGTGGATACTGCTTATGCCAGCAGGAAAACCTCTGGTGTGGGCACTGAGTCCCAATTCAGGAGAATTGTGGCCCACGTCTGAAAATACTGTATAAATGTACCCAATCGCACAAACTAGTTCTCACATGCAATCTTTCCTTAAATTTTGCACTTTATATTTCTTCACTGCTTTTCCAAGTGGGGTAGATCCGTTGATTAAACAATTAATTTACGAGTTCGATTCGGTGACTCAAAATAGTATGAGCTAATATCTCGTTGAATTGGGGAGGCACCACAATTGACAATTGTGACGAAATCTTTTAGCGATTACCCATTAATGCATCAGATGATGGGGAAATAAAAGAATTTGCAAATAGGAGCATATCACATCCTCTGACATCCTGAAGCCCTTCGTAGCCAGTGGAAATGATGGAGGTACCATCAGTCTGGCTCTTGAAGATAATTGAAGGCCATTTTGTGTGCAGCAAGGTCACGCAAACAGCAAATTAAATGGGTGACCAGTTTATTTAATTTGGTAATGTTGTTGAAGGGAGAACGGTTGGCCAGGATACCAGGAGAGCTCTATACCCCTCTTTCAATAGCGCTACCTCAGTCAAAACTTACTACCAACTGAGCTGATAGCTCCCTCCCCACTGCACCAAAGACAGGCTATCATTAAATGTGACCTTGTGACCTGGATCCCATTGAAACACTGTACATGGAACTGCAACGTTCTCTCAAGAATGCAGCATCAGCACAGATAACACTTAGCAACGTCAAAGAAAAATCTGTAAAAGCTCTTCAATTTTTTAAACGTGTGTTAAAGCAAACTTTTGATTTTGATTTGATTTATTATTGTCACATGTATTGGCATACAGTGAAAAGTATTGTTTCTTGCGCACTGTACAGACATGAGGGAGAAGGAAAGGATAGGGTGCTGTATATAGTATTGCAGCTACTGATGGGGTGAAGAGAAGAAGAGAGCATGTAATTGTTCAGGTGGCACAGTGATTAGCACAGCTGCCTCAGCTCCATGGAGCTGAGTTCAATTCCAGCCTTGGGTGACTGTGTGGAGTCTGTATGTTCTCCTTGTATCTTCGTGGGTTTCCTCCGGGTCCAGTTTCCTCCCAGTGAGGTTCAGGTTAGGTGGATTGGCCAGATTGCCCCTTAGTGTCATGGGGATTAGCAGGGTAAATGCGTGGGGTTACACGGATCATGCCTGGGTCGGATTGCCGTCGGTGCAAGTTTGATGGGCTGAATGGCCTTCTCCAGCACTGTAAGGATTCTATATTTGAAAATGACCAGTTGCTAAAATATCCTTTTAAATCAGAGTCTCTGAGGTTCACTTACTGCATCTATCGAACATTTGTATACTGTACTTAATTCTAAATTCTCTCCTGAAGTGAGTGTTTTTCTTTTCCCCACTTTTTGTTTCTCCAGTTTCTCAGCACACTGTTTGCTCCATTAAATTTTGTGATGGAGAAGGTTGAAAGTATTTTACCTTCTAGCCTGTGGCATCAATTGACGCGGATCTAAGAAAGAAGGAGCTGTGATGGACTGACTCACCATGACACCTGTGCCAAGCTCGCCTCTTGCAGAGTGCAAAACAGCATGAAAAAAGGGATGAGAATCTGTGACTTTAAGACTCTATATGCTATGTTTTGTTCTTATGTGAACATGTTTTTCTGTTGTACCAAACAAAGTTGTTGTTGTTTTATTTTATTATTTTGCCGTTAGCAAAATTCTACAAAAAAAAAACAAAAAAGGCCCTAAAAATAAAGTTTAAATTTTGTGTAATACAAGAGGATTGGGACTTTTCTTTAACATTGTATTTTTCTTTTATTTATTATGCTTTCTACCCTCCCCCCACAGATAACATACCATTTCCCACCCAGTGGAATGGACATTCATTCCCGAACTCTGCCAACTCCAGTTTATGCATTGAATTAATCTCTTAGGGGAGGTTATATTTTGGAGAATAAGGAGACGGGATGGGGCGGGGGAAAAATTTCATTTTTGGTTTTTAGTGTTAACTATCTCTGTGGCCAAGTGCAAAATGGAACTCTCCACTCTCCAGTTTCACCACGCCATCTCTTACGATATATATATTTACCTTACACCAGCATTCTGAATGTTCTCCCTGAGTAAGACTGCATTTTGTACAAATTAAGGAGAGATTTGGTTTATGGGAGCCATGATCACTAGAAGCAGATTAAGTTCCAAAGTAATAGTTGTTAGCAGACAGCAATCTGGGTGTGCCAACTTGTTATGCCACTTATTCTCCCGCGCTGACACTGTTGATCAGCTTGCTAGCAGATGTGAAGGGTGAATCGGGGTGCCTCATCCTATCCTTCAATTATTTTCTTCATTCCGATGGGAAACAAAACAATCTTTTCTCATAGCACAGCTGAGATCAATAACTTTGATGGTAACCCTCATAACAAATCTTTGTCTTACTAATTTAGTGGACACAGGGGTCCCATCTGAGGTAGCATCATTATTGGGCAGCACGGTGGCTCAGTGGTTAGCACTGCTGCCTCATAACTCAAGGGACCCAAGTTCAATTCCTGGCTTGGATCACTGTCTGTGCAGAGTCCGCACGTTCTTCCCCGCAGCTGCATGGGTTTCCTTCAGGTGCTCCGGTTTCCTCCTGAAAGACATGATGGTTAGGTGCACTGGCCATGCCAAATTCTCCCTCCAGTGTACCTGAACAGGCAAAGGAGTGAGGCGACTAGGGGATTTTCACAGTACTTTATTGCAGTGTTAATGTGAGCCTATTTGTGACTTATAAATAAGTTTTATTGGCTATCAATTAAACTTTATTAGTGGCTGAGAGCTAAAACTAAGATTTATAAAAATGAAAATGTTTTAAAATTGTATTTCATAATATGAGTAAATTTACTTTCATAATTTTTAAGAATAATTAGTAATCTTGCTTGTGTCCTTGCTATGCATGTGGCTAGGAAATCAGGTATTAATATTTCTGTCATGTTCATTGTTGGAGTTTGTAGAGGATAAACCACATTGAATACAGAAGTTGCTACAATCTCCTAACATCAGTGCTCTGATAGGTTTGTTAGTTTAACCCAGCACAAAGATTCATCATACCGGTCTTTTGTCATGCATTGTGTGCTGAAGAGGGGAAGATGTTGGTTCTGGATGTTGTGATACTGAATGTTCCTGTCTGGTCAATAAACTCTATCCAAAGGAAACTCAGCCAACCACCACTTCAAGCTGGTGGCATGGGTCCAGAATCTGCTGAGGTGTATGGGTTATCAAACCAGTGCCTCTGTCAAGTAACGTACCATATTTTAAAGGCTGTGTAAGAAGTTTAATTCGGTCTTTCTACACAATGTAGGCAAATTTCCGAATCACAAATTGCTATGAAGTATATATTCAAAGGAAAAACTAATAAGCGGCAGTGGGCTCCTCCAGCCAACCCACCATTTTAATAGGATCATGGCTGACCTTTGACCTCAATTCACCTTTTCTGCCCAATTCCCATATTCCGGATTCTCCGAGAGAAAGTCTATTGATCTCTGCCTTGAATGTACTCAACCTCATTAGCCATCAGAGATTCAGTTCAATGAAGAAATTCCTCCTCATATCAAACTTAAATAATCATCCCCTTATCCTGACCCTATTCCCCCACATGCCCACTCCCCCCTCCCAGTTCTGGACTGTCCAGCCATGGGAAACAAAACATTTTGCAATTCCCCTGGCTCTATCCTGCATGTTTACTTCCTAAAACTGTCAGATATATATTTTTATATTGTCGACATTTATACTGGAAAGTGCATGTGGTGTGTTGCAGAAAATCAGTTGGCCTTACTAAATTGCTTTTAATTTTACTTTTAAGGATGATTTCACCAGTGATTCTAAGGCTTATTTTGAACAGAATGAAACATTGCAGCGTCTTTGCTGAAATTGTAACAAACTGAAACCCAGTTGGCTTCTGACTTGATAGGGCGGCACAGTGGTTAGCACTGTTGCCTCACAGTGCCAGGGACCTGGGTTCAATTCTTGGCTTGGGTCATCGTCTGTGTGGAGTTTGCACATTCTCCCTGTGTCTGCGTGGGTTTCCTCTGGGTGCTCCGATTTGCTTTCACATTCCAAAGATGTACACTGGCTGTGCTAAATTCTCCCTCAGTGTACCTGAACAGGCGCTGGAGTGCAGTGACTAGGGGATTTTCAGTTACTTCATTGTAGTGTGAATGTAAGCCTACTTGTGACACTAATAAGTAAACTTTATTTGCTTGTGATTAAATTGCATACCCGTGCATGGGCTACAGTTTTAAAGAATATCTTGTGTAAGTGTGATTGCAGTTTCTGCTGTGCTCCCTGTGCAGTGAACCCTTTCCAGTCCTATAGTATTGAACGTATGTCCTAACAATGCTAGAAACGAACTGTAAATGTGGTAAATTGTGTAGTTAGGTAACCATTCTTTTTCAATCTCTCTGGACAATTGACAAAGTTTTATCTTTTCCCAATTCAGAATGTTTCAGTTGAAATAAAATGCCCCAAAACTGAGTACTGGAGAAGGGAGGAAGAACTTGGGTAAGTGTTTATATAAGTGGACATATTTAAACTGTAGCTGATGAAACCTTCCATGCAGTGTGATCGCACTACCTTTCGGAAGCTGTAGTGGAAATGCCTTGGAAGTAGTTCCACTCATTCAAAGTGTTTTGAAAAACTGTTCATTAAGTGTTTCCTAATCCAACTTTAGTCAGGCGTCAACAGCCGTGTTGAATTTGTAAACTACAGTCCTCAAAACACATTGCTTCTCAAACTGTGGTTCATGACGCCCTTGGGTGGGGTGTTCGTTAACTGTCTCAGAGAGTTTGTGGGAAAAATCTATTAATGTCAGAAGTGTTTGTGGGCCAAGGTTATGAGAAAATGACAGCAGCCAGTTTGGCGCCCAACAAATGATGGGGGACCTAAGCTCTTGAAGTGGGCCGGCATTCCTTAGACATGTAATCTGTCGTTCAGGATGGCCAGTGTTCAAAGAAGCCAAACAGGCATGTAGACTGACAGGCTACTTGGCCAGTGATTGCTGTTGTTCTGATGACAGCCATTACTGACCCAGTAGAATGTGCCTTGTCACAAATCTCTTGACTGCAATCTGTATTAATGACTTTGATGAAGGAACTGAGTGTATTGTATCCAAATTTGCTGGTGATCCAAGGATAGGTAGCAAAGCAAGTTGTGAGGAGGACAGAAAGGGCTGAATTCTATAGCCTCTGGGAGGTTGGAGAGCTGGTAGACTTGCTGGGAACTGTGTTGAATTGACTCTTAACATGGACATGTCTGCGTTTTCACAGAATCACAGAATACCACAGTGCAGAGGAGGCCCTTCGGCCCATCGAGTCTGCAGCAATGCATGAAATGCCTTGACCTGCCCACCTAATCCCACTTGCCAGCACTTGGCCCATAGCCTTGAATGTTATGGAGTGCCAAGTGCTCATCCAGGTACTTTTTAAGGATGTGAGACATCCCGCCTCCACCACCCATCCAAGCAGTGCATTCCAGACTGTCACCGCCCTCTGAGTAAAAATGTTCTTCCTCAAATTCCCCCCCTAAACCTCCCACCCTTCACTTGTAACTTCTGTCATAACTGACCCTTCAACTAAGGGGAACAGCTGCTCCCAATCCAGCCTGTCCATGCGCCTCAAAATCTTGAACATCTCAATCAGGTCGCTCCTCTGTCTTCTCTGCTCCAATGAAAACAACCTTAGCCTATCCAATGTCCCTTCACAACTTAAGTTTCCATCCCAGGCAGCATCCTGGTAAATCTCCTCTCCTCCAGTGCATTCATGTCTTTCCTATAATGTGGCTATCAGTACTCCAGCTGTGGCCTCACTATACAACTCCATCATGACCTCTCTGCTGTTGTAATCTATATCCTGATTGATAAAGAAGAGTGTGCCATATGTCTTTTTCACCACCCTATTAACCTGCCTTTCCGCCTTCAGAGATCTATGGACAAACATGCCAAGATGCCTCTGTTCTTTGGAACTTCCCAGTGGCAGACCTTTCCTAGTATACTTCCTTGTCAAATTACTCCTTCCAAAGTGCAATGTCTCATACTTTTCAGGGTTAAATTCCATCTGCCACTTATCTGCCCATTTGATCATCTCTTCTATATCTTCCTGTAACTCAAGACACTGAACCACACTGTTAACCACCTGGCCAATCTTTGTATCATCAGCAAACTTACTGACCCTATCCCCCCCACATCATCATCTATGTCATTTATATAAATGATAAACAATAGGGGGCCCAGCGTGGATTCCTGTGGTACATCACTGGTCACAGTCACTAAACCAGCCATCTGTCACCACCCTCTGTCTACTACCACTAAGCCAGTTATGAATCCACCTTGTCAGATCACCCTGTATCCCATGTGCATTAGCCTTCTTAATAAATGTCCCACATGCAACTTTGTCAAAGGTTTTGCTGAAATCCATGCAAACTACATCAACCACACTCCCGTCATCCACACACTTTGTTACATGCTCAAAAAATTCAATCAAATTTGTTAGACATGACTTCCCTCTGACAGAACTGTGCTAACTATCCCTGGACAAACCGTGCCTCTACAAATGGAGATAGATTCTCTCCTTCAGAATCTTCTCCAGTATTTTCCTGACAAGAGATTGGATGCAAGCTGGCTGTTCTCCCCAAGGAGGCGAGCAGCCAATTTTGCTAACCAATACTGTGCCATTGGCATTTTATCAACAGTGGAGTGATCTCCACGAGCACTCCAGGAGTAAGGCTTCATGGGCCGAAGAAGAGACTGCAGGCAGGGAAACCTGCATCTCCAGTCCCAACAACCTCCATGAAGAGGTTGCCATTCTAACCTTTGACTCCGTGAATACTTAAAAATAAAATCACTGATCTATCTGTGATTCTGAGGTTTTCGACATTCCTCGCAGTGACCACCGCTCCCGCTCACGTTGCTGGGTTTTCAGATCTGCTGACCCTCTGGGCCATCAGTATGGATAGTCTGTCAACCAGTCTTAACTGGAGGTTGCTTGTGATAAAATTGCTGAATGAGTCCACTGCTGGCAAGGACTCACAATGACTCATTGCGACTCTGGGGTCCCCACTAAGCTGATAAAATCCAGCCCAAAATGGCTGCAAATTGAGTGGGTAAAAAGTTGACAGATGGAATATATACGTGGGAAAATGTGAGGTTGTCCACTTTGATGCGATGAATAGAAAAGCAGAATGTTTTTTAACTGGAGAGAGATGGCAGAGTGCAACAGTACAGAGGGATCTGGGTGTCCCCATATGTGAATCATAAAGGTTTAGCATGCAGGTACAGCAATAATTAGGAAGGTAAATTTAATATTGGTCTTTATTGGAAGGGGATGAAAATATAAAAGAGAAGTCTTGCTCTAACTGGACACAGGTGAGACCACATCTGAAACACACTGTATAATTTTGGTGTCCTTATTTAAAGAGGGATATATTTGCATCAGAGGCCGTTCAGGAAAGGTACACTAGATTGGTTATGAGGAAAGTTGGAGCAGGTTGGGCCTATACTCATTGGTGTTTGGAAGAATGAGACCATCTTATTGGGACAGCTAGGATTCTGACAGGGTTTGATAGGATGAGTGCTGAGAGGATGTATCCCCTTGTTTGGAGTTTGGAACTAGGGGGCACAGTTGCAAAATAAGAGATTGCCTTGTCTCGAAAATAAAGTTTAAAGTCTATTTATTAGTCATAAGTAAGGCTTACATTAACACTGCAATTAAGTTACTGTGAAATTCCCCTGGTCGCCACGCTCCAGCGCCTGTTTGGGTCAATGCAACTAACCAGCACAACTTTCAGACAGTGAGAGGAAACTGGAGCACCCGGAGGAAACCCACACAGACACAGGGAGAATGTGCAAACTCCACACAGACAGTGACCCAAGCCGGGAATCGAACCAGGGTCCCTAGTGCTGTAAGGCAGCAGTGCTAACCACTGTGCCACCCTTTGTGATGTGACAACATGTCCATGTTCGAGAGCCGATCCAACCCAGCTCCCAGCAATTCTATTAGCTCTCCAGCCTCCCAGAGGCCATAGAACTCAGCCCTTCCTGTCCTTACAATTTGCTTTTCTACCTATCCTTGGATCATCAGCAAAGATGAGGAGGAATTTCTTCTGTCACAGGGTAGCTAACCTGCTTGACCCGGCATGGTTTTGGAAGCAGATTTCAAGTTGTTAGTGCTTCTAGTGACTTGTCTAAAAACCCATTATAGAAGCAGATCACAAAATAGGGGAGAGGTAATAAATCTGAGATGGTGAAGATTTCCTTTACAGACAGGTCAGCACTGCTATATTTGGACTGAAATGCATATGTCAGTCAGCCTGTTCTCTTTTTAACTCACCCTATCCCCACTCTCTACCTCCACTTGTTTCTCATAACCCAACGATGCTGATCTGGCTAAATTCCGTTCATTGTGCTGTTTATTTGTTCACACTGGCAGCATGAAGTGATTTTGCAGGATCCACTGTAAATATTTCAGAGGTGTGCAAGCGGAATTCCGAAGTGAAGGCCTCACAGGGCTCGGTTTCTTATTTCAAACAAATATTCCTGGGTATTAATATCAATCGTGATCTGATCTCTCTGCAGCAAGACAGGAATCATTCATCTTCTTTAACTTGTGTAACTGTATCATTCAGGGCATTCTGTGTTTTGAAAGAAATAGTTATTTGAGCTTTCAGCATGAATGAAAACATGCAAGTTCATCTTTTTTGATAGCTACTGAATCACCTTTGATAGTAGTAAAACATTAGCAGGTTAAATACAGAGCAGTACTTCTTGGACCGATAGTATGCAGTGACAAATAATGTGGAAAAATGTAGTTTAAAGGAAGCATTTTGCATAGTATTCTGGTAAATTCAGTATTAATCAATTTTTTAATGTATACTATAAAAATGAGATTAAATTATATTTTTGTACTTGACCCTGTAGTGATATTCATGTGAATGAGTCAAAGGGCTATGAATTCAAACACTAGCCCAGCTCTTGCGGATATAAAGTTAAATGGGTGTTTCAATACTGTACGAAAAATCTACTGCATTAACAAGATCTTTGCGCTGAGTTATAAGAATGCAGCCCCTCCTGCCTGATCAGGTAGACACAAAGGAGGGGCAATCGGAAGAAGAACATGGAAATTTCCTGTGAAGTGAAGTCACACTACTCAGTGATCGGTCTGTGTGGGGGGAGGGGGGGTTGTGGGGAAAGGCCTGGTGGTTTTGGCTGCGATCGGTCCAGGTGGAGGGGGGATGGCGATTGATTCAGGTGGCGGAGCTCGCGATTGCCTGCAGGGCCCCATAGTAGCAGGGGGTGTAGGTTTCAGCCATAAAGGCTGGTTGATGGCAGTAGAGGCAGTGACATAGCTACCTATACTCAGGTCACAGAAACCTGCACATGCGCAATGGCACCCTCTGCTGCTATTAGCCAGCTTTCGGGTGACTTAAGCCCCACCCACTCCCCTACTGGTAGAAAATAGATTGAGGGTTTCTTATTGCACACTATGCCATAAGATTCGACTTGGTGGCCTTGCCAAAGAAACAGATCTGAAATCTTTTCAACGCTCATTCTGGACTTAGAATTAGCACCCCCACTCCCCTGCCATTAAATCTGACAGGCAAGCATCTTGCTCAAATCAAGTGATCTACCCAAAAAGATGCAACTTTACAGGCATTACAAGAATTAGTGATGAAAGGATGTCCTGAAATTAGGTACATCAAGATGAATTAACAGCCAAGATGACGTGTTATACAAAGGAAATAATCATTATTCCATGGGAGATGAGAGGAAAGATGTCAAAATGGATCCATGCAAGCCATCAAGGAATTGAATCAAGTCTGAGGAACTGGCTAAACATGAAATTAAAGACAATTTTGGCTAATAATGAGAAAGAAGCTAAACAAGCTAGAAAGCAATTGACTCATGACATTGCATACAACCCATGGATAAAACTAGGAGTAGACCTCTTCACTATATTAGGAACTAAGTATCTTGTCACTGTAGACTACTATTCTGACTGCTGGGAGTTAGACCAACTGACATAATGACGTACCTGAAAGCACACATCAGATGGTACAGCATTCCGGACATTGTGATGAGTGACAATGGCCCTCAGTTCACAAGTGAAGAAGTGAGCTGACTCACAAAGGATTGGGAAATCAATCATTACACATCATCTCTGGAAAGGCTGGGACAGCAATGAAAGTTGCTAAAGGGCTCATCAAGAAATTGAGAAAATCCAGTCAAATGTATACAAGGCAATCATTGAATGGAAAAAACACAATGACTGCACAGAAAGTAATCCTGCCCAGAGATAATGTCTTACTCTTCCGATAGCAAAGACATTACTACAACCAGACATAATCACAGCCATGAGTAAAAAGATCAAAATGGAATGACAAAATGTCAGATTTCAGTTTGACAAGACTGCCAAACCATTGCCAGAGCCAACTATTAGAGAGCCAGAGAGGATGCAAACCTTCAATGCACTAAACAGAAGTCACCCTATGTGGAAACGTGGCACATGCATGGAGAAATTATCACTTCAATTGTGCGCAGTGGAAGGGAATGACCAAACATACCAGTGAAAACACAGACATATCTGATCAATTAGTGAAGCTGCTCCCTCACATCAGTCAGCCAGCCAGGAGGAAGGGATCTCCCCACCTAGACTGAATACAGAATTACTATCAATCCCAGAGGTCCATGAGTCCCCAACAACCACAAAGTAACAAGTTACCAGAGCAGCAGAGGCCACAGGAATGACATGACACTCTAGACAAGGAACATCAGCCATTTGAATGGCCAATGTCAACACACATGCATTCTATTAAGAGATTTGGATGGTTTAAACTGCAGAGACTGGTGGAACAAATAGTGATTAATGCATGAGAACAGTGGGTGTATAGTGGGTACCTTGAATAACTCTCAGTCACACAGGATCATACATGCAAATATATATTTTGGTCACCAGGATAAAGGAATGTTTGTATTTATTTTTCTACGAAAGGGGGGTGTTTGGGTATTGGAGATGTAACTAGCTGGCCTGCTGTAGTCATGTAACT
The DNA here is from genome assembly GCF_965287045.1 of Carcharhinus amblyrhynchos. NCBI lineage: Eukaryota > Metazoa > Chordata > Chondrichthyes > Carcharhiniformes > Carcharhinidae > Carcharhinus > Carcharhinus amblyrhynchos. Next base: position 102,601,500 of record NC_137329.1, read on the forward strand.
GTGCCACGAGGCAAGCACTGTTGGCTGCCATTTCCAGCCAGTTCAATAAAGTTTCTCACAGGGACAGACACTGATAAAAACTGCTGTTTTTATACATGGAGTATTTAGGCCGGAATTCTCCCATCCCACCCACTATTGGAATTTTAGCGGGCGGATTGCGGTCAATGTGAAACGCCATTGACAATCGGGTGGGAATTTATGGCTTTTAGACCAGAGCAGCTGGAGAATTCTGCCCATAGTTTCCATAGAATGCAATGTCTCAGTCTTAAAAATGAATGGTAACTATCTGTGCAATGGGACAGGGATTAATCGCATTGTGTTCGCCCAAGTGGAAACTGATTCTTCAAAAAAATATTTTCGCTGCATTAAATGAAGTTTGAAATGTCATTTTTGGTAGAATCGCAGGAATATTAAGAAGCTGTGATTTGATATTTTTCCTCATAACTATATCATAGTAAAATGCACAAAAAATACAACAAAAATAATTATTTATAGCATTTTCTACAGAATCACGTCAACCATCATCCAACAGACATTTTAAAATCTTCATAATTCAGATTTCTTGTCACAATAATTTCTTTCTTAGTAACCATTACAATTTTATTTCAGAGTTTTTGTTTCTATAGTTGAAAACTCAATTTCATAATAACACAGCAGGAGAACACTGAAAATAGCCAAATTATTCTTAAATAATACAGTATGGACAGTGGTCAGTGAATTTCAGATAAATATGATGATGGCGCATTGCAATGTTAATAATCCAATGATTTCAAAGCAAACAACCATGTAATTTTGTGCTTTATTTTTATAGATTTTTTTCAACTTAAAAGTACACATTTCTGAAGTGTTATAGGTTTACTTATTCAGCAACAGGGATTAATACGACATGCTATATAAAATAAAATTAGTACTACAATTACAAAAAAAATTGATTTCAATATCAGATAACTGAGGAAATAAAGCTATGAGTATCTCACTGCAACAAGGTCCATCAATTTGATTTATCTGTGTTGGAAATCAACAGGTACCTGAGAAAATGTAAGCTATTATCCCTATTAACTATGCCCTCATCTAGATTGTAAAGACAACAAAATTATACAGAACTTTTTCATTTATAGCAGTTTTTCAAATTACTTTTCTTAAAATTCAAGTGTGGCAGAGTCTTTGTATTCCCCAAAGATAAGTCTTCTTCCGAACAGAATTCCTAATTTAAAGCATCAAATTTGCACATTATAAAAACTGCATAATTTAGTGACTTCCTAAGTGTGTGTGGGTTTTACATTCACATATATCAAATATGTCATCTAATGGAGTGATCTTATGGGGAGCATTGCTCCTCCAGTATTAATATTGAGGGTAAGTTAATGTCAGATAATTTCCTTTGCCTTATTCAAGGTGGCCTTATCGCTGAAGCTGCCATTTGCATGTGTGGTGTTTGTCGATAAATAAATAAGTTCAAATTTCCTGAACTTTGAGCAGAAACTTAGAGTGGCACTGTTTTAATTGTCAATAAAATTAATTCCATTATTTGCATCTTAGGTTTGTGTAATGATTACAACAAAGATATTTCTTCCCTATCCTGCTAACAATAATTGAAGTTGTTGAAAATATAGTCTTTCTTCTTGTGCAAGCTGATTCAGTGAATGGCATGAGCTCCGATGGCAGCACAACCAGCAGCACAATGGGCGTTAAATTTGTTTGGGGCTCCCATTTGTGGCTGTGGTCAGGTTGCCTCCCACTCCAGCTTTCCAGCTTGTTATCATAGCCACCAGCAACCTGACAAGATCGCCGCCATGCCTTCCAGCATTAGTCACTGGATAGCAATCAGGAATAGGAATGTTGATGATTTTACCTCTCCCTGGTCCAGGACCATTAAGAATAATGAATGTGTCACCAGTATTGCCCTGACAGAATTCAACAGACGCTCAGTGCAACAAGTTAATAGTTAACTTAACGATTGGAACTTCAACATGAAGATCATATCTACCTGACACACAGCGTTGAATGACAAAGATTGCAGCACCCTGGGGAAAAAAATTGACTGAAATCACAAATGTGCAGTTGAGGTGGGTGGCACAGTTGTTAACACTGCTGCTTCACAGTGCAGGGAGCTGGGTTCAATTCACAGCTTAGGTCACTGTGTGGAGTTTGCACTTTCTCCCCATGTCTGTGTGGGTTTCCTCTGGGTGCTCAGATTTCCTCCCACAGTCCAAAGATGCGTGGGTCAGGTTGATTGACTGTGCTAAATTGCTACTTAGTGTCAGGGGGATTAGCTAGGATAAATATGTGGGGCTGGGTGGGATTGTGGTTGGTGCAGACTCGATGGACTGAATGGCCTCCTTTTGCACTGTAGGGATTCTATATTCTATGAGGTGAGATTTACTCCAGCTGTGAATGAAGTGTAACTAAAATCTGGCAAAATGCACTATGGCAACATAACATTTCAAATCAATTAGTCACCAGTGCACCTGGAATATGAAAAGGTTGCAGTAGCATTTTAAATTTTTTTTACATAGGATGTGTGGGCATTGCTGGCTAGACCAGCCTTTAATATCCCTCCTTAATTGCCCATGAGAAGGTGATGGTGAGCTGCCTTTTTGAACCACTGCAGTCCATATGGTGTATGTACATCCATAGCGCTGTTAGGGACAGAGTTCCAGGATTTTGACCCGGTGACAGTGAATGAACAGTGATGTATTTCCAGGTCAAGCTGCTGCGTGGCTTGGAGAGGAATTGCAGGTGGTGGTGGTGTCCCCATTTATCTGCTGCCCTTGTCCTTCTTGGTGGTAGAGGTCACAGGTTTTTTTAGAAGATGCTGTTGAAGGAGCATTGGTGAGTTGCTGCAGTGCATCTTGTAGGTCATACAGCTGTCATTGTGCATCAGTGGTGAAGAGAAGTTTGAAGGCAGTGGATTGGTTGTTGACCAAGTGTGCTGCTTTGGTGGATTGTGTCAAACTTTTTGAGTGTGGTTGGAGCTGCAGGACTATGAAAAGGCTGCTGCAGGTGATGTAGAACTTGATATTAAATTGGTTACCTGAGATCTTCCTAAACTGATGTAGAAACTTAACAAATAGAAAGCAGTGATTTAGTCAGTTGAATAAATACCTGGGGAACATGTTTGCCTCAGGCCAAATTTGTAGAAAGCCAATAGCGGCAGAGGACAAAGACATACTGATTATTCCAAAATAGGACTGCAATATCTTGTGGCTGGTACCCAGAATATTTACCTGTATTAAGATGCTATCAAAATAAAATCAAATTCAGCAATTTTTTGATCCCAGGAATTTTCTGTTTATGATTTCTAAAGCTGGAGCTGTTTGCTGGTTTCAAAATCTTTTGATTTCACCCTAACTTTTATACCCTCACTACAATTTATCAATGCTTAGTAGCGAAGGGTGACTGTATAATCATGTACCTAGGACAATATTCTGCATTTTCAATAGGGAAAAGGCCACATTTATTTTCATAATAGCCCTGGTCCAAAGACTCCAAAACAAGTACCCTGTTTCTATTGAAAATAATGGCCATCTTCAGTACATAAATAATTTAGGATGCTAGTAGAAGTAGATGCTGCTGTAAATTCAGAGGATAGGATGAAAACTGGGGATAATTTTGCTTGGTCAATAATGAGAAAACAGGTAAGAGTGTCGTCTGTCCCATGATGAATATTTGAGCTTCCCCTTGCCATTCATGTCTGATCTAGCCAATCAGCATTCTTTGGAGCTTTGCATGTGTGCACATCTGTCATTTCATGGCATTCCTTACAGCGGACCACACAACACCAGTGAAATTTACATTCACATTTTGTCACTCGCATGACACGGGAGGTGTCATAGCCCCGTCCACAACACATCACTTCGCATCCGTCCATTCCTCGAGAGGTCCTGTTACACACTCTGCCTGCCGTACCCAAAGAACCTGGCAAACAAGGAATAAATGTCTCAGTTCTTTACAACACTGAAAACAAGTAACTGATAGTTGACACAAAACGTCCCTTTAACATTGGAGGATAATTTCTCACACGTGAAGAACCTGCAGCGTGTTTAAAAATGCCGAGCTATATGAACCATGATAAAGATTATATTTCTACTGTTTTGGAGTCCAGTTTACAGTATCTGATTAGCATGCAGCTGTCTGATATATGATAGCACACAAAGATATCAAACTGTGGCCTATTTGACTGTGAATGATGAATGAGGCACTTTATCTCCACTTTGCATTGTCACGTTAAAGCAGGCAGGTGATCCCTTTTAAAAACTGAACATTTACTGATGGTTTGAGTGCCTAGGAAGGTAAAGGCTTTGACTCAAGTTTAAAACAGTGGTCGCGGAAAGCACAGAGGACAGCTTAGCTGAATCTGCTTCAACATTTTCTTGAGTGTATATAGATCCTTTAATTGTTTCCCTCCTCCCCTGAAGCAGTCATTGCCTCTTGCCGGGGAGTACATTTGTGTTCGTCAGCGCCCTCAGGAACCTCACTCATCTGGTTATTCTTCTTCTTCGTACCTAGACAGTGGGTCACAATAACCATTAAAAACATTACAGCTGAGTTCCAGCTTTTCCTCACCCAGTGGATGTATCACATGTGCTTTCCAGCAATGGTCACTGGATAGTTCTGCATGGACTGGACTTTCTCTGTATCCTCGGGCTGAGACTTGCAAACGTAAGACAAGCCAAGTGTTAAATTAGAGTCCCTGGATTGTGCAGCTATACCTTTACTTCAAACTGGGAAAGCCTTATTAACTGGTCTAAATTTCCAGCCACATTATGATTGGAGTTCACATTATTTCATCATTTAGATTTAAACACAAGAATAATATAAAATATTTGTGAATTCACTCATACAACAGTAAAATTGCCTTTTGATTACAGTCTTGTATTTCTTGTTTAAGGTACTGCGTGTGAAATTGGGTCTGCACCAATATTGTGAAATGAGCTCATAATGAATTGGCAACCAATCTTTCCACAGTGCTGGCTTTTATTTTTCATCAAGTTAATTAGAAACCATATAAAAATGAAAATAAAACTAGATAAAAGCAAATCACTGCGGTTGCTGGAATCCGAAACCAAAAGAGAAAATGCTGGAAAATCTCAGCGGGTCTGGCAGCATCCGTAAGGAGAGAAAAGAGCTGACGTTTCGAGTCCCGATGATCCTTTGTCAAAGCTAAAAGGCATAGAAAGTGGGAGATATTTATACTGCAGGGTGAGGGAATGAAAAATGAAATAAAACTAGGAATTGAGTCACCAAAAATAAGATAGAATTATCATTCTGTGAAGCTGAGTAGAAAGATCAGACAGGACAAAAAATCATCCATGAGCCCATTTTGTGCTGCTGTGATTGACCAATTTAACACCCTCGGCACCCCCCTCCCCCACCCCCCACTTTCACCTATATCTTACTACTGGGAAGGAATAGAATATACAAACTTACCAGAGGGTAAAGCTTGAGATTGCAAAAGTAATAAGAAGACAGAATTAAAGGTACTCTATCTCAATGCACACAGCACTGGCAACAAGGTAGATAAATTGACAACACAAATGGAAGTAAACAGGTATGATCTAATTGCCACTATGGACACTTGGCTACAGGGCGATCAAAGCTGGGAACTGAATGTTCAAAGGTCTTCACCATTTAAGAAGGATAGGCAAAAAGGAAAAAGAGGTTGGGTAGCACTATTAATAAATCAGTATATTAGTGAGAGGCATCTTAGATCAGAAGATCAAGATGTAGAATAAGTTTGAGTGGAAGTAACCGCAAGGGGCTGAAAACATTGATGGAAGTTGTTTATATGTCAGCAAGCAGTAACGTAAGATATGATACAAATCAGGAAATTAGAGGTGCATGTAACAAAGGTAATAGAGTAATCATGGGGGACTTCAATCCATATAGAGAATGGGTTAACCTAATTAGCACTAATGCTGTGAAGAAAGAATTCTTGGAACATATCAAACACTGTTTTCTAGAACAATTTGTTGAGGAACCAACGAGAGAATGGGAAATTTTAGATTGTGGAATGAGAAAGGCTGATTAATAATCTAATTATAAAGAAACCTGTGGGGAGGAGTGACCATAATATGATATAATTTTGCAATAAGTTTAACAGTGATGTCTTTAACCTCTACGAAGGAAGCTCTGTAGGTATGAGGGGCACATTGGTTGTGGTAGATTGGGAAATGTATGACCATAGACAGGCAAGGGCTAATGTGTAAACAATTAATGCATGGTTTACAACAAATATACATTCCTTTTAGGCACAAAAATCCAGCGAGAAAGGTGATCCAACAAAATACAGAGAGTAGGAACGCGTCACTCTCAAATTGGCAGACTATGACTAGTGAGGCACTGCAAAGCTTAGTGCTTGGGCCTCACCTATTCATTATTTATATCAATGATTTGGATGTGGGAGTCAAATATTTCCAAGGCCTGAATTTTCAGGATGGGGAGTGCTCAGCACACTTGGATGGAAGTCTCACCTTGGAGAGCTTTAGGTGAATCAGAATGGTCGACAGCTCTCCAGCCCATCCATGTAGGGTGCTGAAATGGCCAGAAGAGGCACTGCAGCGCTGTGACTGAACTAAGTCCTGGGACCCCACCTTAGGTGAGTACCAGGGGTTCTGGGGAGGGTAGGGATGCCCCAGTAGGGATCTTGGTGGGGGGGGGGGATTTGATCTTGGTGGTCGGAGCATATAGGCCAATGGGGGGAAAGAGGGGGAGGACCAGATCTTCCAGGTCCTTGAGGGAATGGAAATGCAATCTGAATGCATTCTGATTAAAGCAACCACCCCCTCCTTCCCCCATCGTCTTTGCCACCTGAGATCAAGGGTGAAAACCTTTTAAGTGTGACATCCTAATCCAGCTGACACCCACCAGCCTAAAAGTTGAAGTTGGCTGGAAAGGGCTCTCAAGTGGCCACATAAAGGCCTTAATTGGAGCAAGGTGCCTGCCCACCACACTTCAAATTGCAACTAGGTTTGGGTGGGCAGGATACCAGAGGGAATCCCATTCATGCAACTTTATGCTCTTCCCACCTCAGAACCCACTGGTGAGGGATGTAAAATCCCAAGTTTGCTAATAACACAAAACTAGGTGGGAATGTGAATTGTGAGGAAGATACAAAGAGGCACGATAGCACAGTGGTTAGCACTGCTGCTTCACAACTCCAGGGATCTGGGTTTGATTCCCAGCTTGGGTCACTGTCTGTGTGGAGTTTGCACATTCTCCTGGTGTCTGCATGGGTTTCCTCTAAGTGCTCTGGTTTCCTCCCATAGGCCAAAGATATACAGGTTAGCTTGATTGGCTATGCTAAAATTGCCCCTTAGTGTCCTGAGATGTGTAGGTTAGATGGATTAGTGGGTAAATATGTAGGGAGAAGGGGGTAGGGCCTGGATGGGATTGTGGTCGATGGGCCAAATGGCCTCTTTCTGCACTGTGGGGCTTCTATGATTTCTAGGCCTCAAGGAGATTTAGACAGACTGAGTGAGTGGGCAAGAACATGGCAGGTGGAATGTAACGTAGAAAGAAGTGAAGTGATCCACTTTGGTCGAAAAACAGAAATGCAGGTTATTTATTAAATGGTGAGAGATTGGGAAGTGATGATGTCGAAAGGGTCCTGGGTGTCCACATTCATTGTTGCTGAAAGCCACAATGTAGGTGCAGCAAGCAACTAAGAAGGCAAATGGTAAGTTGCAATTGTATAGACTTGGTGAGACTGCACCTGGAGTATTGTGTACAGTTCTGGTCTCCTTACACATGGAAGGACATACTTGCCATAGAGTGTGCAAGGAAGGTTCACCAGACTGATCTCTGAGATGGCAGGTTGTCCAGCAAGGGAAGATTGAGAACTGGTTCTATTTTCTCTAGAATTGAGAAGAGTGAGAGGCAATCTCACTGAAGTGTACACAATTCCTATAAGGCTTGTCAGTGTAGATGCAGGAAGGATGCATCCCTAACTGGTCAGGGTTGAGGGGGCACATCTAGAACCAGGGAGACAAAGTTCCAAATAAAGAGGTAGGCCAGTTAGCATTGAGGCATTCCTTACTCAAAGGATAGTGAACCTTTGCAATTCTCCAAATCAGAGGGCTGTGAAGGCTCAGTTATGAGCACACATAAGACAGAGATCGGTAGATTTCTAGATGTTAAAGTTATCGAGAGATATAGGGATAGTTCAGGAAAATGGCATTCATTTGGAGATCAGCTATGAGGTACTTGAATGGTGGAGCATGCTGAAGGGGCCTGGATGGCTCACTCTGCTCCTATTTGCTATGTTACTATGCTTGGGATCTACATTTCCTAATGGTGAGCAGTGAGGCAACTAGTGCTAACGTTACAACAGAAGGTATAATCTTACATTGCTACATTAATTTCGTGATAAGTATATAATTCACAACTGTGACATCCTGATAAATGAGCAAGAATCATCTTGTTAAAGAATTATGAATATTATCATGTCATCTTGCTGACTGGAGGTTCATTTTAAAAATTAGTGATAATGTTTTAGATGTCAACTGTTAAGTCAATAAATCAACACTGCCTTTGTAATTAAGTCCATTGGGAGCTGGAAAACAGGCTGTTCAAATATATTCAGTTGGAACCTTCATATTCATGTAAACTCCTCTGGGCTGACTGCTAACCCAACATGTGGGCGCCACCGATGATTGCGTTAAAGCATTTCTACCATCTTCCTTTTAGTATCTGTTTTGTGCCTCTGCCCCCAACTTTTTTGATTAGCCCGCTAATATCTCAAACTTTACAGAGTCCCCCTGAGAGCTGACGGTGACCTCCAGCTTTATTCATAGGTACAGCACTTTTGGAGGCGATCCCGCATTAATCTAATGTGATGTGCCATCAGTCAGCAGTGAAATGATCCATGAAAGTGGAGCTTTTGAAAAGCATTGTGCTTCTAATCCATACTAGCTCAATGTAATCTAGGGACATGGTGGCATTCTGGGCTCTTTTTGATCACACTGGAGACGAAAATCAGCTTAGAGGTTGGCTATTATCATCACTGTCCATATTACTCAGATCAGGGAAAAAAAAATGAACTTGCTGTTACAAAAATGCAACTTTTTAAACAATATTTTTAATCAGCTTACAAGCCTTCATCAATAAAATGACTCAGCAACACCTGAAAACAGGATGTCAATTGGGAATCCTATATGAAGACATGTTTCAATGGTAAAAGCAGAGATGTAACTACTCAGGGTACTCTGAAATGGTCCACTTGGATTATAAATCACAATCATATGGAAGCCAGAAACACCGAGGGTGGCACAGTGATTAGCACCAGGGTCCCAGACTCGATTCCCAGCTTGGTTCACTGTCTGGGCAGAGTCTGCACATTGTCCCCGTATCTGCATGGGTTTCCTCCAGGTGCTCTGGTTTCCTCCCACAGTCTGAAAGACGAGCTGGGTAGATGCATCGGCCATACTAAATTCTCCCTCGGTGTACCCGAACAGGCACCAGAGTATGGGGATTTTCACAGTAACCTCACTGCAGTGCTAATGTAAGCCAACTTGTAACACTAATAAATAAACATTAAACTATGGATTCTTTTGATTGAAGAAATTTGATAGACATTGTCTCTAGACCACAAGCTATTTTCAGAGCAACTGGTGAGGCGTTAAGCACCCTTCTAAGGAAAGTTTTGGCTGTATGGTCAGAGAAGTTCAATGTATTGAAATTGTCAAGTACTGAATCAGGAGAAAGAAGGATTGGTTGTAACCCTGTTATATCACAAAACAACCTTAACAAAGCATTGTTGGCATTCTGCTTTCCTCTTCCTTTAACAAAGATCCCAATGTAATGTATGGCACTCTTGCTTGTTTCTTGTCTGTTCTCAACAGATGCACCATCATTTTAACAGATAACAAGTGAAAACAATTACTGTGGCACCAAGGCTAGTTGTGGCTTTCCTGGCTGGGAGACAGAAGGGTACTAAAAAAAATAGCCACGCCACTAAAATGCAATAATTCAAGTTTCAACCAAGCAAAACAAAAAAAAATTATAGATGCCTGAGCCCAGAGTAAATAAACTAAGGAAGTTGTGGATGGTGGAACCTTCAGGCCTGTGAGAGTACTGGCTGCCCTGTACTGGTCTCAATAATCCAAGCCAGAGGTAAATGTTCAACTTTTACGGATAAGACAGGGAAACGTCCCGAGGACAACCCCAGGGAGCCAAGTTCTAAAGCATTTGATTTTGAAGTAACGTTACCATGAAACGGAGTATTAAACTTGAGCTTTAGAAAGTGGAATATTCGGATTTAATTACAGAATGGAAACATGGAATGTAACTCCAGAATTCTGATTAAAGCCTTCGATACAAACAGCCTCAACATTTTATTCCTTCATAAATCTGCCAATAATGAGTGAATTGGCAATAGCTGAGAAAATGTGGTGCCTGAGTGACTGCAGTATCTGTGTTTATCCTGTCATAACCTGTCACAGAATTAGCAACTGTGCTATCATCATTAGACAGTTAATCATCACTTTGTGCTTTCAGAGCACAGAATTATTCTCAGATTCCAAAATAAATGAACAGCTGCATGAACTCTATGAATTTACTGCTGGGCCTTTTTTGGGATTCTGCGAGGAATAAAAAGATCAGTGGAAAATACAGAGAATAAGAACTCGGGCATCGGTGGAAAGGACTGTCATCTACTCATCTACAATGATTTCAGGAATATGCAAAGCCCGACCAACAATAAATACTGCCTTGGAATTCAGAACAATAAAAGATGAGAAAGAGGCCAGAAAAAGGATGTTTAAATGAAAATCAGCCAAGTTAATTACATACATAAAATGATTCATATCTAAAATGTTGCTACCATGTTTCAGATAGGCATCATGTTAAAATTATTGTATGCCTGGACATTCAGCTTGGTAATCTTACCACAGAGTACATTGCGACAAGAGGTGCTCTAACTGTCATTCTGTCTGAACTGGCAGTATGGTGGCAAGCGGTTAGCACTGCTGCCTCACAGCGCCAGGGACCTAAGTTTGATTCCCAGTTGGGTCACTCTTTGTGCAGAGTCTGTATGTTTTCTTCGGGTGCTCTGGTTTCCTCCCACAGTCCGAAAGACGTGCTGGTTAGGTGCATTGGCCATGCTAAATTCTCCCTCAGTATATTCAAACAAGCACCAGAATGTGGCGACTTGGGGATTTTCACAATAACTTCATTGCAGTGTTAATTTAAGCATACTTATGACTAATAAATAAACTTTAATAACCTGAGCACTGATCAGATGTTTAACCGGAGATCTTATAATTTGGATGGTTTAGCACTTTACCCGATTATACACTTTTTAAAAAAGCTTTTGGTGTTTAAGAGAGAGTCAGCAGACTTACCTGTTCTGTCCGACAATAAATTTACTGAACGGTATTGTCTTTAGGCAAAGCACAACTCGGGAACCAGCTGCATAAAGTTGCTATTTGTAGGTACCTTCCAGGGACTGGTACTTCAACACAACTGGTTTCTAAATGGCCATATACTGTAGATAATATTACCGTTACATTCATAAATCTTAAATATCAAAGTCAGTCACAGTCCCTGAGGTCTGCTAAATGCTTACATGTGTAGTCTTTTTGAAAAAGAATCCAAAATCATGTTTTATCATTTGGTCTGAGTGTTCTAGGATACAGAAGAGTTAGCCCCATTAAAAATGCTAACTAGATTATTTTTCCCTAGCAATTATTAATAAACAATGCATGTTGAAATGAGAGGCATATATGCTGACCTCAACATTTACACCATGTTGTACTGTCAATTTGATACAATATTTATTATAGGCACTGTTGTAGACCTGAATTAATGCATAGGTGCACCAAGTTAAATTATTCTTTTATCTTTTCACAGAATAGGGGCATACTGGCAAGGCCAGCATATACAGCCCATCCTTAATTGCCTTTGAGAGGGTGTTGGTGAGCTGCCTTCTTGAACTGCTGTAGTCCATCTGGTATAACTCAAGTAGTTTGCTAAGCCATTTCAAAGGGCAATTAAGAGTCAACCACATTGCTGTAGCTCTGGAGTCAAGTATCACAGATCAGGAGGGCAGATCACTTCCCTAAAGGGCATTAGTGAATCAGATAGGTTTTCCAACAATCAATTTAAGTCATGGGTAGATAGGCTTCTGATAGACAAGGGAATTAAGGGTTATGGGGAGAAAGCGGGAAAGTGGAACTGATCCACTTCAGATCAGCCATGATCTTATTGAATGGCGGGGCAGGCTTGAAGGGCTAGATGGCCTACTCCTGCTCCTATTTCTTATGTTCTTATGATGGATTCATGGTACCATTACCAAGATTGGCTTTCAATTCCAGATTTATGAAAAATAACATTTTTAAAAATCCATTAACTTGGAATTGCAAATTCAACTGATTGTCATGATGGGATTTGAGCCAATGCCCTGGAGCATTGCCATAGGCCTCTATATTAACAGCCAGTGACACTACCACTAGCCAGCACTGCCCCACTAAACAACTGCTCGGTAGAAATCAGAATGCTGAACAATGTGTATGACTGAGTTAGAATATTCTGTTAACTCACTGTATTAACTACAAACGTTTAATTCCACAATACCATTTTTTCTGAAATCTCACCTTTACAATAAGTGACTTGCAAATATAACCCTTCTACAATTTGTCACATTGTTCCGCTAAGTGAATGGAGTTCTAGATTATGCAAAGAAGGCTCAATGTAAAAGTTGCTCGATCAATATAAAGAACGCTCAGTCAACATTGTATAAAGGACACTTAGAGGGGGGTGAGGTTCCGTGGAAGTATGGGGAGGATGGTTTTTTTTACATAGAGGATGGTAGGAGCCCGGAATGCACAGCCAAGTGAGGTGGTGGAGGCAGATATGTGTGCGACATTTAAGGCTTATTTGGACAGACACCTGAACAGATGGGGAATAGAGAAATACAAAGGGTTGGTCTAGATTGCACAACATGATCAGCACAGGCTTGGCGGGCTGAAGAGTCTGTCCCTGTGCTGTACTGTTCTTTGTTCTTTGACATTCAGTTGATGCAAAGATTTCAGATGGTGGATTTTCCTTCACCTGGAGGGTCAGCAGAAAACGCATCCCTGTTAATCACAGGAACCTGTAGCCATTTAACACTCCCTGTCTAACTGCCAGAATCCACAGGGCAAGGTAGGTACGGGTTTTATTGGCGAGGATGCCCAGGTGTGTGGGGAGAAGTGTGTGATGGCAAAGCCATGCAGGAAGGAAGCACCCATGGAACATTACAGCGCAGTACAGGCCCTTCGGCCCTCGATGTTGCGCCGACCAGTGGAACCAATCTAATGACCCTCTAACCTAAACTATTCCAATGCTATCCATATGCCTATCCACTGACCATTTGAATGTCCTTAAAGTTGGCGAGTCCACAACTGCTGCAGGCAGGACATTCCATGCCCTTACTACCCTCTTGAGTAAAGAACCTACCTCTGACATCCGTCCTATAATTACCACCCCTTAATTTAAAGCTATGTCCCCTCTTGTTAGCCATCACCATCCAAGGTAAAAGGCTCTCACTGTTCACCCTGTCCAATCCTTTGACCATCTTGTATGCCTCAATTAGGTCATCTCGTAACCTTCTTCTCTCTAATGAAAATAACCTCAAGTCTCTCAGCCTTTCCTCATAAGACCTTCCCACCATACCAGGGAGCAGACCTTGGGAGGGGCACTTGATCTGGAAAGGGAGCCAGTGATCAAGGAGTCCCTTCCATTTCCTGCCTGAGGTCCACTCAGGCATAGCAATTTGCTGGGTCTCCCCCCCACTCTCCCTGACCTCCTCCTGAAAAATTGGAGTAAGAAGTCTCACAACACCAGGTTGAAGTCCACAGGTTTATTTGGTAGCAAAAGCCAATGGCTATCGGAGCGCTGCTCCTTCGTCAGGTAAGTGGGAGTTCTATTCACAAACAGGGCATATAAAGACACAAACTCAATTTACAAAATAATGGTTGGAATGCAAATCTTTACACGTAATCAAGTCTTAAAGGTACAGACAAGGTGAGTGAAGAGAGCATTAAACACAGGTTAAAAAGACACATATTTTTGTCTCCAGACCAGTGAGATTTTGCAAGCTGAGGCAAGTTGTGGGGGTTACAGAACCAGGGGTTCATGTCACATTATCTGTAACCCCCATGACTTGCCTGGGCTTGCAAAATCTGACTAACTGTTCTGTCTGGAGACAATACACATCTTTTTAACCTGTGTTTAAAGCTCTTTCCACTCACATTGTCTGTACCTTTAAGACTTGATTAAGACTCGCATTCCAACCATTATTTTGTAAATTGAGTTTGTGTCTTTATATGCCCTGTAATTAACAGAACTCCTACTTACCTGACAAAGGAGCAGTGCTCTGAAAGCTAGTGGCTTTTGCTACCAAATAAACCTGTGGACTTTAACCTGGTGTTGTGAAACTTCTTACTGTGTTTACCCAAGTCCAACGCCGGCATCTCCACATCATGAAAAATTGGAGCCAGGAGGGAAATGGTCACTAATTGGGGGTGGGATAACCAGCTGGGGAATTCTACAGGCTCTCCAGCCTACTTTCGTGCTAACAGGAGACTGTAAAATTCTGTCTTTCGAAGTGCCATCACTACTCAACAGCCAATTTGTGCACAGCTAATTCCTACACAATGACGATCAGATCCTCTGTTTCTCGTGCTGTTAACTGAGGGATAATTATTGGCAAGGCCAGCAGGGATAAACTCCTCTTCATTTTCTTCAATATTGTGCCAGGGAACTTTTATGTCTACTTGAGACGGCAGGTTGGCTTAATGTCTCATACAAAAGATGGCAACTCTAACTGCACAGTGCTCCCTTCGCACTGCACTGGCGTGCAGTCTTGGAGTGAATTTTCTTGTTCCGCTCGACCATCACTGGAATTGGAATGGGCAAGGGCTGGACCATGGAAAGATCCTTGGATGGGATTTTCCGGTTTTGGGGCGAGCACGGCTGGAAAATCCCGTTTCTGGTATTTATGCTCAACTCCTGGAGTGGAATTTAACCCACAGCCTTCTGACTCAGACAAAAATGCTACCATGGCTGTCACTGCTCTTACACAATAAATACAAGTATAGAATCATAGTTATCCTACAGTGCAGAACGAGGCCTTTTGGCCTATTAAGTCTGCACCGAACACAATCCCACTCAGGCCCTACCCCCATATCCCTAAATATTTTACCCACTAATCCCTCTAACCTACACATCTACGTACCAAAGCTGGGGTGGCACAGCAGCACAGTGGTTAGCACTGCTGCTTCACAGCTCCAGCGACCTGGGTTCAATTCCCAACTCGGGTCACTCACTGTGTGAAGATTGCACGTTCTCCACATGTCTGTGTGGGTTTCCTCCCACAGTCCAAAGATGTGTGGGTTAGGTTGATTGGCCATGCTAAAATTGCCCCTTAGGGTCCTGAGATGTGTAGGTTAGAGGGATTAGTGAGTAAATATGTGAAGATGTGGGGTACAGCCCGGGTGGGATTGTGGTGGATGCAGACTTGATGGACCAAATGGCCTCTTTCTGCACTGTAGGGTTTCTATGATACTAAATTATATTTAAACAGAATACATTCTTCACAGAAAATGATATGGTTCAGATGCCACTGGCAATTAAAAGATGTTTTATCCAGCGTTATATTTGCAATGAAGAATCAATTATTGTGGATTGGATCCTCGCAGGAGGCTTTCCAACTTGTTAAGTTCCAGAAACTGCAGGGAACAACTTCTCTGAGCCTAATTTTAACCACATCCCGTCATGCTCAGAACTTGTGGAAAGTCCGAATGTCTGCCAGTGATATTTTCTAGCCTCCAGCTGCAAGCAGCATAATGAACATTCCTGAGGTAGGACAATGCATTTGTTCATGGAGTGAATTATCTGTCCACTTGAGGATTCTACAACTTATCTACCCTCTCTTTTCTTACAGTGGTCAGTAATAATGCAACTTATTGGGGGGGGGGGGGTGGGGTGGCGGGCGGGAATTGTGGGGTGTAACAGGGGAGACATTTCAGAACACTGGAACGTTCAACACCAAAGTTAAGCATATTCTTAAAGTAAATAGGATACTACTGAAGACATTCTGTTCCAGTTAGACATTCTTGTGCTCATTCTTCCAATAGTGTTCAGAGAATGATCAAAAATCAAATGACTTCTGATGCTTCTATCATCAGATATAATTCTGAATTATTCTTGGTAATATATTCCTGGCAGCAAAATCTTGGAAAATCGTTCTTATTCTTAGGACACAAGGGAGAAAGCTTTTTGAACTGTACATAACCTATGCCACGTTTGATTTGCAGTGCTCAACGCTAACATTGCAAAAAGTCGAAAACACTGTTTCCCCAACATTGACATTTCTCACTTTGAGGACAAGTTTCAATATGATCTTTTTTTAAAAATCCAATTGAACTTAACGTGATACTGAATGGTAGACTTTTCCTAGATTTCAGGAGTTCAAGTAGACACCAAAATTCTTCAGTGGGATATGCCCGCCAAAGTATTGCTTGAAACGTTCATTAGATTATGGAGCATTAGGATAGAACCTCTTAAAGTGATGGAAGAATGGGACAAGGCAGAAAGAAGTAGACAGTGCCCTAGCGAGTGAGCGGTCTTGAATCAAATCTTGAATGAGAGGCAAAGATTTAAACTCAAGAGCTTTAGAACAGAACACAAGGGAAGCTTCTTCACACAGTCAATTGTGAGGTTGTAGAATTCACTTGCAGTATTAGTATTTGAAACAGAACTATATCAACATACAAGCTTAGATTGGATGGGTGGTAAATGGAATATGGAACTAGTGGATAAATTTAATAGGAACTTTTTGCTCAATGGGGGATAAAGGCTGACATGGATTGGTTGGGTGAAGGGATTGTTTTCATGTTGTATCTTCCATGTACTTGTAAGTTTATCATTTTTAATGGAATTTCACAAATAGTTTTGGATTAGGAAAGGGTTAATCATAGGACATTCCATTTTACAATTGCAGTTTTTTAGATGGGTCAAGTTTTTACTGTTACTTTTTGCATTGTGAAAATAAGTAAAGTTTATTTATTAATCACAAGTGGGCTTACATTCACACTGCAATAAAGTTATTGTGAAAATCCCCCAGGCGCCACACTCTAGCGTCTGTTCGGGTATATTGAAGGAGAATTTAGCATGGCCAATACACCTACACAGCATGTCTTTGGACTGTGGGCGGAAACCAGGGCACCTGGAGGGAACCCACGAAGACACAGGCAGAACATGCAAACTCCACACAGACAGTGACCCAAGCCAGGAGTTAAACCTATGTCCCTGGCGCTGTGAGGCAGTGATGCTGACCACTGTGCCACCCACCACCAGGAGAACCTTGCATTTTATATCTATAAGACATTGTCGCCAGTCCTTGACAGTGCTTTACATTTCATGGGTCAATGGGTTGGTGTCTAGCGGATCTGACTGTGATATTTATCTTTGACACATTACAGTTCTGTCAGGTCAAGTGAAAGGTATAAAGGAAAGAAAAATCATCAGCAGATGTGGTGGTGGAAATATTCCACAGACATTCTTCATTCTTAACACATTTACTGCTATTTGTACCTAATGAAGCTAACAGCTGTCACAAAAAGATTCAACATGAAGACCGTGAATGTCAACTCCTCATGGATGTTATAAATTCCCCTTTAATCTCGATGTATCCATATCAGAATTAAATTATGTACTGCTTAAAAGTCCAAATATTTTTAACAAAATGTTACCTGCATCATTGTATAGTTACAGTTCCTAAGGCTTGAAAAACACACAAGTGTATCAGCTAACCTTAGCAACAGCGAACATAGTACAGAATTTTTAAAAAAGTGTGAAAACCTTCAAATGAAGTAATACTTTCCTGCCATTCATAAGCTTACAGTTGCATTCTGGCATACTCGACAGGAGATTGTAATGTATTCTGATGGATTACCACATGGACTTTAAAGAAAGCAAGTGTGTGCCAACAAAAAGTGTGAGTAAAACAAAAGCATGAATTTGCAAGATGTTAGGCAAACATTTCCAGGGTACACCAATGTTTGCTTTAGGACTGTAAAATTTGCAGAGATGATTGAACACTGTATCTTTGCCAAGAGTTATGTAGACTTAACCTAGTGTTAGAAATACTGCTCCCACTGTCAAAAGACTGCCACCCACAGTTATTCAAGCAAAACTGTATTAAAATACAAACTAGTTTCTTTTCTTTCCAGCAGTAAACACAATTAAAAATATGGGACTTTGTATAGAACAATTCATTGCATTTGGGGAAATCTGTTTACATTTGGTCAAGTTTAACGACTGTGTATTTTGTCCAGTAAAGAATGTTCATCGAATCCCTACAGTGCAGAAGACTGACAACAATTCCACCCAGGTCCAGTCCCTGTAACCCCATGTATTTACCCTGCTAATCCCCTGACCCTAATGATCACTGGAGCACGGCCAATCAATCTAACCTGCACAATTTTGGAGTGTGGGAGGAAACTGGAGCACCCGGAGGAAACGCACGCAGACACGGAGAGAACATGCAGACTCCACACAGACAGAGATCAGAGGCCAGAATTGAACCTGGGTCCCTGGCGCTGTGAGACAGTAGTGCTAACCACTGTGCCACCGTGCCACCCAATTCATTTGTGAATACATGAAGAGTTGTAACCGCCACTGACTACTGCATTATGTGACTGCTGAATTCAAATCGATATAATGGCAAATATTTTACAAAGTATGCTGAGATTGAAAGGATTATGCTGGGATTATCATTTCATCTTCATTTTTAATATAACTCTTTCCTGACTATCCCAAATGCTCTTAAAACCCCATGTTGGCATTATGTTATGGAAGCGAATGCTTTTATACCAATAGACTCAGAAGATTTCAATACTTCTTGTCTTAAATGACATCCAAGAATGATACATAGAGGAGAGTAGAGTACAAGGACTGTCTCCTGCCTTAATTCTTCTATGTGGATATTGTGAAAACTGACTTCCTAGCTTTTCTTCCTTAAGGAAGACTAGAGTGGCATTTACTGCAGCAAAACCACATCAGCAATGCAACCAAACTATTTCTGTTTGCAATGTCAAATGAAAAGTTTTAAGTCCAAAAAGCAAATCTGTTGAGGATGTGGAGATATTATTTTTTGGTAAATGTTGCATTCACAAGAAGTATATTAGCGCCAAGAAGTAGTTTCTCACTATTTGCATTTGGGCGGCACAGTACCACTGCTGCCTCACAGTGCCGAGGACCCAGGTTTGATTCCCGGCTTGGGTCACCATCTGCGTGGAGATTGCACATTATCTGCGTGGGTTTCCTCTGGTTTCTTCCCACAGTCCAAAGATGTGTGGGTTAGGTTGATTGTCATGTTAATTGCCCCTTAGTGTCCTGGGATATGTAGGTTAGAGGGATCAGCGGGATAAATGTGTTAGGTTGCAGGGATAGGATCTGGGGTGGAATTGTTGCTCTATGGGCCAAATAGCCTCATTCTGCACTGTAGGGATTCTATGATTTCTATGATAGTTTTGTTGTTCTCTGGTTTGAATGCAGATTGATCTCCCCTTTACCTTGTACAACAGTATTTATTGCTTCTACCTCAGAGAACACCCTCAATGCACCAATGTAACTTCTCCACAGGTGCTCAGAAACTGCAATGCAATATGAATTTGTGTTACTCTGCAAGTTGTAAAAATCACATAATCGATTTGATTGAAATTTAATTTTAAGCGCCCTACTATCCCATCAGTTTGAGTTGGATTCAAAGCCAAGTCCCATGGGAAAAAAACAAGTCGCTGATGCAGAAACCATTCAATTGGGGTGTTTCTTATTTAAGGAAATTCTAATTGAAAACATCTAAAGAAGGGCACGGATTGTAATGTAAAAAGGTGTTATAATTTCAGGATGAATACGTACAGGGTAGGCTTACACTATGATAGCAGCAACCAAATTGAGTTTACATTCAGTGGAATATAACAAACATTGGAGTATTGGATTACCTGCTTCTCTGTCCATGACACAATAATCTGGTGAATTCTCAAAATACACAAGGTCATTCTTCGTTGGCTTTTTAAAGTTCTTGTTTGCGACAGTGAAACCAGTCCCATCTTGGTTCATGATCACCTGGATAGCTCCATTGTATTTTTTCCGCAGGTAATTACCCGTTTTTTGAAAGTCTGCCATGGCAAGCCAGCAAGTTCGCAAAGTACATGATCCACTCACTCCGTGGCATTTGCATTCAAGCTTCAGGAAGCGTTTTACAGCCTGCCAGGAGGATAAGAGTACCTTCAGTTCCCAACAATAATATCATTGAAGCATCAATTCACGGGAGACATCAGCAGTGGCATAATCAGTAACTAACTGGTATCAGGAGGAGGTCTTGTGGCGCAGCATCCCTGCCTCTGAACCAGAAGCTCCAAGTTTGAATCCCACTGCAGGACTTGATAGCTAAGGAACATGGCTCAAAAAACACGGTCAAACAGGCCGAGTGCGTCAACTGGCAAATCCTTCCAAACACGCCAATGGCTGGCGAAAACAGCAGGAGAGATGCCTGGTCAGCCATGTTTGATGTGGAGTGTGGCCCTCAAGCTATAAGTCCCTAGTGACAAACTAAGCAACCCTGTTCCAGGAATTAATAGCTTCAGAAATAGATGAAAATCTGCCTTAGTGCACCACTGGGAAGAGAATTGGAATGGAATTGGTACCAGATTAACCTAATTACAAATTAAATAGAATACAACTTAATTGCAGAAAACTATTGCTATTTAACAATAGTGTACTAACCCTATATGTGAATACATGTTCTGGAATTACAGTTTTATTTACTTTTTATAAGGTACTTGAAATATCTGTTTTTCTGTGAGTGTTCTCGCTAGATTCCTGGAAATAATCAGCAGAAGAAACAGGATGGTTACCACCGAGAAATGTGACTGCGGCAATGCTGATATTCACAGGGTTGTCAGCAACATTCCTACCCACAAGAGCAAAAGATAATTTATTGCAAGGCACTGGTCTCTTCTCTAACCTATGGGTGGAGAATTAATTGGTTGTTATACTTGGCAAGAGTCCTAACAATTCAGTCACACAGTCCATCCTCAGAGCACATGCATTCTGTGCTGGACACCACAGTATGATTTTAACAATGTGTGGAATTGAAACAAAGCAGTTGAAATGTTGGATAAAGCCAGATGAAATCTGAAATACATAGCAGATCTCTCAACATCAGAAAAGCTAGAAGTGTTAACCTTTCAGGGCTAGATCCTTCATCAAAACTGATAAAGGGACTTTTGTCTTTTTAGATGCTGGTTTATTTCTAGTATTTTTATGCTTTCATTTCAGATTTGTAGCGTGTTAAGTTTATTTCCACCCCCCACCCCACCGAGCACAGTTGATATACTAAACCATCTCCAACAAAGAAGTGAACTGGATCTTAATCAAATTGGATTAATTGGATTAAAGTCCAGCTTTTAATGTCTGAGTTTAGAGAGATGTTCGGATTTTTTTTTATTATGGCAAATCTACATGTGGGTTTGGAAGAGAATGGAAAGGATCAGTTGGCCAGAAAAGGTAACAAATGATGGAGTGCTGGACAAGAGTGAATGAACACAGAAATGAACTGAATGTAATTAGGAAAGTGCAGAGCGGGTGGGCAGGGCACATTTTAAGAGGAAATGGGAAGATTTCCAGGAAAAAGAGGAAGGAAGCAAATTTTATTGCAGGATGGATGGAAAATTGAAGGAAGTTATTGGCAAATGAAAAGACTGGCACAGGATAGAGACATGGAAAGACAACTAAGCCAAGGACCTGCCTTGGGGCATAGCGTACATGATAATGATGATTACTGCAGCAAATGTGTCTTTCTGTTGAGCACAAATGTTTACATGTTGCTGTCAATGGGACTGACGTGATCTAACATACATCCTGAGGAGGTACATGGACGATCATTAGCAATTCCACCCTAAATGGTGCAGAGGTTAGTCAAGGTACATACATGGATTGTTGGGATAAAATAGAGAGACCTTTACTTTGAATGCAACCTTGGTTAATTAAACCTGACATGTAGATCCTTGATGTTGACACTGGGTGCCTGAAATGGAAAAATATCAGTAAGCACATCACCAAAAGTTTAAATGCTTGTCACTTCACTTCTGTGCAGTGACAACCTGCTGTTTGTCTTTTCTGTTGTGAAAGCCAAAGTGTTTTGCAAACATTTTTCTTTGTGGAATAAAACTTCCCATTGCCAAATGTAACAAGCCTATGGTTTTAAAAAGCTGAGGAGTAAGAATGAACGCACCTTTCGGCCAGCTCGGTTATTATGCAGGTTCATTAGTGCCTTCCCGTCTTTTCCTTTCTTTTCTTTGGCATCCACAAATGCTTTAGCAAAGCTAATACCGTACTCAATGTTATCACTGCATCCTCCCCAGTCGAAGGTTCCCTTGCTGTCCTTGGAGCTGCCTTTTTTTTGAGGGTCGCAGGAACAGGAGCTGAGTTCTCCCTGACTACAAGCTCTCGTTATGGCAAACACAACACCAGCAGAGGAGATGGCATAAACAAAGGCGGCTTCTCTGCTACCTGCATCAGGAAAGCACAAGATGGTTGGCTAAAATGCCTACTGTCACAAGGCAAATCCCTGCACTGCCATCTCAGCCCACACGCACACAGACACAGACACACAAAAACACACACATGGACATGCACACACACATACACACACATGGACACACATACATGTACACACATGCACATGTGCACACCCGTGCACACACATGCACATGAACACACACATGCATGTGCACATACATGCACACAAACACACACAGGTGAGGTCCCCTCCACAGGAATTTGTTACCATCAGTATCCATTTAAGTTTAATTTTAATGGCCTAATTTTAGTTTCAATGGTGGGAGCTCCAGCAGGATTAGAATAATTCCATTCCATTGACTGTGATGATTTTATACATTTCAGCACTGTGATGATGAAACAAGATTACAATAATAAAGGTACTTAAATATCAAGAATAGTTTTTAGTTAAGCATTGATTTCACAAAAATAAAAACAAATAGTTTAAAAATAATGAGAAAAGATTTTAAAAAGGCAGAAATCTTGGTATAAATTAACGATCTAATGTTCATCAGTGGTTAGTATTATATAACCAGCAGCGATGGTGGGATTGATGCTGAGATTCTGCAATCCATTCTTTGGCTCTATCTCCAGTTGACTGCATTGTGGTCACCAAGAGTAGAAATATTATGTAAATAAAGATACAGAGAACCTATTTCCCTAAATGTTAATAGGAAGCTGAGCAAATTGTGGAGATTATGTTTAACAGCCGCCTTATTGTAAACCACTCAAACTTCCATCATTATTCTGACTGTTTGAACCCATTGTTAGTCTTCA
This sequence comes from Carcharhinus amblyrhynchos, assembly GCF_965287045.1. Classification (NCBI taxonomy): domain Eukaryota; kingdom Metazoa; phylum Chordata; class Chondrichthyes; order Carcharhiniformes; family Carcharhinidae; genus Carcharhinus; species Carcharhinus amblyrhynchos. The sequence continues at coordinate 102,624,885 of NC_137329.1, forward strand.
TTCCCAGTCCGTCACTCACATTTATTCCATATATAATGGAGCTGAGATCGATTCTCTGCTCAAAGGGACCAAATATTAAACAAAAATCTGGTATGGGAGCTGAAGATTTTAAAGATTGTCTGATTGTTAAAACGGAGTCAATACAGTGCTACTGTGCAGTTTATGTTTAATTATTATTCAAGTAATTATCTGAGAGTCTCAAATAACTCGAGTCTATCTTTCTCAATCAAAAACATTTGTAAGTCGCTGCTGAGCAGAGGATAGAATTTTAATGTCTGATTTTTATTGCCTAAGTATTCACCCATATTTTACCAAAACTTTAGAAATAGGAGAGTCTGCATTCTATAATCAAAGCAAAGTAGATCTTGAACTGTAACTTTAATTTTTAATAATGCAAGCAATGAACCAGGTACACTCTCCAGACATTATAGATTGATAGCCCAATACGATTCATCTGTCTATGTATGTGAACATAGAGTTTCTTTGTGGCTGACCTTATTGTGACCTGGGCACATGCACAGCTAGCCATATAATTTTGGATTGCCAGCTCTTGGGCGCACTTCTCAGCCACCATTAGAGTCATACAGTCATAGAGGTTTACAGCATGGAAATAGGCCCTTTGGCCCAACTTGCCCGTGCTGCCCTTTTTTTTACCCACTAAGTTAGTCCCAATTGCCCGTGTTTGGCCCATATCCCCCTATATCCATCTTGCTCAGTCGAAATGCTTTTTAAAATACAAAATTGTATCCACCTCGACTATCATCTCTGGCAGCTTGTTCCAGACACTCACCACCCTCTGTGTGAAACAATTGCCCCTCTGACCTTAAACTTATGCCCTCTAGTTTTAGACTTCCCTACCTTTGGGAAAAGATGTTGACTATCTAGTTGATCTATGTCCCTCATTATTTTATAGACCTCAATAAGATCACCTGTAAGCCTCCAATGCTCCACTGCATTTATTGCCTGTAACTAGCATTTAAAGTATAAGTGCAACCTACAAAGACAATAGCAGTTGTGAAGATAATCTCAGAAATAAGTCTGGCTTTTGATTCCATTTTTTACTTACTTCTGAGCATGACTCTACCAAAGAGCGTGTGGTCCCTGTCCAGAGTGTTACAGTTCCAGCGATGATGGCGGAACTGATGCTGACATTCTGCAATCCACTCTTTGGCACCATCTCCAATTGACTGCATTGTATCGGGGTGTTTGTGACAAAGCTGTCGCTGTCTGCTCACTAAGCCTGGGATGTTGTCACAAATCACCCGGGTTCCAAGGGCACCCATATACCTGCCGGAATTAGTGGAATAATCAACAACTGCAACATTCAAGGTACAAAAATAGAACAACATTGCCGGAGAGTGAAATCTTTATTGATAATTATGAACTTAAAACTGTTAAATCTCACATTCAACTTCCATTTCCTCTTTTGCTGGTGTCCTCCCTGCTTTCTCCTCATCGTTCTATCTCACCCCATTCTCCCCTCATCCTATCCCTTCTCTTTCCTATCCCCAATCCTCCCTCTCCAACCCCTCCTCCTCCCCTGTACTCCAGCATTCTAAGCAAACAATAACCAAGTCTCAAAGCATGAAAGTCCATGTTGTAAATATCTAATGGGATTTATTACGCTCAGACTCAGAAATCCTGTCATTATGATAAACACTTATTGGAGAATCTCTTGCCTCTATCAAATACAAAGCATGTTGACTGAAGTTGAAGTATTTGAACTGATCTTCCAAACACTGTGAACAATATTTTGCAAATACCACTGCTGCAAACTAAAATATTCATTCCATTTCCTTGCTGCCGTGTAGGAGGATGAATTTCAACTGATTCCTGGCCTTACTTGGGGATTGACAGTAATTTTGCTGGATCCCATGCAGCAAAATAGGGCTAATGATTCTTCACCAATGATTGGTGCCATATTTAGACAGAACATTGGCAACCATTTAGATCTCTTTTGGCAAACATTAGCTTAAAGTTTATTCATTCGTGTCACAAGTAGGCTTACATTAACACTGCAATTAAGTAACCGTGAAAATCCTTTAGTGGCCACACTCTGACACCTGTTCGGGTACAATGAGGGAGAATTTAGCATGGCCAATGCACCTATCCATTACCTCTTTCAGGCTGTGGGAGGAAACAGGAGCACCTGGAGGAAACCCATGCAGACATGGGGAGAATGTGCAGACTCCACACAGACAGTGACCTGAGCCAGGAATCGAACTTGGCTCCCCAGTGCTGTGAGGCAGCAGTACTAACCACTGTGCCACTGTGCCACACACAACTCTGCAGTTATCAGGAAGTGGTTTGCAAGGGAAATTAGGGATGGGTAATAAAATGCCAGCCAATAAAATGGATGGTCCCCATCCCAAACATAAATGTATCTAAAAAGATGCATACATCATCTCGCTGGGCCCAAGAGATTCAGCTCTCCATGCTCCTGATGTTGAACAATGTAGATAGGTTGATGACTGCACCAAATTTAGAGTTGCTGCCTCAACATTTGACTTTGCAGTAACCACAGGGACTCTGGTGATCTTGAAAAGCTTCAGTGTAACAAGGCCTCCAGTATCATTCAGTTCCCTGACACTTCATTTGATCTTTTCTCCAGACCAAATCAGGGTGCGAGCTAAAAGACTTATTAAAATAACTTGATTTTATCTTCCTTGTCAAAAAAAAGGAGCTGATTGAGACATCAAAAGTTGACATCGTCTCTTTGCAGATGAACTTTCCACATGGGAGTTAAAAGGTGATTACTTGAGATCTGACTTTTGATTGAAAACCTTCACCATCAGCAACTAATGAACTGATAGCTTGAAGGTAACAAAGTTGGCTTTCCTGAATGTCCCTCTATTGAGCTAACAAATTTACACCAGGCAAAATCATAGTCTGGGAAAACACACTAATTTATTGTTGTGGATCACCAGAAAGTTAACACAAATTTCAAAACCAGAATTTGAGCACGATACAAGCATTTTCAGGAAAATACTGGAAATGAACAGAAAATGCATTTCCCCTCATCACCCTCTCCTCACCCCCCGATCCACCAACCACTCCCAGCACCTCCCCCCTCCAACTTCCCCACTTCCCTTCCCCCATATAAGGGGAATTTTAAAAATTATTTTGTGGGATATGAGTGCCGCTGGCACTCATACCCCTAATTGCCCTTGAACTGAGTAGTTTGCTCGGTCATTTCAGAAGGCGGTTAAGAATCAATCACATTGCTGTGAGTCTAGAATCATATGTTGGCCAGACCAGAAAAGGACAGCAGATTTCCTTCTCTAAAGGGCATTAGTGAACCAGATGGTCTTTTACAACAATCAACAGTGATTTTGTGGTCATCATTAGACTTTCAATTCGTACTTTTTATTAAATTCAAGTTTCACCAGGGATCCAAACCTGGGTCTGCGGAGCATTAGCTGGGATTACAGATTACTTGGCCAGTGACAATACCACTACCCCCACCATCTCCCCCATCTAAGCATGTAAACATACCATCTTAATGAAAGATTTATTGCTCTGTTAAGTGCAATGGTCCTAATCAAAATGAATAATTCAGATCATTTAGTTACCCATAAAAGCGAATAAGAATAAACAGTAATATGGGTGCTCTGCTGACATGGAGTGTGATGATATTAAATATAGCACCAGTCAGTGGTGAACTAGCATCAGGTCCTATTTTCCTGCTTGGAAAACATGAAGACACTACTGCCATTCTTTGATTGAAACTAGAAATCCTTTCTCCTTCAAGGTAGCAGGTAAATAGTCTGCCAGCAGGTTTTGATAGCTGCAAATTATTTTTTAGAATCTTTGGATGATCAGTTTGAATGATTTCTCGCCCTTATCATTAATTCCACACAGATGACAATACTTCAAATTTAAGGCCTGTGCTCTACAGGTAACTAAGATGTATCTGAGCTGTCTGGGCTCTGTCATTGAGTGCTGCAATGCTGAAAACTATCCCATTCTTCAATATTCACTTTCACCTCCTTAACAAATAGAGAAAATGTAAAAATGTCTCAAAAATGTTAAAGTTCTCAAAGCAGATTGTCCATTCCAGAGCAAATTGTTGGGACAAACTAAAATGATATTTTTGCATCAGGGTATGTCATACCATTCTGTCCTCCAAAGTTGAAAAAGTATTCCGTAATTATAAATGAAATTTATCTTTATCGCATAAAGTAAAAATGTATTGACAGGCAGCAATGTGCGCTGATATATTTTCCAGATAACAGTAAAACACCTCCTAGGGCAAGTTTGTGACTTGACCATTGCTTTATCATGAGGTTACTCATTCCCAGAGGAAGTGTGAGAATTAAAAATTGAACAATCCTAGTTCATCCTGGCACATGATTACACTGTTATAACAAAACAGATGGAAGAAGATAAACCCTAACCAAAAATAAAAGAACAGAACATGGAATGAAAGACTTAAAAATGAGAGAAATGAATATGGTAGAAATTGAATTAATGAAATCAGAGCACTGAATATTATAACAGAAAGTTTCTTCCTGCAGCCATTAGGTTAGTACACAAATGATTGATGTTGATGATCAGAATACAAACAAAAGGAACACATGAGCAGTTAGCACTGCTGCCTCATAGCTTCAGGAACCAGGGTTCAATTCTGGCCTTGGGTCATTGTGTGGAGTTTTCACATTCGCCCCGTGTCGGCGTGGATTTCCTTCGGGTGCTCCGGTTTCCTCCCACAGTCCAAAAATGCACAGGTTAGGTGGATTGGCCATGTGAAATTGCCCCTTAGTATTCCAAGATGTGTAGGTTAGGTGGATTAGCCATGGTAAACGAGTGGGGTTAGAGAGATGAGTGGGGTTAGAGAGATGGGTGGGCCTGTATAAGATACTCTGTCAGGGACTTGGTGCAGACTCAATGGGCCAAATGGCTTCTTCTACATGAGTGTATTGTTGTTGGCTGAGGAAGGAAGAGCTCTTTCATTTGAAAAAAAAATCTTTTACAAGAACTGCTAGTTAAAGATGCAAAGAAGATAGAACATGAACAATGTCGGAATGCTAATTTGTGGTTGTGTGAAATTCTATTTTCCTCTTTCTTGCACCCTTCCTGTTCTAATTTTCCATCTTGCTCTTTTCTTTTTGACTATTTAATGCCATTATTTCATTATTTACAATTGGTAAATAATATATTCTACTAAAAGAAAAGGACAAACTATCATTAAACTAGTGAGACTCCACAGATGAATGCAGATATAAAGAAATAATTGAGAGTCAGGTAAGTGGTATATGTTAAGTAGATAGACACAGAGGAGGACATGTTAACAGAGAATACAAAAGGATTTGGAGCTAAGTTTAAAAATTTGGAAAGCAAAGAACAACGAAGAGGTCAATTATCAAGAAACATGAAACAAAATCTTAAAATAATTTGTCAGCATATCATTAAATATAGCCTGTGATGGGAATGGGACCATTAAAGGATAGACAGAATAAGATCACAGGTAGCAATAGAGATGGCATAATTATCATATAATTATTTCACTTCAGTTTTTATCAGGAGATGGAACAGATTGACATGAGATTGAATAGTGAGACACACAATGAGATAATGTTGTTAGAATAACAAGGGGATTTATTGAATAAACAAATCAAACTTGCAAGTATAAAACTCCTGTTCTTGCATTGAAATCATATATTTTATAAGAATCTATCAAACATAGTAATTTGTTAGAAAAACCTGTGGTACCAGAAGACTCGCAGATAGCTAATGTCATTCCTATATTTAAGAAAGAGAATAGACATGTCCAAAAAATTAGAAACCACTCAGCTTAATGTTGGTGTTGGGTAAAATAATGGAATCACAACTAAAGAATAACATAGAACATCTATAAATTGAAAAGATAACAATGAATAGTCAGCAAGCATTTCAAAAGGGAAAATCTTGTTCAACCAGCGTTATTGTTTATTTGAATAGGTAACGGAGAGAACAAATAATGCTAATGTAGTAGATCTAATTTATCTGGATTTGCAAAACTGCCTTTGATAAAATGTCCATAATGGACCAATGAATAAAGTCAGAGAATGTGGAATAAGGGGGAAAGTGGCAGAATGGATTGTTAGCTGGCTCCAAGACAGAAGGCAGAGAGTGGGAATAAAGGGTAGCTTTTCAGAATGTCAGAAGGTGGGAAACAGTGTTCCATAGGATCAGTACTGGGACCACTGCTATTCACAATTTACATTAATGAGTTGGATTCTGATATGAAAAGCACAATTTCTAAATTTACAGATTATACCAAATTGTTGTGGGATGGGGGGATGGAGGTGATTATGGAATAGTCAATACTGAGGAGGACTGTGACTAATTACTAACAAGTAAACAATTGGCAAATTAAGGTAAATATAAGGTAATACATGCTGATGGAGGATAAGGGAGGTAATTCATTACTTGGAAGTTGCAGGTCTAGGTGAGGCCATGGAATAAAACAATCTTAAAATACAGATATACTAATCAGTAAAAGTTGCAACACAGGTTAGCAAGGCCATTAAAATATCAGATCAAGTGCCAGGCTTTATTTCCAGAGGGACAAAATGAAAAAATGAATAAATTATACAATAGAGGTCCTTAAAATTACATTTTTGATAGAGTGGATAGAGGGAATGTTTCCTCTTGTGAGCCAGAGGCTATCAGTGCAAGATAGTCACCAAGAACTCCATTAGAAAATTTGGAAGAAACATCTTTACCCAGAGTGTAATGAACATGCAGAACTTGCAGCTAAGGGGAGTTGTTGAAATGATTTAAGGGGAAGTTAGAGAAATACTTGACGGTGATGGGAATGGAAGGTTATGATGAGAGATTTAGCAAAGAAGGTGGGAGGATCATAAACATCTGGATGGATTTGTTGAGCCAAATGGCTTTTTTCCGTATTGTTTTGCCCCATAGAATGTTATCCTGTGTAATTCTATATCATGTTCAGAAAATCATAGAATCCCTATAGTGCAGATAGAGGCCAATTGGCCATCAAGTCTGTATTGACAACAGTCCTACCCAGGAACTTAGCATGGCCAATCAACCTAACCTGCATATCTTTGGGCAGTGGGAGGAAACCGGAATACCCATGCAGAAAGAAGGAAGTCTCACAACACCAGGTTAAAGTCCAACAGGTTTATTTGGTAGCAAAAACCACAAGCTTTCGGAACGCTGCCTCTTCGGCAGGTGAGTGGGAGTTCTATTCACAAACAGGGCATATAAAGACACAAACTCAATTTACAAAATAATGGGTGGAATGCGAGTCTTTACAGGCAATCAAATCTTAACACCTGATGAAGGGGCAGCACTCCGAAAGCTAGTGGCTACCAAATAAACCTGTGTTTACCCCAGTCCAACCTCGGCATCTCCACATCATGAATACCCATGCAGACACAGGGAGAATGGGAAAACTCCACAGTGTCACCCAAGGCTGGAATTGAACCCAGGTCCCTGGCTCTGTGACGCTCGCTCCCAGCCCCGCGTCACTCACTCCCAGACCCCCCAACGCCCACTCCCAACCCCCAACAACACCCACTCCCAACCCCCAACGACACCCACTCCCAACCCCCAACGACACCCACCCCCAACCCCCAACGACACCCACCCCCAACCCCCAACGACGCTCACCCCCAGCCCCCAACGACGCTCACCCCCAGCCCCCAACGACGCTCACCCCCAGCCCCCAACGACGCTCACCCCCAACCCCCAACGACGCTCACCCCCAACCCCCAACGACGCTCACCCCCAACCCCCAACGACGCTCACCCCCAACCCCCAACGACGCTCACCCCCAACCCCCAACGACGCTCACCCCCAACCCCCAACGACGCTCACCCCCAACCCCCAACGACGCTCACCCCCAGCCCCCAACGACGCTCACCCCCAACCCCCAACGACGCTCACCCCCAACCCCCAACGACGCTCACCCCCAACCCCCAACGACGCTCACCCCCAACCCCCAACGACGCTCACCCCCAACCCCCAACGACGCTCACCCCCAACCCCCAACGACGCTCACCCCCAACCCCCAACGACGCTCACCCCCAACCCCCAACGACGCTCACCCCCAACCCCCAACAACGCTCACTCCCAACCCCCAACAACGCTCACTCCCAACCCCCAACAACGCTCACCCCCTGCCCCCAACAACGCTCACTCCCAACCCCCAACAACGCTCACTCCCAACCCCCAACAACGCTCACCCCCTGCCCCCAACAACGCTCACCCCCTGCCCCCAACAACGCTCACTCCCAACCCCCAACAACGCTCACCCCCTGCCCCCAACAACGCTCACCCCCTGCCCCCAACAACGCTCACTCCCAACCCCCAACAACGCTCACCCCCTGCCCCCAACAACGCTCACCCCCTGCCCCCAACAACGCTCACCCCCAACCCCCAACAACGCTCACCCCCAACCCCCAACAACGCTCACCCCCAACCCCCAACAACGCTCACCCCCAACCCCCAACAACGCTCACCCCCAACCCCCAACAACGCTCACCCCCAACCCCCAACAACGCTCACCCCCAACCCCCAACAACGCTCACCCCCAACCCCCAACAACGCTCACCCCCAACCCCCAACAACGCTCACCCCCAACCCCCAACAACGCTCACCCCCAACCCCCAACAACGCTCACCCCCAACCCCCAACAACGCTCACCCCCAACCCCCAACAACGCTCACCCCCAACCCCCAACAACGCTCACCCCCAGCCCCCAACAACGCTCACCCCCAGCCCCCAACAACGCTCACCCCCTGCCCCCAACAACGCTCACTCCCAACCCCCAACAACGCTCACCCCCAACCCCCAACAACGCTCACCCCCAACCCCCAACAACGCTCACCCCCAACCCCCAACAACGCTCACCCCCAACCCCCAACAACGCTCACCCCCAACCCCCAACAACGCTCACCCCCAACCCCCAACAACGCTCACCCCCTGCCCCCAACAACGCTCACTCCCAACCCCCAACAACGCTCACCCCCTGCCCCCAACAACGCTCACCCCCAACCCCCAACAACGCTCACCCCCAACCCCCAACAACGCTCACCCCCAACCCCCAACAACGCTCACCCCCTGCCCCCAACAACGCTCACCCCCAACCCCCAACAACGCTCACCCCCAGCCCCCAACAACGCTCACCCCCAACCCCCAACAACGCTCACCCCCTGCCCCCAACAACGCTCACCCCCTGCCCCCAACAACGCTCACCCCCTGCCCCCAACAACGCTCACCCCCTGCCCCCAACAACGCTCACTCCCAACCCCCAACAACGCTCACCCCCAGCCCCCAACAACGCTCACTCCCAACCCCCAACAACGCTCACCCCCAACCCCCAACAACGCTCACCCCCAACCCCCAACAACGCTCACCCCCAGCCCCCAACAACGCTCACTCCCAACCCCCAACAACGCTCACTCCCAACCCCCAACGACGCTCACTCCCAACCCCCAACGACGCTCACTCCCAACCCCCAACGACGCTCACTCCCAACCCCCAACGACGCTCACCCCCAGCCCCCAACAACGCTCACTCCCAACCCCCAACAACGCTCACTCCCAACCCCCAACAACGCTCACTCCCAACCCCCAACAACGCTCACTCCCAACCCCCAACAACGCTCACTCCCAACCCCCAACAACGCTCACCCCCTGCCCCCAACAACGCTCACTCCCAACCCCCAACAACGCTCACCCCCTGCCCCCAACAACGCTCACCCCCTGCCCCCAACAACGCTCACCCCCTGCCCCCAACAACGCTCACCCCCTGCCCCCAACAACGCTCACCCCCTGCCCCCAACAACGCTCACCCCCTGCCCTCAACAACACTCACTCCCAGCCCCCAACAACACTCACTCCCAACCCCCAACAACACTCACTCCCAACCCCCAACAACACTCACTCCCAACCCCCAACAACACTCACTCCCAGCCCCCAACAACACTCACTCCCAGCCCCCAACAACACTCACTCCCAGCCCCCAACAGCACTCACCCCCTTTAACATTCGGACCACAGTATCATTTTGCTTTTAAAATACACGCCATATCTAAATGCAGACGTTGTTTTAGTTTTTCCACCCAGTATGTCGTTGATTCATATTTAATTGGACAAACCAAAGCGAAAAATTCACACACGGGATTAGATTTTAATAGTTACAGTTCCTTTTCTATTCTTGAAGAGAGCAGGGTCGGTGGGAAACCAGGTTGAAAGAGGCAGGACGTGGAATTGTGCGAATCTTGAACTGTTTATTGAGGGGCTGATTGTCCAGTGTCCGACTAATCGATTAGAACTGAACAGCGCAATTAGTAGTTTAATCCGAATCAGAAACGGGATTGTGGAGTACAGTCTGCGGAAGGTATGTAACCTGTCTCTCCAACTGAACAACCAAGTTCCAAAGCCCTACTCAGCTTCCCTTTCTGTCTGGAGAGGAGAGGTTCCTGGAACATTATTCTCCGACTGTGTGTCTCTGCAAGGATTTGGAGTCAATAACACTGATATTCTCCAAAGCGAATTGGGAGCAAAATAAAACCTGCAAGTGTTAACTCTTATTCACAAATTGGGACAGATTATCGATGTTTCAAATAAAGTCTGAGGAGGGTGCAAAATCAGTTAATAATTAAAGTGAGACATTGCATTTTGCAATAAAACGCGTCTCCGTGTGCCAGGGCGGTGACTTGGGCTATTTCTCTCCACTCTGTTCATTTCAGCTTTCAGCACTGTGCAGATGGGAGAGCATTGGGACCGGGAGGAAGCTGTGTTGTTTGACCCAAGGGTGCAAAACAACCAAAAGAGAAAATGCTGGAAAGACTCAGCAGGTCTGGCAGCATCTGTAAAACATTAAGCTGCCTGCTCGCTCCAAGTGTTGGAACTGAGCAGTGGGGCATTGCAATGGTTTGCTGCTTCTCGCTGCAGTCAGTGACTTACCACCATGATGAGTAGACTGGGGCTGCCAGCCACACTGCGACCACAAACAGGGACAAGCAGAGCCCCCGGAGCACGGGGCTCATATTAGAAGGTTTGAATCCGGATCCGGGCCAGATCGCACATGGTCTGTAGAAGTTGTTCCATCGATCCACGGTCTCTTTGAGATTGCCAAATGGCTAGGACCTGTGGGGGAGCAAGTGCCTCCCTCTTCAAACACTCCTGGATTGTGGCTCTAACAGTTCACCAGACCTGGAATCGGAGCGGATCCTGTTCCATGGATTTTGCGGACATTCCCTGGAAACTTTGCCAAAAGGAACATTTTGCAAAGCTTCGGTCCAAATCACAGATGCTGAGCTCCCATGTGCTGGCTGCTGGACATTGCAATGACTTTTTGGAAGCAGATATCGGCTGCCTTCAGTCCTGTGGTCTCGGGCGGGGTGGGACAAGCAGGTTCCTGATGGATGAAGGTTAGAGGTGAAGTTATTTAGCAGCAACAAAAAAAGGAAACCTTAGTCCAAGGCGTCAGTAGTTCATCATTCTCATAGGAGGGACCAATTCCGTCAGCCTTTAGTTAGACTGGATCTTCCAGCTAGACAGAGCACACTACATTAACCCTTTCAAACTAAAGCAAAGAGTTCGGGCTCAATGATATACTGAAGACACTGGTCGGAATGTAATCGGGAAAATGGGATTGAGATGAATTCTGATTGTGCGCCATAAAACTGCAATACAGTGTTACACATCGTTAGTGCCTCTGCTGCCGTGTTTTATAAGGAGCTCACTCTCCAGCCTTTGATCTGAATAAAGGCTCGGATTATGTTCTGTCATGCGGATTACATTGTGTCCTTATAGTTACCGAGAAAATGTGGCGTTTGAATTCACCGAGATCTCAAAATCCCGAAATGAGAGAAAGTTCCATGGGTCTACACAATTATTGAATTCTTAAACCAGGATATATGTAGCGGGGAAAGTAGCAAGTCATTCATTGACCGTCTTTTCAATACTGGAGTTATTATTATTGATCTTTCAGAGCTAGAAGGAGGAAGGGTTTTTTTTTGGTAATACAGCCTGTCGGTGCCTGTGTTTGTCAATTCCTTTGACCTTCAAGACTATCCTGAGGTTTTGTCACAACTCATTAGATCTGTCTTTGATCTCGTTTCTGGAGTGAATGGACAACATTAAGGTTGTGGGAATGCAGTTGTGTGGTGCTGAAGAGAGGGTGGGAGGGAGGAAGGGAGGCAGGAAGAGAGGGAGGGACAGATAGGTCAATTGTCAAATCCTGATGATGGTTAATCAGTGTCCACTTATTTCCAATCTAAACCTACAGAGTAGATGCTGTAATCAGCAATGTGACAGTATTAATCCATTACCACCCACAAACACTCACAGGTCAATGTGAGGCAACATCCTCGTGTTAACAAGCACTGCAACATCAGAAAGATTTATTTCATTGCACTTCTGCACTTCTCTACACCGATTGCAAACTGCAACACTACATTCTACACCCTCTCCTTTCCTCCTCCCCATGTACTCTATCAACGATATGTTTTGTCTGTATAATACGCAAGAAACAGTACGTAAGTTTTTAAGGTTAAGTTTATTTATTTGTCACAAGTAGGCTTACATTAGCACTGCAATGAAGTTACTGTGAAAATCTCCTAGTCACCACATTACAGCACCTGTTCGGGTACACTGAGGGAGAATTTAGCATGGAGGATGCTTCTAACCAGCATGTCTTTTGGACAGTGGGAGGAAACCCACGCAGACACGAGGAGAATGTGCAAACTCCACACAGTGATCCAAGCTGGGAATCAAACTCAGGTCCCTGGCACTGGGAAGCAACTATGTCAGCATGCCGCCTTCACTGTATCCCAGCACATGTGACAATAATAAACCAAACCAACTTGTATAAAATCCCAAGTTGTTTTAGCCAGCATGTTAGAGTAGATTAGTAATTATTCGTGAGCTGATATCGCTCCTCTCATTTCCCACAGGTGTCATTTTATGATTGTCCATTTAGCACTGATATCCCTAGAGAACCTCTTCTGTTGATATTGGAGTTTCCATGTAATCAATTCCACATTCAAGTGTATTAACATCACTCAGGAGGATGTGGAACCAGCAAGAAAACAGGAGCAATGTGGACATTCTGGGTGTTGCTCCGCTTCAGATGTTTGATTTGGGTTAATAGTTTCCCATCTGGAACGATGGAATAAAATTCTGGCCATTCTTTTCACAAGGAAATCAACATAATACGAGGCACTAGTTATTTCTGAATCAAGCTGCTAAGTTATGTTAAAATAAGCAAAATACAGCCAATCTGGAATCTGAAACAGGATAGGAGATTGCTGGAGAATCTCAGCAAGTCTGGCAGGCTGAAAGACGTGCTGGTTAGGTGGATTGCTTATGCTAAATTCTTCCTCAGTGTACCAAACAGGCGCCACAGTGTGGCGACAAGGGGATTTTCACAGTAACTTCATTGCAGTATTGCTGTCAGCCTGCTTGTAACACTAATTCATAAACTTTAAACAATATCTGTAAGGTGAGAACTGGCCGTAATTCTCCAGCTGCCCAGTGAGAATGGAGAATTTGGCACTCAGTCAAGTCTCCATTCAGTGCAACGGGACCGGAGAATCCCAGTTGCGGGCGAGGTCGGAGAATCGGGCATTTCGAGTCCTTTTGGCTCTTTGTCAGAACTGTTTTGTTGTTGGATGGTACAGGCCGATCGGCAAAACCAAATCAGTTAAAACGTTAAAATTCAGTCAGATAAATAATGTGTGCATGGAGTTGCCAAGGATTTTATTCTATATCCATTACTGAAATTTAAGAATGAATAAACACAGTCTCTGACCAGTTGCGTTTTTGTGTCTCTCCGACCAATTCTAAAGTTGTCCGGTTACTTTAGCACTGTGGCATCTTCTCTGTAAGATTTAACTATAATATTTGTATGTACTGGTTCAGAATGACTCCGACACTCCATAATTTGTACATATGCACAATCTATAAGGCATCCCCATGATATTTTAAAATATGAGCTAGAATAGATGGATTTTAATTCATCTTAATTTTCCTAGAAACCGCTTTTTAAAAAGAAACTGAATTTACAATTTTCCCCGATTGAACTAAGGTGGAAATAATATAATTCCAGGGAGGTCCAACGCCAGTCTTTAGACCACTTACCGTTATCACCAAATAATTCGTGTAATAGTAAAGTTGATCATCGACCTGCAGGAATAAATCTATAAGATTCAAGATCACTCTCACCATTCGCGGTACAAAGAATAGCAAAATCTAGCCTTCCCTTTTACAATCAGCAAAGGGGGGCCTCATATTATCAAATATCTGCAGCCGCCTTCACAATAATTCCATCAGATTTTTTCACTTGGAAATGTGATATCGCATTAATATCACTTCAGTAAAAGGCGGGCACCCCAAGGAAAAGGGACTAATACCTCGGATACATGTTAGCTTTCTCCGAATTCAATAAAGTTCAGCATTTTCCCAGCAGCAACCCAGGAAAAATTTCCCGCGAAAATAGACAACATCCAACGTTTCAATAATGGATACGTGGACAAGGTTAAGCTCGCGTGACCGTGTTGATTCCAGAATCATGTTATTGGGACATGCAGTCATGTATGTTCCCTATCTGGTTAGTTATTAACCTGCACATTTATGTGTGACAAATGGTCATATTTGTTCCATGGAAACTTTTAGAATCTTTTCCTGATTTTCTTAAAAAAAATACACGGACCTGATATCTGTTTTATCCAGTAGCCTGCGGCAGTCAGCAATTTCTCTTTGATAATTACCCATGAGAACATACATTCCCCAGATAGATGAGTGAACTCTGCGGTTCTGTTGATCGGAAATGAACTTCAGCGACGGCAACATGAATGTTCAACTTTAAACAGACCTGGCAGATGGCAATTGGGATAGACTTGTGCGCGCCAGTAACTGAATTCCAGCCTGATTTATTCTGTCTGACTGAGATCATTTGAACCGGAATTTTACCGCCACGCCCGCCCCGGAATTGGGACGGGCGCGGCTCGCAGGACGGAATTCCCCATTGGTCTCGGGTGGGATTTTAAGAGACTCGCCCGAGCGAGGTCGAAAAATATATTGATGCAAAGATCAGCACAGATAAATGGCCTGATAGTTTTCGAGGAGGGAATATATTCCGCATAATACTTTAATCCCTAGCTGTAAAACATTTATGGTATGTAATGTTACGTGGGGAACATCTTACTTGAAGTACATAACTTTACACTATTTCATATACAAAGCTATCAAAACGCGCAAGTTATGCATCAAATTTCTGTTACGCCCCCCCCCCCGCCCCCCGCCCGTGAGCAGGAAGGAATCGAATTATCTTGTACGCTGTGTTTCGTTCAAACCATCCTACGAATTCCAGCAATTTGTCCATTCTCAGTGGCCTGGATTCTCATTACCATGAAACTAACTGTTCTTAATATCTGCCGACAAACAGCCAAACGTGACAGCACAAACAGCTCTTGTTACACACCGACACAAACCAGGGATTACTTTTGAAATTGCAGATGCTGGCAGTTATTTAAGTGGAATATAAGCAGATTCTGATCAGAAATGAAGGCGTTGTTATGTATCTGGGACTGGGTATATACAATGTTTGAGAAAACTCTCGGTTACGTTTGCTCGCCAGCGATGTGTGGTTTGCCATTAAGCCGCGCCGCAGACCTGTAACACCTGCCGACATCTCCCTGGCCATCTCTATAACAGCTCGTGGCGATTAAATAAACGAAAATGTCGGGACAAAAACATCAAATGCCGCCCCCCCCCCCCCCCATTTGCTGCAAATGTCGCCACACATTTGTGATGGAAATGTCGAGCATTGGAATAATGAAGGATTTACTCTTGAGGGTGAACCTAGTGTGAATTCTGATCCTCTGACACTTTGACAAGTGAGGCGACACTTGAAGTGATCATGCCGATATCCACACGAAAATACTGAACAGCGAATTGTTAAAAAGTACAATATCTCGGTTGAGATATCTTGCAAACTGCGCTAAAGAACAGAATCAAATCCAGCCCAAACTAATCTGAAAAGATCATTGTCCTGGCAGTTGTAAAGTTTGCTACATATCTTCCAATCACTCAAATCGCTTTACTTGCAACACCAGTTGTATTCTCTGTAGGTTTATGCCACTTACACATTCCCCGTTGGGTTATTTAATTTCCACCCGTAATTCCGCTAATTGACAAGGAGTCAGTTTTGGCAAGAAGTAACTACATGGCAATGTGGGGACTGTGTACCAGGGCGTTATCACTGAGGGATAGGGTGGGTTTTACTTACAAATAGTTCCTGTCGCCAATCGAAATGGAACACCCGAAAGAATCTAACACACCCAAATTCAAACCATTGAAACAATCATTTAGTACGCGGTTGCAAGAAGCAAAAGCCAATAACAATGACACGATAAATTACACAAGTTACAACAAGCAATGAATTAAACAGGTAGGTAAATACTGACAGAAATCTACTCAACATTAAACGCTGCCAGAAAGGCGGACAGTTCTTGTGGTTGGTTTCATCTTCAGTGGCGAACCAATCATTTAGCTGATTTGATCAGAGTAAAAAGCAGGACAAAGTACTTGTCAAGAACTCCCCTCGGTAAAGGATTAAAAGCGTTAAACTTTATTAAGTATTTGGTCCTGTCAGGAACAAACCAGGTCGATGCCAAAAATTGGGCCAATTGAGGACATTTCAAGCCCCTAGTTCCCAATAAGAATCATATTCACATTAAGTCTGTTTCTCTCTCCACAGATGCTGCCAAACCTGCCGAGTTTTTCCAACGTTCCTATTTTTACTCCATGTGGAGATTCCAGTGTTGGATGGGGATGGGCACGGGCACAGTAAGAAATCTCACAACACCAGGTTAACGTCCAACAGGTTTATTTGGAATCACTAGCTTTCAGAGGGCAGCCCCCCTGTTGGACTTTAATCTGCTGTCAGACATCGGCAGATCTCAGCAGTGAAGTACTTAATGGAAAGATGTAATACTGTCCACAAGCTTACCTTAAGCTTCATTGGAATAAGTGGAAGATGCAGAGGAGAGTGAGGTCAGAGTCAGAATGAGGAGATTTAACAGGCAACTGGAACCTGAGAATTGCAGGAGTTCAGTGAGCACAAGGCTGTCTGAAAAGTGGTCAGCCAATCTGCGTTTGGTCTGGCCCAACGTACAGGTGATTGTCGCAGGAACAGAGTGCATAGTATAATAAATTAAAAATACAAGTAAACTGTTGTTTCACCTACGAGCGTTTGGAGCTTTGAATGGTGAGAAGAGTGGTGGCGATGAAAGGTAATTGTTACCCTTCGTCTGCAAAGGATGGTGTTGTGGAAAGGCTGGGAAATGGCTGTTGGAGGTGACTGAGGAACATAGTAGGGTGTTACAGAGGGAACAGTTCCTTTGGGAACAATGTAAAGGAAGGGGAAGTGGTGGCATCATGCTGGAAGTGGTTGAAATCGAGACATGATCTGTTGAATATGGAGGCCGGTGAGGTGGAAGATGAGGATAAAGAGAACCCTGTCAAGACTCTGGGAGAGGTAGGAATGAGAACAGAAATGGAATCGATACATTAGACCCTGTTATGATGAGTGGAGGATCCTCTATTGAGAGGAAAAAAAGGACACATGTTGGAAGTACTAGTACAGAAGAAGATGGCATCATTAGGATACAAGACATGAGGAAATGGAAAGAGTCCCTCCAAGAGGAATTGGTGATCTTGTGGTGGATATATTGGGAGAGATTGTGGCAATGGACTAATAATCCAGAGGCCCAGACTAATGATCTGAGGCTGCAGGTTCACATCCCACCATAGTAGCTGGTAACATTTAAATTCAAATGATAAAATCTGGAATATAAAGCTAGTCCGAAAATTGTGACCATGAAAATTGAAAAATGATCATTGTGAAAACCCATCTGATTTACTGAATCCTTTAGGGAAGAAGTCTGTCACCCTTATCTGGTCTGGTCTATATGTGTCTCCAGACCCATAGCAATTTGAACAAAAAGCAAAGAAAATTACAGCACAGGAACAGGCCCTTCGGCCCTCCAAGCCTGCACTGACCGTACTGCCTGACTTAGTTAAAACTCTGTACTCTTCCTGGGACCATATCTCTCTATTCCCATCCTATTTATGTATTTGTCAATACGCCCTTAGAAGTCACTACCGTATCTTCTTCCACTATCTTCCCCAGCAACGAGTTCCAGGCACCCACCATCCTGAGTAAAATATCTGCCTTGTACATCTCCTTTAAACCTTTCCCGTTAAACTTATGCCCCTAGTAATTGACTTTTCCACCCTGGGAAAAAGCCTCTGACTATCCACTCTGTCCATACCCCTCATAATCTTGTAGAGTTCTATCATGTAGTTGACTCTTAGCTGTCCTCGAAATGGCCTAAGCCACTCTGGTCAAGGAGTATTAAGGATGAGAAACAAATGCCCACATCCCACAAAGGGATAAAGAAAATGTTTCATACTATGTCCTCTGATATGGTGACAAAAAGTCAAAGAAGGAAATGTAATAATGAGCAATGGAAGACAAGGCAACAGTGGAAGGGAGGGACACTACATTTTTGGCCCTTGCTGGATTATATTTTTCTGAAAGTATTTGTTTCAAGACTGGTCAAATACCTATGAAATGAGAGGGGATGTGGTAATATTGATGCAAAGTTAGCTGAGTGACAGAAAACAGGAGGGGTGAATAGTTATTTCTCCAAACTGGAATAAGATATATAGTGAGGTTCCCCAGGAATCAGCACTCTGAGCACTGCTCTTCTTGATATGTATGAGTGACCTAGATGTTGCAGATATCACAAAACTTGTTCGTATTGTAAACTATGAGGAGGATATAAATAGACTTCAAGAGAACTGGTGGAAAAGATGGACACAAACCAGATGAAATTTAATGCAGGAAATGTACAGTGGTATATTTTAGGAGGAAGTATGAGATGAAATACAAAGTAAAATGTACAGTCCTAAAGGAGGTATAAGATCGAGATGGGACGGGTATATTCACACAAATCATTGAAGCCAGCTGGATGACAGGTTGAAAAAATTGTTCAAACACTTACCAGCTTCATAAATAGAGCCACAGGGTGTGTAAGTTATGAACCTTTATACAATACTGGTTGAGCCTCAAAAGGAGTATTGAGGACTATTCTGGGCATTACACTTCAGGGCAGATGTAGAAGATTTAGAGACTGTGCAGAAAAGATTTACAAGAATGATTCCAAGGATGAGGAACTTGAGTTACTTGGTAGAGCTGGAGTTATTCTCCTTATAGAAGTTTAATAGTGGTGTGCAAAGTAGTGAGGAGTCTAGACAGAGCAGATAGAAATAAATTTCTCCCATTAGCTGAAAGGGTAAAGAACCAAACAACATTGGTTTATGATTCGGAAAAGAACCAAAAGCAACATGAGCAAATACTTTTTAAATAAAGTGGTTAGAATCTGGAATGTACTACCTGAGTGTAAAATAGGTGAGTTACATAAATTCAACTGTCAAAAGGAATTGGATAATTATCTGCAGAGGAAGAAAATTGCAGGAAGGGGGAGGGCACCTGGGACTACCTGAGTTGCAGAGAGCTGGTCTCCTTCAATGCTGTGCCTATTCTATGATGTGGAGATGCTGGCATTGGACTGGGGTAAAACAGAAAGAAATCCCACAACACCAGTTTAAAGTCCAAACCTGTTTGGACTTTAAACTGATGTTGTGGGATTTCTTCCTATTCTATGATCCATGCTTGGTCATATGGTAGTCAAATAACCCTTAAGAATTCAGTGTTCAGCCTGTTCCTTAGCTGTTACATTTTTCAATCAGAGAATTTGGGTGTCTGATGTGGTACAAATAAAGTTTAAAAAAAAAATCAACTTCTAACTACATGGCTTGATGTGTGGTGAACAACAGTTCTTTTGCTTACTGGTAAATCATTTAATACCTTAATCACTACAATAAGTTTACCAATGCAGTATCTGGCTGCTGCAAAATTGAATGCTGAGTTTCAGGAAACCTTAAACACACAAAACAAATCACCAAGCCTGTGTTGTATATTTAAATAGTTGCAAGATTGTTTTCAGCTGATCACAGTTTGATAATGTCAATACAGAGGTTTCACACGCTACTGTTTAGTTGCATTTTCTACCCTGTACTCTGTACAGGCAAGAGAATAAATTTGTTGTTAGCCTGAATCTATGTGAGTAAATCATTCCTCTTCCTTTTTGTGTAAAGCCCACAACCCCTAGCGTAGTTAGGACATTACAGCTGGTGATATTTGAACATGTTTGCAATTATTTATTAATATCAAAATAACAGTGAAATACATCTTGTGGTGCAGTGGGGAGCATCCCTGCCTCTCAGTCAGAAGCTTCAGGTTCGAGCCCAACCCCAGCACTTGATGGCCAAGGAAGGTGTGTTCACAATGTGACCAAACAGGTATCAACTTGCAAATCCTTCCAACAAAAGCCAATGTCAGGCACTGGGAATGGGAGAGATTATTGATCAGCCATGTGATGGAAAGAAATTGGTACTTCGATCATCATTTGCCATAGTTTCAGGCTACAACATGCAAGTAGAAATGTATATTGCTACAGCAACTAGCACTCCTGAGGACCGGTGGGCTCAGCTGATCTCCGTCCCTGCTGGGGTGGATTTAGGACCTGCTTCTTTGGACTACCCGAGGTGGACTTGCCCTTGGGCAGAAAACTCAAAAGTGAAATCAGTTTTATTATTCTATATCCAAAAATATCTTTGATGGCCAAAATAAAAAACTTCAAATGGACCTGAATGAGTGTTTTCCTCTTGTACAGTGGAAGAAATCTTTCAGAAAGTTCTTATGTAATTCAATCTTACATAGGTGAAGTAAAAACGTTATTCTCATGCTTATAATCTACCCCACTGGTCCAAATAGTTCCCAACAGTAAGAAAAAAACTGAATCAGGTGCTGACATTTTTACATCTAATGTACATCTTGAAACATCATGTATTAAATTTGATATTGTGGCAATAAGTATTTATTGACCATGCACCAAACTATCAGATTAAAGATCCATTCATTAATTGGTTTTCAAACTCAATCCCCAGACACTAGGGTGCCTGCATGGTGACCAGAAATCTGTCAGCCCATCATCAAACTTACTATTGAATTACCAGTACATAATTTGTGCAGCTTCTATTCTGATAAAATATTTTCTGAATGACAATCGTTTTCTTTTGGATAGCCGAGATTGTCTTAACTTCCGAATGAAATACAAAGTCCTAGAGGTGTCTCGAATTTTGCAGTGGGCACATAAGCAAAATTTGAAAACCTCTGATGTAAGATAATACATCATGCATATTCAGATGTTTTAGGCAAGAACAATGTGGTAATCAGAGTTATAGCAATATTCACAACAATGCTTTCATCCCATGGATACTACTGCAATAACTACTCAAATGTTCTTTTAAACTGTACAATTGTACTCAACTCAAACCAAGGACAAAGAATATAAAATGCTGGAAAAACTCAGCGAGTCTGACAGCATCTGTGGAGAGAGAATGGAGCCAACATTTCAAGTCTGGGAGACCCTTCGTCAGAGACTTGAAACCAGTCTCCAGATGAGACGTTAGCTCTATTCTCTCTCCACAGAAGCTGTCAGACCTGCTGAGATTTTCCAGCAATTTCTGCTTCTGTTTCAGATTCCAGCATCTGCATAATTTGCTTTCTTCATACCAAGGATTTTTGGTTACTGAAAAATACAAGAACTGTTCTTTTTTGGTCATCAGACCGATGCTAAAAATCCAAAAACTTTTCAATAAATAAAACCAAAAGCCAAAAATAAAACTTTAATTCCAGCTTAATTTCTCAGAACACGTAGTTTTATGAGGAAAAAAATAAATCCAGTTCCAAATAGGCCAATTGCTACTTTCTTCAGGAAGTGATTGTGATGAAAGTAACGGTGAGATGGTGGCATGCGACAGGGAGCTTGCTCGTGGTTATTCTGCAACTAAAATGGAAAAACATGATTGTGTGGTATTTTAAAAATTGTTCAGATGCAATCCTTTTTGAATACACCTGAAGGCCAAGTTTAAAATCAAATCAGCATGAGTTATAGGATGTAGATTAATCTTTGAAGTATTTTTCTAATAGATTAATTTCATAAATGTTGTTTGATCCCCGTAGAGACCAGTAACTTTTAAAAGGAGATTTGAACTTTCAATTACTAGCTGAAAGACTGACACCACCAATATTTCATGTTTTAAAACTTTTACTCTAATGAGTGACTAAAAACAGTATTAACTAAACTTGTACTTTAAACTATAGAGGGGAATTATTCCTCCTTTATCACATATCAAAATTATAGTTCTACCAGCCAATAATCACAGCTACTCCAGGGTGTCAATGGTTTCCTGTATTTCCAATATCTCTGAGCAGTAACTTCAAGTTTAATGTTTAGTTATGCATCATTAGTACGCTTACATCAACACTGCAATGAAGCTACTGTGAAAATCCCCTCACTGGGACCTTCCGGTGTCTGTTTGGGTACACTGAGGAAGAATTTAGCATGGCCAATACACCTAACCAGCACGTCTTTTGGACTGTGGGAGGTGCACCTGGAAGAAACACACACAAACAAAGGGAGAATGTGCAGAGTTTGCACAGACTGTGACTCAAGCCTGGAATCGAATTCGGGCACTGGTGCTGTGAAGCAGCAGTGTAATCACTATGCCGTACCATCTCCAGACACATTCCTCAGTTTTTGGAGAATTTTTTAAATGCACTGCCAACAGTAACCAATGTTCCAATGATTCTTCTGCCCCCAATACCAGGACAAATCTCTTGGAATCCTTAGATGATTGCAGGATGCATCTCCCACTTCAGACTGTCTCTCCCCCACATTCGGCTGTGATGGTTCACAAAACCATGCAGCCTCTCCTCTCTGCTGACCAGAAGCTGCTGTCTGAGATATTGGGCAGCATGGTGGCACAGTGGTTAGCACAGCTGCCTCACAGCACCAGGGACCCGAGTTCAATTCTGGCCTTGGGTGAATGTGTGGAATTTGTGTGTTCTTCCCGTGTCTGGATGGGTTTCCCCCGACTGCTCCTGTTTCCTCCCACACGCCAAAGATGTGCAGGTTAGGTCACGCTAAATTGACTATTAGTGTTAGGAAGATTAGCAGGGTAAATACATGGGGTTATGAGGATTGACCCTGGATGGGATTGTTGTCTGTGCAGTCTCAATGGGCTGAATGGCCACCTTCTGAACTGTAGGGATTCTATGCTTGTTTTGTAGGGGAATATGATCTCAAAAGTGGCATCTTTTGCCCTCTCTCTTGCACTTGTTAGCTATTCTTGACCACAATTCATTTTCATTTTACAAGTAAATTGACAGTTTGCAGCACAACTGTTCACGATACAATATCTGCAACATCTTTATGGGATTTTTGAGAGACCAGAGTGTACACAGTGTAAACTCAGATACTGCTGCCACTCTTTCCAAAGCACAAATATCTTGAATCTCAGCCTTTCTTTATTTTCCAATAATCAAACCATGCAGGTTTGCCAGGCAGTCTGCAGAACAGGTCATGTAACCCCCTTCATTTACCATAAATTTAAAGCCACAGTCGAAAAATATCATCTTATTCCCATAATTGGAACATGTTATTGCAGTATCATAAATGTTTCATTCACTCATTTGCTGATCCATAAAGTGCACTGAAGTTAAATATGTCAAGAGGCTACGCCCTTCATCTTTGAAAATATGATTTTTCAATTGATTGAAACATTTGCAATTTAAACTGAGACAGAAAAAACTCCTAAAACATACAAGGCCACACCCTAAAGGGAAGATGTGAAACAAAGTCCTCAGGGGAGTGTGAGGAGAGAGGCATTTCCTATAATTTGGACACCCATTGAAACGTGCAACAGTCTAAAACAGATTAAAGATGTAAAATACTGAATATTGAAACAATGGTTGCCATAGGTAGACCCACCTAGAACCTCTTGGAAGTACACATTTGGTGACTCATTTCAAGGGAAGGCTGTCACCATTAGAGAAAGATTGCAAGTGACATAAGTTTAGGAAAAGTTATCACACACATTTCCAGACTGTTTATTTTAAAATTAACTCTGAAACAGGAAGCCTGTAACTTAGTGGTGCAAAGTAGCTCAAGAAGAGGTGAAGCAGGAGCAGTTACACCGCACTCTTAATTTGTGTTCATCTTGATGTGGGGCTCCTTCAGACATCTGTCCAAAGACAATGAGCTAAGAATGGATGGCCTGAACGATTATAGCTACAATGGCCATTTCAAAAGATGTGTTTAGTTGTAAGTAGATGTTCCTCCTATAGTCTCTGGAAAGCAGTGGTACTGGGAACACATCCTCTTTTTACTTTGAATTGAAATATGGAAGTGCAAGTGTTGAAACCACGTGACCACAACCACTAATGGAGCAGCAACCTTCAATTTGGGGAATGCTCCTTTAAAATGCCAGGACCTTGATCTAACTCAAGTGATGATATTTATTTTTTCCCCCAGTGGGTACCTACACGTGAGCCAGTAAATGTGGCTGTCCATAGCTCTGAATTCCTTACAGGACTTGTGCTGGGCAGTGGAACTGGGAACTGCTGAATGTGTTAGTGGTCGACAAGAATCCTTAGTGTAGTTACTGTTTTCAGAAGTTGGAAGAGTGAACAAGGCAATTCATGATCATTTCAAACAACTTTAATCATTACTATCTTCAAATTGACCCTTTAATCTCAATTTTTACAAGGGCTGTTCCAAGATAATTACAAACTAATCTTGATTTTATAGCTAAAAAATTGTAATGTGATTCTGGCAAAAGGAAAAGCTTTCCCAATGCTCAACTCCTTCAGTTGATTAATTTCAAATAATGGAGGCAACATTAGAAGTAATGATTAATATTTTCCACTTTGTACAGGGGATCTTAAGTTCACTCAACTAGGGTTGCTAACTCGCAATTCTTTTTCAAGTACTGGAAGAAAGGCATAATTTTCAGTTAAACAAAAAATGCTCTCATGGTTAAATCAATTGAGTTTTCAAACAAAACAATTTATAGATTTCACAGAAAACATTTCATAGAACACTCTTTTATCAGATATCGCTCCATTAAGTGCCATAACATCATATAACAAATCTCTAAATACTAACTCTTTGCTGGGTTCTCTCATATATTCATTACTAGATCTGCACGTGGCTTCATTCAGTAACAGATTCTTTGCTGACACTAATACTCCATTTGCCGAATCTCTGCAAATTTATTCCCACTCCAACAGTCAATTACTTTCAAGTGACACTTTCTGACAAGTACCTGTCAATATGTTGTTAGTTCCTAAATGACTGATGTGCTGTTAACATACAGCCTTGACCTCTCCCACCCTCACTATCTCTGTCGCCACTCAAGTGTTAGCCAGATTATATCTGATCTACAGTCCAAGGATACAGGGGAAATTCTACTTAATTCAAAAAAATGTATAAAATTACTAATATCTACTAACTTAAAACTGTACAAGCATCTGTTAACCTTCCATTACCTTTAGCAGAAGATTCTTCAACCTCTCCACTTCTTTATCTAGATCCTGAATACATTTAACCAAGTCATCACAGACTAAAGCAGATTTTTGGTCCGGGTCCAAATCCAGCACTCTCTGAAAGCAAGTAGATAAATTTAGATGTGAATTGAATATACTAGGGCAAGATAGCAATAAAAAAAACTAATCTTTGTGATATTCTTAAGGTTGAATGTCAATTTGGGTGGCATGGTGGCAAGCACTGCTGCCTCTGCACTAGGGACCCGCATCCAATGCTGGCCTTTGGGGGACTCTGTGGAGTTTGCACATTCTCCCCATGTCTGCATGGATTGCCCCCAGGTGCTCCGGTTTCCTCCTACAGTCCAAAGTGGGTTAGATTGATTGGCCATGCCAAATTGCCCCTTGGCGTCATGGGTCTAGCAGGGTGAATGTGTGTGGTTACAGGGATAGGGCCTGAATGGGATTGTCAGTGCAGGCTCAAGAGCCAAATGGCTGCCTTCTGCACTTTTGGGATTCTATGATTCTAATCAATCTGATGTCACTCAAATACACTGGAGGTTTTCCTTAGAGGAACATTTAAGATGAGGCATTTTGCAATAAATTCTCCAGCTACCTTTTGTACTGATTTCTAGAAATTGACTTTTTGCAAATTGCTAGGTGCTGCCATCAATTTTTACGTAATCATTTAAATAAGCGCCTTTTTCATGAAGGCAGGTTCAAAAAAACTGAACAAAATAGACAGCCGAATAAGTAAAAGTATGGATGAACTAAGCCATTGAGACCAGCAAGGTTCCTTGCATAAACCCTAATCTGCACTGATTTGGTTGACTTTTAGTGAAGAAAAATATTGGGACTCCGTATTCCTCAGAGGCAGAAAGAAGAGCAGGAACGTATAGACAGCACTTCAGTCCCCTAATATTCCACTTCAACGGAAATTTGCATACTGATGACGGGAAGAAAAAGAATGAGTTTAGTTGTGATGGCCTGCCAGATCACTGTCATATCAAAATGACAAATGATCACTTTGGCTAATAACCATGGACTGTCGATGTTCATGAGACTATTAATTAGAATTAGTCACTTGCCATCTACAGGAGAAAGGGGGTAAGAGGAGAAAACTGAACACAATAAAATTTTTAGTATATTGGCAGAATAGTTGCCTTTTCCACATTACAGTAAAGCCAGTGAACATAATGTTGGAGATGTTTCCTAAAAATTTAAACATTTAAGATTAGTCATCATGTTTAAAAAGGTATGTCTGGTTGAGGAAGTAGGACTGCCAGTTTTGTAAATTTTCAAAATCACTTTATAGGGATAAAGGAATATTTACTCTGAAACATACCAGTTCCGAGTTGGTTGCTAATTGGCTTGTCACATTTTGAACTGTTAGCGTTAGGTGACCACAGTGTTTCTTCAGCTTTATCAAAAATTTGTTAAGTTCTTCACTGCTTGAAAAGAAATTTAAAATAAATTTATCATGCATATTATCTAACATATAAACCAACAAACAATTATGATCTACATAGAGTAATGTGTTTTAATTTGGTTAGGATCGAAAACTCAGGTATTTACTAAAAGAATGAAGTACAAGACTCTGTTCAAAATAGAGAGTTTTCCTGCAGGAAAACCAAAAACGTGCATGCTTTTAATGACATTCAAAACAGTCAGTTACATTAAAGGTATTGAAGGCAAAATGAACTCAGTTACTTATACTCAAAGCTGGGCTTCTTAACTTGTACTTCTTTCTGCCCATTTGATTTACACCCCCAAAAAACTCAAGTCTGACACTCATCAGAAATTGGAAGATTAACCACTCAGTCTGAGTATGAAAGTTGTGATTTCTTGGGCCATTTGCTTACTTCCAGCAAAATTTTCCCTTCAAAACTTCTCCAACTGTCCTATGGTTACAGACTCCCTGTTCAACACGGGCATCATTAGCATTTTAAAACGTAGCCACCTGAGGCCTAATCTTCTTTAACTCTGGTGCCTTGTCTCTGTGAAATCTCTCTGTCACTCTCTCAGAACTCCAACTCACTCTTGGGATAGTCCCAGTTGTATCACAGCTTGGTATAGCTCCTGCTCTGTTGGAGACTGCAAGAAACTACAATGGGTCGTATATGAAGACCAGTCCATCAGACAAAACAGCCTCCCATTCATGGACTCCATCTAAACTTCCCACTGCCAGCATAAACAAGGACCCCACGCACCCCAGAGATACTCTCTTCCATTTTCTTCCAGTGAGAAGATACACAAATCTGAGGTCACTTCCCAAACAACCCAAGAACAGCTTCTTCCCTGCTACCATCAGACTTTTGAATGGATCTACCTCATATTAATTTGATCTTTCTCTACACCCTAGCTATGACTGTGACACTATACCCTGTACCCCTCTCCTTTCCTTCTCTATTTACTTTGTATAGCGTGCAAGAAACATTACTTTTCACTGTACACTAATACATGTGACAATAATAAATCAAATCAAAAAAGATGACCAGGCTTTTAAACACCCTTTTAGCCAGTGCACACAGAATTTCAACTAAATCCTGCTTGAAAGGAATGTTCCCTGTAGCCAGTTTGTTCCAAGACCCAAAACCAAACTGCTTAAAACAAAATTACACCCAGGGACCTACTCACCTTACAATTAGCTTCCGGTTGACCCTTCTTCTCCTATTGTTCATCTCCCAGGCAGCTTGGTCACTTGATCATTCACTGGAACCCAAGCTGCTTTTTGACCAGAAATCTTTCAGATAATCCTAGCTCTTAAAGGGACCATAACCTCAAAGCAAATCATAGGGAAAAATCCTTTCATCCTGGGACTAAATCCCTTGGAAAGGTTGCAGCACGCAGGATTTCCTGCTTGAGGGCAGTGGGAAAACATGCCAAATCTTCTAGTCCAACCTCATTAAATATGCAACCAGGGTTTTGCATTATATTTCATGGCAGAGCAGGCCTGATGGTGCTTGTATTCAGGCATTATCTTGAAAACGCACCCAACATCACTGACCTATTTTTGACAGTAAAAAGTCAGACAACACCAAGTTTAAGTCCAACCGATTTATTTGATAGTAAACTCACTAGCTTTCAAGGTTACCCCCTTCGTCAGGTGATGAAGGGTAACCTCGAAAGCTAGTGAGTTTACTATCAAATAAATCGGTTGGACTTAAACCTGGTGTTGTCAGACTTTTTACTGTGTTTACCCCAGTCCAACGCCAGCATATCCACATCATGACCTATTTTTGACCCAGAGCAAGCAGATAGATAGGCAGGAGCAACCTGAGGCTAGAGATGGACGGGACAGTGGCACAGTGACAGGCACTGCTGCCTCACATCACCAGTGACTTGGGTTCGATTCCCGGATTGGGTCCCCGTCTGTGTGGAGTCAGCATGCTCTCCTGTGTCTGTGTGGGTTTCCTCTGGGTGCTCTGGTTTCCTCCCACAGTCTGAAAGATGTGCTGGTTAGGTGCATTGCCCATACTAAATTCTCCCTCAGTGTACCCAAACAGGCGCCGGAGTGTGGCGACCAGGGGATTTTCACAGTAACTTCATTGCATTGTTAATGTAAACCCACTTGTGACATTAATAAATAAACTTTAAAACTTAATCTTTAAATGGACCTCCTCCTTGATGCTGCATCTGGAAGATTTGCCTGTAACCCCCCCACCCCCCCAGCTATTGCTGTTGTGCTCGAGTACAGGGTTGCTGACAGCTTCCACCCTGAACCAGATGTAGTCTCAGGCATCGTTCAGGTGAGTGTGGACATCTGCACACCACGTTGGTGCAAGCGTATTCTGCACTGGTGTTTTTTTCCTGACGGTATCAGAGAATCTGTGCTTTCATCAGCAGTGTGTGGACTGATGGTAGACTTGCTCTACAGAGAACTTCAGTGTCTGGTACTTTGCCTTGCCATCTGATGCGTAATATTCTGCAAAAACAAATGTGGAAATGATTGAGCTGTCTTGCATGCCTTTGATACACAGTCTATGTTTCACAGGCATACAGGAGGGTGGTGAGTATCACGGTGCTGTAGGCCTTCAGTTTTGTTGCTGGGCTGATTCCTCGACGTTCCCATACAGTGGAGCACAGTCGACTGAAAGCAGAACTTGCCTTGGCTATTCTGCAGTTAACTTCTGTATCAATAGTCACTGCCTGGGGGAGAGTGCTGCCAAGTCCACTGCCTATAGTTTCTGTCCTTTGATTGTGATTATGGTTTTGTGTACAGTGTATGAGGAACAGGCTGGTGCATGACTTTGGTCTTTTTAATGTTGATGGTGAATCCAAAGTTGTCACAAGCTGTGGAAAATTTGTCCATACTGACTTGCATCTCTGGTTCTGAGCCAGTATACAGGGCGCAGTTGTCGGCAAAGAGGAAGTCTCTCAGAACACTCTCCTTCACTTTGGTAATAGCCTGAAGTCTTCTCAGGTTGAAGAGCTTCCCATCCACTCCTTACTTGACGCTGATTCCAGCAACACTGTCCTGGAAGGCATCATTCAGCATGACAGTAAACATCATGCTGAACAGTGTGAGTGCGAGCACACAGCCCTGTTTGACACCATTGGTGACTGGGAATGCCTCAGAGGATTCTCCGCTATCTAGTACTCTGGCCATTATGCCATCATGGAACTGGTGTACCATCTGAAAGAATTTTGGGGGGGGACAGCTGAACTTTGACATGATCCTCCACAGGCCTTTGTCAGCTTACAACGTCAAAGGCTTTCGCGAGGTCAACAAAGGTTGTGTAGAGCTTGTGATTCTGCTCCTGACACTTCTCCTGAAGTTGGTGCACAGCAAAAATCATGTCAATAGTGCCGCAACCTTTGCGGAAGCCACACTGACTGTGGAAGCAGGCCCAGCTCCAGATGAGTGACGAGACGATTTAGCAGGACTCTTGCGAGGGTCTTTCCTGTGATGGAGAGCAGCAAGATTCCTCGGTGGCTGTTGCATACTTGCCTATTGCCCTTCCTCTTGTAGAGGTGAACGACGGAAGCATCTTTAAGCTCCTGAAGAATGGATCCTTGCTTCCAAAAGGACTGGAACAACTCGCTGAGCTTCTCGGTAAGTACAGGATCAGCAGCTTTGTAGATCTCTGCGAGTATGGCATCTTCCCCTGGGGATTTGCCATTGGATCGCTGGCTGACAGCTAATAGCTGACTGCTGATGAGAGCACAGACTCAGTGGGCAGGTCATGTCATCCGTATGTCAGATGAGTGCATACACAAGCAGCTCCTTTTTGGGGAACTCTCTGCTGGAAGGCGCTCTCATGGAGGGCAGAAGAAATGTTTCAAAAACACACTCAAAGTTTCCCTGAAGTTGCTTGACATTGACACGACCACCTGGGAAACACTGGCACAAAACCGCTGTACCTGGCGCTGCCTCATCCACAAAGGCTGTCAAGCTTACGAAGCAACATATTGCTAAAGCACAACTTAAGCGCAAGCTGCACAAGTCCAGAGCCACCAGCGCAACAACTACAGTGTCTACACAAGTCTGTCCAATATGTGCCAGGACATTCCATGCCCGAATTGGCCTGATCAGTCATCTTTGGACACACCGCAACCAGCCTCAAAATGACTAATCGTGTCAAGGTCCTCATTGATGGCGATGACACGAACAACCATCACGGAGATTCAGGGTGTTGCGGATTGGGTCTTTGTTTGCATCCAATTAGCTGGATGCAAATCAATTTCATGCCAGCCTCCAGCAGGGTTCCCGATCCACCAGACCGGCCTCCAGCAGGGTTCCCGATCCACCAGACCGGCCTCCAGCAGGGTTCCCGATCCACCAGACCGGCCTCCAGCAGGGTTCCCGATCCACCAGACCGGCCTCCAGCAGGGTTCCCGATCCACCAGACCGGCCTCCAGCAGGGTTCCCGATCCACCAGACCGGCCTCCAGCAGGGTTCCCGATCCACCAGACCGGCCTCCAGCAGGGTTCCCGATCCACCAGACCGGCCTCCAGCAGGGTTCCCGATCCACCAGACCGGCCTCCAGCAGGGTTCCCGATCCACCAGACCGGCCTCCAGCAGGGTTCCCGATCCACCAGACCGGCCTCCAGCAGGGTTCCCGATCCACCAGACCGGCCTCCAGCAGGGTTCCCGATCCACCAGACCGGCCTCCAGCAGGGTTCCCGATCCACCAGACCGGCCTCCAGCAGGGTTCCCGATCCACCAGACCGGCCTCCAGCAGGGTTCCCGATCCACCAGACCGGCCTCCAGCAGGGTTCCCGATCCACCAGACCGGCCTCCAGCAGGGTTCCCGATCCACCAGACCGGCCTCCAGCAGGGTTCCCGATCCACCAGACCGGCCTCCAGCAGGGTTCCCGATCCACCAGACCGGCCTCCAGCAGGGTTCCCGATCCACCAGACCGGCCTCCAGCAGGGTTCCCGATCCACCAGACCGGCCTCCAGCAGGGTTCCCGATCCACCAGACCGGCCTCCAGCAGGGTTCCCGATCCACCAGACCGGCCTCCAGCAGGGTTCCCGATCCACCAGACCGGCCTCCAGCAGGGTTCCCGATCCACAATGCTGGCCTCCAGCAGGGTTCCCGATCCACAATGCTGGCCTCCAGCAGGGTTCCCGATCCACAATGCTGGCCTCCAGCAGGGTTCCCGATCCACAATGCTGGCCTCCAGCAGGGTTCCCGATCCACAATGCTGGCCTCCAGCAGGGTTCCCGATCCACAATGCTGGCTTCCAGCAGGGTTCCCGATCCACCAAGCTGGCCTCCAGCAGAAGACCTCATGGGAAGTTCACACCAGTGTAAAACTGATTTCTGGGCCTCCAGCCAAACTCTACCCACCATTGAGGCTGAGCACGGGAGTATTCCACCGCTAGATTTCTTATTTTCTAAAACCGCATGGACCATCACAAAATCAATATCAGTATTTTCAGTCAAGACTACCAATGTGGGCTTGTAAAGCCTAAAAGCTCTTTGTTTACTATATAAATGGGATTAGGGTGACATGCAAATGAGCAATTCTGCTTAATTAATTTTCTGGAGATGTTGCGAGTGTATTAGGGAGCTATGCATTTGCATTTAATTAACATTGCAATGTTGTAGCTTCACTTTTGTTATTTCTCAAAATAAGCATAAGTTCAACACATTGTAATTTTCTTAATGTAAAATTCAACCTCCAATTATTCCTCACTTATAAGCTTCATAACCAATTCAAGAAAATTGCTTTCTGCATCACTGAACCCCCAGAATGCATTACTTGTCTGTACATAGCCTGGTGGTATTATCGCTAGACTATTTATTCAGAAACTCCGCTGAAGTTTTGGGGAGCTGGGTTTGTATCACACCTTGGCAAATTGGTGGGATTTGAATTTAATAAAAAAAACTGGAATTTGGAATCTACTGATGACCATGAAACCATTGTCGAATGTTAGAAAAACCCATCTACTTCACAAGTGTCCTTTAGGGAAGGAAACCTGCTCTCCTTACCTGGTCTGGCCTACATGTGACTCCAGAGCCACAGCAATGTGGTTGTTAGACATATGTTAAACAAACATTTCTTTCCATCTTCACAAGAGAAGACACAAAATACAAAATGTGGGGAAATATGGGATTATTCGCTTTTGTCAGAATAGAAAAACTTGTTTAAATGGTGAGAAACTAGCACATGTTGGAGATCACAGGGATTTTGCTTTCTTTGTACACGAAAAATAAACATGTAGGTACACCAAACAATTAGGAAGATAAATGTTGGTGTTCATTGCCAGAGGGTTGGAATACAAAAGTAAGGGAGTCTTCCCGCAATAGTGTAGAGGCTTTGAGGAGACAACACTTGCAGTACTGTGTGCACTTATGGTACCCATACTCAAGAAAGTATACACAAATTTTAGATGTGTTGCAGTAAAGGCTCACTAGATTGACTCTTGGCTTGAAGGATACCCTCTGAGGAGAGATTGTGTAGAATTCCTCACAGTTCTGGAAAATGAGGGTAAATAAAATTTAAAACGATTGGTAAAAGCGTCAAAAGACAACATGAGGATTAATTTTATGCAGTAATGGTTGCAATCTGGATTGCATTGCTTGCAACGGTAATGGAGGCTGATTCAATTGTGCCTTAAGTGAACTGGATAAGCACCTGAAGGAAAAAAAAATCAAGGGTAAGGAAAAGGAACCAGTCAAATGGCTCTTGCAGGGAGCTATCACAACTCGATGAGCTTAATCGCTTCCTTACTTGCTGCAATGATTCCTTGATCTATTCAATTCTGAAAGGGCAAACATGATAGATGGGAGGCTGTTTCCCTTGGCGTGAGATTCTTTAACTCAGAGTCCCAGGATAAGGTGTCAACCATTTCAGACTGAGAGAAGGAGAAATTTCTTTATTCAGAGGGTTGTGAATCTTTGGAATTCTCCATCTGAAGGGCCATGGATGCTTATGCCAGAATTTTACCACCCTGCCTGTCACAGGAACTGAAGCAGGCGAGAAGCAGACAATGGGAAGACCCATTAACTTCGGGCAGTATTTTACGGTTTCAGGATAAGCCAAGCCGTGAGCTCCCACCCTTGATGTTTGAGCATAATTAAGATTGAGACAAACAGCACTTGAACTCAAAGGGATGTGGGGTCAGGTGGGAAAGTTATTTGAGGTCAATCAGGACCTTCCTGAATGTCATAGCATGCTCGAGCATGGCATTTGGCCTGTTCCTGTCCCTATTTCATGTGCTGTTATTTGGGCTGTAGGTATTACTAGCCCTTAACACATAGTGATGCTTTATCACATTCAGATGAGATCAGGCTTCATGTCCATTAGTGAGATAACATGGTTACTGTAGCAGCTTTCTTCATGGACATTAAATATTTTTGTTGGGTAAATTTAATAATATGACATTAAAACAGCACTATCTAATTACATTTTGACAATATATTTTATGTCAGTAAATTACTATAACGTATGAGCTGAAAACTTGAAAATTAGTTTGCTCAGTGAACAACAATTTTTCTTTGAATAGGCTGAACTTTAAAACATTTTATTGTTTAGGGTTCATAGATATTTTTCTAAACAAAGACAAATAGGCAAATATAATTTCTCAGACTTCAACAACAAATTCTCAACCAATTGTGGATATTTCGATGTATTTCTATACATTTTGTCAGCCAAATAAAGGCAATTGTAGACAAGATGTAAAACATGTTAAAAAATGAAAGAAATATCAGCTGTTAAGCCCATGAACATGACTCCACTTTTACACAATTTTGAAGACTAAAGGGAAAACATGTATAAATGTAGAATAAACTGAGTAGAAATTGATCTTTGTTACTACATTGAAAAATGCTGATAGTTTACTTAAGTACAATGAAGTCAGATTTACAATGGATTATTTTAATGCATCACTTAACTAAACATAATCTCAGAAACATGCATGTTGATAGCAAAAGTTAGGTACGAATTCTACATTACTTTGAAGAAACAGTGATATAAATTAAACTCATTTTTAAACACAAACTACAAAATTTATCTTCACTGAATAAATGTGAATTCTATATTTTAAAATCATTTATTGTGATTCAGATTCAGGAACTTGGGATTGCGGTTCTTTTGCCAATAAATGCTATTGGTTTCACATCAGATTCTTGACCTGAAACTGACTGCATACTCCATCAACAGGTTGTGATCCGGACACTGATTGTTTACTGTAATTTGAACTACCTACTTTTTCATCACATTGAACATTGCAAACTGACAATCAGCCACTTTTGGTGAACTGATTTAGCAACATTCTGGAGGATGGAAAGTCAATCAACGTTACTTAGTTTAAAAAAAAGTTAACACTTCTTTAAGTCATCAGATTGTGCTCACAAATGGTTCTGCTGAGAGTTCTGTTTGAGAATAAAGAGGGGCCAATAATAAATATCAATTTTTAAATATTTTTGAAAAACTGAGCATATTTTAGAAGTTTATGAGTCTTTTCACTGATCCACCTGTTCCATACTAATACATTACACAGCTGGTTCTTATGGAACTGTAACAGTTATCACAATGTCTATTATTTTAAGCACTATCACAACCATTTTCTGCCTAAAATTTAACTGGATTAAAGTGATCAGTGGCAGATGATCAGTTTGTTATGCAGTTTATAAATCAGTATGGAAAATTCTTTCAATACATTGAGCTTCAGAAATTTACTGCTTTGCTCTATTTTTATATTTCTGCCCATAAGATAACTAAATCTTTTCTTAAAATCCTTAACAGCTGCACTGAAATCAAATACAATTTTTTACACTGGGGAAACAGATGAAATTGTGCAAAAATATTTTGAAATAGCAACATTTTAAAAAGCATTTTGTAAGTTAGAATCTTGGTTTCTCTAGGAGAAAAGTCATATTGTGATTTGGAAACTGGAACAGCAGTGAATAGATGGCAGAACTTCAAGCAATGCAAGGAAAATGCTATTTGTCACCATCAAAGCAAATGACATCTTTCTAATTAATCACTAGTCGAACCATATATACTTTAACCAGATCACTAAACACCTTTCACAGTAAGAGCTTTGCAGTACTGGACTTAATGTCAATCAAATATTTAATATCTGCTGTTTTGGGGAATGTTTAATCATCCTAATGGTCCTTGGAAAAAGTGTTTGTGAAAGCAAATGGCAATCCATCAATCCTAAATAGTTTAACTGCATTGAGGTTCAGTACTCTTTAGTCTAACCAAGATCACATTGTTTGTCCATGAGATAAGCTGATTCTGTTTTCATTAGGTGAAATAATGAAAGTACAAGCAACAAATCCAGCACTTTAACTGTAACAATTAATCTCCCAAATGACCTAATTCAAATAAGGAAATCAGATAACTTCTGCATTTGAAGATTCAGGAGATAATTTTCAGACAAACTTTAAGGTGTTGTTATGTGAATGTCCATAGAGCAATAGTCCTGTCTACTCTGCTCTATGCATGAGAGTCTTGAACTGTGTACCAGTCAAGGAGCTCAACCACTTTCACTTAAAGTGCCTTCCAAAGCTTCTTTAGATCAGAAGGCAAGACAAAATATCAGATACTGAGGTGCTTACCCCAGCTGGCATGCTAAGCGTGCACACACCATACTGACTAGGCACAACTGAGTTGGGCTGATCATGTAACCAAAAAAACCTGATGTACACTTACTAAAGCAAATGTTCTATGGAGAGCTACAGTCTGGGGCACAACTCTTGCGGTGGTCAAAGTTAGCGCTCTAAAGACTTCACTTTGGAGTTTTTGATATCAACATTGAGTCCTGGGAGAAACATGCCGATGATCACTGCATTCGGCGCAACCAACTATGTGGTTGTCTTCAAAAGCAAGTGCATATCAGAGACAGAGAGAACATGCAAGGAGAAAAAATTCCAAGGAATTCAGACAATCCAACAAATAATTGCGGGAGCTTGCCTATTTGCAGTAGGACCTAGCAGACACAGAGTGACCACAGCAGTCACCTATATAGCCACGGGAACACTATCAAACACTATCAAACCCACCCCAAATGACAAACGTGGTCTTGTCCTGAAAGATGAACAAGTAGCAAATAAACAGCTGTTTCTTTGTAGCATTAAGTTAAATTAACATAGTTGATGAGTAGGCTAGGTTATTGTAACAGGTGGAATATTATATGAATCAGATTATTTCATACATGCCTTTTGTATACCAACATTTTCCTGTTCAACTCTGGCTAATGACTGTGTAATAAAATTAGCAATCATAGGTTGGGGGAAATAATTGACACTGTATTTGGAAGCTTACAAGCTCATATGCAGAGACATAGCTTCCTTCATGAATTTTTAGCCATATTTACTGCAAATGGGTTTAAAAGGAAAACTGTAAAAATTTAGGAAGCCTGATTTTTATTCTATATAATAAATAATCAACTTGCTTTCCACTATTCCCTGCTTTCAAATTTAGCTATTGCTCAAATTCTTGTCACAGTGAATTCTGCATATAATGAGTGCAACATTCTGTCTATCAGTAAATGTGCCCACCTAGTGGCGATCACAATTAGTACTAGTACTTCAAATGCAAATCTGTCAGACCCTTCCCCACAACTCCGAGGTTTACAGAATCATAGACATTTCCAGACAGAAGGTGGCAATTTGGCACTTACAATCCTACTTTTCTGATCTTTTCATGGATCAGAGAGTATTTTTCTTCAAATGACTTTATCTGAAATAATTATGGCAAACATTGCCTGCTTTAGTAATTATTTATGTACAGTTTATTCTTCTGTTAATCCTGATTTATTCCTCTTCCGCCTCCCTCGTGTCCATTCACTGAGCAGTGTGTCAGCTTGGTTCAATCTCACTTCTATTGCAAAATTACTGTCTACTCTGCTCTAACATGCAAGACTTGGACTGTGGACCATGGCATGTCAAGGAGCTCAACAACATTCACTTGAGGTGCCTTCGAAAGTTTCTGTAGATCAGAAGGCAAAACAAAGTACCAGATGCTGAGGGGCTCACCCGAGCTGGTATGCTAAGCATGCACACCATATTGAGACAGTCACAACTAAGTTGAGCAGATCATGTAGCCAAAATGGTCCATATGGTCCAGTCCTACTCTTGGATTTTGAATTACCATTCAGCTGACTCTTAAGACAGAGAGTGCTGCAGTGTTAGATGTGCTGTGCTTCAGATGAAATACTGAAGTTCTTATTCAAGTGTATGATAATAAGCTCATGGCATTATTTATGGAGTAGCGAGCTCTCTTCTCTAACTTTCATCACCTCACCACAGGCAACTATGCCTTTAGCTGATGGCAGTAAGCTGTGGAAATCCTTCTCCAAATCTCTCCATCTCTGTCTTCTCCTCAAAGATATATATAAAACCTGGTGTTGTCAGACTTTTTACTGTGTTCTCCTCAAAGGCCAACTCTCTCAACAGGATCTTGGTCATTTATCCTAATGTCTCCTTTGACTTGGTATCAATCTTTATCCAATTACCCTCCTGTGTAGCACCCTGGGACATTTTCCTGTGCAGCACCTTGAGACATTTTACCACATTAAATTGTTTTAAGCTGTTGTCAAAGATGGAATTAAGCTCTTCCTTCCACGGGAGAAGTGGCAGTTGTTTATAAAAAAGATCAAACCCAGAAGATTCTTCGGTGGGAGATGTGCAAAGAGGGAGGGATAGAGAGAAAAAAAGCTGTTGATGATGATGACTGTGTATCACAGCAGTTTGTATTAGTGAAACAAATCATTTCAACATACACAATACTTTAGAGTTTTACTTGGAAGAAATTGAACAGTGGTTCTTATATGGGTCATCACAATTGTCAACTGAACAAAAGTAACCTTTGCTAGTGAGGAGAAACTTAGCACTTTGCTACTGCAAGTTAGATCTTGCTGACACCTCACAATTTCAAAGCAACAATTTCTATTTATATAGTTCCACTAATGTAAAAAGATCCCAAAAAGCTTCACAGAGATAAAAGAAGCCTAGGCATGACAGAATTCCATGACTATCTCAAGAGTGGACCCTTGTCCCTTACAAAACAGATACTACAGCTCTACTAATGAACTACTGACTGGGTATGAGGACAGACGTTAATAGTTACATTACATCGGTCAAGCTTCAAAACCATTACAACATGTTCCAAAAGGGCTAATGATTAGTATAACACCTTTAGGAGCATTGTTTTGAGACTTGTGTTTT
Organism: Carcharhinus amblyrhynchos; assembly: GCF_965287045.1. Lineage (NCBI taxonomy): Eukaryota > Metazoa > Chordata > Chondrichthyes > Carcharhiniformes > Carcharhinidae > Carcharhinus > Carcharhinus amblyrhynchos. The sequence continues at coordinate 102,663,996 of NC_137329.1, forward strand.
GATAATGCATATATTTCTTTAAACTGAGATGTTCACCATTAGGTGTACAAGAGCTAATGTCATTACCAAAATGAGCTTTTGGAAGATTACAACACATCTTTGCAGCTCACAAGTGCCAGGCAATGACCATCTCCAACAAGACAAAATCTAACCACCTTCTCTTCATATTCAATGGCATTATCTTTGCTGAATACTCCACCACAACATCACAGGGGACCCCTTGACCAGAAATTGAACTGGACCAGCCATTTAATACAGCAGTTACAAGAGCAGGTCAAGGCTGGGAACTTTGCAGCAAATAATTTATCCTTCTAACTCCCCGCAGACTGCCCGCCAACTATAAGCGCAAGTACAGAGTGTGATGGAATACTCTCTACTTGCTTGGATTAATGCATTGTTTCAACATTCAAGAAGCACAACACTGCCCAGGACAAAACCACCCGCTTGATCAGTACCACAACCACCGTCTTACCTCTCCAATACCAGGCTGAGTGCTATAATGCTAGATGTACTGTGCTTCAGATGAAATATTGAAAGTCTTATTCAGGTGTATGGTAATAACTTCACGGCACTATTTATGCAGTAGCGAGCTCTCTTCCCCAACTTTCATCATCTCACCGCAGGCAACTGTGCCTTTAGCTGAAGGCATTAAACTGTGGAAATTTCTCTCCAAACCTCTCCATCTCTTTCTCCTCCTCAAAACCCAACTCTCAACAGGATTTTGGTCATTTGTCCTAATGTCTCCTTTGACTTGGTATGGGTGGCAGAGGTATGCACCATATACACAATGCACTGCTGTAACTTGTCAAGCTTCCGTCAGCAGCATCATCAAAATCCAAAACCTCTATCACTTAGAAGGACACGAGTAGTAGACGTATAAAAACGCCACAACTTGCAAGTTTCCCTCCAAGTCACATGCCTCCTATCTTTGAATTATATCGCCATTCCTTCACTGTCACTGGATCAAAGCCATGGAACATCCTTCCTAACAGAAATGGGGTGTACCTACACCAATTGGGCTGCAATTCGAGAAGGCTGCTCACCCGTCACCTTCTCTAGGACCATCAGGGATGGGAAGCAAATGCTGGTCTCGCCAGCAATACTCATATTCCAGGAAAGAACAAAAAAAGACAAATGTGCAATTTCCTATTTCGTTTAATATCCAGCAGTAGAAACCATTTGGTCTGGATATTTTGCCATCTTAAATTCTTTTTTCCCTCATATTGCAGAAACAAATTTCTCCCCTTTGCTTATTTTTCATCTCTTTGTTTCACTGTCAAAACAGACACTAATTTTTAACAGTTCTGCTAGTTCCTTACTGTTCAGCATAGCCTTGCTGAACTTGCGTCTAATATGCCTAGATTCCACTGTACCATTTACCTTTTGTTACAAAACATTCTGCCAAATAAGTTTCAGTAGCAGCAATCTACTTAAGGTGCAGGCTGATCCTAGACTGATTATATTGCAAATTATGATTACTGAACAAATGACTATCCACAAGCAACCATACAGGACTCTTGGAAAATGACTGGATAGAAATTCTAAGCTCCTGATGTTTAAAGGCATAGTGGCTGAAGATTTTCACATGTCTAATACATTGAATCTGGGAAAAATCGTAAGGAAGTTACTGCCTCTGCCATTGGATCCTGAATTTCTTAATCCACAGACCACAATCAGTGAGAATAGGAAACACCACCACCTCCACGATCATCTTCAATGCTGGTGCCCAACAAGGCTGTGTCCTTAGCCCCTTACTATACTCATGATACACCTCTGACTGTGGCCAAATTCCCCTCCAACTCGATTTTCAAGTTTGCTGATGACGCCACCGTATTGGGTCGGATCTCAAACAATGATGGGACAGAGTACAGGAGAGAATCTGGTGACTGCTGCAACGACAATAATCCGTCCCTCAGTGTCAACAATACAAAGGAGATAGTTATCAACTTTACAAAGTGTAGTGGAGGACATGCTTCTGTGTGCATCAATGGGGACCAAGTAGAAATGGTCGAGAGCTTCAAGTTTTTAGGTGTCCAGATCACCAACTTGTCCTGGCCCCTTCATGCCAACACTACAGTTAAGAAAGCCCACCTAACGCCTCTACTTTCTCAGAAGACAAAGGAAATTTGGTATGTCCACTACAACTCTCACCAGCTTTTACAGATGCACCATAAAAAGTATTTTTTCTGGTTGTATCATAGTTCGGTATGGCTCCTGCTCTGTTCAAGTACTCAAGAAACTACAAAGGGTTGTGAACAAAACCCTGTCTATCACTCAAACCAGCCTCCCATCCACTGACACTGTCTACACTACCCGCTACCTCCAAAAAGCAGCCAGCATGACCAACAATCCCATGCTCCCTGGACACACTCTCTTCCACCTTCTTCCATCGGGAAAAGATGCAAAAGTCTGAGGACATGTGTCAACTGACTCAAGAACAGCTTCTTCCCTACTGCCAGACTTTTGAATGGACCTAACTCGCATTAAGTTGATCTTTCTCTACACCCTAGCTATGACTGTAACATTACATTCTGCTTCCCTTCCCTCTATACAGTATGCTTTGTCTGTATAGTGTGCAAGAAACAATACTTTTCACTGTATGTATGCCAATAATAAACCAAATCAAATGCAGAAGTACCATTTCTGCCAAGCCATCAATATAAAATATGTCACTTTCAAATGCTTGGTTAACAAACAAATTAACAGTAGCTAGCAGTGAGACACCATTTTTCGTAGATGGATTTAAAGATGAGGAATGGGAAGGTACAGTAACATATCAGAGTTGATGGGTTTTTTTTCTGATGGCTTGAAACAAGAAGAGGTTGATAAGGCTTTGCAGTCTGATAGGGATATTTTGTTCTTATTTTTCTTTGCCTAAGAAAGATGATACCTCTATAACTCAATTATGTATTAATTGCAGCCTTGGTTAAGCTTTGAAAGCAACTTGAGAATAGATAAATAGCTAAATAAATTTCATTCCAAAAGGTTACAGGTCCTAGGTTAGCTGTCAAGCAATCACCAAGCTTATGACATTCTCTGTGTATATACTTCTTTAATTACTTGACCTCAAATATGTTAATATACTGTTGCATGGAAATCTGACACATGATTTCCAGAGAGGACATCAGGGAGAAATGGAATGATTGAGAGAATGGACCCTGAGAATGACCAAAATCAATGAAGCCATGACCCAGTCTAACACGGTGTATAAATGAGGAAGGGGGAAGAAAACTGGGTGAGGGTGAGGAAAAATAAATTAAAGAGAATATAATTATAATAATTTACATGGACCGCCCATGGCGTTTCTACTTATGATGTAATTTCCTGATGCATTAACAAGCAGTACCAGAAAAAAAAGTGAAGGAATTGCATGGCAGATAAATTCTCTTATAAAGATTTATTTGTATCAGCAAATCGTCAGAAATTCCTGCTATGCAATTGTCTGCTCATTCCAAATAAAATTTTAAATATTCTAAAATTCATTTCAGTTCTTATTGGCATTTCTTTTAACTTAGAATTAAAAATAGTTGACAGGTCACATCAGTGCACAGTTCAAGTTCATAGTGATAATGGAGTGGAAAAAAATAAACATTTGCCAGTTACTTACCATCTATAATCAGTCAGTTTGCATAAATAAATACTTATTGTTGATGATTTTAGACTTACACATTTTATTTGCAGAAATGCTCACAAGGTTAGTGAACCAGCCTTTATTCATGGCTCAGTCATGAATGTTTCAAGAAATGATGGTTCAATTTGATTGCCTCCAAAATGTCTCAAGTACCACTACAAAGGCTAATCGTGCCTCTCCATGATTTTTCAATTGAAAGCATATAGGGTACAATATTTCTATCAATCTGCCATCATAGACTCCAGGAAACTGGTTAGATGTTAGTTTTTCCTTTCATTTTTCAGAGAATAGCACACTCGGTAACGTACTTCCCAAAAATGGGTTTGGTGTTATTTAGTTTTGGGAGTATACTGGAATCCAGTTTACTCATAGAACAGATTTCATGTAGCTTGTGATTGGTACATTACTTACAAGTTAAAGTTTCACTAATTTTATTCATTCATGGGACATGGGCGTTGCTGACTGGCCAGCATTGTTTGCCCATCCTAATTGTCCGAGGGCAGTTGAGAGTTAACCACTTTGCTGTGGCTCTGGAGTCACATGTAGGCCAGACTTAGTAAAAACGGCAGATTTCCTTCCCTGAAGGACATTTGGAAAGTAAGGAGAGACTTGCATTGTTTCCATCCATCCCTACGAAAGACACTATTGTTTATTTTACAGTCAAACTAAAAGAGAATAATCAATAGGAATCTATTACTTTTTATGGAAATATTTTAACCATGAGGGCACCATTCTAAAATTGGTTATAAGTAATGACAAACTTGTACATTTCAAAGCTTCCCAACTTAGCTGTTTTAATTGTCATGGTTGGTGAGGATATTTGCTTGGATCAGGTTCTGATCTGACACCGTGCAGATTAATTAAGGTACACATTTGAAGTTACATGACTTCTGAAACATTCGCAGTGTCTGCCCCATCCCACCCCATCCCCCCCACCCCCATCCAACCACCAACAATAAATGCATATTTCCATAAATTTTTTAAAATCACTGCATGACTACCTTATGTGTACCACAGAAAGCTCATGATAGATGGAAATCCAGATATTACTAAAAAAATGTATATAAACACATCCCAGAAACAGATTGCAAGGTTAGATTCCCGAACTCTTGCGTGTCTAACAATTTTTACCATAAACATAGTAATTTAAACACCAATGCCAGCTGGAATTGTTTGGACTGCTTTATTCTGACACCTAGTTTAAGATTAAAAAGGTCGTGTGCTCATACATTAATAAAATACTTAATTTATCAAGGAATAAATTGTGTTAAAATTTTCTCTGTAACTTCAATGTGAAATATCGGTGATAAATGTTCGATAATTAAGAAAACTGAACAAGAAAAACCTCCTTTTGGGATACTTCAGGAAAACATAAATATCTCAAGCACAGTCTAAACGTAAAATGTAACAACCTGGATCTTGTGCCAACCATTTACATTACAAATATTATAAACATTATCTTAGCAAAATGTTTTCATTGAAAACACTGATTTCAAAAGCATTTTGTCAAAAGTGAAGTGGTAAGGGTGCTCATGTTGGATTAATTCGAGCACAGCTTATTTTGGAAGACAGGATAATAGTTGATCGCATTCCCTCTGTCATCCATAACCTAAATCCAAACTTTCTGACAATCTCAGGGACATTGTGAACTTAGGCATATTTACAGAGAGGCAGAGGAATTAAGGGTTTCAATGCCTGTCTGCTTACGGCAAGGTCTTCCACAGCACATAATTAATTGCAATATTTGCTTGAAGAACATCAATAATGTGAACATGCTAGAAACTGCATCGACACGCTGACAATAATCTGTTGCTGATGAATGACTCTCAACAGTTTCATGAATTCGAAGGACATAGCATGAATGGAGACAGAGGGTTTCATTGCAAAATAATTCTCATGGTGACAATAACGATCTTATACCTAAATGGATGCTTTAGTCTTTAATATCAAAAAATACCAATAACTTTGTTAGATCAAATTATTCACCTTAACTTTAAAATGATTAAGAGGGCAAACTTTCAAATGAGCATGGTTTCACTTTTACTTGTTGAGTTAGAATATGCTTGTTCCCCTGCAGTCTGCTTAACTTTGTTCCAATAAGTAAATTTTCAAAATCTTTCCTTGACTTTGAGAAATTTCTATGCCAATGTACTATTTTCACTCATTACCAGTAAATATTTAAAATATTTTAAATGTGTCTATTTTATAACTAGTGGGAATCATTTTAAGATGATGCAATGCTAATTTCCCTTCGTAAGCCTTTGCAATTGTTATCTGAAGGAGCAAAATGGTGCAATTTTGGTTTTAAGACTTAGAGTGATTTTACAGTCAAGAGCAATCACATTCTTAATAGCTGCACTCAGTCGAAACAGAAACATTATTACTCCTTTCTCCAAGACAAGATCAAGGATCTGATGGGTCTGGGGAGGACACTGGTAAGTATCGTTTGAAACCATCATATACAGAATTACCTTCCATTAATGTAATATACAACAGAAAATTGCAGGGCTAGGTGCAAGGCTAGTAAATTGAGGGAGAGAAAAAACAAATTTAAGTAGTGCCTTTCACAGCACAGAATATTGCAAAGCATTTCACATTTGGGACACGCATCTCCAATTTCTCTGGTAAGTAGGATGAATATATACAAATGGTGATTGCACGACTCCTTATAATGGACTCCATAAACTATTGTTCCCTTGAATTAAAAGAAAATGGAACTTGTAGGGGCAGGTGGTGGTGGTGTAGTGGTAATGATAACTGACTAGAAATCTAGAGACCCAACCAATGCGCTGGAAACAATGGGTTCAAATTCTACCTTGGCAGCTGGTGGAATTTAACTTCAATGAATAAACTTAGTCTTCAGTGATGGTCACCATGAAAATCACTGATTATTGGAAAAACCCATCTGGTTCTCTAGTGTCCTTTAGGCAAGGAAATCTGCCATCCTTACTTGTTCTGGCCTACATGTGACTCCAATACCACAGCAATATGATTGACTATTACCTGTCCTCAGTTCAAGGGCAATCAGGGATGGAATTAAATGCTGGTCTTGCCAGCAACCCCCATTTCTCATGAAAGAGTAAAGAAACTTACATGGCATCATTTCTTCAGAATGCCTCAAATGTGCTTCACAGCCATGTAATTACTTTTGAAGTGCAGTGTTACATAGGAAACTGTGGCAGTCAACCCTTCCACAAAAACAGAAGTTAATCTCACTAATTCATGGGAAAAATCCCATTTTGAGACCTTTTAAGTACCACTGAGTAAGACAGTTCAATGTTCTATCTAAAAAAGAGCATTTCCAACAATGCAGCATTCACTCACTAGTTACCCTCATGGAGCAACATTGTAACAGAGATTGATGTTAAGATGAATGACAAACTACAGGACTGCTACAAAATACAATCTAATTTGGCTACTCAGTATGGCACTTGTTTTTAAAACAGCCACTGTGCTGATAGAAAAGTATCTGCAAAGTAGTTAGCCAATTCATTACTTTTTTATTACCTGCAATCAAAATTGTCTAGTGAAGGTAACTGGGCAACCTGTAGGTCTTCTGGCTGCATCTCACAAACTGCTTCCAAAATTTTCCTTTGCTCATCCGGATCAGTAATGTTAATCTGCATAAAGATTAAAATTTCTATAGTTTAGACTCAGACAAGGATAAATTTAAAAACTTTCATAGTTATCTACAAATTTATCATTGACGATTAAATGTATTTTCCTGTTTCATCGGAATCCCTAAGCAACAGCGAAGACTAATTGTGTGTAAAGCTATTCACATGCAAGTAATTTTATAATTACCTGTATTCAAAATAATATACCTTCTGCATACTTTTGGCAATTTGCAGTTATAAATCATAATTTCTCAATGGTGATAAACAAACAAATCTAATAGGCGGAATTTTATGAGAATGATTCTAAGTGTCCAGCCACTGGACACTTAGAGTTCCTGATCCGTTTTTTTGGATGAGCTTTCACCCCCAATCTTACAGACGTAGACATTGAAAAATAGTCTTGACCACTTCTCACTGCTGCTAGGAATGGGCTTAATTTGCCAGCCAGTTTGCAGTGGGAGCTATTGTGCATGCGCGGACCTCTGATTCTGCACATGTGCAATTCCAACAGCAAGGGTCGTTCGCGAGAGCAAGCTGTCAGGCCCCTGCTGCTGGAGCTAGCCTGAACCAACGTCCCCGCAACTGTGGAGGTCAGAGGCCGATCGCGAGCCTCACACCGCACATATAGCCCCCACCGCCCATGCCCACCTCCCATTCAGACTGTGATGCAGAGTGGCAATGGCCACCTCTTCCTCCCCTAGAGGGCTGCCCCTTCAGACCCTATCCCCACAGGCCCCAGCCCCAGGCAATGGTCAAGGGGAACCCCCCCTCCTTGCCCTTAGCCTCCTGAGGACACCTCAATGGCCTTCACTGAGACCAACATGACTGTTCCCCACTCTAGGGGAGCAGGTGCTTTCCTTGCTGGAGAGGACCTTGCCCAAAGTTGCAAGGGCAAGGTGAGCCTGAACGATTCAGCGCCGGGCTCACTAATGCTATATAAAGTAGCATTATAATAAATTAACAATTTATTCAACCTCTCGCCCATTTTCAGCGAAAGGCTGACTGTGTCAGAATAAGATTGCATGAGCCAAAAAATCAGGCACAATCCTGATTTCTTGGCTTGCTCCGCCCATCGATGGGTGGGGTAAGCTGGTAAAATCCTGGCCAGTGTTTGTATTTAGGAAACTTGATTCTCACCCTGGGCTTATCAGACTTAACCATATTTTTTCCCTTCAGCTTCTGCATTGTAAGGTGGATTCATCATTGAAGATTTCAATCTTCAAATTAACCGTGCTTTTTCTTCCTTCTCTGGAATCACTGTCCTTTTATCCTCTCTAAAATTCTGCCTTCTTGCTGATTCCCCTGCCCATGTTCAAGGTCAACCCTTCAACCATGTCACCTTCAATAACTCCGGTGTGCTACATCTGCAGTATGTGCCATCTACAAGATGTACTGCAGCAACTGACCAACATTTCTCCCACAGCACCTCTTACTGTACTCCAACAAGAACCATAACAGCACATGGGAATACCAACCACCACCCCTCACCAGTGACTCTGAAGGTGATAGTAGCCCTGAACTTTTATGCCATTCCAGGGGTCAGTGGGTGATCTCTGCTGAGTCTCTCAATCCACTGTGGAAATCTGCATCAAGTTGGGAGCAGTGCACTACTCCCAAGGATGAACACCACTATTCAGTTCAAGTAGTCAGAGGTTTCATTGTAAAAGTAGAATCTGAGATAATTCAGACAGCCATTGAGTGCATGCATGTGCCCATCATGGCACCAGCGGAGGAGCCAGGTGCCATTATGAATAAAAAGAGATTCCACTCTCTAAATATGCAGATTGTGTATTACCATAAGCATAAGATACTGTAGGTTTGTGCCAGGTAACCAGAGCTGCCATTATGCTTGCATCACTGCCCAGTACCAAGACTCTTCATTGTGTTGGCTGGCTGCTGGGAGACAAAGGCTATCCACTAAAATGTTGGCTGATGACAGCACCGGCTCCTACAGAGGACAACAACAACTGCAGTCATGCCTCCACAAGGGCAATAATTGGGAGGATAATAGACATACTCAAGATGAGGTTTTGCTGCCTGGACCGCTCAGGGGATCACTGAAATAGCTTCTGGAACATGTCTCTCTTATAGGAGTCTGCTGTGCCTTAAACAATCTGGCTCTCTCAAGGGCCCTTTGGAGGATGAGTCCAACGATGCTGTTCTAGAGACCGCAGCCACAGAATCAAGCGCTGAGCCTTAGGAGCCGCCTGATCAGAGCTAGAGTTAAGAGCTGGATCCAGCATTGAATTTGCTTATGGAAGGCAGAGAGGCCTTGATTCTATTAGGACTCCAAAGCCAAGATACTGTCTCTGTGCTCAGTAGAATCATTTGAAAAGCCAGGGGCCAATTAACTCTAGCCATTTCCATCCCACCTAGCATGAGTTCCAGATCCAAAAGACCTATTCCAACCACACTTTACAGCATAGGATATCAGCACAGCAGTCTGTCCCTTGGAAAATCGTAACATCTCTCTGAAGCAGATCCACTACCCACCCCTTCAGCAGTGCTGAGCCTCTATCAGTGCGGTTTCACAATAGCTGTGAGTTAACAGCAAAGAAAGCATCGTGAACTTGCTGTTGGAAGCTAATCGCAGATGGAGCAGATTTCACATCCGCTTCCATTCCCGCCAATCATGCTCGCTGGACAAGCATGGGGGTGCAGAGATACCCTACTACATTTGGGAAGGGCAGGAGAAAAATGCTGAAATTTCCTTTAGAAGATTAAACTAGATATGGTACATTATAGGTCTTTGGAACACGAGTTCATTCAAACAAATAGCTTTTTATGGTCAATATTTCCTAAACCCTCATTGGTATGATTGCTGAAATGATTCAAATGCAGTTGAAAGATGACAAGAAACATTCAAACACAGAGTAAAGTTTACCACTCAAAAGTGTGCTGAAAGCGTTGCTTTTTCATTTTTCGAATGAATACAGAATTGAGAGTAATTTTCTCCATTAGACTGTTGAACGAACATTATTTGTGGTATTAGAAACGGCATCAAGACATGGTGTGAGCTCAATGAGTTGATTCTGTCAAATCATAAACTGTAGAGTCTTGACTAGTTTATGGGCTATTAGTCACAATCAGACAGCTTAACAACTTCGGTACAGTGCAAGGCAGTGTTTTCAGACCCAATATATTTTCAGAAATATATAATGGTGGGAAATTACTTATGTTTATTTAATATTTAACATGACATTTAAAGTTATTGAATGATATGTTAATGCTCACAGATGTATAGGCAAAACATCGTCAAAACATAAAACCCCTTCCCATCCCCCAAATCAACTGAGCATTTAGCATACCAGAGAACATTCTACCTGCAAATTAAAAACCTGCAAATGAAGGCTTGGAAAGTTCAACTCTTTAAAAAGAAACATAAAATGTAAGCTTTTCAGGTGGTTAACAACTTTTAGTTACCTGACTATGCTGCCAGTGGGGGGGCAGGAGAGGCACTGTGGGCATCAATGCAAGATTTGTTAAAACGCTATGACTGAACTAAACATTTTTTTTTACAGGATAAATTCTTAGGACAGCAGAGCCATGAGATCTGGATCAGAATTCAATCAGGACACCTGAAAGAGTAGGCTACTGACAATAAAAAAAGCTTTTAAAAATGAATCTAATCACGGCCGTCATTCTGTGCGCTCATGGGATGCAAATTAAAATGCTTTAACAGTTTCCATTAAGCTTCTTCTGAGAAATTGAAAATGAGAAAGACATAAATACACTGTTCACAGCATAAGGGGATACTAGTGTTATGCCCTGTATTATATTATTGTGTAAACGCAGTAAAAAGTCTGACAACACCAAGTTTAAGTCCAACTGATTTATTTGATAGTAAACTCACAAGCTTTCGAGGTTTCCCTCTTCTTCAGGTGAATGGAGAGTTCTGGCCTCAGACACAGCATATAAAGCACAGACAGTTTACAGATTACTGATTAGAATGTGAATCTTCACACCTAGCCTGCTGTTCAAGTCCTAAAGTGGCTGACAATGTGAGTGGAAGGAGCACTGATCACAGGTTAAAGAGATGTGTATTGTCTCCAGACAGTACAGTAAGTGAGGTTTTGCAAACCCAGGCAAGTCACGGGGGTTACAGATAGTGCGACATGAACCCAAGATCCCTGTTGAGACCGTCCTCATGTGTGCGGAACTTGGCTATCAGTTGTAAACTGTCTGTGCTTTATATGCTCTGTCTGAGGCCAGAACTCTCCATTCACCTGAAGAAGAGGGAAACCTCGAAAGCTTGTGAGGAGCAGAGACTGATAGCCAAGTTCCGCACACAAGGACGGTCTCAACAGGGATCTTGGGTTCATGTCACACTCTGTAACGCCTGTGACTTGCCTGGGTTTGCAAAACCTCACTTACTGTACTGTCTGGAGACAATACACATCTCTTTAACCTGTGATCAGTGCGCCTTCCACTCACACTGTTGGCCACTTTAGGACTTGAACAGCAGGTTAGGTGTAAAGATTCGCATTCTAACCAGTAATCTGTAAACTGTCTATGCTTTTTATGCTCTGTCTGAGGCCAGAACTCTCCATTCACCTGAAGAAGAGGGAAACCTCGAAAGCTTGTGAGTTTACTATCAAATAAATCGGTTGGACTTAAACCTGGTGTTGTCAGACTTTTTACTGTGTTTACCCCAGTCCAACACTGGCATATCCATATCATTATATTATTGTGCACATAGCTACTAACAAAAAGAAATACAAGGCAAAACTACAATCATTTGCTCCTTTAATTTAATATTCAAAAACCCGGATGAAGGGCAAAGACACATAATGAAAGATACTGTCAAAGATGGGAATTCCAGACTTTGACTCAGTGACAGTGAAGGAACGCCATTATAGCTTCAAGTCAGGATGGTGTATGACTTCGATGGGAACTTGTACGCAGTGTTGTTCCAATGCATCTGCTGCCATTGTCTTTCTAAGTGGTAGAGGTTGTACGCTTGTTGGTATTGTCAAACAAGTCTTGCCTTAACAGGGATCTTGTGTATGGTGCCGATCAAGAAAATTCTCTTGTACGCATTTCAGGGTTTTGCCCTTTAAATTGTTACTATGAAACTGTCAAATGTCTCATGACCTGTTCAACGGGAGACATGGGAGATTACATGGTACACCACCCAGCTGGAACAGGGCAAATTTCTCACTCTATCCTTGTTCTAACGTCTTTCTATCTGATCACCATCCGACTTGAAGCTATAATGACGTTCCTTCACTGTCACTGGGTCAAAGTCTGGAATTCCCATCCTTTGACAGTATCTTTCATTACGTGTCTTTGCCCTTCATCTGGGTTTTTGAATATTAAATAAAAGGAACGAATGATTGTAGTTTTGCCTTGTATTTCTTTTTGATTTGCTTTCAACATTTTTAAGACTGTCCCACCCATTTCACTGATCCGTGATTATATTTGGAGAGTTGACTATTTTCCATTCAACGCCAACAATCTCTCACTTTTGAGGAGAGAGAATAGAGCCAATGTTTCAGTCTGGGTGAGCTCAGCTCTGAGGAAGGGTCACCCAGACTCGAATCATTAGCTCTATTCCCTCTCCACACATGCTGTCAGACCCGCTGAGATTTTCCAACATTTTCTGCTTTTGTTTTAGATTCCAGCATCCGCAATATTGTACTTTTATTTCCCTTTAATCTCTCACTTTTGTCCACTTGAGTAAGATTTTTTATGTTTCTCTCTGTTATCAAACAACTTTCAGAATTTTTCACCCAAATAGTTTGGGTTTCTTGTAAGCTTCTCATAGCAAATAAAGTTCTTAGTGTTCATATTGATCATACTGATCACAGCTGCTTCTTTTTATAAGTGACATCCTAATAGGATGGTATTGCAAATGAATTAAGTGGTTCATGGTTTAAACATTAGAAAGTTGCACAATGGCACTGTTACAACAAAAATGTTGGTGTATTTCTAGTGAAAGACCATTGCAAATCTGGATAAAAATTTGTAAGATCAAGAAGCAGAATGGTGCCAGATATTTTTGTTTCCTGCTATGGCTAATGTCACAGATATACCCATTGTGGCATGGACTCCTATTATTCAAATGTTAATAAGGGAAATGTCCCCTTATCATAGGGGACATGTGTTCAAATTGATAAATGTCAAAATATTTCACTTGGAAGATTATTTAAAATTCTTAATTCAAATAAAATTTTTTTTGATGAAATCAAAATAGTAATTACTCTGGTAATAAGGAGAAATCAAACTTTTATTAGTCCTGTAATGTGAAGAAATATGACTATTATTGTTCTTTAACTAAAAGATATTTAAAGAAACAGTGAGCAAACCTTTTCAAGGTCTTCTTTCCCCATTGTCAGAAGTCCTCTGAAAGATATATCGTTTGCCTACAGAAGTAATAATAAAATGCATTTTAAAAAGTCAGTACATTTTACAGATGCTCTTTTATGGATATGATTTTAGACTCCAGTGGAGAGACAGTAACATGCAAGTATATTCTACAGTACCAATTTAACAGCTTGTAAAACAATTATTAACCTTTCCATAATGAATTAATCCTAAACTCTATCTTCTATTATAGCCTCACAAACTGTATAGACTAGATACTTCTTTAGGTTTAAGAAACTATTGCAAACATTTTACAAATCAAGTTCTATGTTGGCCTCAGTTGGATTTTTACTGTGCAAGTGATAAAAAACCTCAAGTTTGAAAAGGTATCCCCCATAACAAAATTACTTCTTGTTTCGCATTTTTAAAACTAGGCTAGCCTGTACTTGAGAACACATAAAAGGTTTGACATTTGTTCAAAATAAAGATAAAAATCACAAAAGCAAGGTAGCAGTACTGGATATTTAATAGATAACTCATTGGCTATACAAAATGCCAATGTTAAAGCAAATATTTTTAGTTATCAAAAAAATGAACAAACTCACCTCAAACAATCCCTGCAGATGTTCAAGCTCAAGCCCAGATAGAAACAGTTCTACATCACCAAAGTTTGAAGTTGAACTATAAAAATTCATCAAATCTTTTAATATACAGCAGGAAGGAGCATAATGATTAAAACAACAAAAAATCTTTACAAAAATCAAAATAACATGGGGTCCCATGTACAGGATTTCAGAAATACATTACATCTGATTGGTCCCGACAGCCAGCATTTATGATATTATCAGTCTGTAAGTGATGCTATTGAGCCACTCGAGTACATCCTGTGCCTTTGCCATCCTACATGCTTCGTTCAAGTGGTGTTCAACAAGGGGTGTATTTATTCATCAGCTGAATGGGGTGTTATACGTAGTAATTAGCAACAGGTTTCCTTGCCCATCTTTTATCTGATGTCCTGCAATACGATGGGTACCTGTGATAAGCTCACAGGGAATCAGATAACGTAGGCAGCCAGATGTCATGGGATTTCATGTTGTCCGGCGCCAATTCGATGTTGGAGCTCACTAAATAAACTGAACTCTTGTTCAGCATCTCGATGTTATATGCCTGATAATCTTATATATTTTTACTGCTGTTCTTCACTTCTGGCGATTTTGCTATACAATACTGATCACTTTTGATTGAGTGAAAGAAACAAAAATTATTAAGTACATAATATACAAGTTGAAATCTCAGCAAACTGACTAATGTGGGCCTCATGACTCCAGATGATATGAAATCTCATGACATCTGGTAAAACATAGGCAAGGAAACCTCCTGCTGATTAATACGTACAACACCCCTCTCAGCTGATAAATAAGTACGCTCCATGCCGATCACTTGGAGGAAGCACCCAAGATGGCAAAGGCACAGGATGTACTAGGGTGACTCAGTAGCATCACTACTGACTGAAAATGCTGAGTCCTAAAGGACATACTAGGTCTGAAGCAGGTGATGAGGGAACCAACAAGAGGGAAAAAGATACTTGACCTTGTACTGGCCAACCTACCTGCTGCAGATGCATCTGCCCATGGCAATGTTGATAGAAGTGACTACTGCGCAGTTCTTGTGGAGGCATTGAGGCTACCCTCTATCATTGTTGTGTGTAACAACCACCGTGCTAAGAGAGATAGATTTTGCACACATCTATTAACTCAAGACAGGGCATCCATGAACCACTGTGGGCCATCAGAAGCCGAACTCAGCTCAACCACAATTTGTAACTTCATGACCCACTGTATCCACAACTCCATCTCTGCCAGCAAGCCAAAGGATCAACCCTGGTTCAATGCAGAGTGCAGGAGGGAATGCCAGGAGCAGCACCAGGCATACCTAAAAATGAATCATCAACCTGTTGAAGCTACAACACAGGACAACTCACATGCCAAATTGTACAAGCAGCAAGCAGCAAAGCTACAGCACAAACAGGCCCTTTGGCCCACAAGTTACGCCGATCATATCCATACCTACCAGGCCATAGAGCTATCTGTAACTCCCAATCCCATTAAATCCCATGTAGTCATCCAGAAGTCTTTTAAAAGACCCCAGCGAGTTTGCCTCTACCACCACCGACGGCAGCCGATTCCACTCACTCACCACCTTCTGAGTGAAAAACTTACCCCTAACATCTCCTCTGTACTTGCTCCCCAGCACCTTAAACCTGTGTCCTCTCGTAGCAACCATTTCAGCCCTGGGAAAGAGCCTCCGAGAATCCACCTTATCTATTCCTCTCAACATTTTATAAACCTCTATCAGGTCGCCTCTCAACCTTCGTCTCTCCAGGGAGAAGAGACCTAGCTCCCTCAACCTATCTTCATAAGGCATGCCTCCCAGTCCACGCAACATCCTTGTAAATTTCCTCTGCACCCTCTCAATAGCTTCCACATCCTTCCTGTAGTGAGGCGACCAGAACTGCGCACAGTACTCCAAGTGGGGTCTGACAAGGGTCTTATAAAGTTGCAGCATTACCTCCCGACTCCTAAACTCAATCCCTCGATTAACAAAGGCCAGTACACCATACGCCTTCTTGACCACATCTTCCACCTGCGAGGCCGATTTAAGAGTCCTATGGACCCAGACCCCAAGGTCCTTCTGCTCCTCAACACTCCTCAATCAACAGGTCAAATCTAGATTCCTTCCAGCTGTGAATGGTGGTGAACAATTAAACAACTCACTGGAGGCTGGGGTTCCACAAATATTCCAATCCGTAATGATGGAGGTGCCCAGCACATCCGTGCAAAAGATATTGTTCAAACATTTGCAGCCATTTTCAGCCACAAGTGTTGAGTGGATGATCCATCTCAGTTGGCCTCCTCTGGAGGCTCCCAGCATCACAGATGTCAGTCTTCAGCCGATCTGTTCACTCTACATGACATCAAGAAACAACTGCAGGCACTGGATACTGCAAAAGCTATGAGCCCTGACAATTTCTCTTACGCTCTAAGAATTTGCCACGCCCCCTGGTAAGGACGTACAGTACGGCTGCAACACAGGCATCTACCCAACAATGTGGAAAATTGCCTAGATATGTCCTGTACACAAAAAGCAGGACAAATCCAACTCAGCCAATTACCACCCAATCAGTCTACTCTCAATCATCAGTAAAGTGATGGAAGGAGTCATCAAGTAGCACTTGCATAGCAATAACCTGCTCATAAATGCTAGGTTTCGGTTCTGCTTCGGCTACTCAGTTCCTGACCTCAATACAGTCTTGATCATACACGGACAAAACAACTGAACACCAGAGGTGAGGTGAGAGTGACTGCCCTTGATATCGAGACAGCATTTGACCCAATATATGCTATCAAGGAACACTAGCAAAACCGGAGTCAACAGGTATTGGAGGAAATCTGTCCCCAGGTTAGAATAAAAGATGATGATTGTGGTGGTTGGAGTTAAATCATCTCTGTTCCAGGAAGTCATTGCAGGAGCTCCTCAGTGTAGTGTCCTCGGCCCAAACATCTTCAGGGGCTTCAGCTATGATTTTCCTTCCATCAGAAGGTCAGAAGTAGGGACGTTCGCTGATGATTGCACAATGTTCAGCATCATTCATGGCTCCTTATATGGTGAAGTAGTCCATGTCCAAATGCAGCAAGACCTGGATAATATCTAGGCTTGGGATGACAAGTGGCAAGTAACATTCATGCCACATTAGTATCAGGCAATAATCATCTCCAACAAGAGAGAATCAAACCATCAGCCTTTGACATTTAATGGCATTGCCATCGCTAAATCCCCCACTATCAACATCCTAAAGTTACCATTGATCAGAAACTGAACTGGACTGGACTGATGAGCCAACACAAGATGGAATTGAGAATGGTGAAGAGGATTTTAAGAAGCTTCACAGTAATTTAGACAAGTTTTGTGAGTGGGTGAATACATGGCAGGTGGATACAATGTAGATAAGTGTGAAGTAATCTACTTAGAAAGAGAATGGTAGTGTACTATTTAAATGGTGATAAATTGGAAAATGTTTACACACTTGTATTTGTGTCCTTATACACCAGTCACTGTAAGCAAGCATGCAGGTGCAGTAAGCAGTTAGGAAACAAAATCGTACACTGGCCTTCGTTGTAAGACAACTTGAGCACAAGAGCAAGGATACCTTACTGCAGCTTTACAGGGCCTTGATGAGATCAGACTTAAGAGTAGTGTGTGCAGTTTTAATCTTCTTACCTAAGAAAAGATAAACTTGCCATCGAGGGAGTGCAGCAAAGTTCACCAGACAGATTCCTGGATTGGCAGGATTGTCATGGGAAGAGAGGTTGGGTTGACTAGGCCTGCGTTCACTGAAGTTTAGAAGAATAAGAGGGGATTGTATTGAAACATTTAAAATTCTGACAGGGCTGCGCTAACTGGATGCAGGGATGATGTTTCTCCTGGTTGGGGGCTCTCGAAAAATGGGTCATAGTCTTAGGATACAGGGTATGCCATTCAGGACTGAGATGAGGAAAAACCACTTCATTCAGAGGGTGGTGAACTTGTAAACTCTTTACCACAGAAAGCTGGAGGCCAAGTCACTGAATATATTTAAGAAGAAAACAAATAAATTTCTAGACTCTAAAGACATCAAGGGTTATGAAAGGAGAAAGTGGGAGTAAGGTGTTGAGAAAGATAATCGCATATGATCATACTGAATAGCAGAACAGATTCAAAGCACCCTAGCTTTGCTCTTATTTTCTACATAAAAACCATGGTCATAAGAGCATATCAGAGGAAGAAATCTTGTGACAAGTAACTCATCCCGACTCCCCAAAAGCCAGTTCACAATCTACAAAGCACAAGTCAGGAGTGTGATGGAATACTCTGCATGTGCCTGGAAGAGTGCAGCTCCAATAAAACTTAAGAAGTTCAAAACTATCCAGGAAAAAGCACCCTGCTTGATTGGCACCCTGTCTACAAAGATACCCTCCATTCCACTACTGACGCACGGTGACGGCAGCAGTGTGCACAAGATGCTCTGCATGAACTCATCAAGGCTGTTTAGACATCTTCCCCTAAGCATACAACCTCCACCACCAAGGAGTACAAGGATTGAGGATGCATGGGAACACCACCATCACCATTACCTGCAACCACTGCATCATTCAATATTCCAGGGCGATTAAAATGGAGTAAGTGATTATTTCCCTTTATATTAAGTAGTTATCATTTAGAACCATTTCCATGCAACAATTTCTTCTAGCTCTGTGTTTTAAATTGACAAATATTTAGTCAGGCACAATTATTAAGACTGTTAAACAGAGTACAATAGGAAAATACAGAATTTGACAAATTCTTATGAAGTAATATAAATCAAAAAATTACCAGCATAATTTTTAACAAGATACTGAACAGTTTATTACCAGAATCTGGTGTTCTTTCCTGCATTAGAATGACTTGTGAAGTGTTTGAAAATCACCTCCTCTTTAGATACATTCTGCAGTTTTCCCAATAAAGATGAATTTGAAGTCACTGAGAGTAATGATGCTAACTGAAGAAAGAAAAACAAACTAAAAAATGTTTTTGCTTTATTATAGTGAAACAAATAGCGATCTTTATTATATAATTTGCTATTAGTGGTCCGCATGTGCATCTCTGAACAACCAGTTTTAAATTCAAAAATTGTGTTTAAATTTGTAATAGACTATTTTAGCAAAAACACAGCCAACTGCACTAGCTTCCATACTGCATACCTATTAACCACAGGCAATAACAAAATTAAATATAATACAGAAGCATATTCTGTGCTTTTCATTTTGTTTTCTCCAACGCAACTGTCAGTGGGAATGCTATAGAATTCACTTACTGACTTAAGCAGTTGCAGTACGTAACTTTCAACCAGGAGTTTTAATTATTAGCTTTGAGTACAAACAGTCAGGCATCAGCTGCTCAAATTGGGCAGGCACTGCACTTGGGCATCAGTTTTCTCTTATTCTGGGGTAGTGGACTTGGTTTGATCCGATATTTTACCATATAAAGTGACATTCAGTTGCTCAACAACTAATTATTGCCCTTTCAGAACCATTTTTATTCTTCAACTGGTTCTTACAATCCAATATGCTACTAAATAGAGCACTAAAAGTACTGCTACATCACCAGTAAAGTCAACTAACACAATCTTGATAACCTAATTTGTTCTGAGAAATTGTTAAAAGCTAAAAATTCAATTCCTTTTCTCCTGCTTGCATTTTTGGTGCTTACCTGTGAATGATGATTTTTCTCAGCAATATCAGCTGCCACCTCGCCATTTTTGGTCTTCAAAGTTTTATCAGCTCCTAAATCAATTAATTTCAGCACTGTACTTTGGTGGCCTTGACTTGATGCCCATATCAATGCCTAAACGTTATTAGGAAGAAAAGGCTATTTAGAGGCTGCACAAAATTTTCCAAGTCACTGCAAGCTTTACATCAAATCACTGCAGCTATCTATCATACTTATAATACTTCCACAAAGTAGGCAAAAAATCCTACCAAGGAATGAGACATGACAATAATTCCCTCTGTAAAATTAATCCACAGATTATAATGTTTTCATATCCTGGTAATGTTCTAACCAAAATTTAGCCACACCCTCTCTTCCCCAAGCAAAATGTGTTTAGGACAAGGTAGCTTTCAAATGGCATTTTTACAATGCGGTCAAGCAGAGAGTTCAGTTATTTTAAATCAACTATATTTTTCAAATATTAATGCAAACAATGAAACTTGACCAAAGTTGCATACTGTATAGCCATTTTCATCCTGGATATTTATTTCTGCTCCATGAGCCATCAGCAGTGCAATAGTCTGAGTATGCCCTTCCCTAGCTGCGTACATCAGTGGGGACATCTGATTCCTGAAAGGAGAAAAAAAAACAGTAAACCTGTAATCAAAGCACGTTTCTAAAACATTAAAAATTACCACAGACGCACTTCATGAAAAAATGTACATTTAACACAGAATTGCACCTGCATTAATTGATATCTTTTTAAATAGGAAACATTTAAAACTCAACATAATCACTCATTAATAATGATTCAACCACAGTATTTCTTGGAGAACTTGTATAGTGCATAACATAAGTTTTTAGCCGTGGTGGCAAAAAGTTAGTGAAATTAAATCTTTGCTTTAAGCACAAGAATTGAAGCTCCAGTGAGAAACAACACACCAGCAAAGCAATCGAGGGATCAGTTTTACCATTGTGTCGTGCCTGTTTTCGGGCACAAAAACTTGGTAAAGTCGGGCATGAGGCGATTAGCGTGATCCATGCCCACGCTCCTGCAGATGCCCACTTTACCAAGGCCCGAAATTAACCGTGATCCGAATGCACCCGAAATGGGTGCAATGACAATTTAAATGCATTTGCATGCATTTAAATTGAATTAATGGACTGCCCGCCCAACTTTGCCAGCACTTCCCCCTTTACCGTTCTGTTGACCCCTCCAGATTCGATACGAAACAGACATGCTCAGCAAAGGTCTGTTCTGGGCACTCCAGTTGGGCCGGGGGGGGGATCATTCTCTGGTGGGGGGGGCGGGGGCGGAGAGGGGAGGCCTCATCGTTCTCTGGTGGTGGAGGGAAGGAGGCAGATTAGATGCATCTCTGGTTGTTGGAGGGGGGAGACGCTCAATCATTCTCTGGTTGGGGGAGGGGAGGGAGACCAGATGGTTTTCTTGCAGGAGGGGAGGGGAAAGGAGGGAGGCCAGGTCGTTTTCTGGTGGAGTGGAGGGAGCTAGGAGGCAGATCAGATATATCTCTGGTTGTTTGGGGGTGGCCCGATCATTCTCTGGTTTGGTGGGGGGAAGGGGGATGGAGGCCTGATGGATTTTGGGCGGGGCGGGGGGGGGAGTGAAGGGGGACAAGGGGGTCATGATCAGTCTGGAGAGGGGGGGGAGGGTGGATATGGGGGACAGTTATGTTGTGAGGGTGGGGCGATATCTGTGGGATCATCGCTCTCGGACCACTTTATCCACTTTTTGCAGCCCAGGAGCGATTTGACAGGGGCACGTTTTTCAAATTTGTTTTCACTGCACATGCACAGTTCAGAGCTCCAATCAAAGCTGTTTCATTCACGATAAGCTCCACCCACAGTGTGATTCAGACTTGCGATTTTTTTTTCAGGCTAAGTGCATATGGGAGCACCTGAGAACAGATTTCCAAATCGTGTCTGAATTGTGCCCAGATTCAGCACTTAGAATCAAAATGGTAAAATCAGGCTCCAAATGAACGATGCGCAGACTTAATTCCAGGCCTGTAAATTTCATTGGAGTGGCAATGGAATTGGACTGTTGCTCTGCTCATTAGAGTGATCAGTCAGGTCAGCCTTTGGGGAGAGGTGCGGGGGTGGGGTGCAACATGGTTTTAATTCTACTAACTATTCTTGGATAATGCTATTTTAACACAGTTGACAACCACCTGAAGTTTGTGACTTAAAAATCACATTTTTAAATAGTTCCCAGTGCAGAACAATTGCTCATCAGACCTTTGAACTTCCCAGGCAATTACAATATGGTACTGCACATATTGTATTGTAATTGTAGCAGGCAAAAAAAAGCTAAAGATTAAATTAAGGGAAAAAAGTTATTTAAAATCAAATAAAAATAATTTAGTTATTATTAAGTTATTAACCTAATTTATATTAGTTTTCCAAAAACATTGCTTAATTGGTACCCAATCTCATGTCATTTTGCTAATCTTAATATTTTCTTTAATCAAACTAACATTTTACCCCTGCCAGACAATCAGCTCACAAAAATATCCAAGAGCAAATAATAAATTCTATGGTATTTAATTTTTGGATAGTTGGCACCTTCATAACAAAAATATGGTTACAATTACATGGAAATGAACTAAAACCACAGATTATAATGACTGGAGTCACAGTAGTGTGAGCTTGTGTTCAAGTGAAGCACAAACATGAAAGATAAAATTGGTGCAACACTTTAATAACAGAATGAAACATAGCCATTCTCCAGGTAGCCAAACTAGTTAAAGCGATGAGTACCTGAGTCAGACTGAAGCATCTCTGATGCGGTTAGTCGAACTCAGAAGAATTCATGAAAGAAGCTACTATTGGTTTCAGCAACCCAGGTTGGAAAGGTCAATCTTTACTGCAAGTCCACATATATGGGCATTGAGAGGTATCAGGATCAGGACGCCAAATGGTAGCCCATTCAGACAGAATGGTACCCAGGAAGAAGAGAGAAACAGTGCAGATGGAAAGAAAAATAAAGAGAAGAAAAATGAAAAAAAGGCTTGGGGACAGGATTTTATGGTCTCGCTCACATCGAAACTGTAGAATCCTGCCCAAGGTCAACAGACCTTGCCATGGTCTGCCCTTCGCCCTTTTCAATTCCTGTGATGGGCGGGGCAGTAAAATTCCAACTGAGTTTGGTGTGCTTCTGTCACAAAATAAATTACATTTATAACAGTTGCACAGATACAAATTGTTAATCTATCACATTGAAGCTATCTAGTTAACGTACGGCAGTCAAAGTTGATTTGGCGTTAAAGGCGATTGGAGTTTAAACTTCTTATTTTAACCTTGTGTAATTGATTTAATTGTATGGCCTCACTCATAAGCCAACATGCAATACTAGGCACCCTTACTTCAAAATGACTAACAGATTGGAAAGCGTTTGGAGGATGATTACAAGAATAATTCTGAAATATAACTTTTATTGTTTGCTGACCTATGGAGTATTTGCCTAGAAATGATATTCCTTTGGTTTTGGAAAACAGCTAACACCCCTGTCATATTCAGCGTTTAACATCATGCAACAAGTTCCTTTATAACGTGTTGTACTTACCCAGAGGTTATATAATCTGCACATTGAAGACACCAACAACTTGTATTGCGATAGAGCATTTAACTCAATCAAATGTCCCAAGGAGCTTCACAGGAGCATTACAAAACAAAAATTGAGGGGTGACTTGATATAGGTATAAAATTACCAGGGGAAAGAGATAGGGTAGACAGGAAAAAATTGTTTCCCTTGGTGGAGAATTCTAGAACCAAGGGACATAGATTCAAGATAAGTGCCAGCAGGTGTAGAGGGAACATAAGGAAGAACAATGTTATAGAGAGGGTGGTGGGTGTCTAGAACTCACTACCTGAGTTAGTGGTGGAGGCAGAGACCTTAAACTCTTTTTAAAAGTACCTGGATCTGCACCTTAACTACTATAAGCTACAGGGTATGGACTGAGTGCATGAAGGTGATATTAAATAGGGCACCTGGGTGTTGTTGGGGTGACATGGACAAGATGGGCCAAATGGCCTCCTTCTGTGCTGTAAATTTTCTATGGTTCTAAGTCTGCGCTGCAGGGACTTAGGGGGATGGAGATCAGGGCCAAACCCCAGGATGAAATGCCAGAGTGAGACAGAGTAATAGCTTTATTGAGGATTGGGAATTAGATGTGGTGGTGAGACCAGTATCAGTAGCTTCAGAAATGCTGTGATGAATGGAGGGCCAGAAGCTAAACAGTTGGAATGTCAAATAGTTGTAAGTGAATTTGGGCAATAGTATTTTCAGTACAGATACATGAAGAGCTAGGCTTGGGACGTGGAAGAAGGATGCAAGTAAGAGTGATACAAGGAAGTGATAAGAGATAGCCATCTCTGTAATTGGTATGGGACTAGCAAGGGTTTGGAAAATGATGTTGAAGGTGGCTTGACTAGTTGATGCAGTGCATCTTGTATGTGGTACACTTAACTGCTACTGGGAATGTCAGTGATAGAGGGGTTAAATGCTTAATATGGTTGATGGGATGTCAATCAAGCCAGCTGCTTTGTCCTGGATGGCACTGAGCTTTGAGTTAGGCAAGTGGAGAATTTTACATCATATCCCTGACCTGTGCCTTGTAGATGGTGGACAAGCTTCGAGAGTCAGGAACTAAATTACTCACCACAGAATTCCCAGCCTCTGATCTGTTCATTGTATTTATATAGCTGGTACAGTTAAGTTCTGGTCAATAATAACCCCCAGAATGTTGATAGTGGGGGATTCAGTGATGGTAATATCATTGAGTGTCAACAGGAAGGAGATTCTTTCATTTGAGATGGCCACTACCTGGTATTTGTGTGGCATGAATGTTACCTCCTATTTATCAGCCCAAGCTTGAATGTTGTCCAGGTCTTGTTTCACAAAAGACATAGATTGCTTCAGTAGCTAAGGAGTCATAAATGGTGTAGAGGATTGTGCAATCATCGGTGAACGCTCATTCCCCTGACCTTATCGTGAAGGGAATGTAATTGATAAATCGGCTGAAGATGGTTGGGTATAGGACACTATACATAGGAACTCTTGCAGCCAATGTTCTAGGACTGAAATGTTTGACCTCCAACAACTACACCCATCTTCCTTTGTGCTAGGTATGACTCCAAACGGTGAAGCATTTTCCCCAATACTCACCAACTTCAGTTTTGCTAGGGCTCTTTGACGCCACATCCAGTCAAATGCTGCCTTGATGTCAATGGCAGTTAATTCTCAGTCAACTCTGAAATTCAGCACTTTTGTCCATGTTTGGCCCAATGCTGTAATGAGGTTAGGAGCTGGGTGTCCATGGCAGAGCCCAAACTGAGCACCAGTGTGCCGATTATTGGCACGGTTGATGACACCTTCCACTACATTGCTAAAGGTTGGGTGATAATTAGATTTGTCCTTATTGTGGCTAGTGCATAGCTGGGTATTTTTCTACATTGTCAGCCTGAAACTACCTAAGTCAATCTACAAGTGTCATATACCTTTAAGTTTTATTGGGCTCTAAAATGATTTCTTAATCTATCCTTTATTCTGTAATTTATTTATGTATATGCGTGAACGTTGAGTGTGTTATGTGAAAGTCAGAGATTTTTTATTACTTTTATTTAGGGTGGGTGTTAAGTACAATAAATATTATTCACTTGACTTGTGTCTTTTACAATCACACGTGACTAGTGGAGTGCCCCAGGGGTCGGTGCTGGGGCCTCAGCTATTTACCATTTATATAGATGATCTGGAGGAGGGAACCAAGTGTAGGGTGTCGAAATTTGCTGATGACACCAAGATTGGTGGAACGGCAAATTGTGCGGAGGGTGTGGAGAGTCTACAGAAGGATCTAGATAGGCTGGGCGAATGGGCCAGGAACTGGCAAACGGAATTTAATGTTGGCAAGTGCGAGGTGGTCCACTTTGGTAGGAATAATGGTAGGAAGGATTATTAGTTATGTGGCGAAAAATTGCAGCAGGCGACGGTGCAGAGGGACCTCGGGGTCCTTGTGCATGAGTCACAAAAACCCAGCTTGCAGGTGCAGCAGGTGGTCAGGAAGGCGAATGGGATGCTGGCCTTCATAGCGAGGGGGATTGAATATAAAAGTAGGGAGGTCTTGCTGCGGCTGTATAGGGCATTGGTGAGACCGCAGCTGGAGTACTGTGTGCAGTTTTGGGCGCCATACTTACGCAAGGATATTTTGGCCTTGGAGGGAGTGCAGAGGAGGTTTACTAGGCTGATGCCGGAGTTGAGGGGGTTGAGCTATGAGGAGAGGCTGAATAAACTAGGCTTGTACTCGTTAGAGTTTAGAAGAATGAGGGGAGATCTCATTGAGACGTATAAGATGATGAATGGGATGGATAGGATAGAGGTGGAGAGACTCTTCCCGCTCAGAGAGTAGGACTAGGGGGCACAGCCTCAAGATAAAGGGGGGGCGGTTTAGAACGGAGTTGAGGAGGAACTTCTTCACTCAAAGGGTGGTGAATCTCTGGAATTCTCTGCCTGTTGAAGTGGTGGAGGCTACCTCGCTAAATATTTTTAAGACGCGGGTTGATGGGTTTTTGAAAAGAGGGGGAATTAAGGGTTATGGGGAGGGGGCGGGAATGTGGATCTGAGCCACGACAGATCAGCCATGATCTTATTGAATGGCGGGGCAGGCTCGAAGGCCTAGATGGCCTACTCCTGCTCCTATTTCTTATGTTCTTATGTTAAACACTCAATGAATTGGCAAACATATTCTTTTTTAAAAATACCAGTAGGAGTCAAAGATCCCTCTCCTCTAATCTACCCCTACTCACCGAACAATACAGAGAAACCTATTAGTCAACAGGATATAGGTACAAGATAATTCAGAGGATGCTGCCAGAGCTGTTAAGGTTTATCAGCACTGTATGTTTATTTTGATAATAGGAAGGAGACTGCATGAAGCATCAACGGACAGTTATCTGGGTTTGGAGACAGGTGAAGTGAGAGGGGTCCAGGAGCGATTTAAGGTAGAATATTGGTCTTTTCCAGGTGTTTATCAGGGTCCATAAGATATGATTAGAGGATGGGGTTTGAACTAAAAGACAGAAGCTGTTTCAACAGTTAACTTGAGGTGTGGGATGAAGTGTACCCACAGTTAGAATCAGAGGAATATTAACAGCAGCTCTGAAGTCAATTCAGCCTGATAAAAGTCTGAAAATTGTGTTCAACTGAACAATAGCATTCCAATAGCTTATGAAAGCAATGATCCCGAGATAACCTTCAACGGTAATGGCAGTAGCCAGATTTGATTTTGTCTGTTCACTGGTTCAAGGTTCCTGAGTACCCAAACACGTCAAATTCACTGTGGCAAGAATATTTATTCTTAAGACACAGTGGGTGAAAGGGTGATTATGGTCCAAAATGGTTCTGATATGTTTACATCGTATTAAAGTACAGAATTACAATGTATTATATATTTCTACCACCAGAGGTCCTCTCTGAGCTTGAGTCAAAGCTTTTCAAAATACATATAGGCATATGTTTGTTTCTATAGTACTTTAAAATGATTTGAAAGCTTATCATCATTTTAGAAATCCTCTCTCTTACAACCTTCCTTTTAGAGAGCCAAAACAATTTTGCAAAAGGGAGATTATATAGATAGTGAGAAGTGCAGGAGGATATTAATAAGGCTGATATCTGAAAGTGAAGGGATGGAGCATATAAATATGTATGCAAAATGAGCGAACTTCAAAAATAGATATTGAAGGATTTTAAACTCCCATAGAATACTACGTTATTGGAGAGACTCAGCCCACGGGCTCCTTTAAAGAATATCTGTTTAACAGCAGTATTGAAGGATGCAAAATCAAGATGAGATGTATAGTCAATCACTATGTAAAGAATTGATTCAGTAAGGTAACTGTGGATGACAAGATTAAATGGCAACAGGCTTTAGGAATAATTTACTTACTTGGTGGGTCTCGACACAGAGGCTTATGGCACCTAATGTTTTATTTCCCAGCACCAGAGCCACAATACCCAATGATGGGCGGGGTAAGCTGGTAAAATTCTGGCGTAATCGTGCACAATTAATTTTCCTGCTTTAATCATCTCTCTGCTGCAATCATATAAAAAATTGCTTCTGGACCTCCACACCATTCTGCGTTTTATAATTAGAGAAGGATAGTAACCTTGGACCTCTTTCCACAATACAGTTTATAGCTATAAATGTTTCATACCTGCTTAAAGTATTTGGATTTGCATTTCTGGACAACAGCAACTCTGTACACTTTACCACTTTTTCTTCTGACTCATTACTAGCACAGGCTGCCATCAATACTGTATACTGATCTACAGAATTAAAAACACAAAATGTATTTTGTGTAAAAAGGGAAACTACTAAGAGGAAATACTTAAAATATGAAACAAAGGAGGAAAAGGAATATTAACAATTTGAAGCAAATGTGAAAATTACCTATGCAGTAGATAGTTAAGATATTGGTGCAAACAATAATTAGCACTATGAATTACTGATTAAATTTCAATCTTCAAGCAAAATATATAAAGCTACATATTTATTAATTGTGATATTGATGCATTGAAAAATTAAGTAATGCAAATGTGATGAAATGTAGTGACTTGACACCCCCAAACAAATTCAATATGCAACATTTTGTTAAACCAAAACTATCAGAACAGTTCAATAAGTTTTAATTGGTTTAGCAAAATATAAAAAAGGTCATTTTAAAATAGATTGCCATTTTATGCAGAAAAGGCAGTCTCACTGTTTAAAACACCTAGCTTCAATTCACAATATAAAATACAATTAACAGCCCATGTATAATATTTGGCAGGATTTGCAGAACAAATGCATGAACTGCACAGTTATTTTGTAAAATAGCTAAGTTGGGATTCTGACGCAAGCACAATAATTGCTTCCTTTTGCAGCCTCAAGCACTGATTACCCTCTTGAACATACTCTTAACCATCTGCTCACTACATGCAATGTTCTTCAGTTGAGTAACTACAAATGATATGAATGAGTGTCTTACCACAGTCGGCTTGTGATCACATATGGGGTCAATTTAAAAAGCAGAATTTACAAATGAAAACATATACAACGGAACAAAGTAGCTGCGATTTTACATTAACCTACGTCACAACCATTCAGATAATTAAATAGGCAACAGAGTTGGTGAATTTTTGGTTTAGGGCTGTTTCCAATTTGACTTCATTTTTTCCCAATTTGCAGCAACTTTGTCCCACCTATTCCATTGCTCACTATTGTCACATTTCAAAGTTGTCAATAACTAAAGCCCTGAAAATACTCAATTTTGAGATCGTACCCTAATTCGTACACCCTCCAAAACAGATTAATTAGAAGCCTAATTCTCATTGTGCAAGATGCATAAATGAGAGATTAAAAAGGTTAGCAAACAATTTGCGATATTGTTTAATAAGAGCAAACTACTGCGGATGCTGGAAATCTGAAATTACAGGAAAAAAGTCAGGTGTAGCAACACCTATGGAGAGAGAAAAACAGAGCTAACATTTTGGGGCTGTATTCAGAATAGTAATCTTGTTTGTTGGAGGGGGAATATGTTTCCAAATGACAAAACCTTAAGTATCAGTGAAATGAAGCCTATGGTCTGAAAAAGTTCTCAGACTGAAAGGTATTGATGAGATTCTTAATGTCAGTATTTGTAACAGGAGTTTCACTTCAGGATTTTAAATATAATATCCTTTTTGACCATATTCCACAAGACTCCGTGATCCAAGAATGCCCATTTTGAGTTATATAGTCTAGGATTAAGAATCAGTTTTTTCAGAAACCCTGAGCCATGGAATTTACTGATTTTTCCAGTATGCATTAATTTGAATATGAAAATGTCTTATATAGCTACAAAGAAAGTTAATGCAAAATCTGAATTTTTTTTTTCTCTTTCTCTTTGCAAGAACCTTTGAGTTATGTGAAAGCCATGACAAGTGCAAAGATGGGCTCAACTTAAAAAGGTAAGCAAAATAAAAACAGAACAAAATAGTGCTTGGCTGAAGCGGGGAAAAGAGAGGCAGACTCGGGTTAGAACTGGCAGAACGAGTAAAACTTAAGGATGGAGGTGATTGGTGAAATAGAGGTCTTTAAAATTGTGAAGAACTTTGATAAGAGCACAGAGAGAGAGGGAGATCGCACACATTTTCTCTTGCAGGCAAGAGAAAAACTAGATCACCACGAAACCAAAGAGAGAACTCAGAAGAAACACCTTTAACCGGTTGTAGTGAGAACTCGCCACCACAGGAAATAGTGGAAGTGAATTATGTAGATGCGTTTAAGGGGATGCTGGAGAGTACGTAGCATGCAGGTAGAGTATTATGTTGCTGGATTGATAATTCAAAGGCCTGGACTAACAGTGCTGAAACACAAGTTCAAATCCCACCACAGCAGCTGGAGAACTAAAATTCAATTAAACAAATCAGGAATAAAAGGTAGTGGTGAATATGAAACTACCAGAGTGTTGTAAAATTCATCTGGTTCACCAATGTCTTTTAGGGAAGGAAATTTACCATCCTTACTTGATCTGTGTAAGACTCCAGAACTGCCCTTTCAAGCCACTCGGATAGATATTTAATGCAAACCTATTCAGCGACACTAATTTCCCTTGAATAAATAAAAATCCTTATGACAGAGAGGAGAATAGAGGGTAATGTGATAGAAATGAGGAAACATGCAAGAATGCCCAAATGGAATATAAGTGGACTGACTGAGCCAAAAGTCTCGTTTCTGTTTTTTCATATTCTATCTAAAATACACAGAATGAGGCAATGCTAGAATTAATGGGGATATTAAATAAAATAAGGACAATGACGGTCACTGGTGGTGCAGGGGGGTGATTTGTGGACAGTGACAGATAAATCTAAATTAAGTGCTAGATAAATCAAGTCTAGAGATGACAAAAGTGACATTGGGAGTGATGCATGGGTATGGTGGTGTTGACCTCCTTGCTTCAATGTCTCCTTGCTTGATGAATAGGCCAGAGATGGTGATGATGGAGGTGGAGGCAGCAGTCTTGATCATTAACAGCAAGTTGTCATCATGATGGGGAAAAAAAAACACAAATATGTATGGAAATATTGGAATTTATATAAGAATTCTCCTTCTCCTTTGCTTTTCTTCTACTGTTTTGCTATCTGGGTTGCAATTTCATGCTTCCACTCTTGCCTGTTTCACTATAGCAGTCAAATCATAAACATGCTTCTATTTTCATTTATCCAACACATCCAGCATATAGACTGCTGAAGTTCAAACCTCCTCACTGAGGTTTGCAATAATTTGGGAGTATCCAGGGGTCTCACTCAAATCAATAACTTTAGAGAAACTCACCTGGGGGGAGGGGTCGGGGTGACAATGTAGAAATTGAAGTTCAATCCTAGAATTATGTCACCCAATTTTCACTGACTATTTGCACAGCTGAATCAGACAGCACAAAACTAATCTAATGGATCAATGGAGAAGGTGTGGTAACAGCATTCATATGTAAATTGGTCTCATGTCTGTGTTGTTACCAATTGATAACATACAGTTGAGGATGAATGGTGGGGGAAGGATGTGTTATTAGGGGTTTGCTGAAGCTGAATTTTTTTTGACTTTTCATAAAATGGGAGCATTGCTGGTTAGGCCAGCATTTACTGCCCATCCTTTAATTATCCTTGAGAAGGTGATGGGGAGCTACCTTCTTGAACTGTTGCAGTCTATATGTTGGATAAGTGAAAATAGAAGCAGTGTTTACAATTTGGCTGCTATGTTGAGACAGGCAAAAGTGGAAAAGCAAGATTGTAACCCCAAGTAGTTAGACAGCAGAAGAAAAGCAAGAGGGAAAATGGCACTGTCAACTGTAAAGACTGAAGCAAGGAGAGATCAACACCACTGTCACAGATACTCCAAATGCGGCCTAACCAAACTCTTACACAGCTGCAACATGATTTTCCAATTCCTATACTCAATGCCCCGACCAATGAAGGCCAGCACGCCATATGCCTTCTTGACCACCTTGTTCACCAGAGTTGCCACCTTCAAGGAACTGTGTGGATCTGCACGCCTAGATCCCTCCATATGCTAATATTTCCAAGGGCTCTACCATTTACTGTATACTTTATAAACCTGTAGTAGATCTGTGTACCTGTATTGATACTGTATACTTTATACAGGCCTGTAGTAGATCTCCCAAATAGCATCACCTCACATTTTCCAGATTAAATTCCATCTGCCATCTTTTGGCCCAAGTCTACAGCCAATTTATATCCTGCTCTGACAATCCTCCTCACTATCTGCTATTCCCCCAATTTTTGTACCATCTGCAAATTTCCTAATCAGACCACCTACATTTTCTTCCAAATCATTTATTCATTTACATATACTACAAACAACAGAGGCCCCAGTACTGATCATTGTGGAATACTGCTTGTCACAGACCTCCAGCTGGAAAAGTACCCTTCCACTGCTACACTCTGCTTTCTGCCCAAGCCAGTTTTATGTCCATTTTACCAGCTCACCTTGCATCCTGTATAACTTCACCTTTCTGTATCAGCCTGCCATGAGGAACCTTATTGAAGGCTTTACTTAAGTCCACGTATACAAAATCCACAGGCCTGCCCCGGTCAATTTTTCTTGTCACTTCCTTAAAGGACTCAATCAAGTTTGTGAGACACAACCACCCTTCACAAAACCATGCTGCCTCTTGCTAATAAGCCTATTCTCTTCCAGATGTGAATACATCCTGTCCCTAAAAATTTTCTCCAATAAACCCCCTCCCCACTGGCTCACAGGCCTGTAATTTCCCAGATTCTCTCTTCTGCCCTTCTTAAACAGAGGAACAATGTTATCTACTCTCTAAGCTTCTGGTTCTTCACCCTTGGCTAAAGACAAAACAAAGGTTTGGCCAAGGCCTCAGCAATTTCTTTCCTTCCCTCTCTGTTTTCTGGGATAGACCCCATCTGGCCCTGGGGACTTGTCCATCTTAATGTTTTTCAAAACCTCCAATATCTCCTTTTTTTTTATCTCTACATATCCTAGAACATCAACATCCTCCTTTCTACACTCACCATCCACCACATTCTTTACCTTGCGAATACTGATGCAAAGTACTCGTTAAGGACCTCACCCAGCTCATTTGGCTCCACACACAAATTCCCTCCACTACCTTGGAGTGAACACACCCTTTCCTTAGCTACCCTCTTCCTCCTTACATACGTATAAAAAGCCTTGGGAGTCTCCTTAATCCTACTTGCCCAGGGCATTTCATGGCCCATTTTAGCCCTCCTAAGTTCCTGTTTAAGCTCATTCCTGCTATTTTTGTATTCCTCAAAAGACTTATCCATTTCAATTTCCCGAAAGTTATGTATGCCTCCTCCTTTTTCAGTAAGCTCACAATCTCTCTTGTCATCCAGGGCTCCTGAATCTTGCCATCTTTATTCTTCATTTTTACAGGAACATACCTGGTATAGCACTCCGATACAGTGCTGCTGACTTACAGAAATCGATACAGAAAATGCATGGGTGGCTAAGTGGTTAGCACTGCTACCTCACAGCACCAGAGACACAAGTTCAATTCCCAGCTTGGGTCACTAACCGTGCGAAGTTTGCACGTTCTCCCCATGACTGCGTGTGTTTCCTCTGGGCGCTCTGGTTTCCTCCTACAGTCATGATGTGGGTATGCCGGCGTTGGACTGGCGTAAACACAGTAAAAAGTCTGACAACACCAGGTTTTAGTCCAACCTATTTATTTGATAATATACTCACTAGCTTTCGGGGTTACCCCCTCCTACAGTCCATAAACATGCTGGTTAGATACACTGGCCATGCTAAATTCTCCCTCAGTGTATCTGAGCAGGCACCGGAGTACAGCGACTGGGGGATTTTCGCAGTAACTTACTGCAATGTTAATGTAAGGTTACTTGTGACACTAATAAACATACTTTAAAACTTTAAAATTATAACACTTAATGATGTATTAAAACAAAAGATCATATTTAGGAAACATTTATTGCAGTAAATAAAATCTACGTAAGTGTTACTCCACGATGACTGGTTTTGGTTCTATAAATTCCACCAAAATGTCTTGTTGCACTATATCAGGTGACCAGGGATCTCAGAATTTTCTTTGGCGCTCATTTGCAACAACTTACAAAGCAACATGCCCCTTTTGAACATGGACCAGGTATTAACTTACAATCAAAGCACTAGTACTGCTTTAAAACATTTCAAAATCTCTCTGCTATAGTATAACCAACTGATGAAAACTTCACAAGATGCTATACAGACCAGTTACATGGGTAAGGTGGGTATAGAGGGAGATGGGCCAAATGCAGATAATTGGGATAAGATTAGGGGTTTTAAAAAATAAGACGATATGGACAAGTTGGGCCGAAGGGCCTATTTCCATGATGTAAACCTCTATGAAATGCAAGTTCTTGTTGTTGCTCCAGGTGGCTGAACTGGGTTCTGAAAGTACATTGATCTGAAACACCTATTATATAGTAGCTTATTTATGGCTGTGTTTGCTCAGGTGCAAGCACCATGTCATCATCATTTGCATTTCAAAGCAAAGTGCCCCAGTCATAGTCTGGGTCAAAATAAGACGATATTTTAGTTAAGCCCTGAACAAGATCTGTAGCAAGTGTGTTAATTCCCACCATTTTAAAATACTTTTCAAATGATCATCTCACATTCCTGAACTGAATTTAGCAGCCACATGTCCATGAGCCTGTGCTCTCTTGAAGTGCACTGCTTTCTTTGAAATTATGTTTTATACATGTCTACATCATTGCAAAATCTTCCCAATCGAGACATTGATCGCCGAACATAGAATGCTGATGGCAGAACTGATTAAAGCAAAAATAAAACAGCAAACAAGAAAGAGGTAAACAGACTAACACATGGCAAAAGCTCAACGATCTGAAAGTGAAGGGAGAATTCAGAGAGCAAATGGGACATTTGGACATGGACTGCTTCAGTATTTGAGGCATCACGAATGGTGCTGAACATGGTTCAATCATCAGCAAAATCCCCACTTCTGACCTCATGATTGAAGGAAGGTCATTAATGAAGCAGCTGAAGATGATTGGTCCAAGGACACTCCCCTGAGGAACTCTTGCAGTAATATCGTGGACCTGAGATGCAAGAGGCGCTGTGCTGGCCATTGTCTCACAGGATTCGGAGGGAGAGTTAATAACAATCTGACACTTAGCGTGCACACAGACATACAATCTGCATACTGAAGCTCAAGGACTAAAGGTTGGAGTGATTTTAGTTTTGGATCAAGGTGGCACGGGTAATTTCTTGTTCTGTAGTTTATCACCACTCTTAAGGGGTAATTTGTTAGAGATAAGGTAATACATTGGAGCAAGAAAAATGAAGAGGAGAGCTGGCATAATAACCCAGCTGTATCTGACTCCAGTCTTCACTGTGGCTGGATTTGTGGTGATGGTATCAGTAAGGATTACATCTTGCATCCCATTGTGGAGTAAGCAGAGGATGGTGACAAATGTGAGAACAGCCAAATATGAGGAGGACCTTAAACCTTCATGTCTAATAGAGAGGCCAAAAAAGGCCTCACTGATTGGTGCTGCTTCCTGCCTTTCCCAAATTTGCCATGCAAGATCCTGGAAATGTGGATCTTTTCATATTTTTGAGCGCTTCCTCTCAACGAAAACAGACGTAGATGACAAAATTCATCCTCATCCTCAGTCAGTAGTCTGCTGACTGAGGTGAAGTTTATTTGGGGATCAGGATCTCAAACCCATAACCAAAGTCAAGGTTTACCAGACAGCAATGATCCCTGCATTACTGTATGCTTTGGAGGCTTGGACACCTTACAGCAAGCACCTGAAAGCACTGGAGAGGTATCAGCAATGCCATTGTAATATCCTCCAAATCTGGTAGCAAAAAAGGTTGTCCAACAGCAATATCCTCTCTCAAACCAATATGCCCTGTATTGAGGTTCTAAGCGGAGATGGCTTCATGTTGTTTATGTGCCTAACACCAGAGTCCCAAAGCAACTGTTCTACTTGGAAATTGCTTGCCACAGGAGGTTCTCAGGACACTATCAGGAGTTGCTATCAGGGATATCCCTGAAGAGATAAAATATTCCAGC
Source organism: Carcharhinus amblyrhynchos (assembly GCF_965287045.1). Taxonomy (NCBI): domain Eukaryota; kingdom Metazoa; phylum Chordata; class Chondrichthyes; order Carcharhiniformes; family Carcharhinidae; genus Carcharhinus; species Carcharhinus amblyrhynchos. The sequence continues at coordinate 102,699,969 of NC_137329.1, forward strand.
AACCCATTGGACTCCCTGGCCTCTGACTAACCAATGGAGAAACATTTTTTGGGAAGGCAAAAAATACGTTACATCTTATTGGGAGCACACAGTAGTGAAGTTGAGGCATTGGAGAAAGCACACAAACTTTCAAACACCTTATCAGCCTGACCAGGCAAGCATCATCCTGCCTCATGTGTGAAGACTGCACAGTGGACCTATCAACCATCTCAAAACTCATCCAACCAGAGTGAAGCAAGTCATACACAATTCAGAAAGGCTGCCAAAGAACAGATTATTTATAAACATGCCAAAATTAAGGATTCTTTCATGTTCTTCTGCCGTATCAATCCAAAATCTAACTCCATCAGAATGTTTAAAAGCCAAATTCATTTCATGGGCAGGAGATTCCGTTGACTCATTTATCTAATTCATTAGCATTCTTCAGCTCATTGGAGTTGAATATCTCTGCCTTTTTCCGAAGAGCTTTCCAGAGTGATTAATGGATAGAATTAAACCGGTACAGAGTTATTTCATTCAATGTCTCCCATTCCTTTGGTACATCAACATTTACAGTATTATACAAAATAAGCTATTTTTCCAAATCACATGCAAATTATTTTCATTAATGTACTACTAATGCACTTTCTATTCATTCTAAATAATTGGGTTTCATTGCTTCACAAATTAGCAGCTGTTTTCGTTTGAAGCAGAATCCTATAAAATAGCATATTTCTTTCAGTCAACTTACAGTATTGTCCCATCATAATTCACTTTCATTTAATCCAATGTAACCGGCACAACCATACAGCAGCAAAGTTATTACTGGTAAAGATTGGATTTCAAAACGCTTGCCTTCAAGGCTTATTTGAAGAAAATACTTCTTCAGTTATTTACACAGAATCAATATGTAGCTTGACAAACTGGATTACCATCAGGAACTTTAAAAAATATCTAGTCTTTAAGAATTTGCCTCATATGTTTCATACATAACTAAGACATTGTACCCTCAATGATATCACAATTAACTTCCACCACTGAAAACATAATTCTATTTTCTGCAATTGAACATAGCTTGTAATGTACATTTAAATTGTATTTAATTGTTTTGGACCTTTCAATCCAGGCACATACATTGCACAGGCATTTCAGACAACTGCAGTTCAGAATAAAAAAAAAACTTACCTTTTGCAAAACTTGCATTAGCACCTCTATCAAGAAGAAGGCGAGTGATTTCAAAGTTAGCTATACTTGCAGCATACATCAATGGAGTCCAACCAAAGCCAAAACGTGTTTCCACATCTAGACCTGTTGTAAAATTTGTAAGTTAGAGTATCAGGTTTAAAAATAGATATAAAGTTTATATTCTAGAGTGGCTACTAAAATTACTTTAATATCCTGAATTTTTAATACTTATTCACGTCCCAAGAAACATTTATTCATGCTGATACGACTGCATGTGCCCTGAGGAAATAATTTACAAATCTTTCAACAAAGATCAATGAAGAGTGGCAGCTTAATTCCCACTTTATTCATAATGGCAATTAACCAAGCATGCACTATTCAGTTTCATAGGAACTTCTCAATATCTAAAGATTTCAGCATAGACGTAGATCTAATTGTACATTTTTAAATTATGATAAGTTGCTGTGCTGAAATGAAATGACAACGAGCTTCGAATTCTATTTAGTTTGCATCAGGACACTGAGAACCGCTTAGTTGCCTTCTGAAATATTTATTCAGTTGGTAGCACTATGGTAGCAGTTGATGGTAGTATTGGACAAATTATATCCCAAAGTGAAACCTGACTTCACAGTTCCTAACTTTTTTTTCAAAGACACAAAGTTACAGAACATATTCACAGGAGTCCAATTAATATTTAATAGAAAGAATATTTGTAAAGGCAAGAAAAGTGAACTATATTACACTGGACAAAAAGGCTAGAAAGAGCTCCATATAAACACAAGACACCAATTTAAATTCCCACTATTCCTTCACCCCAGCAATATATTTACAGACCCATAAACCAGTGAAGAATTACCACTCATTGATACAAAGGCTTCTCACTTGGGACTGGCAGAGTTGCAAATGGTTTTTTTCTGGTGAATTCTGGTGATTCTTCAAAATCAATGAACTTTCAACTCCTTTCAACCCATCTCTAACTTCAGTGGTTGTATAACCTCATGAAATATTTATATTTCATAAACGGACCCAAAAGATTGGAAACCTTTTAGTCCCAGGTCTGTGCAGATTTCCAGGCACCAAGATTCATAAGCAAAACCTAAATAAAACTGAAACCATTTTTACCTTAACACACAAATGTACACATATAAATTCAACTTAAAATTATAAATTGTTCGTAACAGTAGACAAATTGTTTTCAAATTCCTCCATCTCCACTTGCCATCTCTGTAACATCCTCCAACCCGCTGAGATATTTATATTCCTCCAATTCTGACTACCCTGATTAGTTTCATCCCACCAGTGGTGACCATGCCTTCAGTTGCCTAAGCCAAAATCTGTGGAATTCCCTTCCTAAAATCATTCTCACGAATGCTCTTGCTTTTTAAAAGATGTTCCTTAGCATCCATCTCTAGTAATCTCTCCTATGTGTCTCAGTATCAAAAATTGTTTCACAAGATCTAGGTGATTTTACTAGATTAAAAGATGCTATTTAAAGGCAAACATTTTTTATTTGACTGATTCTGCCTACATTCATGTTGAAAAACAATCTCAATCCAGTTTACTGCAAACTCAAATCAACTTGGATATCTCACCTAGATTGGCACTCATTCCTACTTTTAATGGGATGGAGATATATACAGAATATCAAGCATTGAATTCTTTTCTCTGTTGTTTTCTATGAGCAGAGAAAAATAAGTTAAATCTGCAAAGAACAAGTATGCTTTTCAAATTTGGCATGATTAATATTTTGTTGCTACATTATTGAAAACAAAATGCCAGTTAAGATTATTTACACATTTAAGCACATTGGTGTGATTTGTACCATCAGAAATATTCAAGGTACAGTCAATAGATTGAATTGAAAATAGCAACATTAAAAACGTCCAAATAGCTGAAGGAAGCAATAAATGAATGTAAACTAAATTCTATTAACCACGTTATGAGCGTAGGAACCGAGGTAGATCATTTAGCCCGTCCTGCTTGCTCTGCCTTTCCACAAAATGAATGCTGATCTGCAACTAATGATATATATCTATCTTTTCTCCATGTTCCTTAATCTTATGGCTAGCAAAAAAAAATCAATCTTAGTTTTAAACTTAATAATTGATCGAGCATCAACTGTCTTGTGTGGAAGAGATTTCCAAACTTCTACCACCTTCTGCGTTAAAAAATTTCATTCCAGATAGTTCTGGATATAACCAAATTTGATAATGCCTAGCCCACATTTTCCAACTAATGGAAATAGTCCCTCCAAATATGCTTTATTTGCTCCCTTAATATCTTGAAAATTTAGATCAAATCATCCCTTAACCATCAAAAGTTCAGGTACTACAACCTTTGTTTATTTAATCTCTCCTCATAACTCTTAGGCTGGGATTTTCCAACCTTTCCCACCAGCAGCATGTTTAGGTCCTGCTGGAGGCAAACCCCCTCCCCCCGCAATGGGTTTCCCGGCGGTTCAGCCCGCGAGTAATGCAAATGGGCATCAGAAGAGCTTGCTGGCAGCCAATGGTGAGCCAGCTCAGCCACCAGGAAGGTTGCCATGGGGATCCCAGAAAATCCTGGCCTTAGAGTCTGGATATCATTTTATTATCTACCAAAGCTGTTCCATTAAAGAATTTTATCAGAATAGGTTAATCACATATTGCAGAAGTTATATGAAAGGCAAATTTCTGAGAAGTTTTGAATAAAATAAACTGTATAGATATTTGAAAAAAATACCCAAATGTTAACCAGCATGAACATGGGACCAATAAATGGTTGATAAGAACTTTGCTGCCACCAACTGGTGCCTCAATCTTCAAACTAGGCTCGTATACATTTGAACAGCACAATTACCAAGAAAAGTGCATGATCTACAACAAACGTAACACAGGGATACGTTCAAACCTATCTGAAGGGATTACCATGTGCCAAGAATTAGGTATTCTTTGTGTCAAGGATATTCGTTCAATTATTACTCTTTATTCAATTGCAAATTATTTATACACAAAGCCGATTTACAATAGTACTATTCAGGGATAGCTAGAGGTGTGTTCTTTCAAATGCTTTGCAGTGTTTTCAAGAATAATAATTTATCAACGTTGGGTGCAACCTTGGGATCCAACAATAACAGGAAGAACAAGAGGCAAAGCCTGCAAGCATTGGGTTGAGACCTGGGATCATGAAGCATCAGAAAGGGATGGGAGAAAAGAATCTGGAGGTAAAGGAGGCTTTTGGAAGTCTGGTGCTGGCACAGAATCCAGCTATCTTAAGAGTTAGAAGCTCTTGTAGATTGTGATCAATGCTACTCCTCGCACCTTTTTAATGCCTCATGCTGCATTCCTTCTTTACTTCTTCCCAACCCATCTGTCATCCTTTTTGAACAGTCACCTGTCCTCCCACAATGCTTTTATCATTGTCAGCTGATCATTGCCTTTAAGCATTAACAGCCCTTAATATCAGTGAGTCTGATTTATACTATGTTCAACTTCCACAGCATTTAATTTCTATAAACAAGAATTACGTCAAAGTACTGACATAACGATGCTTTCAAATGATCATGTCCTAAAATGCTTACTGTCTTTCTCAGAAAGGATGTATTTTGTAAGTAAATCTGGAGTGAAAAAAGCAGGAAGATTCTGTGATCAACACAGACAGAATTATTGGATTTGTTCAGCACTTATGCTCCCTAAGCATTTTTTAATGATAGGTCTGACTGGCTATTCAGAATAATTGGTCATTGAGCTCTGTATTTATCAAAAACAGAGTGGCTTATTAGGCTTTTTAAGAGTCAAGTACATTGACATGGAATAGGCCAGGCCAAATAAAGGTTTCCTTACACAAAGGGCATTGGAGAACAAAACACTGCAGATGTTGGAAATCTGAAATCAAAACATTCAGCAATAGGTGGCGAGAAATGAGTTAACATTTCAGTTGTAACCTTTCATCAGAACCGGCAGAAGTTAGATACATAATCACTTTTAAGGAGGTAAAATGGGACAGGAAGGAAAAAAAGAAATGTCTGTGGTCGGATAGAAAACAGGAGACATCAAATGACAAAACAATTTGTGGGAATTACTAAAGGGAGTGGCAATGAGACATACAAATAAAATATTCTTCCTGAGGAGGTATAAATGGCAGAGTAACTAACAACTTGAAAGCAAAAATGAGAAAAAATAAGGTTAAGGCTGAAACCTGCAAAGGGGCAAAAAATTACAATCTGAAATTATTGAACTCAATGTTGAGCCAGGAGGTTTTAAGGTATCTAATTGAAAGGTGACGTGCTGTTCCTTGAGCTTATATTGGACTTCACTGCCAAATACAGGAGGTTGAGGACAGAGAAGTCAGGATGCGATCCAGTTTTTTTTTGTGTGGGGGTGTTGTGTGTGCATATGTGTGTGCGCACATGTGTGTGCGCACATATTTATTATATGTTCAACTAAATTCAAGTTCTCAAACTGCCATTATGGAGTTTGAACTTGCATTCACTACATTAGATCAGACACCTACGTTACTAGAGCTGGAACATAATTCTTGAGTGCTAGCATAATGGTTAAGCATGACAAACAGGAAAGGAATGCAAGACAGAAGGTTATTGCATATAATTTTTGCACCTAGAGAGAGTTTGATGCAGTGCCTTCTGACATTGCATCTGCATATAAAAAAATTCTGTATGCCGCTTACATGGTCAAGTTCCATTTATAAAATTTAAAAAAAGCACAACTAAAAATGTACAGATCAGATACCAGATAGATAAACAGAAAAAACTGTAACAAGCTACTAGGATTTTTAAAAGAAACAAATCAAACATAAGTGATCAGAAAAATCTATCAAAAAAAGGGGAAACCATGTCACCATTCCAAATATTTGGTTTCTTACTTAATCAGAGGACATTTTCCAAAAGACTTTTGCAACGTATGAAGAACATAATTATTTTTAAACAAAAGCATTTGAAGAAAAGCGAATGAATTACCTTTGCAATAGCATTTTTTAACATCTGAACTTCTACTGTTTTTGATGAGAAGCTTGGTGTTACTTAGAAACGTGGGTTGATGGGTTTTTGATAAGAGAGGGGATTAAGGGTTATGGGGAGAGGGCGGGAAAGTGGAACTGAGCTGCGACAGATCAGCCATGATCGTATTGAATGGCGGGGCAGGCTCGAAGGGCTAGATGGCCTACTCCTGCTCCTATTTCTTAACTTACGGAACTTCCCAGAGCAAACAATAATAGCTGAAGTGATTTAACAAGGTAATCAGTTGCAACTTTCAGCATGAGCTGTACTTGTGATTCCCAAAGTATTTTTATGACCAATGGTAGATTGAACAAGGACCACATGGCAGAATTTGCTATTTGTGAATCCCATCCATTGTCCATCAATGAAGAAACTACCAGCATCCCCAACACATTTCACAAGTAATCGATGTTAAACACACGTTACACATTTGAAATTTTGCAATTATTTACAATTTTCTGTTTTAAATGATTAGAAGAGGTATGTTTCATGCATTCGTTTCTGAAACAGAATTTAAAAAGCAGCCAGTAGCAGAATTGCATAGTAATGCAATTTTGGAAGGAAAACACTGAATAAAGGTCCTAATTTAAACATTTTTATTTACGCATTAGCATTTTAATGCTACCAGGCAGTGATATCTGTTTCAAAGAAAGTTGTGAATTTTTCAGTTTTACATTTCATTATCCCCACCCCTTAAACAAACCGCTGATTTGATATTGTTGAGTTATACTTCAAGAGGTTTTACAAGATGTTTTGTCTGATGTGCTACAAAGGTCAGACAAGCCCTCTTGCTCTAATGATTCATAGCATGACCTACTGCACAAAGTGATTTCTGATAGCACACCCTGAGAGAACAATGGCCTTTGTTTATTGTCTCTGACTTTACACTTGGGCTTTGACTACACACCCACACCAATTCTTAGGAAGATTAATATCTGTTATACCAGGCAATTTAATCAAACTAAATTTCCAAAGGTTCAGTCACACTTTTACTGTTTCACAGTAGAAGTACAATTTGTATCAGGTAGCACAAAACACAAATGTCTTCAATCCGTTATGAAAGAGTGAAATAGACAAAACTAAGTTTCTCTGCGGCCTCATTATATTTTGTAGATTCTGCAGTTGAGTGATAGATGGCAAAGATTGTTGTCATAAAATCCCATCCAGCTGCAGTTGTTTCGGGATTGTGTACTACTTCTCAACAACATAATTTGCTTGTTGCCTCTACACCCATTGTGCTTGGTCAAAACCGTAACTATGTCAGAAATATCCAAGACTGATAACTCTTGCATTCTGAAATCAGCGTTGCCTTTTGAGAAGCAAATCTGTTGAAATAAAAAGGTCCAGCAGCTGAATAGGAAAATGAGTAACTCGATTTTATGTGGTAAACAAACTCGTCAAATAGCATTGCTGAAGAGTCCTTCCTGCTTTTTAGTTTAATGAGTTTATTATATATGATGAGTCAAGCATAGGAGCGGTCCAATCACATAAGTACAAATATAGAAGTGCATTGAAAAACACATGGCAGGAATAATCAATAAGGGTGATCCAAGCTAAAACTGGCCTGAATACAATGTGACATCAATTCATTTCCAGGAGTAAATCACAAATGTACGCAGCATTTCACTTATTGCTTTCACTCAAACTCTGGCCTAAAAAAACAATGTAGCATCTGTTTTACAGTTGTAAAACAAGTGGCTATATGTCTAATGTGGCAGTTGACATGCATACACTCATTTCACACTAGAGTGCACTGCACAGGATGCATTCAAAAGCCTCATTATAATATTTAAATTAAGGTTCTCACGGTGGGATGCCTTTGAGAAGATGGTCTGCCCATGTGCTTGACTCATCATTGAACTAAAAAGCAGGATGGACCTTTCAGCAGCGCTATTTAAAGAGTTCATTTACCATATAGAATTGAGTTGCTCATTTTCCTTTGCAGCTGCTGGTTAACTGCTGGGCCTTTTGTTTTTTTGTCTTCTACAATTCTTTTGTGACTTTTGCTAGTGCTGGATTGCATTGTCTGTCTTCAAAAATGTAACTGCAGTCATGGGTGGCCTGGTAGATCTGCCTTTGGAACTGGAAATTGAGGAAGATCAGCCAAGACGACAAGGAAGAGTAGAGAATCTGTAGAGAGGTGGGAATTCTGCAGGGTACAATAGCTAGGGTGTCTTTGGGAAACATTTATTCTACTTTATCTTCACTAAGATAATCTTTCCGACACCATTTCACTAACACGGCTATTGTCAAGCTATGTCACCGGTTACAGTCTGGAACCAGGACATGGGCGACATTTGGTTCTCAAGGGCATGTTTGTGCCATAAAAGATGTTGCAGGCTTCAACAGGTAGCATTAGTGACATTTTCCAGTTTGCTGTTCATTGTTATATCAAGAAGCACTAGGCTGTCTTCATTGTAACGCATTCCATGGCACCCAGGTTTTGTGTGCTGCCTTCATCTTTCTGAATAGAAATTGATTCCGCTTCCCCAATATCCAACTTGATCATGACCACAGATAGCACATCTGCAAATCTGCGCCTGGTGTCCAAGCAGCAGTCATGTTTCATTCAGTCAGTGCGCCAATCCTCTGTGTTGCCTTTAGACAGGCCAAAAAGATAAAAGCAAATTACTGCAAATGCTGAAATCTGAAAAAAAAAGCTGGAAAATCTCAGAATGGCTGACAGCATCTGAGGAGAGAGAACAGAGCTAATTTGTCAAGTCTGGATGACTCTGTTAGACACGGTAAGAAGTGTCACAACACCAGGCTAAAGTCCAACAGTAAATGCCACTAGCTTTCGGAGCGCTGCTCCACCAGAATCCCAGGCACAGCTATAGAGATGTCATCATCAGAAGTTTCACTTTAGTAGCCAGTTGATGTGCTTAAGCACTGCTTCCACTATTTGGGAAGAATTTTTCAGTACACGTTTGACATTAATTATGATAATAAGTGATTATGATAATGAGGAGGAGAACGATACATTTAGGCCAAAATTTTCCAACCAACAACCTTTATGGCACAAACACGCCCTTGACAACCACAGACGCTGTTAGCCACTTACCTGGCAAAAGAGCAGCGCACCGAAAGCTAGTGGCATTTACTACCAAATAAATCTGTTGGACTTTAACCTGGTGTTGTGAAACTTCTTACTGTGTTTACCCCAATCCAATGCCAGCATTTCCACATCATGACTCTGTTGGAGCCAGACAGGCCATAAGAGAGACTGGTTACTGAGTGTCAAGGCGTACCCTCTTCATTACTCTTGCCAGAAACCCACGCACAGTTACAGAAATGTCATCATTGGAAGTTTTACTTTAGTAGCCAGTTGATGTGCTTAAGCACTCTTCCACTATTTGGGAAGAATTTTCCAGTACAGGTTTGACATTAATTCCAGGTTTATTGTTACATGCTGCAAGCTTCACAACTTAATGATAATGAGTGATTAGCATTTGCCACCATTTGGGCAGCTGAGGTTTTGGTAGGAAAGGGGATTAAGGGTTATGGGGAGAAAGCGGGAAAGTGGAACTGAGCCACTTCAGATCAGCCATGATCTTATTGCATGGCGGGGCAGGCTCGAAGGGCTGGATGGCCCACTCCTACTCCTATTTCTTATGTTCTTAAAATGATACATTTAGGCCAAACTTTTTCCACCGTTTACACCAGCAGGGTTTTCCCTATCCTGCTACAGTGAACAGAGATTTGGCTTGTCGCCAAATTCTCCATCTTTGCTGCAGCGATAGGGTGGAGTGAATGGGCAGTAATATCCCACCCAAATGTTAAAGGCACTGTATAAATCCAAGTTGTTGTCAGTGAAGAAAATGGGCAGCACTGTGCACCAGTATCCTCTCTGACAACCAGTTTTAATATCTTTTCTATTACTACCTCGAGGTGTTTTATATGTTATATATACTGCCCTCCATTGGGTAGGGAAAACAACATTTTATTCTCAATTAGTTACAAGTAATTTGTCCGGTGTATTGAATTTAGTATGCATAGCAGGACAACAGTATCCAAAGTGTAAAACAGTATAAAAATAAAGTACTGCTTTCTTACCAGAATTTAAAATTTGTTCAACCAAATGTGCGTTTTGTGATGCTAAAGCTTCTTTCAAACTGCCTGTCTCCTTATTGTTCCCTTTTTCCTTATGGTCTTTTGATACTTCAAGTTCTGAATCAGCTCTTGCTTGGTATGTTTTTACTGCCTGAAAGAAAATAGAATGATGTCTAAGAATAAAGGAGAAAAGTAGCATTGTGCATTGAACAAGTAACTGTTCATTAATACAATTAAAATTGATAGAGCAGACGCAGCACTGTTTCATTAAAGGGAAGTTGTGTCTGACAAATTTACTGGAGTTCTATGAGGATGTGTCTAGGGCGGTGGATAGAGGAGAGCCGGTGGATGTGGTCTTTCTGGATTTTCAGAAGGCGTTTGACAAAGTACCTCACAAGAGGTTATTGCAGAAGGTCGAGGGACATGGAGTTGGGGGTAGGGTGTTAGCGTGGATAGAGGATTGGTTGTCAAATAGGAGGCAGAGAGTGGGGGTCAACGGGTGCTATTCGGATTGGCGGATGGTGACTAGTGGAGTGCCCCAGGGGTTGGCGCTGGGGCCTCAGCTTTTTACCATTTATATAGATGATCTGGAGGAGGGAACCGAGTGTAGGCTGTCGAAATTTGCTGATGACACCAAGATTGGGGGAACGGCAAATTGTGTGGAGGGTGTGGAGAGTCTGCAGAAGGATCTAGATAGGCTGGGCAAATGGGCCAGGAAATGGCAAATGGAATTTAATGTTGGCAAGTGTGAGGTGGTCCACTTTGGTAGGAATAATGGTAGGAAGGACTATTACTTACGTGGTGAAAAACTGCAGCAGGCAGCGGTGCAGAGGGACCTCGGGGTCCTTGTGCATGAGTCGCAAAAACCCAGCTTGCAGGTGCAGCAGGTGGTCAGGAAGGCGAATGGGATGCTGGCCTTCATGGCAAGGGGGATTGAATATAAAAGTAGGGAGGTCTTGCTGCGGCTGTATAGGGCAGTGGTGAGGCCGCAGCTGGAGTACTGTGTGCAGTTTTGGGTGCCGCACCTGCGCAAAGATATTTTGGCCTTGGAGGGAGTGCAGAGGAGGTTTACTAGACTGATACCGGAGTTGAGGGGGTTGAGCTATGAGGAGAGGCTGAATAAACTAGGCTTGTACTCGTTAGAGTTTAGAAGAATGAGGGGAGATCTCATTGAGACATATGATGAATGGGATGGATAGGATAGAGGTGGAGAGACTCTTCCCACTCAAAAAAGACAGTAGGACTAGGGGGCACAGCCTCAAGATAAAGGGGGGGGGGTGCGGTTTAGAACGGAGTTGAGGAGGAACTTCTTCACTCAAAGGGTGGTGAATCTCTGGAATTCTCTGCCCGTTGAAGTGGTGGAGGCTGCCTCGCTAAATATTTTTAAGACGCGGGTTGATGGGTTTTTGATAAGAGAGGGGATTAAGGGTTATGGGGAGAGGGCGGGAAAGTGGAACTGAGCCACGACAGATCAGCCATGATCTTATTGAATGGCGGGGCAGGCTCGAAGGGCTAGATGGCCTACTCCTGCTCCTATTTCTTATGTTCTATGTTCTTAAAAAACATTAGCAATCCTAGCTTTGCAGTGGGCAAAAGCATGGTGTTGCTATTGAAAGTGAATAAAGCTGTCCACAGATAGGTGGCTTGACAGCAGAGATTTCCTCTCTTTCAATCTGAATCCTTCTAGGATCAATTTGTCCAACTGGCTAGGCAGTAGCAGTTTGACACACAAATCGAAGAATTCCCATAAACAGCAATGCAGGAAGTAAAAAGCAGGGAATATAAATCAGAGGGCTTGTGGGGAATTAGTGATGGAGAGTAGGGTTATGCTGGATGAGTTAAACAGGTATTTTGCATCAGTCTTCACTATAGAGGACACAGGTAGCATCCCAGAAATAGCTGTAAATCAGGAGCTGGAAAGGGGAGGTGAACTCAGGAAAATTGCAATCACCAGGGAAGTGGTACTGAGCAAATTGTTGGATCAATGAATTGACAAAACCCTTGGTTCAGAGGAACTTCACTGTAAGGAGTTAAAAGAAGTGGCTAATGAGATATTTGTTTTACTTTCCAAAACATTCTAGATTCAGGGAATGTTTCTTTAGATTGGAAAATGGAACTGTTTCTTTAGATTGGCAAATGGAACTCATTTATTAAAAAGGGGAAATAGAGGACAGGATTTTACAACCTCGCTTGGGCGAGGCCGGAAATTCTCACCTGAGGTCAAAGGAGATTTCTATTGTTGGAACCTCGCCCATGCTGATTCTGTGGCAGGCGAGATGGTAGCGTTCCAACCAAAAAGCAGAAAACTATAGGCTAGTTGGCCTAACGCCTGCCATATGGAAAATATTACATGCCATTATGAAAGATGTTCGAGCAGGGCACTGGGAAAAATCCAAGGCAATCAGGCAGAGTCAACAGATTTGTGAAAGGGAAATCATGCTTAACCAATTTTTTGGGGTTCTATGAAGAAGTCGCATGTGATGTGGCTGGAGGGAAACCGGTGGATATATCGTACTTAGATTTTTAGAAGGCAATTGATAAGGTGCCACATCAAAGGTTATTGCACAAAAGCTCTCAGGGATAACGCATCGTCATGGAGAGAAAATTGGCTAGCTCACATGAAACAGAGTTGGCATAAATAGGTCTTTTTCTGGTTGGTAGGCTGTGACAAGTGGTGTGCCACAGGGATCAGTGCTGGGAGCTAAATTTTTTACAATTCATACAAATGTCTTGGATGAAGGGACCAAAGGTATGGTTGCTAAATTTGCTGACAACACAGATAGGTAGGAAAGTAAATTGTGAAGAGGACACAAGGAGGCTACAAAGTGACATAGACAGGTTAAGTGAGTAGTCAAAACTATGGCAAATGGAGTATAATGTGGGAAAATGCGAATATGTTTGTTTTGGTGAGAAGAATGAAAAAAGCTCATTATCTAAATGGAGAGAGATTGCACAGCTCTAAGATGCAGAGGGATCTGGGCATCCTAATGCATGGGTTACAAAAGACTAATATACAAATATAGCAAGTAATTGGAAAAGGTAGTAGAAAGTTATCATTTGTTGTGAAGGAATTGTTTAGAAAAGTAGGGAGGCTAAGTTTCAGTTGTGCAGGGCAATGGTGAGACCACATCCGGAGTATTGTGTACAATATTGGGAGAAAGTACACTAAAATAATACTAGGAATGAGCAGGTTGCTTTAGAAGGAGAGGTTGGAGAAGTTACGTTTGAATCATTTAGAAGAATAAGAGGTGACTTGATCGAAACCTGAAAAATCCTGAGGGCTGTTGACAGGTGGATGTGAAGCAGGTGTTTCCTCTTGCCAGAGAATCTAGAACTAGGGTAACTGTTTAAAAATAAGAGAGAACATTTTTCTCTGAGGGTCTCCAGCATTCTCTTCTCCAGAAGGCAGTGGCAGCAGATTCTTTGATATTTTTTAAGGAAGAGCCAGGTAGATTCTTGATTAACAAGGTGGTGAAAGGTTATGGGTCAGGCAGGAATGAGGGGTTGAAGTTACAATCAGATCAGCCATGAACTTATTGATGGCGGAGCAGGCTTGAAGTACTGACCCACCTAAGCTTCCTGCTAATTCATATGTTTGTATTGAAATCATTGTTACTGAAAGCAAAATAAATTTTAGATACACACATGGGGTTAAGGAAGAAACTTAAATTTCAGAACAATATCTTTTTGAAAAAAAGTTGTATTTAATTGAAAATCTGCAATGTTTAAATGTACTGGGGAATGGAACGCCACATGTATAACATTAGCTTTTCAGGACCAAAGAGTTTGCTTGGCAGTTATCACACTATGTATGCTATTAATCCTGATTGAACAGCAACTCAAATTTTTGTTGCTTTTCCACAAAAATAGATGAAGTTCAACAAATAGGTGATTCTGAATTGTATCGATCTGCAATATCGATTGCAGAACCCAGTGAACCCAGTTGTGCAGTATATCCCTCGTAGCAACTCATGGATTTCCGTGTTTAACTGCCTGTATGTAGATAGCAAAAATTGCTGTCAGATTTACAAGGTACTGACAGCCATGCCATAATTACTACCTCAAATTCTAGGCCAATGTCTTTCTGCTGTTTTGCCTGTTTCATGTTGATGGATGGAATCAAATGGAGCCAGGATGGAGGGAAGTAAAGAAAAGTATGAAACAATATCAATGTTTTGCCAACGACTTCAACCTTAAATCACTCAGTGATGCTACTTCCCCATATTGCAAAGTAGCTACCCAGTCCAACAGAAATATTTAATAAATGTGTTGCAGTTGATAACTGCAAAGTATTCATAGAGTCATATAGGTTTACAGCAATGATAACAGGGCATTGGGCCCAACTTGTCCTGCCACCCCTTTGTTTGTAACCACTAAGCTAGTCCCAACTGCCCATGTTTGGCCCATATCTCTCATTAGCCATCATACCAATGTAACCATCTAAAGGCTTTTTAAAAGACAAAATTGTACCCGCCTCTACTACGACTTCTGGCAGCTTGTTCCAAACAGTTACCATCCTGTGTGCGAAAAAAATGTCCTTCTGGACCCTTTCTGGAGCGTGGGCTGCTCTTGGAAGTCCAGGAGTGGCCTAGTACTTCATGTCGGTGTGTGTGCTTGATCCTGGACCGGTAGATGGGCGCCGCAACAGCTCAGTGACTAGCACTGCTGGCTGTGCAGACACATGGATTTGGGCCTGTGTCTGTGGGAGTTTGCGCATTCTCCCTGTGATTGTGTGGGTTTCCTCCGGGCACTCCGGTTTCCTCCCACACCCCAAAGATGTGCTCTTAGGCTAATCGGTTTTTACCAAATTGACACTATTTCTTCCCTGAATCTGACTGAGTAGGGTTCCATTCGTAGACATGCAGGGTAGAATCGGTGTAGGGTGATGCGGCGGCGCGGGCTCGTTGGGCTGAAGGGCCTGTTTCCCGTGCTGGGTTGTTCTTTGTTCCCCTCTCACCTTAAACTATGCCCTTCAGTTTTAGATTCCCCTACTTTTGAGAAAAGATATTGACTATCTAGCTGATCAATGACACTCAATATTTTATAGACCTCAAAAAGATCACCTCTAAACCTCCTACATTCCAGAGAAAAAAGTCCCAGTCTGTCCAGCCCTCCTTATAACTCAAATCGTCAAGTCCTGATAGCATCCTTGTAAACTTTTTCTGCACTCTTTCTGGTTTAGTAATATCCTTTCTATAATAGGTGACCAAAACTGTACACAATATTCCAAGTGTGGCCTTACCAGTGTCTTGTACAACTTCAATAAGATGTCCCAATTCCTGTATTCAAATGTTCTGACAAATGAAACAAAGCATGCTGAATGCCTTCTTCACTACGCTGTCCACCTGTGACTCAAGGAGCTATGAACCTGTATCTCTAGAACCCTTTGTTCTATAACACCCTCCAATGCCCTGCCATTAACTGAGTAAGTCTTGTCCTGGTTCGATCTACCAAATTGCATCACCTCACACTGATCTAAATGAAACTCCATCTGCCATTCGTCAGTTCACTGGCCCAATTGATCAAGATGCCACAGCAATCCCCGATAACCTTCTTTACTGTCCACTATGCCACCAATCTTGATGTCATTGGCAAACTAACATGCCTTCTAAATTCTCATCCAAATCACCGATTTCTGAGGCACACCAGGGGTCACAGGCCTCCAGTTTGAAAAACAACCTCTACAACCACTCTCTATCTTCTGTCAAAAAGCCAATTTTGTATCCATTTAGCCACCTCACCCTGGATCCCGTGAGATTTAACCTCATACAACAACCTATTATGCGGTGCCTTCATATACTGCAACATCAACTGCACTGCCCTCATCTATCATCTTGGTTACCCCTTCAAAAAACTCAATCAAATTTGTGAAACATGATTTTCCACTCTCAAAGCCATGCTGACTGTCCCTAATCAGTCCTTGCCTCTCTAAATGCCTGTAGATCCTGTTTCTCAGAATATCTTCTAATAACTTACCCACTATAGATGTGAGGCTCACTGACTGGCCTGTAGTTCCCAAGCTTTTCCCTGCAGCCCTTTTTAAATGAAGGTATAACATTTGCCACCCTCCAATTTTGAGGCACCTCGCCTGTGACTATCGATGATTCAAATATGACTGCAAGGAGACCCGCAATTTCCTCCCTAGCCTCCCACGGTGTGCTAGGATACACTTCAACAGGTCCCAGGGATTTATTTACCTTGATGCACTTTAAAGACTTCCAGCACCTCCTTCTCTGTACACTCCTTGCGACATCACTATTTATTTTCTCAAGTTCCCTAACAGTAAATACTGATGAAAAATATTCATTTAGGATCTCACCCATCTCTTGTGGATCTGCACATAGATGACCTTGTTGATCCTTAAGAGGCTGTACCCTCTCCCTAGTTACTCTTTTGCCCTTTATGTTTTGTAAAATCACTTTGAATTCTCCTTTGCCTTATCTGCCAAAGAAATCTCATGACGCCTTTTTGCCTTCCTGATTTTTCTCTTAACTCTACTCCTATGCCCTCTATACTCTTCAAGGGATTCACTTGATCCCAACTGCCAATGCATGTCACGTGCCTCCTTCTTCTTGACCAGGGCTTCAATATCCCGGGTCGTCCAGGGTTCCCTATTATAGAACAGTATACAAAATTCCTAGAATAATTGATAAATTTGACATTGCTTTCATTCCTAAAAATCCAACTTTTATAATCAAAAGTGTTGGTTTACAAATTCTGGCCTCCATGCCAAATAGTCAAAGTGAAGATACCGACTGCCATTGTTCACCCTTCCATGACATCAGTGCCACACATTTACTGTCACTCTGTCAGTTGCTATGGGAGACAAAGTAGAATGCCCTCCCTTATGCCAAACAATATACCTACTTTAAACTCTCACAAAGCCTAAATATCAGCATGAATTAACGATATTATCAACTAGAATTACAATTTAAACATAACTGATTCAAGTTACACAAAGCTAGGAGATTTAATCTTTAAAGATCATGATAACCCAAGACTACTCGAAAAAAACTGAATCAGTTGAAGGAAAGCTACAGGCACACCAGCCCTATTAACGCTGTTTCCACCCACTCCAAGAAATGTTACTCTGCAATGCTCTGTGTAAAAATTAGCAATGTTACTTTGAATGCTATTGTAATAGAGTTGCTGAGAATCTGAGGAGAAATGGCACTTTCAGTTTTTAATTGTAAAATTAATCAATGCATTCTGCAAAATGGCTGCTTATATAGCATACTGTCAAACACACAATCAACTAATGGAGTTGATTTTTTTGTATTGCACAGAGTCAAATGCCAAAATTTTACTTGGGTGTCTGATGGAAATAGTATACTATAACTATGTTCATAGCTAAAAGATCAAATTAGCATTGCAAACTGTTTCTTTTCTTGATTGCACTGATACAAAAGGTAAGGCCTCTTGTATTTTCTTCCATAAAATTTGCCATGACCACAATAATGGAACAAGACAAAAGGGCAATTCTAAACTAGAATTACTAGTTAAAAACACGTCACCAAACTGACCCAACTCTCCTGTGAAGCTGTGTAAATATACAGATATCATAGTACAGTACTGTACTACACAAACCAGCAGATAACCATGAAATGTACAGACAATTACTCTTAAGATTTCTGAGTACTTATAAACAAAGTATATACAATTAAGACAACAAGTGGGTGTGTTCTTACGAAACTACTTATGGAATAGAGCTAAACTACTTATGTCTGGCAAAAAAAGTGCTTTCTGAAATTCTAAAGAAAAAATTATCAACAGGTTCTGATCTTAACTACTATGCATGGGAACACTGGTTAACTACAAACATGTACTTGCAATACACCTTTCTTTCAGATGCCAAGAACATCACGCAAATATAAAAGTAGGACTGTTAGTCTAATTTGCCAGCTCATTAAGTAGCAGTAAGTGAACTACATGTACCATTGCATATGTAAATAAATCCCTTAGAGTGCTAACGATTAAGGCACAAGTATACTTATAAAATAAGAAATTAAAATTTGAAGTATACATTACACTCTTCCAGCTGGAACTTTTCTGTCTTCTCTTATACTATTATATCATTGCAAATATAATTTTTTAGAAGCTCCAACAAGTAACAAAGCTACAGTCTGCAATGAGGTAGAATCTAAAATATGCTGCATTCATTTTAAAACATGTTATCTTGAACACCAGGTACCAATACCTGATCATCAGCCCTGGCTATTACATTCCTAAATCTGGCTCCCTTAGCCTGGCGGCAGACCTGTAGTCCTATTGATTTCCTTTGGATTTACAAGTTTGTTGCTGGGATAAAGAAGCTGGAAGTTAATTTACAGGTGTTAGGATCCAGAATCTGAATCAGGCAGTTATAGAAATAAAAACCAAAGATTGACCGATTAAGTCAATATTGGGCGAGAGTTAAAACAAGAATTAATATTTGAGGTCCTTGAACAGCAAGCAGTAAAAGTGCTGTACAGTAAGCTTTACCTTTGAAGAATGAACACAAGATATGATCTTCACAACAGTTCACAATTCATTCATCCAAACTATAAATTGTAACAAACAGTTATTAAAGCAGTTTATTTTCCACACAAGCTGCGCGCACTGCAGCAGTGGCTCACTCACTAGGCAGGCAAATAAACAAAGATGGTTCTCAAATAATTGGTCATCTCCAAAGCCCAAAATCAAACATTGTAATCGTATAAATCACATCAAAAATATTTCTTCTTTTAACCATTAATATTCTCCTACCTTGAAAGCCTGACTCTTGCTGGTGTATGTTCCAGAGTAGCGTACACCCTCAAGTATCTCGTCCATATGCCTAAACAGTAAGCGTCAGCAGGCTTTTGGACAATCAGCCAACTTGGGCCCACAGCCAAGCCAGGTCTAGGTCTCACCTGACTTCCACACGTGCATTTCGTCGCAAGGGTGGTTGGTTGCAAGAATTCTGGCTGATTTTCCTCTCCCTGACCTAGAGGTGGTACGATTTCACTGCCCTGATCAAACATGTCCTATCCTACTGGTACGTATAGCTCACTTCATTGTTGGTTTAGCCAGCTAAGTCAGGCAAACCTACTTGAGAATATTTAATAAATCAGAAGTTTATTACTTGGTTTTACAAATGTGAGGCTTTGGAACTTACGTCGCAAAGCAAAGTAATCTTCCATCCAGCTCGCCCAGTCTGCTAAATTAACTTAAATTCTACTAAGATTAGGCAAAAATGAACGCAGACGTGCATTTACATTCTAGGTCTTAACCACATCAAAAGCAATTCGGAATATAATAAAACTGAATACTGTAGTGGTGACTTGAAATTTAAGGTTTGGTAATTATATTATTTCTGGCATTAGACCAGGGTCTTTATGCGAGTATAATTCTAATATATATTTCTTTGAACAATTCTTATGACTATTTATCAAAGGCTCTGATGTAGAACAATAAAAAATGATTTTGAAATATTGACCATGTATGCTAATATTCAGTTTTGCAACGTTTCTCAGGCAATGAGATGCCTCCCGAATGTCAAGCCACCGTGTAGATATGGGGTGGGGGTGGAGGAAAGCAACCAAGGGAAAAAACAGCTGCAATGTAAGCTTCTTCCCGATCATTCCTTAAATTGGGTAGTGGGGGGGGAAACGACACGATTTTTTAAATATTAAAATTGTATAGTGCATCAATTGTCAACGAACTAGTGCCACAATAAGATGCAAAATCACCTTCACCATTTCTGTTCCAACGTCCTGACTTCATCCAGGATGAGAAAATAAGATATGAAAGGGCAACTGAACTTAGAAAGGTCAGACAGCAATCTCGGACGTGGATTCAGGAGCTCATTTGTATAATACCTGCAGACAGCTTAGATCAGCTTTCATGAACTGCTTAATTTTTTGACCATTCCAAATCAATATGACCAAAGCACAATGTGACAAATGTATTTTTCTTTGCCAGTCCTGATAGTATGAGTGAAAAATATTCCACTGGTATTCACTGAAGCCCATTTTTAAACATGCTATGTCTCCACAAAAGTCTTTCACAGAATGTCATTTTGACAAAGCAGCTCTTGCCAAACTTGGGTGATACATGTTTTATATTCTGTGTGGTTGGAGAATTCATATTCCATAGGAGTCTTTATAATTCAATTAGAAATATTACAGATTAAGAATCTTAATTATTAGTCGATCTTCCATGGTCTTTAGGATCTTGCATAGCCCTCAGGTGAGGGGAATTAGATAACAGAGGCCAGTTATATTGGGCACGCATGCATAATTTAAATCCCATTACAAAGTTATACATTTTGCACTTATGGATTTATAACGGCAACGTTAAAATGTGTTCACAATTATAATGAAACTGCTTTTCTTACACTAGCAATGTTCTTTCATGATAATTAACAACATAAATGCATAGAAAGCAGAGAAGAGAATCTCCACTTTCTAAATACTTTACAAACTATCCAAAGGATCCAACCCAGTTTGGCACTGCATTAGATTGCCTTTCCTACTGTGCCCAACTAAAGTGGTGGAAGACTGCCCCTTCCGAGGATTTTCACTCCACTCTGCATTGGGTGAATAGAGGAAAAAGCTTGAATTCGCCTTGCAGATGTTAGATGGAACTGCCAGCTGAATTTCAGAAATACCACTTCTCGTCCCCATCTTTGTTAGCACTACTCTTGACTATTCTAACAAAATCAGCCCCTCACATCTACCCTCTGCAAACTTCATCCAACATCCTACTACCCATGACCAAACTGTGCTCGCTAACCTACAGTGGCTCTGTGTTAAGTAATGCCTTGATTTTAAAACTGTCATCCTTATTTTCAAATCTCTCCAATAGTTGCACCTCTCCAAATTTCTAATCTTCTGCCCCTCCCAGATATCTGCACTCCTTTAAATTCTGGTCTCTTCAACACTCCCATTTTAAATCACTATCATTGATGGCTAAGTCACCAACTGCCCCAAAATTTGGAATGTCCACCTCCTCCCCCAAAGTTCTCCACTTCCATACCGTGCATTCTTCCTTTAAGGTGCCCCTTAAAACCCACCTCTTTGACAAGGCTTTGGGACTCAGTTTGCCCCTGTGAAGCTTTCTGTGACATGATATATAAAAGACATTATACTAATACAGGCTACTGCTGGAACAGCATGCACACAAAATGGTTTTATGATACATAATCTTCATCACTATTTGAAGTCAATGCTAAGTTGAAATCAATTTGGAATCATAAGACTTGCATCATGTTGTGCATATTTTGTTTTATGTAGTAGCACTAAGTTTAGCCAACATTTAAACCTCATAGTCGAGGTGTACAATGAGGTCTTTTTCTTTTTGGGCACAAACAGAAAACTGGCAGTAGATTGGCCACCTGTTATATGGCTTGCTCAATTTTCATTTCCACTTAAGTCAGAAAGATTGGTGATTAAAAACAAAGAGGTTAAACTTTAATAACGCAATATCAATATACCAATTTAATTTAGGTCAAACATAAAACAACTTGCAATTAAGAAACATCTAACATCAGAAATATCAGTAACATCAGAAAATGTCACAACAAAAGTTGGCTACTAGCAGCAAATTGCTACTGTATTCTTATTACTGTTTACCGTATTCGTTAAGCATCCAGTTGTAATGAGTAATGTGGAAAACTGCACATCAAGTGGCTTGGGTTTATTTAATATTTGCATTTTCAGCACACTCACTCACATTACTCACTTTCACCTAAATTACAGATGACCAATCATTACACTCCCAAATAGGGAGGGAACTGGACCCTGTGCCTTAACTTCAGATCTGAAGCTACTACTCATCACATTTAGTAAGTAAAAGAAATTACTGGATTATATATAACTTCATGCCTCCTTGTCTTTCTAGAACAGTATATTAAGTATTATTTAATCCAATTCTGTTACCTTCAATTTTGATAAAATTCCCTTATTGACTCCAATTAGTGGTTTTGGATGGCAACCAGTCAGTTCAGAGTATTTGGCTCTCTAACATCCAGTAAAGCAAGGAGCTGCACAGAGGTCAGGGGTGAGGAAAACATTCACGTTTCAATTAATGAGTGGAAATATGCAAAACTTCCAAACTAGATAAGATGATGAATGCAGAACTCAGCAAAAAATGAGTAGCCTCAGTCGACTGCACAAGATTCTCAAGTACATGCTATAAGGTGTGTTCAGTTTTGCAGCAAAGTGTTTTCCTGTGTTAAATGTACATAAAACTTTTTTATATAAAAAACACATCTATTCTCATAAACCTGATCCAAAAAAAACAAATCTGTACAAATATTCACTTCTGAAAAATGTGAGATTTACTTTTCCATATCCAAAATGACTTCAATAGATTACTCAAAGTAACTGATTGCGTAAGCTTTTTACCCAACATGTGTAACATTTTGCCATCTCCTATATTCTCATTATTTCATCCATAAAAATCAAGAATTATTAGTGCAGGAAAAGTTGGCAACTGACACCAATGACGGTGAATTGGGACAGTCACCTACAAAAGATGCTAATTGAAAGTTAGCATATTCATACGTGTGTCTATGCACATGAAGACAGACAGAAATGAAATGGTCAAGGACAGAGAAGGAGGGATCCTCTTTACCCTACTGGATTTCATTGGGATTTTATTTTGTACATAACTTATTGCAGCCTGCACATAGATTACTTTCCCATTTGAAGATTGAGAAATTTCCATACAAAGCAGCCATTCTTGCTGTTGATTTAATTGACTGTCCTTTGCTCAAGATCTTTTTAACAAGAGTAACACATACCACTTACCTGTTTATCTTCAAAAATAGTGATCCTATTACTGTCATTAAACCAGTTTGCTACTGAAAATTAAAAGAATGCCTAAAGCTTAAATGTTTCAAATCAACACACCACTTCAGCTGCACAAACAATACACAAAGAAATTAATTTTGCTAAACTTGCCTTTTTTTCTGTTTCTACATCATTTCAAATGTACCTAAAGAAAATACTCTACAAAAGCACATTATGTATATCCAATTTGTGGCAGTAATCTGGGGAACATGCATCATAGTCTATCAATTCATAAAGCAGTTTTTAATCAGTGTTCTTACATACAAGAACACTGGATAAGTTGGCAATGAAAAACTATTGCACGCCCTCTGTGCTTAAATACGAGTGCTCTTTTTTCTGTACTTCACTGCCACCTGTTGGAACTGCCTACCATGTTTTGTGAAAAAGTGGATTCCTGTTCCATATTCATGTAAATACACTTTATGGCAAAGTTGGAACTTATGGATTTTGGAGCATGGGAGACCAGCAAAGAGACAATGGAGAAATTGAGAAATCCTGAATGAAGTTTTCAACAGTAGAAAGCCTGAGACAGGTGAAGTTGTGGAAATGGACGTTAGCAGTCTTGATAATGGGAAAGATGTGGCTCTTGAAATTTGGTCCTGGTTCAAATGGAATTTCAAGATTCACATCATGTTCTGCCTGCCACAATGTCCCAACAGAATGCAATACAGTCAGGGTGGCATAGAAGTTTATGGAAGGCTAAAGACAAGGGCTTTGGTCTCCCTGATGCTCAGTTGGAGGACGTTTTGACTCAGTCATAATTTTAGCTTAAAAGTTTATTTATCAGTGTCACAAGCAGGCTTTATTATTAATACTAACACTGCAATGAAGTTACTCTGAAAATCTCATGGTCGCCACACTCTGATGCCTATTCAGGTATACTGAGGGAGAAGTTAGCATGGCCAATGCACCTAGCCAGCACATCTTTTGGACTGTGGGAGGAAACCAGAGCACCCAGAGGAAACCCACACAAAAGCAGGGCGAATGTGCAAACCCCACAGACAGTGACCCAAGCCAGGAATCGAACCCAGGTTCCTGACACTGAGAGGCAGCTGTGCCAATCACTGTGTCGCCATGCCGCCAATAATAATTTTCCATTACAATAGTTGAATTTAACATTAAGAATTTGCTCATTATTAGGTAGGCAAATGCAGCAACATACAACTAGGAAATCAATGAGTATCCTCTTTCTGTTTAGCATCAGTTGAGAGGGGAACTTTGGTCAGGACGTCCCTCTGTGAATACAACACATCTTCAGCATCTAATTGAATGGGAATATAGTTCAACATCTTAAAGAAAATCTGTCATTCAATTCTTTTACTCCGCATTTTAAGGATGTGCTTATTGTTACATCTGTTGGGCTTTTGAATTGTGTTTGAGATAGTGCTGCTAAAATGTTCGGCAGCACCTTCCTGTATTGCATCTTGGGCAGGGCATTTGTTTCAGTATCTCTCTCTCCTCTTTTGTCCAATAAGCAGGTCACCAAAACATCAACAGGCACTTAACACAGACAACATTAATAATTATGCACATGAATACTTTTATATCATATTTTGGTTGAAGCAAGCTCCTAATATCCTGTTGTGCCTCTTCATTACGTTAAGATAGTTTACTTCCATCTTTGTGTATACTTGTGAGAGTGGGCTGCATGGGATAGTGATCACTAGACATCTCCCTCCATCCAGCAAGGCTTGATGGTGACTTCTCACCATGTGTTAAGAGAACAGAAGCAAGGAAATGAGCCAACTCTTCCCTACTATATGTAGTTGTATTGGGTGTGTGGAGTTGTTCACTGTCACTTCCTTCTCTGAGTAAAGATTGAGTGGTGTGATACCTTGCTCCTCATTAAGGGTGTCAGCAAGAAACATATTTCTCTCTTCAGTGTGAATCTTGGCACATACAACACATAATAACTTGATACAATATAAGCATTGTGATATGTCATTTTCTGATTTCACTGAGTCATAAGAGCTTTACAATGTGCAGGTGCCAGTGTTGGACTGGGGTGGGCACAGTAAGAAATCTCACAACACCAGGTTAAAGTCCATTAGGTTTATTTGTTATCATGAGCTTTTGGAGCACTGTTCCTTCATCAGTTGAGTCACTTGATGAAGGAGCAGCACTCCGAAAGCTCATGATACCAAATAAATGTATTGGACTTTAACTTCGTGTTGTGAGACTTCTTAGAGTTTTATAGATGGAAAGAGGTCCTTTGGCTTATCTTGACCGCACCAGCCATCAAGCACCTATCTATTCTAATCTTATTTTCCAGCACTTGGCCCACAGCCTTGCATGCTATGGCATTTCAAGTGCTCATCTAAATACTTCTTAAATGCTGTGAGAGATCCTGCCTGTACTATCCTTTCTGTTTGTGAGTTCCAGATTCACATCACCCTCTGAGTGCAAAAGTTTTTCCTCACAACTCCTATAAACCTCCTGCCCCTTAACTCAAATCTATACCCCCTGGTTAATGACTTCTCTGCTAAGGGGAAAAGTTCCTTCCTAGCCACCATAAGGCTCTCAAAATTGTATACACCTTAATCAGGCCCCTCCTCAACCTTCTCTGCTCCAAGCACCACCAGCCTATCCAGTTTCTTTTGATAGCTGAAACACTCCAGCCCAGGCAACATCCTCATGAATCTCCACTGCACCCTCTTTCATGAAATCACTATCTTCCTATAATGTGGCAACCAGAACTGCATGCAGTATTCTAGCTGTCTAACCAATGTTTTATACAGCTCCATCGTAACCTCCCTGCACATTTGACACCTCAATTGATAAAGTCGTGTCCCATCTTATCGACCTGTCCTGTTGTCTTCAAAGATCTATGGGCATACACACCAAGGCTGTTCTGAATCTCTGTATGCCCTAGGGTCTAACCAATCATCGTGTATATTCCCTTGCCTTGCTAGACCTCCCAAAATGCATTACTTCTAATTTTTCAGGGTTGAATTCCATTTGCCACCGTTCTGCCCATCGAACCAGCCCATCTGCATCATCCAAAGCTTTGCTCCTCACTATGTCTGTGGGTTTTGTCTCATATTTTTCACAGTGTATATGAGATGAAAAGCACGTATTTCAACCCAAGTGGGTTCAGATATTTCTCCCTCACAGTTTGGTAGGGGTGGTTATCCACTGTTTGGTCAAAGTTGGGACATTTTTCTCCCTCCCTCCCTGGGTATTACTGGTTGGGGTATTTCCTGGGGATATAACTGGGAAATTGGGCTGTGCCAGTGTTTGTGCTTCTTCGCTCACTCAGGGTTCAGGTGCTCAGACTCTCTCTTTGCCTGGAGACAGAGAGGCAGGTTCTTTTCTCTTTCTAAGTGAGGCTTTCTGGAAATTTCTTCCTTCTCTGGTTTCCTCACCGTTACTTGGAAGTCATCGTACGTATCACAGCCCAGGTACCAGCCATCATCCGAATCGTCGAGCTCCGCTCCAGCCGCCACGCACCTAACCGCCGCCATCACACCTCCGACCCCCTGCAGCCCTGCCTCTCAGCCCCGCCCCCGGGATGGAGGTCCATGAACCCAGCCCCCGCCCACTGCCTCTCAGCCCCGCCCCCGGGACGGAGGCCCATGAGCCCAGCCCCCGCCCACTGCCTCTCAGCCCCGCCCCCAGGACGGAGGCCCATGAGCCCAGCCCCCGCCCACTGCCTCTCGGCCCCACCCCCGGGACGGGGCCCACGGACTCAGCCCCCGCAGGCCCTGCCTCTCAGCCCCGCCCCCGGGATGGGCCCAAAGTTCCACCCCCTGAACTTAGCCCCGCCCACCGAGTCTCAGCCCCGGACCCTCTAGAGGAAGGCCACACCCATCGCCCCTCAGGGAATAGCTGCACCCATAGCCCCGCCCCATAACACTTCCCCTGACCCTCAGCCCTGCCCAGGGGGCAGGACAATAACGATAGCCCCGCCCTCTTGGTCCAGCCCCGCCCCTTGGCGCCCCTTGGGTCCAGCTCCGCCCTCCCGGCGGCCCCCACCCCCCCCCCCCCCCGGCCCGGATGATGGCCACACATCTGATCGATGGCGACACCCATAATCCGCACCACCTGGTCCCCACCCCTGGGCTCGGCCCGCCCCTTGGGACCAGCCCCGCCCCCTGGGACTAGCTCCGCCCCCTAGGACCGTCCCGCCCCCCAGGGTCCGACACGCCCCCTGAGTTATGACCACATCCATATCCCCGCCTCCAGCCCCGCCCTGATCCCTGGCTCCTTCCCAGCCCCTCCCCGCCCCGCCCCGCCCTAAGCTTTACCCCACTCATTAATTGAAGTATGTCCCCTACCCCTTAGCTCTCAAATATTCGGCACCTGACTACCTACAGGTAAATGAGAACTTGTAGCAAAATTGTCAAAGTTGATTTAAAAGATTTGCTTGGAATTTCCCTGCAGATAGTGAATAGAAAATATCCCCCCTCAAAAACATCTTTATAAAATTGTCAATATTCAACTGGCCTGAGTCTAGGAAATGGAAGCCCTGCCATAGTACTGAAGAATACTTGATGGGAAGATGGGTATAAATTTGCTGTGGCATGCAATGCATTCAAACATAGTGTTTGCCCTGGTAGATTGGGCCTAAACCCCAATGGATATAGCCAAACTCTTCATCCCAAAAATCAAGAGTGACTTTGTCTGAATGATGTTCCGAGCACTGTGACTCTCATTGTACATGTATGGTTACATAATAGAAGGGAGTCATGAGCCAAGTGCTCAGGTTAGAACCACTGCTACCAAGCAGTTATCTTGTAGTTTATCATGATGGCTCAAATATGGCAGAAAGACTGACTGTTCAAGTGAAAACATTGTAAACATTGCCACAATAATGGTCACACAACAGTGCAGTTCAAAGAGTGCTAGTACATGCATGCAATCAATCCACTATTGAAATTCTGACTATCCGTTTAAATGAGTGCTATCCTTTCCAGTTTTGGTATACCTCACCAAGTGTGTGCTGTTGATGGCACAGTGCACCATGGAAAAGCCCGTTAACCTGGCAAAGCCACATGTCCACAGCTCCTGCTTCTTCCTAGTTAAAGAAGAGATTGTGAGTTCCCCTCTCCTGGTGTACAGGACCATCAAACTGTGGTTTGTTTCTGTTGATTCCCACCTAGAAGAATCTAGTTGAGGGTAATGGTAATCATCATTGTCCTCGCCCTTCTGTGTGATGTAGGTCCTGTTACATGAGGTGGCATGGGGTCATTAACTACCTCCTGGGTGAAATGTAAATGTCTCAGACACAGCTGCTAGTTTAAGTGGAAACAGGAGGAGTGCTCCTTGAGTAGCCTTGGTGGGTATGACTCTCTTTTAAGAACTCTCCTCCTCCTCCTTCTAGGCACAGCTTCTTCTCTTTACTGGCTGTACTCCATGTACCTGTCATGCTGTACCCAGTAACTGCAACTATAGCCCCCATTAGTGATAGCAGGCAGGCTTCCTGCTGACAGGCCTTCACATTCCTCTGACTGTTTGGCAAATTGCGACAACATTCCCCTGACTCCAACAACTTTTCATAAATTCTCCATTAGCTCTGAACACAGTACCTCTGTTAATTCTGCAACAGTAAGAGAAAGTCAAAAGCTGCTCACCTGAAAGTCCCAAGCTGACTTATTTAAATAATGCTTGTGTGTTGTGTCTTACTTGCAGCTGAACACATAAGCCAAGGATGCTTAGAGAGGGTAAATTGACAGGTCTAAAAAGTTAAAAAAGTTTATTTATTAGTCACAAGTAAGGCTTACATTAACATTGCAATGAAGTTACTGTTAAATATCTCTAGTTGCCACACTTTCAGCACCTGTTTGGGTCAATGCACCTAACCAGCACATCTTTCAGACTGTGGGAGGGAACAGGAGCACCTGCAGAAAACCCACTCAGACATGGGGAGAACATGCAAACTCCACACTGACAGGAACTGGGAATTGAGCTCAGGTCCCTAGCGCTGTGAGGCAGCAGTGCTAACCATTCATTGACTCTATCTACACTTCCCGCTGCCTCAGCAAAGCAGCCAGCATAATTAAGGACCCCACACACCCAGACATTTTCTTTTCCACCTTCTTCCTTTGGGAAATAGATACAAAAGTCATGAGGTCATGTACCAAACGACTAAAAAACGGTTTCTTCACTGCTGCTGTCAGACTTTTGAATGGACTTACCTTGCATTGAGTTGATTTTTCTCTGCACCCTAGCTATGAGTGTAACACTACATTCTGCACTCTCTTATTTCCTTCTCTATGAACGGTATGTTTTGTCTGTATAGCGCGCCAGAAACAATACTTTTCACTGTATGTTAATACATGTGACAATAAATCAAATCAAATCAAAATCAAATCACTATGCCACTGTGCCACGTCTGATGCCAAATCAGTTGCAGAGTGGCTTCAGGGTCTGCCTGCTCTGCATGTTTCCTGTGGTGCATGGCACACTGAGCTAGGAATTAATGGGGCCCAATGGAGAGGGCTAGGTGGTGGTCAGGGTTGCATCAATGCAGGGGAAGCCATGCTGCTCATTCCCACCAGCAGGAATACTGACCCTCATTTATTCAGCGGAGGAGGGGGGGAGGGGCGGTTTGCACAAGGTATTCGTCTTTAAAAGGCATCCTGTGCCCAATTGCCATGCATTGGGAAGGACGGCATCTGCTGAGAGAAACCCCCCTATAATCATCTCTAAACCCCTCCCCATTTCACCAGTGCCCCCTCTCTGCAACTCCCAACATGCATCCAGGGATCCAGTGATAATTCCTGGTAAAGGGCTCATTTCATTACAGGGATCAGCCATCGCTCCCAATAGTGCTACCTGTCACATAGAATTCCCAATCTCAGAGGCAAGATCTCTACCATTCTGGGATGTTAATTCTGTGGGACGCCCAACATTTCCCATTTAAGAGTCTATTCGCAATTAAATAGCATCCCTTGGGGAAATGGCATGGCTCTTGTACAGTGGGCTGGGCAGCATGGTGGCACAGTTGTTAGCACTGCTGCCTCACAGTGCCAGGGACCCGGATTCAATTCCTAGCTTGGGTCACTGTCTTCGTGGAGTTTGTACCTTATCTTTGCATCTGCTTGGGTTTCCTCCAGGTGCTCCAGTTTCCTCCTACAGTCTGAAAGATGTTCTTGTTAGGTACATTGGCCATGCTACATTCTCCCTCATTGTATCCGAACAGGTGCTGGAATGTGGTGACTATGGGATTTTAACAGTAACTTCATTGCAGTGTTAATGTAAGTCTACTTGTGACACTAATAAATAATAAATAAACTGAACCCACATCACCTAGATTATATTCTGCCCTGCATATGCCACACTGGATTGATTGTCACTTCCTGAGGTTTAGATCTATTAAGCTTTGGCACTATGGCTCTACAGTCAAATTTTCCTGTAAATGCATGAAGTGCAGTTAACGAGGCTGGCGAGCTGCAGCCATAAATAGCCAGGTCAGAATATTTTTCAGAGGCCATAAGAAAGATCTCCATCAAAAAAGGGATAGGTTGGATGTTTAATGATCAAGTATTCAGGAAAGATCACAAAAATCAGTAAAGAGACAGGATTAATAAGCGCTGGAAAGAGAGAATGTTCTTTGGTAAGATGAACAATATATTTGGAATAAAGAAACTATAAGAGAATTATTTTGCTATTCAGTGCATTTTATAGAATCATGGAATCATATAGCACAGAGGTTTGGAGGACAGCTAATGTGGTAGCATTATACAAGAAAAGTAGGGAAAAATCATATAATTACAGACCAATGAATCTAACACAAGTAGTTGGGAAATTAAATACCCCAATATTGAAAGGGGCAGTGATTGTGTTCAGGACAGAGAAGAGGAGGAGTTTTGTGATGTGAGCTCAGGAGAATTCCCTGAGTCAGTAAGTTTCCTGCCCAATGGGGAAGGGGGCATTTCGGAACCAGCCCTGAGGAGTGAAATGGCTAAAGTGAAGAATGGTAAACTGGGGGCAAATCCCAGAAATAATGATCATGGTACCACAGGGTTTAGATTAAATATAGCGAAGGATAAGGAATAATCTAGAATAAAAATATCTAACTGGAAGAGGGCTAATTTCAGCAAATTGAGGAGGAATCTGAGCTGAGTAAATTGGAGTCAAAGACTGGAAAGCAGAAAGATAATGGATCAATGGGTTGATAAGAAAGAGAAGATGGTTTGGATCCACTGTAATTAGAATTCCACAAAAGGACATATGACAACTGCCATCATGATAATGGTAGAGGGAATCTGGCTGAATATAAAAAGTACAGAGAAGAAGTGAACAAAATAAGTGAGAGAGGCAAATAATGAAAATGTGAATAAATTAGCAGCTAACTGAAATTAAATACAATGATCTTCTACAAGTGTTGTCAGAGGAATAATGTGGCCAATTAGGAGCTAATGTGAAAATTTATTGATAGAGACTAAATTCATGGCTGAATTAATGGCTAGGGAAGATGACAGCCTAGTGGTATTATTGCTGGGCTATTAATCCAGAAACTGCGCTAATTTTCTCATGATTCAGGTTCGAATCCCTCCATGGCAGCTGATGGAATTAGAATTCAATGAAAAATATTTGGAATTAAGAATCTGCTGATGACCATGAAACCATTGACGATTGTTGGAAAAACCCATCTGCTTCACTAATGCCCTCCTTTTTGGATGAGAAAGTCAGTGTGATTTGCAATCAGATCACAATTTTCCCACACATTAGGGTGGGATTTTCCGGCCGTCCTCACCCCAAAACTGGAAAATCCCACCCGAAGTCAACGGACCTTAGCATAGTCCACTCACTGCCCACTATGATTCCCGTGGTGGGCAGGGCAGCAAAAGTTACCCCTCCCCCAAAGTCATTTTTTAGGAAAGTTTTGCACTAATTCTGAAAGGGCTGGGACCTTAAACACACTGGTGAGCCTGGCTTCACAGTGATCGGATGCCATTATTAAAGGGTGCTGCGATCTCAAATTGAAATTGAGGACGTCCCTTCCTCCTCCGCAGACATCCCCTCCTTCTCATTGAAGGGACGTTTACCCACCTCCCTCCACATCAAAGAGCGCTGGCACTGGGGCATTCAAGCACTCCTATTGGGTGCCCTTAATTACGCCATCTTATGCACCGGCTAATGATCTCCCCTTCATAATCTCCCCCCATGACCCCTCCCTTTTCATGATGCCTCCCCCACATATTCCAGCCGCCTCATGCCTCAGCACATTCAGCTCCACCCCCTCAGGCTTCAACCCCCTATCATACCCAGCCCCCTTGGCACTACCCTGGGAATCCTGACAGTGACCAACTAGTTGGCACTGCCAGGCTGGCACTGCCAGATGGGCAAAACTCAGCCATTTCTCCAACCACCGAGGGCTTCAATGGCTTCCCAGCCCCCACCACAGTGTAGCCATCCATTTGTGGTGGCTCGCACTGCATCCAAGTGATGGAGAGTCCCAGGAACAGTGAAGATTAGGCCTCAAATGGACTCTGCATATTTAAATGCTCATTAAATATTCCAATCTGGGTCCCTATCGACAGGACCAGGTTATGTCCGGGAGTGATGGGTGGGAAGATGGGCAGCACGGTAGCACAGTAGTTAGCACTGCTGCTTCACAGCTCCAGGGTCCTGGGTTTGATTCCTGGCTTGGGTCACTGTCTGTGTGGAGTTTGCACATTCTCCTCGTGTCTGTGTGGGTTTCCTCCGGGTACTCCGGTTTCCTCCCACAGTCCAAAGGTATGCGGGTTAGGTTGATTGGCCATGCTAAGAAATTGCCCCTGAGTGTCCAGGGATGCATATGTTAGAGGGATTAGTGGGTATAATATGGGGTAGGGCTTGGGTGGGATTGTGTTTGGTGCAGACTCAATGGGCCGAAGGGCTTCTTTCTGCACTGTAGGGTTCTATGATTCTATGATTGAAGATACCAGTGGGAATTCACATTGGGGGTGCAGAAGGCACTAACTGCTCACTAACAATTCTCTGGCTCCATTCCACTCTAACGACTTTTGCTCCAGGTGTAACATGCTGTGTGAATGTAAGCCTACGTGTGACTAATAAATAAACTTTAACTTTATAAAAGATTGTGGATTCCTCCCAGTGTGAATCACAACAGGCCTCCCAGGGTGTGCAACTGGCAAGTAGAACTTTCTCTCCTCCCCCCCAGCCCCCACCCATCCCAGAGACATACAGGTGAGTGCATCACTCAGGGGGGAGAAGGTCATGCTGGGTGGCAGTGCCTAGGCATTGCCAACAGGATATTCCTTGAGGGGAGTGTTGCATGGGTGGGGCTTCTGGGTATGAGGGTTCCATGAGAGAGTGGGGGTTCCTTTGATAGGTGTCATGTAGTGGGGGTGGGGGGTGGTTTCTAGACAGAAAATTCAACGGACCATTTAAAGGTCGGTTGAATTGTGGCAGAAATTTCCAGTCGAGGGGTGCATGTGGCTGAAGAATCCAGCCCTTGGACAGGGTACCTAGGGAAAAATAAGGATATAAGTTTCTATTGATAGAAGGGTCAAGAACCAGAAGACACTGATTTAAGGTGAGTAGCAAAAGAAACCAAGGCAACATGAGGAATTATGTTTAGGATCAGGACTGCAGAACTTGGGAGTGCAGTGGGGTCAGATTCAAACATGGCTTTCAGAAAAGAATTGGATTATTGTCTGAAGAGAAAAAATGGCGGGGGTATAGGGAAAAGGCAGGAGAGTGGGCCTAGTTTGCTGGCAGAGGGCTAGAATGGGCAAATAGCCTCCTTTGTGCTCTAACCATACAATTATTGTATAAATATGTGATTACTTCAATCAGTACTGCTTTTCTTAAGATGTAGTCCCTGTAAAAATTAAAATAATAAATGATTGAAAGAAAATTAAATTTGAAGTCCTCCATAGCAAGTGTAAACTGGATGTAAGTATACAAGTCAATGAAAACTCGCAAAGCAACTTGTAAATGGAATTTAACATTTCTCCATTTGTAAATTCTTACTTTGCTCCACTTTGGTTAAGAAATGTACATTGACCTAAAGCGTCAAGTTAAAATATAACAGAGGTTCAGGACAGCTGACCTATTTACACTGAATTATGACTGGAGGTTCTGGTCAAGTATATGTCACGAACAAGCTGTTGCTTTGAAGAGAAAACAAAAACATACACAGCACGCCTTGTTTATGTGGTGAAAGAAACAAAATTATTCATCAGAGTAGCAACAGACTGGAACATTTAGCTCATATTAAAAAGTAGACTCCTGTAAAAAAATACTATCCTGATAGATTACAGACTTATACTAAGGTGATTAAATGTCAATTGAAGAACTGAGAAATTTTAGCATATAAAGCAGTTTAGTGTGATGTACCAAGTTTTACTCCAGTGATTACGATACCATGCCATTGATAGTTCAGTGGTAAATGCACCTGTTGATATTGTTTTGAAGCATCTATAGCAGGACAGTTCCAGGTTTTATGCCTTGTCTGCACTGAAGCAAATGAACTCTTAACAACGCTGAGTGCTGTATAGCACCAGCACCAAATTAAAAACTATTCTCCTTATATATCATTCTTCATGAAACAGAGCATTTCAAAGATTATAGCAAATCATTCACAGAGTTAGAGGCCAGGATTTTCACTCCTGTGTTTTTTTGGATGGACTTGGTGACAGGAGCAGAAAATCTCACAAGATGTTCAAGTTTAGGTTTATTTATTAGTGTCACAAGGCTTACATTGCAATGAAGTTACTGTGGAAATCCCCTAGTCACCACACTCTGGCACCTATTTGGGTACACTGAGGGAGAATTTAGCACAGCCAATGCACCTAACCAGCATGTCTTTTGGACTGTGGGAGGAAACTGGAGCACCTGGAAGAAACCCATGCAGACACAGGAGTACATGCAGACTCTACACAGACAGTGACCCAAGCCGGGAATCAAACCCAGGTCATTGGAGCTATGAGGCAGCAGTGCTAATCACTGTGTCACTGTGCCACGCCTTCAAAATCATGAGGTTTACAGCATTTTGCACGGCTTGCCCACCCTGCTGTTGGGAATCCTGCTGCAGGAGGTGGTCACCTTCAGTGGGACTGGAAGATTTGGCTGGTAGGAAGGAAAATCTGGACCTTAAGAAAAGCATAATACTAAAACTGGCCATTCACTCTGATGTATCGGTGCTAATTCTTTAAAAGAGCAATTCATTTAGTTTACTCCCTGGCAATTTTCCTATAATCCGACAATTGATTTTCATTCACACATTTATACAATTTCCTTTTGAAAGCTACCATTGAACCTGTTTCCACCATCCTGTCGGGTAAGTGCATTTTTAAATACCAAATTCTTGTTGCTGAAAACAAAATGCTTCCTCGTGGTCCCACTAGTGTTGATGCCAATCACGTTATATCTTTTCCCTCTCAGTATCAACCCTCCAGCCACTAGAAACCATTTTTTTTTGTTTCTCTTTCTGCACCCAGTGGTGTACAAGGCAGATTTTTAATTATAATAAAGGCAAAATACTACAGATGCTGGAATCTGAAATAAAAACAAAAAATGCTGGAGAAACTCAGCAGGTCTGACAACATCTGCGGAGAGAGAATAGAGCCAAAGTTTGGAGGCAGAGCCCTCAGGGCGTATTTTCATCTGTTCCCAGGCCTTTCCTTGAATAAGTTACCAGTCTATTGCCAGAAGCTCACAGCTTGAGAGGCACAACTCTGCATCGATTATCGCTGACCAAGAGCAGAATTTTCTCATCCTACCCACCATGGGAATTGTAGTGGGCGGATGCGGACCAGGCAAAGATCCATCGAGCTCAGGCAGGAAAATCCCTTCCCAGGAGTCTCTCCTGCTCTTACTGCCTGCCATTGGGTTGGGCTGGAAGGATTGTGCAGATTAATACTCAAACTGTTGACTGCATTATGAACACAACTTCCTTGGCCATCAAGTCCTGGGGTGGTTCTCAAAGTAAGAAGTCTCACAACATCAGGTTAAAGTCCAACAGATTTATTTGGTAGAAAAAGCCACTAGCTTTCGAAGCACTGATCCTTCATCAGGTGAGTGGGATTTCAGTTCACAATCAGGACATATAAAGACACAAACTCAATTTACAAAATAATGGTTGGAATGCGAGTCTTTATAGGTAATCAAGTCTTAAAGGTACAGACAATGTGAGTGGAGAGAGAGTTAAGCACAGGTTAGAGAGATGTGTATTGTCTCCAGCCAGGGCAGTTAGTGAGATTTTGCAATCCCAGACAAGTCAGGGAGGTTACAGGTGGTGTGACATGAACCCAAGATCTCGGTTGAGGCCATCCTCATGTATGCGGAACTTGGCTATCAATCTCTGCTCAGCGACTCTGCGCAGTGTTCGGGTGCACTGAGGGAGAACGTAGCATGGCCAATGCATCTAATCAGCATGTCTTTCACACTGTGGGAGGAAACCGGAGCACCCGGAGGAAACCTCGCAGACACGGAGAGAACGTGCAAACTCCACACAGACAGTGACCCAAGCTGGGAATTGAACCGGGGTCCCTGACGCTGTAAGGCAGTAGTGCTAGCCACTGTGCCACCATGCTACCCCAAGGAGGGCAAGGTGGGATTATCGAGCATAAATGCCTGATAATTACATTTTTCAAACATACAGCCTGACCATATTCCCATA
The DNA here is from genome assembly GCF_965287045.1 of Carcharhinus amblyrhynchos. Taxonomy (NCBI): domain Eukaryota; kingdom Metazoa; phylum Chordata; class Chondrichthyes; order Carcharhiniformes; family Carcharhinidae; genus Carcharhinus; species Carcharhinus amblyrhynchos. The sequence continues at coordinate 102,736,567 of NC_137329.1, forward strand.
CATCATCGGCGAGGGGAATCACTATGGGAATTTGTGCATGTGTAAACTGCGTTTAGGGACCCTTCATAGAATCATAAAATCCTAGAGGTTTATAGCATGGAAACGGGCCCTGCAGCCCAACTTGTCTATGCCGCCCTTTTTTGAAACACCTAAACTAATCCCAATTGCCCGCATTTGACCTATATCCCTCTTACCCATGTAACTGTCTAAAGGCTTTTTAAAACCTCTAGCAGCTTGTTCCAGACATTCATCATCCTCTGTGTGAAAAAACTGCCCCTCTGGACACTTTTGTATCTCTGCCCTATCACCTTAAATCTATGCCCTCTAATTTTAGACTCCCCTACCTTTGGGAAAAGATATTAACTATCAAGTTGATCTGTGCCCCTCATTATTTTACAGACCTCTATAAGATTACCCCTCAGCCTTCTATGTTCCAGAGAAAAATCCTAGTCTATTCAGCCTCTCCTTATAACTCAAACCATCAAGTCCAAGTAGCATCCTAGTAAATCTTTTCTGCACTCTTTCTAGTTTAATAATATCCTTCTTATAATAGGGTGACCAGAACTGTACACAATATTCTAAGTTTGGCCTTACCAATGTCTTGTACAACTTCAACGAGACGTCCCAACTCTGTATTCAATGTTCTGACTGATAAAACCAAGCATACTGAATACCTTCTTCACCACTCTGTCCACTTGTGACTCCACTTTCAAGGAAATATGAACATGTACCACTAGATCTCTTTGTTCTGTAACTCTCCCCAACGCCCTACCATTAACTGAGTAAGTTTGGTTCAATCTACTAAAATGCATCACCTTGCATTTATCTACATTAAATTCCATCTGCCATTCGTCATCCCGCTGGCCCAATTGATCAAGATCCTGTTGCAATTGGAGATAAACTTTCTTCACTATCCACTGTGCCACCAATCTTGGTATCATCTGTAAACTTACTAACTATGGGATTTTGGGGCAACACAGTGGCTCACAGTGGTCCCTGGTGCCTCACAGCACCAGGGACTCAGGTTCAATTCCGGCCTCGTGTCACTGTCTGTGTGGAGTTTGCACATTCTCCACCTGTCTGTGTGGGTTTCCTCCAGGTGCTCTGGTTTCCTCTCACAGTCCAAAGATGTGTGGGTTAGATGCATTGGCCATGCTAAATTGCCCCTTAGTGTCCCAGAGTGTGTAGGTTAGCAAGATTAGCAAGATAAATATGTGGGGTTGTAGGATAGGGTCTGGTGGATTGTTGCTGGTGCAGACTCGATGGGCCGGATGGCCTCCTTCTGTACTGTCAGGATTCTAAGATTCAATGATTTCTCACTCCTGTTGCTGGACCAACCAGCGAAAGTGGGAGCAACAAAGTGCATCTAACGTTTCTATTAAATTTCTCAACCTTCTCTCAAGAAAACAGCGCCACCTTCTCCAACCTATCCAAGTAACTCAAATCCCTCATCCCTGGAATAATTCCCATCCCTCCTTTCTGCAATTTCTTATTCCCTCACATCCTTCCTAAAGCCTGGTGCCCAAAATTAGACACAATACCCTCATATGACACACCAGGGTTTTATAAAGGTCCACCATAACTTCCTATGCCTCTAATTATAAAGACAAGCATCCTGTGTGCCTTACTAACTGCTTTCTCAACCTACCTGGCCACCTTTAGTGATTTGTACATAAAAATCCCCAGTCCCTCTGCTCATGCATCTCCTTGGCATTGTATTCATTTTTTATATCATCTCTTCTGATCCATCCTACCAAAACATATCATTTCACACTACCCTGTATGAAATTTAATTTGCCACGTGCCCACCTATTCTACCAGTCTGTCCATGTCCTCTTGAAGCCAGACACTATTATTCTCACAATTCATAATACGCCCAAGTCTTTTGCCATCTTCAAGTTTTAAAATTGTGTCTACACAGCCCATTCTCGGTCATTAATGTAGATCAAGAAAAACAGTGACCTTAATACAAGCACCTGAGGAACCTCACTATAAATCTTCCTCCAGTCCGAAAAATAACCATACATCACTACTCTCTGTTTTCTCAGCCAGCTTCACATTCATGCTGCCATTGTCCCTTTTATTCCTTGAGCTCCAACTGCGGCACTTAATCAAATGTCTTTTGGAAAACCATGTATAACACATCAAACACATTACTCCCATTTGGCCAGTTACCTTGCCAAAACATCCATCAAGCTAATGATTTTCCCTTAACAAATCTGTGCTGGCTTTCCTAACTTAATCCATATTTGTCCAAGTGGCGATTCATTTTGTCCTGGATTATTGTTTCCAGAAGCGTTCCCATCGCCAATATTGAACTGTCCGGCCTGTGGTTGCTTGGTTTATCTTTACACTTTTCTTGGATAGGAGTGTAACGTTTGAAATGTTCCAATTTCTTGGAACCATTCCTGTATTTACAGAGGATTGGAAGATTATAACTAGCGCCTCCACAATTTCCACCCTCACTTCCCTCAGGAAGGGGGCAGCTCGGGGGCAGCTTATCCAATCCTGGTGATTTATCTACTTTAAGTACTGTCAGCCTCATATGTCTTCTTTATCATCTTTTAGCCCACCCATTTTCACTACAGCTTTGGCAGCATCTTCTTCCTTGGTAAAGGCAGAGCTACAGTACGATTTGGTACCTTTGGCATTCCCTCTGCCTTCGTGCTTAAATCCACCTTTTGGCTTCAAATCATCCCTACTCAATCTTTTACTTTTCCTATACCTGTAGAAGATTTTTGGATTCCTTTTGTGTTAACTGCCAATATCTTCTCATACTTTTCCTTTGTTTCTCTTCTTTTCTTCATTTATACTCTGAACTTTCTATATTTGGCCTGGTTTTTATTTGAGTTATCAACCTGACATCTGTATACACACTTTTTTTCTGCCTCTTTTATCATCGAGGAAGCTTTGACTTTATTGTCCTATCTTCTCCCCTCATGGGAATGCGCCTCAACTCAACCCGCACTATCAACTCTGTAGAGAAGGCCTATTGTTCCATCCCATTACCTTGTAATCTTTGATTCCAATTTCTTGTGCCATTAAAATTGGCCTTCCCCCAGTTAATTATTTTCACCTTGGATAGATCCTAGCCCTTTTCCATAGCTATTGTGATCACTGTCCTTTAAATGCACTTTATCCATTTGACCTAACACATACCCCTCAATCAGATCCAGCAGTATCTATCCTGTTGGACCTGAAACATACTGATCTTGAAAATTTTCCTGAACACACTGAACATACTGATCTTGAAAATTTTCCTGAACACACTTCAGGATCTCTTTCTCCTCCTTGTCCTTTATAATATTACTTTCCCAGTTTGAATAATTATAACTACTAATCCCCCATTATAACTGTTCTATGATTTTTCCACCTCATTAATTTCCTTGCAAATTTGTTCTTTCTATATTTCCCATAAATGGTGGCCTTCCAGAATACAGTAAGTACTGTAATAATATATCTATTCTTTCTTAGCTCTAACTAATTAGTTTATGTCATTGACCCCTCTAAGACAATGGCCGGAACTCTAACACTTTGCCCTCTACGGCATTGGCGCAGACAAAGATCCAACAACAGAAATCTCTATGGACCTGGGATGGGAATTTCCAGCCTTGCTCAAGTGAGGTCATAAAATCCTGCCCAATATCTCTCTTCAGCACTGTGATATTCTCCTTAATCGATGTTGTCACCTTTTCTCCTTTCTTTCCTCATTCTCTTTCTTGAATATTTTGTATCCAGGAATATTTAGTACCAATCCTGTCCCTTTTTGAGCCAGATTTGTGCTATTACGACAGCATCGTATTTCCATGTGGCTACGTGTACCTGCTACTAACCAACTTTATTTACCACTTTCTGTGCGTTCACATAGATAAACAGTAAACCTAATTTAAACTTTATTGGATTATTTCTTATCTTGCCCAACTATTTCTTACTCTAATGTTACATGTGTCTTCAAATCCTTTCTACATCTTGTTTTTCTTCCCTAATGCTACTTCTTGGTTCCCAAACACTGCCAACTTAATTTAAATCCTCCCCAACATCATCAATAAACTGAAATTGGGGCGGGCAAGGTAGTAAAATTCTGAACATTAGCTTTCTTCTCTCCCCACAGATGCCTTCAGACCTGCTGAGATTTTCCAGCATTCCAGCATTACCCCACAAGGACGATCTGGATCACCTTCCTCCCCTGTAACCCTTGACCTGGGCAATAGAGGAAGACATACTGTCCTAGATCCCCATTGGAACTGCCTGTCTGTTCCCCTAAGTAACACTAACACTTTTCCAAACTCCCTACTGGACCCCCCTCTCCCCTCAAACGATGAGCCAGTTGAAGTGTTGTGAACTTGGCCCTGGCTGCATTTCAAAAGATGAACCACCACTCTCACTAGCATTCGGAATGGAATACTGGCTGAAGAACAAGATGCACTCAGGACTCTTGCATAAAGTGCCTGGTCCATCTTGAGTGCCTGGCAGTTATTCATTCCTTCAGTACCTGCACACCCTTAAGTTGTAGATAGCCATCTCTAGAAATATGCCATCCACCAAACTCTCAGCCTCCCAGATGCATAGCAGTGGCACTAACTTCAGCTCAAACTGAACCCCAGAAGTCGAGCTGGTTTAGCTAGCTGGAATTCTCCTGCCACTGGAATCCTCACGGGCGGTGAGCAGATCATTTAAAGGTCCATTGAAGTTGGGCGGGAATCTCCTGTTTTCAGGCAAGTGGGCTGGAGAATCCCACCCTACATGATTCTCCAGATCATAAGAACTCACCTCACACCCCCATCCCAGCAGTGCTGAACATCTACAAAGTATTTAAGAAATCTTTTGTGTTAAAAGTGCCATCTGAACACACTCTCAACAATAAGTTGCCGTTGTTGACCTGTCTTTCTGCTGATACAACCAAATCACATTTAATCCTGATTAGTGGACAAGTAAACCGTTGAACAAGGAAACATTCAAGGTGATTTACAGTCAATCAAAATGGTGAACTTGAAATAAAAATATAAAAATACAGGTTACAAAAATGAAACACCTAAGAGGGCAGGCACGGGTCTGAGACAGAAGCAGAGTTAAGATTCCAGATTGACGATTTTAATCAGAGCTGGGTGATGTGAGGGATAACTTTCCAGATAGGAAAAGCAAGCAAGAAAAGGACAAAAAGCAAAAGTCCATAATAGGGTATTATTGCACGACAAAAGTGATAATAGTGTAAGGCAAAATGATGTGATAGTGGTACAAATACAGAGAGAGAAAGTGGACCCGGAGGAGGTGCAAATGATTATGGTTTGGGAAATCAGGCAAAGAAAGGAGAAGCAAAAATAAAAACAAATTACTGCGGACGCTGGCATCTGAAACAAAAACAGAAAATGCTGGAAAATCTCAGCAGGTCTGACAGCATTGGTGGGGAGAGAATAGAGCTAATGGCCAGAATTTTACTGCCTTGCCCACCCCAGGACAGGTGAGGCTCGCAGAACAGAAATCTCCATTAGTCTCGGGTGGGATTTTACGATCTTGCCCTAGCGAGGCCATAAAATCCCAACCCAATGTTTCAAAAATGTTAGCTCTATTCTCTCTCCACAGGTTATCAGACCTGCCAAGGTTTCTACCATCTTCTGTTTTAGTTAGGGAAAGGAGAAGCTGTCTTGGCTGGGAAATGTGACAGAAGGCAGGCAGAAAGACATCTGCAATGTGAATAATCCTGATGGCCTCATACTGATTGGAGATCGAAACTATTTTTCAATGCTATAATTCCAGCTCTCAAAGTAACAATGGGTGAACATGTGTGGAGATCAGCTGAAAAGTCTAAGAGATAGGTGATGAAATAACAAATAGAGAAGAGAAACAAAGTGTAGGGATACAAAGAGTTGGAGCAAAATTTTAGGATTGATTTTTTAAAAACTGATTTGATTGATTATTGCCACATGTATTAGTATATAGTAAAAAATATTACTTCTTGCGTGCTATACAGAGAAAGTATACTATTCATAGGGAAGGAAAAGAGAAAATGCAGAATGTAGTGTTACAGTCATAGCCAGGGTGTAAAGAAAGGTCAACTTAGTGCGAGGTAGGTCATTCAGTAGGGAAGAAGCTTGGTTGGTACATGAACTCAGAGTTTTGTATCGTTTTCCTGATGGAAGATGGTGGAGGAGATTATGTCTGGGATGCATGAAGTCCTTAATTATGCTGGCTGCTTTTCCGAGGCAGCAGAAAGTGTAGACAGAGTTAATGGATGGGTGGCTGGTTTGCGTAATAGACCGGGCTTCATTCATGACTCTTTGTATTTCCTTTCACAGCTGTACCAAACTGTGATGCAAGCAGAAAGAATGCTTTCTATGGTGTATCTGTAAAAATTGGTGGGAGTTGTAGCTGACATACCAAATTTCCTTTCATCTCCTGAGAAAGTAGAGGTGTTGATGGGCTTTCTTACTTGTAGTCTCCACATGGAGGGACCAAAACAAGTTGTTTTTGATCTGGACACCTAAAACCTTGAAGCTCTCGACCATTTCTACTTCGCCCCCATTGATGTAGCCAGAGGTATATTCTCTACTACGCTTCTTAATGTCGATGATAATCTCCTTCGTTTTTTTGACGTTGGGGAAGAGATTATTGTCATTGCACCAGTTCACCATATTCTCTATCTCTTTCCTGTATTGAGTCTCGTCATTGTTTGAGATCCGACCCACAGGTTTATATGGTTCAGGTTTATATGGGACAGGTATACTGTGTGAATCTTACAACATCATCAACATCAATAACTTGCATTTTTATGTACAGTGAATGTGCTAAAACGTTCCAATGCACTCCTCAAGCGAGATTTCAGTTAAAATTTTATATCAAATGATGTAAGGACTCTTTAAGGAAGTGACCAAAGCTTGGTCAAAGATAGATTTTTTAAAAATATATTTGAGGAGAAGAGAGAATTAGAGAGCTGGGATTGGTGTAGAGAGAGGATTGCTGAAGCTACAACCAGGCAACTGAAGCCATTGCCACTAATAAGAGGGTCAGAAGAAATTGGCAATGCATAAGAAACCAGAATTGGAAGAGTGATGGGTTCTTGAAAAGTTTTCAGGCTGGAGAGAATTGCTGAGATAGGAAGGGCAAGGCCTGAGAGTGGTTTGCTGGACTGGGAGCCAGTGGAGATCAACTAGGCTGATAGATGATAGGAATGAATGTAAGTCAGAAAACTGACAACAGAATTTTGGATGAATTCAAATTTATGAAGGGCAGAAAATGGGATGCCGGCAAGGAGTGCATTGGAATAGCCAACTGTGCAAGTAACAAAAGCATGGATGAGGTTGCAAAGTGACTCCCAACCTCTCGTATTAAAACTGTCATATTCTTGTAATGCTTCATAGAAGAATTTCATAGAATCCCTACAGTGCAGAAGACCCATCACATCTGCACCGATTCTCTGACAGAGTATTTTACCGAGGCCCTTTCCCTGCAACTCCACACATTTACAATGGCTAATCCATTTAACCAACATATCTTGAGACACTAAGGCACAATTTACCTTGGCCAGTCCACTGAACCTGCATATCTTTGGAGTGTGGGAGTAATTAGAGCATTCTGAGGAAACCCACACATTCAAACAGAGAATGTGCAAACTCCAAACAGACAGTAACCCAAGGCCAGAATTGAACTCGGGTTCCTGGTGCTACAAGGCAGCAGTGCTAACCACTGTGCCACTTGTGTCTCACAATGTCTAAAAAGAGATCTGGAAAAGTAGCCAGCTCAGCAAATACAAAATATTTGTGACATGTCAAAACTCTAATAATTAGAAACAAAAGAAATAAAGGCAGTAGATTGTATTAAACTGGTCTTCACTTGGACAGCAAGTGGACATATTTGGAAATATGTTCCTATTGCATTATTAATTGTTTCTATTGATTATGGATGGGATTTAATTAGTACGGAGTGATATGTTCTTTATTTTAGGGAAGGGATATAAGAATTGGATACGCGGTAAGATTGCAAGCTTTATTGTGCAATTTCGCATCCAAGCTTATACCATGATCCGACAACTCCGCATTGTTGAAGAAGGCATACCCCAAGGGGAGTGATATTTTGAATTTTGCATTAGTACATGATCCTTATCAACATTTGAAAACAATTCTGGTGCCTGGACTTCTGGCAGCAAGAACTGACATGAGACTATTAGATCATGCCCCTACTTGCACACAATTAATTATTAAACCCAGACAAGGATCACGGAGATGCAGGCTCTGCGATTGATGGCTATAGGGTAGGAATTTCACATTTATGGATCCGAAGTAACTGTGCAAGTGTAGCATTATTAATGATTTACTTGAGATTGTTTGCTTGCTTATGCCATTCCTGATTAGATACTAGTCAGGAGTGAAGAATGGTGAGATGCTTCACAAGATTTCTGTTGATGCTATTATGCGGTTAACAGGTGGAACTGATTTGTGATTATTCAGATCAGTATTTTTAAGAATGACAAGGTTTTTTTTGTGCTTTCCATACCTAACCAAGTAATGACCACTTAAGGGCCTCATCTTGCCACCACTGGGATTAACCCAGGTGCAGGGTATTTTGCCATATAGCACCACGACACATGAAACTCTGAGGGCCATTTGTCACCTTGGGTGGAGGGTTCCTCGGTCAACAGTAATCAGTGCCTGATGGAGGGCTTGGGCAAGACAAAGGGGGTAGATCCACTGAGACTCCCCCTCTGCTGTTAATTCTGAACCTCCTTCACCCCCTCTCCTCATGGCCCCCACCATGCAAAACTACCTCCCTTCACCCTCATTCCATCCTCCACATTACTTACGTGTAGCCTGAGGTTGCTCTGGGACTCCATGCCTGTCCATCCAGCAGAAACCATGGCACTGCTGCGCATAAGAGCTGCCAACCTCTGACTGACTGGCATCTTGTGCTAGGAGGAACTGCCATCCCCAGGGTCTTGATTCCGTGGGAACACCAGCCAGTGGCATTGCCACTGCCTGACAGGCAAGTCGTTTGGCAGACCTACCCGAAAAGACACACCACAGATATTGCAATGGAAGTCCAGCCAGCAAGCGACATCCCTGACGACATCACCCCTGACCATTTGGGTTTCCCCCTTGTGCCATCAGTATTCTATCTTCACAAAATAACCCACAGCAAGTCTTGAATGACTTTCCATTAAACTGAATACAACAAAGTGCATTACAGTGCCTTTCGAATGGTGGAGAGAAAGCATTTTGTTCAGTGCCTTTCTATATTAGTGCAGTTGGGATCAAGAATTTAACAAGCAGCTAACATTCAAATTGTAGGGAGATGGTCAATTTGATGTATGTTCAACTGGTTAGTCTGCATGTTTTCCCCATGTCTGCATGGGTTTCCTCTGGATGCTCCGGTTTCCTCCCACAGTCCAAAAGATGTGCCGGTTTGGTGTGTTGACCATGCTAAATTCTACCTCAGTGTACCCAAACAGGCGCTGGAGTGTGGTGACTGAAGGATTTTCACAGTAACTTCATTGCAATGTCAATGTAAGACTACTTGCGACACAATTAATAAATTGGTCACAGTGTCATTACAAAAAAATTATTAGTAGGGAAGGTTTTACATGAAGATATAAAAATTAAGAGATCCAGGCAAATGAATCGAACTTGATGTTTAGTGCCTTAACAATTAACCACTTTATCAATTAAACAAACTTTTCCACTTCATACAAACTGTACATAGAAAATAATGGCATTCACCAAAGACATATATAATACATACCTGATATCGCCACGATTGATTCATGGTGTAAAATTATTTTTAACAGAAGTATTATTTTATATAGACAAGAATATTTGATAAGAATATTTGTATTTGTACTTCTCAATGTTGCCAATTAAGGTTGCTAATTGTGATTAAACTAGAGGTTTCTTCATGTAACTGCCCCAATGCTTCACCCATTGTTCAGACAACGTGTCCATTCTTGTGATGCAATGCCTCCCTATGCCAATTGGAAAACAAAAAGAGTCATTATCCAATTGGATGATGCTTGACTGTTAGACAAACAGTCCCGCACCCCATGCCAATTTTCAATGTTTTTGTATCTGCTGAAGAGAAACATTAAAAAAAATGACCAAATGCAATATTTTTTAATGTTGTGATTATTTTTCTCCAGGGTTGGGCACAGCAGTATCCTGGAGATTGATCTTTAATTCCTGGACAATCTGGAGGGTTGGCAACCCTATAAGTTAAGTATGGAGAATAAGAACTTTTTTTTTAATGAAGAATTTTACCTCTATGTGTGCTTGCAAAAGAAATTTTGTTGCATTCTTAGTCACAAAAAAATGATAAACTGACAAACATGCCGAAAAACATCAACATAATAGGAATGTTACCACTCATAAGGTTGTGCGTAGTTCTGGTCGCCTCATTACAAGAAAGATGTGGAAGCTATTGAGAGGGTGCAGAGGAGATTTACAAGGATGTTGCCTGGATTGGGTGGCATGCCTTATGAAGATAGGTTGAGGGAGCTCGGTCTTTTCTCCCTGGAGAGACAAAGTATGAGAGGTGACCTGATAGAGGTGTATAAGATGTCGAGAGGTATCGATCAGATGGATTCTCAGAGGCTATTTCCCAGGGCCGAAATGGTCGCTACGAGAGGACACAGGTTTAAGGTGCTGGGGAGTAGGTACAGAGGTAAGTTTTTCACTCAGAGGGTGGTGGGTGAGTGGAATTGGCTGCCATCGGTGGTGGTAGAGGCAATCTTGCTGGGGTCTTTTAAGAGACTTCTGGATGAGTACATGGGATTTAATGGGATTGAGGGTTAAAGGCAGGCCTAGTAGGTAGGGATATGATCAGCGCAACTTGTGGGCCGAAGGGCCTGTTTGTGCTGTAGTTTTCTATGTTCTATGTAAAAACCCAATGATTTTATATTTATTAGTTACCTGCATTTGGATATACAGGGAATGTTTCAAAGTTTGCAGATGATAAGCAATTCAGAAATGTAGTTAGGAATGAGAAGAATAGTAACAGACTTCAGAAGAGCATATGTAGATTATTATGGTTCAGGTCAGAAACTCCAAAGTGTTTTATGGAGCCCGCTTGGATCATAATTTTTGCACCTTGAATTTGGCTAGGAAAAGCATGATCTGTCTCACTTCAGGTATGATTCAAATGACCCACTAAAGAGCTTTTATCAAACAAAGTTTATTTAAGAATATAGTTTATATAGATAGTAAGAAAATTAGCAAGAACTTTTACCAATTACAAACAAGAACCAAAACAACCATCATAATGCATAATCCTTAACAAATATATCTAATGTATTCCAATCAAACAAATTCCAGAGACAAAAGGTCCTTTTCACAGGTTTAACCATAGCAAAGCTCACATGATACTGCACTTGAGTTCTTTGGATGAAGTCTGTAGTTCTCTGGATAGACTTAGAACAGTTTGAAATCAAAACAGCTTCTCAAAACAGCAGGGACTCTAGGCAGCTTCCAACAACAGGTTCTCCCCTTCAGAAAGACAAGAAATTGCTTTCAGCTAACCAGTATAACTTCCAAATCCTGGGAGAGAGAATGATTTCTTTTCAGTTTTCCCTTCTAAAACTCCACTCTAACTGCCACCATACAGAAAATGAAACCTAAACTCACTGGAAAGAGAAAAAACTATCCAAAAACACAGGACCATCCTCCTAACAATGCAGGATCATGAAACAACCCAGAGTTAAAATAAATAGACCTCATTTAAGTAATTGATGTAGCAATGAAAGGACCCCTCATAGACCACTCGGCCACAATGAAACCAAACTGAAAAAGGTCTACTTACAACTGCAGAGAACAGGCTTAAAAAAAAAACTTTCTTAAAGATACACTAACATCACAAATGAATAAAATGAACAGAGATGTTACAGGTGAAATTTGACACAAAAAAGTGTTAAGTGATACATTGTACCAGGAAATATTTAGAGTGTTGAAATTAATTACAGTTTTAAAGAGGGTACAGGAACAGAGAAACACGGGTGTGCATGTACTCAATCTTTAAAGTGGACAGAAACATTGAGATGATTGTTTAATGAAAGATTATGGGATGCTTGGGATAATTAATAAATGAATAGAGTGAAAAAGTAAGGAAGTTATACCTAAATATCATAACACACTGGTTAAGCCTCAACTGGAGTATTGTGTTCAATTATGGGCTTCACATGTGAGGAAGTTTGTCAAGGCCAGGATAAGGGTGCAGAAGAGATTTACAAAAATGGAATAGGGGTGAGGGAGTTCAGTTTCTGTAGATTTACTGGAGAAGCTGGTGCTGTTCATCTTTAAGCAAATAAAGGAAAAGAGGACATTTTAAAAAGGTTACTTGATGGGAATGCCCTGATTGAAAGAATGCTGGAAGCAAATGCAGAAGTAACATCTAAAAGAGAACTGGATAAATACCTAAAGGGAAATAAATTCCAGGGCGATGGGGAAAGGCAGGGGACTTTGATTAATTGGACTGCCCTACCAAAAAGCCAATATAGGTACAATGGGTCTAAAGGATCCCTTCTGTGTCATACCATCTTATGCTTCTGTGATTTCTAAAGTTCAAAAACTTGAAGATTGTTAACATTGTACATTTTGTTGTTAAGTACATTGTTAAGTACGTTAGTGACTTAAGCTGTACCACTTGGTAAATATTTACCTTTCATTAGAAAAGAAAATCTGCTCACATTTTAATGTGAGCAGGATAAAGGGTGTCTATAATCTTTTGCTAAATGGCATATGGGTCAGGCCTTAAAATGGAACTCCAGCATTTCTGATTTTTACCAAGATTTTAACATGTTGAACTTTTGATTTTCTTTTAGACCTATGTTCTCTCTTTGCTTGAGCCAAATAGATTCTATCTTTGCCTGCTTGAGATATCCTTTCCCATTTTAAGGCCAGTTATCTCCTTTGAGCCACATAAATGGTTTCAGAAAACCAGCCTTAATATAATGGGCCAAAAATTCAAATGCTTCAGTAATCATGACTTGTGATTAGCCCATCCCTGGTTCTGTTGAGACAGTATGTAAACCCCAGCTAATCTCTTCATTTGAATAATTGTTAGTGTTCAATCACTGCTAGCTGACTGATCACTGAAGAAGGGACAGGGCAGTGTGCATAGCGAGCACATATTTCGGTTAGCCTGCATCTTTAAAATTGATTGGATTCTAAGGAGATTCCTGCTGATTTCCTTCACAGGAATTAGCTGTCAGGAGAAGCACCTCAACTAGAACAACAATGAAGCGATGTCTCCTGGGTTCTCAGATGCAGCGCTGGACGCCTTTGTCCAGGAGGATGACAGGGCGAGAGGTGCTCTGCTTTCATAGGATCCAGGAGGCCCTGAATGAATACCCTGAGAAAAGAATGGGAGCAAATATTCAGGAGAGCAATGCCTGAGGTCTGGCCATGAGGACCTAGCATCAAAGTTGCAAGAACCTCAAATGGGTAGTTATCGTCTATTGAAAATTGCATTATGAATTTTGCCCACTTAAGGTTATATGCATATACAGAAGAGGGAGTCCAAAGGAAATAGAAAGAATCCATATTGTAATAGCACTTCCATTCTGATTCTGAATGCTGTTTACTGAATAACTTACCGTTTCTTACCAAAACCTTCACAATGGTCAAGGATACTGAATGCATCTTTTAAAAACACACTGTACTAACAGCCCAATGCAACATACCCCCATTACTGATCCACAAGCAGTCACTAGCAATCAGATTCTTGTGGGGTGGTTTGTCAGTGCAATTGGAATTGAATTGGCTTGGGAGGAGAATGCAACATCATAAAGGAGAACCAAGGTGTACAAAAATTCGGAGATATAGGTAACATTTGAATAAGGAATAATAAGATTTTGGGAGAGCTCAGAGAAAGAGCAACAGGGTCTGATTAGTGCATGTATTAAACATATGGAGTGTCATAGATAAGGCTGAAAGTGTCGACGGGCATCAGAAAACATGTTATCATCATGATAATGGAGACTTGGCTCAAAAAAGAGTGGATGGGTACTGAATGTTCCTGCACAGAAGGTGTTTAGGAAAGATAGAGAAGGAAAGAAAGCAGAAAGGACAGTTGCATAGATGAATGAGAATAATACATTGCTGAAAGGAAAGAATGTCTTCAAGTGGTCAAAGACAGAATTTAATTGGTTCAAGCAAAGAAAAAACACAGCCCTAAAAGAAAAACAAAAGTTCAACATGTTAAAATCCTAGTAAAAGTCAGTAATACTGGAGTTCCATTTAAGGTATACAAGACCAGTTTGGACAAGTTTTACTGGTGCCCTTCATTTCCAAGTTTCACTATTTTCTTCCCTTCAAGTTCTGGGTATATTGTATAGGCTACCAACTAATGGAAAATATATGGGAAGGAACACATTTGTAAGGAAATTACGGAGTATTGCAAAAACTGCAAGGTAATTATAATTGGGGGCTTTAATTGTCCTAATGTAGACTTGGGTAGTTATAGTATAAGGGGCAAGAGAGAGAAGAGTTTCTGAAGTTTATTCTGAAGAGCTTTCAAGATCAGTATGGTTCCAGCCCAATGAGGAAGAGGGTTTCTCTGGATCTAGTTTTGGGGAATAACTGGGTTAAGTAGATCAAGTGGCAATAGTGGAACTTGTAGATAACAGTGATCAGAGTATCAAGTTTTAAGTTAGCTACAGAAAAGGACAAGGAGCAAACTAGAATAGAAGTAATAATGGATGCCTTGGTGGTTATTTTCCAGACGTCGCTGGATTCCGGGGAAGTGCCAGAAGATTGGAAAATGGCTAATGTTATGCCGTTGTTTAAGAAGGGTGCCAGGCAAAAAGTGGGGAATTATAGGCCTGTTAGTTTAACATCTGTTGTAGGTAAAATGTTAGAATCCGTCATCAAGGAGGAAATAGCGAGGCATCTTGAGGGGAACTGCTTGATAGAGCAGACGCAGCACGGTTTCCTTAAAGGGAAGTCGTGTCTGACAAATTTACTGGAGTTCTATGAGGATGTGTCTAGGGCGGTGGATAGAGGAGAGCCGGTGGATGTGGTCTTTCTGGATTTTCAGAAGGCGTTTGACAAGGTACCTCACAAGAGGTTATTACAGAAGGTCAGGGGGCATGGAGTTGGGGGTAGGGTGTTAGCGTGGATAGAGGACTGGTTGTCAAATAGGAGGCAGAGAGTGGGGGTCAATGGGTGCTATTCGGATTGGCGGATGGTGACTAGTGGAGTGCCCCAGGGGTCGGTGCTGGGGCCTCAGCTATTTACCATTTATATAGATGATCTGGAGGAGGGAACCGAGTGTAGGGTGTCGAAATTTGCTGATGGCACCAAAATTGGTGGAAAGGCAAATTGTGCGGAGGGTGTGGAGAGTCTACAGAAGGATCTAGATAGGCTGGGCGAATGGGCCAGGAAATGGCAAATGGAATTTAATGTTGGCAAGTGCGAGGTGGTCCACTTTGGTAGGAATAATGGTAGGAAGGATTATTACTTACGTGGAGAAAAACTGCAGCAGGCGACGGTGCAGAGGGACCTCGGGGTCCTTGTGCATGAGTCGCAAAAACCCAGCTTGCAGGTGCAGCAGGTGGTCAGGAAGGCAAATGGGATGCTGGCCTTCATAGCGAGGGGGATTGAATATAAAAGTAGGGAGGTCTTGCTGCGGCTGTATAGGGCATTGGTGAGGCCGCAGCTGGAGTACTGTGTGCAGTTTTGGGCGCCGTACTTACGCAAGGATATTTTGGCCTTGGAGGGAGTGCAGAGGAGGTTTACTAGGCTGTTGCTGGAGTTGAGGGGGTTGAGCTGTGAGGAGAGGCTGAATAGATTAGGCTTGTACTCATTAGAGTTTAGAAGAATGAGGGGAGATCTCATTGAGATGTATAAGATGATGAATGGGATGGATAGGATAGAGGTGGAGAGACTCTTCCCGCTCAGAAAGGATAGTAGGACTAGGGGGCATAGCCTCAAGATAAAGGGGGGGCGGTTTAGAACGGAGTTGAGAAGGAACTTCTTCACTCAAAGGGTGGTGAATCTCCGGAATTCTCTGCCCGTTGAAGTGGTGGAGGCTACCTCGCTAAATATTTTTAAGACGCGGGTTGATGGGTTTTTGATGAGAGAGGGGATTAAGGGTTATGGGGAGAGGGCGGGAATGTGGAACTGAGACACGACAGATCAGCCATGATCTTATTGAATGGCGGGGCAGGCTCGAAGGGCTAGTTGGCCTACTCCCGCTCCTATTTCTTATGTTCTTATGTTCTTAAATGAGGGGACGTCCAGTTTCAAGACAATGAGGACAGATCTGGCCCAAGTAAATTAGAATCAAAGATTGGCAGGCAAAACAGTAATGGAACAATTAGTTGCCTTTAAAGAGGAGATGAGTTGGCTATGGTTGATGTGCATTCCTACAAGGGGAAAAGGTAGGACAAACAAAGCCAGAATTCTGTGGCTTATGAAAGATATAGGACAGAATTGTCACCAAAACATTCTACATGTCAGATTCAAGTGAAAACTGGAGAAAATCACACTGTTTTTTTCAGTGGGAGTTTAGAGAAGAACCTCCAACACTCTGTGCACTGCAGAGTATACTAGCATGACTCACTCCAGAATTCAGGCGGCAGGACCTATTCCCATTGGAGAGACTGGCAGTATAGCACTGAGCGGGCTACTGCGCATGTGCTGATCTGTCAATGCCGAAATTGACACCTGCGCAGTGGCCCCTGTTTGCCAGCCTCCCAGTTGCTGACCAGCTCAATTGCTGACCAGCCCCACGGCCCCCACATCACCGGCCATATGACCCTCCTCCTTCCCACCCCCCCCCCCCCCCCCGCCCCCCCACAGCCCAGTCGCTGGCAGCCCCAAGGATGTCTGGGCCAGCCTCGAGCCCCCACCCACCCCCCACAGCCCAATTGTATTTAAAGTATATTTAAATTAGTATTTAAATAATTTATGCACCTCCCTGCTGATGCTGCTGGAAATCTGGCGCTGGGAGACTCTAATGGAGTGGAATGCCCAGTGCAGATCGATCACCACTGGAGTCTCCCAGCCCAGCAGGATGGGAGAATCCAGTGTGACATGAAGCAGAAAATGGGTATGAATGATAGATAACATAAGTGAGAGTTAGAATGAATGGAGAAAATTCAGAGGGGAGGTGAAAAAACTAATAAGCGAAGCAAAGAAAATATGAAAAGAGACTGGCAGCATCTAACCTTAAAGTGAATCCACAGGACTTCTTAGTAGACTTTGAGAGGAAATAGAAAGGTTGGCTGTTCTTAAAGTTGATAAATCGCCAGGACAGGATGAGGTACATGAAGGATGCAGAGGAAAGTAAAGATAGAAATTGTGGATGGACTGACAATGAATTTCCAATCCTCCTTAAGCACATGAGGTGGTGCCAGAGAACTTGAGAATTTCAGGGGTGGCGGCAGGAGAAAAATGCTTTATGGTGGGTAAGTGCTTCTGCTGCTGCCCACCGCCAGCAAGATTGCATGAAGGCAGGAGCGCATCGGTCTGCCCACCCGACAGTGACTTTTCGGGTTTACCTCTCGCCCCCGCAGGTCTCATTACATTCTGCCCTGTAGATCAAAAGAAGCTCACCTGCAAGTTGGATGACTGGCCCTTTAAATAGTGGAAGTGAGGTGGTCTCTCGTGCATAGTCAAACAGTGAGTCATTAGCACTGATGTTCACTAGACCTGAGCGATCCAAGTTTCTGGAGCATGTGTCAAGTCAGCCTGAGAGGTTGTTTGACAACACAGTGAGCACGGTGTACAAACTTCCAAACCCGTGTGGCATGTCTGAACTTGCATCCTTCCGAGAATACGTGGGCAATGCAATGCTCTGGAGCTGAATTAGATTATGAGGCTTGTGAGAGAATGTAGGAGGACTTACAATAGTATGATGCATGGATAGGCAATAGGTGCTGTTTGGTGGAAAATTGCAAAGTAGTGAATCTTGATAGTAAAAACAGGGGAAGGAAATTCACCTTGGAAGATAAAATTGTAAATGGACTAGAGGATTGGAGGAATCTTGGTGGACAGATCGGGCTGAATTTTCTGGCCCTTACCACCAGCCGGATCTTACATCCTGCTGAGTGTGATGCTTCTGTGACGGGTTCCCCAATGGCAGGACAGGTAAGCCACACAAAACACTGATGACATCGGTGGGACTGTAATATTCCACTGGCGGCCAATGGCAAGCCATCTCTTTCCCACTGGAAAACACGTCTTAATGGGGCCCTGCCCCTCTCGTGGGCCCAAGCCTTCAGCCTCCGCCCCTTCAGGCCCCACTCCCCTGACACTGCCCAGTGACCAGTGGGCAGTGCCAAGGTGCCTGGTGGGCAGTGCCAGGGTGCCAGGCTGGCCCTGCTATTGACCACCAAGGAGGCTTCAATGGCCTCTGTTCCCACAAGGGAGCCTATCACGTCTGGTCCTCATTGGTGGGGAGACCATGATCTTTGCCAGTGAGGACCTTGACCGATGAACGGATAAAGTCAAGTGAGCCAGGACGATAGCATCTGGGGCTCACTAATTATATTTGCTATTATAGTAATGGATATTGAAATCGGGCGCGAAGCTGATTCTGCAGGAAATTCAGTGCTGGTAACATTGGGAGAGGCACAAACCTGATTTTTCACCTCTGGCCTGATCTTACCAGCTTGCGACACCAATCGACCAGTGGCATGAGCCAGTAAGATCACCCCACACGTTATGACTCCATAATGATGTTAATACTGGACAAATCAGATCCTAGAGTGAAACCTGGCTTCATTGATCCTAACTTTTTTTTTAGAAACTGTGGAGGAAAGTTACTGAACAAATTCACAGGAGTCCACTGACGAACTTTTAATACAAAGAGTAAAATATTTATTAAACAAGAAGAAATGAACAATATTATAACAGACCAAAATATTGGTAAAATCTCAATACAAACACAAGAAGCGGATTCAAATGTTGGCAGAGGTTCCGGAGGATTGGAGGATTGTGGATGTGGTTCCTCCATTCAAGAAAGGGAGTAGAGACAGTCCAGGAAATTTTTGATCAGTGAGTCTACCCTCAGTGGTTGGTAAGTTGATGGAGAAAATCCTGAGAGACAGGATTTATGAACATTTAGAGAAGTATAGTATGATCAAAAATAGTCAGCACGGCTTTGTCAAAGGCAGATCGTGCCTTATGAGCCTGGTTGAGTTTTTTGAAGATGTGACTAAACACATTGACAATGGAAGAGCAGTAGATGTGGTTTATATGGACTTCAGCAAGGCGTTCGATAAAGTCCCCAATGCAAGGCTTATTGAGAAAGTGAGGGGGCATGGGATCTGAGGGGACATTACTTTGTGGATCCAGAACTGGCTTGCCCACAGAAGGCAAAGAATGGTTGTAGAGGGGTCTTTTTCTGCATGGAAGTCGGTCACCAATGGAGTGCCCCAGGGATCTGTTCTCGGACCCTTGCTGTTTGTGATTTTTATAAATGACCTGGATGAGTAAGTGGAGGGATGGGTTGGTAAGTTTGCCGATGACACAAAAGTCGGAGGTGTTGTGGATAGTTTGGAGGGATGTCAGAAGTTGCAGCGAGACATAGATAGGATGCAAGACTGGGCAGAGAAGTGACAGATGGACTTCAACCCAGATAAGTGTGTGGTGGTTCATTTTGGCAGGTCAAATGGGATGAAGGAATATATTAAGGGTAAGACTCTTAGCAGTGTGGAAAATCAGAAGGATCTTGGGGTCTGGATTCACAGGACTCTGAAATCGGCTTCGTAGGTAGAGGATGTGGTTAAGAAGGCATATGGTGTACTGGCCTTCATCAATCGAGGAATTGAGTTTAGGAGTCGGGAGATAATGCTGCAGCTGTATAAGACCCTGGTTAGACCCCACTTGGAGTACTGTGCTCAATTCTGGTCGCCTCATTACAGGAAGGATGTGGAAGCCATTAAAAGGGTGCAGAGGAGATTTACAAGGATGTTGCCTGGATTGGGTGGCATGCCTAATGAGGATAGGTTGAGAGAGTTTTTCTCCTTGGAGAGAAGAAGGATGAGAGGTGACCTGATAGAGGTGTATAAAATGTTTAGAGGTATTGATTAGGTGGATTCTCAGAGGCTTTTTTGCAGGGCTGAAATGGCTGCCACAAGAGGACATGGGTTTAGGGTGCTGGGGAGTAGGTACAGAGGAGATGTCAGGGATAAGTTTTTCACTCAGAGGGGGGTGGATGCGTGGAATCAGTTGCTGGCGGTGGTGGTGGAGGTGGATTCAATAGGGTCTTTTAAGAGACTTCTGGATGAATACATGGGACTTAGGGTTGAGGGTTATAGCTAAGCTATAACCCTCAATATAAGCTATAAGGTAGAGATATGTTCTGCGCAACTTGTGGGCCAAACAGCCTGTTTGTGGTATGGTTTTTCTATGTTCATTATTTTTTTCACCCAGCAATATCTTAGTAGGTACATACAAATTCAAAAAGGTAAAACAATCTATAATACCGATCTTGTACTCTGATATTCAGGATAAGTATGATGTGAGTGTGACTTAGCAGGTGAACTGTGATCAGACACATTCACTCAAAAGTAAATGACAGATTGGCCAAAGTACATTTCCTGAATTTCTCAACAATCCACCCAGATTGTTGTCACATTGTGAGCTAACCAGTCTCACTGAAACTTTGCCTTTCTCATGAGGGTATCTAATCTTCACATTTTAAGGACTCACCTTGGAATTCTCTCAAAAGTCACTCCCACTTGGACAGCTGCAACAATGGCCCATCTAGCATGGCTTTAGTCTGACCTTCTAAGATTCCTTTTCCTTGGATCTCCGAGAACATTCACACTTGACCATCCAAGCACAATTTCAGATCCTTGGCTGTACCATGTAGAACACCACTGTTCAGAAAAGCCACAGTAAGGGATCACCAACCTTTGGCTGCATCCTTGGATTTTTAGGGTGTCCCTCAAGCCTACTTTGCTTAAAGTCTGCTCCTCACAGCTCTTAGAGACTTTTTCTCTGCTCCTTTCTTTCAAATCGATTTCTGGGACTTCTTTCTGATCTCTATAGTTCTTCCTGCCTGGGACTTTCTTCCGGTACCTTCTCCCTGTCCCATCCCTGTATCCTGTTCCCTGAAACACATTCAATACAATGGTACTTTATTGTCAAACCACCTGACCTGTTGTTTCACACTGTTCCAATTTATCATCAGACCATCTGGCCTACTGTTTCACACTGTTCCAATTCTTTGCTTCTTTCCTTCTGCAAATACCACGCAGGGCCAGTTCCCAGCCTGAACAAAGAACAAAGAACAACCCAGCACGGGAAACAGGCCCTTCGGCCCAATGAGCCCGTGCCGTCACATCCTCCTACACCTACCCTGCCCTGTGTGTATGTGAGTGGAACCCCTAATGTAGCCAGATTCAGGGGAGAATAGTGTCAATTTGGTACACCAATCAGCCTAAGAGCACATCTTTGGGGTGTGGGAGGAAACCGGAGCGCCCGGAGGAAACCCACGCAACCACAGGGAGAATGCGCAAACTCCCACAGACACAGGCCCAAATCCATGTATCTGCACAGCTAGCAGTGATAGTCACTGAGCTGTTGTGGTGCCCGTCTGCTGGTCCAGGATTAAGCACACACAACGACACGAAGTACTAGGCCACTCCCGGAACCTCCAAGAGCAGCCCACGCACGACCCACCGTGTGCATGCCCCTCGTTTGACAACAAGGTGGACCAACACCTGTGGAATAAAAAGACAAAACGTTAACATGTAATACTACATTTCCGGTGTCGTCCCGAGGCTCTGACCCTATTTAATACACTCTACTATAACCCTCCATCCTTGTTTCGCTCACGTGTCTCTCTAAGTAAACCTTAAACAAGTCCAACGTGCCTGCCTCCACCACCCTACTCGATAGCGCGTTCCATACCCCCACGACCCTCTGCGTGAAGAACCTTCCTCTCGTATCCAAATTATACTTCTCCCCCCTCACCCTTAGATCGTGACCTCTCGTAATTGTCCCCAATCTAGGGAAAAGCCTACCACTGTTGACTCTATCTATTCCCTTCAGTATTTTATACACCTCTATCATATCCTCCCTTAATCTCCGTCTTTCTAGGGAGAAGAGCCCCAGTTTCTCCAAACTTTCCTTGTAACTCAGTCCTTCCATACCAGGCAACATCCTGGTAAACCTCCTCTGCACCCTCTCCAGGGTCTCCACGTCCTTCCGGTAGTAAGGTGACCAGAACTGGACGCAGTACTCCAAATGCGGTCTAACCAACGTTCTGTACAACTGAAACATTACACGGCAGCTCTTATACTCTATACCCCTTCCTATAAAGGCTAGCATTCCATAAGCTTTCTTCACAACCTTCTCTACTTGTGTTGACACCTTCAGAGACTTGTGCACCTGCACTCCCAGGTCCCTCTGTATCTCTATACTCTTAATCGGTCTACCTTTTATCACATAACCCCTCCCTGCATTATTCCTTCCAAAATGCATCACCTCGCATTTGTCAGGATTAAATTCCATCTGCCATCTATCTGCCCAATATACCAACCTATCTATATCCTGCTGTGTCACCTGACAGTCCTCCTCGGTATCTGCTAATCCTGCCATCTTGGTGTCATCAGCAAACTTGCTGATCACACCACGTACGCTCTCTTCCAAGTCGTTTATATACACCACAAAGAGGAGAGGCCCCAGTACTGAGCCCTGTGGCACACCACTGGTGACTGGCCTCCAGCCAGAAAAGGACCCTTCGACAACTACTCTCTGTCTCCTATTGCCCAGCCAGTTTTCGATCCACCTAGCTACCTGTCCTTGTATCCCATGTGCCTTAACCTTTTCTACCAGCCTACCGTGAGGGACTTTGTCAAACGCCTTACTGAAATCCATATAGATGACATCAACGGCTCGCCCATCGTCAACCGTTTTTGTCACCTCCTCGAAGAATTCTACCAGATTCGTAAGGCAAGACCTCCCCCGAACAAAGCCATGTTGCGTATCCCTAATCAGATCGCCACGCTCCAAATGCTCATACATCCTATCCCTAAGAATTTTTTCCAATAATTTTCCTACCACCGATGTCAAACTCACTGGTCTATAATTACCAGGGTTATCCCTACTACCCTTTTTAAACAGCGGTACCACATTAGCTACCCTCCAGTCTTCTGGGACCTCACCTGTGTCCAAAGAAGAGACAAAGATTTGTGTCAGAGGCCCAGCAATTTCATCTTTCACCTCCCTAAGCAGCCTGGGATAAATACCATCAAGCCCCGGAGCTTTATCCGTTTTTATGCTACCTTAGCACTTCCTCCCTCGTAATGGATATTTCCTTCCACTGACCTGCAGCTCCCTCCAAGACATTACAAGACATCAAGCCACTCTCCTTCGTAAATACCGACGCAAAGTATTCATTCAGGATCTCCCCCATTCCCTCAGACTCGATACATAGCTCCCCTTCTTTGTCCCTAAGAGGACCAATTTTCCCTCTAACCACTCTCTTGCTCCTAATATAAGAGTAAAATGCTTTTGGATTTTCCTTAATCCTATCAGCCAAAGCCATTTCATGCCCTCTTTTCGCCCTTCTAACTCCCCTTTTTAGCTCCCTCCTACTCTCTCTATATTCTTCTAGCGCACTCTCTGTTCCCAGTTGTTTCAACCTAACATATGCCTCCCTCTTCTTCCTGACCAAGTCTTCGATACCCCCTGTAATCCACGGCTCTCTAATCCTGCCTTTCCCATCCTTCCTCTTTACCAGCACATGCCTTTCCTGCAACATTATCAGTTTGCCCTTAAAAGCCTCCCACTTACCAACCATGGACTTGCCAGCTAACAACCCCTCCCAATCAGTGTCCTTCAGCTCCCTCCTAATCCAGGTATAGCTCGCCTTCCCCCAGTTCAGCACCCTCCCCTTCGGACGGCACTCCTCCCTTTCCATTTTTATCCTAAAGTAGACGGACTTGTGGTCACTGTTAGCCACTGAAGACGATAAAGGATACAAAACATACACGTGTGCCCATTTCTCAGCTGACACATACGTAGAAGTCCCATGGCCCACTGGGAACTGCTGTTTCCAATCTCTAGGAAGGAATTGTGTCTTGTAACGACTCTTTCAGATATAACCAGGATTGAAGGGTTATAATTAAGGACAGATAATTTTCATTGGGGCTGAGAAGTTTAAAGGTGACAGAGACCTTCAAGATTATGAAGGGTCCTAATAAGATAAACTTGGATAAATTATTTCCACTGGTTTCAAGATGGCAATGTGAGCAATGTGGCCAAATTTCCAAAAGTCAAAGTTGGGGCACATTGAAAAGCCTGGAAGGCAGGGTTCTGTCAGGATTTTAGATGACTAATAGCAAGATTCTGGGGAGAGACAGTTGAAGGTAAGAAATCATGTGGTGACATCTTTTCCAATATATCTATTACAACACTCAATTTTTGCCTCACTTTTGGACAGAAACAATCTGAAGCAAGGCTTTGTTTCTCACAGATCCAAGAATCCTCTATCTGTCCTAACTTCATTGTTCAACGCATAATAGGAAGACCAGTCTCCATTAAAAACCCTGTTTCGTTTTCATCTGCCGTCTGGGTTCTAACAGTAGATATTTTCAGCCAGAAGTTGGAATTTAAATAGTGAATATATCTCAAGTGTGAGAAATCTTGCTTGCACCCAAAGCTGCAATACACTCTCCCAATGAGACATTTGGTTGAATGCATAATGGCACAACTGAAATTGCTGTCATCTTCCTCAGTGCTGTCTGATGGTTTATCAATGGGCACCATCCAATTAACTCTGTTGTCACCAAGAGGCTGATTCCCTCCTGTTTCCCAGGTAGTAATGGGATTCGTTTATTGGAGGTCATGGAAGTAAAGTACCTTCACGGCCTCTAACAAATTGTCCCCATTTAATCCTGTAAATTATTCCAATAACTCCTGTAAATTACCACCAGTATAATTACCTCAATTATTTCACAAACATTTGAGAGGGCATAAACTTGAGATAATTATCAGATGAGTTACAGGCTCCTCCATCCCCTTCCATTGGGAAAAACATACAAATGCATGTACCAACTGTCTCAAAAATAGCTTCTTCCCTACTACCATCAGACTTTTGAATGGTACCATCACATATTAAGCTGATCTTTCTATACACCCTACCAGTAACTGCCACATTATATTTTACATCCTAACCTTTCCTTCTCTCCTATACGCTCTATGAATGGTATGCTTTGTCTGTACACAAGAAACAATACTTTTCATTGTATCCCAATACATCCCAGGGAAATGCAATCTCCTTGGAATACCTAGATAACAAAGACACCTATGTCAGACTCCTATTTATTAACTCAGCCTTCAGCACCATTATTCCCACGAAACCCATCTCCAAACTCTGTGGCCTGGGCCTTGGCTCCTCCCTCTGCAACTGGATCCTAACCTTACTAATCCAATGACCACAATCAGTAAGGTTAGACAAAAACACTTCCTCCACGATCATCCTCGACACTGGTGCCCCACAAGGTCATGCCTTCAGCCCCTTTATACACCTGTGACTGTGCGGCCAAATACCCCTCCAACGCAATTTTCAAATTTGCTGACAACATGACCATAGTGGCTTGGATCTCAAACAATGATGAGACAGAGTACAGGAATGAGATAGAGAATCAAGTGAAAAATCAAGTGAGAATCAGCAAAATGAAGGAAATTGTCATTGACTTCAGTGGAGAACATGCCCCTGTCTACATCAATGGAGATGAAGTAGAAATCGTCGAGAACTTCAAATTTTTAGATGTCCAGATCACCAACAACCTGCTCTGGGCCCTCCATGCCAACACTATACTTAAGAAAACTCACCAATGCCTCTACTTTCTCAGAAAACTAAGGAAATTTGGCACGTCAACTATGATTCACACCAACCTTTACAGATGCACCATAGAAAGCGTTCTTTCTGGTTGTATCACAGCTTGTACGCCTCCTGCTTTGCCCAAGACTGCAAGAAACTACAAAAGATTGTGAATTTAGCCCAATCCATCACTCAAATCAGCCTCCCAGCCATTGACTCTGTCTATGCTTCCCACTGTGTTGGAAAAGCAACCAGCATAATTAAAGACCCCACACATTCCGGACATTCTTCCACCTTCTTGTGTCAGGAGAAAGATACAAGTCTGAGATGACAAACCAACAGACTCCAAACCAGCTTCTTCCCTGCTGCCATCGGACTATTGAATGGACCAACCTCGCACTAAGTTGATCTTTCTCTACACTCTAGCTATGACTGCAACAGTACATTCTGCATCCTCTCCTTTCCTTCTCTGTGAATGGTATGCTTTGTCTGTATAGCTCACAAGAAACAATACTTTTCACTATATTCTAATACATGTGACAATAATAAATCAAATCCAATCAAATGTGGCAATAATAATTCAATTCAATCAATCGATTCAATCCAGGTTAAAGAAATTTTTTAGCATTCAGAGTGGTTAGAAGGTTGAATTTTCTGTGACAATTTTTGAAGCAGAGTTATAATTTCTTTAAAAGGCAATTAATTAATGGATCAAAAAGAGCATTCAAGTTTAATGAAAATGATCAGGAGGGTGGGATTAAACATGATGAATAATGAGAAGAAATACTGCATCAGGTTTGAATGGCCCTCTTCTGTGCTGTAGATTTCTATTAGTGGAAGTTTATTCTGCACTGGAGGCAGGCTGGAAGGCAGGAGAGAGGATTTGGTCAATTTAATCAGGTGCAAAGTTGAGGGGTGGAGATACTGTTGCCTTCCTGACTTCACCACACCGGCCCACCAAGTAAGTCAAGGGCAGGAAGATTTGAGTGTGGTCTTCCCACCCAGAAGCCAAATGAGGGTCTTAAGTAGCCTCTCACAGGCCAGTGCAGGGCTGCCTCTCTCTGCTACTGGTATTGCACCACATGGGCCACCTGCAAGGTAAACCCTGGCTGGTATGCCTGAGGCTTGGTGGGGGAGGGAATCCATCCTTATGGAGCAGCCTATGCCCTATGGAGATTTTTGAAGGAGGCATGGGCTGCTCATGGACAGCTACCTGTCCTAAAAATTAATCACCCTTTCCCCCCTGTCTTGCTGGGGTTTCCCCGACTGGCTCCAGCAAGGCCACCTCAATTACCTACACTCTGTGCTCCAGCAACACTCTGCAGCCTGGACCTTCTACAGTACTGGCAGTGGCCACCGCTCCTGATGGCACTGCTGGTCCTGGAGAACTGCTGTGGTTGACTGGCAGCTCTTGGAGGTGGGAACTTTGCCCTGAGGACCTTGACTGACCAAGTAGGTGTCCGGGTGGCACGAGATTGGGTTGGAGGGTTGAATGGTCATGCCAGTATTGCCAAAGGCTCTACAGACAGTGGATCGGCCTAATGCAATTGGTGTTAAATTCTGCCCTACAACGTTAGGGAATTCTTCCATTTCTGTAGACTCAGGAGTCAGGACAGTAAATCTTTACTTTTGTAACAGTTGGGTCGGGACAATGAAATCACACTATGACATTCTAGTGTACCAAAACTTAATATGTTGTTTTGAAATTTCTCTCCTTATCCTTTTAGCGGAGGCAAAAATGCATTTATTTTATTTTGAAAGAGCTAATGCTTCTGTTAAACAACTGGGAAATGAAAGACAGACAATCACATTAAACAATTATATTACAGAATGCCAAAACTTCATTTTCAACCATGCATTAAGATTGTATAGGTACTGTCCTTCCAACAGCCTGCTGCACCCTAGTTTAGGGAAATCATTTTCCAGATATTTGATGGCTCATGGAAAAGTAATTTTTGAAATTGAAGATTTTGTATCCTTTTTTCCATCCTTGATTTTCTTCATTGGTATCCACATATGGGTTAAATGAATTACAGATACAATGACAATATAATGTGCAATATGAAATTTTGAATATGAGATCATTTTGTAAAGAGTTGCTGTAGGTTCTGAACTTTCTATGAATGATCCATCAGTTTAAGTTACTTGTGCCATCTTAAAGGAATGTGGACAGACTCAACAGTTGATGTGATCCATCTCCCATGCAGCAATGTGCTAAACCGTACAGATTCCATCATTGTGGAGAAATTATCTCACTCCTGGGGAGGCGATGGCCGAAGTGTATTATCGCTAGACTATTAATCCAGAAACTCATCTAATGTTCTGAGGACCAGAGTTCAATCCCGCCATGGCAGATGTTGGAATTTAAATTCAATTTTAAAAATCTGGA
Organism: Carcharhinus amblyrhynchos; assembly: GCF_965287045.1. Taxonomy (NCBI): domain Eukaryota; kingdom Metazoa; phylum Chordata; class Chondrichthyes; order Carcharhiniformes; family Carcharhinidae; genus Carcharhinus; species Carcharhinus amblyrhynchos. The sequence goes on from NC_137329.1 coordinate 102,764,717, forward strand.
ATTAAGAATCGACTGATGACCATGAAATCATTGTTGATTGCCAGAAAAACCCATCTGGTTCACTAATGCTCTTTAGGGAAGGAAATCTGCCTTCCTTACCTGGTCTGGCCTAGATGTGACTCCAGAGCCACAGCAATGTGACTGACTCTCAACTGCTCTCAGGCAACTAGGGATGGGCTATAAATTCTGGCCCAGCCAGCGACACTCATATCCCACAATTCAACAATAAATATAAATGTCAAGATAAATAATCTGAACTGTAGGTTCCTGTTGGGTGGGAAATAGGCAGAGAATAGAAAAGTATTCCTTGCCTAATATGTGATGTTTTCTAGCATGAACTCATAATACTATCAATGTGAGGCACAATGATCAAAGTCTCAGCTGAATTTCCTCCTTTCAAGTGTCTCACTGCTGGATAATGACAGCTAAAATTTGACAAAAATATACCCTTACAAAGAATACTAATTTGAACAGCAGTTATGTTTGTTCAGTTTCACACCCTTTGGGTTTTGACTGCTTAGTTTGCAAATCTGATATTAGGCCACTATAGCGTGCAAAATAATAATGGAGCAGCTTAAATCTGCACACTCTTAGAAGTTTAATTTCATTGTGCAAAAATCCAAAACTTGTCGTTTTAAAACCTAATCTGAAGGTCTGGAAATTGGATCATATTAATCGGGGCAAAGCTGGCATCTGAGGCTCCAGGATGGTACATAGTGCACAGGTGTTCATTGCACACAACGAGGGGTTAGAACCCCTCAATAAACACGCAAGGAAGGCCTATTGCTGATTCAAGCCCTTTTGTCTATGCACCATGGATCTTGCATGCGGGGATCAGATTCTTTAGATACTCCAAAACCAAACCAACAAAGCAGAAAGAAATTGCTGGAGGTTGCCACCGGTCTTGGGATGAAGGTCTGCTTCTCGGAATTCCACATTAAAATTGTGGGACGCTGTATTTTGAGCTTTTCGCTTAGGTGTACAAGCAAGTCTTATTAATATTCCATTGAAGACAGAGTAATGCAAATTAAACTTACTTTATTTATCACAGCATTCTTGCTATCACCAGAATCTTTGAAAGAATTATTCCAGCTACAGAACCCAGATTCTATGGCTCACCAACATATCAATAAACATATTAAAAATACCTTTGTGACCCCTAACCAGTCAGTGGAACATGAGGGCATATAAACAGTAGGTGGCCATGCTTTGCAAAGCTTTACAGATTAGAAAAAAGTTTATAGCATCCTTAAATATTTTTAATGCCAGAATACTTCAGTGACATCTGCATGTTGAAAATGGGCCAACACTTCAGAGTGGAGTCCAACTGGTTCCTCTACCTTTGGCAGATAGACAACAACATACACTTTATAATAGGGCATGCAACTAATGGGGTGGCATGGTGGTGTAGTGACTAGCACTGCTGCCTCACAGCACCAGGGACCCGGGTTTGATTCCTGGCTTGGGTGAATCCACATTCTCCCTGTGTCTGCGTGTGTTTCCTCCCACAGTCCAAAAGAAGTACTGGTTAGGTGCATTAGCCATTGCTGAATTCTCCCTCAATGTACCCAAAGAGGTGCTGGAGTGTGGCGATTAGAGGATTTTCAGCATAATGTCATTGCACTGTAAGACCATTCCTTCATAAGCCTATTTGTGACAGTAATACATAAACTTTTTACCAACAATATTTTACATTGCAAACTTGTGTTCAAGGGGTATCTGAACCTTACCAAAAGAACACAGAAAATTAGACTTAATTTGCTTTGAACCATCCCTTTGTTCAATGCAGTGTTAAGAAGGACATTTTAAGTTACACGAGTGCAAGTGACAGATTAAGAATAATACAATCACTTGGTACAAGCAGGAACAGCATGACAATAGATACTCTGGTCAATTATTTAATTCCAATTTCTTGGATCTTGCAGTGCAGACTGCCTTGTGTTTCAAACATTAGAACAGTGACCATACTTTAAAACTCAAATATGTAATTGATTACAGAATCATCGAGTTCCTACAGTGCAGAAGAGGCCATTTGGCCCATCGAGTCTGCACCGACTCTCTGACAAAATATTTTACCCATGCCCTCTCCCCCACTATATCTCTGGAATCCCACACATTTCCCATGGCTAATCCCTGTAACCTACACATCTTGGGACAGTGAGGGGCAATTTAGCATGGCCACTCCATCTAAGCCACACATCTTTGGAGTGTGAAAGGAAACTGGAGTGCCTGGAGGAAACCCACACAGATACGAGGAGAACATGCAGACTCCACACTGACAGTCATCCGAGGTCCAACAAATCCCGGGTCCCTGGTGCTGTGGGGTAGCAGTGCTAACCACTTGTGAAGCACTTTGGATAAATTGAGGTCATTAAAGGCAAATTATTAATACAAGATCTTTATTCGTGCTGCTCTTGCAGATTAAAGGTGATGGCTTAAAATGTTACTATTTGTTGTGATGCAACCTAAACTTGCCATTGTTTGAAGTCTGGAGGTCAGGAACACTGATTCTTGGCAATGCCCAAGCCTTCCACGCATGCGCCAGCCGCAATGGCTGTACATTTGATCATTTCATATTCCTCAGGCCGTGGGAGAAAGAGAAACAGAGCAAAATGGCAGGTCAGGTGATCTAGTGCATTGTCGAGCAAGTGTTCCAGGAACAGGGATAAGGGAGTGGGATAGGAAGGGTTCCCAAGCCAGGGAGGAGGACAGGGAAAGGTTCCAAATGCAAGTCACAGTTCAGGGATTAAGGACAGGGCCAAGCACAAGCTCTGTTAAATTAAAAGGAAGGAACAATAGGCTCTAAATTAAACAAAGTGCTGCAGGGAGAAGACTTTGAGTGAAGTGGACATGAAAGAAAGGAAAAGAACTGAAAAGGCAACCGAAGCTTAGCCACAGGCCACTGGGGAACAGGTATTCCTTTGGAACAGTGGTGTTCTGTTTGGCACAGTCAAAAATCTGAAACCATGCTTGTAAGAGGACATTTGATTGCACTTGGAAACCCAGGGGGAAAAGGTTCTTAAAAGGTGAGGTTGTAACTCTGAGAGGTGGATCATTGCGGAAGCTGTCCAAGTAGGAATGACCTTTGGAGAGAATTCCAAGGTGAGATCTTCAAATGCAGCAATTGAAAACTTCCGTGAGGAAGACAAAATTTTAATGGGATTGGTTGGCTCACAATGTGCCAGATGCCTGGGTGGTTTGTTGAGAAATCCATGGAATCTCTTTTGGTTGCACCTGTCAAACTGTCTGCACTTCTCACTGCCTCGAGAAATCAGCCAGCATAATCAAAGATCCCACAGATCCCAGACATACTCTCTTCCACCTTATTCCGTCGGAAAATAGATAAAAAGTTCTGAGATCATGTACCGACCAACTCAAGAACAGTTTCTTCCCTGTGGTCATCACACTTTTGAATGGACCTGCTATACATTAAGCTGATCTTCTCTACACCCTAGCTCTGACTGTAGCACTAGATTCTGGACCCTCTCTTTTCCTTCTTAGGTCAAAGTTCATAGAATCCCTACAGTATAGAGGGAGTCCATTCGGCCCATCATGTCTGTACTGACCACAATCCCAGGTCCTATCCCTGCAACCCCAGACATTTACCCTGCTAATCACCCTGACACTAGGGTCAATTTAGCATGGCCAATCAACCTAACCCATGCATCTTTGGACTGTGGGAAGAAACCGGAGCACCCAAAGAAAACCCATGCAGACACCGGGAGAAAGTACAAATTCCACACAGACAATGATCCGAGACCGGAATTGTACCTGGATCCTTGGCGCAGCAGTGCTAACTAACTACTGGGCCACCATATTGCCCCTATGTAGATCCCCTATGTGCTCTGTGAACAGTATGTTTTTGTTTGTACATCGCTCAAGAAACAATACTTTTCACTGTATCCCAATACATGTGACAATAATAAATCAAATTCAAAATTAAAACAAATCAAATCAAATTTTCCTTTTCCATGTCCTGTCCCCGTCACTTACAACATCTCCACTTATACCAGACAGCTGAAAAAAAGCCATAATCTAGGAAAAAAATAATTGTCACTGGGAAAATATATGGTTTAGTAAACAGGAATTTCTGAAAAGCAAATTATGTCTGATAAAAATCATGGAGAGAGTTAATACAGAATCTTTGGATTTTTATTTCTTGGCTGACTGCTTTCTTCAAAAAGCACCTTTGACACAGAAAGCCATTGCCATGTAGCAGCACATTGGAACAATGCCACTTCCTAGTTCCTCTCCAAGTCACACATCACCATTATTTGGAAATAAATTGTCATTCCTTCATCATTGCTGAGTCAAAATCCTGGAATCCCCTATGTGGGAGTAACTTCAACAGACATACTGGAGCTGTTAAGACGTCAGTTCACCAGGACCTTCTCAGGGGCTGTTATAAGTGGGAAATGTATACCAGCCTTGCCAGAAACAGCCATATCCAGTGAATGAGTACATTTAAAAAAAACACTTAGACGCATGAACAACCAAAGCAAGGAAAGTAGGCCAAATCTTTATAAATCATTGATTGGGCCTCAGCTAGATTTTTGTATTCAATTTTAGCTATCATACTTTGGGAAAGATGCCAATTTCTCTGCACTTCCTCTTTGTTAGATTTGATTTGATTTGATTTATTATTAAGTATTAACATACAGTGAAAAGTATTGTTTCTTGCGTGCTGTACAGACAAAGCATACTGTTCATAGAGAAGGAAATGAGAGAGTGCAGAATGTAGTGCTGCAGTCATTGCTAGGGTGTAGAGAAAGCTAGGGTGTAGAGAATGTAGACTGTGACATTAGTAGTATTCCCACCTTTTTATAATTAAAAGCTTGTATTTTAGGGGATAATCAGATTCGAGGAATTTTAAAGGATGCTGGGATAATAATCTTGTAATTCTCCCATGCTGACCTTGAAACTCTCCAAACTACCCGTTTCACATCTGAAGTACATTTCAGGCAGTCACACAGGTGGCAAACACATCAATCATCCTTTAATCAAAGATGTGCCTGAAGAAAACCATCCAGTGCTTTCAGCACATGCTTTAACCTCCTCACCAGGGTCTATCTGAATGTTTTACAGTTGATATGGATAAGTGAGAATGGCCTTCAACTTTACCTCAATGGAGAGCTACAAATAACCTCCTCACCAGGGTCTATCTGAATGTTTTACAGTTGATATGGATAAGTGAGAATGGCCTTCAACTTTACCTCAATGGAGAGCTACAAATGCACATAAAAGCTGGGAGTTTAAACTCAATGGAGGGGAGACCTCTGCAGAAGTAGAAGAACACAGCCCCACCCTCACCTCCCCACCTCTCCCACCCAGTCCCACCAAGATTAATCAGCAGCTGATCAGCAGACCAGGGCCAGTTGCCAGGCAGTGACAGGGGGCAGGCACTCAACAATGGGCAGCAGTGGTTGGGTAGGTTATAGGGGGACAGTGGAGGCGTCCACTCAGACCATGAACGCTGCATGTTCCCTCTTGTCTACATGCATAGTTTCCTCCCTTGAGGCATTAGCAAATCTCATGGAGAGCCAGGAACAAGAGCACATGCAGGGGATGCTGGGTATACCACGAGCCATCACATTATCACTGAGATAGATCAAGCAGGCAATGCCAGAGTGAGAGGAGGATGAGGCACTCTAGTCTTCATCCCTCTCAGGTAAGCAGGGAGGTTAAGTTGAGCCACGCAGTGGTAGCTAAGCAACAGCTGTCTACATCGGGGGCTCCTTGTGACAGTCGTTCTACTGCTCTTCTGCCAATAGCACCATAAAATCACATTGGCTGCGGTGAGAGAGCGGACCCCTGTCACTGAACAGGAGTCTCTCAAAATGAATGCCCTCAAGGCATCAGGTGACCCAAAGATGATCACCAAGGTCATCCCAGGCCAACTGGGCATCAAGGTCAGCACCCTACCTCCAGCTGGGCGCAAAGTGGGAGCACCACAGTGCAACATGAGTAAACAGATGAAGAAATCACTGTAGACACATATGGGCTATCATGAGTGCTTGTTCTTGGTTTTAAACTGAGTGGTAAGTTGTTCTGATGTGCTGTATTAAATGATTGTCACCTATTAAGATTGTGCCATCTTTGTGAGGTAACTCACATCTGTATGATAGCGAGAAAATAAATTTCAAATAAAAATAATAAAATTTTTTTAAAAAATTCTAAGATGCATTCTTGGGTGTGTGGGGCGGGGCTAGATATATTTGAAAATATTGCTTATCTCAATTGGCAATAAGGTGCATCGTATTGTAAGTTTGAAGGCTGCACCTTCTTTGTAAAATATAAAAATCCAAGTGCATTTAATGGAGCAAGACTGGCTGTTCTGCAGCTGGAGAAGAATGTAAATCAGAGGCAACAGAACAGCACCTATTTCCCTCAGTTCTTTTCCTTCTAAATTGATGTCACCCAGGTGACACTCCTGTGTCACTGTTCAGTACAGCACCTGGGGGTGGGGAGTTCAGGGGTCTCCTCCCCCAACCCCCTCAGTACCACATGTTAATCCAGAAGGAACTCTTCCAGTGTAGGCAACTAAAAATGCAACAAAACTAACTCCAACTTATAAATAAAAGAAAAGGTCCAATAAAGAAACTTCATTACTTCAATACTTGAGGCCTCATCAAGAGCCATTCCAAGTTCCCACAATTTCTAACATTCTAATTTATACCGAGACAGTTGATCAGCTGATCATCACATCATTCTGTCATTGGTTACATAGTTTACTGGGTCAGCTGACCCTTATAGCTTGTTACCATTGGTCACATTACAACAGATCCAATGTTATCACTGGTAACATTCTAATACCACATACCAGTATCTATCTGGATAGCACTGAGCTGTGGGACTCATGCAGTCAACATAGCAAAGGTCCAAAGTTTTACAGAGGGTGGAGTGTGGGGTGAATCTGATGAAGAAGGTGAACAATGGAAAGCATTAGATGACTGAGGGGAGGGAAACCGAACCCCAACAAGGCTGCATGAAAAAGTGATAAATAAGGGGATCATTGGGATATCACATTGTTTACTGCAAGGTAATGGATGAAGAAGAGTCCAGATGCAGTGGGTAGAGATCCTAGAGGGGAATGGGTTCAGAGGAGGGTCTTTCAATCGAGGAACAGACTTCTTCTTGAGGCCGTGACCCTTTATCCTCTGGGTTGCTGACATCCTGCACAGACAGGTGGGCCAGAGAGAGTGATACGAGTGTGGTGGACTGGTGTTTAAATGTGGCGCCAGGACCTTCGAATCCTGCTGATGGCATGTCGACAAATTAGCTGCTGGCCCACCAAGAGAGTGGGAGGGGAACTGCTTATGCATAATTAATGAGATTCCAAGCGCAGGTCCAGGCCCCCCTATTCTAGTCAGCGCGGTAGGTACTGCCGGAGACATCCGAACCACACTTAGTCTCAAAAATGACGGAATTCAACAGACTAAACTGCATTCAATTTTGAGTTCCTGAACAAATCCATGTTGGCTGCTCTTGATTAAGCTGTGTTTTCTAAATGACAATTAATATTGTCCCTCAGAATTTTTTCGAATTATTGGCCTACAATGATAAACCGACAGGCAGTGGCGGATTTTGTTAGTGGGACCCTGTGCTCAGCTTTATTTTTGCCACCTGGGACCCAAAAGCTGAAGCCAAGAAAATATACATTGATCTTTTACGATGCTGAGAACAGAGAGGCTCGTATTCCGGGATTGGGTGGCCAGGGAAAATTCAAACTCAAAAATACAGCTTGTTTTAAATAGACATCATTCCCATTGCTCACTTATCCTAAACATATCCCCTAACCGAGACATTTGTATCATCAATAGTCACGGCTGAGGTGCCTTAAGATTGGAGTGTGGCAAATGTTGTGCCTTTGTTTAAAAGGGGCTGCAGGGAAAAGCCTGGGAACTACAGGCCAATGAGCCTCACATCTGTGTTGGGTAAATCATTGGAAGGTATTTTGAGAGACAGGATCTATAAGCATTGAGAGATGCAAGGACTGATTAGGGGCAGTCAGCATGGCTTTGTGAGTGGAAAATCATGTCTCACAAATTTGATTGAGTTTTTTGAAGGGGTGACCAAGAAGGTGGATGAGAGCAGTGCAGTTGATATTGTCTACACGGTCTTTAGCAAGGCCTTTGACAAAGTACCACATGGTAAGTTGTTGCATAAGGTTAAATCTCACAGGATCCAAAGTGAGGTTTCTAAATAGATATAAAATTGTCTTCTTGACAGAAGCCAGAGGGTGGTTGGAAAGAATTGTTTTTCAAACTGGAGGCCTGTGACCAGCAGTGTGCTTCAGGGATCAGTGCTGGGCCCACTGATATTTGTCATTTATATTAATGATTTGGATGAGAATATAGGAGGCATGGTTAGTAAGTTTGCAGATGACGCCAAGATTGGTGGCATAGTGGTCAGTGAGGAAAATTATCTCAGATTGCAACGGGATCTTGATCAATTGGGCCAGTGGGCTGACGAACAGCAGATGGAGTTTAATTTAGACAAATGCGAGGTGATGCATTTTGGTAGATTGAACCAGGGCAGGACTTACCCCAGTTAATGATAGGACATTGGGGAGAATTACAGAACAAAGAGATCTAGGGGTATATGTTCATTGCTCCTTGAAAGTGGAGTCACCAATGGATAGAGTGATGAAGAAGGCATTCAGCATGTTTGATTTCATTGGCCAGAGCATTGAATACAGGAGATGGGATGTCTTGTTGAAGGTGTACAAGACATTGGTAAGGTCACACTTGGAATATTGTGTACAGTTCTGGTCATCCTATTATAGAAAGGATATTATTAAACTAGAAAGTGGACAGAAAAGATTTACTAGGGTGCCACCAGGACTTGATGGTTTGAGTTATAAGAAGAGGCTGGATAGACTGGGACTTTTTTCTCTGGATCATAGGAGGAAGAGGGGTGACCTTATAGTGGTCTACAAAATAATGAGGGGCACAGATCAGCTAGATAGTCAATATCTTTTCCCAAAGGTAGGGGAGTCTAAAACTAGAGGGCATAGGTTTAAGGTGAGAGGGGAGAGATACAAAAGTGTCAAGAGGGGCAATTTTTTCACACAGAGGGTGGTGAGTGTCTGGAACAATCTGCCAGAGGTAGTAGTAGAGGTGGGTACAATTTTGTGTTTTAAAAAACATTTAGATAGTTACTTGGGTAAGATGGATATAGAGGAATATTGGCCAAATGTGGGCAATTGGGATTAGTTTAGGGGTTTTAAAAGAAAGGGCAGCATTGACAAGTTGGGCTGAAGGGCCTGTTTCCATGTTGTAAACCTCTGTGACTCTTTCTATGACTCTATGTCAAATATACACGGCACCTTCTTTCCTCATAATATGACCAAACTTCAAACTACCAATTATATTATAGTAGCATAAAATACACAGTTGTGTAACATAGTTTAACAATAATATTAATCTCTCTCGCATTCAAACATATATGGAAACTTGTACTGTGGCTGAAAGAACGAAATGAAACTTGTTTACAGTTAAGCGCAATATTTTCAAGTTTATATAATGTGCACATAAACTGTCTGCTGATTTTCACAAATACTAATGCTAACATATCAGGAGAGCCTGCAATGTGCAGTCCAAATAAGCGACTATCTAACTCACTTTTCGAATATGTAAATTCCTTTGAAACATAAGGGAAATAGGGCAGCTTGATAGAAATCAATGTAAAATCAATCCTTGGCTCGGATGTTTGAAAATGTAATTTTTATTGCTGAGCAGAAAGCAGGCACTATGATCTAAACAGCTGTACCATTCACTACTGGTGATTAATCCATTGACTGTGGGAATCTCCACCCATAGTCAATGGAGATTTCTGTTGTCGGACCCTTGCCCGCTTCGATTCCAGGGCTGACTAGGAGTTAATGTTTCGGTGAATGTGTCTTAGAAGTTTAAGCTTTCTGGATCCACGGTATTTTGCATATCTCATCCAGCCCACCACCGGATCTATAGATCGACCTGTGGGCGCCGTGGTGTCCGAGCTGCCATATTGAGTGAGTGGAGGCTCGCCCAATGGAAAGCAGCCAGCCGGGGCTTTTAAGCCTTTAACTTTACCTGGACTGGAGTTGTAGGTCCTGAGGTGAAGACTATATGTGGATCTATACTGCGGTGGGGCAGGAGGGGGAGTCACTTTTAGTGGGACCAAAAGATCCCACTAACAGGAAGGGCTGGAAAATCCTGCCCTTTGTCTTGTTGGTGTGCAAATGAGAAAATTGACATTCTGGAGGCTATTTCCAAGGATATTACTGAGGCTTTCACAGCTCTAGGGATGGAAAAGGACCATTAAAATGGAGAGTAATATTAGCAATGAGAGTAGGGAGGAAAGTGTCAACAGAGTGCACAGAAAGTGGCAGCAAACCAGCTCTCATTGTTTCTCTACTTCTTAAATTTTGCTGGTTTAACCTTCCCCTTGTGTATTTTTATTTAGCTCAATGAATGTTTTTGTTGCAATAGTACTGATTTCAAAACATACATGTTAACCACATGGTAAACAATTTTTGTAGTGATGTTGTGATAGCCCCCACGACTTCCATGGGGAATCACAGTCCTACCTTCATGTAGGACTCGTACAATGTGAGCTCCCTGAGGACTGGTGATTCACTAACCAGGTGGAGCTCGTATATGGAGGCTTATAAAAGCAGGCCCCTGAGTGGGTCCATTTGCATTGTCCCAGTTGGGAGCTGTTTGTGTTCACCACAGGCTTGTGGTTTTGCTTTACTTTGTCATTTGACAAAGTCCCACATGGCAGAATGGTACAAAAACTAAAACCATATGGGATTTGGAGTGGGCTGGCTGGATGGATACAGAACTGGCTTGGTCATAGAAGACAGAGAGTGGCAGTGGAAGGGTGTTTTTCAGAATGGAATTCTGCATCTAGTGGTGTTCCGCAGGGTAGTGCTGGGACCTCTGTTGTTTGTAGTATATAGAAATGATCTGGTGGAAAATGTGGGTGGTCTAATCAGTAAATTTGTGAATGACACGAAGATTGGTGGAGTTACTAATAGTGCCACGGATTGTCAGAGGATACAACAGGATATAGATAGATTGGAGACTTGGGCACATAAATAGCAGATGGAGTTTAATTCAGACAAATGTTAGGTGATGCATTTTGGAGGATTAATTTCAGATGTGAGTTATACTATAAATGGCAGAACCCTTAGGAACACTAACATACAGAGAGATCTGGGTGTGCAGGTCCACAGTTCTCTAAGAGTGGCAACACAGGTGGCTAAGGTGATTAAGAAGGCATTTGGCATGCTTGCCTTCATCAGTGAAGCACTAGTACAAGAGTTGGCAAATCATGTTGCAGCTATATAAAACCTTGATTAGGCCACATTTGGAGTATTGCATGTAGTTCTGGTCAGCACACTACCAAAAGGGCGCAGAAGCTTTGGAGAGAGTGCAAAGAAGGTTTACCAGGATGTTGCCTTGTCTTGAGGGCATTGGCTATGAGGAGAGGTTAAATAAACTAGGATTGTTTTCACTGGAAAGACAGAGGCTGAGGGGAGGCCCGAGGTCTACAAAATTATGAGAGCACAGACAGGCTGGATAGTCAGAGGCGTTTTCCCAAGATGGAAGTGTCAATTACAAGGTGGCACAGGTTCAAAGTGAGAGGCGGAATATTTAAGGGAGATGTGTGAGAGAAGTTTTTCATGCAGAGTGGTGGGTACCTGGAACGAACTACCAGAGGAGGTAGTGGAAACAAGCACATTACCAACATTTAAGAGGCATTTGAATGGGTCCGTGAATAGGGAGGGAATAGAGGGATACAATCCAAGTAAGGGCAGAAGGATTTTTTTTAGTTTAGTTAGGGCATCATGATTGGCACAGGAAAGGACCTGTTCCTGAGCTGTACTTTTCTTCGTTAATTTGGTGCAATAAAGCCCTGTTCCTTTGCAGCTGGCTCCTGGAGTTATTACAGATGTTGGCTAGCTAAAACTGTTGAATCCAGACTCCTCTGCTGTAGAAAAAAACATGGGCAACATTCAGGCACAGGTCCAGAATCTGCAGGCAAAAAATAAAGCAGTAATGGCTTCTATGGGACTCAGAGAGCACAGATGTTTCTTTTTTATCCTTTATCTCATCTCTGTGACCTCTTGGTCAACAGGATGCATTTTGGCATGTGTTTGTATTATAGTCAGAAATCGTATTTTGAGCGTGCTCACATCTGTCTTTATTTTTATTATATATGTTTCTTATGAATTAGTTATTATTCATAGTGTAAGTGGTGACTTGAACTTGAGATCTATCAGCATCTGTGGAAATTCTAGCTACTGATGAAGTCTCCAATAAAATAGGTAATATATTTTTAAATTGTTTAACTAAATATGGACTTTAATCAGGGGATGGTCACTTTTGCTCTACAAGCATCACAGGTTCTTTGATTAAGATCATATAATGATTGTCGAACGTCAGCCACACACCGATTTCTGTCACCAACGCTCTTTACTGTACACCAAAAGAAATGGCCGCTTCCACAACTTACATTCAGATAGTCTTCACTTTGGGACATATAACTCCGGTCTAGCTAAAGTTATAGGCTGAAGAACCCCTACTGGTTGCTTCCCATTAGGTGAAGCTCCACTCACTTAATGAGGCAGTTCGTATTCCACAAACCCCATGGGTGGATCTATTAATGACCCCCTCCACTCCCCCATCCCCCACCCCCACACATGGCCTTTGTGGCCATCATAACAATGATTGTGTCAAATTTCCAGTGAAAGGCAGCATTCCTAAAGTAAATGAATTGCGAATGGAAGCCAGGATATTTAACTCTGTAACCATTACTGCCATTATAAACCAGCTTTGCAAACAATCAATTGAATATACACAACATCAACACTTTGCATTTATATTGAAGCTTTCAGGTCTAAGAAATGTTTCAAAAGTTACTTGTATAGAAATGAAAAATGACCCAAAACTCTACCTGACTGCTGTCTTGGGCTGAAGCACATTCTGCATTGGAGTGCTGTTTGGGCTGCAGTTAGGGTGCTTTAGTTGGAGTTTGGTGAATGAGAAGTTTAGTGAAAAGGGTTAATATTTACCCTCTCTCACCTGGAAAAAACAACTGTAATCAGGCCACATTCTGACCGGAATGAGTTGGGGTCAACCAGAGCAACAAGAAACCAACCAGTATCTAGCCAGAAAGCATTTCACCCCGATTCTGTTAGCCAAATTTAGGCTGCTACTGAAACCCTCACCCGTATCCTTAACTCCAGGCTCAACTATTCCAATGCTATTCTGGCCAGTCCTTCACATTTGACATTTTTTTTATTACATTGGATGTAAGTTTTACTTGTTTCCCATTGTAAATTAACAAAGTAAGAATAGAGTTGAGCATTCTATTAATTAATAGACAGATTTATTGAGATTTTAAGATCATGTAGCCCCTTTTCATACTTGATGAATGGAAACTTGCAAATCACTACAATGTGCATGTAGCATGGTGACATTCCAGCATACTTGCAGTACATTGCTGTAATTACCAATACACACATATTATTAATCAATATTAGGGACCACTTATCATAGGGATGAATAAACACTGATGTAATCTTATCTTATTGTCGTTTCTTAAAGCCAGCTTGCAACTCTTAGGTTTCATTTGATTTGATTTAATTTATTATTGTCACGTATATTAATATACAGCAAAAAGTATAGTTTCTTGCGTGCTATGAGACAAAGCATATCATACATAGAGAAGAAAAGGAGAGAGTGCAGAATGTATTGTCACAGTCATAGCCAGGATGTAGAGAAAGATCAACTTATTGCAAGATAAATCCATTCAAAAGTCTGACAGCAGCATGGAAGAAGTTGTTCTTGAGTCGGTTGGTATGTGACTTCAGACTTTTGTATCTTTTTCCCGATGGAAGAAGGTGGAAGAAAGAACGTCTGGAGTGCGTGGGGTCCTTAATTATGCCGGCTGTTTTGCCGAGGCATCAGGAAGTTTAGACAGAGTCAATAGATGGGAGGCTGGTTTGAGTGATGGACTGGTCGTTCATTATCATTTGTAGTTTCTTGTGGTCTTGGCCAGAGCAGGAGTCATACCAAGCTGTGAGACAATCATTTCTATGGTGCATCTGTAATGGTTGGGTGAGAGTCAGTGATTACTGACATATTTCTGGAACAAGGCAGCAGACACGAAAAAGATTGAAGGACTTCACCATCTCAGCCAAAGTAACTTTTATCTTCACATATCTCTCATACCCCAATGAGATTCCATTTTTCCCCACAGTATTACCAGTCCTCTCCTGTCCCATGCACAAACCTCTCCTGCAATCACAATGATACAGCAGAGGCAATGGCTCAGTGTATTATTGCTAGACTATTAATCCAGAAAGTCCAAAGCCACCCCAGCAAAAAAAGTGCTATATTCCGAGGTAGGATTTGGATTTTCAGGCTCATTCCCGTTTTTTGCCAATGACAGGGAGCCTCTCCGATAGGAGAATTGCTTTATGCAGGATGAGGCCTGGAAAACTCTTCTCCTCTTGCTGCCTTTATGAGCTGCTTGCCTTCTCTGAACTATTTCCCACTGATGCTAAAGCCCAAGAGAAGTATAACTATGACCCCCATGATTGGGAACAAGTGGTATATTCTGAGGACCATCAAAATTAACTCCTTCCAAAGATTTGGTGCCACTCCCATCTGACTTCAACTGTTTCTTGCTTCCTCCAGCAACAAATACTTCTGCTAACTCTGCAAAAGTACTTTTGCTGCAAGTTGCATGGTGAAGACTTCAAAAAGCAGAGATGTGTGGTTCATCCGTATAACTGAACATGTTTGTGGTACATTTCTGAAAGAGTTCATTAATAGGAGCAGCGATACTTAAAATTGCAGATTGGGAATCTGGTCAACATTAGATACTGATTGACATCATAAGCAACCACTCTACATTCTTCTGGCACAAGCATGGGACGCCTGTACTATTGTTCTCTATGATGTGGTGACTGGCGTGGGCTATGCCAGAATTGGGAGCAGACAAGCTTACAATGTTTTCCTTAACTGGCTCCTGTAGCATAGGAACTACAAGCCACAGAGCCTGATTTTGCAACCATATTATATTTTGTTCATAAACTTGCTGCTATAGTTATACATGTGCACATTCATCTAACCTGGCTAATGCATCCTCATGCTGCATACTAATCTCCATCCACTCTTGTTGCAAGCCAAGCTTGTACACACTAGAAGAAGGATCGGAAGAACTTGGAGGGCTAGAACCGTATTGCAAATTCTCACTTCAATGCAGTTGACACCATTGACAAAGGGAGAGAGAGCATGCTGAATGGGAGGTGACAAGCTTTGACGTGACACCCTGCAGGGTCTGGCCACCTTCTGCTGTGTGGTCTTGCAAGTTTCATGCAGGGAAATCAAAATCAACTGAAGGTGTTAAAGCTTGCTTAAGTCAAATTCAGGTTGATATAAGGGTACATAAGGACAGAAAGACATTAGCTAAGTTAGATGTGTGGAGGCAAATAGTTAGCTGGGAGAAAATGGAACTGCTAGCTCTGTAGTAGTGACACATAGCTGTATACCTGATTGATTTGAGGCTTGAGACATGATCAATTTGTGACCTGATTAGTCTAAGGTTTGGACTTGATTAATTTAAAGGAAAAGCCTGGTTAGTTTTAATACAGCTTTGAAGAGACCTTTGATCATCATATAGGAACATGTAAAGCAAAATATGTGGATACTGGCACTTAGGCAAAGCTGTAAGGGGTTATAAATATGTACAACAAACTTTGTTCACTATTTTCTTGAGCTGTATCCCCGTATGCATACTGGATGTTATTAAACTGGAAAGGGTGCGAGAAAGGTTTACCAGGATGTTCCCAGGACTGGTACTTCATGTCGGTGTGTGTGCTTGATCCTGGACCGATAGACGGGCTCCACAACAGCTCAGTGACTAGCACTGCTAGCTGTGCAGATACATGGATTTGGGCCTGTGTCTGTGGGAGTTTGCGCATTCTCCCTGTGGTTGCGTGGGTTTCCTCCGGGCGCTCCGGTTTCCTCCCACACCCCAAAGATGTGCTCTTAGGCTAATTGGTTTCCACCAAATTGACACTATTTCTTCCCTGAATCTGACTGAGTAGGGTCCCATTCGTAGACATGCAGGGTAGAATAGGTGTAGGGCGATGCGGCGGCGCGGGCTCGTTGGGCCGAAGGGCCTGTTTCCCGTGCTGGGTTGTTCTTTGTTCTTTGTTTGACTGGAACGTTTGAATTATGAGGAGATGCTGGGTAGGCTGGGACTTTTTTCCCTGGAGCGTAGGAGGATGTAAGGTGACCTTTTAGAGGTTTATAAAATCATTAGGGGCATATCCAAGGTCTTTTCCCCATGGTAGGAGAGTCTAAAACTAAAGGGCACAGGTTTAAGGTGAGAGGGGAAAGGTTTAAAAGGGACCTGAGGGGCAACTTTTTAACACAGAGGTGATGCATATTTGGAATGAGCTGCCAGAGGAGGTGGTAGAGGTGGGTACAATTTCAATATTTCAGTGACATTTGGACAGGTACATGGATGGGAAAGGTTTTAGAGAGATATGGGCCAAATGCAAGAAATCTCAAAATCTCAATAAATCTGTCTGTTGCCCAACAGAAAGCTCAACTCTGGTTTTATTTTGTTAATTTACAATGGGAAACAAAAGTGCTTGTATCAAATGTAGTGAAAAGAAAGCAGTTTTGAATTGAGGGCAGACAGAATAATTGAGTTTGGAATTCACAAGGACATGGATGAGGATTTCAGCAGCAGATGCGTTGAGGTAGAGGTGAGGCGCTCTTGTGCAAGCGGAAATGAATAGTCTTTCTAATGCTGAGGATATGAGAGCTGAAACTTAGTTTATATAAAACATGAAGGCAGTCAACAGCCTGGTTTAGGATACCTGGTCGGCATGAACAAGTTGAGCCAAAGGGCCTGTTCCAAGCTGTATATCTCTATGACTCTGACCACACTGATCGAATCAAGTCTTTTGTCTTGTTTGGAACTTTTTAATGTCTCCATGTCAAGTGTTACCTGATGTACTACAATAGTGAAAAACCTCAAATTTATTTTAAGGACTATTCTGAAACTAAATTAGGCGAGTCCTGAGTTGCCAGCAGGTGTGGAGTGACAGTGTGACAACATGATAGATCATGGAGTGGTACAAGATGGGCTTACATGAACCACTAATGCAGAACACTGATTTCTCCTTGTCTATCAGGGGCAAGAATCAAGCAGAGAGTTGATGTTACTCTAAAGAGAGAAACAAAGACAGAGTAAATCAGAGGACCAAATCATTTTGGACCAATGCTACTTCTTATCAAACAGAATCATTGACTGGAGCAAAGACTTGGAGCAGGACATCTGCTCAACTATAATTTGCAGGTAGTGAATGTAAAAAAAAAGCAATTAAAAAAAAGAACAAATCATTCTTAAATTATATTATTTAGCAAAATAACCTGGAATTATATAATTTGGGTCTCTTTTAGCTTGTAGTTCAGAATCATATTCATCCACATGATTATAATTTTGGTTCTGACACCATATAATGAGCACTCCTGACATTAATTAGGGAGTGTACTTCTGTATTTTGATAGTGGTGATTGATGACAAAAAGCTGGAACGTCACCATGTTACATGTACATTGTCGTGATTTTCAATCTTCTATTCATCAAGTATGAATAGGGGCTGCCTAATCTCAAAATCTCAATAAATCTGTCTGTTGCCCAACAGAAAGCTCAACTCTGGTTTTATTTTGTTAATTTACAATGGGAAACAGAAGTGCTTGTATCAAGTGTAGTGAAAAGAAAGCAGTTTTGAATCGAGGGCGGACAGAACAGCCTGGGATAATTGAGTTTGGAATTCACAAGGACATGGATGAGGGTTTCAGCAGGAGACGTGTCGAGGCAGAGGTGAGGCACTCTTGTGCAAGCAGAAATGAATAGTCTTTCTGATGCTGAGGATATGAGGGCTGAAACTCAGCTTAAATAAAACATGAAGGTAGTCAACAGCTTGGTTCAAACTAAGGCAGAGAGGTTGGCTCATTCCCCTTTTCTGTATGATTAAGCTTTGAAACATATTTCTACATTAAAACTGATATACAAGTATAACCTGTTGTTTATTTTCAATTCATCGTTCAGCTGTAAAACATTATGAAATTCAACTGCATCAAAGGCAGAAAACTGGCTATAGCAGATGATCCACCTATCCACCCATTCCATTTTCCTTTCCCTTCAAGTCAATGAAAAGGTAAAGTTGTTGGGATGGTTAATGTGTGACTGATTCACAACCACCCACTTCTTGTGCTTCCACCAATGTTGTATTTTGCTACCGTGGAGTCTATAAGCTCAATTATCATGGCTGTAGCTGTTACAAATTTAAATATTCTTTAAAATGCAATAGTTATCTCTCTCATAAATGTTTATTGTTGCTGGAAATATACAACCAATTTTATATTATCTTACACTGGGATCCTGTAATGCTCCCATTATGAAACTGACAGTCCCCTGTCTGAAGTCCAGTTCTGTGTTAAACCATTTAACTGGAGACTTAATCAGGAGTGTTCATCCACAGTGAAGCTGATCTTAAATGCCATGAAGTGTCTGAAATTAGATTAATCAATTACACTCAGTAATGGCAGCTAATTTAAAACAAATGCGTAGCTTAAGAATTTAAGTACAGATATGAGCATGCTCCAAATTTAACTTTTGACAATACTACAAACACACCAAAAATGCATAATATCAAAGGGTCATGGAGATGGTGTAAAGGATATTGGTGGTCTGAATGCAACATAGAGCTGATGACTGCAGGAATACTCCTGAATATAGGAGTTGGGACATCTTGTTGAAGTTATAGAAGACATTGGTAAGGCCACACTTGGAATACTATGTATGTTTCTGGTAGCCCTATTATAGAAAGGATATTATTAAACTAGAAAGAGTGCAGAAAACATTTACTAGAGATGCTATCAGGACTTGATGGTTTGAGTTAAAAGGAGAGGCTGGATAGACTGGGACTTTTTCTCCTGGGGTATAGGAGGCTTGGGGATGATCTTATAGAGGTCTATAAAATAATGAGGGGCATAGATAAGGTAGACAGTCAATGTCTTTTCCCAAAGGTAGGAGAGTCTAAAATTAGAGGGCATAAGTTTAAGGGGAAAGATACAAAAGGTTCCAGAGGGGCAATTTTTTCACACAGAGAGTGAAACGAGCTGCCAGAGGTGGTAGTAGAGGCAGGTACAATTTTGTCTTTTAAAAAGCATTTAGAAAGTTACATGGGTGAGATTGGTATAGAGGAATCTGGGCCAAATGTGGGCAATTGGGACTAGATGGTAAAAACTAGGTGGCATGGACAAATTGGGCTGAAGAGCCTGTTTCCATGCTGTAAACCTCTATGACTCTAAGACTGAAGTCTGGGCACCAGGGAGAACATGACTGATCAAAATCTGAATATTGACCAAGGCAAAATGTGCTCAAAGCAAAATAATATTCAGACCATTAAGATCTCTTATAACTCGAAGGACTGAGGTCCACTCAGCCTTTTTCAGAGTGTATTCAAGGTATTTCAAAAATGTCTGTTGAAGCAACTGAAGTTTGATTAAAAATGGAAAATAGTCAGCAGATCTGGCAGCATCTGTGATGAGGGTGGCAAAATGGTTGTTTTAGGTCTTTAACTTTTTATCAAATTTGGGAAAAGTTAGAAATGTAGGTCTTGAATAAGTGAAAGGAGAAAGTGTGGGAAGAAGAACGAAAGGGAAGGCTTCTGATTGGATAAAGAGCAAAAGAGGTTAAGTGACAGAAGGTTTCACTGCAGTCCAAAGGGAATGGCAATGGGACAAATACCAAAATTAGTGCTGTGTCTAGAGGTGGTGAGCACTGCTGCCTCACAGCGCCAGGGACCATGATTTGATTCCCAGCTTGGGTCATTGTCTGTGCGGAGTCTGCACATTCTCCCTGTGTTTGCATGGGTTTCCTCCAGGTGCTCCGGTTTCCTGCCACAGTCTGAAAGACATGCTGGTTAGGTGCATTGGCCATACTAAATTCTCCCTCAATGTGCCCAAACAGGTGCCAGAGTATGGCGACTAGGCAATTTTCACTGCAACTTCATTGCAGTATTAATGTAAGCCCACTTGTGACAATAATAAATAACAGTAACACTAGATGTCCTTTGCTCAGTCAGAGTGCTGCCAACAAATGACTAAAACCACTGATATAAAGGTCTTGGTTTCCAAACTGCAACATAATCTCTTCAATGATTTTTGGGGCAGCACGGTGGCACAGTAGTTAGCACTGGTGCCTCACAGCACCAGGGAACTGGGTTCAATTCCTGCCTTGTGTCACTGTGTGGAGTTTGCACATTCTCCCCGTGTCTGTGTGGGCTTCCTCCTGGTGCTCCAGTTTCTGCCCACAGTCCAAAGATGTGTGGGCTAGGTGGATTGGTTGTGCTAAATTTTCCTTCATGTCAGGGGGACTAGATGGGGTAAATACTTGGGGTTATGAGGATAGGGCCTGGGTGGGATTGTGGTCGCTGCAGACTCGATAGGTCGAATGGCCTCCTTTTGCACTGTAGGATTCTATGATTCTAGGTGTGAATGGCAGAATAGCTGCTGTCAATATGCTAAAGAAAGGAAATAAGAGATAAGTGAATGAGCGGGGCAAGAAAATAAACCAGTAAAGAAGCAGATAACAAAATGGAGGCAATAATTCTAATTTGGAAACAGTTATCTGCAAGTTACTTTCTATCAACTACTGGGTTTCAGGAGCTTCGGGAAACCTGGCTGAACAGTTGCTAAATCCAAATGGCTGCAAAACCTGGGGGATGCAGGCAGCTGCATGAACATATTAAAATTACTGAACCATCTCCTGGGAACAGTTTACTTACCAGCCCTCCAATCCACTTTGCTAAATGAAAGCAAGCATTTTGGCAGCATGCAGGACCACATTTCCCATTTTAACAAACGTCCTACCCTCTCCCACCTCCTCTGGGTGTTAAAATCCAAACTGTATAATGCCACCATAGTCACACTAACCTTCTCACATCATTTAAATATTTACACTCTCCAACGCCATGCAAGTAAATTGTAAATTACTTAAACTGTGTAAGGTAAAACAATAACCTTTTGGGGGGGAAAAAAATTAAAGTAGAGAAATAAGAAGAGTGTGCAGATAAAAGTCAGGTAGCTTCTTAGTACAAAAATTCTGTAATTTCAGCAAATTTCTCTAAATAAAGCGGTGAGACTATAGAATAAATCATAGTTTCTTATCTAATGTTATGTATTTAATAATATTATTCTGCTGAATTTGTACATTTATGATTACCTAATGCCACCCTGTGGCACATTAGTAGACATTTATTTTACCTGATTTTATTCATGGGTTTGACAGGTTAAGCAATATTTTGATTTATTCACCTTTGAACTTGGTTCGTTCAGTGAATTTAATCTTTACTTTGTCTCTTTAGTGGTACACCAATTTTTATTAGTAAA
The DNA here is from genome assembly GCF_965287045.1 of Carcharhinus amblyrhynchos. Classification (NCBI taxonomy): domain Eukaryota; kingdom Metazoa; phylum Chordata; class Chondrichthyes; order Carcharhiniformes; family Carcharhinidae; genus Carcharhinus; species Carcharhinus amblyrhynchos. Next base: position 102,786,192 of record NC_137329.1, read on the forward strand.
GAGTAAGTAGTTGACAAAATTATTACAGTAAATAATTTCTACTTAAACTATTAGCTTTAAGTACTTTTGCCATGAATAACAAGTAACAATGAGAACACAGCGGGTGCAGTTGCACTGGCTGTAAATGAAAAGATTTTCAACTTGTGATAGAGTGTCAGACTTTCAATTTGCAAACTACATTTCAAATATTCGTCTTGGCCACATTAACATTCAGCTTTCATCCGAGAATTTCTGTTCAGCAGGAATCTGGAAAGGTATATTGTTCTAAATATAAAAAGATTGCATTTATTTAAGGTCTCATCAACACCATAAACACTTTCTGCTTTGTTATAATTATAGGACACCTTCCGAGCCATTTCTGACAATTCTGAAAAATTCTTTGTAGGTTGTGAGTGTTCCTGACAAGGTGACTTGAGAAGATAGCAGTGAACCACTGCTTTCCATCTGATGTAGGTACATCAACAGAAGTAGTTCCAGGATTTTTACCCAGTGAAGGTGAAAGAATGATGATACAATTCCAAGTCAGGATAGTGCGTAAAGAGGGGAACTTGCAGGTGGTGGTGATGTTCCTGTGATTTTTTTCTCATTGTCCTTCTAGGGGGTAGAGGATATAAGTTTGGAAGGTACTAATGAAGGAGACTCAGTGGGTTGTTGCAATGCCTCTTATTGATGGTACTCTCTGCTGCCACTGTGTGTTGGTGGCTGAGGGAATGAATGTTTCAGATGCTGGTGGGGGGCTGTTGATCAAATGGCCTACTTTGGCCTGGATGGTGTTGAACTTCTTGAGCATTATGAGAGCAACACTCATCCAGGCAAGTGGAGAGTATTTCCATCACATTTCTTACTTGTGCCTCATAATTAGTGGACAGGCTTTGAGGAGTCAGGAGGTGAGATACTTGCTGCAGAATTCTCAGGGCCCGATTTTACCGTCACATTGCGCCCGTTTTTGGATGTAAAAACTTGGTAAACTCAGGCATGAGGTGAGTAGCATGATCCACGCTTGGCTCCACGCCGGTTTCCCCCTTACCAAGGCCCAAACATGGCCACGATTGGAACTGCACCCCAAATGGGTGGCAACGACCATTTAAATGCATTTCCATGCATTTAAACTTCCATGCATTTAAATTGATCTCATGAGCTGCACGCCCAATCTTACCGGCAGTTCCCCTCTTGCCATTGCATTCACCCTACTGGAATCAGTGCAAAATAGACATGTTTGATTCAAATGCTCCAGTTAGTGAGAGGTAAGTGCCAAGTGTCCAACAGCTGTCTGCTTGAGATCGGTGCTGGGGTTGCGGTGTTGGGGGGAGGTGTGTCTGATGGTTCTCTGCTTGAGATTGGTGGGGGGGGTCATGAAAGGGGGGGTCCGCTGCCGCTCTGCCTGTGATCAGTGGGGATGAAAGAGGAGTCTGCTCCCTCTCTGCCTTGTGATTAGTGGGGGTGAAAGGGGGTCTGCTGCCACTCTGCCTGTGATCAGTGGGGAGGGAGGGGGGGTCCCCTGCCACTCTGCTTGAGATCGGTGAGGTGGAAGGAGGGGGTCCACTGTCACTCTGCCTGAGATTGGTGGGGGGAAGGGGGAGGAGGCCACAATCGGCCTGGGTGGCAGAGGTGTGAGGGAGATAAGGGGGTCAGTAATATTGTGGGGGTGGGGCAATGTCTGTGGGGGCCAGAGAGAGGCATTATCTGGCTTTGGAGCAATGTGGCAGAGAAGCGACATTCTGTCATGTTTTTTCTGCACATGCGCAGTGGGAGGTGCTGATCGGAGCTGCAGGATTTTGGGTGTGTTAAGCCTTGCCTACAGGCTTGTTCAGCACAATTCAGTCTCGCTGATATTTATTCAGGCAAAATGCGTATGGGGATGCCTGAGAACAGATCTAAAAGTCGGATCTGAAACATGCCCAGTTTCAAGTTCGCCCCACACTTAAAATCAAAATGGTAAAATAGGGCCCTCAGTCTCTGAACTTGTAACCATATATGCCTCATCCAGTTAGCTTTTGGTCAATGGTCACACCCAAGCTGATGGTGGGAGTTTCAACGTGAAATCTATTTAGATGCAGTATGCTTTTCAATGGCTGGTTTGTTTTACTAACATTAAAAATAAAGAAAGACTTGCATTCAGACAACATTTTTCATGACCACCAGAAGTCTCAAAGTGCTTTAAGCCAATGGAGTAATTTTGAAGCGTTTCCATCGTAATATAGAAAACACGGCGATTAAGAAAATCGCAATGGTGGCAATGACAATATAATCTGTTTTTGTGATATTAATTGAGGGATGAGTATTGCCAGGACACTGGGGATAACTCCTCTTCTCTTCGTCAAAATAATGTGATGAATTTTTTTAACATTTATACAAGATCATGAGAGGATTTGACATGGTGGATACTAAAAGGATGTTTCTCCTTGTGGGAGAGACTTGAACTATGGGACTCAGTTTAAAAATAAGGGGTGTCTCATCTAAGACAGAGATGAGGAGAATCATTTTTTGAAAAAGGTCACAATTCTTTGGAACTCTCTTCTCCCGAGAATAGAATTGGACAGGCTAAGAGAGTGTACAAATAAGAGGCAGGTGGAATACAAGTGAGAAAGTGTGAGGTTATGCACTTTGCTAAGAAGAATAGAGGAGTAGACAATTTTCTAAATGCGGAGAGAATTCAGAAATCAAAATCACAGAGGGACTTGGGAATCCTAGTTCAGGATTCTCTTAAGGTTAACTTGTAGGTTGACTTGGTAGTTAGGAAGGCAAATGCAATGTTAGCATTCATTTCAAGAAGACTAGAATACAAAAGCAGAGATGTACTGCTGAGGCTTTATAAGGCTTTGGTCAGACCACATTTGGAATATTCTGAGCAACTTTGGACATCATATCTCAAGAAGAATGTGCTGGCTTTGGAGTGGAACCTGAGGAGGTTCACGAGAATGATCCCAGGAATGAAAGGCTTGATGTATGAGGAACGTCTGAGGACTCTGGGTCTACATTCGATATAATTTAGAAGGATAAAGGGGGATCTCATTGAAACTTACAGAATATGAAAGGAATAGATAGAGTGGGTGTGGAGAAAATGTTTCCATCAGTAGGAGAGACAAGGATCCGAGGGCACAACCTCAGAGTAAAGAGATGACACTTTAGAACCGAGATGAGGACAAATTTTTTCAGTTGGAGGGTGATGAATCTGTAGAACTCATTGCCACAGGAGTCTGTGGAGGCCAAGTTATTGAATATATTTAAGACAGAGATAGATAGGTTCATGATTGGTAAGGGGATCAAAGGTTACAAGGAAAAGGTGGGAGAATATGGCTGAAAAACTGATCAGCTATGATCAAACAGTGGAACAGACTTGAAGGACCAAATGGCCTAATTCTGCTCCTATATCTTATGGTCTTATGGCGGAGGCAAGGTCAATTAATATTTTTAAGGCAGAGGTAGATCTAACATGGAGGTTAGAAGTTATTGAGGATTGCTCATGATTCAATTGAATGGCGGAGCAGACTCGAGAAGCTGGAAGGCCTATTCCTGCTCCTAATTTGTATGTTTGTGTGTACCTGAGTTGAGATATGGGCCCCTTGGTTTAACGTGTCATCCAGTACTGCACAGGGAAGTCAGCCTCTGGAGTAAGACTTGAACTGGAGCCTCGTGATTCAGAGGCTGCACTTGTTCCTTCACAATGCCAACCTTTTTGAGTAAATACGCTGAATGAGAAACAAAAGCTAACTTAAGGGAAAGTTACTTTTACTTTTTTGGCAGATTTCCAAATACCTGGAGACATAGCATGACTTCTGAATTGACATTCCTGTCACCTAATATATAAAGGCAGCGGAAAAAAAGTCACTTTTAGCCAAAAATATGGTGGTCACGATCCTAACTACCAGTCCTGCCTGATTCTTTGTGAGCACACTAAATTATCTTTTAATATCTGCTAAATCTCACGAGGCAATATTTATAGTAAATTATGATGCTGTCTAAGTAGAAATCAGCTTTCACATTGTTCTTTTTGTACTGCCATATGTAATGTTCATGGCATTATAAATAATTGCCAGCAAGATACAGTCAATAATTGAATTCAGTGTTTACATAACGTTGTCAACATTCCTTGATACAAATACTGCTGCTATTTATTTATAATGTACTTGTTACTTATTTAGTGCATGTTATCAGATTTTGCGCGGTGTTTCTCGCAGGTAACCTATGGTTTGAATTGAGGTTATGTTTACTATGGTCATGCTCCAATATCCCAGATGGGCTGTTCACTCCTGTGCTTGTAAATCAATAAATGTCAGAGCTTGTGCTGCTTCAGAGGATTTTGCATTGAATTAGAGTGGTCACTGTTGGAAACTCTCCCTCTTTTACCATGTCATCAACATTGTCTTGTTTGTTTGCTCAAGATCTTTGTCCAAAGTGGTGCTGCGTGCTATCCCCATTGCAGAGTAAAGGATGGTAGTAGTTTAGAACTCTCTTCTGGAAATGGCAATTGCTGGTAGACCAGTGATTAATTTTAAATCTGAGAATGAATTTGTTATCCAATGTTATTAAAAGATATGGGGAAAAAGCCACATTTCTGCCATGATCACATGGAAAATTGAAACAGGCTCAAGGGGCTAAATGGCCTACTCCATATCCTATGTTCTCATGCAGCATAGAACGAACCACTATCATACTTGACACTATCCGTATTGCAGTAAGCCAGCAGATCAGTCAGGCATTGGAATTGTGACTAAAGGACATCACTGCTCACTGACGGCCGTGTCAATTCATGGATCTGATTGCAGTGCAGTTCAATTGCTAAACATAGGTTTCATGAGAAGAGGCTTGAGCCAACTATGTTCCCAAGAAGCCAAGTTTTCATTTTCCATGTAGGAATGAGAAATGGGACAAGGGAGAATTGTTACTATATAAAAATTTCATGTCATGAAGCTGGGCAGAAAACCCATTGCACATTAATGGCCTAGAAGCCTTTGCAATTCATGAAGGTTGTGGGTTGTCAAAAAGGGCACACAGTTATATAATTAAATGATAGTGGTTCGTTCTATGCTCATGAGAACATAGGATAAGGAGTAGGTCATTTAGCAAACAATTTGAATTTGGAGATACTTCCATTCTGTGAAGAGCCCTATTTTGTTGTTTCTAGCTGCCCAAGGGGAAGGTATTTTCCCTTGGCAAATATAGCATGTCATTGCATTCATTCAAACATGAACTGACACCTGAATTAAGTTACTATGGTTGGAGATGTGATGGTGTAGTGGTATTGTCACTCAACTAGTAATCTAGGAGCGCTTAGGCTAATGCTTTGGGCACCTGGTTTTGAACCCCACCATGGCAGATGATAAAATTTGAATTCAATTTTTAAAAATCTGGAATGAAAAGTCTAATGATCACCGTGAAGCCATTACCCATTGTTGTAAAAATCTGTCTGTTCATTTATGTCCCTTAGTGAAGGAAATCTGCTGTCCTTGGTTGATCTGATTTACAAGTGACCCTAGATCCATAGCGATCCTTAAGGTTGATCCTTAACTGCCAACTTTACAGCTAAGTGAATAAACAGTTAGCCCAGTCAGTGGCACCCAGACCATCAATGAAGTTTTTAAAAGTTTGAAATGAAATGAAGGAGAAGTCAATAGCTGTAGTGTCCTTGCTAGTTTCTGGGGCTTGCTGCAAGATGACTCAACATTGTCACAGTTTCCCTTGTGAAGTGCAGCATCCTTCTCTATTGCTCCTCAGATATATTGTTTTAGGCTTATAAGGTCTGTTAAGAGGGTAAAGGAGGCCTGTGTCAGCCCTCACTAGGTCTCTTTACCATGATCAGTATTCAATGACCTGGGAGAATTCTAACTCAATAAAACAAAGAACTAAAGATACAATCTGCTCACAGAAACTGCAGTCAGGCTGTTTACATTAGCGAAAGGTGTTGGCAAAAGCATGGACTTTTATTTGTTTGGTTTCTGATGAGATAATGCTATGTTGCAGCAAGTGAAAGGAGAAGGAAATAAAATTGCTTAAAGATTAATTGTTTGGTGGATTAAGGCAATCCTGCGGATTTTGGCTTTAGCAAAATGTTTTCTTTCACAGGTAGAAAATTGCCAAGTTAATTTGACTTAAGAAGGTTAGGGTTGAAAGGGCTACTGACAGGTCTACAGGGAGTGAATGTGTAAAATTAAATTTTGTTTTATGATAATCCAATATTTTCTGGTGTACTTTTTGAATGAAATTCCATGATTCTACCCACTTTTCTTTTCCACCACCCTCTCACCTCCAAGCTCACCTCATCTATGAGACATATTTCCTGCTTCTTTGACTGCCCCCCCCCCACCCAATTTTCCAAGGAACCAACTTTCTTTTCATTGCAGCCATGCTAGATGACATTGTCAATGGTTTCTTCTCAACAACTCACTTTCCTTAGGGCGGGACAGTGGCATAGTGGTTAGCAGAGACCCAGGTTTGATTCCCAGCTTTGGGTCATTGTCTGTGCAGAGTTTGCACATTCTCTCTGTGTCTGCATGGGTTTCCTCTGGAGGCTCCGGTTTCCTCCCATAGCCTGAAAGATGTGCTGGTTAGATGCATTGGCCATACTAAATTCTCCCTCAGTGTGCTGGAGTGTGGCAACTAAGGAATTTTCACAGTAGCATCATTTTAGTGTTAATGTAAGCCTACTTTTAATGAATAAATAAACAAATTTGCTATCATCAGCACTCTTCAAGATATTTACCTCTGATTGCTGTATCCCTGAGAACTGAATCCCATCATCAATCTGCTTTTATCTCTAAAGTCCTTCAACATGCTATTGCATCCAAAATCTGTACCCATGTTTGACACAGCTCTCAAGAATTTTTTCATCAGGCTGCTGCCCCTGTCACAACACTCCTTAAATGAAGTCCCAAACTACATTCACTGTAATTATGGCAGTGATGCATCACCCTTGCTCATTCTCTTTACAGCTTCGACAGAGTCAACCATATCAACCATACCATCTTCCTTCAATACCCCTCCTATGTTTTCCAGTACAAAGGAATTATCCACACTTGATTCCATTCTTATGTATTCAATTGTAACTGAAGCAACTTCCCCTTCACTTCTTGAGTCCACCCAGGGATCCTTGGCTTCCTTCTCCTTCTGATCTAAATTTAAATTTATTTATTAATGCCACAGATAGGCTTACATTAACACTGCAATGATGCCACTGTGAAAATCCCCTAGTCGCCACACTCTGGCGCCTGTTCGGGTACACTGAGGGAGACTTTAGCACGGCCAATGCACCTAACCACGTAATCCCATGTTGAGATTATCTTCAAGCTTCCACAAGCATGTTGATATCACTCAGCTTTACCTCTTTATCCACCTTTCTCCGTCCCTCCATTCACTATGTAGGAAGATTGCCCAATCAACATCCAGTTTTCTTTAAGCCACAGTGTCATTCTGTTGGATTCTTTTGAGGGGCGGGGGTTGGTTCAACAGAATGTAAAAGGTAAAGGAATCAGATATTTTTGCCTATATTTGCAATACTTACAGATTACAAAGCCAAGTTCCTTCACAAACTAAATGCTTTCCCATATTAATTGATTCTACTGAGTTTTGTTCTCTGACTCATGCCAAACTTCAAATGAGTGAGTTTTGATAAATTAAGAATTTAATTCTACTCAGCTTGTATTCAGAGTTTGATTACTGAGTAACTGAGATTTACATCTGAACAATTATAGTACTTCATTATCAACCTTAGCTGTGGTCTCGTTCAGTGCCAGCTCATGGACTGCAAACTATGGATCATGGACCATGGCATCATGACCCAACTGTCACAGCTGGTACCCAAGTCTTCAATATAACATAGATTTTATCTTATAGAGTAATAAATAAATGTATTTTTGATATGGATACACTACAAGCAAATCCTTAAGAATTAATTATGCTGCAGTAACTTCTTAACTACAGTTAGACATTGGAAATGGTATAATTGTTTAAGTCAAATCGTTGAAAAATTAGATTAAAGGGGACTACATAGATTATTACAGAAATAAGCAAAATGCAAAGTCAGAAAGAACGCGACCAATATAAAGATTTTTTTAAAATCTCCCAATAAAAGGAGAAACATAACAGAGAAAATAGGACCAAAAGTAGGCATATAGTCCATCAGGCCTGCTCTGTCATTTAATAAGTTTATGGCTGATCTTGGGCCTCAAGTCTACTCTCCTCCAATATTTGCAATAAAGGCCAACGTGCCATGTTACTTCTTAATTTCTTACTGCGCCTGCATACTAACTTCTGCATTGCTTTTCAAATACTCTTTGCTCAAGTCTCTTTGCCCATCAATACTTAAAAGTTTCACACCTTCTAAAAAATATTCTACTTTTATATTTTTATGACCAAAATGTATGACTTGTCATTTCCCATGTTATACTCCATAGGTCATATCATTTGATTCCCTGATATTCCATAAATCTGTCTATCCCAAGCATAAATGTATTCAACAAAGGAGCATCCACATCCCTCTGAGGTCGAAAATTCCAAAGATTCACAACCAGAGATTTCCCGTCCCACACACCACAGGAATCGTAGCGGGCGGGGATGGACAGTGCAAAGGTCCATTGACCTCAGGCAGGAATATTTGGCCTTGGAGTTAACATGATGGAAAATCCCGCCCTTTCAGTGAAGTGATTTTGTCTCATCTCAGTCCTAAAAGATGGACACTTTTTCCTGTTTTAGATTTCCTCACCAACTGAAACAATCTCTCAGCACCTACGCTGTCAAGCACTTGCACAATATTGTAAGTTTCAATGAGATTGCCTCTCATTCTTCAAAAGTTCAGAGAATTTGGGCCCAATTTACCAGGCCTGCACAACCCTCTGTACATAGTGACCAATTTTGTGAACCTGTAACGGTTCCAATGCAAATATATTCTTTCGTAAATGTGGAGACCAAAACTTGATAATATTCCAGTGATCTCACCCAAATTCTGTATAACTGTAGTAAGACTTCTTTATTCCTGCTCTCCAATCTCCTTACAATAAAGGCCATCATGCCATTTTCCTTCTTAATTGTTTTCTGCACCTGCATGCTAACTTTTTGTGTTCCTTTACAAGTGCACTCAAATTTCTTTGAATACCAACACTTAAAGTTTCACACCATTTAAAAAAATGTTCTACATTGCTATTCTTACAACTGAAGTGAAAAACTTCATACTTTCTACATTATACTCCATCTGCCATCTTGTTGCCCATTCACTTAACTTGTTCATACCTCTTTGCAGCCTCTCTGTGTTCTCTCCACAGATTACCTTTCCAAAATTTTAGGGCTGGAATTTAATGGCCCCTCCCACCAACAAGATTTTCTGGTCCTGCTAAAGTCAACGGACTTCTGAACGGCTCACCGCATTTTCCAGCTCTGTCTTGGCATGATGGGTCCATAATATTCTGCTCTAGGTTTAGTCATCATTTTAATTAATTGATGAAAATATAATAATTTTAATCATTGATTATTTTCCTCCTTATTATAGTTGACAAGAGTAACAATGCTCATAGCTAATACATATGTCCTTAACTAGTTGTTTTCTTTGGCATGGCATATCTATGCCAACACATAGCTCAGGATTATACAGCCCACACTGTATTAACTCTGTGGCCAAATTAACAAGTTTGTTTTTATTCTACATGAATTTAAATAGTAACTCCATACTAGCAATGGCATCAAGAATTTTGTCCCTGGTATGGCGTTCTGAATTGCTTTAATTTTGTAGCAACGTTCATTGTTCTGTGGCAGCTCTATGTCACTTGTGGCAGTGCAAATAGCCTTTGTCGCTCTTTGACTTGATTCTCTTTTCTCTGAGAGAGATCATGAGAGAATAGGTGGGGCGTCGGTTTAACATTCTTGAAGGATGGCACCTCTGACAATGCAACACCCCCTCAACAATGCACAGGATCATCAGTCTAGATTATGCATTCCAGTTCCTGGTGTGAAATTTGAAAGCACTGTCTTCTGACTCAGTCACGAGAATACTAAGCCACAATAATGCAATGTGATTATGAGCAGATTAATTTTCTATCTGAATCATCTGAAAATGCTCTTGTCAATTAATGATGAAAATTTTTTGTTGTTGTTGTTTCATATGCCCATCTAACCCACTGCTCGTTTCCCTCACTTGCCTTTTAGTGTGATTCAGCCAGGAACTAGTTAATCTAAAAAGAATTTACAGCTCTTTTCAGGTCATACAAACCATCTAGCTAAAACATGTGAATGCTTTTGAAGAAGAGGCATGAATCCCTAATCATCTTCCTATTATCCAATCAAGGAAACGTGAAACGTGTTAAATACTAATTTGCCAGTACGACTTATATCTCAAGAACAAATAATTTAAAAAAAACACTCACCTTCTCTGATTCTGTCAGATGCAATCTTCAATGACTGATCCCCAAAAGAGAAAGATTGTCTTCCTTGCCAATATAGAGATAAACTAGAATATGATTGATGATAGGATCAGGTTTGGCAAAAAAAACTAACTTTAAGTGTTCCAAACACAAATCACCCATAATTTTGACAAGTTCATTTTTCTAACTCGTGCTGTATACCAAGAAGCTGTCTTTTCACAACAAAGCAAATTAATTCTCCTTGGGTCGCAATAGTTAGCAACATTCATCTTTATAACTTACAGTAATATACTATCCATTAGCATATACATAAGAAACCAAGAGTATAAATAGTTGAAATAATGAAACATCAGTTAATTCAATTGAATTATGTTATATAGGATGGATCCGGGAAGAAACAAAAAGCGTCATAATAGAACATAGAACATAGAACATTACAGCGCAGAACAGGCCCTTCGGCCCACGATGTTGCGCCGACCAGTTACAAAACAATGACCCACTAACCTAAACCAATCCCTTCTCGTCCATAAACCTATCCACGGATCTCTTAAACGCCCCCAAACTAGGCGCATTTACAACTGCAGCAGGCAGGGCATTCCAATCCCTCACCACCCTCTGGGTAAAGAACCTACCCCTGACATCCGTCCTATAACTACCACCCCTTAATTTAAAGCCATGCCCCCTCGTGCTAGATTTCTCCATCAGAGGAAAAAGGCTATCACTATCCACCCTATCTAAACCTCTAATCATCTTATATGTTTCAATAAGATCCCCTCTTAGCCGCCTTCTTTCCAGCGAAAACAACCCCAAATCCCTCAGCCTCTCCTCATAATGATGCATTCTTACCTATTACAGCCACTTCAATATTGAAACTCAGTAGCAATTTGCATGTTTCAGGTTTTGCACTGGGTCAATGCAATATTCATTGCACACCAATGAAAGATTTACAGTCTGAGGGTGCTTTTATATAGCAGCCTTAGCACAGCTGCAAAGCAGTTTCTTGGTAACACAGAGATTATGCTACAACTGCAGTGTTAAGTTCCAGCCTTACTTTGAAGGTCATGAAGATGTAGCAATTGGCAATCCTGCAGTATAACAGAATAGTGTAATAAAGTTTGCAGTATTTTCAGTGGCCATTCCTGATATTTCTATAAATTTACATACAGCTTATTTTTCTCTTTAAAAGTGCACAGTATTCATAAAATTTGTAAAATTAGATTGCATAACTGTTCAGGTTTGGCATTACATGAGTTCAATTTCCTTCAGTACAGCATGTGGGGTTGTGAGATGCCTTGCTACCCTTACAATTACAGGTTATATTTACAAGTAATGCATACAACATATTTATATTTTATGCCCAATATGCTCTAGTGCATACAACCTAGAGAATTTACATGGGTTCTTGTCGTTTGGTCTTAGATTGTCATCCTTCATCATTGAGTCTTTGTAAAAAAGTACAGTTTATTAGTGTCACAAGTAGGTTTACATTAACACAGCAATGAAGTTACTGTGAAAATCCCCTAGTCGCTGCACGCTGGTGCCTGTTCGGGTACACTGAGGGAGAATTCAGCATGGTCAATGTACCTAACCAGCACATCTTCCAGACTCTAGAAGGAAACCAGAGCACCCGGAAGAAACCCACGCAGACACAAGGTGAATGTGCAGACTCTGTGAAGACAGTCTCCCAGAGCTGGAATTGAATCTGGTCCCTGGCAGTGTGAGACAGCATTGCTAACCACTGTGCCATGGCAAATGCCCCAAGCTTCCTGTAACTGCAATGTGCCTGCAACATTCTGTTGTAGGCAGCTCTTTGCACTGAAGACCAGCATGTTCCAGGCAGATTAAAGGGTGTCAATCACTGAGTTGATGGTTCCCCAGCAGCATTTAATGTATGTCTCAGTGTGCATTCCTGGGAACAGTGTATAGAGCAGAGTCCTGTGTAATGGAACTGCTTGGAATGAACCTTGCAAAATCACAATATTTCTTTCCAAAACTTCTTTGCAAAGAAACATTCCTGAAGGCAGCGCGGAATGATAGCACAGTGGCTAGCACTGCTGCTTCACAGCTCCAGGGTCCTGGGATTGATTCCCGGCTCAGGTCACTGTCTGTGTGGAGTTTGCACATTCTCCTCGTGTCTGCGTGGGTTTCCCCTGGGTACTCCGGTTTCCTCCCACAGTCCAAAGATGTGCGGATTAAGTTGATTGGCCATACTAAGAAATTGCCCCTTAGTGTCCAGGGATGTGCAGGTTAGAGGGATTAGTGAGCATAATATGTAGGGATAGGAGGGTAGGGCCTGGGTGGGATTGTGTTCGGTGCAGAGTCAATGGGCCAAAGGGCCTCTTTCTGCACTGTAGGGTTCTATGATTCTATGAAGGAGGTTAATGACAATCTCTTCCACAGTACAGCCATCTTGAAGGCAGTATACATTGGCGCTGAGGCTCCTTGTGTATGAAAAACCTGGAGTGGGGGCCTTTCTTATCACCAGCCAAACTACTTCATAGTCCATGTTTGAACCTTCTGGCGATGAAGCATTCCACAACATGACATTGACAGTCTGCTCAGAAAATCACCCAACAAGATACACCTTTTCCAGTGGGGTCTTAAGGACATTATATTTGGATCAATTCTTGATGTATTTGTGGTCAAAGGTGTTTTCCCGCACAAAGTTTCCATGAAAATCAGGTGGTATAATATAGTCCAACTGAATGGCAATGTTATCAGACTCAACCTTTGCAACACTGGGAACAGGTAGAATCTCATACGTAGTGACCTTAGGAGTGGAACTTTGCTCGTCCCCAGGTAGCAAGCAAGGAGGCAGGGTTGGTAAAATGCTGGGCAGCCATGCCAAGAAACTTGCCTGACAGAGTCCTGTAACCAGGAAAATTTCCCAGTGGAAGAAAAGTCAGTGGACTAGGTGCCAGTCAAATGGGCCATCAATGTGAATGATAAGATGTCCAACTAAGAATCATTTTCCTGGCCTGCTGGCATTTTGCCAGTAGCAGAGTTTCACCCCTCTCCATTATGTGAGGAAGCCACCAATGCATGTGTTTTACCAGAGCCAGAGGTTCCATGGCGCAGGGTGGGGGTCTCCAGCAGTAAACATGCTCTTGAGAATGCAATGCTGCTTCTGAAGGGGCTCCTCCTCCATTCTCCAGGTCCACTGAGGCCATGGAAACATTTAATGAGCACTCACCCTATTGAGGAATCTCAAAATCTGGAAGATCTGTTATCTTCCTGGGCTGTAGGACTCAGTTATTTACTGCCCAGTCTGTTAACTTATCAGAGAAGTTTTGTGGCTTTTTAAAAAAAATTGGGGTGTAAACACCACACCAGGAACTGGTGTTCTGAGTAAATCAAATCAATGTTTTATCTTGTCTATCTTATCAATAAACATCTTGCTGGAAATCCATTTCCCCTGCCGCCTCAAAAAAGCCACAGTTTATGTTCTGGAATGATGTATCAATTAATGTATCAAATATGTTTAACATCAGAAAATAAATAAATTACTAAGGATTTATTTCTCAAAATCGATACAGTAAATTAAAACAATTCTTTTGTTTTGTGAAATTTACAACATAGAAAATAGTTACCCTCAAAACAGATGCCCAAACCAAATATGGCATTACACTACCAAACCAAATATGGCATTACACTACCTCAAAAAATAAAAGAAAGTAAGAAACAATGGGCAGCCCGGTGGCACTATTGCTTCACAGCACCAGGGATCTGGGTTCAATTCTGACCTTGGATGACTGTCTGTGTGGAGTTTGCATGTTTTCCCTGTGTCTGCATGGGTTACCTTTGGGCGCTCCAGTTTCATCCCACAGTTCAAAGATGCGCAAGTTAGGTTCATTGGCCATGCTAAATTACCCCTTAGTATCAGGGGGATTAACAGGAGGGTTATGGGGATAGAGACTGTGTGGGATTGTTGCCGGTGCAGCCTCGATGGTCCAAATGGCCTTCTTCTGCATAGTAAGGACTTGATGAATGATGAAAAATTATATATACCCATAGGAGCAATTTTTCAATTTTTGGTGTGGCGTTCTGCACACACATTTAAGGATAGTGCTCTCCCCTTAAACAGTCTAAATTAATACCTAATACCTGCACTAAAAGGAACAAAAACAGTCCATTAGCCCCTCAAGCTGGTTCTGCCATTCACTGATTTATGACCTAACCCCAAACTTCTACCATCCTCTATATGTTAAAGTGCTTTCTCTGAGAAGTCATAGTTTAAAAAGTTACATTGTAACAGTTGCATGGTTTGTTAACTTAAATGATTGCAACCATTGCAACCTAATTAAAGCCTTGCTTTCAAAGTAAGCATGTTTAAAACTAGCAGTGTAGACAATGGAATTGTTACTGGCATCTTACAGATTATTTATTACAGCTGTAGAAGAATAAATGTTTGTAATTGTGTGGAATATATTTTAGTAACAAATGAATCCTGCAAATGAATCTTGATCTGCAAATCAAGGGTAAACAAGGATAAATATTTCTCAAATCGCACATCTGGGCAGACACAGATGTCAGTATTAGACGTCAATGTTCCAGTTTGTTGCTCAAGGAAATTCGGCATGAAAAAAATCATAAACAAACACAAGAATGACATGGAGAACAGTTTTTTAAGGAAGTTTTTAAATACTCATTTAGAAATTCTGTTGTGCTGTGCTCATTTTACAGAATGGGTGACAACATGGCTGGTGCTACATGTGCCTGCTCCACACCCAAATTGCACTGCCTGTCATGTTGGACAGCTGTGTAGTTTTCCAGAGTACATGGTGGAATAATTCAGGACATTTATTGTGATGTGTAAGTAAGGGTCTGACTCTTGTAAAACCCACTTGTGAAATTGGTTTCCCCAGTGTCTAAACAGTCACACAATAAACTTTTTTCAAAAACGCAAGGTGCTTTTGGAATGCAGCAAGAATCACTTAAAGGTCTTACCACTTCATGCAGGTTTGTTACTGATCCTCCTATGCTGTTGCTAACTTCTGACGTCTTTGTTGTTGTGATTTTCTCAATTTCAAAGTTTGGTTCATGTACCAGTCTTATACCTGCACTGTGATCTCGATTTCAAATTGAATATCATGGTGTATTCCAACTCAATTATTCTCTGAAACATTGGCCTGGATTTTAATTGAGTCAGGATGAATTGGGGGACCTTCTTTAAAGAGTATGGGCTGGTTTCTGTAAAATGTCACATTGAGTCTACCTGAACTGGCTGGACCATTCTGGAACAAAGAACAAAGAACAACCCAGCACGGGAAACAGGCCCTTCGGCCCAACGAGCCTGCGCCACCACATCACCCTACATCTATTCTACCCTGCGTGTCTATGAATGGACCCCCTAACTTAGCCAGATTCAGGGGAGAGTAGTGTCAATTTGGTAAAACCAATCAGCCTAAGAGCACATCTTTGGGGTGTGGGAGGAAACCGGAGCGCCCGGAGGAAACCCACGCAACCACAGGGAGAATGCACAAACTCCCACAGACATGTGATATGCTCAACTGGAGTTGAGCATATCACATTTCTCTGAAATTTTCTTGGAATCAGGACAGGTTGTCCATAACCCATCAGAGGAATTGTGAACATTAGTCTGCTTGAGGGGTTCAAAAGATTCTCCTCATGTCCCCTATGGCAGACTCCTGATTTGCCACAGACCCCATGTCCTTCATTTCTCCATGCCAATCTACAGCACTTCCATGCCCATTGACCCACTGTATTTTTAAAAAGTTAACACATTCATAACATTCTCCCATGTTTAAAAAGCCATTTCACAACAAGGTAATACAAGTGTCAATTATCCAGACCACTTAAAGCATCAGTTACACAAAATACAAATTTTGAAGCATTTAAAGTTGCGCAAACAAACATTGTGAAATTGACAGCAGAGATCAGACTGTCTGAGCTGTCAATCAAACAATGTTTTCTCTGGGGCACAGATTTTTCACCGAGCTTCATGGATGCCTGAGTTCTCATAACCTCACTATGTAAGTCAGACAACTGTTATTCTTGCTGAAAGACCTTGATCCCAATGGAGCACTGAACTGGAGGGGGGGGGCAGGGTGGAGAGGGTGCAAGAAGGCCCATGACATTTGGAAGGAAGGACAGAGCTTGGCATGGGAGCATGAGAATCAGGGATGGAGGGTGTAAGGGTAGAATTTGGCATTGGGGAATGAGGGGTGGGAGAACGGCAGAGCTTGGTATTGGGGGCATCAACTTAACTTTTTGAAGGACCTTCATGCAGGTAAAGATTCACAACTCTTTAAAAACCTGGCCAACTCCACGAAAACTGAGAGAAGTGCCTATGCGCTCAATGGAGTCCACCAGAATTGGCATGGGGTCAGGAATCTTAGACTGGGAACTGTCTCTCCATTTTTAAAGGGCTCTCAACTGGATGAAAATGCAAGACTGGATGTCAATGTAGTTTTGATTTCCTCTCTGCTATCCCCGTCTGTTTACAGAGCTTGCGGTGGTGCCTTACATTGCACTGGACACATTGAACTAATTGAGACAGCCAAGCCCTAAATCAATCTGATCTCTCTATTTTATAACATTAATATTGTCTTCTGTCATATTAACTCTCATGGCTCAGTTTAAACAAAGACAATAGCCTAGTGGTATTATCACTAGGCTATTAATCCAGAAACTCAGCTAATGCTCTGAGGACCCAGGGTTCGAATCCTGCGATGGCAGATAGTGGAATTTTGATTTGATTTGTTATTGTCACATGTATTAACATACAGTAAAAAGTATTGTTTCTTGCGCTGTACAGACAAAACATACCGTTCATAGAGAAGGAAACGAGAGACTGCAGAATGTAGTGTTACAGTCATAGCTAGGGTGTAGAGAAAGATCAACTTAATGCAAGATAAGTCCATTCAAAAGTCTGATGGCTGCAGGAAAGAAGCTTTTCTTGAGTTGACCGGTGCATGATCTCAGACTTTTATATCTTATTCCTGAAGGAAGAAGATGGAAGAGAGAATGTCTGAGGTGCATGAGGTCCTTAATTATACTGGCTGCTTTGCCAAGGCAGTGGGAAGTGTAGACAGAGTCAATGGATGGGAGGATTTTGTGCATTCATGACTTTTTGTAGTTCTCAGTTTTCTTCCAGTATTTTTCTTTTTTTTGTTATTTTCTCATTTATCTTTTCATTTCTCTGTTACCATTCCCATTTCTCTCTGTTGCTATATCTAATGACTGCCTCACTGCTCTGGCTCCTTCCTTTGTTACACCAGCAATCTCTGTCATGCCAAATTTCCTTAGTCTTCTGAGAAAGTAGAGACGTTGGTGGGCTTTCTTAACTATAATGTCGGCATTGGGGGACTGGGCCAGGTTGTTGGTGATCTGGACACATTAAAAACTTGAACCTCTCGACCCTTTCTATTTTGTCCCCATTGATGTAGACAGGGGCATCTTCTCCTTTACGCTTCCTGAAGTCAATGACAATCTCCTTCATTTTGTTGACATTGAGGGAGAGATTATTGTTGCTGCACCAATTCACCAGATTCTCTATCTCTTTCCTGTACTTTGTCTCATCATTGTTTGAGATTCGACCCACTACAGTGGTGTCATATGCAAACTTGAAAATTGAATTGGCCACACAGTCATATGTATATAAGGAGCATAGTAGGGTGTTGAGAACACAGCCTTGTGGAGCACCGGTGTTGAGGATAATCGTGGAGGAGGTGTTGTTGCCTATCCTTACTGATTGTGGTCTGTGAGTTAGGAAGTTCAGGATCCCATCGCAGAAGAAGGTGCCGAGACCCAGACCATGGAGTTTGGGAATGAGTTTCATGGGAATAATAATGTTGAAGCCTGAGTTTTAGTCAATAAATAGGAGGCTGATTTAGGTGTCTTTGTCATCTAGGTGTTCCAGGGTTGAGCGCAGGACCAGGGAGATGGCATCTGCTGTGGACCTGTTGTGGTGGTAGATAAACTGTAGTGGATCCAGGTCGTCCGGGAGGCTGGAATTGATTCGTTGCCACGACTAACCTTTCGAAGCACTTCACAATGATGGATGTCAGAGCCAGCGGCCGTTGGTTGTTAAGGCACGCTGCTTGGCTTCACTTAGGTACTGGGATGATGATCATCTTCTTGAAGCAGATAGGGACCTCAGATTGTTGTAAAGAGAGGTTGAAAATGTCTGTGAATTCCTTTACTTGCATGTCCGTGTACCCTATCTGAGCCAGTTGCTTTCCCATGGGTTGACCTTCAAGAAAGCTGCTCTGACATCTGCAGTGGTGGCCCCAGATACAGGTTCATCCAGGGCTTCCAGGGGGGAGGGCTCTTGCTGACCTCTTGCTCAAAATGGGTGTAGAATGCATTGAGCTCATCAGGGAGGGAGGGGTGCATTGGAGGCTGCAATTTTACATGCCTTCACCTTGTAGCCTGTTTTGTCTTGCGGACCTTGCCATAGTTGGTGGGGGTCTGTGTGGCTAGCCTGGGACACTAGCTTGGTCCAGTATTATTATTATTTTGGCATCTTTGATGGATCTCTTTAGATTGTATCTGGCTTTCTCTATAGGTCAGTATTACCTGACTTGAACATCTCAGACTTGGACTTTAGCAAGCAGTGGATATCCCTGTTCATCCATGGTTTCTAGTTGGGAACACATAGATTTGCTTCTTTAGCACACAGTCTTCTACACACTTTCAAATGAAGTCAGTTGCTGTAGTGGCGTGCTCGTTCAGGCTGGCACAGAGTTTTTAAATACTGACCAGTCCACTGACTCCAAGCAGTCCTGTAGGAGATCATCTGATTCCTCAGACCAACATTGCACAACTTTCTTTGATGGATTCTCCTGCTTCAGTTTTTGAACTTCAATTCAATAAAAAGAAGTCTGGAATTAAGAATCTACTGATGGCCATGAAACAATTGTCAATCGTTGGAAAAACCCATCTGGTTCACTAAAGTCCTTTAGGGAAGGAAATCTGCCCTCCTTACCTGGTCTGGCCCACATATGACTCCAGACCCACAGCAACCTAGTGGACTCTCAACTGCCCTCGAGCAACTTGGGGCAGGCAATAAATATTAGCCAGCCAGCAATGCCAATGTCCCAGGAATGAATAAAAAAATACACGGAAATGACCAGTCTGGTAAAAGTACTCAGATATCTCTGTCAATAGGCGTTGCCAGTGAAAATGGAAATATTTTGAAACACCAGTTGAAACGTAACTGCTCCTTAAAGCCAAGCGTGCTGAATGCTTACTTGTCCCCTCGCTGGGGTGGGGTGGGGGGGGGGGGGGGGAAGTTTTCCTATCGAGGGGCCGGAGTAACTCTCCGGCCAGTGGGGGCGGTGGTACCTATTCATTAAATAAGCGGACATCAGTCTGAGTTGTCTGCAGAGCACCATTTATTGAGAACAGAGTTTTAAAATATTGACCAGTCCACTGACTCCAAGCAGCCCTGTAGGAGATCATTGGATTCCTCAGCCCCCAACATTGCATGACTTTCTTTGATGGATTCTCCCACTTCAGTCTTTGAATTTGAATTCAATTTAAAAAATCTGGAATTAAGAATCTACTGATGACCATGAAACCGTGGTCAATTGTTGGAAAAACTAGATTAAAACGTGCAAAGAGAACATACCCAAAGTATAAGAACATAAGAACATAAGAAATAGGAGCAGGAGTAGGCCATCTAGCCCTTCGAGCCTGCCCTGCTATTCAATAAGATCATGGCTGATCTGTCTTGGCTCAGTTCCACATTCCCGCCCTCTCCCCATAACCCTTAATCCCCTCTCTCATCAAAAACCCATCAACCCAAGTCTTAAAAATATTTAGCGAGGCAGCCCTCACCACTTCAACGGGCAGAGAATTCCAGAGATTCACCACCCTTTGAGTGAAGAAGTTCCTCCTCAACTCCGTTCTAAACCGCCCCCCCCCTTTATCTTGAGGCTATGCCCCCTAGTCCTACTATCCTTTCTGAGCGGGAAGAGTCTCTCCACCTCTATCCTATCCATCCCATTCATCATCTTATACGTCTCAATGAGATCTCCCCTCATTCTTCTGAACTCTAACGAGTACAAGCCTAATCTATTCAGCCTCTCCTCATAGCTCAACCCCCTCAACTCTGGCATCAGCCTAGTAAACCTCCTCTGCACTCCCTCCGGCTAAAATATCCTTGCGTAAGTACGGCGCCCAAAACTGCACACAGTACTCCAGCTGCGGTCTCACCAATGCCCTATACAGCCGCAGCAAGACCTCCCTACTTTTATATTCAATACCCCTCGCGATGAAGGCCAGCATCCCATTCGCCTTCCTGACCACCTGCTGCACCTGCAAGCTGGGTTTTTGCGACTCATGCACAAGGACCCCGAGGTCCCTCTGCACCGTCGCCTGCTGCAGTTTTTCTCCACGTAAGTAATAATCCTTCCTACCATTATTCCTACCAAAGTGGACCACCTCGCACTTGCCAACATTAAATTCCATTTGCCATTTCCTGGCCCATTCGCCCAGCCTATCTAGATCCTTCTGTAGACTCTCCCCACCCTCCGCACAATTTGCCTTTCCACCAATTTTGGTGTCATCAGCAAATTGAACCCAGTTCTTGGTAATGAACAAGAAAGCAAATATATAATAATGATGGATTTTGACCTGGTCATTGTTTCCCCAACAAAGCAAGCCAGAAATCCGCAATGAAGTCTTCACTCTGATCTATCGAGCAAATCCAACACTAGAAAGAGAAAGGGTCTTAATAACCAACTGGCTTATTTTAAAGGGTTATCGTTCAGTCGACATGTTCATTGTGAGGATACCATCATAAGCTTACAGCTTCTCTAAAGGTGTCCAGAATAATCAGACACTAAAATTAAGCTGGGCAAACAGAATAAACTCTAACCGATTTACCTTACACATCCATCCCCATCACTTCACCACATTTCTGATACAGGCCATCAGAATCGGCTGCTGTTAATAAGCAGTGGATGACGAAGGAGGTGAAGGCAAGTGTTAAATTAAAAGCGGAGGCGTTTAGAGTAGCTAAGAGTAGTGGGCGAGAAGAGGATTGGGAGAGGTTTAAACGTCAACAAAGATTGACAAAGAAGTTGATAAAGAAGGGTAGGAGAAACTATGAAGCTGGGCTAGCGCTTAATATAAAAAAGGATAGCAAGAGTTTTTATAAATATATAAAAAGGAAGAGGCTGGCTAGGGTGAATGTTGGACCCTTAGAGGATGAGAGGGGGGACTTAGCGGTAGGGGGCGGGGAAATGGCTGAGGTCTTGAATAACTTTTTTGTTTTGGTCTTCACGGAGGAAGACATGAATAATTTGCCGGGTGTTAGCGATGGAAAGGTGGTAGGACTGGAGGATGTCAATGACATTATTGTTACTAGAGAGGCGGTGCTCGACAGACTGGTGGGACTGATTGTGGACAAGTCCCCAGGACCGGATGGAATGCATCCGAGGGTTCTGAAAGAAATGGCAGAGGTGATAGTGGATGCTTTGGTGGTTATTTTCCAAACATCGCTGGATTCCGGGGAAGTGCCGGAAGATTGGAAAGCGGCTAATGTTACGCCGTTGTTTAAGAAGGGTGCCAGGCAAAAGGCAGGGAATTATAGGCTGGTTAGTTTAATGTCTGTTGTAGGTAAAATGTTAGAATCTGTCATCAAGGAGGAAATAGCGAGGCATCTTGAGGGGAATTGCTTGATAGAGCAGATGCAGCACGGTTTCGTTAAGGGGAAGTCGTGTCTGACAAATTTATTGGAGTTCTATGAGGATGTGTCTAGGGCGGTGGATAGAGGAGAGCCGGTGGATGTGGTCTTTCTTGATTTTCAGAAGGCGTTTGACAAGGTACCTCACAAGAGGTTATTGCAGAAGGTAAGGGGGCATGGAGTTGGGGGTAGGGTGTTAGCGTGGATAGAGGATTGGTTGTCAAATAGGAGGCAGAGAGTGGGGGTTAATGGGTGCTATTCGGATTGGCGGTTGGTGACTAGTGGAGTGCCCCAGGGGTTGGTGCTGGGGCCTCAGCTATTTACCATTTATATAGATGATCTGGAGGAGGGAACCGAGTGTATGGTGTCGAAATTTGCTGATGACACCAAGATTGGTGGAACGGCAAATTGCGCGGAGGGTGTGGAGAGTCTGCAGAAGGATCTAGATAGGCTGGGCGAATGGGCCAGGAAATGGCAAATGGAATTTAATGTTGGCAAGTGCGAGCTGGTCCACTTTGGTAGGAATAATGGTAGGAAGGATTATTACTTACGTGGCGAAAAACTGCAGCAGGCGATGGTGCAGAGGGACCTCGGGGTCCTTGTGCATGAGTCGCAAAAACCCAGCCTGCAGGTGCAGCAGGTGGTCAGGTAGGCGAATAGGATGCTGGCCTTCATAGCGAGGGGGATTGAATATAAAAGTAGGGAGGTCTTGCTGCGGCTGTATAGGGCACTGGTGAGGCCGCAGCTGGAGTACTGTGTGCAGTTTTGGGCGCCGTACTTACGCAAGGATATTTTGGCCTTGGAGGGAATGCAGAGGAGGTTTACTAGGCTGATACCGGAGTTGAGGGGCTTGAGCTATGAGGAGAAGCTGACTAAACTAGGCTTGTACTCATTAGAGTTTAGAAGAATGAGGGGAGATCTCATTGAGACATATAAGATGATGAATGGGATGGATAGGATAGAGGTGGAGAGACTCTTCCCGCTCAGAAAGGACAGTAGGACTAGAGGGCACAGCCTCAAGATAAAGGGGGGGCGGTTTAGAACGGAGTTGAGGAGGAACTTCTTCACTCAAAGGGTGGTGAATCTCTGGAATTCTCTGCCCGTTGAGGTGGTGGAGGCTGCCTCGCTAAATATTTTTAAGACTTGGGTTGATGGGTTTTTGATAAGTGAGGGGATTAAGGGTTATGGGGAGAGGGCGGGAATGTGGAACTGAGCCACGGCAGATCAGCCATGATCTTATTGAATGGCGGGGCAGGCTCGAAGGGCTAGATGGCCTACTCCTGCTCCTATTTCTTATGTTGTCCAAATGAAATCATGGTTCAGAGTGATTGGAAACGCATGCTCCCCTAAATTTGTGCCTTGAAATATGTGCCGAGGTTTGAGTCTGGGTTACATTCGCCAGTTAAACAAATACGTTTTAAATGTGCACTCAAATTCGGAAACAACAGTAACCAGTCACTAAGCTTAAGGTTTACAGCGAATGAATTGACCTTCAATGTTGCCAGTTACACTTATCCAGTACCTGTTTGTGTAGTGCCTGTCTGGTTCTGCACTGTTGCTGTTGCCACGTCCTCCCCAACACCGGCTTCTGGTTTGACACTGCAATGTAATTGTCTGCACAAACACAAGCGCAAATCAATCGAATGGAGTGAACCATTCTTCACAGGCCGGACTTGCTGGCTTTCTGGGAATCCTTGATGCAAACGACCGACACTTCATCGGAAAAGATCAACGTGGATTCAAGTATCCGGCAGCTCAATGAAAATCGAGCTCAAAAGTGCCGGTATAGTGTTTGAACAGTGTTGGTAGTGTGATGGGATCGGCGGCAGGACCATTCTAAAACAACGTACTCACTGTGACCATAAATAAAGGAACCTTTAATAACTTCATCTCATTTCATTGGCAAATTGGAATTCATTTCATCTTTTAAGTATCTTAAAACAATACTATCTGGAGTAGATCGTTAATTCTCATCAAAATGGGGTTGGGGAGAGAGGCAGGCAAGTTATCACTGCTTCCTTAAGACAGGTTCTAATTGCATGTCTCTACAAATCTGTCTCTCTGTTGGATGTGAAACACTTCTCGACATTTTGGCTAAGATCAAGCCCAAGATGCCTTATCTTGTCAGCTTGGATCTTGTTTGTGGGGACTTTGAATTGGATTCCATCGGATTTTGAGTTTGATTTTTGGAGAAAGCAATGAATAGGTTTGAGTTTGCCCGGTCCATTCTGAGCATACTTTAAGAATGGAGCAAAAATTAAATTAAAACAAATGGATGTGAGGCTCATCCCTTTACAAATGTTCAGTTATTCCCCCTGAATTACTGGTACAGTGGGATTTATTTAATGCCTTTTGATAAAATCCTCATTAGAAACCATATACTTGCTTTGTTTTCTGTTGAGATAGTGAACCAATGGGCTGATTATAAAATTGGGGCTTACATATGAATTGCCTCGTAAATATAAACAACGAGCCGGGTAACATAGGAAACACTTGACATTCCGTCGCATGTAACTGTCTGTAATGTCTTGTTAAACAGCAAAATAATCAAATTCTTGTAGGGCTCCACATCTTAATGTAACATTCACCCCCCCCCCCAAAAAAAAAGTTGAGTTCGAGTATCTTGAATCAACAGCCTTCGTTAAAAAAAAATTATTGTAAGGAATTTGCGCAAAAATGCGACTATACAGGAGAACGGGTAATTCTGTCAGCGGAGATTCCCTCTCTCAACAGGGCAATCAGGTTGGAGGGATGGGGAATAGGTAACTCCCTGCATTATACACACAGGTTCTCCCCAGTAGGGAAATGCAATATCTTTCAGACAGAAACCAATCATCATTATGATTCGAATATAAGAATTAATAGCATGTGCGTCTGGCAGTGTATCTGACGCGTTAACCATTAATAAGTCACATTTCCTAGTTGTCTTCCTGCAGTTAATGATTACAGAGGAATGGACACCGATTTGCAGCAATTAAAGTTCTGGCCGTTTTGGGGAAGGCACATTACTGTCAACTTTCTTTCAGTCTCTCCCTCTCTCCTCTCTCTCTCTTTCTCTGCGTTGTGCAGTGACATCACCAGGCAGTGTTCATAAGGTGGGGTGCGAGCAGACTGTTCTCAGGTACTGGAAACCTTCCACCGGATAACAATGCAGAGATCACCCATTGAAAAAGCCAATGCCTTCTCTAAACTCTTCTTCAGGTAAGCTGCTTCCACATTCCGAGCCACCCCTCTCATTCTCTCTATCTCACTCCTCTTAATTCTTACAGCAAAGACCCCCAAGGTGGAACTTTTACCGGAATGAATACAGAGAGTATTAAACGGCCGGTACCTTCCTGTGTGTGTGTGTGTGTGTGTAAGTCAGACAGCGTTTCTTTCCGAGTTGTAATGTAATGTCCATGTGTATCGGGCGTTGCTGAGTTGTGGAATATCAAGGTCCACAGATAAAGCAACTTGAAACTTCAGGGAGAACATTTGTCACAGCTCACTAACCGCTAGCGACTTTTACCAGTTGCACTGACCTTTCTCTCAGCCTACTGTTTGCAAATCACTCTCTGTAGGAACGAAGGATTTCACAGCACTGGTGACGCTGAAACTGCCCCTTGAAGTCGATCATTCCTTTTTTCCAAAGGTCTTGCGAAACTTTTGCTGCAACTCTTTTTTTCTGACGACTTACATAGAACCTTACCGGTGCAGAGGCCAAAAATCACGCGTTCAATTAGACGTTCATTGCTGTAACGAAAGGGATATACGATGTATTAAGTTACTGAATGTGTAGCACATGAAGTGGGGAGAGAAAGCTCTGCACTTTCTTACTGGGATCTGATTTTAAATTATTTCAATTGTTATAAGTTGGTGATGTATCTTTCTCGAAGTGCGGCCGTGTTTTGAAATCATGTCATGTTTTAAGGAGCAGACATTTATCAGGGTATAAAAAATCTGTTTCTTGTTTAAATGGCTGTGTACGAAGTGAAGTCAAAATCAGTTCTGGGCAGAATGCATAAAGGAAACAATTTATATCGATTAAAAGTTGCAAATCTAAATGAAATCTGACTGCTGTATGGCTCTAGGGTGACTGCTGTGTCCAGCAGTGGGTGTTAAAATCCACTGTACACAGTTGCTAAAGTGTTTTAAACTCCGTCCACTGGCATCCTTCACAATTAAACTCAAGTCTGTCTG
This sequence comes from Carcharhinus amblyrhynchos, assembly GCF_965287045.1. Lineage (NCBI taxonomy): Eukaryota > Metazoa > Chordata > Chondrichthyes > Carcharhiniformes > Carcharhinidae > Carcharhinus > Carcharhinus amblyrhynchos. The sequence goes on from NC_137329.1 coordinate 102,812,373, forward strand.
ATAACCTGGAGTCCCACCAATCACATTACACAACCCTTTCAACCAATCACATCCTAGAATTTCAATCCGCACTTGCAGTCTGTTGTCCTTGTTTTACATTCCCAAAGCAGGGAAGAATAGGATTCCCCATTTCAGCATTGTCATTCCGCAGGGCCTCAGTCAGGAAGTTAAGTCACACAGTCAATGAAGAAAAGAACTTTCCCTAAAAAAAAAACCGGGATCACACTATCAACATGTTTAGACACAGAATTACACAGCACAAATCCGTGTCTGTTCTTTGGATTAGTTATCCAACTTGCCCCTCTAAAGGTTTTGAATGTTCACTAAAAGTAAAAATGTACTTATTAGAGTCACAAGTAAGGCTTACATTGACATTGCAATGAGGTTACTGTGAAAATCCCCTAGTCACCACACCCTGGCACCTGTTCGGGTGCACTGAGGGTGAATTTTTGCATGGCCAATCCACCGATCGTGCACATCTTTGGACTGTGGGAAGAAACTGGAGCACCCAGAGGAATTCCACGCAGTCACAGATAGTGACCAAAGCCAGAAATCAAACCCGGATCCCTGGCGCTATGAGGCAGCAGTGCACAGTGGTTAGCACCACATGCCGTCCCCAAAGGTTTTGAATGTCCAATTCCTCTTTGAAACAGATTCCATTAACATTTGGAATTGTGAATTCCTTTTCATAAATAACTCCATGTGTAAAAGTAAATTTCCTCAACTCTCTCTTTGTTCCTTTCCCAATGGTGTTCAGTGAATATCTTCTGGTTACCATCCTACTGGAGACACAATTCCCTCTTACCTGTTCTATCAAACAGCCATAATTTTATTCACTTCTATTAAATCAGTGTTGAGGAGGGTGAGGTGGTGTGTTTTGATAGGAAGAACATGGACAGACAATATATAATAAGGATAAGATTCTTAAGGGGGTACAGAAGCAGAGGGAGATATGCACTGACTATTGAAGGTGGCAGGACAGACGGAGAAAGCAGTTAATAAATCACTCTGTATTCTGGTCTTTATTAATAGGGATATAGAGTACAAGAATAAGACTATGCTGAAATTATACAAGATACTAGTTAGATCTCAGCTGGAGCATTGTGTACAGTTCTGCATTGAGTACAGTTCTGGGCACCATACTATAGGAAAGATATGAACACACTGGAGAGAGTGCAGAAGAGCTTTACAAGAATGGTTTCAGAGATGAAAAACTTCATTATGAGGATAGATTGAAAAAATTGGGACTGTTCTCCGTGGAGAGAAGAAGGCTGAGAGGAGATTTGCTAGAGATGTTTGAAATCATGGGGGTGGGTGGCTGGACAGAGTAGATAAGGAGAAACCGTTATTGACCATAAAAAGACGAAGAATGAGAGAGCACAGATTTAAAGTGATTAGCAAAGGAAGCAAATGTAATGCTTTTTCACACAACGAGTGGTTCAGATCTGGATTACGCTGCCTGGGAGTGTGGTGGAGGCACGTCAATCGAGACAGTCAGGAGGACATTTGGTGATTATTTGAATAGAAACAATGTTCAGGGTTAAGGGAAAAGACAGGGGAATGGCACTATGTCATGATGTTTGTTTAGAGAGCCAATGCAGACATTTCGAAGAACAAAGAAAATTACAGCACAGGAGCAGGTCCTTCAGCCCTCCAAGCCTACACTGACCATGCTGTCCAACTGAACTAAAACCCCCTACCCTTCCAGGAACCATATCCCTCCATTCTCATCCTATATTGCGTATTTGTCAAGACGCCCCTTAAAAATCACTATTGCATCAAAAGAACGAAAATAAAAAGATCATGATGGGCCAAATTGCCTCCTGCATTGTAACCATTCTGTGATCTTCCCTTAACCTTCCCTGCTCTAAGGAAAATAATTCCTGTATACTGGTAATAATTCACAAAAAAAATTCCAACTTCTCAATCCTACCTTCCAGCTTTGTTCCTGTCTCCTCAAACCTAGCTTGCAGATTGCATCCATTAACTCCAGGGTGCATCTTATTTCAGAGCTGACACCCTAAGGTCCAATATAAAGAATGTTTGCGTAGTGTGCAGCATCTTGGAGGTGTACAGCATAGTGTAAGATTATAAGAGGCATTTAAGATTATGTTTCAGTCCATCCCCACTCTCCAATTCTAGCTGCGGCTATTGCCCTCCCATTTCCTCTCCCACCTACAACCTCGTTTCCAGTCCCTGTACCTCAGGTCCTCTTGGCATAGACAATTAGAACAACTGGCAGTAGTTGCACATCACTTAAGAAAAAAAAATGTGTTTCTGACAGAGATTGCTGGTGTAACAAAGGAAGGAGCCAGAGCAGTGAGGCAGTCATTGGATATAGCAACAGAGAGAAATGGGAATGGTAACAGAGAAATGAAAAGATAAATGAGAAAATAACAAAAAAAAAGAAAAATACTGGAAGAAAACTGAGAAAAACACAGAAAGAATGAGAATCTATCAGATTATTCAAGAGATTTGGAAAATGAGTGAATGCAAACATAAAACTATACAACATGGTAAGTTAAATTTAATAGTATCCCAATGAAAGAATTTTATGAAGCACATTCTGGTCAATACAAAATTTGATATTGGGTTGTTCAGAAAATTGCTTGTGGTACCAAATCAAAACTCCCAGCCTAGTGCTGGATAAGTGCATGAGCAGATACCTAAAATAGGACCAACAAATGACTGGACCTTTCTTGGAGGTTTAAGGAACAAAGAAATTAAACACACTTTGAGAAACTCTTTGTTTACTTGAGCCCAGAAAAGGAGAGTGCAGCAGAGAGAGGTGAACAAAGTTATTCATTTGTTCCCAACGTTTTGATGGCCCTGTATCTCAGTGGCATTGATGTGGCCTTGTATATTCATAGCCTTGATGTAGCCCTGCATACTAGTAGCCTTGATGTAGCCCTGTGTACCAATAGCCTTGATGTAGCCTTGCGTACTACTAGCCTTGCTATATATAGCTGTCTATACCAGTAGGTATGATGTGATTCTGTACATCAGTACCCCTGATATAGCCCTGTATATCACTAGTCTTGATGTGGCTGTGTATATCAGTAGCCTTGATGTGGCCCTGTACATTAGTACCCTTGATGCGGCTGTGTATACCAGTAGCCTTGATGTAGCCCTGTATACCAGTAGCCTTGATGTAGCCCTGTATACCGGTAGCTTTGATGTAGCCCTGTATACCGGTAGCTTTGATGTAGCCCTGTATACCAGTAGCCTTGATGTAGCCCTGTATACCAGTAGCCTTGATGTGGCCCTGTATACCAGTAGCCTTGATGTTTTCCTAAATACCAGTAGCCTTGATGTAGCCTTGTATACCGGAAGCTACAATGTGACTGTGGTGGCTCTGTATACTAGAAGCCAAGATGTGGCTGTGTATACCAGTAGCCTTGATGTGGCCCTGTATACCAGAAGCCATGATGCGGCTGTGGTGGCTCTGTATACTAGAAGCCATGATGTGGCTGTGTATACCTGTAGCTTTGATGTGGCAATGTATAATTGTAGCCTTGAAGTGGCCTCTATACCATTAGTCTTGAAGTGGCTCTGTATACCAGTGGCCTTGATGTGACCCTGTGTACTTGTAACCTCCTCCTAAACAAATGCATGAGTCTGACTCTGAGAGTCATCCCCGCACACCCCCGCCCTCCCTGCAACTCCCCCACCAAATATTTGGAAAGCACAAATCAAGCAGCCTCAGCAAACACAATTTATCAAGCATCAGCTCCAAATGTTCCTAGTCTCCAGGTCCAAGCCAATAAATAAGTGAACCCCTTGATAGAGAACTTGCTGAGAAAGAAAAGAGCGACATTAGGTCAACACAGATCACATACATATACAGGAAGTACTTAGCCATTGTTCATGATTCTGTCTCTCTTTGAGGAAGAGACAATAAGTTTGTCTTGAAGAACATCACTGCAGCAAGTGTGGTGCAGAAGAGGAGGCAGCCCCCAGGTCTACCTCTGCGAGAAGAGGAATTAAACTCAAACTGTTGCCTTTCGTGTGAACCATGCAGTGGCCATGTAAATCCCCACATAAACAGCACATGCAGCTAACTACCCATCAACAATAGTACAGCAATCCCTTAACTTACCATGAACTCCTTTCAGCAGGGAGCTGGGTTCGAATCCCGGTTTGGGTCACTATCTATGTGGAGTTTGCACATTCTCCCCGTGTCTCTGTGGGTTTCCTCTGGGCGCTCCGGCTTCCTCTCACATTCTGAAAGGCATGCTGGTCTTTCAGAACAGGTCTGACCCAAACAGGCGCCGGACTGTGGCGACTAGCGGAATTTCACAGTAACTTCACTGCAGTGTTAATGTAAGCCTTACTTGTGACTAATAAATAAACTTTAAACTTTTAAACTTTAAAGTGCATGGGGGACGATTGGGCAAATGGGATTAAACCACTTGGCTCATGTGGAGGAAGGCACCAGGTTAAACCCGTTGGGCCAAATGGCCTCTTGCTGTAATGTTAAACTATTTGATTTATATTTTTCAATGCATTTTGTGCACCATGACTGTCATGATTTTCCTTCTTAATGCTGAAACAATAGAAATTTAAATTATTGGAAAATTGGTTCTGACAATGAATGTAAAACTGCTTTTAAGGACCTGATTTTACCCCTCCCACCCACTCTCCCACAATCCTGGCAGAAACTAGACTGAGGGAGGGCGGGTGGGGGGCAGCTAAATGAGTTCAGTCACTTAAAGCCCTCCAGCCAGTCTGCCTTGCCACTCTGACCTGCTTAAACCCGCTCCTTTGAGTGGGTGAGAGTGACACCTACAGTCCGTTTTGCAATGTGCGGACCTGGTTCCGATGATGTCAGTGGGACCCACTCGACTGCTGTGCATCAGTGGCAGGAGCGGGTCAGCAGGGACATCAGGCTAGATTTGCTGGGAGATGGTCATGGGCCAGCAGAAGCTCAGTAAGAAAATCTGAGTTTATATAAAACAAAATAGAGTTCAGACCAGTCCCCAGCTCTGGCCCTCATTCTGCCGACTGCTCCCACCTAAAATCATGTTTTAGTTTATTTATTAGTGTCACAAGTAGCTCACATTAACACTGCAATGAAGTTACTATGAAAATCCCCGAGTCGCCACACTCCAGCACCTGTTCAGGTATACTGAGGGAGAATTTAGCATAGCCAATGCACCTAACCATCGCGTCTTTTGGACTGTGGGACGAAACAGGAGCACACAGAGGAAACCCACACAGACATGGGGAGAACATACAAACTCCATGCAGTGACCCAAGGCTAGAACTGAACCTGGATTCCTGGCAGTGTGAGGCAGCAGTGCTAACCACTGTGCCACTGTGCCGCCCCAAGTGGTGAATTGGAGCTACTGTTAAAATCAACCAGGCCCCCATGTCCCCAGACTCCTTACGCTCCTGTTCTCTATCTCCAGTCTCACTCCATCCCCAGCCCCACTGTAAAGTCAGGGCCTTTATCACCATATTAAATAATTTAACTAAACTCTTTAACATACAAGGACTGAATTAATAATCTGTCCCTTTGCACCTTACTTCTGTGTAGAAAGAACACTCACTTGAAACTGTTGTAAAAATAATTACCTGTGAGTGCATTGACGCTTAGTGACTGTGCATGACAATAATAAACTAAGAAAACAATTTCAGAGCTTTGATTTTATGTACAAGTACAGGTTTACATTCTGATGGGGTACTGTATTTCCTCATTCTGTGCACTGACATTTTGTAACATGTTCACAACAATCTAATTATGTTCAGTGGTTGCTTACTGGTAAAAGCCATTGGATATCACATTGTTCTGTTCTTTTAGAATACAAGCATACCCCTGATTCACTACTTTTCAGTGTCGCTTCCATTTTATCAACATGAAATTTTAATTTCTAGAACTGTAATATTCTTAGTACTGTTATTAAGGTGACCACAGCGCAGAAATCACGTGGCAATAAGATGAAGACAGAAAGGGCACTGTACTTGATAAACTTGACGTGGAGATGTCAGCGTTGGACAGGGGTGAACACAGCAAGAAGTCTCACAACACCAGGTTAAAGTCCAACAGGTTTATTTGGTAGCACAAGCCACTAGCTTTCGGGGCTCTGCCCCTTCGTCAGGTGAGTGGGGAGTTCTGATTGCAAACAGGGCATATAAAGACACACATTCAGTTTACAGAATACTGATTAGAATGCAAATCTTTACAGTTAATCAAGTCTTAAAGGTGCAGACAATGTGAGTGGAGGTAGCATTAAGCATAGGTTAAAGAGATGTGTTGTCCAGACAGGACAGGAGATGTTGCAAGCCCAGGCAAGTCATGGGGGTTACAAATAGTGTGACATGAACCCAAGATCCCAGTTGAGGCCATCCTCATGTGTGCGGAAGTTGGCCATCAGTTTCTGCTCTGTGCTGTCGTATGTCGTGAAGGCCACCTTGGAGAACGCTTACCCAAAGATCAGAGGCCAAATGCCCGTGACCGCTGAAGTGTTCACCAACAGGAAGAGAACAGTCTCACCTGGTGATTGTTGAATGGTGTTCATTCATCTGTTGTTGTAGTGTCTGCGTGGTCTCCTCAATGTACCATGCCTCGGGACACCTTTCCTGCAGTGTATCAGGTAGACAACATTGCAAGTGTATGTACCGTGTACCTGGTGGATGGTGTTTTCACATGAGATGATGGCATCCGTGTCGATGATCCGGCATGTCTTACAGAGGTTGCTACGGCAGGGTTGTGTGGTGTCGTGGTCACTGTTCTCGTGAAGGCTGGGTAGTTTGCTGCAGACAATGGTCTGTTTGAGGTTGTGCGGTTGTTTAAAGGCAAGAAGTGGGGGTGTGGGAATGGCCTTGGCGAGATGTTCATCTTCATCAATGACATGTTGAAGATTCCGGAGAAGTCTGTTCTCTTCCTGTTGGTGAACACTTCAGTGGTCACGGGCATTTGGCTGTTACTGGGTGTTGATGATGGAGATGGAGAATGTTTGTGGATGGGCTGCTTTGCCCTGGATGCTGTAAAGCTTCCTGAGTGTTGTTAGAGCTGCATTTGTCAGACAAGTGGAGAATATTCCATCCTGAGTTGTGCCTTGTAGATTATGGGCAGGTTTTGGGGAGTCAGACGGTGAATTATTTACCGCAGGACACCTAACCGCTGACCTACTCTTGTGGCCACAGTATTTATATGGCTCATCCAGTTCAGTTTCTGGTCAATGGTAAGCCACAGGATATTGATAGTGGGGGAATCCAGTCAATTATGCCATTGAATGTCAAAGGACGATGGTCAGATTCTCTCTTGTTGGAGTTGGCTATTGCTTGGCATTTATGCGGTGTAAATGTGACTTGCTACTTGTCAGCCAAAGTCTGAATATTGTCAAGATCTTGCTGCATCTGGACTGAGCTTCCAAAGCCCCATGGAACAGAGAATTTTAAAGATTCCCAATGAACTGACCAAGAAGGATCTTCTTATCTCGGTCCTAAGGAGCTTCCCTTTAGTTTTGAAATTTTGTCTCTTGGTTCCAGTCTTTCTGACCAGGGGGAACATCTTACCTGCATCTATCCTGTCTATTCTTTTAAGTATTCTGGAAGTTTCAATGAGTTCCTCTCTCATTCTTCGAAACTCCAGACAATACAGGCCCAGTTTCCCCAATCTTTCTTCAAAGGACAGTCCTGCCATCCCCCAAACAAGTCTGGTGAAAATGTAAGAAAAAAATCCCAAAATACTTCACAGGAGGATAAACTTGTCGCAGAGCCACATATGGAAATATTCGGGTTGATAACCAAAAGCTTGGTTAAGGAGCTAGATTTTGAGGAGTATCTTAATAGAGGAAAGAGAAAAATCATGCTAGGGATGTTTAGGCAGGAAAGTTCAGAGCTAAAGGCAAAGCAGATGAAGACACATCCATAAATAGTGGAATCATTAAAATTATGGATGCTGAAGATGCCAGTGTCAGAGGAGTGCAGAGATCTCAGAGGTTGTAGGGCCGGAAGAGATTATAGAAATTAGAGGGATTATACAGCAAAGAGAGCCTAGTGAGTAGGAAGAAAGCAAACTTGTATTTCACAATGTATGCACAAAATATTATACATGCTCCACATTTTATCAACTCACCTTTTACGAGAGAGTGTAGCCATACTTTGCTTAAAAATTAGGGTACGACAATTCCAAAGGGAAAACAAAGTTAGGAAGAAAATAAAACTCTAAAAAACATGGTTTGAGTTTAAACACTACTGGAACTAATTCTAGGGTGTTAGTGTGAGGAATAACTCATCTGGCAAGAAACGTACTCATAGCCTGTGTATCTTACGTGGCATTTGGACTGAGTTTTTCCAATGAATGGAGCAAAATAGCCCTTTAAAAAAACACTCATTTTCACTCTGGATTCCAAATAGCACGGAATTGCAGTATCCCTACAATGCAGAAGAAGGCCATTCGGCCCATTGAGCCCATACCAACAACAATCCCATCCAGGCCCTATCCCCCAACCCCAAGTTTTACCAAACTAATTTCCCTGACACTGATGGGAAATTTATTATGGCCAATCAACCTAATCTGCACATCTTTGGAGTGTGGGGGGAAACCAGAGCACCCGGAGAAATCCACACACCCATGCATACATGGGGAGAATTTGCAAACTCCAGACAGATAGTCATTCGAGACTGGAATTGAACCCAGACCCCTGGTGTTGTGAGGCAGCAGTGTTAACCTCTGTGCCACCGTGCCACCCAAAAATGGTGCAGTGATTTACAAAATAGAGGCCAGTTTGAATTATGAGTATGGATGTTAGGTATGTTGACAAATCTTATGTTGACAAATGCATTGTAAACGTGTTCTGTGATTTCATGGTTTAGTGACCAGTATTTATTAAGGAACCCATTCCTCACATTGGATTAGCTTCAAAGCTGCACTATTACCATAGGGTTGATATATGATTGATTAAAATCATCAGTCATGTGCCAAAAGCATTGTCGAAAATAAGTAATTAAATAGGTTGCAGAGATTGTATTTCAACTGCATTCTGTTTAACAAATAGTCTGTCATGCACTGGACTAACTGTGTATCAATTGCTGATGAACTAAAGTTAATAGATAGCTGATTACATAGTAAAACAAAAATGTAGAACTCTGTACATTATAGTTTGGCGTGAATAGTTAGGTTTGATCTGAAATAAGCAATGTAAGTGTTGCACAAGAATTAGTCTGGCAAGAGACAATCATATTGGACCCAGAAATAAATGTCAATATAATACAATATCTGCTGGTATATCAAGATGAACTGCAGAAAGTTTTCAAAACTTTCTGATATAACTTAGAAATCTTTGGATTTCTTTTGAGGAAATGTGTGAATTTGGAGAGAAGATCTTGTGCTGCAGTAATAGCATCTTTACTTCTGGGCCTGAATCTCTGGGTTCAAGTCCCACTACAGGACTTGATGGCTGTGGAAGATGTGTTCATAGTGTGGCCAGATTATAATCCAGTTTACCTACTGGCAGATGATAAAGAGAGGGAGAGTTTCCTGGTCAGCCATACTGCCGAGGCCAATGGCAAACTACTACTACATTCTGTTCTTATTCCTATATTTTCCATGATAATTTCCTGTGCCCACATTTATAATGCAGCTGCCTATAAAAACTTGCCAAAGTGTCATTACATCTTCGATTTAATTTATTATTGTCGCAGCTATTAGTTTACAGTGAAAAGTATTGTTCCTTGCGCGCTATACAGACAATGCCTTCTTTCCATAGAGAAGGAAAGGAGAGGGTGCAGAATGTACTATTACAGTAATAGCTAGGGTGTAGAGAAAGAACCACTTAATGTGAGTTAGATCCATTCAAAAGTCTTACAGCAGCAGGGAAGAAGCTGTTCTTGAGTCGGCTGGTGCGTGAGTATGAGTACGTAATCGAGGCTAACGCTCCAGGGGCTGTACTGAAAGAGTGCTCAATTATTACAAGGCATTAAAGTAAAGTCCAATCTGCTAACTGAAATGAATCTGAACTGTCCAATTAAACAGTTTGAAGAAGAGTAAACGGTTCTCCGAGTATCTTGACCAAATTTCAACTAACATCACAGGAAACAGTTTCTTTGGCCAATCATTTCATTTTCTGTTTCAGTGATTTTGCTGTTGCAAATTGGTTGCCATAATTTCCCTATGTAATAACAGTAACTGTGTTATAAAACACTGTGGGACGTACTGAAAGCGCACAGGGCAATATAAAAGTGAAAAATGTTAATGGTTTTCTTTCTTTTGAATCAATTTACCAATAAGAGAATGTGGTGCCCCCCCCCCCCTTATATTTTCAAATATTGGGAAGAAATTGGACTGGCCTATGAAACAGACAGCAAGCCAGCAGAGTGTTAGCTTGGGTCAAGGTTAACATCAAGATAAATGGGGTACTGTTCATGATTCAGTCTCTTGCTATTCAAGGAGAAGTTCTCTCTTGGCTTTCGCACTGTGGAGATGGAATGGACTTGAGACTATTTTGATGCCACTGGGCTGAAGACAACATGGCAATGGTCATGTTTTGCCATTCAGATAAACATTTTGTGAATGTTGTGTTCCTTAGATGGCCAAGATCCATTTTGAAAAAAGGCTACAGACAGAAGCTGGAACTGTCAGACATCTATCAGATTCCTTCATCTGACTCTGCAGACGAGCTTTCTGAGATGTTAGAAAGGTATGTCTAGAATTATGCTAAGAGAGTTTCTTTTTCAACATGGTGTTCAAAAATATATATTAAATAAGCATGTGGATGATGATCTCTTGAGTATAAAGGTTGTAAAAAATTCATACTAGTTAAATGAATCAATGAAGTTACCACTGGGAAGTGCTCTTTTCAAGTTGTATAAAGATTATAGGTTGGATTTTCCTCTGCCAAGCCAATACAAAATTAAAAATTAAAAAGCTAAGTGGCAAAATGTCAAGGAGAATCATCTGGAGAAGCTCAGAACTGTCATCACAGATTTATCTCCTTGTTCTATAGTAGGCAAGAAGACCAACCACTCCTTGGCCACCTTCTGTAAAAATTAGCAGGGGCTGGAGCCCAGAAATGCGACAGATTGCACTTCTGCTGCTGCTACCGACAATACCAGGGTTCACTAGAAAAGGGAAAAGAATAGATGTTGGGGTAGCAGCAGAGGCCAGCTGAAACATTTCTGGCCCTAAAGGGTTGAGTAATGAACATTTCTCCCTCTCTTCATGCCTCAAATCTACCTAATCTAAGCCTCAGCTCAGTCTAAGAACTGTACTTGTGTTCATTTTCATGACATCAGAGAACACCAATCACTCTTAAATTGAATGGAATCCCTACAGTGCAGAAGGAGGCCATTCAGCCCATCAAGCCTACACTGACAAAAATCCCACCCAGGCCCTATCCCTGTAACCCCTTGTATTTGTCCCGTTCATCTCCCTGACACTAAAGGGGCAATTTAGCGTGGCCAATCAACCTAACCTGCAGATCTCTGGAGCATGGGAGGAAACCAGAGCTCTGGAGAAAACTCAGGCAGACACAGGGAGAATGTACAAACTCCACACAGATAGTCACCAGAGACTGGAATTGAACCCAGGTCCCTGGCAGTATGAGGCAGCAGCGCTAACCAGTGATGATGTTTCTCTTCAGGGATATTCATTGCATCTTCTTCCCTAGCATTGGCGGGCTCTATTGAAAGTGGAGATTTAGGGGGGAGCCTATATTGCAGTCTTGATCCAGAAAATGACCCAGGGTCATGATGAGGCCAAGCAACAAGCAGAAGTCTTGCAGGACCCTCCTAGGGCACTCAATCTGGATGGAGAATAATCCAGGCCAAAGTCATGAAACTCTACCCTAAGAATCTTCACATCATTTTCCACAAAGTTAAGCATCCAGGTAATGGCAGTCAAATCTGTGTTGCACAGTCATGGAGGAATGAAAGATTGAATTAGTACTATTAAAATAAATAATGCTGGTATCACTCCAAGAAGGACAAATTATTATTTCATAAGTAACTATTTCTGATGTTCTAATATATTTTCCACAGTTAGGGATAAGCCAAATGTACAAAGCATTGAATGAAATTGAGAAATGCTTTGGGAGGCAATATGAAGGAGATTTGAGATCATACATAAGGCCCAAGGTGCATACCAATAAGTCACCTGGGAAAGCTGCATGAAAGTTGGCTTCTAATTTTTATCAGTGACCCAACTAATATATTAGGGCACAAGTGGAATATAATGTTATTAATTTATTGATTTTGTTTGTCAGGCTGGGGCCTCTCCTGTCAGATATACATACATCATACAATAATCTGTTACATGGAATGTTTTCACTTTTAATTTCAATAGTTACAGAATCTTCCAAATTCTTTGTACGTCCTCCCTACTGGGAATGTAATGTGAATTGTGTGTAAAGTTTTTAATGTTTGCTTAGTGTTTAATAGATCCTGCCAGCACCTTGAAATGACCTTTTAAAATTCTTCGGCATTTTGCTAGCCCGCGTGCTGCTTTTTAAATGGGTTTCTTTGCTTGTTACGATGTGGCTGTCAGTCCTGGGGAATGGAACCCTTTCCCACTTTCACAGTGGTCACAGTGCAGTATCACATTCACATTAGCTAGCTCCCAATGCTGTAGTCCAACAATGCACCCAAACAGTGCTATCAGAGGAAATGTGGATTATTGTGCCAATGTGCTGACTTGGCCATTCCTCTTCAATGACTGTGTAATTGATGGATAGTTTGTACAGTAAATTCCTGGCCACAGGTAGCTCAATTGTGACAATCCAATTCATTTCACTTTGGAATATTAGAACAACAACAATAACAGCTTGTATTTATGTAGACTGTCAACATGGCAAAATGTCCAAAGATGCTTAATCACAGCAGGTTTAGTTCATAGTCAAAGAAGCCTTACCACCCATCTATCCAGGGTTGGATTCAACCTTTAGCCCCCAAAGTGAAGGATGTTTGGCAAACCTTGATGCTAGCCAGTCCCATTTTCACTGATTCTTGTTTTTAAACATTATTACAAATAACAGGGGAAGTTCTTGGTCTTGTCTTAGTATAAAAAAAGACATTGCTGCCTGATTGCGTATATTACTCATGTGTCTTATCAGCTTGATTATTCTTTCCCAATAACAATGACTTTATTGTTTAGTTCAGACAGTTACGGAAGATCAGTTAGAAATCATAACGTCATAATTCATTAAAGTATATGTGTCATTATAATCATAGAATAACTCCTGGTAACTGATTCATAGAGGTCATCCCTAATCTGATATTTTGAAGGAATTGTCTTGAGATTACCAGCGAAGGGTTGGATTGACAATTTCCCTGGATAGAGCAAATGTTTCAACTTGAACTGATAAAACAGAATGGGCTCTTGGTAAACATTACCGAACTTGCAGTTGGAAGAATACTTACACAATTGCTTTAATTTCTGCCTAAGAGATTTCCGTTGTTGTTCTATAAGTCAACAAAGGTTGCATGCTCTGTAGGCCAGTTTGGACATGTACTATAGGCAGGACAATTGGAAGAGAGAAAAGAAATGGAATCCCTGCGACTCTTAAGTACATTAAAAACGAGCCTTGATTGAGAGCAATAAGGCTGAAACAACACATTAACTTCTCGATGAAACTAGCTTAGCTTTAGCTTCTCTGCCTGCAATAACTTCAATGAAAAACAACAACAACTTATATTTGTATAGTACCTTTAATGTACTAAGGCGTTTCAGGCGTGTAATCAAACAAAATATAACCTGAACCACTTAACGATGCACTCGGTCAAGTGACTACTTTAAGAAGCAATAATAAAGTCTTGCATTCATATTGCACCATTCATGACCTTAGGAGCTCCCAGAGTGCTTTATTTAAACTAGTTTATAGACACATATGAAAATTTTCTGACACGTAGTTTAAATTAATGCAAATACAACATACTTGATCAACGAGGTCCATTGTGCAGTATTTTTTGCAGACGTATATGATATATTTGCCTGAGATTAAAGCATCTGCTAAGTATTATTTTACTTGTTTGGATTGCGCAAATTAGGAAAATCTTAACCAGGAGCAGGAAAAGTGGCTTTGGATTGACAAAATCCTTTCAGTCCCCAAGAAGCCAAAATTAAATTTCTGACTACCTTGTAGTATCATCAATGTCTTACCATCTCAATGTTTAAGAACAATCATAGAATCATCATGTGCAGAAGAGGGAGACCCTTTGGCCCGTCGAGTCTGCATCCTGAATAACAATAACACCTGAATAATACAAGTATCATTTCCATCCACCTGATTGTTTTCTGCTCTAACAAGAAGCCTCAGTTAGAAATTTAAGTGAACAAGTATGCCTGTTTAAACAACAAACTAATTTGATCAGTGAAATGCAAAGTTGCAACCAATTTTCTGTATTGCAGATCATTGTTCTCCATAGAAATTGAATCATATTTTGCTCTTTACTCACTGGTATTATTTTGAAGATAGGTATGAGTAGAGAGAGGGAGGAAGAGGGAGAGGAGGAGCGAGTGTGAAACTGAGGAGTCAAATATTCGTTATACAGACAGAGTTACAGACATTGAAAGAACTGATAGTAGGAGAAACTGTTAAAGATTTCACCAATAAAGAGAAGAGGGCATTATCACGTCCTCAGTGAGTGAGGGGAGAGAGTGCCAGCTGTTGATATGCTGCTCAGTGGGTGGCAGGGTGGGTGCTGGGGTGAATGCCAACTGTTAATGCAATATCAGTGTCTCCTGTGCTCTATTTCCACTGTGCACTGTGCTGAGTGCACTCTCCCTTGACAATTAAAGATAATGTGCCCTTGCTTTCCATGTTCACACCCCATACATTCCCTATTTTGTTTCTTCTGGCATTACTTTTCCTGCTTTGGTTTGGGGAGTTGGGTGCTTGCTTTTCATTTACTGCAACAGCACTGTACTGTCGTGCCCTCAAGTGGAGATTTTTGATTACTGCTGTTTGCTTCTGTATGAAGGGCTGTGTTTGCTTGATTGCCAGGTATGCAACATTACGTGACATAATGTTAGGTTCACATTGCCACTTACAAGCAGAAGCTATATTGCAATTATTTTGAAACATAATGGATATTTTGTTTCAGTCTGTTTCCATGCCAATTTGACCTTCCAAAAGCAGTGACTATCTGCCGACTTATACAGCACAATATTAAATCTGTGATGGATGAATTTTGAACGAGGTTAAATCTCATCCATAGTAAGCATCCTTTTAGTTCCCTTGCTTTTATTTTTTTGCAAATTTTGTTATTCCTTTGTTCAATCTGAGAATCATTATAAATACTTGCTACTTTGTATTTGGAATTAAGTACCTTGATGTACATCTAGAAGCTCAGAATGAAAAATTGCACTAAACTTTGGTGGACATCTCACTACTTTTAGATAGCTTGACTACTTTCTTTTTGGTTACTTATGGATGTATTTCTGCACTTTGACAATTGATAAATCCATGGTCAAGGTGCATAATAATCAAACTAATAAATAAGACAGACTTTCCTTTTGGGGCAGTCTTAATGATTTCACTGGATGCCATTAATGAAGTTTCATCATAAATTGTATGGGCGCAAGTGAATCCACATAACTGAGCATTTAATTATCTAAATATTGAAATGAGATTTCATAGCAAAACAAAAAATTACTAACGTTAAACGATGAGTCAAAGTTCAGTTTGCAGGAATTGGCGCATGTTACACTAAGCTGAAATAGATACTCGGGACATTTTGAGAACTTTGAGAGCAGATTCTTTGCAAATCAGTCAACAGAACTGGAGTACAAGAAATATAACACTCAAATGATCTTCCTCATGTTGAATAATGAATAGATTAATTAAAATTCAAAGAATATTTCAGCCCTTTCTATTTCTTTCATAGGTACTGAACAATTCATCATATAGCAGTCAATCATCTTCCTTGAGATCCATTTGCAATAAGGAATATATTAAAATTAATTATTAAAGTAATTGCTTGGCTAACTGGGAGAATATGCTTAGCAAAATTGACACTTAAATATCAGGTTTCAATTCTATGAAATCATGCTGGCAGGAATAACTGATCTATTAGTTAATAGCACTGGAATCTAAATAAGGTTCACAGATCATTGCACATTTCTCACCTACATTATATGCAAGGAAATAACAATTACTCGCATGTAATTTACATTTTTGTGTGTATTTTTGTTTGAAATTGTTTATATTTAATTCTAAGTGCGGTGCCAACAACATTTCACAGCTTTTATTCAAGATCATGCACTGAAGTAACCATCAAACAACATTGAAGGATTGAGGTGAACTTCACATCGCAGTGCAATGAAAAGCATGGAACAGCATTATTTAGGCATGGAAACACGAAAGTAAATGGGACCGTTGCTAGGGGAAAGGGGAGTTGAATACAAAGCTTGTCAAATCAAAGCTTGGGGAGGTATCACAGTGTTTAATGGTTATCAGGTGACTCAACCAGCCTATTGAATTTATTAGAAGTAGCAAAGGAGATAAATCATTGGGACAATAAGCCAAAGTGACTCTGGCAGACTGGGCTCCAGATCTTGCTCTAATAGTCTTATTTTCCCCTTAGCCAAATGCTATATGTTGTTGTGATTATAATTAATTTCTGAATAAATGCCATTATTACATTTGAATTTTATTAAACATGCCGCTTTGTTAATAGGAATACTTACAATTCTTCTGAATGAAATCGAGTACTTGCCAAATTCCATAAAGCATGTTTAATAGGAATGACCAGTTAAGCGGGGATACTGTTTCTTGCATTGATGCTTCCATTGTTTTACGACAAAATTGTTACCCATCAAACTGTACAAATTCATGTTGGAAACAACTTATTTTATTTATATGTTGTTAGTTTCGGGTTAAATCATTCTATGTCTTTGATATTTCAAGACCTTTGGCAAGAACTCATAATGCTTAATCAATTCTCTTGGTAGTAAATAGTGATATTAAATAGAAGGGTCTGTCCTTCAGTGAGGTCAATGTTCCTGTAGTAAATAAATGCACCATTTCCAAACGGTTTAAGCTTTGGACTCGTTTGCTCGAATTTCTCCTTCCAAGGGACTGGAAAAATTCCAAATGCTTTTATTTGCTTGTAATTTGTGCCACTGGCCTTCAGACTCGCAGTAACATTCTAAATAAGCATTGAACATGACCTTTTAAATAATTAAACCCCTACGGTGTGATATATAGTTGGCTGTTTTTAATCTGCCAAAAATGTGGCCCAATTGGAATTTGAACTTTCATTCGATTATGATGTTTACTAAGGTTAGGTCTTCAAAGTCTCCTCCTGCTTTTTTTTTTGCTATCTAATTAGTTACCTCTGCCAAATCTCCTTGGCTATGCTTGAGCAGAATAGAATATTTCAGAGGTCCCCCCATTGCTCCTGTAAAGACTGGTACATTTGAATTAATCGACTTGTTTTCCTTTATTTGCAGAGAATGGGACAGAGAGTTAGCAACTTCAAAGAAAAATCCCAAACTTGTCAATGCCCTTCGTCGGTGCTTTTTCTGGAGGTTTTTGTTTTACGGAATTCTGCTTTATTTTGTGGTGAGATTTTGTTTGATAGCACATGCTAACTAATTGAATAATTGAGTGTCAAATTGTTGTGAATTGCAGCAAAACTACTTTATGATTAAAATGTGAAAAAGAATTTAAGTTTCCACCTGACAAGAATGGATGATTTTAAAAGTATGCAGCGAGTCAGTCAACATTCAAAATCTGTAAAGATAGATTTGGGTGGAATTCCCTTTCTTGTTCAAATGAGCGGCAAATGTGTGATTTTTCTTTTCTGATTTTAACAGACCAGCTTTGTGTTCCCAATACTTCATTTTTAACTTGTTATTTTTTCTCTTTAGTTATTCTACTCCCTTCCATCTACCACTGTGTATCTCTATTACAATTTACTGTGAAGTCAAGGGTACTAACTGGGTGACTATGCCATCTACAAATAAGGTTTAAAAGCAGCATACATAATATTCGAAGTTTGGTTACCATTTTGTTCCCATTATATTTGAAGCTATTGGCCACATAAATCAAAATAGTGACTAGGATTTCTTCTTGTGGTAATATTCTATATAAGAGTTGAGAGAATCTGGATTTAATAAAATAAACATTGAGAAACAGGTATTTCTCTTTTAAGGCCGACCTATGTCACGCAAAGGGGATGAAAATTGAGTTCCCTTTGTTTGGTGCTAAAGGTTCATTGAAATGCTTCAAAATTATGTCCATGCATATGGAATGAATCAGATATTTTGGTGAGGGTGTTAGTGCAAGCCCAGTGAATGCCACTTGTAAGTAAGTAAAACCGGCAGATCATGAATCCAATAAGTGTGGATCACGTGTTGGACTCCAGTGCTGCCATTTTAGAGCTCAACTTTCCAGCTGTTTCCCTCACCTAACTTTGCATGGCTGAACATGCATTCAGCAGCAGGAAGGACCCCGACAACAGTGCTTTTTAAAAGGATCACCAACTACTTACAGGTTGATTTCTTCGAGTGGTTGCTCTGATTTCACAAGTGTTTGGAGCTTTCTCTCCATGTTTACAGCTGAAAAAGTCTACAAGGAGTATAAAGTGTGGGAGGCGCTGGAGGAGTTTTGCTGCCGTTCAAGCTTCCGCACAAACCAGTTTGCTCTGAGATGTGGATGCACTATTACCTATTCCCCTTTCAGTGCAGCATGACTGGGAGAGTGTACAGAGCCTGCACTGAGCAGGAGGGCAGGGGGAAGGCCCTCTCAACAGGAAGCCAGAACCATCCAGAGTGCTCAGGCATCAACCTCTCCTCCTTGATCAGTGAGGAACAATGTGTCAAACAGCCACATTTCATCAAAATCTGTCACTGGCAGCATCCCAGCTGCACCCTCAGAGCCAGTGGCCGTGAAGGAGACTGTGGTGATGAACTTTTATGGGCCCTGCTTCCTGTCATGCCCAGTAAAGATATCCCTAACTTGTAAGAAAAACTTTTTTTTTAAGGAAGAAACAAGAAATAATGGACACTGAACTCTCCCAAAATGGTGGTCAGAAATTCAGGTGACTACTGTTTGTGGTTTCCAGACAGACAAGAATTAACTCATGTCTGAACATGCTTTTCGAAGGTCTTGAAATGTAAATGCCTTTGTGGGGGCTTTGGGCTGGCTGACTGACAGGCAACAGCAAGAGGCATTGGTGGAAGGGCAGTCACCAGGGAAAGGACAACAGGTTTGATATCTGTGAACCACTACCACTTCCTCTCTGAATGTTGCTTCAGCAATCCTAGGCACTGCAGGACAGATTGATGGACTGCTTTCAGCCACTTTACACACTAATGCACAGCCTTCACATCCTTACAGAGTGAAGAGGAAATCCAGGCCTGACGATTTGTAGATCTTTAAAGTTGTGGCAGTGGGTAGAAAAGGCTGTAAAAGGGACAATAAGGTTGAGCTTGTACGTGTAATGCCAGAAAGGAAGTGGTTGGTGAATTTGTAGAAGACATTTATTAGGCTACTGTTGGAGATTTGTGTGCAATTCTGT
The DNA here is from genome assembly GCF_965287045.1 of Carcharhinus amblyrhynchos. Taxonomy (NCBI): domain Eukaryota; kingdom Metazoa; phylum Chordata; class Chondrichthyes; order Carcharhiniformes; family Carcharhinidae; genus Carcharhinus; species Carcharhinus amblyrhynchos. Next base: position 102,831,840 of record NC_137329.1, read on the forward strand.
GCACTATTATAGGAAGGATATTAAAGCCTTTAAAAACATACAGATTCAGTAGAATAATACCAGGATTGAGAGGGTCCAAATTTCATGCGGTTGTGTCCATTTCATGAGCAGAGAACAAGTGCAATGAGAGTCAATTTAACAGGTCAAAATGTGAGATTATTGTGGAATATCCAAATGTTCACTGAATGAATGCTCCCATTGTCCTAATGTTTACCGAAACATAAATTTAATGATTAGTGTCTATGAACTCAAGATTTAAGAAGAGTGGTTCAAAGAAACCTGTCTCCCAAGCAGGTGTGAGTGGTTATCACTTATTCCCCATTGTTTAGAAACAGCTTCTAACTTTATAGGAACAGTATTATAGGAAGGATATTAAAGCCTTCAAAAAGATACAGATTGATCAGAATAATGCCAGGTTGAGAAGGTCTAAATTTGTGTCCAATTCATGAGCAGAAAATAGGTGCAATGAAAACTAATTTAACAGGTCAAAGGCCCACACCATTCTGCAATCTTTACTGGACAGCCCACAGAGACCAATTCAAATGAACGTAGGTTATTTAAATATTATACAGTTTGATTCCTGTTCTCATTTCTGATCTGGATTGGAATAGCCATTTGCCTAGTCAGATCTTCATAAATGTTGTATTTTGTGGAGTCAGAAGGAGAATGTGTTCTTCTCCAGGCTCCATTGCAGGCCATTGCCAGCCCACCCTCACCCTCCTGCCGATTGCCTCCATCCACCCAATTTCCCATCCACCCACCACCCCCGCTCTGCAGACTCATGTGAGGTCTCGTTGTAAGGCAAAGTTGACAAGACTGAGATAGCTGAGCTGAGCGTCACTGTGTTGGGTGCCTGATTGGTAGAGTTTGCCTAAGTTATACTGATGGGACCCAACAACACCTACATAGACAGTTTAGACAGTTACATGGTTAAAATAGGTATAGAGGGACATGGGCCAAATTGGGACTAGCTTGGGGGTTTAAAGCAAAAAGGGCAGCATGGACAAGTTGGGCAGAACAGCCTGTTTCCATGCTGTAAACCTATGATTCTAATTGACTTTATTCCTTGGTCTCCTCCATTTCAGTGCACTCAGGGGATGTAAGAATTTAGACTGCATTGTTTTTTTGATCTTCTACTAAGATCACATCTAAAATATCAGATAACTACAAAGGCTTTAGATTTGAGAATGCTCAACCTGGAGAGCTTGCCTGTTAGAGCTAGCCAATAAGGACTGTCTCTGATTACACCCAAAGTGAAGGTATAACAAAAATATCAACAACTGAAGTTTCCCCAGCACAATCTGTCCAGTCAATGTAATACCCCATGAATTTGCTTGTGTGTGTTTTATGTTTGTTAATAGTGAATTTTAATACTTTTGTATTATTTCCCATTTGGTTTCAATAGGAATTCACTAAAGCTGTACAGCCTCTCTGCCTTGGACGAATAATAGCATCATATAACAAGAAAAATATCTATGAGCGTGAAATAGCTTACTACCTTGCCTTAGGCCTCTGCCTCCTGTTTGTAGTGAGGACCCTCTTTCTACATCCTGCAGTCTTTGGTCTCCAACATCTGGGAATGCAGATGAGAATAGCACTGTTCAGCTTAATTTACAAAAAGGTACCAGCATTCATTTGCATTTATGTAATTTTAATTTAAATATCTAAACAGCTTGGTTTGTAAGATAGGAGTTTATTTATTAGTGTAGGTTAGTGTTGCATTAACACTGCAACAAAGTTACTGTCAAAAAGGAAGGACTGGGAGATTTCTCCCTTCTGTATAATTTGATCAATATTTTTCTGGACTATTTGGCTACCACAATAGTTCTATGTCACCATCCTTGTCTGGTTTCATCTCTAAACTGCATCACATAGCCAGCACGCCTCCTGCCTCACACGGTCACTCGGGACTGATTCAGGGTTTCATCTTTTCACTGCTATGTCTTACTGCTTAATGGTAATATCATCAAGAGGAATGGATTCAGTTTCCATAAGTAATGTCAAACCATCAGTACACAATCTCAGTGCCCTGTTTGACAGTAACTGAACATTCAACTCTCTTTTCTTATTTTGCCGGGATTTGATTGTGAAGAGCGATTATGTAGATAGAGCGTGTTCTCATGGAAAAGCGAAGCTTGAGGTGGGAAAATTAACATCTATCATGACAAGCTTGTCACCTCATCCAGAAAGTAGAACCAGAGGACATTGTGTGTGATTGAAGGTAATAAATTCGAAACTAATTTGCAGAAAAAGTTAGCGAATACTCAGTCTACAGACCCAACTCCCTACAGTGATGTGGGAATAAATCATTCAAATGCAAATTTGATATCTTTCTCACAGAAAATAATAATTTGCAATACACGAGACAAATAATCTGAGACGTTTGCACTGAACAATTTTTTGGTACCCGAGCAGATGTCCTACATACTGAGTAGGAGATTTTAAATAAATGTTTGCCTACTATCTTGATTTTCACGTCACAATGAATAGAATACACCGACACAGCTCTACTTATTGAAGATAGCAGGCAACATTCTATAGAAAATGTGGGACCCTTCCTATTTAGGGGGTTACTCTGTGATCTTTATGGAAATGGAAGGTGAAGCCTTCCATTGTTTACTGGAGCAGACGAGTGAAGGAGCAGAGAGAGAGATAAGATTTTACCTGTTAAAAACCTGTTTAAAATAAGTTTAAAGCACTTTGTTCTTTGTAGAACTGTTTAAAGCATTTATTTATTGTATTTACTGCTTTAAGAATTCTGAGGGAGTGGCTAGCAGGCAGTTGTGGGCCATCAGCTTTAAATCAGCGCCAGGTTTAAAAGGAGGCCTGGTGTAGACAGTGGGCAGCGTCTGAGCGGGCAGTGGAGTGAGTGGAAAGCAGAGTGAGCTACTAGGGCTTAATATCAAAAAGGGCTTGAAGGAAAAAAGGCCAGGTGAGTTCGTTTGAAAAACAAAAAAATTTTTTCAAAACTACTACAGTGAATAATGGAGGGGCATGTGATGTGTGGTTTCTGTATGATGTGGGAACTGGTGGACCCTAGGGTTCAACCCAGTGACCATGTCTGCAGTAAGTGCAGGTTGCTGGAGGAGCTCCAGCTCAGGGTAAATGAGCTGGCCTCTGAGCTACAGACACTGAGGCTCATCAAGGGGAGAGAGGGTGCCATTGTCAATGGGGTGCAAGTGACATCCACCCCCCCTAGACTGGCTAATTCTAAGGGTCAGGGACAAGAGGGGGCTGCTGGGAAGAGGAAGGGGGGTGAGGAGCGGAGGCCTCAGCCTCTTAATCTGCATAACAGGTTTGAGGTTCTTGCTTCCAGGCTGGACGAGAACGAGGCAGGTGAGGTTGGTGAGCAAGCTGCACACGGTACAGTGCTGCAGCAGGACATAGGCAAAGAGAAAGGGAAAAGGAACGTAGTAGTGATTGGGGATAGTGGGGTGAAGGGTATTGACACTGTCCTTTGTCACAATGACAAAGTGCACAGAAGGGTGTATTGTCTGCCTGGTGCTCGGGTCCGGGATGTCGCATCTGGGCTGCAGAGGAACCTGGAGTGGGAGGGTGAGAATCCGGTCGTTGTGGTACATGTGGGTGCCAACGACGTAGGCAAAATGCGAACTGAGGATCTGGGGAGGGAGTATGAAAAGCTGGGAATGGAATTAAAAAGTAGAACCGACAAGGTGGTTATCTCTGGGCCACTGCCTGAACCGTGTGCAGATGGGCGTAGGGTTGACAGGATTAAGGAAGTGAATGGGTGGCTCAGGGATTGGTGTGGGAGGAATGGGTTTGAATTTATGGGGCATTGGCACCAGTATTGGGGTAGGTGGGACCTGTTCGGGCGGGATGGGGTTGGTCTGAACCGTGCTGGGACCAGAGTGCTGGCGAATCGAGTAAAGAGGACTGTAGACAGGGCTTCAAACTAATTAGGGGGGGGGAGGGTGCGAGGGTAGGTGACCTTACGAGGTCTAAAGTTAAGGAGAGTGTACATGTAAGGGAAGAGGCCGAGGATGTCCCAATAATAGAGGGAGTAGGGGGCATGAGTATAGTTGGTGGCGTTGCGGCAAATAGGGTCCAGGTGAAGGCTGGGATGAAAGCACTTTATCTGAATGCACGAAGCATTCGGAATAAAGTGGATGAGCTGATGGCGCAGATCGACACAAATGGATACGATCTGGTGGCCATTACAGAGACGTGGCTGCAGGGGGACAGGGACTGGGAGCTGAATGTACAGGGCTATCAAGTGTTTAGGAAGGATAGGCAGGAGGGAAAAGGGGGGGGCGTAGCTCTGCTGATTAAGGATAGCATCACGGTGGTAGCAAGGGATGATATTGGAGCCAAGGAGCAGAGGGTGGAATCGTTGTGGGTGGAGATTAGGAACAGCAAAGGGAGGAAGACGCTGGTGGGTGTCGTCTATAGGCCCCCGAATAATGATCTGGAGATGGGGCGGGCTGTTAACGCGCAAATAAGTGCGGCGTGCAGGAATGGGACGGCCGTAGTTATAGGGGATTTCAATCTGCATATTGATTGGTCAACCCATGTTGGATGTGGGGGGCTCGAGGAAGAGTTCTTGGAATGCTGCCGGGATAGTTTCCTCGAACAGTGTGTGTTGGAGCCAACGAGGGAGCGAGCTATCTTGGATCTGGTGCTATGTAATGAAGCGGGTAGAATTAGGGACCTTGTGGTGAAGGATCCTCTTGGGGAGAGTGATCATTGTATGGTGGAGTTTCTGGTGCAGATGGAGGAGGAGAAAGTGGGTTCCCGGACACGCGTCCTTTGTTTGAATAGAGGGGAATACGGTAGGATGAGAGAAGAATTGGCAAATGTGGACTGGGAGAGCGCGTTGGAGGGAGGGTCTGTTGAGGAGCAGTGGAGAATCTTTAAGGAGATCTTTCTTGGTGCTCAACGGAGATTTATTCCAATGGTCAAAAAGGATAGTAGGAGGAGAGGTAATAAGCCGTGGATAACGAAGGAGGTGAAGGAAAGTGTTAAACTAAAAGCGGAGGAATTTAGAGTAGCTAAGAGTAGTGGGCGAGAAGAGGATTGGGAGAGGTTTAAATGTCAACAAAGATTGACAAAGAAGTTGATAAGGAAGGGTAGGAGAAACTATGAAGCTGGGCTAGCGCTTAATATAAAAAAGGATAGCAAGAGTTTTTATAAATATATAAAAAGGAAGAGGCTGGCTAGGGTGAATGTTGGTCCTTTAGAGGATGAGAAAGGGGACCTAGTGGTAGGGGATGGGGATATGGCTAAGGTATTGAATAACTTTTTTGTTTCTGTCTTCACGGAGGAGGACATGAATAATTTGCCGGGTGTTAGCGATGGAAAGGTGGTAGGACTGGAGGGTCTTAATGACATTACTGTTACTAGAAAGGCGGTGCTCGACAGACTGGAGGGGCTGATTGTGGACAAGTCCCCAGGACCGGATGGAATGCATCCGAGGGTTCTGAAAGAAATGGCGGAGGTGATAGTGGATGCCTTGGTGGTTATTTTCCAAACGTCGCTGGATTCCGGAGAAGTGCCGGATGATTGGAAAACGGCTAATGTTACGCCGTTGTTTAAGAAGGGTGCCAGGCAAAAGGCGGGGAATCATAGGCCGGTTAGTTTAACGTCTGTGGTAGGTAAAATGTTAGAATCTGTCATTAAGGAGGAAATTGCGAGGCATCTTGAAGGGAATTGCTTGATAGAGCAGACGCAGCACGGTTTCATTAAAGGGAAGTCGTGTCTGACAAATTTACTGGAGTTCTATGAGGATGTGTCTAGGACGGTGGATAGAGGAGAGCCGGTGGATGTGGTCTTTCTAGATTTTCAGAAGGCGTTTGACAAAGTGCCTCACAAGAGGTTATTGCAGAAGGTCGAGGGACATGGAGTTGGGGGTAGGGCGTTAGTGTAGATAGAGGATTGGTTGTCAAATAGGAGGCAGAGAGTGGGGGTCAACGGCTGCTATTCAGATTGGCGGATGGTGACTAGTGGAGTGCCCCAGGGGTCGGTGCTGGGGCCTCAGCTTTTTACCATTTATATAGATGATCTGGAGGAGGGAACGGAGTGTAGAGTGTCGAAATTTGCTGATGACACCAAGATTGGGGGAACGGCAAATTGTGTGGAGGGTGTGGAGAGTCTGCAGAAGGATCTAGATAGGCTGGGCGAATGGGCCAGGAAATGGCAAATGGAATTTAATGTTGGCAAGTGCGAGGTGGTCCACTTTGGTAGGAAGAATGGTAGGAAGGACTATTACTTACGGGGCGAAAAACTGCAGCAGGCGACGGTGCAGAGGGACCTCGGGGTCCTTGTGCATGAGTCGCAAAAACCCAGCTTGCAGGTGCAGCAGGTGGTCAGGAAGGCGAATGGGATGCTGGCCTTCATAGCGAAGGGAATTGAATATAAAAGTAGGGAGGTCTTGCTGCAGCTGTATAGGGCATTGGTGAGGCCGCAACTGGAGTACTGTGTGCATTTTTGGGCGCCGCACCTGCGCAAAGATATTTTGGCCTTGGAGGGAGTGCAGAGGAGGTTTACTAGGCTGATACCGGAGTTGAGGGGGTTGAGCTATGAGGAGAGGCTGAATAAACTGGGCTTGTACTCGTTGGAGTTTAGAAGAATGAGAGGAGATCTCATTGAGACGTATAAGATGATGAATGGGATGGATAGGATAGAGGTGGAAAGACTCTTCCCGCTCAAAAAAGACAATAGGACTAGGGGGCACAGCCTCAAGGTAAAAGGGGGGCGGTTTAGAACAGAGTTGAGGAGGAACTTCTTCACTCAAAGGGTGGTGAATCTCTGGAATTCTCTGCCCGTTGAAGTGGTGGAGGCTGCCTCGCTAAATATTTTTAAGACGCGGGTTGATGGGTTTTTGATAGGAGAGGGGATTAAGGGTTATGGGGAGAGGGCGGGAAAGTGGAACTGAGCAGCGACAGATCAGCCATGATCTTATTGAATGGCGGGGCAGGCTCGAAGGGCTGGATGGCCTACTCCTGCTCCTATTTCTTATGTTCTTATGTTTACAAGCTCATAGATTTCCTGGAGCACTGTAACAAACCGTTATATGACCTTAATTTGTAAAATTGAAGACAAATTATGAGTTTGACCAGCTGAGAAGCAACACTAAGCAAAACTATCCTGACACAGAACCATTACAATCAACTCCTTTCAATGTGTATTTAAAATTTTGAACCAGGTGTTCTTCATGATTTATATATAATATAATTTATTCTCTAAATAAACTTTCCAAGTTAGTCCCTATGTTGAACAGTGATCACAAAAATAATACTACTTTAGATGTCTGCTTTCCTAAAATTTCAATGTTCCTTCCAAACAGATCTTAAAAATGTCAAGCAGAGTGCTTGATAAAATTGATACTGGACAACTCGTTAGTCTTCTATCCAACAATCTCAACAAATTTGATGAGGTAGGTAAATTGTGTATGCGGTTCACACTGTACATTGACTCAGATTGGCTGACAGCTCTCATGGGCGAGACTTCCAAGGACAGACAGAAATCCTACCCACTGCCAATGAGCAGAAGTCCTTTCCCTTTAGGAAGGCTGCTTTAAACTCCACTTCATGCTGAGCGCCTAAAAATCCTTAACATATCCAGGGCAGGCTATTGGTGCCTGTAATGTTCCAGGTAGTCAGGGGCTCATTTTACTATTAGGGAATACACCAGGAGACAGAGGGATGAATTTCCTGGGGAACTCACTAGATGCAACCTTTGGTGATTGTATCTTTAAAGGGAACACAGCAGAATAAGGGCCATTGACTGGGTGATCAATTGGGACTCAGAGTGGGGTATCATTCCGAGGGGAAGAGTTATCTTAGGCAGAGGCATTTCAGAACTATCAGTAGACATGTTGCCACTCATGTAAATCTTTGTAAATAAATCCTTTGCTGTTCACTAATGAAGTCTCTGAAAATGCACCATTACTCAGCCACTTGATGAAGAGGTAAGTGGAAAGTCTGAAACCCCTTCTGAACCACAACAGAATCTGAGAAGAACTGAATTCCGCCCCATTCCCAATCCTCTCTGGTGTTTACCATGAAAATAAAACTAGGGCTGGATGTACCGGCACTCAGTACCGCAGGTTATTCTCACTCACCAGCACCGAACGTCAGTTTCTCCATTCCCTAAACAAGGACATCATTTGTCCTGGGCTTATTTAAACCACGTCATCTGTGTGTAATGCAAGGACTTGTGCTTTTCCCTGCAGGGTTTGGCAGTTGCACACTATGTCTGGATTGCACCGGTGCAAGTAGTTCTTTTAATGGGATTGCTCTGGAATGAACTGACCGAATTTGCGTTTTGTGGACTGGGATTCCTAATCGTGCTTGCCCTTTTCCAAGCCTGGCTGGGGAAGAAGATGATGCATTACAGGTGATAAATCCTTTCACTGTTATTAGCAAGTGCTCATTGATCAACTGCGGTAAATTTACAGGTTAAATTGTTCCTTTGTGCATGTTTTCATGGCTGTTATGTGCATTTGGACATGAATGTCAGTCTAGCCCAGTTGTCACTCTTGCCTCGGAATCAGAAGATTGTCAATTATGAGCTGAATATATTATGCAGCTGGGGTGTTTTGGTGAAGTGCAGAGGACCTGCTGCATTGGTAAAGGTATCACCTTTTGGACTGGCATTTCAGCAGGACATAAAGATCTCATTGCCCTTTTTGAAGAAGAATTTGGAGCTCTTCCTATGTCCTGGTCAACATTTTTCTCTCAAACAGTCGCAAAAAGAGATTGGCTGTGTGTAAATATTCTTTTTTTGTGGAATTTGCTCTGTACAAATTGTTTACTGTGTCTACTTGTATGCCAACAATGACTGCCTTCAATTGTAATCCATTGAGTGTAAGTGCTTTGGCACATAGTAAGGACATAATAAAGAGCTATAGATATATCATACAAATATTTTTGTTCCATTCTGGTTGACCTACATTTTCCAAAATAATAATCATAATGGAGGGGGGGGTTTCTGCCCTCATTTTTGGCAATCGGGAATGGGGTGGTAGTTGAGAATCAAGGGGCAGTCCTAAAACAGCTTTCACATCAGTGGGATTTCCCCACTCAATTGTCCAGCTCAATAGTGTAATGGGATTACCACCGTGGCAGACCAGGAACCCTGTAACCATACATTTAAATATCATTATCAGTGGGCCATTTTATTATCTGGCCACATAAGGATTAACTTCACTCACTGTCAGTGTGCTTCACATTACAACAGGCCCTGACGAACAGGCACCTGGCACACAATCCCCACTGGGTGCCTGCAGTTAAATGCCACCCCAGGGGGAGAGGATCATGCTTGGGCAGTACCCCAGACACTGCCCCTGTGGCAAAGCCAGGTTATTACCAGGGTCAGTGCTGGGGTGAGATTCTGTTGGGGAGGTATGTTTGGAGGATTATTATATTTCAATGTAGGGGATTCTTTTCTAATTTTTTTTCAGATCAGGGTGCGCCTAGGTTGCTGGCATGGTGGGTTCTTTCACTTTTCCCCTGAAACAACACTTTTGGGGAAAAAAAATCATAAAATTTTGCCCAATGTAAAACAACTACAATCAAATCCAAGTTCTTTGATTTGATTTATTATTGTCACATGTATTGGGATATAGTGAAAAGTATTGTTTCTTGCACGCTTTACAGACAAAACATACCATTCATAGAGTATATAGGGGAGGAGGAAAGGAGGGGGTGCAGAATATAGTGTTGCAATTACAGATAGGGTGAAGAGAAAGATCAGCTTAATATATAATAAGTCCATTCAAAAGTCTGAGGGTAGCAGGGAAGAAGCTGTTCTTGAGTCGACTGGTACATGTTCTCAGACTTTTGTATCTTTTTCCCAATGGAAGAAGGTGGAAGAGAGTGTGTATTGGGTGGGTGGGCTCCTTGATTATGCTGGCTGCTTTTTCCCTGTATAGACGGAGCCAATGGATGGCAGGCTGGTTTGTGTGATGGACTGAGCTACGTTCGCTACCTTTTGTAGTTTATTGTGGTCTTGGTAAGAACAGGAACCATACCAAGCTATGGTACATCTGGAAAGGATGCTTTCTACATGCATCTGTAAAAAAGTTCTATCGTCCTTTCCATAATTGGGGTTTATAAACGTACAATTCACTAAATATTTTGTTCTGAAAAGATGCCATTGTCATTTGTGTCTTTTTTAAAAAAAAACATGCTGTACTTGTTTTGCTGGAATGGGGCATCTTGCAGGATGCCCAGTTACTTAGATTTTGTTCTAATATCTCTTCTGCTCGAGATATTTTTGTACTATTATGATGAGGTCAACAAGGCAGCTGAAACTTTTGCAATGGTGGAACCAGCAAAGTTAATTCCATAACGAGTGAGAGTTAAATATCATACAAGAAACAGAGGAATGACAGAGAAGCAATTCGGGTGAGTTAGAGCCAAACTGATTAGATTAAGAGAGAGCGAAAGAAAGTGCAGAAAGGTAAATTAGCTAAAAAAAAGTTTAAAATATAAAATTAAAAATAACTTCTAAGAACAATTTAATAACTACCCTACAATTCCAATTATTCACTTCCTAATATTGAACTGGCAGCAAGGTGACACAATGATTAGCATTGCTACCTCACAGTGCCAGGGAACCGGGTTCAATTCCCGGCTTGGGTCACTGTCCATGTGGAATTTGCACATTCTCCCTGTGTCTGCATGGGTTTTCTCCAGGTGCTCTGGTTCCCTTCCACGGTTCAAAGGTATGTAGGCTAGGTGAATTGGCCATGCTAAATTCTGCCTCCGTGTACCCAAACAGGTGCCAGAGTGTGGCTACTGGGGGATTTGTACAGTAACTTCATTGCAGTGTGAATTGTGACTAATAAGTAAACTTTATTTGAAGAGTTCAAGTGGCATTGCAGGAACATCAGCCTAGGCATTAAAGGGGTCCTTATGCTGTTAAGTGCCTGCCCTAACATTTGTGGCAAGCTTGATTGGTGATGAATATATAACTGCAGTAATTCCTTGAAACTCATGGGGAGGTGAGCTGTTGTCTTTGTGTGGCGAAAAGTGGAGTACTGCAAATCATCCTGCAACTAATAGTGATTCACTACTCTTCCTCACAACTAATTACTGGACCATTTACACACTAATAATGGCATACTTATTAAGCACCATTATTCAACCAACTAATTCAACTCATGAATCAAACAGTAAACAGAGTCATAGAGGTTTACAGCATGGAAACAGGTCCTTCGGCCCAACTTGTCTATGCCATCCCTTTTTTTAACCGTCAAGCTAATCCCAATTGCCCGTGTTTGGTCGATATCCCTCTACAGCCATCTTACCCAAGTAACTGTCCAAACGCTTTTTAAAAGATAAAGTTGTACCCGCCTCTACTACTACCTCTGGCAGCTTGTTCCTGACACTCACCACCCTCTATCTGAAAAAATTGCCCCTTTGGATTCTTTTGTATCTCTCGCCTCTCACCTTAAACCTATGCCCTACCTACCTTTGGGAAAAGATATTGACTATCTAGCTTAAACAATGCATGAAAACTTAAAACTAGACCTCATAGGAACCATTTTATTCTGATAGCTTGGTCCAATACTCAAGATTGTTGACAGTACCTAAAGAATCCAAACGAGAAAATGCTGGAAAATCTCAGCAAGGTCTGGCAGCATCTATAAGGAGAGAAAAGAACTGATGTTTCGAGTCCACAACACCCTTTGTCATGATCCTTTGTCAAAGCTTTGACGAAAGGTCGTCTGGACTCAAAACATCTGCTCTTTTCTCTCCTTACGAATGCTGCCAGACCTGTTGAGATTTTGCAGCATTTTCTCTTTTGGTTTCAGATTCCAGCATCCTCGGTAATTTACTTTTATTCAGTATCTAAATAATACTTAATTTGGCTTCTCAAAGGGTATTTTATTCTGTTGACAGAAATGATTATATTCCAATTTACATCTCCTTTTAGTTTTGTGATATTTCATGAGAAGTGGTCATAAATGACATTTGGAGTTAGAACGAAGCATTCCCCAGTCCTAAATTTAAATTTAAAGTTAAATTTAAATTTGTTTATTTGAAGTTTCTTAAAAAAAGGGCTGTAAAGACCCTCAGATCATTTGTCTTATTGTGGCATCGAAACCACACTATTTTTTTCCTCTGGGTTATTAGAAGTTAACAATGGGTACTCTAAGGTGGCACAATTAATAATGTCAGACTTGAGTTTGTGCGTCATTGAAAGCAATTATAGTCTGACGTGACAGGAAATTGTGTCTTGTGACGATAGTAGTCCCTCTGCATGTGGGCCAGCGTAAAATACCTTAACTTCACTGTGTGATTGAGGGGTGAAAATGAACCCAACAATTCAATTAAAATACGTTGCTGGGAGTTATGATGTCCTTTTGCTAATGACTCATTCATTTGTTAATGAGTCCCTGACAGATGTAATAGGAGCCTTAAGCCATTCCTGCGTGTTCCACTCTGTAGATCACAGATGTAAGTGAAAATAATAATACATTAAACTTGCTGCTGCTGAATTCTGATAAACATTTCAGAGTTTCAGTCTTCACTGATGTGAGTGTTCATGATTAAACCTTTCTTTTTATTTTCTTTATTTCTGTCCTTTGTGCATAAATGCTTGGAGTTCAGAAGCAAGATAATTTGGTGTACCAACAGATTGTACTGTGGCTATGGGTTTGTACTGGCTAAAGTTTATTTATTATTAGTCACAAGTACACTTACATTAAGACTGCAGTGAAGTTACTGTGAAAATCCCCTAGTTGCCACAGTCCAGCACCTGTTTGGGTACACTGAGGGAGAATTTAGCATGGCCAATGCATCTAACTAGCACATCTTTTGGACTATGGGAGGAAACCCATGCAGACACATGGAGAACATGCAAACTCCACACAAACAGTGACCTAAACCTGGAATCGAACCTGAGTCCCTGGTGCTGTAAGGCAGCAGTGCTAACCACTGTGCCATCGTCCCGCCCCAGTGTGCTGTTCCACTGAGCTATTATTGGGAACTCCAAGTTGAAGTAAATTACCTTCTAAAGAAATAGAAGGAGAACACAAAGGTGATTATATCTGTGTAGTACATCCAGAGTTCAAATGCACAGCAGGTTTGATAGAGGCTTGTATTAGCTTAACTTCTTAGTTCAGAGTATGTTGCATGTTGTATGTCAAGAAAGAAGTGAGATAAAGAAAAACAAAGAAACATTGCAAGTAATGGAAAATATAATTAAGTGATTCAGAACAGGTCATACTGTATTAGTGAACAGAAAATAATTGGTTATTCTTTCAAAACCAAACAGAGACAAACGTGCAGGAAAAATAAATGAGCGCCTTGCAATCACCTCTGAAATTATTGACAATATTCAGTCAGTGAAGGTATACTGCTGGGAAGATGCTATGGAAAAGATCATTGATAATATAAGGCAGTAAGTTCCATTTTGATTGTTTTATCATTTACTTTTGGAAAATATCTAGTTTGTGAAATAATATATTTCATGGAAGCCAACTATTTTTGCCATACTATTTAAATCAAATCAACTGTAAATTGGTGGTAAGTTTTGTGCAGGCCATGTTATTAATTTTAGTCCATGTTCCATTTTTGAAACCATAGCTAACACTTGAATTGACAGTAAAATTATTATTGTTGTGCTCTTTTGCTTATTATGTTATCGTGAGCTTTTATTTCTTAAAAAAAATGGTCATTACGATGGTTCCAGTGTAATCTTTTTTGTGTTCATTCTAATCTGACAGGGTTGAACTAAAGCTGACCAGAAAGGTTGCCTACTGCAGATACTTCAGTAGTTCAGCTTTCTTTTTCTCAGGCTTTTTTGTTGTGTTTCTGTCTGTGGTGCCTCATGCTTTCACTCATACCATAAAACTGCGGAAGATATTCACCACCATTTCATACAACATTGTCCTTCGCATGACAGTCACCAGACAATTTCCATCTGCCATACAAACGTGGTATGATTCTTTGGCAGCTATACGTAAAATACAGGTATGTCAGTGGAAAAATGCCGGGGAAGGAGTTTATAAAAACAATAATACTTCCAATTAAAAAGTACAATTTGAACTAATAATTCTGTGCCTAGCATTCAGAACTCTAGGATGCAACTGCTCACCAATTGCTTATTTGTTTTATGTGGGCATCATATCTTTTTTTAAACTAGCATCGTCAATGTAAGTGTTTTCAAGCTTCATCTAATCTAGATTTAAGCTACCCTGCTCATTTTTAATGGAGCTCCCACCAAGACCAGTGTGAAAGATTGTTATGAAAGGAGAATTACTCGCTTTGTGAAATGAGATTAAGTTAAATTACTTTGATTGGTTAAACCATGTATTGTTGTTCTCTCAGGAGAGAATTGCCTTCATGTATCAATCTAGATACAACTAACACTTATATATGACTCTCAATTACAGCTAAATAAAATGGATGGAAGCATTCTATATTATAACAGGAATTAATCTGATATCCCAGTCATTTCTGGTAATACTGTAGGAAATTCTTCATGTATCTCATTGATTCCCATCAATCAGATTCCTGCTTAATGTTTTCAGTGTATACAACACAAATTAATTCTTGTGGAATATTGTATTCACTGAGTCAGGATGACTTTAAAAATGGTGGGTGAATGGGCCCTGATTCTGGGTTTCCCAATCCCATTCCCAGATTGTCTAATTTTCGAGAGTACTTTTAAAGGATACAGGCTGGTTCATGTAAAAAGTCTGTATCCAGTACTCCTGACCTGGACGGCTCCCATGTAAATTTATGCATGTCCTATTCTTCTGCAATTTTCATGGAATTGGGCCAAGCTTCTAAAGAGTCTTGGTTCATGCTTCTACAGTGGAGTTGTGAACCTTATTCTGCACTAGGGGACCCTTTAAACGGCAAGTACACAAGGTTCTCCTCATGCCCCCTGCTGAGCTGTGGTGCCCATATACCCCCCCATGGCCTTTCATGCTTCCATGTCAATCTCTGCCCTTCCATCCAACCCCCTATGCTCCCACATACCCCTAATGCCAAACTGTGCTCTCACACCCACCCCATGACCACTCATGATCACCATGCCAAGCTCTGCCTTTTCACTCACTCACTAAGAGTCCTCATTGTCTCTTTGCCAACCTCTGCCCTTCCAGCCATTCCATACGGCCCCACCCCCCTCACCCCATATCTCCAATGTCAAGTTATAGCACTTCCATTCCCATTGACCCACTACACACAGTCTAGAAACAATGAATCCTATTACCACAATAGGATATGTATAAACAACTTCGAAAAAAGTATTTAATTCAGAAATGTCTACTACGTTAAAAACAGTCATTTAACATAGAAAGCAATGAAAGTGCCAATATTCTAGATCCTTGCAAGTATGATAACAAAAACCACCAGCTCTTGAAAATATTAGCTTTTTGTAAATAAGCATTGTGAAATTGACTGCAGAGATGAGAGAGCCTGAGTTTTCAATCAAACAATGTTTTCCCTGGGTACAGCTGTTTCAACAAGTGTAATGGATGTCTCAGCTCTCAGCCAGACCTTATAATGCATAGATGGCTCAGAGGAGAGACAAGCCTTTACTCTTTTTGAAATACCTACTTCTCAGAGAAGACATTGTTTGATTAACTGCTGAGGTTCTCTGAACTCTATGGTCAGTTTCACAATATTTATTTACACAAGATTAAGTAGGTGCAGGGATTTGTTTTTGTTATACTTTGCAGTGTCTGGATGACTTTTATTGTCCTCGAAAAGAAATTACATTTTTAACATGGTAAAAAGTTATGAATAAATTATTTTTAAAGCTTTTTTTAATATATCCTGCTGTTACTTTTGGGTTTATTGATTCTTGACAGTATATAGTGGGTCAATGAGCTTAGAACTGCCATAGCTTGACATGGGAGGCTTGAGATGGATGGGACATGTGAGTGTGAGGGGCGAGGGACAGGCTATTGGAGGGTTGTTTTATTTTAACTGAGACAAGTCCCAAGGCAGTGAGGTGGGTCTTTTTAACAGCCTGCCTTGATAGTTGTCAACTCCCATGGGCGCCTCCATGTATTTTCCAGGTTTGGCTGGTCTGACCCACCACTGGCAGTGAAGATCTCAGCTTTGCGGGTATTTCACCTGAGGTGAGTGGGTCAAGGCAGGAACTTATCCAATGCCCACTGCTCCCATGCTCCTGGGCCTTTGATATGACACAGTAAAAAGTCTGACAACACCAGGTTTTAGTCCAACCTATTTATTTGATAATATACTCACAAGCTTTCGAGGGACACCCTCTTCTTCAGGTGAATGGAGAGTTCTCACAAGCTTTCGAGGGACACCCTCTTCTTCAGGTGAATGGAGAGAATGGTGTTGTCAGACTTTTTACTGTGTTTACGCCAGTCCAACGCCGGCATACCCACATCACCTTTGATATGAACCAGCCTATGCCCTTTAAGGCTATTTAACCCATGACGTTCATAGCCACTTGGAACAGAGAACAAAAAACTCCAGTTATGCCACCATTCTTTCTTTGATGGAAAGCTGATTCAGGGGCACCCTGACACAAATGTGAAAACATCACATAGTTTGAGTCCTGAGAATACCATGGTCAGAGGTTTAAAATTAAAATTGTAGTAATTGTAGTACTACCTTCAATGACGAAAGGAACTTGGTAAAATTAATTTTAAGGTGTTCAATGTTACATGACAAGAATTTTTAAAAATCCTTTCCTGTGATATGGCAGGTATTCACTGACAAGGCAAGTATTAGTTGTCCATCCCTAATTGCACTTGAGTGGTTTTGTAGGCCATTTCAAAGGGCAGTTAAGATTCACACACATTGCTGTGGCATTTGGTGTCACATGTGGCCCGATGAATTCCCTTCCCTAAAGGGTATTACTGAACCAGATGATAACTTCATTGCTCTCAATTCCAGATCCTTTTATTTAACTGAATTTAAATCCCATCAATTGCTGTAGTGGGATTTGAACCAATGTGCCAGAGCGTTAACTTGGGCCTCTAGATTACCAGTCTAGTGACATTACTATTATAAGACCGTAAGGCCATAAGTCATAGGAGCTGAATTAGGCCACTCAGCCCATTGAGTCTGCTCCACCATTCAATAATGGCTGATATTTTTCTCATGCCCATTCTCCTGCTTTTTCCCCATAACCCCTGATCCCCTTATTAATCAAGAACCTATCTGTCTCTTCTTAAAGACATTCAATGATCTGGCCTCCATAGCCTTCTGCTGCGAAGAGTTCCACAGATTCACCACTCTTTGGCTGAAGAAATTCCTCCCCATCTCTGTTCTAAAGGGTCATTCCTTTAGCCTGAGGTTGTGCCCGCTGGTTCTAGTTTTTCCTACTAGTGGAAACATCCTCTCCACATCCACACTATCCAGGCCTCGCAGTATCTTGTAAGCTTCAGTAAGGTCCCCCCTCATCCTTCTAAACTCTAATGAGTACAGACCCAGGGTCTTCAACCTTTACTCATACAACAAGCTCTTCATTCCAGGGATCATTCTTGTGAACCTCCTCTGGACCCTTTCCAAGGCCAGTACATCCTTCCTTAGATATGGGGTCCAAAACTGCTCACAATACTCCAAATGCGGTCTGACCAGAGCCTTATACAGCCTCAGAAGTACATCCCTGCTCTTGTACTCTAGCCCTGTCAACACGAATGCTAACATTGCATTTGCCTTCCTAACTGCCGATTTAATCTGCATGTTAACCTTAAAAGAATCTTGAACAATAACATAATCACACACGTGGCTGAATAAAGTTAATTTAAACAATAATAATCAACATTTACTATATTTTAAATTATGTATAGATGAATACAATCTAATTATAAATTAGTTATTTTCAAGTTCAAATGATCTATAATGCTCTGTTGCTGGTTTGTAAAATTCTGATCCTTACAGAAGCATTGAAAAAATTGGCCAGCTCAAACCTATCTAATCTTTAGACGTCAATTACCTAAGACTCAATAATTACTTTGTCTTCCAGGACTTCCTACACAAAGATGAACACAAGACTGTGGAATACAACCTCACAACAAAGGAGATTGAGCTGATAAACGTGACAGCTTCTTGGGATGAGGTTAGAATTCATTTTTCTACGTGTTTGGAATCTTTTGACAATTACTGCACATTATTTGTGATTATTTAACCATTGAGCCAACCAGGTTTTGCTTTGTGGCATATTCAGTAAGATGAAGGTTAAATTAGGACTTATTCCCATACACCATGATAAATGTCCAAAGAAATTACACCCGTGTGTAAGTAATCCAAAATCCATCTACGATTGGAGAAAAATCATAGTTAGAGTTTCAGTGCACCTCAAACTGTCCCCAGCTTAGTAACTCAATTATTGCCTATAAAGCAAACTAACATGACCATTAACATGCAGAGCCTGTCCCTATCTTCACACTCACCTCCCATGTCTAGGCCAATTTAATCCCCAGAAATCAAGAAAGAACAAATTGGCTCAACACCATAACTTGTAATATAAAGTTTATTTATGAGTCACAAGTAAGGCTTACCTTAACACTGCAATGAAATTACTATGAATTTTCCCTAGTCGCCCCATTTCAGTGCCTGTTTGGGTCAAGCACCTAACCAGCACGTCTTTCAGTCTGTAAGAGGAAACCAGAGTAAACCCATACAGACATGGGGAGAACATGCAAACTCCACACAGACATTGACCCAAACTGGGAATCAAACCCATGTCCCTGGCAGTCTGAGGCAACAGTGCTACCATGTGCCACCATGCCACCCACTTGTTATTATTCCCACCACAAGCCTTATAAAGACCCAGAAACTGGAAAACTCCTGCCCCATTCTTATATATCTGTATATAGTTATGTTCCTCCAATAAACAGCATTCAGACATAGCTATGTTTCTGCAGTCATTCCTTAGTTAGTAACATACACTATGGTGGTAACAGTGAAGCACCTCAATGTTTCTGAGAATCCAATTCAAAAAAGCAACAGAGAACGACCCCAAAATCAATTTTTTAAAATAGTTTGAAGTCTGAGCTGGGAAAGGTGCCAAAATTGAAGACTTCAGTAAAACGGTTGAAAATCATTAAAAGAAGCTCCATAGAAGATGTGGCAGCTGAGGGGCAGAGAGAAGAGTCAACTGTTCAGCAAGAGGGCTACGTGAAATCATGTGGTTGCTCTGTGAAAAACCTCATCCAGCAGCAGAGTCAAAGAACCTAACCACGATTGAGGCAGGGAAAACAAAGCTAGAAAAGGCTCAAATTCTTCAAATCAATGTCACAGTAAGCAGGCAGCATTGGCAAGTTCCATTTCTAATGGATATGGGTTGATACACCCAACTTCCCAGATCTGAAGTCAGCAACATTACATGTGGCAACCATATGGCAGTATTCAAAACAAAACGTCTGCTTAACAATGACTTAACAATGAAACAGCAAACATAGTCACTTCCAGTGATTATACAAAAAGCAAAGTTTAAGAACAATTAGCAAGAAGCGTCAGTGACCGCAATGAGTATAAGTGAAAGGATAATTAGCATAGGAAAACTTCAGCACCGCAACAAAGTTTTAAAAATCCAGGCAGATCATCTAAGAGCTGAAAACAGTTATGGATTCCAAATTCACCTTGCCAGATCAACTGGGGCACAAGGACGGTGCAGAAAAGCCAAACTGGGCATTATGGAGGAAGACACATTTAAGATTCAGAGTTGCATCTGGATTGAACAATACATCAGAGCCTGAACAAGCCAACACATTATTATATCCTATTGGAGCCATTGCTGATGGTGTGATAGCAAGACAAGGCATGAAGGAAACATCAGACAAATTGAAAGAGATAGTTCAAGCTGTTGATATTATTTTAATTTACAGAGTAAGAGGATATTGGAAAGAGCCAAGTTTAACTAAAGGGTCCAGAAACCTGGAGAACCAATAGACACCTTTATCAATTATCTTTATTGATAGCTGAAGTCTGTGAATATGAAAACCTTAAGTCTGAGCTGGTACAATTCTGCATCATGGTCAATGTGACTGATGATGCCATATCTGACTTATTGCAATCTAAAGAAGACTTAAGTTTGGAAAAGGACAGTCAGAGGTTTGTCAGCAAAATTGAGCCATATTCAGAGGAGAAGACAAGCCATGGATCAGAAAACCCCCAGTGGCAGTACGGCTCATTAAACAAAAGAATGTCATTCCAGGGAAATTAGAATAAAAGCTCAAGACATCATTAAAGCATAACAATATTGTGGTGCCAAACATTGCAGCATGATGGCACAATGGTCAGCACTGCCGCCTCACAGTGCCAGGGACCCGGGTTCAATTCCTGACTTGGGTTACTATCTGTGTGCAATTTGCACATTCTCCCCGTGTCTGCATGGGTTTCCTCCGGGTGCTCCACTTTCCTCCAACAGTCTGAAAGATGTGCTGGTTCGGTGATTGGCCATGCTAAATTCTCCCTCAGTGTACCTGAACAGGTGCCGGAGTGTGGCGACTCGGGGATTTTCACAGTAACTTCATTGCAGTGTTAATGTAAGCCCACTTCTGACACCTATAAAGTAAAATAAGTAAAGAAAGCTTTCATTGTAAAGGGTTGGGTCACTTTGGAAAGACGTGCAAAACTAAAACCTCTAGGTACATGGAGGGTCATAAAAGAATCTTCACACACAAGGCCATCAAAGAAATTGAGGAATGCCAACAAGAATAGAAACAACAATGTTTGCCAGGTGAGGTCAAAGATCTAAGATACACATTCTGGAATTTGGACATCTGTGTCAATAGGCACATCACTAATTTCAAATTGGATATAGGAGCAAATATATCAACGCTTGTCCAATAGAGAACCGTGCTTAGCAAAACAATGCCTGAAGGCATCTACAGGCCAGCTTTATGGCCCCAGAGGAATCAAACTGCAGGTCAAATACATTGCAAACAAGACTCCAGTATAAGGACAAACAGGTTTGGGAAACATTATGGACAGGATTTTACAGCCTCGCTCGACCCGAGACCGGAAAATCCTGCCCAAGGTCAACCGTGGCGGGTGGGACTGTAGAATTCCAGCATGTGTGTGTTTCACAACCAGGAATTTTCCAAAAAGGATTTTACAAGATTACTCATTGGGTTGCTGACTCAACATCCCATAACATTGAACTAATGCATTTTTGTTTATGTTTAGTTTTGCCCCTGGGGTTTCAGAGTTGGGCTTGATTAAGTTGACAGAGGCAGAGTCATGTGAAGGAGAAGAGATAAGCTGAGAGAGAAAAGCAAGTAGTTTTCTGCAAGAAGCAAGAGTGGGTTCTTTCTCTCTCTCTATAGGCTGCTGTTTAAGTGCCAGAGGATAGGTGTCCCTCTCCAGGGGTGTCCAAAGGTCCTCGGACTGTTAAGAAGTAAAACACATAAGCCTGTATAGTTTGCTGATTGGTTTTGCAGAGGAGTTTATGTCTATGAGGAAAATTGCTTAAATTGGAAGTAATAGAGATAGATTAGCAGTTAAGAATTGTACCTTGCCACGTTTAAGTATTTCAATTGGTAAATGTTAAACAAATTCATTCATTATATTTAAACTGTATTGTTAAAATAAAATTTGTTTTGATTAAAAAAAAAGCTTCCTAGTGTGTCATTAGAATCACACCTGGAGTGAAAAGCCTTATCTTCACACGTGCTAAAATTTTAAAAAAAGTTGGGGTCTAGTCTAACCTCCTAATTTACCTTGCGGTTTCTGACCTGGTCCCTAACACTTCAATCATTTGCCATTTGGCATAACCTCAGCACCTGAAAATTCTCAGCAAGAAATTTCTCCCATCTTGCAAAGCCTTAAAGATCTAACGTGCACACGGAGGATATCCTGATCCACAGGGCAGCTATCAAAGAATGTGACCTGAGATTTAAAGCTTTCTTATATCAGTTGCAGGAGGATGGACAGATCCTGTACAATAAGTGTGAATCCTCCAAAATGTCCTGTCTGATTTTTAGGCCTCACTGTGAGAAGCAAAGACACAATGATAGGCTCACAAAATAAGGGTAGGCAGTGAATTTCTGATCCCGTCACCCATTTCAGATCATTTCTGGATCTGATAAATCAGCTGGCAAATTTCCTGCTGAATGTAGGGCAAATCATCGAGCACTTGGGACACCTATTGAAGAAGGCTCAAATATGGTGGTGGCTTGCACACCAAGAACAAGCATTGCACCAGATTAAAGACATATTGTTCTCACCAAGCATCCTGGTTCATTACGACCCATCCATACCGGTCATAATCGACAATTGACCAGTGGTTAGCACTGCTGCCTCACAGCGCCAGAGACCCAGGTTCAGGTTACTATCTGTGTAGAGTTTGCACATTCTCCCCGGTCCATGTGGGTTTCCTCCGTGTGCTCTGGTTTCCTCTGTCTGTCCAAAGGTGTGTGGGTTAGGTTGATTTGCCATGCTAAATTAACCCCAGTGTCAGGATGATTAACAGGGTAAATGTGTGGGGTTACAGAATAGGGCCTGAACGGTATTGTGGTTGATACAGACTCGATGGGCCAAAAGGCCTCTTTCTGTACCTTAGTACTTTCTGTACTAAAGGCCTCTTTCTGTACTTTAGGGATTCTATGATTCTATGAAATATTGACCAAAGTTGATGCCTCAATTACAAGACTGGGGTAGTCCTGTTTAAAGAGCAACTGAATGGGTTCAATCACCCAGCTTATTATGCATCTCAGGTGCTGTCTAACACTGGAATTAGGTATCCAATTGTAGAAAAGCAGGCTCTCACAGCTGGTTTCCTCCCACAGTCCAAAGGTGTGCGGGTTAGGTGGATTGGTCATACTAAATTGCCCCTTACTGTCCCAAGATGTGTAGATTGGGGGGTTAGTGGGGTAAATGTGTGGGGTTACAGGGATAGGGCCTGGGTAAAATATTCTGTCAGAGCGTCGGTGCAGACTCGATGGATCGACTAGCCTTCTTCAGCATTGCAGGGATTCTATGGTTCCATTCCATGGTTCTATCGTCAGGATGAAAGTGATTGAGGGTGGAACCAACAATGCATTGGAAACTGCAACTCTCACTGAAGACCACTTAGCCAAAGCCAAGATGTCCAAAGAGAGAAAACCAACCACCCAAAGCTCCCAAGGACATGACCAGGGAGAGTTGTGAAAGCTCCAGATCTATGAAACCAGAGACCTGGGGGAGATGGGATAGTATGTGAATATAAATGTAAAATAAATTTGGACAAGTCTTGGAGCCGATGTAATATTATGGTGTTCAGGGTTGAAAGGGTTAATGTGGGGGACTGGAGGACATGTTACATGTTACTCTAAGAAAGTATCACATGTTACTCTAAGAAAGAATCACTTAAATAAGAGTCTAGAAGGTAAATGTTATGGTTTAGACTGAGTAACACCTAACTTTGTCAATCCATAAATATTAATGTCCATGCAATAAACCAGTTAATGTTCAAACATATCCACGTATCTGCAATTGTTCCTTAGTAACAACCAATGAAGAACAAGAAAGATATAGGAAGGCAGTAGGAATGGTTAAATTTTGATAGCAAAAGCCAACACAAACATTATAATTTAGGGAATATCCTTCTATCCAATCTGTCCGATCTACACACTGTACAAATAACATGCATTGTAATGAGGAATATATAACATGATTTACATTTCCACTTTCCTTCTTTATTCCCCACATCAGAAAAGTCAGTGTCAGAGATGCATCTATTTATGTTGGTGTATTAGGGATTAGGAGACAGGATCCCAAAACATGATTTGGACAGAATAAGGGTAGTTTTGGTTTGCACATGAGGTATGCTATTTCTGAGCAGGATCTTGTTGCAAAAGGAGCCATTCTTCATTGGAGAAATGATAAATGAAGGAATAATTAAGGTATTTTGTTTATGAATTGCGACATTGTGAAGAAAAACTGTTCAAGGATCTCAAGCAATGCCAATACTTTTTTTGAAAAAAAAAACAAACAGGGAATTGGAGAGTTGTTTGAAAAGGTTAAGCAGAATGACTCCGAGCGTAAGATGGTGAATGGGGACGATGGACTGTTTTTCAGTAACTTCTCTCTCCACGTTACACCTGTCTTGAAAAAGATCAGCTTTAAATTACAGAAAGGAGAACTGCTGGCAGTAGCTGGATCCACAGGTTCTGGGAAGGTAAGAGATTAAATCTTTCACAATGCGTTCATTTTACTAATGTGTCAATAGTACATAGCTCTGAAGGTAATGGTGAACTCACACAATTTTCTTCCATTTGAAAGCAGCATACACTGTTAATATGCCAGCATACCAGTTGTATGAAGTAGAGATAACTGGAGTTATTGTCAGGAAGAATTGTGCCAGAATATATTTCAAATGAGACTTGAATGTAGGACATTCTCAATTGATGAGGACCGCTTCTTTGTAGATGTGCATATGCATAATTGTTTGTGTGTGTCAATATGAGCTAGAACTTATGGTCCACTGGAGGAGAAGGGGGGCTGCCTGGCAGGCAAAATTGGATGCCAGTACATTGGTGCCATGCCCACCAACTACACACGTGCCTCCATTGCGATGTTATCAGTGGTAGGGAAAACATCAGGATGCTTATCCAGTCATGGGCCATCCCACCAATGCTGGGATTTAACCAGTGGCAGGGGAGACCACACCAAGCTTTCACTGTGTGGACTGGTGGTGAGTGGGGGTTCTCCTTAGTGGGCTTTCTGGGTCTCAAAGGTTCCATGTCAGGGTCTTATGCCTCTTCCCCCACACTAGCCTGACCACCTTGGTCCTCCCATGCCTCTAGTCCCCTTCATTGGAGCCTAATTCACCCACGTCCACTGCCCATTCACCTTTGACTTTGGCACCATGAAAATTCTTGCCGATGGGACTGGATACAGGGGCATTGCTGGGGCCAGAGAACTGCTGGCCATTTGATCGGTGCCATTGATCTCTGAGGCAGGGCTTTCTGCCCACCTGTGGGTGGAGTTTTACCTTAAATTAGTTAACAGCCAAATGGTAAATGGCCATGGGGAAACTTACAGGAGCAGGAGTGGACTGTTCTCACCACCCCTGCCCCCCACTTGAGAGATGGGGTCCCCAGTGTACTGTTAAATCCAGCCCAGTGACATGCATCACAGAAAGTGTTATTTTCACCCTGTTCCCATGGAATTAAAATACCCAGTGTATAAGAACATAAGAACATAAGAAATAGGAGCAGGAGTAGGCCATCTAGCCCCTCGAGCCTGCCCCACCATTCAATAAGATCATGGCTGATCTGAAGTGGATCAGTTCCACTTACCCGCCTGCTCCCCATAACCCTTAATTCCCTCATCAATCAGAAATCTATCTACCTGTGACTTAAACATATTCAACAAGGTAGCCTCTAACACTTCAATGGCAGAGAATTCCAGAGATTCACTACCCTCTGAGAGACGAAGTTCCTCCTCAACGCTGTTCTAAACTGCCCCCCCCCCCACTCTTATTTTGAACTAGAGGCTGTGCTCTCTAGTTCTGGTATCTCAGTGAACCTTAACATATGACAAGGTTGTGGAACGTGACTAAGGGAATATGGTTTTAGTTGATAAATTGTGCTTGACAGTAGTCAGGATGTGGGGCAGAAAATTAATCAGGAGATAGAAAAGGCATATAAAGAAGGCAATATTACAATAATCATGGGGAACTTCAATATGCAGGTGGACTGGGAAAATCAGGTAGCTAGTGGATCCCAAGAAAAGGAATTTGTGCAGTGTCTAAGATTTTTTTTGGAGCAGCTTGTGACAGAGCCTACTGGGGAACAGGTAATTCTGGATTTGGTGATGTGCAATGAGGCAGACTCCATTAGAGAGCTTAAGGCGAAGGAACCCTTAGGGAGCAGTGACCACAACATGATAGAATTTACCCTGCAGTTTGAGAGGAAGAAGTTGGAATCAGATGCAACTTTATTACAATTAAATAATGCTAACTACAAAGACATGTGGGAGGACCTGGCCAGAGTTGATCGGAAAGGGAGCCTAGCAGAAAACACAGTGGGACGGTAATGGCAGACGTTTTGGGGGGTCATTTGGGAGGTACATTGGAAATTCATCCCAAGGTGAACAAAACATGCTGAGGGGAAGATGAGGCATCCATGGCTGTCGAGGGATGTCAAGGATAGCATAAAAGCAAAAGGAAAAGCACACAAAGTGGTGAGGATTAGTGGGAGGCCAGAGGATTAGGAAGCCTTTAAATGCGAGCAGAGGACAACTAAAAAAGCAATAAGTGGGGAGAAGATGAAATATGAGTGTAAGCTAGCTAGAATTATAAAAGAAGATAGGAAGAGTTTCTTTTCAATATATAAAAGATTAGAGAGAGGCATAAATAGACATTGGACCACTGGAAGATTAAGCTGGAGAAGTAATAATTGGAAACAAAGCAATGGCAGAGGAACCAAATAGTTAATTTGCTTCATTATTCACGGCAGAAGACATCAGTAGGATGCCAGAGCTCCAGAAGAATCGGGGGCACAGGTGAGTGCAGTGGCCATCACTAAGGAGAATGTTCTAGAGAAACTGAAAAGTCTGAAGGTGGATAAATCACCTGGACTGCTTGGACTACATACCAGGGTTGTAAAAGAAATAGCTGAGGAAATTGTGGAAGCATTGATTGTGATCTTTTAGGAATCTCTGAGGCAGTGAGGCCCTAGAGGACTGGAAAGTAGCTAATGTAACACCGCTGTTTAAGAATGGAGGGAGGCATCAGACGGGAAATTATAGGCCAGTTAGCCTGGCAACAGTCATTGGCAAGATTTTAGAGTCCATCGTTAAAGATGAGATCGCGGAATACTTGGAAGTGCATGACAAAATAGAACTAAGTCAGCACAGCTTTGTAAAGAGGAGGTCATGTCTCACAAATCTATTAGAGTTCTTTGAGGAGGTAACAAAGAAGTAGGATAAGACCAGTAGATGTGATTTATTTAGATTTCAGAAGGCCTTTGACAAGGTGCCACATAGGAAACTATTAAATAAGTTAAGAGCCCATGGTGTTAAGGGTAAGATGCTGGCATGGGTAGAGGATTGGCTGACTGGCAAAAGACAGAGAGTGGGGATAAAGAGATCTTCCTCAGGATGGCAGCCAGTGACAGTGGCAGATGGGATACAGTGTGAAAAAGTGTGAGGTCATACACTTTGGAAGGAGAATTGGAGGCATCGACTATTTTCTAAATGCTTAGGAAATTAGAAGTACAAAGGGACTTGGGGGTCCTTATTCAGGATTCTCTTAAGGGTAACGTGTAGGTTCAGTCAGCAGTTAGGAAGGCAAATGCAATGTTAGCTCTAATATACAAGAGAAGGGATGTACTTCTGAGGCTGTATAAGGCTCTGGTCAGACTCCATCTGGAGTATTGTGAGCAATTTTGGGCCCTGTATTTAAGGAAGGATGTGCTGCTCCAGAGGATGATCCCTGGAATGAAGAGCTTGTCAAAAGAGGAACATTTGAGGACTCTGGGTCTGCACGTTGGAATTTAGAAGGATGAGGAGGGTGGTCTTATTGACACTTACAGGACACTGCGAGGCCTGGATAGAGTGGACATGGAGAGGATGTTTCCACTAGTAAGAAAAACTAGAACCAGAGTATACAACCTCAAGCTAAAGGGATGATCCTTTGAAATAGAGATGAGGAGGAATTTCTTCAGCCAGTGGGTGGTGTATCTGTGGAACTCTGCCACAGAAGGCTGTGGAAACCAGGTCATCAAGTGTCTTCAAGACAGAGAGAGATAGGTTTTTGATTAATAAGTGGATCAGAGGTTATGGGGAAAAGGCAAGAGAATGGGGATGAGAGAAATATCAGCCATGATTGAATGGCGGAGCAGACTCGATGGGCCGAGTGGCCTAATTCTGCTCTGATGACTTATGGTCTTTTGGTATGATAGAGATACTTATCTGAAGAGTTCTTACACTGCTCTGATGAAGCCATAATACTCAGAAAGACAACTAGATAAAAAAAAGTAAATGTTTCATGAGTATTTGAAAAAATACTGACAACAAACATGTTTAATTTTTCAGTGTTTTATTGTTTAAGCAATTAGATAAAATATTCAAATAAAAAGAATGGTTTTTGTGTGTCAGTTTGGAGATTAGTGTTTGCACATGAACATTAGGCATTGGAACTGGAGTCACTCAGTCAACCACATTCAATTCAAGGTGCTAGTCACTGGAAACCCAACAGTGAAATAGTGTTTCCCTGCAGTATCACACCAAGGAAAACATAACCAAGAAATGCATTCTAATCTAAGCGTAAGGGAATGAAAATACCTTATATAATCAGGTAACTAAGTGAGTAAAGGGGAGAAAGTTTTATTGAAGGAACAGGGAAGAATTAAAATAAAAATATTAAGTAAATATTGCAAATTCACAACTGGAAATAAACTTACCCACTAAGAATAAGGATATGGTGGGAGAAAATCTGTTACATGCAACTTAATCAAGTTTTGTATAACAACAAATAAAAAATATCACCATGTATCTCTGAATGACGTTTCAGGAAGCTGCATAGATGTAGAAATGGGTGTGTGCAATTAGGCATGGGAATTATGCTGTGTGGCCTGCCTTGCCTCGCTGTGGAGGTAAGCAACATGAGAACTTGGCGCTTCCCCTTTCTTTAACTGATTGAATCCTTTATCTGAATATACTCAGTGCTGCCAACTGCCTGAATGCTCAACAGGAAACCATGTCATACACACTGATAGTGTGTGCTGCATGCAGCCAGCCCTTCTTAAAGGCAGCCTGTCCCTCTTAACGGAAAGTTGCAGTGAATTGCAGGGAGCTATTGTTAAATGCTACTGCTGCAATTCTGAAAAATGAAATTGGAGCCCCAGGGGAGAGCAAGATTCCTAGACTAATGGGTACGGCACTGAAGACCTTGGGCAGGGAGGTGGACAGGAGGAGGGATGCCGTGACTTCCAGGAGACCCACAAGGATCACACGCAGGTGGCTAGGGAGGTCAATTCTCACAGCCTGAATCCAAGGAGGTGGTAGCAGGGCTACAAGAAGTCTAATGACCTCATGGTGGTCATGTCAGTAAAAGCATCTTCACATGATATCTACACAATGTACCACCAACCCCTCACACTATTCATCATACTCCCAGCATTGATCCAGCTGCTCCCGCTGGCAGTCAGGATTCCTAACATCCAAATACTCCCCTTCATTCTCACACACATGCCACTTGCGCACCTACTTCCCACTACTCCCACATACTTCCAACTATCCAATTGTGGCAGGCATGCTATCCAAAAATAACTGAACCTAATCATTGACATTCTGTTCTCTCTCTCGCAAGGCAAGGTGGCACCTAATAGAAGGGAGCTGGGCCTAGCTGGTAGGGCACAAGGACACATCCCATGAATCTAAGGGGGAAATGGTTCCCCACATCATGAGGGGCCTGTGACATAGCCTTTTGCATCCAATGCCAATGAGTGAGTAGTGAGGTTATTCACTTCAGCAATAAGAACAGAATGCTTTAAAAAGGCACAAAACTTGTAAATGTTGATGTTCAGAGAGACTCAAATAAACAAGGAGCACAGAAACTTAGCACATAGGTACGGCAAACAAGTTGGATGCCAAACGCCATGTTGGGCTTTATTGCAAGGGGACTGGGGGGCCCAGTAATAAGGAAGTCTTGCTACAGTCATGTAGGGCTTTGGTAAGGTGACACCTGGAGTACTCTGTGCATTTTTGGTCCCCATATTGAAAAAATATACTTGTATTGGAGGCAGTACAGCGAAGGTTCACAAGGTGGATTCCTGGGATGAGAGGGTGGCCAGATGAGAGGTCAGAGAAAATGGGTATGATACTAGAGTTTGGCAGAATGAGAGGTGATCTCATTAAAACAAACAAGATTCTGAAGGGACTTTATAGAGAGGGTGTTTTCCCTGACTGGGGAATCTCAAACTTCAGGGACCACTCTCAAGGTAAGGAGATGATCATTTAGGACTGAGGTGAGGAGAAATCTCTTTATTCAGACAGCACAGCATAGAACTGCTGAAGGGTCACTCAGTCTGACATTTGTAGCCATCGGCTCAGATACTGGCACTGCACTTAACTTAATGGCTCATATAAAGACAAGATCAGCACGTGGTGAGCCATTGGGCACAATTCAGCTACAGCCTGGCTGGGGGACAGGATAATTTGTGTGCCAACTCACTGGAGGGTGAAGGTGCAGATGAATTCTGTTACAGAGGACTCAGATGACATCATCAGTGGGACAGCATAGAAGAGAGAATTGTTGAGGATTCACACTGAGATACTGGAAACATTGGCTGGCTAGCCTCAATGCAAGCTTCTTGCCACTGTCAAGGAACACATGGAGGAGTCCTGCTCCAGTTGGGGAGAGGGCATCACCCAGATCCTCTGCACTTTCTGTTCCATCTGACTGTTGTGTAACGGACTGTAGCTGTAGCTCCCATACTTGTTGCGGACTTTGCATGGACAAGTCTTCAAAGGCATTGCTCTCTCTGGGAGGATGCAGCAATTTGTCCTGACAAATCCTGGAATTCACCACACCCCAAAGACATAGGATTTTCACAGTAACTTCATTGCGGCATTAATGTAAGTAATTTCATTGCAGTGTTAGTGTAAATATACTTGTGACTAATAAATACATTTTAACTAACACAAGTTATTACAAATAAACTCATTGAAAGTTGGATGCCTGGTTCTTTCAATAATGCTAGCTCTAGCTCTCTCTTCCACCTGAACCTATGTTCTTTGGTGAGTGACAAGTGAATACATTGAATGAACCTACAAGACGATCAGAGGATATGCTGAGTGATGTCCATAAAACGCCATTTCAAAGGCGTTTCTGGTGCAGGTGGGATGTCATGCGAGCACCCATTCCAGAGGCAGCTGGAAATACAGCAGTCCACACTCAGAGGCCTTCCAGCATTTGCAGAGCTGCACGTCTTGCACCCATGGTGTTTCTAACTTGCATCCATCATGTGATATCTTTAGGAAGTTTGTTATATGATGAGTGAATGGTTGTAAGTGCATTGGGTCTGGAACAGATGCCAGACTATCAGTGAACCTAAAGCTTTTTCCTTCTGTTCTCCCAAAATGTGATTGTTTTCTACTGCACTGATGTTACAAAAATGTCCTGTTGCTTCCGATTGTTGTGAGGCAGAGGAGGAAAAAACCCAATCAAGTCAGTGTAGAATTAGACTACTGGGTTAAACAGCAGCTGAATTGGGAAATCATTTACCCTAATTCAAGCAGTGGAATTTTATGCAATAGTGTATTAATAATCCTTACTTCTATTTCATTTAGAGCTCACTTTTAATGATGATAATGGGAGAATTGGAACCATCAGAGGGTAAAATTAAACACAGTGGCAGAATCTCCTTCTCACCCCAGGTGCCATGGATTATGCCTGGAACAATTAAAGAAAACATCATATTTGGACTTTCCTATGATGAGTACAGATATACCAGCGTTATCAACGCATGTCAGCTCAAAGAGGTAAGCTGTCCTTTAGTATTCTATTAAACAATGCATTGAAGTACAGGTTGATGTTTCATACTATTATCTTTATAATATATAGCAGCAAAAATACTTTACATAAAATGTTCCTTGACATTATGTAACTTGAGTATTGCTGAAAAAGGGACATACTGCTGAAACTTTGTATCTTACACTCATCAGGACAAATTCACAAAAAAGCTGTTGTAAAGGGCATGAGAAGAGGGTGCTAATTGTTTGGCAAGTGGACTCTGATTAGTAGAGGTGATGCATTGGAGAATGCACAAGAGAACAGTTAACTGACAAGCTTTTGTTTAAAATCAAACTAGGCAGGTCGAATCTGGTTGGTCAGGGCATTGCCATGGGGAATGGATCAGGGAATGGCTGTCCTGCAAGATTTTGTGTATTTGATAAAGGCGTGAACATGCTCCTTTTATCTGCAGAGGACAGAGTACTGTGTGCAAATACGTGTAACTTCTAGCTAGCAGAAGTGAGCCACACTGCACACCTGACTGGTAACCTTAAATGTGTTACCCGTCTAATTCTTACCATGATGAGGATTGTTTAGCAAGTGCTGTTCAATCACAGTATCACATCTAATGATGGACACTGTGTTTTGGGTTTTGCAAGCACAGGCTTGTTAGGTATGGTCAGTACTTTACCTGTTGAGGAAAGCAGAAGGGACATGTTTGAAATGATCCATCAATCTTTGAGATGCAAGGCCTACATACCTAGCATAACATCGACATTGCAATTCATTTACCATATTACTCATTTGTGTGATAGTCTTTTTGGCCTGATGGCAGTATCCTGTTAATGGAGAGTATCACTCGTGTGCCTACTACATAGTAACAGCCTGAAACAGCTTCAACTGTTGCTCAAATTTGTGAGAGTCCTTACATTTCCAGCTTAATCTGAGGTAGACTAGACACTTTACAGATTGAGAAGATAATAATGTGATAAATTGTCAATTCTTTTCTATGATTATCACCAAGCAATGAGACAATTCCTGATGTTAAGAGCATGGCTAAAGGTAAATGCCGAATTGTTCAAATCCCAGAAGGGAAACTTGAAGCAACAGCCCTCAACAATATTTGCAATTTGTGTAGTATGAAGAAAATTTTGAAATACAGAGAATGATGTCCCCAACTCTTTGTGATGGTTTTAATAAAGTAAATGTTTATTATGAAGTGAAGGGGAAAGGCAATAGAGTAAAATAGAAATACATTTAACTAAGATAATGGTTTTACCCAGTATCACAGTTCCACAGAGTAGATGAAGAGCAGCTGTTCCCCTTAGTTGAAGGGTCAGTCATGAGGGGACATAGGTTCAAGGTGAAGAGCAGGAGTTTTGGGGGGTAATGTGAGGAAAGAATTTTTTTACCCAGATGGTAGTGACAGTCTGTAATGTGCTGCCTGGGCAGGTGACAGAGGTGGGTTGCCTCACATCCTTTAAAAAGTATCTGGATGAGCACTTCACCATAACATTCAGGGTTATGGGCCAAGTGCTTTCAGATGGGATTAGGTAGGAGTTCAGTTGTTTCTAATGTGTTGGTGTGGACTCGATGGGCCAAAGAGCCTCTTCTGTGCCTTACGATTCTATGAAATAATTTTAACTTAATTACCTTCAGAGCCAACTCTCCCCAGTCTGTTCCACAACACCCTATAGATCTCTCAAAATCCAGTAACTGTTACCGCACAGTGCTTTTACATCTCTTCGGGTTGTTTTTGAGGTAAACCAACAGCTTGCTTTTCAATCAGAATTCCTTCATACACAGCTTGCTGGGAGTGATTAAGCTATTCCTGCTGTTGGGTGAGATCCATAAAAGACCGCTTTTGTACATAGGTTTCAATATCCTCTTAAATATGTTTTCCCTTTGATCACTTCCTTAGCTGATTATCCTTTAAAACTGCTCTCTCGCAGCCTTAAATTTCACCTCTCTATTTTAACTTTTAGAGTTTAAAAGCAAAGCAAACTCACTTCACATACCTTCCCTATGACACCTTTCCTTCATACATTGCATCTCTTCCTTTGAATCCTTAACAACTGATTAATGTTCTGTGTCCACTGTTACTAATTACCTAATAACATCTATTTGCCATTTTGCTAGGCTTATTAACATCTCGATGTACTAGTTCCATTCATACTGTCATCTGAGCCTGCCTTAATGATCTTACTCACACATTTCCACAGTTTGATGATTTTACTCATATATTCCCATAATCTAAAACAAAGGACCAGAACATAACGACAGAATACACTTCAATTTCTTCGTTTATCCAGATATTTTCATGACACTTGCACCAAATTTGACCAAAAGCAGAATGTAACCCCTGAATGAATGATTACAATTTGAGAGCAGTATACAAATCTATTCTGATTGAGATCTTTGGTTGACAGTTATCAGCTGCTCAGCAATGACTCCTGTGAATTATTTCACTGCCAGCATGTTTCAATTAGTTTCCTGCCACATTATCACCTCTGGACATAAATTCATCTCCATAAAGTCAATTAAATGAGTAAGTTCATTGTCTTTGGTTTCCTTTTGATAGCTTTGATAATCATTACGTTTGTACTTAAATAGAAAGTCAGCTTCACTAATTATTGGGTTTAGTGACATTAGCTCATTAAACACTCTGTTTTGTTTATATAGCTAACTTTCATGTCTATTACAAGATATCTATCTATAAGATTTCAGTGTCAATGCATCCCCTTCCAGTAATACCTGTATTATTCTTAGACCCCCTTGTTTGACTGCGTGTCACGCAACCTTGTCAGGGTTCAGTTTTTGTTCCCTTGATCTTCTCTGCCTTCCATTGTTCATCCCCTTCATCTACCTCTTTGCCCCTCTGTCTAACATTGTGAGTTCTTAACCTACCCCCTCCTTACACAGCGCTCTGTTCATGTTGTCCCCTAGTGTTTCCCCTTCGTCCATTCCCTCTGTGCCCAGCCCTCCTTCCACATTGCCTCCCCTTTTCTTCTTCCATGTCGCTACCACCCCTGAGCTCACCTCGCATACCCCATCCCAGGTTGAAGTTTGGACCTTTCTTGTGGTGGCTATATGAGTCCCGCAGCACAGTGGTGTCTAGTTTCAAACTGGTGTGTGACTTGGGGAAAGTCAATCCCGGTACACACAATGAAGACCAGCTCAGCATGGGGGATAGAGGACAGGAATTGGCCTGTCTCGGCAGAGTGGTGAACTGTGCATCAGGAGCGATGCAGCACTCTGGCAGAAAGGCTTTGTTGCACTCACCCCAAAGTCTCCGGCAACAACTGAGGACTGCTTTGTGCACACCACTCTTTATCAATCGGGTTTCAGACCAACCTGATTTCAAGGTCCATGAAAAGCCAAAGGCAAACAAAGTGTTCCCATTAACTAATCCCCATTTACTCACACTCCACTTGCAATAAAAAAAGCTCAACCTTGCAATAATTTCCCTATTCTTGCCAGCAATTCTGTTTCCACAGGATACGAAAACTAACCATAATCACATGGTGGGAGTAGAATTACTTCTAATGATAAGACTGTCCAAGGTCTGTTACTCAGCCAAAAACTTGAAACTTCCTGTCGGCGAGGCATGTTAGCTATTGAATGGGGAGGTACAAGTATTAGGGAGTGCAAAAGAATCACATTTGTTTTGTGATTCAATTTGCTCTTGAAAGAAATAATGGGGTGGAAAGCTGTTGTGGGCAAAGGTGCTCTTTGGCATTGGGTGGTATGCCCCTCCCAATATTATAGAATTATAGAATCCCAACAGTGCAGGACAGGTTTGATGGGCCATTCAGCCCATTGAACCTGTACTGACAAAAATCCCTCCAGGCCCTCTCCCTGTAACCCCTTATATTTATCCTGCCAGTCTCCATGACACTAAGGGACAATTTGGCATGGCCTATCCACTTGATGAGCACATCTTTGAAGTGTGGGAGGAAACCGGAGCACCCGGAGGAAACACATGCAGTCACAGGGAGAACATACAAACTCCACAAAGACAGTGACCCAAGGCTGGAATTGAACCCAGGTCCCTGGCACTGTGAGGCAGCAATGCTAACCACTGTGCCAACTATATTTTGTTCCATTGAAATCAGGTTGGCAGAGGAAGGAGAGACTGAAGGAGGGTCACAGGTTTAATAATCCTCCAGTGTCATCTTGAACTCACCTGCAATTAAGAATTAAAGATTAATCTTGAAAACTGCTGCGAGTTTACAGAGGCATTAAAAATTGTATTTGCTTTTCCATTTTCTTTAATCACATGTTTATTAATCATAATATTATTTGAGATGGCAAAAAATAGGCTGTTTCATTGATAGTTAAGACTTATGCAAAGAGTCAGTTTGTATTCTAATTGGTTTGTGAAGGTGGTATGTCACAAAGATGGGCAACTAATTGTGGAATTCTGGGTAGTTGGAAGTCAGAGGAAATGGCAGCCATAGTGCATTAGCACTGTATAGCAAATTGAGTTTTCATGTTATTTATTTCAGTGTTCCTGTGTTGACAAACAACAGTTTTCCTGGCTCTTTTGCATGAAGGGAGAGAGGGCTAGATTTGGGCCTGCAGGGGAGTTTTGTGCAGGGAGAAAGTTGTGAGGTTGGCAAACCCAGAAAAATGTCCAGCAGGATTTATTATCGGGCAAATCTTAAGGGAGGTATCCGCCTACTGGTAGCTTGAGTGACAGACCGGAGCTCTCTCAGGCAGGGAGCCTGCTTCAGAATGCCAAAGTATATGATGGCAGATAGGTGAATTTGAGGAGTGACAGGGATCATGGTGGAGCCATTGATTATGGAGACAGTTAAATTGATGGGGACAGTTTGGAGAAAGGGATCCAATGGTGAGCTGGACAGCGGGATTTTATGACCTTGTTTGGGCAAGGCTCGTAAAATCCCACCAGA
This sequence comes from Carcharhinus amblyrhynchos, assembly GCF_965287045.1. NCBI lineage: Eukaryota > Metazoa > Chordata > Chondrichthyes > Carcharhiniformes > Carcharhinidae > Carcharhinus > Carcharhinus amblyrhynchos. The sequence goes on from NC_137329.1 coordinate 102,868,109, forward strand.
GTCATTGGGAGGCGGTAAAATCCTGGCCGAAGTGTCTGGATTGCTGGGAGTTCCTGATGGTGGGGAGCAGGCCTTGTTCTGGTCTGGACTGTCCAGTTGGGGGGCAGGCTCTGATAATGGTTACAAGATCAAATGGTTGTTATGGGGCAGGTGGTGTTCACAGGTGGGATCTGATTCTGTTAGTGGGTGAGGGGGTTAGAGTTCTTGCAGTGCATGTAGAGTAGCTTCTTGAACCTGGAGGAAATAGTTATGCATTTTCTGACCCCGCAGCATAGAATCCCTAAAGTACAGAAGGAGGCCATTCGGCCCATCGAGTCTGTACTGACCACAATCACATCCAGGTCCTATTCCTGTAATTCCTCAGATTTACCCCGCTAATTCCCGTGACACTATGGTTAATTTTGCATGGCCAATCAACCTAACCCGCATATCTTTGGACTGTGGGAGGAAACCCACACAGACACGGGGAGAATGTGCAAACTTCACACAGACAGTGATCTGAGGTCAGAATTGAACTCGGGTCCCTGGCGCTGTGAGGCAGCAGTGCTAACCACTGTGCCACCATGCCATCCAGCAGTGCTGTAAAAACACTTAGCCCATTGATTCATCCCTTGTCACCTTATGTAAGCTACCAAGTGTCCTGAAGTTTTCAGACAAGTTTGGTTCCAGTTCCAGACTGTTGACATCTTAATTTCTAACGTGACCCCAATAATGGAAGTTAAGGTGTTCCTCTTATATTCATTCATACCCATTTTGATACTTTAGTTACATTATTTCACATTTCCATGGCACACAGAAAGCACAAACAATGAATGCAGTGAAAAACAGACTCTAAGTGAATTGACAGCAAATTCACTGCTCCAATTTTTATATTCCATTGATTTGAAAAATATTGCCAAGATTTTTCATTTTAAAATAAGTAAAAGTGATGATGAAACTAGGAAACAAGTCTTCACAAAGAATTCGAAATGTTATCCTGTGATCTTGAGTGGAAAGAAGATTAGGAGAACCCGGTGGACAACCCACACGGGGAGATCATTGCAAACTCCACACAACTCCACACCGGAATTGAACCTGAGTCTTTAGTGCTGTGAGGCAGCAGTGCGAGCCACTGTGCCACAATGCTTCCTCCCACAGTCCGAAAGACATGCTGGTTAGGTGCATTGGCCATGCTAAATTCTCCCTCAGTGTACCCAAACAGGCGCTGGAGTGTGGCGACAAGGGGATTTTCACAGTAACTTCATTGCAGTCTTAATGTAAACCTACTTGTGACACTACTAAACCTAAGGTTTGGGTAAGTAGAAAAATCAGCGGCAAGTTCACTACAAACCTGGTTTGTGTTGCTGACGTTGACAAATTTCACCCCCAGGGAGTTTGCCCCTGGTTGAATTCTGTGTGATGTAGAGATGCCGCTGTTGGACTGGGGTAAACACAGTAAGAAGTCTCACAAAATCATGTTAAAGTCCAACAAGTTTATTTGGTAGTAAATGCCACTAGCTTTCGGAACGCTGTTCCTTCATCAGGTGAGTTGGACTTTAACCTGGTGTTATGAGACTTCTTACTGAATTCTGTGTGGCCAGTGAATGAGCAGGGGAGTGCCGGACTATCTATTTGATTAAAATTGGTGCAAGAATGCCAATTTGTGTTGCATTGTTTCTGATACTGTCACACATCATGAGTCGCCTATGCCAAACTTTCCATCACTTTAGATTCCTGTGGAATTTTAAAAATAAAACAAGCTACTTCAAAGATAGAGGAACTTAGCTGCCATCAAATCTCAGTATAAAATATTTACTTTCCATTCATTTTCAGGCTGAAATAACCGTGGATGATATTAGTGGATGAATATTTCACACATCCATGAAACATCACACTCTTAACCAAGATTTTAGCCTGTATATGTTAGAAGTGTCAATGCCTCAAATAAAGTAATACAATGACAAATACCATTAGATGTTGCCATAAATGTTTATGTGAGAATATTGTGCGCACTAAATGCAAAACCAACACCGTTAGAAATTGTTTTGCCCATGGATTTCTGAAACAACCAATTAGCATTGAGTCAAAAACAGATCTCCATAGATACCATTAAATTTCTCTTCAAACTCTCAACTATTTACTCACATCATTTAATATTCTGGGATAACTTTGCGATGCACAAATGAAAACCTTATTATTAATAATTCACATTTCCAAAATAAACTCTTATCTGTTGCTGGCAATAAAACAGAACATGTTAAACCCATTCCAATGAAGGTAAAACAAAGGAGAATACTTACAATGGGCAGAGTCGCACACCAAAGGTCATTCTAACCTGTAAACGTTCAGCTGAGTGATAAACCTATTGAAATTATAGCAGGCAATCTCAACAAAATTAAAAATCAAACACAATCTCACTACCTTTTTAAAGCTAGTAATTGTTGCCAAAAATGTATTTATCCATTTCAAATGAGTAAAATAATTAAAGCACAGTTGTATTATATTGTTGAAAGCCTGATTCCATTGAAACAAATACCAAAAATGCTCTTAAATTTTATTACCACGTACTTAATGCTCCTGGTGATGTTCGATCTAGGGGAAAAGGCTGTGCAGCAGGTGAATAAAGAAACAGGTAGAAGCTTACATAAATGTAAACTTGAGTCACCTATATTAAGATTGAACAAATGCAGTTACACACACTATGTAATATTGCCCATCTTACACCTCAGCTTCTGCCCTTGCACTGCTTGGTCAATCACTTTTCATTATCTTCGTCAGGATCTGGCATCAACCAGTTCTACACAAACTACCATCGTGGTCTTTCTCAATGTTTTATTCATGGATGTTCAGTTTTCTCTCTATCGCCGTAGCAGTGTCTGACAGACGGACAATTCTCTTTCTGTATTAGTTCAAGCTTTCCCAGAACAACAGTGTGAGTCATCACCTAGAATCAAAAAAGTACAGAAGGAAGCCAATCTCTCTCTCTTCTGTGTGTTGTATATGACAAAACTGGGAAACCCATTATAGAGACATAGAGATATACAGCACGGAAACAGGCCCTTCAGCCCAACTCGTCCATGCTGACCAGATTTCCTAAACTGAACCAGTCCAATTTGCCTCTATTTGGCCCATATCCTTCTAAACCTTTCTCATCCATGTACCTGTCCAAATGCCTTTTAAATGTTGCAATTGTACTCGCCTCTATCACTTCCTCTGGCAGCTCATTCCAGATACACACCATCCCCTGTGTGAAAAAGTTGCCCCTCAGGTCCCCTTTAAATCTTTCCCCTATCGCCTTAAACCTATGCCCTCTGGGCTTGGACTTCTCTACCCTGCAGAGAAGACCTTGGCTATTCACCTTATCTATACTTCTTATGATTTTATAAACCTCTATAACGTCATCCCTCATCCTGCTACGCTCCAGGGATTAAAGTCCTCTCCAACCTCTCCTTATCATTCAAACCTTCCAGTCCCCTTGTAACATGCTTGTAAATCTTTTTTGCACCCTTTCCAGTTTAACAACATCCTTCCTAAAGCAGAGTGACCAGAATTGTATGCAGTACTCCAAATGTTCTTCACAAATATTGCGTAGGCATTGGGATGTAGCAGTCAGCAGGCTGTCTCTGTTCCTACTGCATATGTCAGTGCTGCACCAAGGTGTAGTGGTCGGATTAGGAAAGTTAAATTGTTTTGTTGTCAGCTCAGGGTCACAACTGCTCTCTTACTGTGAATAAAATGAGCTTTTTGAAAACCATTCCTAGGGTTTGTGAATGTAACAGTTAGATGGAAGCATTTTAGTTTGGATGATCTTATCCCCATTCAGATTCAGTCTTCCTCACACTCGGAGTGCCCCCTTTTAAGATTAATGTTCCTGTGATGCCAACCTCAACGCCACTTGTTACCACACTCTTGTGTGTTGTCAGGGGAATGTGTGTGATTCTTCATTAGGATTGTATGATGAGTGAGTTCTCAACATTTAGTCCTGGAGGGATAGCAATTGCTAATGAGGGATGATTAGAGAGGTGAGTCTCTGCGCATCTAGGTTTCCTGACAGTGTCCTAAACCTAGACATGCACTTTAGGATGAGAGCACTGCAGCAGTGGTTGCCACCTTAGATGGAATGGCAAGTGTCTAGCATGAACTTATGTCGCTATAATGCCTTGCTGGCCTTTAAATTGATAGAATGAGCATATTACCAGGACACCATAGCTAAATTCTGAATCTAGTGAATCATGATCTGTTATGGCCCAGATGTGGATACAGGAGCTGTCCTCACAGCGATGGTTCAGCTATTCCCTCAGAAGTCACGAAATGGCTTGGAGGGTTAGAGGAGATATCTCCTCATGACTTAGTTTTACTCCTCTTGGAACCTATCGGCTATTAAGGTGCACCTCTCATGTCTCTGCTCCTCCATGACATTGTGACCTCATGCTCTCCCTCAGCATCTCCCTGGATGTCATGCATATCCTCATCCTCAGCATCTGAGGAGAGCTCTTCCAGTTCACCTCCTGGCAGGGCCTTACCTTCCGACATAGCCAGTTTATAAAAGGCTCAGCAAACTGTGAACAAGTGGCAAACCCTCTCCAGTCCATGTTGCAGTGAGCCAGCTGAGTGGTCCAGGCATCTGATTCGCCCTATGGTCTGCTCAGTGAGGGAGTGTGTGGTGGTGTGAGCAGCATTGTACCTTTAATCTGCTAGAATCTGAGGGCAACACATTAGAGTCATTATCCAGTGTTTAACTTTTATCCTCCAGCAGCCATCCCTGCAGATTTCCTGGCCCCCTCATAGATCCTAGGCACCTGAAAGCAACTGAGGGTGTAGGAGTCATGGCAACATGCAGGGAACCATGCACAGATATGCAGGATGTGTTTTCAATGGTTGCACATCAACTGCACATTGACAGAATGGCACCTTGGCACTGAGCACCTTGGCACCGTTTGCTGTGCAGTGCTGGGGAGGTGGGGCTGAAGGGTGTGGGGCCTACGGGAGGTTGAGGCCTAAAGTGGACAGGGCTTATAAGTGCAGGGCCAGGCTGGTGAGGCCCGACTGGGGAGGGAGTGGGTACTCCACTCTCACTCTGCATTTCGATTGATATGGGAATCAGACCTGAGTCTCAAGCTTACCCCAGAAAGCGCATTGGGCCCAGGGTAAAATAGACAAAACCCCTTTTAAACCATTTAAACAGAAATTAAAGGATATCTAAGCAGGCAGCTGGTGCCACAATTTTAAAAAAAGCTGTTTGCAAACTGCAGAGAATATGATTTTAAAAATACATTTCTTAAAGATACAGTAGCGTCACAATGGTGAATGAATAGAATTCACTTGGCCACTGATGAACGATTCTCCTTTAGAACATAAGAACATAAGAAATAGGAGCAGGAGTAGGCCATCCAGCCCTTTGAGCCTGCCCCGCCATTCAATAAGATCATGGCTGATCTGTCGCTGCTCAGTTCCACTTTCCCGCTTTCTCCCCATAACCCTTAATCCCCTCTCTTATCAAAAACCCATCAACCCGCGTCTTAAAAATATTTAGCGAGGCAGCCTCCACCACTTCAACGGGCAGAGAATTCCAGAGATTCACCACCCTTTGAGTGAAGAAGTTCCTCCTCAACTCCGTTCTAAACCGCCCCCCTTTTATCTTGAGGCTGTGCCCCCCAGTCCTACTGTCTTTTTTGAGCGGGAAGAGTCTTTTCACCTCTATCCTATCCATCCCATTCATCATCTTATACGTCTCAATGAGATCTCCCCTCATTCTTCTAAACTCTAACGAGTTACTGATGGAATGGCAGAATTAATACAGCTGTGCTCCTTATAGTATAGTCTCCCCGAGACTATGTTACTGTCTTCGAATATGTGGTTTTTCCAAATTTAACAAGAGCCTTTTGAGTTGTGTTGATCCCTTTCAAAGCACTAACCCAGGAATCTGACTTGTTCCTGCTTCCTGGGCGACGGCTCTAATCCCTATGTCATCAACTTGCACCCAGCCCACTGTAGTGGCACCAAGTGAAATATGTGTCCCAAGAAGTTGTCCCAGAGCCCAGTTAAATAGTCCTCCAAGACTCCATCATAACCCTCCCAGACAGGTCTGATCTTACTTCAATTTTGGAAGACATCATTTTACCTGCGTGTCAATATGGTGGTCCCACCCTTCTATTATAGGACAGAGTTTAACCTTTCCTCCCTTTGTCCACGTGCCTCCAATTGTCCCCCCCACCACGCCACCATCTTCCTCTGCCCATCCCCACTCTCACCTCATATCCTACTCCCGGTCAAACTTCAGACCTTTGCTGTGACGTTGTGTGAGTCCTGAAGAACAATGCTGGCCAGAGGATCAGTGGTGTTTGGCATCGGGAGGAAGGGGGCCACTGTACTTCCTAACCCCAGGCACAGCAGGACTGTGCTGTCCATGAAGAACAGCTTGACATGGAGATGGAGGGCAGGAACCAGTCTGCCCTGGCAGGCTGGTGTACACATCACATCAGGAGCAGCACAGTACTATGGCAGATGGGCTTTGCATGTTGTTCTCACCTTGATGCCTGTGGCGAACTGAGGACCATCTTGTGCACACTAATCTTTAGCAACTGGGTTTGGTGTCAACGTAATTTCACACTGACATGAGGCAAGATTGGAAAGCCAGACAAGACACTGCCAGGCTCCGATGAAGAGTCATCCCAACTTGGAACCTCAGTTCTATACTCACTCCACAGATGCTGTCAGACCTGCTGAGATTTTCCAGCATTTTCTATTTTTGTTTCAGATTCCAGCATCTGCAGTGTTTAGCTTTTATTTTGTTACACTGGCAAACAGATATTTTAATGAGCATCTATAAGATGCAAGTGAATGCAAATAATGTTTGTGCCCCCTATCAGCAGGAAGAGCGATCCACCATTAACCTGTCAATGGGACAATTGCAATGTAATTTGAAGCCAACAGGTTTCCGACTTTTTGGTTTCCGCCAGATTCTCCGCACCCGCCATCACCAAAGCCGCCGCCAGCAGGTTTGGGGAATTCTGCCCAAAGTTTGCCGTCACCAAAACCAGCCGCTGATTTCCCTCATCTTTGCTTTACTCCTTTCAACCTAGGCGAGATACTGCAATATTGGCCTTTCAACTTAGTTTCTTGCAAAAATAATCTTTTTTTCCCTATATTGTGCAATATAGACACAATTTTGATGTGTTTGAATTTATTGTCAAAAGGATCTGGCTTGTAACATTTTAAAATCTTTGGGAAATTTGGATAAAATAGACAGTCATTCCATGTGACCTCTTTCTATTTTGAATTAGGCCCACTTCATGTGAGGCAGACTCCAGCATACTGAGTCACAGCTAACAGGAAAACTTGGGTGACATTGCATTACTGCATTGTGGACACCATTACCTGGATGCACATGACCTGCATCAAAGTAAGAATCCAAAATTGCTCTATATCTGTGTTTACACAGCACAACCTCCAGTCATTCATGTTTACAAGAACTCCAGTCCAGCCTTTGTGTTACCACTTTCCTTGTCGAAATTTATCTTTTAATTCATTAACAAATGAATCATTTAAGTTGATCATTTGTGTTCTGCTCTTATCCACTGCAGCTGTTTTTTTTAAATAACCCTGACATACAATACACTTTTATGGTTGATGGTTTAATTATTGACAATGGAGAACAATGAGGCTCTCAGAAAATTCGAACCATTGTGGCAAAATAATTCACAAAGAGTTGCGTTCATCAAGCAATAAAAGACTGCTGTCTCAATTAGGCCGTTATGTTTGGAAAAAAAAACACAAGAATTACTTGGCTGCTTAAAATGATTTTGTAATTAAAAAGCAAGGACAATGCATGACTTTTTGAAACTAGGAAAAAAGAGTTAAAGTTTATTTGTTAGTCACAAGTAGACTTACATTAACACTGCAATGAAGTTACAGTGAAAATTCCCTAGTGGCCACGCTCCAGCACCTATTCGGGTACACTGAGGGAGAATTTATTATGGATAATGCACCTAACCAGCACATCTTTTGCTCTGTAGGAGGAAACCAGAACACCCTGAGGAAACCCACACAGGGAGAACGTACAGACTCTGCACAGACAGTGACCCAAGCCAGGGATCGGACCTAGATCCCTGCCACTTTGAGGCAACAATGCTAAACACTGTGCCATCCTTTGCCACCGTGCCACCCAGGATAGGCTATCGTTTGAGCAAGTTATAAGAATCTCAATCTAAATAAATAATTATTTAACAGTGTATATAGCGGATTGCAGTAATTCCGATGGCAAGGCCTTGCTTCCTGCCATTTGAGGAGCCAATGGGAAGTGTGACCCAGAGGACAGAATATTCCCGTCCCGCCCACCACGGGAATTGTAGCAGACGGAACACAGACCATGCAAAGTTCTGTTGATCTCAGGCGGGATTTTCCGGTCATGAGGCGAGCGCAGCCAGGAAATCCCGCCCAACAGAATCAGCAAGGATAAATCCCTGCTGACTCCGAATTCCCCACAGCCATTTCACACTCGAGTGAGCGTGAAGTGGCTGCAGGTGGGTCTTACGCTCCTCGTCTGGCGGAACGACCCTGGAGAGCTGCCAGCCAATCAGATTGGCCGGCTGCTCTTTAGACACTGCAGTGACAGCACCACAGTGTTCAGCTGAGGAAATGCTGGAGGGCATCAGAATCTGAATCCAGGTACCAAAGGGTCAGGTAAGTTCAAGGTGTTCCAGGGCAGGGTGGATAGGGAAGATCTGGGTGAACACGTAGAATGTGATCAGGGTCTTAGAAAAGAAGCCGGTGTGGGGAGGGAGATCCTGAGGCCACCAGACCTTAAGGAAGAGGAGAATGCCAGACTTCAGAAGGAAGCTTCTTTTTTTTGATTCATCCCTGGGACATGGGCATCGCTGGATGGCCAACATTTGTTGCCCATCCCTAATTACCCTTCAGAAAGTATTGGTGAGTTGCCGCCTTGAATTGTTGCAGTCCACATGTTGTGAGTTGACCCACAATGCCATTAGGGAGGTAATTCCATGATTTTAACCCAGCGACTGTGAAGGAATGGCGATATATTCCCAAGTCAGGATGGTGAGTGACTTGGAGAGGAACTTGCAGATGGTGGTGTTCCCATGTATCTGTTGCTCTTTCTAGATGTAAGTGGTTGTGGGTTTGGAAGGTGCTGTCTAAGGATGTTCTGATGATGGTGTCACCCCCAACACATCCCTTCCTGCCCGAGATGTAACTCATTTCATTTCTGGCCTTCCCCATTCAAGTTCAGGCCTTGCGCCAGCCCAGAAATTGAGACTGGGTGGGAAACGGCCCTTATGTGGCCAACAATTGGCTATTTAAGTAATGTTAAAAGTTAAAATTTATTTCTTAGTCACAAGTAAGGCTTGCATTAACACTGCAATGAAGGTACTGTGAAATTCCCCTTTAATAATCTCAACTGGGGCAAAGGTGGGCTTTTTATCCGAGGCCTTGTCTGGGAACCCAGAAGGAACCTGTGCCTTCAATTTCATGTTCCACCCCTCCCTACCTAGAAACCCGCTGGTGGGGTGATGTAGAATTTTCACCTTAACTTCTAAACCTGATATAATGTGGAAATAAATCAAAGCAAGTTAACATCAATAAAGCAATTTCGAATGCAATCTATTCGAGAGTGTAAACAGAAAGGCTAGCCAAGAAAGAAAAGCAGTATAAGGACACAGAAGTGGAAATTTTTTGACAACGGATCATTTCGTTATCATTAGTGTGCTAAACTTTAAATGCTTATTAAATGTCAATACATCTGAAGTGCACATTTTAGCTTCATATTTTCAGACAATTTTCACCTTTCCTTTCTTCCTGTGGTAGTCAAAGGCAAATTGCAAATTTAAAAGTGGGCTTCACATTCACACAAAATATCCTGTGGCATGAAGGGTTGGGCTAGAATTTTCTGTCAAGCAATGATGAGGTTAATACCAGTCACTGCTATTAATGTGCAAAAGGCCCAGAATCTTCAGGTGAGGGACAAATGTGATCTTGGTTGTGAACATCCAAAGGTTGCTGTCCCATTACCTTTGTGAAAATGATATCTCACTGTCTGCCTCACCATTGAAGTTGCCCCACTCTTAAAGTTCCTGTATATGCCATTAGATACAAACTAAACACTTCACAGAAAGTCTTGTCATTTCAAGTCTAAGCATCCTTTTAACAATTAGTCAAATGTTAATTATTACCAACTAATCACTCTGGCATTGAAAATTAATTGTTACAAATACAGAGCTTCAGTCCTTTAGGAATTAATAGTTCGAGACTCCTCTTTGTCCTTTTCTGTCCTTTTCTTGATACAATTGTTCTTTCCTTCTCTATTTCTCTTTCTGCTCCTGATTTGAAACTGGGTTCACCCTTTCAAATTTGCGCTTCCTTCTCAGCCCTTCGTTCTGATTGGTTAAAGAGATACGAGGATGCTTGCCTTATTCACACGGGTATCAAATATCCAGCTCCCTTCATTGCCCCATTACCAGCTCACACTTCCAGTAACTTACCATGCAAAAGAAACTTAAAAGCTTCATCATGCAAGAACAAGGGTGGAATTTTACCTGCACGTCACATGAGATTCATACGATCCCACCTGAGGCCAATGCAAAATGCCGTTTTCCAAGCCTCAGGGGCAGGTGTGCCTGTAAAATTCTGGTTCAAGTTTAACTAATGGAAGATGCCATTAGTCACCCTGCAATAGCAAATGATGGCCCATTATTATTATACATTAATCTGAATGCAACTGATATACATTTTTTGGATATGGCCTTTCCTATTTTTTCATAGAAATATAAATTCATATGGTACAGAAGAAGACCATTGTGCTGATTCTTGAGCAATTCAGTTGGTCCGATTGCCCCACTCTTTCTTTGGGTGGCAAGGTGGCACAGTGGTTAACACTCCTGCCTCACAGCACCAGGGACCCGGGTTCAACTCCTGCCAAAGGTGACTGCGTGGAGTTTGAACGAACTCTCCGTGTCTGCACAAGTTTCCTCAAGGTGCTCCGGTTTCCTCCTACAGTCCAAAAATGTGCACCTTAGGTTGATTAGTCATGCTAAATTACCGCTTAGTATCAGGAAGATTAGCAGGGGTACAGGGATAGATCCTGGGTGGGATTGTTGTTGGTACAGGCTTGATGGGCTGAATGGCCTCCTTCTGTACTGCAATGATTCTATATCTCTGCAATTCTTTTCTCTCAGGTACTTTTCCAACTCCCTTGTGACAATTAATATTAATCCTGTTTCCACAACTCTATCAGGCAGTTCAGTTCCAAATCCGGAATATTCATTGCTAAAATGTTCTTCTCTTTTCTGCACTACCTTCTATACTTGGGAGATTGGAACTTTAGCCAGCTGAAAAGAGGTTGATGAGAGTGGCCCAAAGAAACTTTACCCAATTTTTCCTGATTTTTTTGCCTGAAGGACATTATCTTCCATTGGCACGGCTGAAGGTGTGAACACAGAAAACATTGAGCATAAATCATCTATGTTATATTAAACATCCCACTTCAGTCAAATAGCTCACCTTGGATGTTATTCCAAGGAATTCAACATTGGACTGGATTGGATAGCCATTATTGACATCCCAGTCAACTGACAGCAACCAACACATATCCAATTGCTCAGAACATATTATTGAAAGTAATCACTTCCATTACTGCAAAATAAAAATTATTGACGCATTGATTTTTCACTTTTTTTTCCTTCCTAGGATATCACAGTGTTTCCTAACAAGGATAAGACTGTTCTTGGAGATGGAGGGATTACGCTCAGTGGGGGTCAACGGGCAAGAATTTCCTTGGCCAGGTTTGTGTGACAAATTAACATTGTAACAATAGGTTTTAAACAAAAGGGAAGTGATGTGATTGGGAAGTTCTTTCCACTGAGGAACCCATTGTTCCTGGTAAGATCATCCTTTTATAACAACCCACTCCACAGATGATTCATTTTATCAACAATTAGGATACAGCAGCAACCTGTCTTGACTGGCAATTCTCTCATCAGGAGATCACCTTTCCACTGTGGCTGATTCAGTCAGAATATTGCAGAAGGTAAATGCATTTTGTTACGTGCCTATTGTTATAATTTAGGTCAGAAACTCCAAAGTGTTTTGTGAAGACTGCCTGGATCATAAATTTTGTACTTTGAATGTGGCTAGGATAAGCATATGTTTCACTTCAGGTATGATTCAAATAACCCACTAGGGAGCTTTCATCAAACAAAGTATATTTAAGAATATAGGTTAACATGTATAGTAAGAAAATTAGCAACAACTTTTGACAATTACAGACAAAAACAAAATAATCACGATAACATATAACCCTTAACAAACCCTAAGATGTCCAATCAAGCAAAAACTTCCCATCAACAAAGAAACACTTCCCACAGGCTTAACACAGCAAAGACTAATGTTCATGTGACACTGGAATTGAGTAATTTGGCTAGACATTTGAAAATCCTGACTTTTCAGCCTTCTAACTTCTCTTTGGACATACTCAGAACAGTTTGAAGTCAGAACAGCTTCCCAGAACAGCAGGGAGAGACTCCAGTCAAGCCACCAGCAGCAAATGTTCTACTCGAGGAAGGCAAGAAGGCTTGCTTTCAGTGAACCAGCAGAATTTCCAAAACCAGGGAGAGAGAGAAACTCTTCTTTTCAGCTTGATGTCCCTTCTAAAACTAAAAACTGCAGCCAGCCAAAACAGAAAATGAAACCTTAAATTCACTGGGAAGAAATAAACTGTCCAAAACACATGACCTTCCTCCTAATAATGCAGGGTCATGAAAGATCCCAGAGTAAATACAAACAACTCAATTTAAACCACTGGGCCAAAGGGCCTGTTTCCATGCTGTAAACCTCTATGACTCTATGACACTGAAGCAACAATTAAAAGACTTCTAGCAGATGGCCTGGCAACAATGAAACCAAAGCACCTTATATCTGCAGAGAACATGATTTAAAAAAAAATTTCTTAAAAACTACACTAATGTTACACTATGGATTGTTTCAAGAGATTTCTGAGACAAATTTGAAAATTTAAAAATCACATGTGCTGCTTGGAGCTGATATTCTAATTTGTGTTTTTATTTCCTCTCACTAGTTTCCATTTTAAAATGTTACTCCCTGGTCCTATGATATATTTCACATTTGAGATGTTGAACAGGTCACCAATAATTGAACGTTACAAGACAATGAACATGATCAATTGTCTACCAATTTACCTTTCTCAATCTGACTCAAATACATTGGAACCCCTTCCCCATTTTATACATAAAGTTTTAACATATTAAACTTTATTTATTAGTGTCACGAGTTACATTAACACTGCAATGAAGTTACTGTGAAAATCCCCTTCACACTCCAGTGCCTGTTTGGGTACACTGGGGGAGAATTCAGCATGACCAATGCACCTAACCAGCACATCTTTCAGACTGTGGGAGGAAACTGAAGCACCCGGAGGAAACCCACTCAGACACAGGGAGAACGTGCAAATTCCACACAGACAGTGACCCAAGCCAGGAATTGAACCCAGCTTCCTGGCGCTGTGAGGCATCAATGCTCACCACTTTACCACCCTAGATTCCTTGCCTCAAGGAAATAATTGTGATTATTTATATTAAATACAAATTTAGTGCCATAAAAATGAACAGGGAAAAATGTGCTTGCCTAGATCATATTTGCTCTTTGAATAGCTTAGAAGCATGTAGAGATATTGCTGGGCTGTAGAATTACCAATGACCTTTGACCATCATGATGTTATTCATACTGTAACTGCTGAGGCTTCAACTTTATTCTGAGATAACAGCTTTCTGAGATATTTATCTCAGTTGATGCAGAAAGGACGTATTTCACACAATCCAACTAGCACCTAGAGTTAGATTAACATCACTGAAGTTATTCAGGGATTCTAACACTATAGTCTGAAAGAACTGTGTAATAATATATGCCCAGCTACAGTTTAAAGTTGTGCCTGATGAACTGGGTCAGTGCTTTGATTAATAGGAGTGTCTGAACAATGTTTGTTTCTGGGTTAGTGTTTGGAAAGGTTTATGAGCTAAATTCTATTCAGTCTGTACCTACAGGTTGGCAACTCATTTTAGATTCCTGAGAGAAGGTAGTGGTGTGATCCACAAATAATGTAAATGATGAATTAGGATTTGTTACTGTGTGCGGTTTCTGATAATGTGCCACTGTTACCCTTGGAGAAAACCAAAGCAGCTTAAGGCTTCATTTGAACAACTCCTGTCATGTTAGTGTTACAGGTCACAAAGTTAGCTTTATTCAGGGAGTGCCTTTATCTCACTATCATAGGATCAGAGAACTATACAGCACAGAAGAGGCACTTCCGCCCATCGAGTCCCCACCGATATGATAGAAACACTTGAACTCCCACCTAATCCCATTTACCAGCACTTGGCCCATAGCCCTAAATGTTATGATGTGCCAAGTGTTCATCCAGATAGTGTTTAAAAGATGTACGGCAACCCGTCTCTATCACCCTCCTAGGCAGCCCATTCCAGACTGTCACCACCCACGGGGTAAAAAAGTTTTTTCTCACATCCCTCCTAAACTTCCTGCCTCTCACCTTGAACCTATGTCCCCTTCTGACTGACTCCAACTGAGGGAAAAGCTGCTCCTTATTCACTCTGCCCATGTCTCTCACAACCTTGTACACCTCAATCAGGTCACCCTTCCGTCTTCTCTGCTCCAACCAAAACAACCCAAACTTACACAACCTTTCTTTACAACTTAAACGTTCCATCCCAGGCAACATCCCGGTGAATGATGGGTTTTTGATAAGAGAGGGGATTGAGGGTTATGGGGAGAGGGCGGGAATGTGGAACTGAGCCACGACAGATCAGCCATGATCTTATTGAATGGCGGGGCAAGCTCGAAGGGCTAGATGGCCTACTCCTGCTCCTATTTCTTATTCTTATGTTCTTATGAATCTCCTCTGCACCCCCTCCAGTGCAATCACATCCTTCCAATAATGTGGCAATCAGAACTGCACACAGTACTCTAGCTGTGGCCTCACCAAAGTTTTAACAATTCCAACTTGACTTCCCTGCTTTTGTAATCTGTGCCTTGACTGATAAAAGCAAATTTCCCATATGCCTTTTTCACCACCCTACTAACATGCCTTTCTGCCTTCAGAGATCTGTGGACAAACTCACCAAGGTCCCTTTATTCCACAGATCTTCCCAGTGTCCTACTAGTCACTGTGTACTTTCTTATTAAATTAATCTTTCCAAAGTGTATCACCTCATTCTTTTCAGGGTTAAATTCCATCTGCCACTTATCTGTTCATTTGACCATTCCATCTATATCTTCTTGTAGCCCATGACACTCTGCCTCACTGTTAACCACCCATTTCCAGTCACAAAACTGACATTCCCATCAAAAAGCTTGTAAGAATGGAATGGATTGTTGTGTATGTGGAAGGCTAACAACTTCTCCAAAATGAACCATATACTCAATATTTACAATGAACTGTAAATTCAAAGCTCACAAAATAATTGATAGCTACCCAATAGGTTATACTTTCCTTCCATGATCCAACTATTCTAAAGTTTAAAGTTTATTCATTAGTGTCACAAGTAGGCTTACATTAACACTGCAATGAAGTTACTGTGAAAATCCCCTCGCTGCCACACTCTTGCACCTGTTCAGGTACACTGAGGGAGAATTTAGCATGGCCAATGCACATAACCAGCATGTCTTTCAGACTGTGGGAGGAAACCAGAGCACCCGGAGGAAACACACACAGACGGGGAGAACGTGAAGACTCCGCACAGACAATTACCCAAGCTAGGAATTGAACCCAGATCTTTAGCGCTGTGAGGCAGCAATGCTAATCATTGTGCCACCTTGCCACTCCACTGTGCCACCATACAGGCATTTACTCAGCAGGGGAATCATATTTAATCTCTCTTGGTGCAGTTTGCCGCTCATTTGCTGTTTTTTGATGCTGCACAGCTTAGCTATTAGAACCAGGCAGCAAATCCCACCACCAATAGGAAAAGACTATTTTTTGTGGACAAGAGCCCAGTCAATCAGTTATATCAAAGAAGTTCAAAATTGTACTTTTTAAGATGAGCAATATTTCCCTGAATTTATGGACTGGATTTTATGGCATCTCTGCTAGCAGACTGGTGCTACTGGCACTTCTACCAGTGACAAGTAAGGTGGCATGGTGGCACTGTAATTAGCACTGCTGCCTCACAGCTCCAGCGACCTGGCTTCAATTCCAGACTTGGGTCACTGTCTATGTGAAGTATGCATGTTCCCCCCGTGACTGTGTGGGTTTTCTCCAGGTGCTCCGGTTTCCTCCCACAGGCCAAAGATCTGCAGGTTAGTTGGATTGGCCATGCTAAGTTGTGTCTTAGTGTCCAGAAATGTAGGCTGGGGGGGGTTACAGGGATAGGGCCTTGATGAGATGCTCTGTTGGAGAATCAGTGCAGATTCAATGGATCGAATGACCTCCCTCTGCACTGTAGGGATTCTACTCTTAGTGAGCTATCAGAAGTCTCATCCAACCACGCAATTGAGACTCTTAAGTGGCCAATTAGTGGACAAAAATATCAGCTGCTCAGGTAAAAACTACCTACAGTTTCATTTTTGGTGAATAGCTGCATATATTAACATTATTACTGCAGCTTTCACATTTTCGTTTGAAGTGATATGTGTTAACTTAAACACAGTTTGCCCTGAGGTTTGTCCAGTATGGGTGGGACAAACAGGTCTATCCTAAGATGAAATGTTAACATTTAATTCATTTGTTGTTTTGCATTTTTGCCAATGAGGATACAAATCTGATATTTTTCTGCCAGAGCAGCCTTTTTGTTGATAATGGTGTGCATGATCCAGTCACTATTATATGAAGTGTCTATATGGGAGGTTAGTATTTCTACCGCTTGTGTTGATCAATATAAGATCATTAATTTTTGTTTGTGTTGCAACTGTGCTGAAATTGAGGGTGAATTTGCCCCAGATCAGAGTCAACTTTGACTGTGCCAATATCAGGTTGGATCGGAGATAAATGCATAAAAATGGCTGAAATTTGTTGAAAAGTTATAAACTCTTCTGAGAAATTAGGACCATCACTGACATCTACAAAGCTGAAGGCAATCCTGAGGCAATACGTTAAGAACATCCAGTATGTATCATTACAGCTGGAGCAACATATAGAAGACAACAGTGTTGGACACAAAAATATGACTGAAGGAATCATTTTATCATTGATACTGTTAGATACTAGAGTTATTGCGTGTTGCATGGTCAAATAGTTCAGCTGAAAGGTTCTTCAGTCCACAAAGTATGCACGGAAAGCGTCCAAGGATGAAGGAAGGTTCATTAAATTGCCGTCTAAACAATTTCTTGGCAACATATCACAATGCTACAAGTGACACAAAAAATTTACCAGCTTTATTACTCATGAAGAGAAAACTGAGAACCAGGTTTGATTTACTTATACTACAGGAGACATCTGAAATAATCAAACACAATTAACAGTCACGAATCCTACAACGGGAAGGTAATTCAAAATGATGCCTATTTCAGCGTGCAGAACATGTCATGGTGAGCAGTTATACCATCAATGAGAAGTGGGTCTTGGCTTAAACCGGTCCAATCTCATATATTGTACAAGTGGTAGATGAGTTAGTTTGAGGCAACATACAGATTGGCTACACGTTCCAATGTATTATCACCATCAATGCCAGAACTAACTCAGGTTGTACCACCTTCCATTCCACCAGAGACTGTAACTGCAACTTCAGGTTAATCAGCTGGAGATTGCTGATGAATCTATTGCACAAGTCTACTGTCTGCTGAAGAGACAGTTGCACCTTTCAGGGTGGAAACACCTACTGCAAACCCTAAGAATTCTCGAAGATCAAGCACTTAAATATGCAGTAATCCAGTGCAGAGTAGACGCCCTCCAATTGTCTTCCCTATTAACTATTATAATTACTGTGTCTTCTCAGCCTTTTGGCTAAGATCAAGTGTAGTATCGACATGCTGTGCTTGGTTGAAGTCATTAGGTTACATTTCAGCTTCATTTGAAGAAATTTTTTCAAGCGGCATCTCGGCTTTTTGGCTAAGATGCAAATGAGATCAAGCCTTGGAGGAGGAGCTACACCTACTCCAATCAGCTTGGATCATGTAGATCAAGCCCAAGACAGGTGATGACAGCCCTGTCTTGTCAGCTTGGATCGGGAATATCTCAACTTGTTGGGACTCTGAATTGGCTTTAATTTGACTTGATTGGATTGGAATAAAGTTTAAAAAAAAATTACTGTGTCATGATAACTTGCCCTCCAGTGTATATACATGTTTCCTGGTGACTACGTGGGAGGAAACTGGAGCACCCAGATGAAACCCACACAGTCACAGGGAGAACATGCATACTCCACATAGACAGTGACCCAAGGCTGGAATTGAAGCCAGGTCCCTTGCTTTGGGACCTTAGAAGTATAGGGAGGCAGGGTGCAGAGGGGGAATGATATATGTACTAGAGTCATTGTTGTTGCATGGTCCCTTTAAGGACTTGGTTACATGATCAGTCTGCAACATCATCAGCTACTTTGCAGCCACTGTGTAGTTAACAGCTACCTAATAAACCTGATCTGTCATAACAGCCAAAACCCAAATGCTATCACTTTCTATTCTTTTATACTGCAACAAGTACTACAAATATTACAGATATCACTGATATTATATCTTCGAAAAGGTGATTGAAAGCCACATGTGTACAATGAATTGAACCAAGAACACAATCTTATATGCACACATACTGGGTTAACAGTTGAAAGCCTATAAAATTTCTTTCTCTGACAAGAGAATGTCAATGCAGCACAGAAGCCAGATATGCTGCCTTCGCTGAAGTGATTGCGGGAGCTGTCAACTCCAGTGTAACTGCTGTATACAATGAGACTGTGATATCTGGTAAACCTCAATGTGAGCTCTTCCTTGAGCCTTCACGCCTCCTCTCACCATGGCAGTGTCTTTTAATCAAAATGTCATTTTAGGTCACTGGTGAGCAATCTGCATGAGATCTGGGGCCCACCCATATGCAGCCCACCTGGGATCTGAGTGACACCTGTGAGACATTTTGTTGACAGTTGGCCATGTGTAGGGTTGCCACATTCCACTAATTTCCTAGTAGTTTTTTCCTACCAGTGTGACTGAAGAGATACTCATGTAAAACAAGGGTAAGTGAAGTGAGATGCATGCTAATTGCGCACAACATTGACTGTGAGAGACATGTGCTCCCTTTGCATCCAAAATGTAAATATTTATTCTGTTTTTACCATTTGAAGTTGCTAGTTCCATTAGTATGTAAACGATTAAACATTTTCTACAACTCGCTATGAAATATTTGGTGTGTATTAAATATATTTAATCTTATTCATGGTGTCATGGTTAGCGAACAAGCCTGATTTCAATCTTACGGCCCACTCAGATAAAGGAGAGCTGCTCATGCAGTCCACTCACTAACCGAAGTTGCCCATTGTGGTTCCAGCTGGTCCTAGGAGTTATTATGTGAGGTTAGACATACAAGATTGATTCCAATCTTTTTATTGATCCAAGCAATACCAGAATCATGAAGTGAGAAGTGCCTTCCTGTTCGGGGAATGCTTTCTTAGCAAATGCCAAGATCTCAGAATTTTGTATTTCGTCCCAACTGAGCTAAAAATGTGCCTAGTAATTCATAGGAGTTATCTCGGCCTTTTAAACACAAGCAATCATTGTTTTGCTAAATTTTATGAGACGAAATGATAAAATTAATAACTTCACAGAGTTGCTTGTTACGACACTGCCAATCGTTACAAATTTACCAGGAAACTGGTTGCTTGACTCTAACTTCATTTATCTGGGGTCAAATGGGTTATTCTCACTTTCATGCCAAGCTATAAAAACTTTATTGATTTACCTGGCTATATCTTTCTGCCTGCAGAGCTCTATATAAAGATGCTGATGTGTATCTACTGGATTCACCTTTCAGTCACCTTGATGTAACTACAGAAAAGGACATTTTTGAAAGGTATCTTGCAGAAAATATTTAACAGATTCAAACATTCACTGTAAATATATTCAATGCTCTTAATCCTTTCTTAAACACAGAATGTTGGGCCTATAAATAATTTGAATTAGAATTGAGATGGGTGCTCTGTGAATGCATTATTACAATCTTTTTATTCATTTGTGGGACATGGGTGTCGCTGACTGACCAGCATTTATTGCCCACCCTTAGCTGTCCTTAAACTGAGTGTATCACTCAGCCATTTCAGAGGTCAGGTGAGAGTCAACTACATTGCTGTGGCTCCCGAGTCACATGTAGGCCCGACTAGGTCAGGATGGCAGATTTCCTTCCCTAAAGGACATTAGTGAACCAGATGATTTTTTCAGACAATGGTTTCATGATCATCAGTAGATTCTTCCTTCCAGATTTTTTTTGTTGAATTCCAATTCCATCATCTGCCATGGTGGGATTTGAACCTGGATCCCCATTAGCATTAGCAGAGTTTCTAGATTAATCGTCTAGTGATAGTACCACTCGACCATTGTTCTTCCCATCTATAGTGACAGGGAAACCGTGGTATGAAATGAGGTGTGACTTTCCTCAACAGAAATCTGCTTTACAAAATTGCAGTGGAAATAGCTGACCAATTTGTATCAACTCATAGGTTTAGATATTTTAATGTGGGCAATAGAGGACAAATTTGTAAAATGGCAAGTACTTATCTAGCTTTGCTATCCAAATAACATACACAGTTACTTTAAACAAAACTTGTTTTTTACTTTATTCAGGTATGTTAATAATTAATTTACTCAAAAACAGTAAATTTCTTGCTAACTTGGATTTTTGTTAAACATTTCAAGTGGTCATTCCACCCACTCGATACTTTCTGAAAGATGGAAGACTTTAGCACTGACATCACAATAGTTATAGATTAAAGTTTTCTTTAGGCTTCTGTTAGACAAATACAGTATTGTGGTTTGGTAGATCTTTAACACATCAGACAGGAGGTAGCTCAGTTTCCTTTTTTTTGTACTTAACAGACAACAGGCAGTTTTATTCCATCAACAAGAATGAGCTGTTCTGTTATTTCCCAAAGTTCACTGATTGAATCGGATTCTTCAAGTTATTTGCAGATTTGGTCATTTCACATTTGATAGGATATTGTGGGCAGCACGGTGGCACAGTGGTTAGCACTGCTGCCTCACAGTGCTAGGGACCCAGGTTTGATTTTTGGCTTGGATCACTGTCTGTGTGGAGTTTGCACATTCTCCCCATGTCTGCATAGGTTTCATCTGGGTGCTCCAGTTTTCTCCCACAGACTGAAAGACGTGTCTCTAACCAAGGGGCATTGACCCAAAACAGGCACCGGAATGTGGCGACAAGGGGAATTTCACAGTAACTTCATTGCAGTGTTAATGTAAGCCTTACTTGTGATGAATAAATAATCTTTAAGGGAACTGCAGTTAATATGATAATTAATAACAAATAATGATTATATGATTAGGAGATCAGAATAAGATAGTCAATTGTAGGCTTGTTGGCTACCTTACCTTTCTTGTGTATATGTCAGCCGTTAAACTGATACACAACCTATTCACTTTATGCCCAAGTACACTAATAATTATTTATAACACAAACGTGAAGCTTTCATTTTATTTGTTCATGGGATGTGGGCATCACTGGAAAGGCCAGCTTTTGTTGTCCATCCCTAATTGCCCTTGAACTGATTGACTTGCTAGGCCATTTCAGACAGCAGTTAAGAGTCAGCCACATTGCTGTGGGTCTGGAGTCACATGTAGGCCAGACCAGGTAAGGACAGCAGATTTCCTTCCGTAAAAAAAGTTAGTGAACCAGGTGGGTTTTTACGACAATTGACAATGGTTTCATGGACATCATAACCAGATATTTATTGAATTAAAATTTCAACACCTACAAAGGTGGAATTCAAACGAGGTCCTCAGAGCAAAATGCTGGGTCTCTGGATTACTATTCCAGTGACAATATGACAATATCCCTACAACATTGCCTGGCACAATTGCTTACAATTTGATTAATCTCTTAAAAGTTAAATTAATCAATTTTCATCACAATGATGTAAATGGACCAGATAACAATGTGCATTTTTTCTTAATAGTTGTCTTTGTAAACTGATGGTTAACAAAATTCGAATCCTGGTGACTTCAAAACTGGAACATCTAAAGAAGGCGGACAAAATCTTGCTCTTGCACGAGGGGCACTGCTATTTCTACGGGACCTTTTCCGAGCTTCAGGGCGAAAAGCCAGACTTCAGTTCACAGCTGCTGGGTTCTGAGGGCTTTGATAGCTTTAGCCCTGAAAGAAGAAACTCTATTCTCACTGAAACCCTTCGGCGTTGCTCTGTGTCCTCGGGAGACGGGGCGGCTTTGGGAAGCTTCAGCGAGACTCGAAAAGCATCGTTTAAGCAACCGCCAACGGAACTCAGCGAGAAAAGAAAATCGTCACTGATAATCAATCCAATAACCTCAAACAAAAAATTTTCCCTCATACAAACTGCTTTGCCGCACCCGCAGGCGAACGGTATCGAAGATGCTATCGGTGAGTCGAGTGAAAGGCATTTTTCCCTCATTCCAGAAAATGAGCTGGGGGAGCCCACCCTTCCCCACAGCAATATATTCAAAAGTGAGGTTCCATTTCAAGCACACAGGCGACAATCCGTACTGGCACTCATGATAAACTCTTCGTCAAATCCAAACAAGATTCATGCACGGCGCAACACCGTGCGCAAAATGTCGATGGCTTCTCAAACCAACTATACTTCCTCTGAGATAGACATTTACTCCAGGCGCTTGTCTGAAGATGGAAGTTTCGAAATTAGTGAGCAAATAAATGAAGAGGATCTGAAGGTACGTTAAAACGCTACAACACCAAAAGTTAGACTGTGACATTTTTCAATATAAAGCAACACAGCTTCCCAACAATTGGAGTCCGTTTAAAAAGAATACGCAACAACATATTAGAAACAAAATCCTGTTTAGAATATTGATGACAGCTACAAATTGGCTGTATGAAGAATTAGTACTCTCTTTGTATCATTGCATGGAATATTAACATTTATTGCCCATCCCTAATTGCTCAAGAAGGAGGTGGACCTCTTTGGGTGGAATTTTCCCATCCTGCCCACCATGGGAATCGTAGTAGGTGGGGTGGGGGGGGTGGTGGCAGAGCGTGTAAATGTCCAATGAGCTCAAGCGAGATTCTGTTGTAGGAAAAATGTTAGAATCCGTGATCAAGGAGAAAATAGCGAGGCATCTTGAGGAGAATTGTTTGGTAGAGCAGACGCAGCACGATTTCGTTAAGGGGAAGTCGTGTCTGATGAATTTATTGGAGTTCTATGAGGATGTGTCTAGGGCGGTGGATAGAGGAGAGCCGGTGGATGTGGTGTTTCTTGATTTTCAGAAGGCGTTTGACAAGGTACCTCACAAGAGGTTATTACAGAAGGTCAGGGGGCATGGAGTTGAGGGTAGGGTGTTAGCATGGATAGAGGATTGGCTGTCAAATAGGAGGCAGAGAGTGGGGGTTAATGGGTGCTATTCGGATTGGCGGTTGGTGACTAGTGGAGTGCCCCAGGGGTCGGTGCTGGGGCCTCAGCTGTTCACCATTTATATAGATGATCTGGAGGAGGGAACCGAATGTATGGTGTCAAAATTTGCTGATGACACCAAGATTGGTGGAACGGCAAATTGTGCGGAGGGTGTGGAGAGTTTGCAGAAGGATCTAGATAGGCTGGGCGAATGGGCCAGGAACTGGCAAATGGAATTTAATGTTGGCAAATGTGAGGTTGTCCACTTTGGTAGGAATAATGGTAGGAAGGACTATTACTTACATGGCGAAAAACTGCAGCATGCGACGGTGCAGAGGGACCTCGGGGTCCTTGTGCATGAGTCGCAAAAACCCAGCCTGCAGGTGCAGCAGGTGGTCAGGAAGGCGAATGGGATGCTGGCCTTCATAGCAAGGGGGATTGAATATAAAAGTAGGGAGGTCTTGCTGCAGCTGTATAGGGCACTGGTGAGGCCGCAGCTGGAGTACTGTGTGCAGTTTTGGTCGCCGCACTTACGCAAGGATATTTTGGCCTTGGAGGGAGTGCAGAGGAGGTTAACTAGGCTGATTCCGGAGTTGAAGGGGTTGAACTATGTGGAGAGGCTGAATAAACTAGGCTTGTACTCGTTAGAGTTTAGAAGAATGAGGGGAGATCTCATTGAGTCGTGTAAGATGTTGAATGGGATGGATAGGATAGAGGTGGAGAGGCTCTTCCCGCTCAGAAAGGACAGTAGGACTAGAGGGCACAGCCTCAAGATAAAGGGGGGGCGATTTAGAACGGAGTTGAGGAGGAACTTCTTCACTCAAAGGGTGGTGAATCTCTGGAATTCTCTGCCCGTTGAAGTGGTGGAGGCTGCCTCGCTCAATATTTTTAAGACATGGGTTGATAGGTTTTTGATAGGCAAGGGGATTAAGGGTTATGGGGAGAGGGCGGGAATGTGGAACTGAGCCATGACAGATCAGCCATGATCTTATTGAATGGCGGGGCAGGCTCGAGGGGCGAGATGGCCTACTCCTGCTCCTATTTCCTATGTTCTTATGTTCTTGGCTGGAAAATCCCGCCCATTGAAAAAATATTATTTACAAGTAGACTTACATTGACACCGTAATGAAAGTACTGTGAAAATTGCCTAGTCATCACACTCCGGCGCCTATTTGGGTACACTGAGGGAGAATTTAGCATGGCAATGCACCTAACCAGTATGTCTTTCAGACAATGGAATGAAACTGGAGCACCCGAAGGAAACCCATACAGACATGAGGACAACGTGCAGACTATGCACAGGCAGTGACCCAAGCCAGGAATCAAACCCAATTCCCTGGTGTTGTAAGGCAGCAGTGCTAACCACAGTGCTGCCTCACTGAATACAACTGAGTAGCTTGCTAAGCCATTTCAGAGGGTCATTAACAATCATTCACATTGCTGTGAGTCTGGAGTCAAACATAGGCCATATTAGGGAAAGTCAGCAGATTTTTATTTGAAAAGACATCAGTGAGCCAGATTGGTTTTTATGACACTCTGCTTGTTTCAAGGTCATTTTTACTGATTTCATATCCAGATTTAGTTCATTTTAAATTCTCCATGGGGTTCAAACACATGGCTCTGAATTATGAATCTAGGCCTCTGGATTACTGATCCAGTAGCTTTACCACAACACTGCCCTACTCCTACTCTGAAGAGTCAAAAAGAAAATACTGTATGTTAACGTCCCATTCCAAAACAAGGGTTTGAGCTTAACAGTCTTGGGCACAATGGACATTGGGTGGAATGTTCCCAAAAGATGGCAAAGTATCAGGTTCTGACTGGAAACATACATGTTGCTGAGTTTTATTTCCCTGTCTTCTGACAATTTGTCAAAAATAAGCAGAGAGTGTGTTTTGCATCATCATTCTTGAGGAGTGGGGTCTAAATACACCAACAAGACCAGCTCCACAGAAACCAAAAGAGAAAATGCTGGAAAATTTCAGCAGGTCTAGCAGCATCTGTAAGGAGAGAGCCGAGCTGACATTTCGAGTCCAGATGACTCTTTGTCAAAACTAAAAGGCATAGAAAATGGGAGTTATCTATACTGCAGGGGGAGGGAATGAAAGATGAGTGATAGCTACAGGATGGCAGTCCATGGAAAGAATAAAGGGTGTGAATGGCCAAACGGCAGAGAAGCTAAAATGAGAGAGTAATGTGTTGGGTGGTGGGGGGGGGTGCAGAGAGGGGGGAGGGGGTAGGGGGGTGAGGGGGCAGGGGGGAGGGGGGAGGGGGTTGAGGGGGTAGGTGGTGAGGGGGTAGAGGTTGAGGGGGTGGGGAGGAGGGGGTAGGGCATGGGGGGGCAGGGGGGAGGGGGTAGGGGTAGGAGTGGAGGGAGGGGGAGGGGGGAGTGGGGAGGAATGGATGGGACAGAGGTATAATTTAGAAAAGGGGTAGCAGAGGGAGAAAAGGTAAGGGAAGAGAGATAAAGTCCACCGAAAATTTATGTCACTTAAGTGCAATGTTATCCTGACTTAACTAACACGTGACCCACATCCATGCAGCAAAAGCAGAAAGAGATGCGAAGGTGAAGTTTCTTCTTTGAGCGCAGTCGGTTATTCCAATACAGATTGTGCTGAAAGTCACAACTGTTTTGAAAGTGTTCCCTCCTGCTCCAGTTTCTGGTCAGTTGCAAAGCACGGGGTGCAAAATCTGGAATGAGTCAACACAAGTTAAAACATAACTCTTCAAAGTAGCTATATGCTTCAAAAAATATTCCTTTATCTATTCAAGAGTGTTAACTCGGTAAAGTTTGATCAGTCCAGCTGCAAATGGGCTTATCCAAAACATAATCATTTTCAAGCAGTGTATCAATCCACCATCCCCTGACTTAAAATGATTGAAAATGACTTTTGAGAAAGCAAAGGGCATTTTCTGGTTAGATTGTGGTACAGTTGTCAGTTACTTATCAAATTAAAAGAAAATTATTTAAAACAAACCTATTAATCACCAATTCGTGCATTCAAGTGAGCCAGTTTCATTTTTAGAGCCTTCTCAAAGAAATGCAAGCAAGTACAATTAGCAAACATTCCCAATGGTAATCGATCTGATTTGGGAGCTTGGCCAGTTTTGAAAGCAGTGTCAACTTCTGGAGCAATGTTTTATGAGTAGTGCAAAGGATTGTGGAAATGCAAAATCGCACTTAAGATTCCATGATCTTTTGTGTCATTTGCAACGATTTGGGGGAAGTTGCTCTGAAAAGAATCAACGTAATTGAGCAAAAACTTTGCAAAGGAATTTGATTTGAGCTGACCTAGTGTTCTATGAGATCTGAATGTATGGCAATGATTGTCAAGATTTAAAAAAATTCTTCGTAACATTAAACTTTATGAAATTTCCAATCGAAAACATTAAATTGTTTTGGCCTTGCCATTTTCCATTTTTGTTCCTTTGTCGAATAGAATCATAGAATCCCAATAGTGCAGAGAGAGGCCATTTGGCCCATCGAACCTGCACCGACAAGAATCCCATCCAGGCTCTTTCTCTGTAACCCCACGTATTGACCCTGTTAACCTCCCTGGCACAAAGAGGCAGTTTAGCATTGCCAATCAACCTAACCCACACATCTTTCGAGTGTGGAAGGAAAACGGAGCACCTTGAGGAAACTCACACCGACATGGGAAGAACGTGCAAACTCCACACAGATAGTTGTAGATGTCATTCTGAACTGCAAGAAAAAATGAAAAATAAACCATCTTTTGGTACTCGTGAAAATAAGTAATGTTATTTTTACCTTTTGGGTACTCAGTAACAATATAAACATAAAATCATCGGAACAGGAGCAGTCATTACTACAGTTAATGAGGTCACAGCTGATATGTCTCTTAGTTCTATCCATTTGCCTCAGCTCCATAAAGCACTACTGTACTGGACAAGACACAAGAGGTACTCCTGGTGCTTTGCCTGAGATAATGTGCTTTGACCTATCTTAATTCAGTACATTCACTAGAATGAGATTTTCTGTTGTGAAATTCCAACTGGGCAACTGTTCCATGCAAAGATCAAATTAGCAGAAAATGTTTATTAAACTAGTGTCATTCTTACACATTGTTTGTAATACCAAACGACTGGTACCCTTACCACATCTGTTCAAATTTCCTTTCAAATGTCATTTCATGCTTTTTCCTTTTGGCAAGTTTAACAGTCTCGGGCAGGTCACCTGGGCAAAACCATACAAACTAGCCAGAGACTCCTTCTTGGAGCACTCAATCAAGTCTTATTGGTAGGTCAAGAAGTCACATTGGCCCATCTATGGAGAAGTTCATTCTTACGTATTCCAAAGAAGATGTGCAGGTTAGGTGGATTGGCCATGTTAAATTGCCCCTTAGTATCAGGGGGACTAGCTAGGGTAAATACATGAGGTTATCGGGATAGGGCCTAGGTGGGATTGTGGTCGGTGCAGACTTGATGGGCTGAATGGCCTCCTTCTGCACCATAGGATTCTATCTTTCTATGAAGAATAGCATAGTGATTTTAGAAAGCTCATTTTGTGGTATGGTTGGGAAGTGATTTGAAAGTGTTCCTTAAATAATTCCTTTCCATTCTCCAATTGATTGTGTACTACATGTATAATCAAAGCTTTAAGAAATGACAGAGTCGCTACAGATTTAATGAGTATTTTCTCACCGAATTGGCAAATGTGGTGTCAGCTAAGTTCAAAAACGGTTCAGCAATTAACGATTAAGGATGCGGCATGCATGTTAATGGGATTGAACTGAATCCTTCAAGAAAAAGAGTAACTCTGCAACATAAACATTGCTGAAACTGAGGAACTCAGTAATTATTGTCTTAAAGAGTATTTTATTTGCTTGAGCACCTTTCTGTTTTGCTTTAGGAATGTTTTGTTGATGAAGAGGAAATCCGTAACGTTACCACCACGTGGAGTACTTACCTCAGATATGTAACAATTAATCGCAGCCTGGTTTTTGTCCTCATCCTTTGCCTTGTTATATTTTTAGCAGAGGTAAGATAATAAGTAGGAATGATAAGCTGTTTCCTCATCAACATTTTCCTGTTCCTCCAGCCTCAAAACGTTGTCCCATGTATTTAATTAAATGTAAACACGTTCTATGCACTGTACGAGGATAATTGATCTTAAAACAGCCATAGACAATAAATACTGAGAAACTTAAGCCAAAATCTATTTAAAGGACACTTGTTTGGGAGAGAAACAGGTCATGTATTATTTACATTATAATCAGCTCATGCACAGCTGATCCAGTTTCGTACAGTTAACAACTTACATCATTGTGATGTGAATTTATAACACAAAAGGAGCTTCCCAAACACCTTTATTACATATTTGTCCTTTAGATAAAGCTGGTAATCAAATTCTTACCCTTTGTATTGTACGAGCTCTACACATCTGGATTTTGTAAAAAAGGAATTTGCAATCTGCCTTAGAAGCCAGACAATGGAATAGCCATTGGGGACCAAACTTAAAATGCTGGATGCAGCAATGGTAAAGGAGATAAGTTAATTATTTTATCATTCATTAACTGCAGACGGTCTTGAGGCAGAGCAACTCAGTAAAATTTGACCATCAGACTTAAGTTAGAAGTCAGAAGTCTTATGCCTTGATGTTACCTGAGCATTCAATCTGTCTCTACAGCTGAACAGGCTCCAGGCTAATATTTCATGACTCATTATTATTGTTCTTCTGATGTTCCCTCATTACTGATGCATTTCACTAGAACTCATTATAATACCTGTTGGCAACAGTTCTTTTTTGATTAATTTGAACAAGCTGTAGATGAGAAATTATTAAATCATTACCTTTGAAATATTGCCTTCCACAAATGACCTTCAAGTTTGACAGCGTATTCAGCTAATGCAGATATACATGAGGTTCAGCAACAAATTAGTACAAGGCCGCATTGAGAAAATGCTTGATGTCAGCTCTTCTTAATTTATGAAGAAAATTGAAAGCCACACTCAGAAATCCTGAAACTTCCTTGAAGTGAAACAGGCAATTGTTCTCCCATTTTCAGGAACATTAATCTCATTATGTTTGCACAATTGATTATAGCAATGATGACATATTTATGTAGCACCTTTGTTGTAATAAAATGTCCAACTATGCTTTGCAGGAACATAATAAAGCAAAATTAAACACTAAGCCAACTATGA
The DNA here is from genome assembly GCF_965287045.1 of Carcharhinus amblyrhynchos. NCBI lineage: Eukaryota > Metazoa > Chordata > Chondrichthyes > Carcharhiniformes > Carcharhinidae > Carcharhinus > Carcharhinus amblyrhynchos. The sequence goes on from NC_137329.1 coordinate 102,897,826, forward strand.
CAATGGCCAAAATTCTCCCCTAGCCTCCACCACCGGCATCGTAGCCAGCAAGACAGAAAATTTGATGGACAGTTAAAAGGTCCTTTGAGCTTGGATGGGAATATCCGGTCTTGGGGTGCGCACGGCCGTAGAATCCCGCCCCAATATTTGGGAGGATGAACAAAAACTTGGTTTTGAGAAATATCTTAAAGGAAGGAAGGGGTAGCATTTCAGGGAAATTTAGGGAGGGAATTCAGAGGCCTAGACAACTGAAGGCACCGTCACCAATTGCAGAACAATTAAAATCAAGAGGCCAGAATTAGGTGAACACAGGAACCTAGCATCTTTCCTGAAGGGATTCAAGATATAAGAACCTTTGCACTTACCTCTTGGACAAGGTGCCTGCCCGAGGACTATCCATGACAGAGACCCACCTGCAATGACTTTTATTCTAAGACCTCTGACCTTCTCTCCCAATCCCCCACCCCACCAGGGCCCAACTTCCCCCACCACCCAAAGCAAGGTCTCTGATCAGCCTACACCCTGACCTCCTCAACCCTTGAGGTCAAGAGCCTCCACTCCAATTGGTCACCCTCTATGGACCCCACCATCTTTAGTCATGCTCTGCCCCCTGATCAATTCCAGCTTCAGTTGACTCTACCTTGGCATACCCCCTCTTGATTGACCACCACACCCACCCCCAACCCCATTAATCCCTACCCCTTTTCCAAATGCAAACCTATATGTTACTAATGTGCTTGCTGCCCATCCCAGCAATAGCCCAGCTGTAAGTCCAGCTGGGTCTCTGGGCAGGGAGCAATCCATGTAGTTGGAAACAAATGCTGGAGTTAAAACTCAACAGCAGGCAGCTCTGAGTAAAAACTTGTTTCAAAACAACACCAAACTCATAGAACTCATAAAAATTCCACCACTGCTTTGATGCTTTAAATGCCAATCGGGATGGGGGCTGCTGGCCTTGAGGGATTGGGAGGTCAGGGATCAGGGAGATCGGAGACCTTGGTGTGTGGCTGTGGAGAAAATCAGGGCACTGTGGTGGTGGTGGTGGGGAAGTTTGGGATTCTGATCGGGGATGGGGGTGTGGTAAGATGGGGGCTGAGGGGGGAAGGCGAGAAGGTCAGAGGTCTTAGAAGGAAGGCCGTTGGAGGTGGGGTTCCCTGTTGGACTGTCTACCTGTTTTTGCATCTTGTTTGAGGGCTAAATTGAGGAAAGTAGCTAAGTGTAGTTTTACTGTGAGCTAGTAATAGAAGTGAAGTGATGGTTTTAATGTGGACTGAACAGTGCTTATAAATGGAATTTTACAGCACAGAAACAGCCCATTCAGTCCACCAGGTGTCAGTATCTGTGATCCACACTAACCTCCCCCAACCTTATTTCATCTCAGATCATCAATGTATCTTTCTATTTCGCCTCATGTGTTTATTATTTACCTTAAATGCATTTAAGCTGTAAGATGCTCACAGCTCACCCAAGGGGAAGGAAGCCTGGCAGTCTTTCACAGGAGAAAGAAAAATAAATTCACTGGTCTGATGGTTCTACTAAATCTATGTATTAATCAGGCTCTTCTGTGTTATGATGCCAGGATATTCTTGTTCCAAATAGCAATTGCTTGTTTCCCCTCATTTGGCAGCAGGAGATGAAACAGCACTGAATCACAGCTCAGGCACTATTCCAGACAGACAGGTCATACAGGGAAGCTCAGAGACACACACCATACCTTTTTACAGCTGAGCTTGACTTACTTACCCTACTAATCTCAGCTCCAAACACACCTCAATCAAGAATGGTTATCCTGGTTTGTCGATTTATGTACACTTGCATATCCTGGAGTCTCTGGGACCAGCTGTGCACCTTCATCCCAGTATCCAGGCTGGGCAGATAAAATTAAAACTAGGAATCTAATTGCGTGATGCTGGAAACTGGACATTGGTGTGTGTACGTGAGCACTTTGATCAGATGCCTGAATACTTCTTTATGTGGCTTGGTGTCAAATTCTGTTTGATATTGGCTCCTGTGGAGGGCCTCAGGACATCTTACAGTGTTGGAGGCTCTATTAAAAGGCAAGCTGTTGTTCTAACTCTACTGCCAACTTGCAAGAAAAATCTCCACTGAGTGCAGTCCTTGAGATTTGCTGTCCCTAAGACATGCCGACCAATAGATTACATTCAGGATGGAGGAATCTAAACTAAATTCAGTACCTTTAGAGGTTTACAGCATGGAAACAGGCCCTTTGGCCCAACTTGTTCTTGCTGTCCTTTTTTCTAAAATTCCTAAACTAATCCCAGTTGCCCGCATTTGACCCATATCCCTCTATATCCTTCGTACCCATGTAACTGTCTAAATGCTTTTTAAAAGATAAAATTGTAACTGCCTCTATTACTACCTCTGGCAGCTTGTTCCAGACACTCACCACCCTCTGTGTGAAAACATTTCCCCTCTGGACACTGTTGTATCTCTCCCCTCTCACCTTAAACTTATGCCCTCTAGTTTTAGACTCTCCTGCCTTTGGGAAAAGATATTGACTATCTAGCTGATCTGTGCCCCTCATTATTTTATAGACCTCTATAAGGTCACCCCTCAGTTCTCACATTGCCAGCAAAACCTTAAAGTCAGTTAGGTGTGGCCCCCAAATTTTCTGGAGAGGCGGGACTGGAAGGATGGCATCAGTTACAAAATGCCCACAGCTCCCATTCTCCCCAGCCCCAAACAAGTGAACGTCTGAAAGATACTATCATCCAGCTGACCGAAATAGAATAATTGGGACCTGTGAATGTGGTCCTCTGTCCATTCATAGAAATTGTACCATGCAGAAGGAGGCCATTCAATCCATCGAGTCTGCACCAACAACAATCCCACCCAGGCCCTATTCCCATAACCTCATATATTTACCCCACTAATCCTTCTAACCCACACATTCCAGGACAGTAAGGGGCAATTTAGCATAGCCAATGCACCTAACTCGCACATCTTTGGAGTGTGGAAGGAAATCAGAGCACCTGGAGAAAACCCACGCAGGTACAGGGAGAATGTGCAAACACCACACAGACAGTGACCCAAGCCGGGAATCGAACCCAGGTCCCTGGAGCTTTGAGGCATCAGTGCTAACCACTGTGCCATAGTGCTGCCCCATTCAAAACATGGGATACTCCAGATGACAACTGTCATCTTTAGTGACATTAGCCCTTCAACAAAAGGGGACAAATGTCAATATTAATCTGATGTCTGAGGGCAGTCCTGCCAGCTTTGCAGACTTTCCTGCCACGTGGTGCCCGACACTTGCGAATATTTCTGCAGGTGCCAGTCTCTGTTACAAAAATGGCATAAACCTGGCAGCTCCAGTTGGGTCAGGCTCTTATCTCACTTGTGGGTACGATTCCCATTCTGCCATGTTATGGCACTGGAGGAGGATAGGGTAGTGTTAGTTTTCTAACCTTTTAGCAAGCAATGAGTTGAAAATCAAGCAGATTTTGCATTGCTGGGGGGTGGGGGGTGGGGGGGAGGGGTGGGGATGATCTGCTTTTCCACTTCACTCTCCTGCTGGTAAAGGGCCACTGCGGCCATTTCACCTCACTTTTTGCCCTTTTCCTCAACCCCTTTTAAATCATAGAATCCCTACTGTACAGAAGGAGGCCATTCAGCCCATCAAGTCTGTACCAACCACAATTTCATCCAGGCCCTATTCCCGTAACGTTGCAGTTTTACCCTTCTAATCCCTGAGACTAGGGTCAATTTAGTATGGCCAATCAACCTGACCCGCACATCTTTGGACTGTGGGAGGATACCGGAGTACCCGGAGAAAACCCACGCAATCCCGAGTGTTGCCTTGTTGCATCAAAGTTTGTTGTTGGTGTGGAATGCATATGAGAAACTCTGTCAGGAAAAAGACAAGATAAAGAGCTTCAATCCCTTCTCAGACATCTAAACAGCTGCTTCCTTGTAATAATGGCAACACCTTATTTTGATACTTCCCTGATTTCACGAACGACAGATGTTGTATGAGGCTGGGCCACTTCAAATCCTGACTGAAGGTAACAAACAAAATATCATCTTCAACATATACCACATTCATTAAAGAAAATTAATTGTTGGAAATGTATTTAATGTTGATAATCATGTCTATTCTTGTACCGATTTAGTAATGAACTCGTAAGTGTTTTTGTTACTTGGGCAACAAAGCAAATATACCATTTTGTATGCATCTCCTCATATCTCATAGTGTCAGAGAATCTTAGCATCCCTACAGTGTATCTCCTCATATCTCATAGTGTCAGAGAATCTTAGCATCCCTACAGTGTATCTCCTCATATCTCATAGTGTCAGAGAATCTTAGCATCCCTACAGTGTATCTCCTCATATCTCATAGTGTCAGAGAATCTTAGCATCCCTACAGTGTATCTCCTCATATCTCATAGTGTCAGAGAATCCCTACAGTGCAGAAGGAGGCCATTCAGCCATCGATTCTGCACTAACCACAATCCCACCCAGGCACTATTCCCGTCACCCTAATTTATCCTGCTAATCTCCCTGACACTAGGGTCAATTTAACATGGCCAATCAACCTAACTCACACACCTTGAGTGTGGGAGGAAACCGGAGCAAACCCACACAGACACGGGGAGAACATGCAACTCCACACAGACAGTGACCCGAGGCCGGATTTAAGCTCGGGTCCTTGGCATTGTGAGGCAACAGTACTAACCACTGTGCCACTGCACTGTTCACAGAACAGTCACTCGTATTCTATGACACAGGTACATAAACCGGCATCAGTAAATAACAGGTTTCTGGAAATGAAGTCTCTTCCTAAACAAAGATGACAGGAAAAACCTCTTTATTAACAGCATGTCAGTTAATTGGGTATGATATATTTTATCCTGAAAGGAGTTGGAATGGAACTCAGAATAAAATTGATTATTTTACACAGTTTGTTGACAATAAATCATGTTTGTGTTTTATTATTTCCATGCATCTGAGTCAAGACACAGCGGATTGATGGAAATTGATCTTTGAGATTATCAATGAGGTGGTGCTTACACATAGCTTGCCCCAAAAAAAGAAAGCCATAGCATCGTAGAATCTACCGTGCAGAAAGAGGCCATTCGGCCCATCAAGTCTGCATCGACCACAATCCCACCCAGGTCCTATCCCCAAAACCCCATGTACTTACCCTTGCTAGCCCCCCTGATGCACAGGAGCAATTCAGCATGGCCAATCTATCAAACTGCACGTCTTTGGACTGTGGGAGGAAAGCGGAGCACCCGGAGGAAACCCACAAAGACACAGCAAGAATGAACAGATTCTGCAGTGACCCCAGCTGGGAATCGAACCCAGGTCCCTGACACTGTGAGGCAGCGCTGCTAACCACTGTGTCACTGTGCCACCCCAATGGGCTGAATAATTTGGTAGGGCTGGAGGGCAGAGGTTGCAGTGTGGGTTGACGGCATGTCCCCTCTGGAAACCACATCAGTGTGAAGCTGACCAATAACAAGCATTGCAAGGATAAATAATGAGGACCCAGTGGGCCAGAGTGGACATCCCACTCTCTGGAGCTTCTGTTAGCCACAAATCCATCAGTCCCAGCAGTGCCAGGAGGACATCCTGTGGTAGCTGCCAGGAGAGCAGCCCAATGCCACGCATCCCCGGAGTAGGTATGACTGGGGCCTTGGCCTGGGAGAGGGTTTGGTCACATTAGGGACAGGGGCAGTGGTGGTGAGAAGGTGAGTTTAAGAGAGGGAGCGAGTATGAAGGAAAGGGAGGGTTCGGGGTGGGGGGGTGGCTTTCAGTCGAAGGAGGCCACCCTGCAGTCGGCTAAATACTGCCCCAGAAGAGGGAACCCCGTTCCTTCCCTCCCTTTAACCAGTTAAGGTAAAAAAAAATTGGGCTTCCCACTTCTGCCCTGCTGTCCAAATCGAATATATTGTGGCGTGGGCAGCATATTACTCGTGTCAATGAGTTTGATAACAAGTCCAGTCGGCCCTTAGATGTGACAGGTGGGCGGACTGGTGATTTAAGTGCCTCCCCTCCCCCCCTCAGCGAGGTGGGTGGGTAGGTGGGAAGGTGATAAGATGGATGCCCACACAATGTTGTGTGCTCCCCTGGAAACACACCCACGGGAAGCTGGGATGGGAAGTGGGGGGGAATGTAAAATTCAGCCCAATGTCAAGCTGCCTGCCTTACTGGCAAAAATCCTCAGGGATTTCCTAGGGAAAGAGCTGAATTTGGTTATTACCATAACTGGTGTGGGGGGGGGGCATGACAACTGTAATTATGCCTTCAGTGGCTGTGAGGGCCACTGAAGTAATCCAAGTGGGGCAGTCCCCAACACTTGTGCCACCCAATGAAAACAAATATCTTAAAGAGGTCCCCAACAGGCATTAGGTCCCTAACTTATATATCATAGAATCCCCGCAGTACAGAAGGAGGCCATTCGGCCCATCAAATCAGTACCAACCACAATCCCAATCAGGCCTTATTCCCATATTCTGCTAACCCCCTGATGCTAGGGTCAATTTAGCATGGCCAGTCAACCTAACCATTACATCTTTGGGCTGTGGGAGGAAACCCACACAGACGCGGAGAGAAAATGCAAACTCCACACGGACAGTAACCTGAGACTGGAATTGAACCTGGGTCCCTGGTGAATACTGTGCCACCCATCGTGAATATACCCATTGTATGGGCAGTATATTCAAGGAACATTGCATCTGTTTTCATACCAAAATATGAGTCCTACAAGTCCAGCAGTAGGACCCACAATTGCACAGATTGGACACAGGCTGATCAGCAGCTAAACTGACATGTTTTGCACCACAATTTCTACCACCATGTCTACAAATTTATTGAGTCTTTTTAAAAGCAAGTGTCCTGGTAAAATATATATTTTTTTCCTGTATAGTGAATATTAAGAAGGGTATTTTCACATTGCTATCACTATTACACATAAGCAGTGAAAATCACATATATTCAACAGAAGGCAATGGTGTTTGTTTTCTTGTGAAAAGTTTTTTGTGGCTCTCTGATACAATATGATGAGATTTTAATCTTACCGTTCTCATTGTTTCTCTGAAGGTGGCTGTCTCTTTGGTCGGACTTTGGATAGTCAACAGGTAAGTGGAAAGAAAGCTTGCATAAACATAATCCCGCCTAGGTATTGTTTAGTGGCATATCCTCAATTTGAAAGGCTCCCTTTGGGGGGGACACTTTAAAGTGCCAATTGCAGGAAAAAATTGTTACAAGAGGTCTTTTATTCCCAGTGCCATAAGCTTACTAAACAACAAGGTAAGCTCAATTCACTGTTTTTATTTATTTTGTTTATTCAACTGCAATAAGTGCAGTAACGGCAGAGTGCAATGTATTATGTTTGTGTGACATGAATGTAAGTATGTATGTACTCAAATGTATGAATGTATTTATGTGTGAAATATTCACTGTTTTTAAATTGATGACTGTATAATTATATGTTAAACTGGAGATTAAGCCAAAGACAAATTTTCACCTTTGCATGGACAATGAAGTTCTATTCTATTCTATTCAATTCTACATGTTATTAGCATCTGACTCAGACACAATACCGATCAGGCTAGACTGCTGAACAAAAGTTGGTAGCTGCCAGGTTGGTTGGCTAACACAATAGCGTGTACTGTCAGAAACAATATCCTCAGACCAATTTTTAATATTTTACTTGAACTGCTAGCAATCATTAATGCAAAGCTCTGCCCTAAAAGAGAAGCATGAGCAGCTTATATGAGTCATCAGTTTCAAAGTGCATTCCAGTAAAGTGCGGCAATTTGGCCCCAGTCTTAAGAAATTTAAATGAATTAACTGGTTTATCCATTGCTAATATACTGCCATACTGACTTCATGTAAGGCTTCTATTTTAAAACAGTTCAACAGGGAAAGATTGCCTCTGATTTAATCCTGACTCTTTAATGTTGTAGTCAATTTATATGATGACTTACTGTAATGAGTATGCTTCCTGTTTCTAATCACCTTTCAGTAATAAACACTAACTTCAATTATTCACAATCATTTACAATTGTCACAATTGCTGCCTTTGTTTGGGCTCCTTTTTAACCCAGTTCATGTTTTCTAAGGATTTTGAAATCCTCAACATTCCTGATTGCTGCCCAATCTTCCCAATAACTTTATCAATGAAAAAATACATACGCTCAGACAGTGCCTTATTAACCATCACATCTTGTATTGTTAGAATGTTGAGCCTTTCTCTCCTTAAGTTGACATTTTTGAACTGACGTTAATTAGATAGAATGAGATAATTGGTGCTTCAAAAGCTAAAACTTTTTCCAAGCTATTTTTACAAATGTGCCAAATTCAGATTCAAGCTGCACCGACCACAATCCCACCCAGGCCCTGTCCCCTTAACCCCACGTATTTACCCTGTTAATCTCCCAGACACTAAGGGATAATTTAGCATGGCCAAACCACCTATCCTGCACATCTTTGGACTGTGGGAGGAAACCGGAGCATCTGGAGGAAACCCACACAAACACAGGGAGAACTCCACGCCGACCCGAGGCTGGTATTGAACCCGGGTCCCTGGTCCTGTGAGACAGCAGTGCTAACCACTGCGTCACCATGCCGCCCTTAAAAGAAGAATAAGTCTAACCTTTTACAAACTAGATTCTATGGGTATGCAGTGGACATTACACACAGCATGCATAGAAACAGTTAATAAAAAGTTTTCATATTCATGGAGGCATTGAGTTGACATTTGACTTTTGGCATAATTGTTGTATCCTTGGTGTGATCTAAGAAGTGACTTCAAACAATTTCTTTTTTTCTCCGCACTGGCTGCGACTGTGTTTACATAAGTGCCCCCCCATCCCCCCAGTAATCTCCAGAAACAGATCAATTAAACATAAAATAAGTATGTAGGATATTTCCCTGCTGGCAGTGTGATTCCCAAACTCTCAAAAGCTGCAAATGAATTATGAAGGTTTCATCTCACAGGTGAAAGAACAAGGACAATTTGTTCCATGAGTATTGGGGTGGAGTATTAAAATGGTTCCGGAACACAGACCCTTTTAAATGCTTTGCTGCATCATCCTAGCAATGGGCTGTGTAAAACAGCCTTGACCTGGCTTTTAGAGCTGTGTGTGTTTTCTTTTGAAACAAAATGCTTTTGCCAGGTAGAGCAGCCCCTTTGGTGGTGTATGTAAAATAATATTTTTATTTTCAATCTCTTTGGGCTGAATCCTAATTTACCAAAATGATTGGAGTCGTGTTGGAGATTAAAATGGTTAAAATCTGGAGCATGAACTGAACCCACTCACTTCCCATTTTGACGGAAACCAATCCACTTGCAGGAAGCAGATTGGCTGTTTAATGTAATAATGAAGCATTAGTCATTTATTCATAGGCGGCTGGATTGCCCCAGGCTTTGGGAAACCAGACAGTTGAAAGAAGGCAAGATGTCATTGCTTTCTTTCCATGAGGTGAAGGCCTTTCTAGCACAGCTTGTGGGACGAGAGGAACAGGGGGTTTCCTCTAGGTCCAACCTCCACTTCCTGCTTCCACTGGGAAACCTCCACTTCCTGCTTCCACCCTCACCCCTGTGCCATGGTGTAGGAGCCTCTCTCTTTTATCAGGCTGAAAAACACAGCCTGCACAATGGTTTCATGTGACTTCAAGTCAGCATACAAGTCAACCTTTGACTTATGTGCTGAGTGTATGCAAAAACATGGGCCGGGATTCTCCAAAAAAAATTCTATGTGTTGAATTCGCGTGGAAATTGGAGTAAATCCTGCTGGGTTTTTCCAACAGAACTTTCAAAATGAATCTCCAACACTCTATGCACTGCACTCGTGGGATTCACTCCGGAAGTCCAAGGTCGGGGCCTGTTCCTGAGTGATGAGTGGACCACCGTGCATGAGTACATCTCTGGAAGATCGCTAGACAAGTCCTCCCAGCATCAAAAGTGTTGGCCTCAATCTCCCACGGACATTGTTGGCCTCATCACTGACTTCCCCATTCCCCGGTCACCCAAACATCGCTGGCCTCATGGCCCTCCTTGCAGCCTCCCCCTTCACCACTCAGCTCTATCCTCACTGCTGCCTTGCACACACACACACACACACACACACACACACACACACACACACACACACACACACACACATATAGCACTGTGCTACCATCCACATCCCCTGCCTGCGAGCATTCCCCCTTGTTGAGTGAAAGCCTTGATCCGCTCCCCCCATGGACACTGTACCTTGTTGACTTAACCCAATTAACACTTTTGGAGGTAGCTCATCCTTTATTGAAACCAGGTTGCCTGTACATTGCTGGAAATGTAACTAATGGGCCCATGACTGGCCCAAATTGACTCCACCAGGACTCCCCTAATAAGCCAGAGTTGCAATGATCGACCACACAGCCAGTCATGCCAGGAAGATGTCGCCAAGGAAATCTGCCCTGAGATTCACTGAAACTGAGCAGGCCCACCTGCTGGATACGGTGGAGAAGAGGTGGCAGCTGCTGTTCCCCTTTCAGCCCCATCGCCCAAGGGGTTGCGCAACAAATGCATTGTGGGAGGCAATGACTGCCAGGATCCTGAAACCTGGTCCGGAGAGCTGTGCCACGAGAAACTGAATGACTATCTCTGGGCAGCAAGGGTGAGTTGGCATCTCATTCTGAAACCTGCACGTATGCTGTATTAATGATGTCAAACCATCACCAGACACCTCAAGGGCATCCAACAATTACCCCCCTTGACCCCAACCCCCCAAGAACTGCATCTAACCTGTGTCCCCTCCAGTGGTGACCCATTTCCTCAAAATGACCAACACAAGCTCCCCAACTCAGATACACATTGCACCCAATGCCCTTCCATACATCCATGCTTTCAGTCCCCCTTTTGTCTCCACGGGAGAAAGACACACACAACCGCCATGAGAGGGCAAAGACTGATGGCGGTGTTCTTGAGCTGCTGCTGCTGACACTCTGTAAGCAGCGTGCCCTGGAGCTGGCAGAGGGAGACTCCATACCTTGAATGGTAACCAACAGCCAGGTCAGCATTCTGCATGCAAGTGAGCATCAGCTTAACCCTCTCCCTAAGTCTTCTTTGAAGTGAGTGCTATGCTACATGGGCTGCTTTCCCTGCCTTCCCCTAATGTGTGTTCCTTTTTGCAGTTCTGGACCCTGAGGAACCAGGCCTGTTGTCTGTCTGCACTCCCCCCACTACTGCTTTCCAACCAACTTCCTAGGACACCTCAGAGGGAGGCCCTGAAGAATCCTCTGAGGACAACATCAGTGATTTGGCACAGGCATCAACCACACAACTCACCTGTACAGAGACTATTATGACGGTGGGTCATGTTAGCGCTGAGGCTCCTGGGTCACTTACTGGTGAGCACATCACAGCCGCTGATGCACTTCGGGTGGAGGCAGGCACATCCGAGGGCTCGTGCACACGGAAATCTGCTGGAAGCGAGAATTCAGCTGGCCCCAGTTCAGACTCAGATGCTGGGTCTCAGGGTCCCTTCATCCCTAAACTGATGGAGATGCATCAGGAAACCCGGGGAGATGTGGATGGGCTGTCAGCAACCATGCTGCGACTGCAATGTTTAAGGAAGTCAGACAGAGTGCTGTTGCAGGAGGTGGTGTTGGCACAGCGTGCTAACCAGATTAACACTGCGAGGATGGCACCATCTATAGTGCTCAGGGATTTGGCCTCATGAGTGACAGGCCAATTGCAGAGACACAGCAGGTCATGGCAGAGACACAATGGGCCACAGGTGAAGGTGCATTCATGAGACACATCGGTCCGTGGCCATGGGTGTCAGGGGCATGTTGGAGACACTGCTGGCCATGGCTGGCCGTGTCTGTGAGGCTTGACAACTTAGCCCAGTCTCAGACAGCTAATACTGGGGGGCTCCAGAGCCTGGCTCACTCACAGGGTGCTGTAGTGGAGGGGCTCCAGAGCTTTGCTGAGTCTCAGAGGATCATGGCTGAGGGATCACAGACCATGGGGCAGACACATCAGGGCCCCCAGGACTGGCAGAGCCAGATGATGCCAGAGCTCCTGGAGCTCAGCCCAGCTACCCTGGTGTCGCATGGCCTGTACCCGGGGCCTCTGGGCACCACAAAGGAGGAGGAAGAGCTAAAGCCCATGCTGGGGCCTTCCACCCAGGAGACTCTGGACATTCCGAGACCTTTAGATTCCCCCCTTCCTCACACCGGGGCATCTGAGGGTCAGCTGGATGAACAGGGTGGCACTGAAACATCAGTGTAATCCGTAAGTCCTCCAGGTCTCAGTCCCACCAGGGGACGACTGCCAATGGCATCACAGGCAATGGGCCTGGATCGTAGCTGGACACCTCCATCTCTGCTATGCATCCTGGGGAGCACCTAGAAGAAGCAGTAGGCTGCACAAGATTAGAACGTTGTAGTTTCACTAAGAGGGCGTGGGTGAAGGTTACTAGTCGTCAGGGTTACATTTTGGGGAATGTTAAGAGCACAATAAAACGTTATTTTCACCTCACAGGTGTGACTAATCTGATTCCCCCCGCCCAACCCCCCCACAGAGCTGAGTATACCCGAGTCCCACATATTGAAGCACAGATTTGCTGTGCTGTGCAAAACCAGCTCTTCAGCCAAAACTTATATACTGCCTGCCCTACTTTCCCCACCATCCACCGGACCCTTAGTCAAACACGACTCCCTGTCATTCCACACCCCCCCCAGCCTACCCCAATCTCTCTCAGCCCATTCCCCCCCACCCTTCCCCAATCTCTCTCAGCCCAGCCCCCACCCTTTCCCAATCTCTCTCAGCCCAGCCCCCACCCTTTCCCAATCTCTCTCAGCCCAGCCCCCCCCACCCTACCCCAATCTCTCTCAGCCCATTCCCCCCCACCCTTCCCCAATCTCTCTCAGCCCAGCCCCCCGACCATCCCCAATCTCTCTCAGCCCACCCCCCCGACCATCCCCAATCTCTCTCAGCCCAGCCCCCACCCTTTCCCAATCTCTCTCAGCCCAGCCCCCACCCTTTCCCAATCTCTCTCAGCCCAGCCCCCACCCTTCCCCAATCTCTCTCAGCCCAGCCCCCACCCTTCCCCACCCTCTCTCAGCCCAGCCCCCACCCTTCCCCAATCTCTCTCAGCCCAGCCCCCACCCTTTCCCAATCTCTCTCAGCCCACCCCCCCGACCATCCCCAATCTCTCTCAGCCCATTCCCCCCCACCCTTTCCCAATCTCTCTCAGCCCATTCCCCCTCACCCTTCCCCAATCTCTCTCAGCCCATTCCCCCTCACCCTTCCCCAATCTCTCTCAGCCCATTCCCCCTCACCCGTTCCCAATCTCTCTCAGCCCAGCCCCCACCCTTCCCCAATCTCTCTCAGCCCATTCCCCCCCACCCTTCCCCAATCTCTCTCAGCCCAGCCCCCACCCTTCCCCAATCTCTCTCAGCCCATTCCCCCCCACCCTTTCCCAATCTCTCTCAGCCCAGCCCCCACCCTTTCCCAATCTCTCTCAGCCCACCCCCCCACCCTCTCTCAGCCCATTCCCCCCCACCCTTTCCCAATCTCTCTCAGCCCACCCCCCCACCCTCTCTCAGCCCATTCCCCCCCACCCTTTCCCAATCTCTCTCAGCCCAGCCCCCACCCTTCCCCAATCTCTCTCAGCCCACCCCCCCACCCTCTCTCAGCCCATTCCCCCCCACCATCCCCAATCTCTCTCAGCCCATTCCCCCTCACCCTTCCCCACCCTCTCTCAGCCTATTCCCCCCCACCCTTCCCCAATCTCTCTCAGCCCACCCCCCCACCCTCTCTCAGCCCATTCCCCCCCACCATCCCCAATCTCTCTCAGCCCATTCCCCCCCACCCTTCCCCAATCTCTCTCAGCCCATTCCCCCCCACCCTTCCCCAATCTCTCTCAGCCCATTCCCCCCCACCCTTTCCCAATCTCTCTCAGCCCAGCCCCCACCCTTTCCCAATCTCTCTCAGCCCACCCCCCCACCCTCTCTCAGCCCATTCCCCCCCACCCTTTCCCAATCTCTCTCAGCCCACCCCCCCACCCTCTCTCAGCCCATTCCCCCCCCACCCTTTCCCAATCTCTCTCAGCCCAGCCCCCACCCTTCCCCAATCTCTCTCAGCCCACCCCCCCACCCTCTCTCAGCCCATTCCCCCCCACCATCCCCAATCTCTCTCAGCCCATTCCCCCCCACCCTTCCCCAATCTCTCTCAGCCCATTCCCCCCCACCCTTCCCCAATCTCTCTCAGCCCATTCCCCCCCACCCTTCCCCAATCTCTCTCAGCCTATTCCCCCCCACCCTTCCCCAATCTCTCTCAGCCCATTCCCCCCCACCCTTCCCCAATCTCTCTCAGCCTATTCCCCCCCACCCTTCCCCAATCTCTCTCAGCCCAGCCCCCACCCTTCCCCAATCTCTCTCAGCCCAGCCCCCACTCTTCCCCAATCTCTCTCAGCTCCCCCCGCCCACCCTTTCCCAACTTCTCTCAGCCCACCCCCCCCACCATCCCCAATCTCTCTCAGCCCATTCCCCCTCACCCTTCCCCAATCTCTCTCAGCCCATTCCCCCTCACCCTTCCCCACCCTCTCTCAGCCCACCCCCCCCACCATCCCCAATCTCTCTCAGCCCATTCCCCCTCACCCTTCCCCAATCTCTCTCAGCCCATTCCCCCTCACCCTTCCCCAATCTCTCTCAGCCTATTCCCCCTCACCCTTCCCCAATCTCTCTCAGCCCATTCCCCCTCACCCTTGCCCAATCTCTCTCAGCCCACACCCCTAGCCTTCCCCAATCTCTCTCAGCCCAGACCCCCACTCTTCCCCACTCTGTCTCAGCCCAGTCCTGGAGAAAGGGGAAGGGTCATGTGGGTTGAGTGGCTAGTTTTGGGTTGTGGGAGGGGTTGCAGTTGCAGTGGCTCCTGGAGTATGATGGAAGGGTGTTCAGAGCAGTCCTCACACTGCACAGCACCAGCTATGCAAAGCGGGTTGCTATCAGGGCCTCCCTCGCTACCCTACCCTGCAGGGTACCTGCTGTCACCACATGCCCCCCATCCTCTGGCACATTTTCCTCATATGAGCATCCTGTCACTGCTCTTCCTCCTCCTCCAGCTGGTCTCCAAGAATTGGACACCATGTTGGCTGACAAGAAAGAAATTGTGCTGCAGAGTCTTACTGCCCATTATCCCAAATGGAATTGGAGCAACTAAGTCTAAGCCTAAAGCATTACAAGATGCTAAAATGGCAACAGTGATATCTATCACTGTTTAGAAAGCAATATAGTTTTCTGAACTTTATTCCAAACATACATTCCATAATTTCAGTTGCCTTAGTTCAGTATCTCAAGTTCCAGTTCTGCACTTTTTAAAACAACGTAATTTGAAGAGGAATTTTCAAATTGCATTTCGTTTGGAAAGCTTTGTACCCTGAAGGGTACACAGATGATTTCCAACGCTTACTGGACAGCCAAACACACATCTTGCATTTATATGGTGACTGAGGATGGATTGAGTTGCTTTTTCAGATAAGGGGTTCCCACTAAACCCCATAACCACATCCTCCTCACTTACTCCATGTATCACACAGTGCGCTCTCCTCAATCTCACTCTTAAAATTTGCCAAGAGGATGTAGCTGAGCCAATGCTTTTCAAAATTGAGTGTCAACATACACTGCAAGGTGCTGGCTCCCTTTACACCGCAACTTAGCTTCTCATAGCAACAGAAAAGAGGAACATGCGTCACAAGGAATATCCTTGGCTCAATGGTCACACTCTAACCTTTGAGCCAAATGGCATTGATTCCCAAATGCTCTCCAGGGCCTGAGCGCACAAACTCAGCAACAATGATTACGGGCTGGATTCTCATACCTTGCTCGCAGCTGGGATTCTCCAGTCCCGCTGCAGTGAATGGAGATTTAGCCGAGTGCCAAATTCTTCATTCTTGGTGGTGGGGCATGAACGGCTGGAGAATTCCAGCCTACATTTCAAAAGTAAGACGTTACCTGTGAAGCAGTTTTGGATATCCCGAGGTTGTGAAAGGTGCTATACAAATGCACGCTCTTTTTGTTTTCAATGATCACTTGATTTCAAGTCTTGAAATGTAGCTTTTCGTTAAATGAATGACATCCAATCGATGAAGCAACATATGGTTTGCTTTCAGTGAATAGGGTAGAAATAAAAAACAGAAATTTGTAACAAATTTTAAGCTGAGTCCCAGTCTCCTACTTCCCCATCTCCTCCATCTCCTTTATGGGCTACCCATCAGGGAACCTACTTCTGTGTATGAATGATATTCTGCTGAAACTAATATAGACGAGCTTAGAAAGGGCTGGTACACTGACGTTGCGAAAAAATCAGGGTTGTCTACTTATCTGCTTAATATAAATAGTGGGTCTGATAATATGAACATGCATTGTGCAGGTACATCAGATGGAGTAATTTGACATGGGGAAAGAAAATGCAGGGATGGGACCAATGACTTGATAAAGGAATCTGCTGTGAATTGTACCCTACTTTATCAGAAATAGTCCAAGTAGTTTAAGACTCTGCATGTGAAAAAACTGTACAAGTTGGTCGGGATTTTACAAGATGACTGTTGCCCTATCCTTTGGCCAGAAAGTTGAGGGCAAGCCTGCCGCAGCAGGTCATGGGATCTCCCTAACCAAAATTAAGTGCTCAGTTAACTGCCTGCAGTCGAGGCTCCTGCCCCGTTAAGGGGCAAGCCAATCGGATGGCAGGCAGATCTTCAGTGCCAGCAGTACTGGCAGTGATGGTCGCTGCTCGAATTGCAAACAGGCAGCAGCAGGAAGGATGGAGAGTGGCTCCGCAGCCCAGGTAAATGGGGCCAGACTCACCAAGACACTCTGGCAAAAGGAAGGTGAAGGGAGTGGGAGGCATTACTGGGTGGTCCTCCAAGAGCAATCCTAGCCACGACAGATCAGCCATGATCTTATTGAATGGCGGGGCAGGCTCGAAGGGCCAGATGGCCTACTCCTGCTCCTATTTCTTATGTTCTTATGTTCAAAGCCTCCAAGGAAACTGTCAGGCTACACAAACAGCGACCGGAAGATGGGCATGCCCTCTCTTGCCCTACCACCCATTATTTTACCCGCTTCCCAATACCTTCCAAGGTGAAAGACCATATTCAAACCTGGTGTAGTTTCAGCCAGTTTTGACCACTAAATGGTATCCATTTCATCATCACTGTAGGTCAAATCAACCTGAGTGAATTCACCCTCAAAACAATTTCAAACTGAACACAGCAAAAAGCCGATAGATTAAAAAAAAGGAACTAATTATATTCAGCAATCAAGCAAAAAAGTATATCCTTCTCAGTTATTCTATATGTTTGTTTGTTTCAGATTAGCAGAAGAAACTGGCTTTCAAACCAATGACTCCTCAACAGATCTCTCCCACCTCTCTATTTTTTCCAAATTTATTACCAATGGCAGCTACTATTATATATTTTACATCTATGTGGGACTTTCAGACAGCTTCCTTGCACTTGGTGTCATTCGAGGACTGCCTCTGGTCCACACTCTTGTTACAGTCTCCAAGGACCTGCATAAACGAATGCTGCACTCAGTGCTCCAAGCACCCATGACTGTGTTCAACCAAATGAAAGCAGGTAATCATTTTATGGAGTAACTTGTGGTAACAAGCGTTAGTCCCATTCTTAGAGCTATTGTTTGGACTTTATTTATCAGTGACATATGAACATGAAAGAGAGGTACTCCTTCAATGAGAGCTAGAATCAGAGAATCCCTACAGTACAGAAGGAGGCCATTCAGCCCATCAAGCCTGCACCACCAACAACACCACCCAGGCTCTCTATCCCTGTAACCCCTCATATTTACCCTCCTAATCCCCCTGACACTAAGGGGCAATTCAGCATGGTCAATCCACCTAAACCGCACATCTTTAGAGTGTGGCAAGAAACGCTCACAGACAGGAAGGATGTGCAAACTCCACACGAATAGTCACCCAAGGTCGGAATTGAACCCAGGTCCCTGGCGTTGTGAGGCAGCAGAGCTAACCACTCTGCCACCGTGCCACCCTATTTGTAATTCATCTGATCGTCAGATACTCTGCTGAGAGCAGAATAAAATGCCAACCCTTAATGTGTTTGTAGCAGATTATTTTCACCACTATAAAGCGATATGCATATTTTAGCGTATGTTCTATCCAATTTGTGAAACATGCAACAGCTATTTAAATTAATTTGCTTTATCTTAGTGAATCAGGTTGGATTTTGAGGAAATGTTCAGTGGGGTCCACTGCACTAAAATTTCAAATCATCTTTGCTTCTTGCAAGTGTATTTACAACTTTTAAATGAAACAAGAATAGTCAAAAATCAAACGCTGAGACTGTATCAAATTGGATCACTTGTCGTTGTTCTTTTCTAGCTTTCATACGTAGAATCCCTACAGTGCAGAAGAGGCCAGTCAGCCCTACGAGTCTGCACCAACTCTCTGAGAGAATATTTTACCCAGGCCCTCTCTCCCTGCCCTGTGACCCCATACATTTATCATGGCTAATCCAGCTAACCTACACATCTTGAACTCATTATTGTTGATTTTTTTTCCTATTCAAAATACATTTTTATGTAAACAAGCCAAAATTTGATCAAAGTGAACCTCACTATCTTGTCTTAAGGGTAAAGAGTAACAAAGACAGTTTGGTCCTGATTTTACCATCAAGTTGCGCCTATTGCGAAAACTTGGTAAAGTCGGGCGTGAGACGAGTAGTGTGATCCGTGCCTGCCTCTGCACCAGTTCCCTCTTTACCAAGGCCCAAAAATGGCCACAAAACGGACACAACATTTTGCACGCATTTAAATTGACTTAATGGGCTGCACGCCCAACCTTACCGGCATTTCCCTCTTTACCACCGCGTTTGCCCATCCAGAATTGGCATGAAATAGACATGCTGCACAAATGTCCGATTCAGGTGCTCCAGTTAGTGAGGAGATAAGTGCTGAGCATCCGACGGTTCTCTGCTTGAGGTTGGTGGGGTGGGGGGCAGGGAGCGGGGTCCACTGCCACTCTACCTGAGATCAGTGGGGGGAAGGGGATGTCCGCTGCCACTCTACCTGAGATCAGTGGGGGGAAGGGGATGTCTGCTGCCACTCTGCCTGAGATCAGTGGGGGGAAGGGGATGTCTGCTGCCACTCTACCTGAGATCAGTGGGGGGAAGGGGATGTCTGCTGCCACTCTGCCTGAGATCAGTGGGGGGAAGGGGATGTCCTCTGCCACTCTGCCTGAGATCAGTGGGGGGAAGGGGATGTCTGCTGCCACTCTGCCTGAGATCAGTGGGGGGAAGGGGATGTCCTCTGCCACTCTGCCTGAGATCAGTGGGGGGAAGGGGATGTCCGCTGCCACTCTGCCTGAGATCAGTGGGGGGAAGGGGATGTCCTCTGCCACTCTGCCTGAGATCAGTGGGGGGAAGGGGATGTCCTCTGCCACTCTGCCTGAGATCAGTGGGGGGAAGGGGATGTCCGCTGCCACTCTGCCTGAGATCAGTGGGGGGAAGGGGATGTCCGCTGCCACTCTGCCTGAGATCAGTGGGGGGAAGGGGATGTCTGCTGCCACTCTGCCTGAGATCAGTGGGGGGAAGGGGATGTCCGCTGCCACTCTGCCTGAGATCAGTGGGGGGAAGGGGATGTCTGCTGCCACTCTGCCTGAGATCAGTGGGGGGAAGGGGATGTCCGCTGCCACTCTGCCTGAGATCAGTGGGGGGAAGAGGGGTCCACTGCCATTCTGCCAGGGGTCAGTGTGGAGGAAGGGGGTTTTCGCTGCTGCTCTGTCTGAGATCAGGTGGGGGGGGGGGGGTGGGTGGGGGGAAGGAGGGGTCTGCTGCCATTCTGCCCAAGATGAGTGGGGGGAAGGGGAATCTGCTGCCACTCTGCCCGAGATCAGTGGGGGTGGGTCTAAAAGTCAGATCTGAAACACTCTCAGTTTCAAGTCCGTCCAGCACTTAGAATCAAAATGGTAAAATAGGGCCCTTTGTGTCAGCTGTGCATTGGCTCACAGTGTAAGAGGTGCTCTAACCATTGGCCAATGTGAACCCATGAACTTGTACATTGCTATTTCATAAATGTAAGATGCCAAAACTGACTGAAATAAGTTTGCCTGTTTGGGATTAATGCAAATGGTTTCGAAAAGTATTTTAAAAATCAAAATAAGTTTGTGCCAGCAATCAGGATTAAAAATTGGTCTTTATATCCAGCAACAAGCTATTTGATTCAGTGGTTTGAATTTATTAATTAGTTTTTGCTGTGCTTTATCTTTGATGCTTATCACATAATTTCACCAGTGCTGAAAGGGCAGAACCGAAGATAATGGACGCGTAAATTAAACTTAAACTTTATAGCTAAACTAAGCTCATACAAGGCATAACTTGTCACACTCGTTGGCAAGTCAGCCTTTGATTTCTGTGGCATGGGATTGAAGTGAAAAGGAATTAAGTTGAAAACTTAAAGCACTCTGCAGTGAATGTGCGTTCAAAATCAGAATGCATAAATCTGCATTAACAATCTTTCTAACGAAAAATACATTATGGAGTGGCAACACAGGGGACTTCTGTGCAACATATGATGTGTGTCTCTTATCTGAATTGGGTCAATTTGTAATGTATTTGAATTTGATAGACATAAAATTCAGTGAGAAGCACCATCTTTCTACAGATTTTTGTGACTTTGGAAGGAATGTAACTTATGCAGTCACATGAGCAGTCATTCGCTACCTGGATGTCCATTGTAAAACTCCAATTGAAGCATTGCAGCTGCACAGCCAGGATAATATCAAAACTTCCTAGAACCTGAAGACAAATAGTTGTGAGAGTGCATTTAATAATGCATTGGATAACTCAGTCCTAAAAGCAACAGGAAATCTGAATGTTTCCATATCACTGTTTTTTCTCGGTGAAATAGTGAATGATAGGCTTTTCAAGTAAAACTGTCCTAAGTGTTTCAAGATCAAAAATGTGGACTCTTTCATCATTTGACAATTTTCTAGTTTTCTTTATTTTTTTAAAATTGCAGGCCGAATTCTAAATCGATTCATCAAAGATACTGCCATAATAGATGACATGTTGCCACTCACCGCCTTCGACTTTGTGCAGGTCAGAGAATTTAAGATGAATTCTTTCCAATTTCTCTGTACAAAAGATTGATTTTATATCTAGAATGTGTATGAAGTCCTGGGCACAGTCGTTTTCATGATTATGTTATTCCCCACTAGAAATCCAGAGAATGTGAGTTCAGAGCTGGAATTCTCCTGCCGCCCACACCCTGCCGCCACTGGCAGCGGTGGAGAATGGAGAATTTGGCACTCAGCCAAATCTCTGTTCACTGCAGCGAGACTGGAGAATCTCACTGGCAGAACAGCCAAAGAATTCCAGCCCAGATCTCATCATCGCAATTTGAGAATTTGAATTCACTTTACTAAATATGAAATCAAAGAATTGGTTTTCATAAAAAGGCCCTTGAAGATGCCAAATTGTTGGAAAACCTCAAGTGCATCATTAGTGCCTTTTAGGAAAGGAAACTTGATAGCATTGTCAAGTCTGTACTAATATTCATATAAATATAAATAAAAGCAAAATACTGCAGATACTGGAGACCTGAAATAAAAATAACAAGTCTGGAAAAACTCAACAGATCTGTCAGCATCTGTGGAGAGAGAAACAGAGTTAAAGTTTTGAGTCCAATATGAATCTTCGAAGAGAGACAGAAATGTTATGAGTTTTATGCATTAAAATTCTGGACTAATGCTTTGTTCCATTACTGCCACTACTCCACTTTCCGCACCTTTCCTTCCATCACATCTTTGTAACTCAATTGCCTTCACCCTCAGCTGCCCTATCCCTGTCTTTTGCTTTTTGCTCCTCCCACTTTTACAAGCGTTAAACCAGACCTGTTGAGTTTTTGCAGCACGCTTATTTTTTATTTCTGTCTATGTTCAGTTCTTTAACACTATGGTTGTTTCTTAACTGCCCTCTGAAGTGACACGGTAAGCCACTAAGTCGTATTAAACCTGTGCACAGAATGAAAAGAATCACCACGTGGACAGCTTGATGTTTAAGAGTTCTCTGAACTATGCTACTTGAATATATATTTCCTTTGCTTCGTATGAAGGGCACATACACTTCATCTAACCAGGCAATCCACTTAACCAAATTCCAGGCGGCTTCAGGAAAGTAAAAAGTCAAAATACCCAGTAATATCCCAGCTCTCTCACTGCCATTCTACATATATCACTTGCCACTTTGTACTTTTTCAAGCTAGAAAAAAATTCCAGAACAGAGGAGCAGTGGAAGAAGGATTAAAGGTAGAGGCAGAGTTAGGAAGGGAAAGAGAGAAAGAAGCAAAAGAGGGAGAGAATCAACAACAGGGAGAAATCAAAAGAGGTTGTCCACTAATTCACTCATAGAATCTCTACAGTGCAGAAGGAGGCCATTCGGCCCAATGAGCCTGCACCGACCTGCCGAAAGAGCACTCTACCCAGGCCCTCCCCTCTGCCTTATCCCTGTAACCCCACACATTTCCCATGGTTAATCCACCTAACCTACACAACTTTGGACACTTAAAGAGAAATGTAACATGGCCAATCCACCTAACCTGCACATCTCTAGACTGTGGGAAGAAACTGGAGCATCCGGAGGAAACCCACGGGTCAAACGCCACTGAATTTCAAACTTAATAGAGTTGTTATGAACAGGACATTCTCAAAAATGAAAGGTAATATCAGAGAAGGAGTCTTCATTAAATCAAATCTGGATTATCCTTTTTGGAAAGGAGCGATAGTACCAGAGATGTTACCAGAAGCAGGCTGTTCACATTATTTGTTCAGGGCTGGTGTATAATCTCTGATGAACATTGAAAAGGGGGAAAGTAGGGCAACCTTAAGTCTTTAGCCCTTATCATTTGTACAAGATGTTTAGTTTTGGTTCATAAGTTGCTATGGGTTGAATGGTTTTGCATTCCATTCACAGTTGATACTGATTGTTGTGGGGGCCATCTGTGTGGTATCTGTGCTACAACCCTACATTCTGCTGGCTGCAATTCCAGTGGCAGTTATTTTCATCATGTTGCGGGCCTATTTCCTGCGCACATCACAACAGCTGAAGCAACTGGAGTCTGAAGGTAAGCACAGATAGGAGAGATACAAAGCTCTCATTAGGAAATATTCTGCGGTAAAAATGTGTCAGAAAGCAAAATCATGGATGGAGTCTGTCTCTTTTTGGACTCCAGCGTACAGACTCGAATCCAGCTTCTCTTGACTATTATATGAGGGACAAGTCCAGTTTCCAGTGGTCAGTCTTTGTGAGCATTAGAATCACCACAAAAACCACAAAAATAAATGGAGTGATTTGTAAACTTAGCTCTGTATAACATACCCTATACTTTGATTCTTGCTAGAGATCCATTCTGTAGGACGTAGTGTCCATTCCTTATTGTTGTAAAGATGCATTTTGCAACAATGAGGCTGAATTTTGCACCTGGCGCTAAAAGATTTGCAATCCTCCCAGTCCCTTTCACAGAAACATAGAAAGTAGAAGTAGGAGTGGGCCATTCAGCCCTTCGAGCCTGTTCCGCCATTCATTTTGATCATGGCTGATCGTCACTTCAATATCCAGATCTCACCACCCACCCCCCGGACCCCCACACCCCGCCATATCCCTGCATCCATTTCGCCCCAAGAGCAATATCTAATTTCTTCTTGAAATCCCACAATGTTTTGTCATCAACTACTTTCTATGGTAGTGAATTTCACAGATTCACCACTTGCTGGGTGAAGAAATTTCTCTTCGTCTCAGTCCTAAAAAAGCTACCCCTTATCCTCAAACTATGACTCCTAGTCCTGGACTCCCTCATCATCAGGAACACTTTTTCTGAATGTACCCTATCTAACCCTGTTAGAATTTTACAAGTTTTTAAGAGACCCCCTCTCATTCTTCTAAACTCCAATGAATATAATCCTAATAGACTTAGGCTGTCTTCATATGATAGATCTGTTGTCCCAGGAATCAGCCTGGTAATCCTTTGCTGTAGTCCCTCTATAGCAAGGACATCCTTCCTCAGATAAGGGCACTAAAACTGCACACAATATTCTAAATGTGGCCTCACCAATGCCCTGTACAATTGCACTAAAACGTCCCTTATTCCTAAACTTAAATCTTCTCGCTATGAAGACCAACATACCATTTGCCTTCTTTAGGCAATATGTGTGGGAATTTTTGACTGCATTCGCCCTGAAACTGGAAAATCCCACCCGAGAGTAACAGGCCATTCCGTGGTCTGCCCCTCGCTTGCTACAATTCCTGTGGCAAGTGGAATGAGAAAACTGGCCCCTTTATGTCATCCTTTCTAGAGACCTCCATGTTGAGAGAATAAATAAAATTAAGATGCCAAGCACCTGTGGGTTTTTCATTCAAATTTAATTGAGGAGGACCTGAAAGTCTCAGAAGAACCCTCTGTTCTTTCGAATCTGGATACCACACGCTGATATCCTGTTTAGTTATTTATATTAGAGGCTTCTGCCTTGGGCATTTTTGAAAAGGATGATCAAAATATCAATGAGAAATGTGGTGAAATTATCTCAGGGCCAAGTGAGTGCGCCTTCCTCATCTAAGATATTCCAAAGTCTGGTGCTGAAATGTATAGCTTGCGATGTCTTTTTAAATTTACTGTGTACACCCAATGTATAATGAGATTGATGTCAATCATCCTTCCAGCAGTGACGCAAGTGAGTTGACACTGTAAGCTGGCTAAGTATCTCTGCTGATTGTCAGTGGGTGCAAAATAAATTTTAATAGCAATACTGTTTGCCATGTGAAAATTCTTCCCCATAAACTTGGTCACTATTGGAGGCTGTGTTGATAACTATATCTGTGTTTACATCTGTTTCGTTACAGCACGCAGCCCTATTTTCAGCCATCTCATCACATCCTTGAGAGGACTGTGGACTGTAAGAGCGTTTGGCCGACAGTCTTACTTTGAAACGCTCTTCCACAAGGCTCTGAACCTTCACACTGCAAACTGGTTTCTCTACCTCTCAACGCTGCGCTGGTTCCAGATGAGGATTGATATTGTATTTGTTCTCTTCTTTATTGCAATTACTTTCATCTCCATAGCAACACACAGTAAGTTGAGATAAAAAGAAAACATGCAGCACATCCATCAACACCTAAGAGTAATGATTGGTTAGTGTTTCAGATGTGGGCCTTTCATCAGAAATACTTGTGACCAAACTTCATTGATGCAATTGTTCTTTATCATTCTTGTGTAATTGAAGCACTGAATGAATGTTAATTAATGCAGTTGGGGTTTAATAGTTAGAGGAGGCCCCAATATTTTCTTAGCCCTTAAGTTCCTTTCTACAGCCTTTTTAAATCACGCAAACATTCTGGTAAATATTGACCTCAAAGACTCACAGGGCAGCACATCGTAGTGTATGGACTGAGATACGCTCTCCGTCACCTGCCCTCTGACCCTCCCAAATTCATGGGGACATTATGCATATTTTGCACTATTTATATAGTCTTCTTACCTTAGATGATTATTTGTCTGTGTGGAGTTTGCATGTTCTCCCAGTGTCTGCGTGGGTTTTCTCCCACTGTAAAAAGATGCGCGAGTTAGGTGGATCGGCCATGATAAATTGTCCATTAGTGGCAAGGGGATTAGGAGGGTAAATATATGGGGTTACAGCGATAGGGCTTAGGTAGAATCGTTGTTGGTGCAGACTCGATGGGCCTTCTGCACCATAGGGATTCTATGATTGTTTGTGACCTGCTAAGTTGGACTGAGGGTTGGCTTCTGCTCCATGTTGTGTTCTCTCCCCTCAGGATGATCCTGTGTTGTGCATGTAGCTCAGACAGTCTAACCAGCTGGATTGTCTTGTCTAAGGTAAGGTTATATTTAATCTGTAGGAGATCAGAGAGTGAATTGCCTGCAAGACCAACCACTCAGATGTCTCAGATAAGCTCAGACTTTAAACCTCTATATTCAGACCACCCTGTAGCGATCATTAATGAATGAATGGACAGGTACCCCAGACGGTTAGACTGTCCTATTGAATTTAGTTGTTTCTAATATTTTGTTGGATCTCAAGTTGAAATAAACATCAAAGGATTTTAAATCCTCCTCAAATTTAGAGAATGACTGAATAATATTCTGTCATTTGATGATGTCATCAGCCACCCACGACCACTTCCATCTAGAAGGACAATGGCAGCAGATACATGGGAACACCACCACCCTCATGTTCCCCTCCAAGCCATTCACCATCCTGACTTGGAAATATATTGCTGTTCCTTCACAGTCATTGGGTCAAAATCCTGGAATTCCCACCCTAATGGCATTGTGGGTCAACCCACCGCGCATGGACTGCAGCGGTTCAAGATGGCAGCTCAGCACCACCTTCTCAAGGGCAACAGGGATGGGCAATAAATGCTGGCCAGACAGCAATGCCCATGTCCCATGAATGAATAAAAAAAGTGTCACTAAATGTGTGCATTGACTTTTCTGATTTTTTAAATTTCAACCAGAAGTAATGATGTACCTTAAAAATCTTATCCTACGAGACTTCAGTTTTGTGACTTGCCTGGGCCCTTGGGTGATTCCCAGTAAAGTTGCAAGTGTAGATTTGTGATCCACGTTGAAGATTTTAAAAGTGTGGGTACAGCTTTAATAGTTTACAGGCTTCCCAGGTGGCGTCACCATTCAGTGCAGAACAATGAATTTCCCGGTTTTTTGTGGCCTTGCCAAAATGGCAGTGCTTCAGGAAGAGGAATATTCCACAATGGCTGCATGAGTTGGTGGGCTGCTGACTTGACTTAGTCAATGAGGTAGTATTGCAAGGAGTAAGACATTTGAATGGATGTAAGCTTCTGTTTAAGGACTTGGATGGTTGTGAGGTTCCCCAGAGTTGATTAAATTATTTATTAATTTGTTTTATTTCTGCCACATTTTGAGGTTCAGAATCAGGGAAATCTAGATTGGTGACGGGTTTCGTTCAAATGACGCTTCTGACTGAATTATAAAAAGGCTTCTCAGGACTGGCTGCAGCCTGGATGTGAAAAAGATTTAGCTCACCTTTACAGGTTATGAATTCTGTGTCTTGAAGCTGGACTTTCAAGGAAGAGTGTGTGGAACCATCTGTTGCAGTAAGACTTAGAATCCCTACAGTACAGTAGGAGGCCTTACAGCCCATCAAGCCTGCACTGACCATAATCCCACCCAGACCTATCCCCATAACTCTACACATTTGCCCTGCTAATCTCCCTGACACTAGGGTCAATTTAGCATGGCCAATCAACCTAACCCACACATCTTTGGACTGTGGGTGGAAACTGGAGCATCCAGAGGAAACCCATGCCGACATGGGGAGAACATACAAACTCCACACAGACAGGGACCCAAGCCAAAATTCAAACCCAGGTCCCTGGCGTTGTGAAGCAGCAGCGCTAATCACTATGCCACTTTTGCATCCTTAGCTTCTAGGCTCTTCTCTCTGGAGCTTTTTCTCAGTAGCTGTAGCTTTAATTGGGAGATACTTACAGTTCAGAATCCATTGAAGATGTACTTTTTCTTAGTCTTTTAGAGATAATGAGGGTTTTGATATTGAATTGCCACCATGTGGGGATGGAGTTGTCTGTAGAATGTGTTTGTTAATGTAGTCTCCTGTATGTTAAAGAATATCTTTATTAATTCTATACAAATATACAGTCAAGGGCACAGGCAAGGAGCTACCTCCACCCTGAGTCTTTAACACATCTCTGGCTGGGTCTGGGTCATGTGCCTTCTCACATCACATCACTGTGTGGGCAGTATTGCACTCAGTCCCACCTTAAACTATGTGTACCATAGCCTTCTACCACATAGACTTAGAGGTGGAATTGTTGCAGCAATTCAATGAATTTACAAATCATTTATTTTCCTTAGATATCAGAGAAGGAAAAGTTGGAATTATCCTGACCTTAGCCATGAACATTATGAGCACTCTGCAGTGGGCTGTCAATTCAAGCATAGACGTGGATAGTCTGGTAAAGAATATTCAGAATATGCTTTTGTTTTTGGATATGTTTCATGAAGGCTGGTGGTAATATAATGCACTGATTAAATGATGCTATAATGAGCCATTGACGAGATTTAGTAGAAAAGCTCCTTCCCCACATGTTGCTGCAAAATGCCTGTGAATGCAAAGTAGAAAGACATGATCAGTGGTCCTACTTTTAAGTAAAAATAGCATATTATGAACATCAAGCAAGGCTTCAAGCCTGTGCCGATCCTGGTGCCCTAACTAAACTTAAAAAAACTTCAGTTCTTATTTGGACCATCTCCCTCTGTTCCCTTCCTATTCATGCATCCACCCAGATGCCTCTTCAATGTTGGTAATGTGCCTGCTTCCACCACCTCCTCTGGCAGCACATTCCGGACACCCATCACTCTCTGCATGGATAAGTTTCCCCAAACATTTTCCTTAAACTTTCCCCCTCTCAACCTGAACCTGTGCCCCCTAGTAATTGACATTTCCATTCTGAAAAAAACCCTCAGACTATCCACCCTTTCTGTTCCTCTCATAATTTTGTAGACCTCTATCAGGTCTTCCCTCTGCCTCCATCTTTCCAGTGTAAACAATCCCAGTTTATTCAACTTCTCCTCATAGCCAACACCCTCGAGACCAGGCAACATCCTGGTGAATCATCTTTGCACTCTCTCCAAAGTTTCCACGTCCTTCTGATAGTCTGGTGACCAGAAAGGCATGCAATACTCCAAATGTGGCCTAACCAACATGATTTGCCAACTCTTGTGCTCGCTGCCCTGGCCAATGGAGGCAAATATGCCATGTACCTTCTTAATCGCCCTGGCCACCTGTATTGCCACTTTTAGGGAACTGTGGACTTGCAGTCTCAGATCCCTCCATGTTAATGATTCTAAGGGTTCTGCCATTTACAGTATAATTTACACCTAAATGTGAATCTCCAAAGCATAGACAGTCATAGCATTGCACCCATTGCAGCAGCTGGTTCTGAGAGATATTGCAGACAACTAAGTGAAGATCACCCATATATCTACCCAATGATGCTGATTAACACGGAATAAATGGAAACAGGAAGAAAAGTGGCTTTTGAATATAAAAGAGGATGTCAAACTCTGAAATAGTTTGCAGGAAGTCACCAAGATTTCTTAGGCAGCCCCTTCCAAATCCATGACCACTATCACCAAGAAGGATAAGAGCAGCATATACTTCGGAACACCCCTAGCTGGCGGTTCCCCCCAAGCCATTCACCTCACTATGCCTTTTGATGGGTCAAAATCCTGGAATTCCCTTTTGAACAGCACTGCAGGTGTACCTACACCTGCAGCGATTCAAGATGGCAGCTCACTACCACCTTCTCAAGGATGGGCAATAAATGCTGGCCTAGCCAGCGAAGCTCAAATCCCACAAATTAATTTTTTAAATGTCAAATTCTAAGGAATATGATTGAAAGATGAGCTGGTTTTACAAAATTGGTTATATATTGCACAAAGACATGGAGACATCAAGCATTTATGCCAAATAATCAAATTGAACTGTTCTTGATGTGTGTCAGCCATACATTGATTTGCACTGATGTTATGACTTGTAACAAAAGTGGCCATGTGTGTTACAATCTTTACCTAAGAGGTTTAAAGTCAAAAACCTCCTTTATAAGTCACCATTATTCATTATGGTCAAGTGGTTCTTAAAAACCAGATCAATTTGAGCCCTAAGCAGTATAATACCCTCATTGTATACCCTCAAAAAATAAAATTTGCTGAATAATTGAATTTGATATTTTTAATCACAAGTTGAAATGATGGTCAATCATAGTTAAGGACCAATGGAATCCTTAATCTTGAACATTTATATTGATCCTTAATTATGTTGTTGCCCCCCAGATGAGGTCTGTAAGTCGTGTTTTTAAATACATTGACATACCTCCGGAAGGATCGGAATTCAAGAACCAACATCATCTCAGCAACCCCTCGGATGTGCTCGTAATTGAAAACAAGTATCTAACCAATGAATGGCCATCAGGAGGCCAGATGATGGTGAATAACCTCACAGCCAAGTATACCAATGATGGGCGCCCAGTTCTTCAGGACCTTTCCTTTTTTGTAAATGCAGGACAACGGGTAAGGCAGAGGATACATCCATTACATTGCAGGAATGCTTTCCTAAACCAATGTTCTTTCATGTTATTATAGAATCACAGAAACTTACAACAAAGAATGAAGCCATTTAACTCATTGGACAGGATTTTATGGCCTTCCTCATCTTCCAACCATGAAATCCCTCCCGAGGTCAATGGACCTTGCCATGGTACCACCCCCCCCAACACCCCCTCACCCCGTTCCTGCCCCTTGCCTCCCAGCCCGCTCCGATTCCCATGGCAAGCGGGGCGGTAAAATTCCAGCCATTGTATCAGGACTTACTCTTTGAAAGAGCAGTCACGTTCAGTTACGCATGCCACGTTTTATCCATAACCCTCAAAATTACTCATTCTCAATAAATGCTGTCCTAACGTAGAAAACTGCTTTGAGTGACTTGCTCCGCAACAGAATCTACTTGCATTGCTTCCAAATCATGCCTACCTTTTTAACTAGGTTCAGTCTGTTACCTGTGTTGAGTTTAGTTCTAGTTTTAAGCACCGTACTCTGCTTACAATGACAGGTTGGATTGCTGGGACGGACAGGTGCTGGAAAGAGCACATTGCTTTCTGCTCTTCTGCGTCTCTTGTCAACTGAAGGGGAAATCCAGATTGATGGGATATCCTGGAATTCAGTCTCCTTGCAAAAGTGGAGAAAAGCATTTGGCGTCATTCCACAGGTAAGGTATCCGCAAATGCAGGCAGTTGCAAAGACTTCTGATTAGAAGACATAGGTAAAGTCACCATAATCCCAGATGACCATGGGCACTGACTGGTGATGATTTAATCTGAACATCACCATATCTTTATGAATAACCTCAGCTGGTACGGGAATTGAACCTGCCCTGGTGGCATCGCTCTGCATCACTAACCAGCTGTCCTGCCAACTGAGTTAAATCAATCCTAAAAGACATGTACCACATGTTAGTGATTTGACTTTTTTGTAATGTAAATGTAATAATATTGAAAAGCGTGGTATGATTTATACTATCAGGGGATAAAGATTAAAGCAGTTTTTGAATACAAGAAGAAAATTTGAATTATTTTCCTGACATAAAAACTGTTTCAAGGATCTGGGATTTTCATCAACTTCCACTAAATGAACATTTAAAATGGTACACACATATGTTATGGAACAATGTGAGTATTTGCCATGCGTCCAAGTCACACCTCACTATTATAGTACTGTATTTGTCCTTCAAGGTTGAATCCATAAAAGTTTTCTATAGGACCCAGGACACAAGGCCAATCTTACAGATTGGTATGTGAATCATTATAGATACATAGGAAATAGGAGCAGGAGTACGCCCATTGAGCCTACTCCTCCATTCAACCAGATCAAGGCTGATCATCTGCCTCAAACTGTTTCAAGCACAATTCCTGTAAGCCTTGATATCTTTCTTATCCAGAAACCTATCGGCCCTGGGGCTCTGGGGCGGAGAATTCTAAAATCCAGCACACGCTAAGTGAAGGAATTTCTTATCATCTTGATCCTAAGTGGCAGATCCCTTATTCTGACACAGTGTCCCCGGTACTAAACCCACCCAAACTCAGGGGAAACAGGGTATTCTGGTCATGAAGAACAAATGATTAGCAACCAGAGATATGCTCTGCTCCATCGATGTTCCTGCTCTCCTTTACTTCCCTAATACTCCTCCCTCCCATATACCTCTGCCCGCAAACCTGATCCCTGGTGTACCTGCCTCCACTTGTTCATGCCTCATCCCCCCATGTTTCTGCTCCCTCCATCCCGTGTTCATTTTTAAAGTTAAAAGTTTGTTTATTATTTGCAAGTAGGGTCTACATTAACACTGCAATGAAGTTACTGTGAAATTCCCCTAGTCGCAACAGTCTGGCACTCTTTGGTTCAATGCACCTAACCAGCACACCTTTCAGACTGTGGGAGAAGACAGAGCACCCGGAGGAGCCTCACACAGAAATGGGGAGAATGTGCAAACTCTGCACAAACAGTGACCCAAGCCAGGAATCGAACCTGGGTCCCTGGCATTATGAGGCAGTAGTGCTAACTACTGTGCCACAGTGTACCTGCTTCCACTTGTCCCTGCCCTCCCATGCTCCTTCTCCCCCTCCCATGCTCCTGCTTGCTCCTGCTTGTGTTCCTGCACCAACTCCCCACCACCCCCGTGACTGTCCCCCCCCACCCCATTCCTGCCATTTTGCCTTTTCACTCTCTAGGTCTTGCTCCCTCCACCTTCACCCACCCACGGTGCTCCAACGCTCTGCGCCCCTTGTGCTTTCTCCATGCTCTTATCTCCCCATGCTCCTGTTTCTCTCCATCTTCTTCTTTCTCTGGTCCCCTGCTCTTTCCAGACTGCTGCCCTGTCTGTGCTCCAACCGAAGATAGACATCAGGCACCCACCACTCTCGGTGTGAAAAAAACTCCCCCACACATCTGCCTTAAATTTTCCCCCCTCTCACCTTGAACCTTGTAATTGACATTTCCACCTGGGAAAAGCCTCTGACTATCCACCCTGTCTATGTCTGTTATAATTTTGTCTCCCCTCAGCCTCCATCTTTCCAGTGAAAACAATCCTAGTTTGTTCGCCTCTCCTCATAGCCAACACCCACATGACCAGGCAACATCCTGGTGAACCTTCTTTGCACTCTCTCCAGAGCTTGCTCCGGTTTCCTCCCACATCCCAAAGATGCGCTTTTAGGCTGATTGATTGGGTAACGAATTGTCCCTATATTGGACCTCCCTGATCCTCGCACATTAGGCGTAGACTAAAATCATGAATAGGTCACTGAGACAATGGGACGGCGGCGCGGGCTCGTTGGGCCGAAGGGCCTGTTTCCCGTGCTGTGTTGTTCTTTGTTCTTTGTTCTTCCACATCCTTCTGCTAGTGTGGCGACCAGAACTGCTTGCTATACTCAATGTAAATATTTGATTTCTTACAAGAATTAGTAATATACTCTTTAATGCATGAGTTTCAAATTATGGGCTTTATGTTGTGTTATAATTTAAATAGGGTGTTTGTTACTACCCGTTTAAAACTGTGTCCTTCAACCAAACCAGCTTTGTGAACCATTGGTTTAAACAGTGGGGAATGAATCGAAAGGATAACTGTTTTCCCTACCTTCCCAAAAAAATCCTATGATGACCAACTGACGACGATTGTCAGTCAGAGCAATAGTAAACTTGTACAAAATGCCTCAGAAAAACAACTCTCATTCAATATTCCACCTTACAGAAAGTCTTTGTGTTCTCTGGAACCTTCCGGAAGAACTTGGATCCTTATGAACAATGGAGCGATGAGGAAATCTGGAATGTCACTGAAGAGGTAAAGCACGTGACCCTTTGTCGGGTGATAGTTATAAAGACGGTCCATCATTCGAGATCTTGGATGAACTAAAACAGCTGTGATGCCACAATTCCAAATTTCTTCATAAATCATTAAATTGAATGTTCTCAGGTTATAAATAATGTTCTTTCCATCAAATTTAAAAATAACTAAGGCTTTGGCAACTGCACTCCAAAGTTCACAGCATGATTACTTTGCATTCTGCATCTATCTGTTGTGTTGACATTGGGCAAGCTGCCTTCAATTTTAGCCAGCATCTGAAGATTGAATTTTTCTTGATGAACAACATCAAAGTCAAAAGTCTTAATCTAGCATTAATTCTTTGTTTCCTAAAGTATTTTCCACAAAAAGAAAAGCACGGCAGCACAGTGATTAGCCTGGGTTTAATTCCACACACCAAACACCCAACCTGTCAATATCTCTTTGCAGCCTCTTTATGGCCTCCTCACAGTTTACATTCCACCTAACTTTGCATCATTAGCAAATATAAATGCATTGTGCTTGATCTTGTCATCTGACAAATTAATACAGACTGTACAAAGCTGAGACCCTATTAACAATCTTTCTGGCACTCCATTAATCAGAGCCTGCCAAATTGAAAATGGCCCATTTATCCCTACTCACTGTTTCTATTTCTTTAACCCATCCTCTGTTCCTGCTCATATATTGCAACATGAGCATTTGACTTGTATTGTACCTTCACCTTATTGAATGCCTTTTGGAAATCCAAGTACAGTTTTTAATTCATTCCTGGGACATGGGCATTGCTAGCTGGGCAGCATTTATTACCAATCCCTTGTTGCCCGAGACCAATTGAGAGTCAACCACATTGCTGTGGTTCTGGAGTAACGTGTAGGCCAGATAGCAAGTTTCCTTCCCTAAAGGACATTAGTGAACCAGATGGGTTTTTCCGACAATTGACAATGGTTTCATGGTCATCAGTGGATTCTTAATTCCAAATATTTTTTATTGAATTCAGATTTCACCAGCTGCTGTGGTGAGATTCAAACCCGAGTCCCCAGAACATTACCTGAGTTTCTGGATTATAATCTAGCAATAATACCACTAGGTGATTGCACCCCCTACTGACACCTACTGCTCCCTTTTATCCCTCTACTCATGATGCCCACAAAACTCTACAATAGCATCATGGAATCCTATCATCCCTACAGCATGGAATGAGGCCATTCGGCCTATTGAGTCTGCACCAACCACAATCCCACACAGGCTCTATTCCCCGTAACTCTACATATTTACCCTGCTAATCAACTAGGGTCAATTTAGCATGGCCAATCAACCTAATACCCACATCTTTGGATTGTGGGAGGAAACCAGAGCACCCGGCGGAAACCACACAGACACGGGGGGAATGTGCAAACTCCGCACAGACATTGACCTGAAGCCTGAATTGAAACTGGGTTCCCTGGCTCTGTGAGGCAGCAGCGTTAACCACTGTGCCACCATGCCACCCGACAATGTGCCAACATTTGTCAGACATGATTTCATTTTCATAAAACCAAGTTGATGTTTTCTGCTCATGCAACACAAACTCAAGGATCCGACACAAAACTTCCTTGGCCCATGTGGTCAAGCAACTCACTGGATAATGAATCCTTTCACGACAGACATTTCCATGTAAATATTATATTTGCTTATCACAACAGCCTGTTAAATCCAAAGTCGAGATTATAGATTTGAATGTCAGTTTTCAGATGAAAAATATAGAGGAATTAAAAATTTTTTGAAGTAATAGGGTGTGGGTTTTCCCCTGGTGCTCCGGTTTCCTCCCACACCCCAAAAACGTGCTTTTAGGCTGATTGGTGTTAACACATTGTCCCTAAATTAGACCTCCCCAAATCTGGCATAGAGAAAAGTCATAGGTAGAAGAAGGTAGATGAGGCATTCACTGAATGTTAAAATGGCGGCGCGGGCTTGTTGGGCCAAAGGGCCTGTTTCCTGTACGGTGTTGTTCTTTGTTCTTTGAGATTTTCCAGTAAGGTTTCCCCCGTGTCTGGCAAATCCCGTCCGAAGTCAATGGACCTTTGTATTGTCTGCTACGATTCCCAAGACGGGCAGGATGGGAAAATTCCACCCATAGCGTAGCTTGTTATTTTCTGATGCCTATACATTCAGATGGGACACTATCAGGGAATAAGATTAGAGTTCTTTCAGAATAAAAACCACTTGCAAAAAGTATATATTTTTGATTAGGTTTTAAGTAGGTTCAATGTTGTGTATGGAATGTCACATGTAGCTAATTATTGCTAGCATTTCAGAGATCAATTAGAAAGAAATTGGGATTTACAATAAGAGGGAACTCAGATTAGTATGAGTGCTAATGGAACAAAACAAATGAATAACAAGAGAATAATCATAGTAACTTGACAGTAGAGCAATATAGTGGCATGCAGTGTAAAATATTTTACCTGGTGCACTTGGCCATTATTAGACTACAACCTGCTATTGAGGGCAGAACTGTGATTGACGTTGATTGTGGCAGCAAAACTGAGCTTGACTCTGGCAAGGAGCTCAAACGTGGCATGAAGTGTGTGAAAGCTCAAGCTTTTCTTTTCCATTCAAGTTTCCAATTGTTTCTCTTTCCAACCGTGTCACGTTGTTCGACAAAAAAATCCAGAGGCTAAACCGGACAAAATATAGATAATCCTCATGAAGGGAAACTATAACTCACCAGCAGGTTCAGGGAGGACAGCGAAATATAAATGAGTCTTTTTTGAAATAAAAGGATGAATTCAGATTTTGGTAGCACAAAGCTACCATCGTTCGCAATCTGAGTTCAGATCCACTGATTGTAATCTTTCATTTCTGGAAAAGTCCCCTTGATTAGAAAACTGCAAATGTGATGCCCTATTCAAGAAAAAGGAGAGAGCAGGAAACATTCGTCATTTGGAAAATGCTGGTCTCATCATTAAGGAAGTAGCAGGCCATTTGGAAAAATAAATAATGCAATCAAGCAGGGTCAACATCCTTTTATGAAAGGGAATTGTATTTGACAAATTTTGAGGATATAATGAAGAGGGTGGGTAAAGGGGAACCCCAGTCCCCAAAGTAGATGTCTTCTAAAACCAGTGTGATGCCACAAAAAGGATACAGCATAAGATAAGAACCCTTGGTATTTGAGGCATTATGGTAGGTTTGGATAGAGGATTAGTTACCTAACTGAAAACAGAAGATGAGCCATTTGCAGTTGACCAACTGTAACTAGTGCATGATAAGTTCAGAGTGATTTCATTCGGCTGATTCCTGGGTTAAAAGGATTGTCTCACAAGAAAAAGTTGAACAGGTTGGGTTGTAGTCATTGGAGATCAGAAGAAGAATGATAGGTGATTTTATTGAAGCATATGGGAGGGCTTGGCAGGATAGACGCACATGGAGGATTCTGGAACTCAGGGACA
Source organism: Carcharhinus amblyrhynchos (assembly GCF_965287045.1). Classification (NCBI taxonomy): domain Eukaryota; kingdom Metazoa; phylum Chordata; class Chondrichthyes; order Carcharhiniformes; family Carcharhinidae; genus Carcharhinus; species Carcharhinus amblyrhynchos. The sequence continues at coordinate 102,934,711 of NC_137329.1, forward strand.
TGGTTTCAAAATATGGAGTCACCATTGAAGATGAAGATAAGGAGGAATTTCTTCTCCGAGATTTGTGAATTCACTATCACAGAGAGCTATGGAAGTGTCATTGAATAAATTCGAGGCTGAGATAAATGCTTGGATTACAGGGGGAGACAAGGATTAAGGAGAACTGTAGAAAAATGGGGTTAAGATCAAGATCAGATCGGCCATGATCTTATCGAATGGCAGAGCTGGCTCATAGGGTCAAAAAGCCCACTCCTCCTCCAGTTTCTTACATTCTTATTGACAAGTTCTACAGATTGGTTTACTGATGCTAATTATATCACCGCAGGTTGGTTTGAAATCAGTGATTGAGCAGTTTCCAGATAATCTTAACTTTGTTTTGGTGGATGGCGGCTACATTCTCAGCAACGGCCACAAACAGCTCATGTGTTTGGCACGATCCATTCTCAGCAAGGCCAAAATCCTCCTCCTGGATGAACCGACTGCTCACCTGGACCCCATGTAAGTTTGAGCTACATTGTGTGAATAGATTGAAACAATGATGACTACAAGTAGCCGATGAACTCCTAACAGATAATAAACGATAAGCATTTCGTTCGCTAATTTTTGGATTGCCTTCATTTTGAAGTTCAGATATTGAGGACTGTTAAACCAAAATTGTTTCACTGATCCAGAAAATAATTTTGCCTCATTATAATTTCCTGTTTCGTTTTGTAGTTGTTACCTGATTTATAGCACATACAGGCTACTGTATAGAACTGATAGAACAATCCTTCTCAAAGGGTATAGCTATTGTCTTATATCAAATCCATTGTTGTTCAGAGATTTATTGGTTATTTAAGACCTACCAGCAAAGATGAGTTTATAATACTTTATATATAAAATGACAAATTCCAATCTGAATTTTTCTGTTTTTGTTTTGTGACAGAACATTCCAAATCATAAGGAAAACGCTTAAACATACATTTTCAAACTGCACTGTTATACTCTCAGAGCACAGAGTGGAAGCTCTCCTTGATTGCCAGCAATTTCTGGTATGTTCTTCTGTTTGTTTTCTGCCTCTTGGCTTCAGAATAAGGAGTCGCCCATTTGAGATGAAAATGAGGAGGAATTTCTTCTCTGAGATTCATGAATTCACGATCCCAGGGAGCTTTGGAGGCTGTCATTGAATAAATTCAAGGCTGACATAGGCTCTTGAACTGTAGGGGGAGTCAAGGATCAAGGTGAACAACAAGAAAATGAGGTTAAGTGGAGACACTTTTCCCTGAACCAGGGTGTGCAGTATGTATTGAGGTGGAGGTGGAGCAGCGTTTGAAGGAACAGGAAGGTTTGGCTCAGCTATTAGACCTTGGTTGTAAGGGAAGGATATCACCCCTGATAGCCATCAGGTCACTGACAAAGGCAGGAAATAAAATTGAATGCAGCACACACACGCCAGAAAGACTTATGCATTCATCTACTTACCAAACCTACATTTTTTATCATCATCTAAATTTTGTGTCTTCTAGAGCGGTTGTAGTTTAAAGTTTACGTTTAATTTTATTAGTGTCACAAGTAGGTTTACGTTAACACTGCAATGAAGTTACTTTGAAAATTCCCTGGTCGCCACACTCTGGCGCCTGTTCAGGTACACTGAGGGAGAATTTAGCATGGTCAATCCACCTAACCAGCACATCTTTCAGACTGTGGGAGGAAACCAGAGCAGCCGGAGGAAACCCACACAGACACGGGGAAAACATATAAACTCCACACCGACAGTGACTCAAGCGAGGAATCAAACCTCGGTCCCTTGCACTGTGAGGCAGCAGTGCTGACCACTCTGCCACAGTACCACCCATTTCACAACTCTAGGAACCTGGGTTCGATTCACGGCTTGGGTCACTGTCTTAGTGGAGTTTGCACAATAAGAAGTCTTACAAGACCAGGTTAAAGTCCAACAGGTTTATTTGGTAGCAAAAGCCACCAGCTTTCAGAGCGCTGGCTTGGAGCAGCACTCCGAAAGCTGGTGGCTTTTGCTACCAAATTAACTTGTTGGACTTTAACCTGTTGTTATAAGACTTCCTACTGTGTTTATTTACTGTGTCATGTTCTTATGTTCTTATTCCAGTCCAACACCAGCATTTCCACATCATGACTATTGCACATTCTCATCACGTCTGAGTGGGTTTCCTCCAGGTGTTCCAGTTTCTTCCCACAGTCCAAAGATGTGCGGGTTAGGTTGATTGGCCATGCTAAAATTGTCCCTTAGTGTCCTAAGATGTGTTGGTTAGAGGGATTAGTGTAGGGATATGGGGATAGGCCCTGGGTGGGAATGTGGTCGGTGCAGACTTGATGGGCCAAATGGCCTCTTTCTGCACTGTAAGGATTCTATGATCTATGTCCAATTCATAAGTTAACTGTTATACCACAAGAGAACAACTTCTCAATGACCCATTTTTTGTCATCATTTTATGACATATTTCCAATAAAGTTGTTCTGGATAAAATAAATAATTTATTTTAAACAAATCCTGTGATAAAAATGCTGAGAGCTCTTCACTCTGCTGTTCCAGATGCAGTTTGTATCCTTGCTTGACAACAGATTTTCACAGTTCTTGGTAAAAGCAATCAATTGGGAGTTGTTAGTAAAAGATTATGTTAGACTTCACACTAATTGATTCAAACCAGAATTAAATCGAAGTGAAGCTGACCTGTATGGACCTCTATCATCGTAACAGTTGATCATATGTTAAATTTCATTTTAGGTAATTGAAGGAAGTTCAGTTAAACAGTTTGATGCTCTGCAGAAACTTTTAACTGAAGCAAGCCTTTTCAAACAAGTTTTTGGACATTTGGATCGTGCCAAGCTATTTACCGCTCACAGAAGGAACTCGAGTAAAAGGAAAACACGGCCAAAAATAAGTGCCTTACAGGAGGAGGCTGAGGAAGACCTTCAAGAAACAAGATTATAATGTTACAAAGAGCAAAACGTACAAAATACTCATGAGGATACGAAAAGCAGTTCCCAAACGAAAACTGTGACAGCTACACCTACAGCACAGAGGTCTTCATTACTCGTAGAAACTGCTAGCTAAATAAAGGTACCTTGATTGAGGCTTCCATCCAATCTTCAAGTATTCTGGAGTCAAGCATATTATATATCTGGATTGAAGTTAATCCACATTATACATTGGATGACTGCACATGGAACCTAACGTAGGGAAACAGTTCAACAAACCTCTATTGGTTCGGCAAAGTTCTTTTAGAATTAAGGGTTTCTCTTCCATTGCTGTCAGTACAGGAGCTTTTGTCAGTGTGATGGCGCCTCTTGTTAATGGTCATAGTGGATTTAAAACAGCGGGAATGGTCACTGTTGACACCAAACTAAGAGTCTTTGCCTCACACACAGTATTTGCTCATGATCTGTCATGATGTCCATTTGTGTGCCAATCCACAGAACAAGGCATGAGAAGGATCCAAATGTTTTGAAAAGGAGGGGATGCATTGTAAAGTTGTTCTTTGTGTTATATTTAAACTGAAATTCAGAAAGAAATGTGTAGAAGGCTTGAGATAATTTTGTACTTTAGAACATTTATTCCAAATTATTATCTCTGCCGGGGCTGTGGTAGCATTTTGCATCAGTATGAAATACGAGTACAATTTTATATTTATTCAATGTTTAATAGAGAGTATTTTATAGTTAGCCAACCCTGTTCCAGAAGGGCATAGCAATTTAAATTTTACAATATATCTAGGTTTATAGAATTTATTAGAAGATTTGTTCTTGGTTTTGTGGATATTATTAGTAAGTTCAACGTTTATTACCCATCGCTAATTGTCCTCTACAAGATGATGGCGAGTCCTCTTCTTGAATGACTGCAATCCATAGGGTGAAGGTGCACCCACAGTGTTGTTTGATCAGATGTTACAGGAGTTTGATCTGGCAACCAGAAAGAAACAGTTATACTTCCAAGTCACAGGGCTGTGTGTTAAAATGGAGTAATGGCTATTCATTCTCCCATTTTTACAGCTTAAGGAGAATGTGATATGTCATACACTGAGATGGTGATTGGATAACAAAACACCGATTTCCACGTGGGAGACAAAAGACTCTTGTTGGGAAAATGTCTCCGCTTATTTAATACAAAATTATTTTCACAGTTCTAGCCTAACCTTTAACGGCAATAGTTTTTATTATTACGTTGCCTTCGAACAGTAATAACATTGTTGTATTCAGTATTTTAAAAGAAAGAAGACTTAATCTGTTGCACTGTAAACAAGTGTACACTTTTTGTATGACTTCAATCAATGTTTTAAAAATAACTCGAGGTTTCTTAAAGCTAGGAATTCTCCACATAAAATTACCATTCCAATTTATATAGTACTGTAAACTATTACAATGCAAAGAATAATTTGCTTTTCAATTCTACAATTAAACTTAGAACTGCCTACAGATTTGGTTTAATGCAAATATGTTAGGAGCAAGTAAATAGCTGTTAGTTTTGTTCGAAATTACTTGTCCTTGTACATCGCATTCTACAAGATTCATGTCTAAGTAATTAGTGGATGTTGAGAACATTAATCACTTCGAAGAGATGTCGATGTTTTATGTGAAACAAAAATTCTGTGTGAAATAAAAATGTTTCAATAACACCTCTGCGACGTGATCTATTTCATTTTAACTTTGGAGTAATTGTGCAAATCATAGTTGATTCTCATCCTTCATAAAGTTTATTTATTGTCACAAGTAAGCTTACATTAACAGAAATGAAATTACTGTGAAAATCCCCTACTTGCCACACTCCAATGCCTGTTCGGGTACACTGAGGGAGAATTTAGCATGTCCAAGAGAGCTAACCTGCACATTCTTTCAGACTGGGGGGAGGAAACTGCAGCACCCAGAGGAAACCCACACAGACATGGGAGAACGTGCAGACTTCGCATAGAAAGTGGCCCAAGCTGGGAATCAAACCCAGGTGCCTGGCGTTGTGAGGTAGCAGTGCTAATCACTGTGCCACTCTGTCTCTCATACTGTACATAGGAAAACTCCTGTTACACTAAATGCTTACAAATATCCAGATTGAGACAACTTTGAGGAAAAATAGACTGGAAACATAACTTTTACTCAACTCATGTAATCAGTGCTGCCTGCTTTTAACTTTATCTCGATCTTTAATTAAAGATTCACAATTTTTTCCAACGATAGATAGTAAGTCAACTGGCCTGCAATTCATAGGTTAGTTATGCAACTCTTTTTAAATTTGAGTACGACATTAGCCACTTGGTCAATATTTGTGTTGTGAATAATGTAAAAACTGAACATTATATTGTTATTTATAAAGCTAATTCTTTCAGAGAATGAATACAAATTGTTCACTTCAGAATAGATTGTCAGTCTTTAATATGAAGGAAATGCAAGAATAAAGCATTTAGGGTGAGATTCCTCTGGAAGTCAGCAAAGGCCAATGGCGGGTGGGAAAAGCAGTGTTGACGTTACCAACAGCAATGGAATCATAGAACCCTACAGTGCAGAAAGAGGCCCTTCGGTCCATCGAGTCTGCACCGAACACAATCGCACCCAGGCCCTACCCCCATATCCCTACATATTACGCCCACTAACCCCTCTAACCTACACATTTCTGGACACTAAGGAGCAATTTCTTAGCATGGCCAATCAACCTAACCCACACATCTTTGGACTGTGGGAGGAAACCGGAGCACCCAGTGGAAACCCATGCAGACACAAGGAGAATGTGCAAACTCCACACAGACAGTGACCCGATCTGGAAATCAAACCCAGGACCCTGGAGCTGTGAAGCAGCAGTGCTAACCACTGTGCTCCCGTACCACCCACGGTAGCACAATGACGGGTTTCTCCACCATATAATCCAGGACTTCGAAAGAAGAAGGTTCAATAATTGGATCCCATGACGTATCACTGGTGGACACACTCTGATTTATTTGTCCTGCCAGCAACTTAAACAGTTAAGGATTGCAATGCCATTTTAAAGGCTACCCCAGTGCAGTGAGCACAAAGAATGAAGAATTGTACAGCATAGGAACAGGCCCTTCGGCCCACTAAGCTTGTGCCAACACATGACGCCTTTCTAAAGATTTACTAATGTCCTTTAGGGAAGGAAATCTGCCATCACCCCCTGGTCTGGCCTACGTGAGCCACAGCAATGTAGTTGACTCTCAACTGTCCTCCAAGGGCAACAAGGGATGGGCAATAAATGCTGGCCAGCCAGCGATACCCATGTCCCATGAATTAATAAAAAGATAAACCAAAAACCTTTTGTCTCTATGCAGCCTGCATCCCTCTATTTCTAAACTATTTGTGTATCTGTCAAGCTGCCTCAAAAATTCCTATTGCATCTGCTTCTACCACCTCCTCTGGCATTCCAGGCACTTACCTCCCTCTGTGTAAAACAAAACTTGCTTCTCACATCTCCTTTAAGCTTTCTCTCTTTTACCTTAAACCTACATCCCCTAGTAATTGATATTTCTACACTAGGAAAAAGACTCCGACCATCAATTCTAGCCATGCCTTATATAATTTCGTAAACTTCTATCAGATTGCTGCTCAGCCCCTTACATTCAAGTCAAAACAAACCAAGTTAGTCCAATCTCTCCTCATAGCTAATACCCTCAAAACCAAGCAACATCTTGGTCAACTCTTTCTGTAACCTTGCAAAGCCTCCACATCCTACTGGTGGTGTGACAACCAGAACTGTATGCAATATTACAAACGTGGCCAATTTTTATACTCTATGGCCTGACCAATGAAGGCTGGAATGCTATATGCCTTTTGACCACTTGTTTTGCCACTCTTAGGGAACTGTGGGCCTGTATGCCTAGATCCCTGTGTATGTTAATGCTTCTAAGTGTTCTGCTATTTACTCTATACTTCCATCCTGTATTGGACTTTCCAAGATGCATTGCCTTGCATTTGTCCAGATTAAATTCCATCTGACATTCCACAGTAAAATCTCCAGCCTATGTATATTCTACTGTATCCTTTGGTTATCTTCCTTGTTATCCGCAGCTCCCCAGTCTTTGTGTCATCCACAATCTTTGTCATCATATCAACTACATTCTCCTCCGAATCATTTATATATATATTAAAAACAACAGGGGTCCCAGCAGTGATATCTGCAGAACACCATTGATCACAGATCTCCAGTCAGAAAAACACCCATCCATTGCTATTCTCTCTCCTACGACCAAGTCATGTGACTTCTGTATCAGCCTGCCATGAGGAACCTTGTCAAAGGCCCTGCTAACATCCATGTAAACAACAACTATTCTCCTGCCCTAATCAATCATCTTTGTCACTTCCACAAAAGGCTCAAACAAGTTTGTGAGACAACCTCCCTGGCATAAAGCCATGCTTCCGATTGCTAATAAGACCATAGTTTTCCAACAGTGAGTAACTCCTGTCCTTAAGAATCTTCTCCAATAATTTCCCTACTATTGACTTAAGGCTCACTGGCCTGTAATTTCCCGGATTATCCCTGTTGCCCTTTTTAAACAAAGGAACAATACTGGCTATTCTCCAGTCCTCTGGGATATCTCCCTCACAGAGCAGTTCACCCCAGAAGCCTCCCTGACACACCTGCCCCCAGAAGCCAGCACGACCCTGGCGCCGTTGTACCTGGTCATGACCATTTCTCCCCCGAGCTCTTCACTCACCTGGGAGGTCTACATGCCAGGTGCACGCCTTGGAAAACCAGTTGTCCTGCTGCCATGGATGGAATTTTTGATGGGAAGGTGATTCTGACATAGGGAAGTGATGAAATGCTAATATATTCAAATAATGTTCCCGATGTTCTGCACCCCAACACTGATGGGCGAAGGGACAATCATGTGTTTACGCTGACAGTGCAATTCTCACAATATTTTCTGGTCCTGTCGCTGAATTCACCCAATGTGAATGGGAGCAAGAAATCCCGACCTTAGGAGACCTGATTTTACCATCGCTTGGGCCCATTTTCAGGCACGAAAACTTGGTTAAGTCGGGCATGAGGCAAGTAGTATGAACCGTGTCCGCCTCTGCTCCAGCTCCCCCTTTTACAAGGCCTGGAAACGGTCATGATCGGGACCACGCCCGAAACGGGTGCGACAGTTATTTAAATACATTTGCATGCATTTAAATTGACTTAATGGGCTGCACGCCCAACTTTATCAGCACTTCCCCCTTTCCCACCGCATCCATCAATCCAGAATTGGCACGAACAGACACGCCCCACAAAAGTCTGATTCGGGTGCTGCAGTTAGTGAGGAGGTAAGTGCCAAGCGTCCAATGGCTCTCTGCTTGAGATCAGTGAAGCAAGGGGTCTGCTGCCACTCTGCGTGAGATCAGTGGGGGGAAGTGAGGGGCTGCGATCAATCTGGGTGGCAGGGGATGAGGGATAAGGGGGTCAGTCATGTTGTGGGGGCGGGGCAATGTCTGTGGGGGCGGGGGGAGGCACTATCCGGCCCAAGAGAGATGTGGCAGGGGAGCTGCATTCTCTCAATTTTTTTCTGTGCATGCACAGTTGGAGGTGCCAATCGGAGCTGTAGGGTTTCTGGCAAGTTAAGCCACAGGCTTCGGCAGCCTGATTCAGAATCACTGATATTTTTGCAGGCAGAGTACATATGGAGGCACCTCAGGATAGGTCTGAAAGTCGGATTTGAAACACTCCCAGTTTCAAGTCCACCCAGCACTTAGAATCACTTAGGGCCCAGAGTCCTTCTCTGTGAGTTGTTTTCACTGATACAAAGCTGAAGAGGATGGAAGGAAGGACTTTGTATTTGGTGCTTTTCATAGCCACACAACACCCCAAAGCATTTTGTAACTAATAACATGGTCAATGATAGAATCTAAAGAAACACTGCAGCCAATCTGAATGCAGAATAAAAGGGTTAACAATCACACAACTTTAAAAATCTCATAAGCTGCCAGCTGCTAAACTCAGCCACAGAGGGAAAACTGCAGATCTTGATTAAAGCAAATAAGAGTTGAGGACCATAAAACCCACAGTTACGAGAAAGACCTCAATCACACAATATACATACAAGGCCTCCACTGAATTATGCACAGCCGCATAATGAACAAAGGGCAATGAACATGCGAGGACATGAGGGGTTAATATATCACTGGTTAGAAATATAGCTATCGTAACAATGTCTGGAAGATAATAGATAAATAGAACAAAATATGTGCTTGGTGATTTTATAATGAGGTAGACTTGCACAAGTTGTAATTGGACAACTATACACATGTTATATATTATGCAATCCCAATTGTTGGTTGTGAGTGGATACATCTGACGTCTATGCAAGTACACCTTTGACTGGTAGATGGTAATTGCTTGTAGTTGAGCCACAGAGCATAATTGCCATTGTATTTCCTTGTTCAGGGAGTCTGTGAGCCCCAGTGTCAGGCTGACTTCCTTGCTATAACTCTGATAAAGATCTAGGCTGTGATTCTCCCATCTCGACCCGTTAATTTTTTGGCAGGTCAGGCTAAGGGAATCACGTGTCCACTGATTTGCGGGATTCGAGCAAGCGTTCCCACTGGGCGCACGTCTCCCAATGACGGATATCTGGTGTGGTCGGGAGCACACTGGAAGCCGGCGGAAACAGCAAGTAAGTTATTTCGATCTTAGTTTAATGTAACTTAAATGTGATTATCGGGCCTGGGACTGAATTATCCAGGCCTGATAGCATCTCCCACCTCACCGGTACAATTTCACTCTGGCAGGGCTTAGACTAGCTCCCCAATTTTGGCAGTCTAGTGAGAGACCCCGTCGAGTGAAGGAGGGCAAATGGGGCCCCCTCCGGGAGGGCAGGCCCATGGGGACACGGCTAAGGGGGTGGGTGGGGGGGGGGGCGGTGATGGGGCCTGTGGGTAGGGCCATCTGGGGGTGGGACCTAGAGGCGATCAGTGGGGATGGGTGGGGTCCCACAGCCACTCTGCTTGGGGATCAGACGGGGCTGGAGGGAGACTGGTGATTGGGGTGGGAGAGGTGTTCTGCCTCCTATGGGGATAGTCTTCTAAGGGTGAAGGTTTGACTCCCAGGGGAAGGTTTGTTTCCCGGGGGGGGGGGTTTGCCTCCTGTGAGGCACGGCTCTGCAGGAGGGGGGGGCGGGGGTGGATATCATCACTGTTTGGGGGGGAGGGGGCTGGAGATCGGGCGGTGCAGGACAAGGGGGGTGTGGGGCGAGGTGGGGGCTGGTCATGAATGTTCGTGGGGGCCAAGATCGGGCCTTAGGGGTGGAGATGCAGGGGCAGCACTGAGGGGGTCTCGAGCTGGCCAGCAAACTGTAGGCTGTGTATGCGTAGAGTTCCAGGGCTGTCAACCTCCAGTGTGAATAGGTCTGAGCTTTTAAAACTATTCACAATTGTGACCTCTGCATTGCAGAGTGTGGGAGATTTGAGTCTGAACTCCCACAGAAAGAACAATCGTGATTTACACCAGTTTTCCCATGAATTCAGCATTTAGAACTTTTTTGGAGAATCAACACCCCCCCCTCCCCCCACCTAGAACTTGAACTCTGTGTTTGGTTTGGTCAGTTACGAGAAGTGAGGTACACTCTAGTCAAATAACTGTGAAGTTCCCATAAGTTCCAAAAGCAGCGATGAGATAATGCTCAAATAATCTGTATTAGTGTGTCGGGTTGAGGGATGGATTTTGGCCAAAGGAGAATTCCCCTGCACTTATAATAGCTCCATCTATCAGAGAAAGCAGATGGGGCTTCAGCTTAATGCCTCGCTTGAAAGATGGCACCTCTGGTTCCATCAGTAACACACTGAAATGTCAGCCAAGATTGTTACCGAGTCTCCAGAATAGATCTTGAACTCAAGACCTTTAAATTTGAAGCAAGATTGCTGCCACGGAAAGTTGACACTGCTGAATTGCTGGAAGGATTTAAGCCCTGTCCTTGGATTACACACAATGCATACTAAAGCCACTTCCTTGTCATTTTAAGCATTGTAAGAAGGTGTTGTTCCAAAGATTTCTATGATTAAACATCAACTTTTTTGTATTTAGCTGATAACAAATTTTAGTATAGCAATTTTAATGAGGCACATCAAAATGTTCCACTAGTTTAATGGAGTATAGTTGTATGTTTAATATGCACATACAGAGGCAAGAGGAGGCTAACGCTGAGACAGATTATTATCATGTACAGGGCATCTCTTTTTGGAAAAGCACTTAAGAACAAATTACCAGTTAGAAAATATTTTCTGACTTTGTATACATCTCAAGTCTATTCCTTCTCCAGAAATGCATCTGATCACTTCCATTTGATTTCCACTGTCTGCTTGAAATATTTTTCCTTGTAGCTTACCTTAAAACTGAATTGCCCTTGGGTGCAAAAAAATTCTGATTTGATTTTTAATTTCTTAAAAATTTTCATGTGTCTTTGCCACTCTTGAGCCACTCCCTGTGGTTGATATCATTAAGAAATTTTTTTTGAAGTGCTTGTAATAATTACAGGAAAACATTAGAAAAATGCAATTTATATTTTCAACAGTAGAATTTTAGAAAATGGCCGAGAGTGGGGAAAATAAATGGATAAGATTCAACGGTTGGGTGGCATGGTGGCACAGGGATTAGCACTGCTGCCTTACAATGCCAGGGACCTGGGTTCAATTCCCAGCTTGGGTCACTGTCAGAGTGGCGTTTGCACATTCTCCTGGGGTCTGCCTGCATTTCTTCCAGATGCTTCAGTCCACTTCCACAGTCTGAAAGATGTGCTGGTTTGATGATTGGCAATGCCAAATTCTCCCTCAGTGTACCTGAACAGGTGCCGGAGTATCTCGACCAGGGGATTTTCACAGTAGCTTCATTGTAGCGTTAATGTAAGCCTACTTGTGACATGAATAAATAAACTTAAAACGTTAAATAGTTGTGCATTCTTGCAATATTTGTTTAATTTTCCTCACGCTAAATTGGTTCTCAAACATGTTCCAAGTTTGTGGTGTCAACACCGCAAATCGTCGGCTCAAATAGGACAGGATCTCCAAGAACAGGGACATCATGATTCCAAATAAAAGTGTTGGACTTTAATTTGGTGTTGTGAGATTTTTTAATGTTCCAAGTTTGAAAAGCAATTTAAGAATTAGGAACAGCTATAAGCCCCTTGATCCTATTGCACAATTCAATCTAATCATGATTTATCTGTATCCTTGAAACCTTTAACAAAGGTAATTTGGTCATGAAATTTTAAGTTCAAAGGTGTAGTATTTTGGGAGACAATGTACCAGATTTCCACTACTCCTCACCATCAATCCAGAAAATCAATTGCAGTTCATTGGAAGGTATTGCAGAACATGCCTGGAGCAGCATGAGCCATATTTCGGAATGAAAGACTAATCTAGGGAAGAGATCACATAAAATAACTTGTGCACAAAACACTAAATGGAACAAGGTATGCCAGAGGTCCAACAAATTTGGCTCTTTGAGGTGATGGGAGAGTGTTAGCAGAGGAGAAAAGACTAGCACTCAAATAGCACCTTTCACTGAATGCAGCATGACTCAATACACCTTCCAGTCACTGAAGTACTTTTGGAGTTTAGTTGTTGTAATATTGTTAAAATTATTGCCAATCTGAGCACAGATAAAGGTGCCATGGTCTCAGATGATCATCGGCTCAAAGGGGAGAGCTGGTTGATGATTTAATCTGAGGATCACCACACCTCAGGCAAAGAGTAAAGTTGCGGCGGGGCCTTCATGAATAACCTCAGTCGCTTTGGGTATTGAACCTATGCTGTTGGCATCACCCTGCATCATGAGCCCGCCATCCAACCATCTGAGCTAACTGACTCCCCCACAGCAGACCCTCACAAACAGCAATGTGATTAAGACTAGGCAAAAATATTGGCCGGGACATGATAATTCCTTTGCTATTCTTTGAAATAGTGCTATGGGATCTTTTACATCCAACCGGGAGGGAAATGGAGCCTCAGTTTAATGTCCTATCTGAAAGACAATATTTCTGGCAATGCAGCATCCCTTATATACTGCACTGGACCGTCAGCCTAGATTTTGTAATCAATTTTCTGAAGTGGGACAGAAAGTATGGTTTTGAGGAAAACTGGTTCTGGATTGTATGAAAAGTGCAGTGGATTAATGATCTACCACCTGTAGTGGAGATGGGCTGAATGGCCTACGTCTGCTCCTGTCTTATGGAGAACATTTGGGAATGTGGAAGAATAGGGAGTTTGCATCGTCTCTTCCTCCCCAAATCTTTTTCTTCCATCCGTCAATCTCAATATTTATCTTTCTCGCTGTTTTTTTCTTTATTGAATTGCATTGCATATAAACCAAATTCAGCTCCGAACATTGTAACTGGTTTGATGTGAAGAAATGACCATGTTTGGGACTCATTTGTAGGCTACACATTTTTCATTAAGCCTGGAAAAAACTTCTTCTAATGAAATTAATTATTGCCATTCAAACCTGTCCAGCACCAAAATTAATTATTACAAATATAGAGTCTTATTCCTTTGGGTTTTAACATGCGTGCGGCAGTAAAAAAAGAAATCCAGCCTCATCTTCCAGCTCTTGCCTATATATTATGGTACCTTAAGCGCACATCCATTTTAAAAAAATGCAATAAGGGTTCCTAGCTACCATCTGTTCATGCACTGAGCTCCAGACCTTTCCACCAAAGCTGGGTGAAATAAATACTTAACACCCTTCTAATCCTTCCAGCAATTACTTTAAAACTATGCCCCTTTAGTTATTAACTCTGCTAATGGAAATGGGTCCTTCCTTTCCACTCTATCTTGCTCTCTTATAATTTTACTCATCTTAATTGCATTTCTTCTCAGCCCCATCTGTTGCAATCGAACAACCCCAACTATCCAATCTTTCATTGTTGCTAAATTTCTTCCATTCTTGACAACACCCTGGTTAATCTCTTCTGTACACTCTATCTGATCATATTCTCCCTATAATAGTGACCAGAACTGCATGTACTGCTCTAACCGCAGTTTAATTATTGCTTTAGACATTGGTATTTTTGAATTGTAACAGTAATACTGAACAAACATAGCTTCATATGGACACACAGGATGAGGTGAAACTAAATCCAAGTCATAAGCATTCTCTCCCTGAACTCTTAGTCATGTGTCTCTTGCTGTTTCAGCTCCATCTCGTCATGTTTCCATGAATTCCAAGTGCTTCAACCTTTTCAATCAGTCTCCAATGTAGGCCCTTGTCAAAAGCTTTGCTAAAATCCAAATAAACCAAATCAACTGAACTTCCTTCATCCACACACTCAATCACTTTTTCAAAAAATTCTATCAAATTTGTTCGGTATGATCTCCCTCTGACAATGCTGACTATCCCGAATAAACCCAAGCCATTCCAATTGGAGATTAATTCACTCCTTCAGAATTTTATCCAATAGTTCCCCTACCACTGATGTGAGACTCATCGGTCTGTAATTCCCTGGTCCATTTGTACCACCCTTCTTGAAATTAGCCATCTTCCAGCCCTCTGGCATTTTCCCCCTTGGCCAGAGATTGAAAATTTGCATTAGAGTCCCTGTAATTTCATGTCTTAGCAGCCTGTGATGCAATTCATCCAGCCTAGGGATTCATCCATTTTTAAGCCCATTAAAGCTCCCAATACCTCCTCACATCCATGTCAAACTTCTCAAGGTCCAAATAGCCCCTTTTTCTGAATTCTGTATCTATGTCCTCCTTGTCCTGAGTAAAGACCTATATGAAGTATTCATTTAACACCCTTCCGCTTCTTATATTCCTTTAGGGCTGCAGTTAGCAAGTCCAAAGAGAGCAATTCACCTGCCATTGCTTCCTTTGGACTTGCTTAAAGCCTTTTCCTTCCTTAACCAGTCCTGAATTGTCTTAGCTATCCAGGGTTTCCTGAACTTGTTGCTCCTACATTTCCCCCTACAGGTAACATGTTAGACCTGTACTCGCCCTATGTTCCTTTTTGAATGTTCCCCACTGTTTTGCTGTACATTTTCCCACAAGGAGCTACTTTCAGGCAACTTTGGCAAGATTCTGCTTTGTATTAAATAAGATCTGCCTTTCTCCCAATCCACAGACATCTTTTGCAGACCATCCTTTTCCTTGTCCATATACACCTGAACCGTATCATGTTGTGGTCACAATCACTAAAATGCTCCCCCATTGCCACATTCAACATTTTGTCTGGCTCCGTTCCCAGAGCCAGATCCAGCACTTTTTCATCTCTTGTTGGGCCTTCTACATATTGATACAAAAAACTCCCCTGAATACATGTCAAGAAACCCACCCCCATAAACACTTCACACTATGACTATCCCAATTTATATTGGGGAATTTTAAATCCCTTAGTATAATTGCCCAGTTAATATTCTTATTAATACCTCTGTGAATTGTAAACATGTCTGCTTTTCTATTTCCTGCTAACGCTTTAGGGGTCTATGTCACAGCACCCTTTATATTTCTAATTTCTATCCAGAAAGCCTCGTTTGAAGACCCTTTCAAGATATTGGCGGATATTCCCCAAAAAATTCTAAGTTTCAAATTCACGTGAAAACCGGAGTAATTCACACTGGTTTTATCAGTGGGAGTTCAGAGATGGATCTCCCACGCTTTGTGCGCCACAGAGGCCATCAGCAGGAATATCATTAAGTTTCGGGGGGCGTGACCTATTCCTGCTGAAGCGGCTGAAATCAACACACTGAGCGGGCTACTGCGCATGTGCTAATTTGTCAGGGCCGAGATTGGCACGTGCACAGTGGCTTCGCACTGTGACAGCCTCCCTCTTTAAGAACATAAGAAATAGGAGGAGTAGGCCATCTAGCCCCTCGAGCCTGCCCCGCTATTCAATAAGATCATGGCTGATCTGACGTGGCTCAGTTCCACATTCCAGCCCTATCCCCATAACCCTTAATCCCTTTTGCCTATCAAAAACCTATCAACCCGCGTCTTAAAACCCACGTCTTTGATGGCCAACTCTGCAACCCATCTCCTCACGAACCGATCACCTGGCCCCCCCCCGACCATTTCTGTGCCCAGATCCAATAGCCCTGTTTGCCCTGATTTCTCCAGCCCCGTCCCACAATTTCCCCCTCCAGCAGTTCCCTCCCCCTCTAGTTCTACTCCCAGCATGCTGATCCCTCCCCAGCCCATCCCGAGCACTGGTCTCCCTCCTTCCCCGACCGATCCCTAGGGCAAAGTGGTAATGGGACACCCCCTACCCCCACTGATCACCCCGCGCCAATAAGCTCTGCTCCCTTGTCACTGCTCCATTCTCGAAGGGCAGCACAAAGGTGCCCCCTTGGCATTGGCACTTTGCCTCTTGAGTGCCAGAGGTACAGACCGACACTGCCAGGGTGTCCAGGGGGACCACCCCCTCCCCCCCCGCCCCCAACACCCAACCCCTGGGTGCCCTAATTTCCCTCCTTCACTCCAGCAGGGTCAAGCCACTAGTTCCTGAAAGTGGGGAGCTAGGATAAACCCCACTGGAGTGAAACACACTGGCAGGGTGGGAGAGACTAGTGAGCCAGGTGACCTTGTTTCTGGGCCCACTA
The DNA here is from genome assembly GCF_965287045.1 of Carcharhinus amblyrhynchos. Classification (NCBI taxonomy): domain Eukaryota; kingdom Metazoa; phylum Chordata; class Chondrichthyes; order Carcharhiniformes; family Carcharhinidae; genus Carcharhinus; species Carcharhinus amblyrhynchos. The sequence goes on from NC_137329.1 coordinate 102,951,228, forward strand.
ATCTCATTTAAATTGTAGGGAAATTCTTCAGATCATTTCCACATCACCCCGCTGATTCCCAGCGTGGAGCAGATGCCATTGGAAATCCGGTGCTGCAGGACACACAAGCGGGATGCAAATGCTCTTCCAAACCCTGTGAACCGGGCACCACATGATCCTCCAAGCATGCTGCCCTGAAATATTAGCGCAGCAGGATGGGAAAATCGCAGCCATCATCTCTCCTTATTTCAACAATTAACTCCTCAATTTACCACCTCCCTTTTTACACCTTCCTCTTTTTGCCTAAAGATCCTATACCTGGACTGTTGAGTTGCCAGTCCTGCCCTTCCGTTAACCATGTCTCTGTGATAGCAACAATATCACACTTCCATGTATCAATCCATGCCCTTAACTCAGTCTTACCAATTACATTCCTTGCATTAAAGTAAAGCCCATCTAGCCTTGCCTTACTGTCAACATAGCTGAACTCACTCTGACCTGCTTCTTTTGTTATAGCATGATGTGTCTCCATTTCAGTCAAGGGGAGTGATAGCACCTGGTTTTCCTCTACAACCAAATTGTTGGGCAACCTAACTTCAAACAAAACCATGGCAGAGAACATTCAATTACTAGATAGCAAAATTAAAAAACCTCACCCAAGACTTTTATGTTTAAAACGGATACTCCAATCTACCTGTTGTGACTCACTGCTAGAAGTAATTTTGATGAGTCAAGCAAGAAAGCTTTTTACTGAAGGAATGAGAATTCTTTCATCTATTTTTGCAGCATGTTCCTATGTGAACTGTGATCTTTATCCAGACATGCAGAGAAATGAGTGCAACTACAGATTTGTGATCATGTATGACACATTAAAAAAAACGCACAGAGAATCCATTAAAACATTTAATATGGCTTCTTGTTTTGCAGGAAAATCAACATTTCCATTGACATTTATTGCCACATTCTATTCACTGAATAACATCCAATGAAAAGATGTTTTTATATTAAAAATGTAAATACATTTGCGTATACTGTACATATCATGCCATGGATACGAGCTATGTACCACATGGTTCTTCTCACTTCATAATATATATACTTCTGTGGAAAAACCCTGAATAACAACAATGTATTAACAACAATTGCAAATGTTCATATGTGCAACAAACCATTTGCTTTTTGTATAAATTCTCTCTTCTCTTGGCAAAAAAACAGCCATTTGTAGTTTCAACAACCCAAGTATTCAATAAAACTGAAAGGCAACAACTAAAAACTAGTGCTTTGTCATAGCACCAACAACATTCAATATATAGTCACTGTGGTCCCCAATAAACATATAGCAATAAAGAAGAACTTTACATTTTGTTTAATATATTACAGATCTGTGGTTCTTAAGTAGATTGTTAGTTTGAAGGCTTTTATGGAAAAAACCTTCATACATAATTATATTCTTATTTTTTATTGGCTTCATGTAGAGTTTTGCAGAGGGTCCAAACCTCCTTGGTTGTATTGTTATTCGATTCCGAATGCCTTGTATTACTGTTGCTGCGGTGAATACGGTGTGTGTTATTCAGAAGTACAGGTAGATGCGACTTCACTCTTGAGATGCCTGATCTGCTCACTTTTTTAATGCTGCTACTTGACACAGGTGTGCCATTTTTTAGAGTACAGTCAGAAACCTGGAAAACCAACAATTAATATTTTCCGAATAAGTCAACTTTACTGCGCATCTACAATTGTCATTTGCCATTTATTGCCCTTTAAACAAAAGATGTTCAATTGTCATTATTACTGTGTATTCAGTATGCTTTGGCTGAACACATTTTTTTTAAGCTTTAAAAATGTTGGGTTTGGAGGCTGGAGGTGAATAATGTGGCGAAATAAAATTCCAATCATTCTGTTCTTGTTCCAAGCACTACAATACCATAAAACAACTTGGCGAATGCATGACATACAAGGGGAACTAGACTTGACTACTTGCCACTGCTGAGGCAGGACCACTACAGCCATATGTTAACAATTGTAAAAGTTCTGCAGGAAATCTTACGTTGTAGTCTGCCTCATAATTGAGCAAAATACATTCTAGGTCTTCAGCAATATATTTCAAATAAAAAGCATATTAACGCAACTTATACATCAGTTAGTTTTAAATGTGGAAGGAGTCACAGCAGAAATCCAGAAAAGAAAGTAACACCTCACTTTTTATTTAAAGATGATATATATACTCAGTTATACAACTATTGACCTCACTCAGACTTCCAGATTCTCTTAATAAAACAGCACATTTCAAATTAAGTTAGTTTTGAAGAAGGGTCCACATTCTAATCAGTTCTCTCTACAAAAGCTGTTGGTCTGCTAAGTGCTTCCAAAGTTTTCTGCTTTTTGTTTTACAAATATTGAAGTTCACTGCTGCTGTCAGTCAGTATTTCCCTCTAATTGCTGTAATGAAAGATCGTTTTCAATTAATTAAATAGTTAAGCTTGTCTTTCTCTAATGAGCAATCAAACTGAAGTTCTGTTAATTGTAATTGCTGGTACATCAGCTGCAAGTAATTCCAGTAAGTAATAAATTGCTGGACATAGCTACAAACCCAGTATAATAACTCAAACAGTAGAACACTGACACATCATTCAATAGTTTAGCAATTGTCACCATTACTAATTGACACTAAACAAAACTTAACACCCATCTGGTTCATTAATGTCCTTTAGGGAAGGAAATCTGCCATATTTACCTGGTCTGATCTATGTGCCATTTTATAGCCACAGTAATATGGATTACTCCTAGTGCTCTCTAAATGGTCAGCAAGCCACATTGTTCAAGGGCAATTAGGGAAGGTCAGCAGAGCAATGCGCACATCCCATTAAGGAATAAAAAAAGTTTAATAGTGTAATTTTAGAACGATGGTTTAAAATCTTGTGATTTAAAAAAATGGAACCCAGTTCAAGGATTTTATTTTTAAAAGCAGCAGATGCTATCACTATCAATTTCCTCAGCATTCCCCCAGTCAATGTGCAACAGGTCACCCATTCCCAAGTTTCCACCTACGCTACTCCATTTTTCATTACTATTGTTAGTGCATTTCCTAGTAGTTTGTTTTACCCTTCACTGTACTCTTTCCCCTGGGAATGCAACACAGGCCCACTGCAAGTCATCCTGCAAAGACTGCTCAAGATTAGGAAGTTACTGGGACGTTAGTCTGGAGTGGGGAATGGGGAGAAGGCACTGTACAAGCAGAGTAGTTGAATATACCAGTGCACCACACTAAGTGTTAAGCCACACCGCCTGTTTTACAAATTATCCACAAAGATTCAACAGAGGGCTCAAGCTGTTACATGCCAACTGCCTTCTACTGCATCTCCAATAGTTGAAGGATATGCATCAAATAAACAGTGCAAACTGAAAAACCTGAGTTCCAAACTTATATTACCTCTGGTGCTGGTAACGGAGCAGGATAATGATCCTTTAGTGTCTTTTGGGATGACTGATCACTCTGGAAATCAGGAATCAGAAATAAAAGATCCCTTGACATGTCGATCTGTGACATAGAGATGTCAATTTTAATATTCATAGAAATCGCAACTACAGCTATCTATTTCAAAGCATGACTCCTAATGTTTTACCATCTTATAAAATGAAAATTGTACTCAATTCAGTGGATTGTGAAACATTTTCTAAAACAGCAAACTGTTAAGGGTAGCATGGTGGCACCGTAGTTAGTATTGCTGCTTCATAGTTCCAGGGACCTGGGTTCAACTCCCTGCTTGAATCACCATCTATGTGGAGTTTGCATATTCTCCCCGTTCCTGCGTGGGTTTCCTCTGGGTGCCCCAGTTTCCTCCCATGCTCCAAAGATGTGTGGGTTAGGCTGATTGGCCATGCTAAATTGCTCCTTAGTGTCCTGGGATGCATAGGTTAGAGGGGTTAGTGGGGTAAATGTGTAGGTTGATAGGGATAGGGCCTGGGTGGGATTGTTGCCAGTGCAGACTTGATTGGCCGAATGGCCTCCTTCTGCACTGTAGGGTTTCTGATTTCTATTTATTTTTAAATTAGTGCACAACAGAAGCTGTATGATTCTTTTAAGGAGGTCACCATTACTGTATTTATCAACATCATGAGCATTCAACTTAGTCAAGGAGATCAACATGAGGTATGTGTTATGTTCAGCTTTGACATAGACTAGAAACTAAGAGATTTGGGAACATCATGCTTCCACATGTAAGCCAAATGATAAGTTTAACATTATGAAGTGATTATATATTTAGATGAAAGAGGAGTTAAATGAAAATTAATAAATATTAAAGTTTAAGGAGCCAACACCAATTTTGAGACTAACTTTAGCATGTCTCACAGAAAATCCACATTTGTATCATCATATCCACAGAATATCCCAGAATTATTTTGAAACATGGTCACTGTTACAATTTAAGGAGATAGTAACTTTCACACACAAGAACGTGCAGACAGTAACAAAGATGAATAATCAGTTAGATAATGGTCCATAACTTCCTCAGAGTGGCAGTCAGGATTAGATTACAACTCCATTCCAATTTGCTTGCATTTAAGTGCTCGTCTCGCCCAATCTTCCTGACTCAGGCTGGGTGAGTCTCAAGAAGCATAGTGTGCCCCGTCTCCAGTAGCGGAGTATAAAAGAGGTGGAGAGAAGATGGGAACACCCCCGTTTTTACAGCATCAGCTATGAATGAAGTAGGTGAGTTTAAAGGTTCCAGTGAAAATAACAAGCTAGGGAGAAGGTAAGTTTCTAAGGTAAGTGAATGGAATATGGTGGTGGGGATTTAGACATGCGGGGGGAAGAATCGAACTTTAGAGAGAGTGGAGTTTGACTTTGGCGGGGGAGAGGGAGTGAGGCATTGGGGAGGGGGACAGACTGTTGGACATCAGGGAAGTGGTGCGGGTCATGGGGAGGGGGGCATCCCAGGCGAGGCTCTGCCTGGGTCTTCAAAATAGTTATGCTGAAGTCCGAAGTGCTTTCATTTCTTCGAAACTCTTGCAGCGTAATTATGTGTTAAACCGGCAGAACCACCCAAAGTTAGTAATTTAAACTATTGGATGGTTCCCAGGCCAGTGCAGTTGTCCAGGGGAGGATAGCCCTTATAGAATCATAGAGGTTTACAGCATGGAGACAGGCTCTTTGGCCCAACTTGTCCATAGTGCCTTTTTTTTAAAACCACAAAGTTGGTACCAATTGCCCAAGTTTAGCCCACATCCCTCTAAATCCATCTTACCCATGTAACTGTCTAAATGCTTTTTAAAAGACAAAATGGTACCCGCCTCTACTATTATCTCTAGTAACTTGTTTCAGACACTCACCACCCTCTAATGAAAAAACTTCCCCTCTGGACCCTTTTCTATCTCTCCCCTCTCACCTTAAACCTATACCCTCTAGTTTTAGATTCCCCTACCTTTGGGAAAGGATGTCAGCTATCTAGCTGATCGATGCTCTCATTATTTTACAGACCTCTATAACATCACCTCTAAGTCTCCTATGCTCCATGGAAAAAAGTCCCAGCCTATCCTTGTAACTCAAACCATCAAGTCTTGGTAGCATCCTAATAAATCTTTCCTGCACTCTTTCTAATTTGATAATATGCCTTCTATAATTGTCCTTCTGAGCAAATGCCAGGTAAAGCCTTATGTGGGAACTTCTAAGAGGGATTCCCCAGTGCATCTTTGGGGTACCCCCCAAATCCAATGCTGGGGAGCCAAGAAGATAGGGCCACTGTTTATTTGGTTAGAGGAGGGCCATTGGCAAAGTCAATTCGGAAATTCTCTGCTCTACGTATAGAATCAAAGAATTATATGGCACAGATGGTGGTTCATGATATCCACGCCAGCCCTTTGGGAAAGCTATCCAACTAGTTCCACTTACCCACTCATTCCATAGAGTGTAATCATGTTTTCCATTGAGTATTTATCCAGTTCTCTTTTGAAAGTTAATTTTCAATCAGCTTCTACCACCTTTTCAGGCAAAGCATCCCATCTGACAACAATTCACTATTTCAAATGTTTACTCTGTTTCTTTTGCCAATCTGCTTAAATGTGTGTCTCTGATAACTGACATATCTGCCATCGGAATCACCTCTTTATTTATTTCATCAAAATTATGAATTTTTGAACATCTCTATCAAATATCCTCTTAACCGTCTATGGTCCAAGGAGAACAATCACAACTCCTTCACCCTCCCCACAGAACTAAAGTTTCTCATCATTAATGCCATTCCTGTAAATCTCTTTTGCACTCTCTTTAAAGCCTTGATATCTTCCCCAAAACGTGATGCCCGGAAGTCGATGCAATACTGTAGCCGAGGCTGCCTGCGTATTATGAAGGATTAACACAATTTCCTCACTTTTGTATCCTATACTGCTATTAATAAACCAAGGATCCTATACACCTTTTTGTCAGCTGCCTTAACTTGTCCTGCTACTGTCAAAGGTGTGCATGCGTGCATCCAGAGGTCTCACTGTAGCTGCACTCCCTTCAAAACAGCGCCATGGAATCTTTTATAACCAGCTTAAGTGGCAAATAGGATCCCAGTTTAACACATCACACAAAAGGCAGGACCTCCAACAAAAATGCACCACTTATTCACTGCTGCAATAGATAGATCAAGCACTGAAGGCTTTTCATGGAATTGAAATCCAGATTGTGCTGAGTGGTGAGAATATGACTAACTGAGCTAAGTAGATAAAACTCAATCATTTAATTCACATACATTAGGACTAATATAAATTGGCCAACCCAGATAAAATTAAACATTAAAACCAGTTTGATTGATCACTATGAAGTTTATTTGAACAGTGATCTTACCTTGCTTATATCAGACTCAGATTTGCTTAAGCACATACTCTGGAGCTCCTCCATTATATCAATATCTTCATTGGTGTATAAAGACAACCCTTGTTCGAGATCTGCAGTCTTCAGTGGACCACTCTCTAGGGGACTAAAACATTTAATCTCTTTCTAAGTTTCAGGTAATTTGAGAAGTTAAGAGCGTTCCTAAAGTGTTTCAAATATATGTTCATTTTACTTTGAATGGTCACTTATCGGATCTTAAATTTACACTCACGAAACAAAAATGACTTACACATTGTAGAATGATATTCAAGAATGCCAGATCTTAGGATCTGCAACTTCTGGCTTAAATATTGGTAGCAATACAAGTTCTAATGTTCAGAAGGACTTCCAGGAAAAAAATCCCTCAAGTCTCTTAATACAATCTAATCAGTCACATGCATCTGGATTCTTTTAAATCTCAGATACGCTTACTAGTGTGTTTTGAGAAGGTGATATGTGAAGGAAAAATGCAGTGTACATGGAGTTTCAGAATGTTTACTGACAAAATACCACACAGGGAATCTATTACAGAAGATTAAGAGATATGAACTGGAGGAAGAGTAGCAATTTAGATTATAAACTGCTTAGAAAGAATGAAGCACAGACTAGGAGTTCCTCCAGACCTATCACTTTCTTTGCTTGTCTATTACTACCATTTTGCCTTGCACCATCATGTTTGTTGTCATTTAATCTCTCCTGCTTTCTACCCTATGACAAATATTCTTTCTAGTCTTCTTCATGCCAACAACCAAAATCTTGCCCTGTCTCTGTATGCGTATAAAACTGGTTATCATTTATTACACTAATGAAAGTCATTAACCTGCAATGTTAACTTTGTTTCTCTCTCCACAGATGTGGCCTGACCCGCTGAGTATTTCCAGCGTTTTCTGTTATTATACTGAGAGTTAAAGGCAATTTCTCAAGCGTTTGGGAAGTGTTTGGAAGTGCCCCCACAAGTTTGGTTCTGGGCCCTCACTGTGTAAATTAATAAGTTGGATTATGAATTGAGTGAATGGCAAATACAGGTGAAACTGAAATGTGAGACAAAGTAATTGAGGAATAAAGCTGCGAGGGATTATAGACAATAAGATGGAACGAGCAATAAACTAGCAGATGGAATTCAATATCAATAAATGAGAAGTCATACATTTTTCTTCTTTTCACATGGGTGGCATGGTGGCACAGTGGTTAGCACTGCTGCCTCACAGTGCCAGGAACCGGGGTTTGATTCCAGCCTTGGGTGACTGTGTGGAGATGGCAGGAAACGTGATGGCGCAGCTGAACTGCCCTCTGAAATGACCTAGCAAGCTGCTCGGACATTGTGGCTCAATCCACAGGACATGGATTGCAGCGTTTCAAGGAGGCAGCTCACCACCACCTTCTCAAGGGCAACTACTAAGGATGGGCAATAAATGCTGGCCAGCCAGCCAGAAGTAGAGGAACTTATTGGGTTATGGGCAAACCACAGGCACATAGGATGAAGCAAGGCTGTTCCTTCAAAGGCCAGGCACAACAGGGAAAATGACCTTTCTCCATGCTGCAAGTTTCTATACATCTACTCTGAATATGATTCTCACCAGACATTGTCTGAAACAAACACCATATTTTCAGAAACACACTCCCCACCCTTCCCAACTTCAACACTCCCATACCATCAATTCCCTCTAACTGAATCAAATTTCGGGCAGCAGCCATGTGATTACCATTGAAAAATAAAATTAATGACATTCAACTTCCATTGTGCATCACCACTTGGAATTCTCTTATCAGTTTTGGCACTAACCTTCCGGTGGGTTCGCTTTTCTAACTGAAAAACCTGTGGAGTCCTTGTTGGATTTGTTTTGGCACAGGTGCTTTCATATTCAGCAAACTTTCAGGATGGAGATATTACCTTTTTCAAAATTTGGTTTTGACTGATATTGGGTTGTTTTTAGACCAATCATGAGTAACAAGAGATATCACAGGGTCATATACACTGCCCCAAATTACATTTGCTGCTGGGAACCTCACAAGACAATCTTGACTTGAAAGTATGGAACAAGTTTATCTGGTAAAATAAATCTCCGCATTTTTCCAAAAAATAAATTAAGCTTCTCTTCTACCTGGGCAACGATCAGCATCAAGACTCAACAAATGAAAGCTAACTGTGCTGGACATGAGAACATTGTGATCGTCTATTTTACTCTAACAACACAGCCTTTTACTTGAAGGTAACCTACTCAAGCTGCATCAAACAGCATTTTCACCAACTCAGGTCTAATCTCTGACCCTTCCAAGATAATAACTATAATTATTCAGTATGTTATTTAACAGGCTTGTAATGATGACTGCATCAGAACTTCAAAGGCCAACCAATTTAACTGTGACTATCTAATGTCATCAAGAAGACAGCTGTGAGTTACATTTAAAAAGAAGTGGACATGACAATCTGTTATTCATCAAGAGGCTTACCCTATACATATCATTTTATGATAGAGAGTGCTCTAATTTCAGGACTGCAGTATGTGATGATTTATGCTGTCTATTCAGTATTTGATCTGCTGTTAACTACTGCTTACAAAACTGATAAAGTGTGGAGCTTGAAATTAACATTAATTAGCAATTATCTAAAAATGAGAAAAGTAATGATGTGTTATTTGAATTTGTATGTTCACAAAAATTCATTCATAAAATGCTAACATTAAGTCCAACAGTCAAAAGCAACTAAATTATGCATGATTTGAACTATTTCATTAAAAACTGGAATTTTGCATTTTGTCAAAATGTTAGCTGATAGAAACTTACTGCAATTTCACCTGCGTATTCAACGTGTTGAAGGTTTTTGGCAATTCTGGCATAAGCTGGATACCTATTCAGAGGAAAATAATACATTATGTACATTACGTATCAGAGGCCGATCACAGTTTAGTCATTTTGCCACTGTTACCTTAGATTCCTTATCTTGGATTATTTTGCCCTTTTAGAGCGCAAATATATTTAGGATATCACTATAAAAAGCTTGGGTTCCTCACCATTAAGTCACACACACACTTTCTTGATTTGCAGCAGGTAACTGTTACCACTAGTGATACAGATTGCACTTAATGACTACAGTGGATCAGTCATTTTTGAAACAAAAGATAACAATGCCTCACTGAAGCAAAAAAAGTTAAAGGCAAGGTAAACTCATCTGCAAAGTTCCATTAAACCTAATGTGTACATGATAGCTTTTGAATGTGATGAGAATTTAAGGAATTAGAAAGTATTAAAATGGAATGAAAGCACGTCACAATTAATTACCTTAAGAAGCTCTGCATTATACCACAAGAGTAAATAAATGGAGGTCCTGTTAACTTGACTTTAGTTATATTGAATAAGAAATGGTGATGAGAACATCAGAAGACTTTCATGTTCCTCTTTGAATAGAATCATGGCCTCTTTTGCAATCACTTGAGTAGATAGACAGGGATTTTGTTCAACATTTCAGCCAAAGCACAAGTTTAAGTGCTGTACTTGATTCATTTCCCATAATATTTATTTATTTTTTAGAAACCAAAACAAAACAAGTAGTAAAATTTATAACGAGTAACTAAATATTTTAAGGGTCCTGATTATTTTTTGCGTACTGTGGTACTGAGTTCTTTTCTTGAGCTTTTACAATAAATGGTGCGATTCCGTAATGCACTTTACCCTCTCTTTGCCCTTCAAACTTGCTCCATGACTGAGACGTTGAATTAGCAGACTTCTTGCGGGGGCCAGTGCTCACTTTCCGCCAAGCATTGCTGTCAATTTTCTTGCTGGTTTTGCAATTGGATATCATGGTTAAAGGAAAACTCCATCCTTGGAATTGTGGTGCATATTGTTCGAACTCTGTAATGAAAAGGTTCTGAATTAACACACGGAGTCCTTTCACGCAATCTTGTCTACCTGAACAGTCAATAATTGGTCACTATGCAAAACATAATATTTTCAACTTGCCTTTTATTTACTTAATTCAGATTTTAAAAACATGAAGTCAAAAGAGCATTTTGTTTCTGCTCAGCCTTCAGGTACTCTCAAAAACATGAAGAATTTCCTAGCTGAAAATGGGAGGCCCTTGGTTTTCATCAACACAAGGGGTAGAGCTGCTACCTGGTATAACTCACTGGTCAACTCTTATATCGGTGCCACTTCCAAACAAACTAAAATAAACTCAGTTTACGAGTAACACTTTCTTTTAAAAATTGATAAAATAAATATTAAAATGAGTCAAATAAATGTTACTCATAGTTAGTTATTATACAAGCTATACATTTGAAAGTTCATTAATATGTGCATAAAAGTTTCTCAATGGATATTGTTACAAATCTGTTATGTACTTTATTCATGGTGCACATACACTTTACTCAGGTATGGTCAACTATATAGCACTAACTTGTTTGTCATCTCAGGTTGAACTTCCACATATTAGGGAGGACAGATATCCCTCGAGAATCCCTAGATTATGGAAAGAGGCTATTCAACCCATCAAGTCTGCACTGACCCTCCAATAAAGCATCCCACTCAATCCCTCCCCTCTGCCCCATCCCTGCAATCCTAGAACATAGAACATTACAGCGCAGAACAGGCCCTTCGGCCCACGATGTTGCGCCGACCAGTTACAAAACAATGACCCACTAACCTAAACCAATCCCTTTTCGTCCATAAACCTTTTCGTTCATAAACCTTTTCGTCCATCCTGCGCATGGTTTCCTCCCACACTCCAAAGATGTGTGGGTTAGGTTGATTGGTCCATGCTAAATTGCCCCTTAGTGTCAGGGGATTAGCAGGGTTACATGGGGTTATGGGGATAGGGCTTGGGTGGAACTGTTGTTGGTGCAGGTTCAATAGACAAAATAGCTTCCTTCTGCACTGATTCAATGATTCCAATTTAAAAATTGAGGTGTGGCTTTCACGGGAGGCAATGTAGGTCAGCTAGGAGTATGGTGTGATGAGTAAGTGGGGCTTGACGTGAGATAGGACACTTGCAGCAGTTTTGGGCAACTTCAAGTTTATGGCGTGTGGAACTGGAGGTTGGCTAGGAGTGTGTTTGAACAGTCAAACCTAGTACTAATAAGAACACACAAAAATGTTCTAGGAGGAATGCTTCCAGGAAAGGAAGGTAGGAATTTGATAGAGGAGGAAGAAAAACTAGCAAAAATGTAAAATTCACATTGGATGATGTTGTCTCCGCATGAAATCGGTAGCGTATCTTCCAAAAAAATTTAAGCCCACTGCAAAATGGTACACATCACTCAATAGCAACCCTGACAATGCATTTAACCCACAGCACAATGAAAAACACTCTGGCTCTTTCTAATAAATAAATGCAAGATGTTGTATGGCATCAAGTAATGACAGACAGTGCTTTCTTCATATACATAGAACCTGAAAATTTTATTATTCATAATTGAACAGCAAGCTTAAGAAATTAAACCAATTGCCATCCAATTTGTTTGCATCTCATTTTGGAAATATCTGGTTTATTAGAAGAAGACTTGATCAAATTCTTTGGATGTATATCTTTGCAGAGCTCAGAGTTTCAAAATATTGCTAGGTAAAAGCAAGATCAGCGTCACATGCAAAGCCCACTCAATCACGCAAACCAGCCTCCCTCCCATCTGTTGACGTTCACTACACTTTCGTTTGACTTGGAAAAACAGCCAGCATAATCAAAGACTCTATGCATCCCAGACATTCTCTCTTCCACCTTCTTCCGTTGGGAAAAAGATACAAAAGTCTGAGGCCATGTACCAATCAACTTAAGAACAGCTTCTTCTCTGCTGCCATCAGAGTTTTGAATGGACCTACCGCATATTAAGTTGACCTTTCTCTACTTTCTAGACAAGACAGTGGGGCTATATTCTGCACCCTCTCCTTTCCTTCTCTATATATGGTATGCTTTGGCTGTACAGCACACAAGTAACACCACTTTTCCCTGTATGCTAATACATGCGACAATAAATCAAATTGATGGCAACATGCTTTGTATTTTGAGAACAAACTCTGTGTAGGCCATTGCTCAATATCTCGGGTCTAAAGGCACGGTAGTTTTGCGGTAATATCACAATCACAATATCAAAATAAAACAAATTCATAATTCAGTCTGATTCATGCAATGTATGCAGAGTATTAAACCAAGTTCTTTAAAAGGTTAGGATTATGCTATAGTTGGTCAAACTGCGAGCAACTTATTGTTCTCCATTTTACCTTGTCTGGAAAGAGAGCAGCCATGTAACACAGCTTTATTGAGTAGGATGCTCAAGGCAGCCTTGACTACAGCCTGTTGTCCCTGATGAAGGATCTTATTTACAGGTTGTCCTTGTCTAGAAGGTCTCTTTGCTGAGGCTCTGGAAAGTATGGCTGCTTCTGCTCTTGGAGCAATGACATTATTCCACAAGTTGGCCATCCATCTACACAATCAAGAAAAATGAATTGTCAAGATTCTAAGTCTACAAAAGCAGAAATAAAAGAGTTACAATGTTGTGACAATACCTTTATCTCTAAGCTCCTCTACAAATCATGCACATTCCTCAAGGGAACGTGTCACTGTTCCTTCATCATCATTGATCTGGAAAGCTAAAAGACTGACAATTCACAGAGGAATCACATAGTCCCACAATAAGGAGACAATCATTTAGAAAAATTACTTCATTTAAAATGCTGTGAATATTTGGAATTCTCTACATAGCTGTGGTTTTCCATTGCTAAATACATTTAAGGGTGGGATAGACAGATCATTGGTCTCAAGGAATCAAGGTGTATGGAGACCAGACAAGAAAGTGGGGTTGAAGCCCAAGATTAACCATGATCTTATTGAATGGTAGAGCAGGCTCAATGGGCAACATGGTTTATGTCTGCTCCTATCTCTTGTGCTGCTGCTAAATGCATTATCAGCTGTGTGAGATTTAGAGAAGACATTAACTGAAGCAATGAGCTCCAAAATGGCAGGTTCAGCATCAAATCTGTGTTACACCCTGACTGACGTCACAAACTGCCAACTCTCCATGCTCCCAACGCATGCCTTAATGCCCAAATAAAAAAAATGACATCCAGGGCAACTATTGCCAGAAGTGTGCACGTTCTGCTATTTTGCAGACAAAACAACACACAGCGCCAATTGAATAGATGCTAAGGAGCTAAATATCTTTGAAATTAAACGTTTCAAAGGGAATTTTGCATTTGGATAGTGCCTTTATGTCTCAGGCTTCAGGTCAAAAATACCCATCAACAGCTTTTAAAGAAAAAATATTCGATAAAATTTAGTCGGTACAGGAATGCTGATTTTTGCACCAGCATGCTGTTTCCTGTTGTTCTGTGCATTGCAAAAGAATGGTCCTCTTTTTTTAAAAATGTAACTGAAATGATGCACAAGATACTTTGATACAAGTTGATGTAGTGGACAAGTGCCAGAACGGAGGTATTATCTATCACTCACACACAGACACTTTCTATACAAACACACAGAAATTATTTGACGCCTCCAGGTCAACAACTTCATGACACTCTTCAATACGTCATATAATTGAGTTCATACATTTCCCTGACAGGGAGATATTTGTATGTGCATTTGCTGATTTTAGTTCAAATGGTTCACAGGCAGTCTAACATACATTATAACTAGAAATTTTGATATCCACATATTAAAGGCTGAACAGATATTAGCATGCACCACAGGAGTTAAAATGGCAACCATTTCCGGTACATGATACTACACATAACACACCCATATTCCAGCAATTTAAGTCTAATCTGTGATTTTGGTTCTTGTAGTACCCTCCTATCCATCCAATTTCTTCTATGTCTCCAAATGCAGCATACAAGAGAAACAGGATGAGAGATTGTTTTTACATTTTAAAAAAATTTTCCACGTTGGAAGAATTAAATCTATAGACAGTGTTAGGAATCAGATCAGTAAATCCAAGGTATATCATGAAGTCAATCTAGACCTTAACATTTTTTGATTTTGACATTAGTGCAAGCATCAGGCGTTTCGTTCCAGGTGTGATTCTATTGACCTACTAGGAAATTTTTGTTAAAACAAACTTTTTTCAACAGTTAAAATATAAGTATTAGCATAACTTTTATCAATTGACCAATTCTTAACAGCTAGCTATCTCTATAGTTCCAAGTTAAGCAATATCCCCTCAGACATAACCCCGTCTTCAGAATTAGTTACCACAAAAAAAATTATAGACTCACATGGGTGCTAGGTTTCCAGCCTTTCAACCCCTCTGGATAGAAATACAGAAAGATACCTGACTTCCATACAGCAGCTTCCAGACAAATATCTATCTTCAAGCAGCCGAACTTCAGAGGGAGGCAGAGAGCTACGGCTCTCTAACAATTCCAAGCAGCATCTGTCCTGGTTTCACTGTATAAACCTAGCCCCGATCGCATCACATGATTTTTCCTTCAATTAATCTAATCAAGCCCCACTCTGAAAAGCCCTAGGGGAAACACTAAAGTAACAGAACTGCACCAGCCTAGATTAAAAAAGACACTCTAGAATTAGGATCAATTATGCTTCTGCAGTCTCAACATGGGCTGCTGGTTATAGACAAAGCAACATCGGGCGAATAGAACTGACTGCTAAATAAAAAGATCCTGCACAAAAAAACTGATACAAGCACATTACTTTAAGGCACAGTATCATCACACAGAGAAACCTACTTCATTATAGGTTGAACCTGGCCTGGTGAGATTGGACAGGAAAAGAAATCTCTTGGTCCCATCAGTGCCTCAGGTGTTCCTAAGCGAGACAAGTAGGAATTGAGCTGACGCCAGACTGTGCATACCCATTGCACAGCCTTACATGGTGGATCAGTCGGAGGTGGCAGCTGTCCTTGGAACTGTGAAGTATTACCATTCATTTATTATAAACATGTTGCCATGCAGAGAAACTAAGATAAACATTGAATTATTTGATTAGAATATTAAATAACATTTGTTGCAATCTAGAATAGGGTTAATTAAATATCACTGCATCTGGGTATGACTTTCCCCATCCCAGGTTCCAATCTTTTGTCTATTTCTTGGTTTTGAATCTTTGCTTGGGGAGTGGGTTGACAGGTGGCAACACTGAGCAGTGGGCTGGAAGGCACCTGGAGCGGGTGACAGATCAACCCAGCCCAGCCTCCTCGAAAAGCATCAGCTCCTGGATTCTCCTGAGTCTGACAGAAGCCACATTTGATTAAAGATTCCACTTTTACTTTGATCTGGTATTGATTTCCATGGGCACTGGCTTGAATCACACCCTATGTCAGTGCTCTTGAGACAGTCAATGTGAGCAAGTTATTTCACCACAGGAACATGTATCAACTCAGATCCAGTCATCACCTGTACTCCAGAACAGTGGAACTTGGCCTGATGAGATTGGAATGATAATGGCGGCTGATCTTCCAAACACAGGTGATGAGATAATTGTGGCACACCTCTGGCTAGTCTGTTTGATATTAGGCAATTCAGTAGGAACCAGGAATTAAATCTAAGGTTCCTTTGGTCTGTACGCGAGGGCATGATTTTAAAGTCCCCTCTCCATTCGCCAGAATAATTTAGTTACAAAAGAAATTTTTTTTTGTCTTATAATGCAGCAAAATGCTGTGAACTCCCCTCTTCCCAAAGACTCATCAGATCTACAAATGCACAAATTAGCTCTCAAGATCTGCAACTTAAAATAAGGAATAATTTCAATGGTTCAGATTGCCCAAGTCATTTTCAGTTGTGTTGCAAGTTGAAATAATGGGGGCAAAACTGGCCTATATCAGCAGCCCAGAACTGGAATATTGCAAATCGACAATCTAACACCCAGTCAATATTTTTCCATTGACTTTGAATTTCAAATCTAGTAAAAACAGTGAAACTAAGAAATTAGACTCCAAAAAGAGTCTGTACTCTTGTTCTATGAACTTCAGCAGAAACAAGATCAACAGAGGCAAAAATTCAGTTACTGATTTATTTTGAGTCCATTTTACATGGCTGGCATAGTCTAATTTAACTGCAGACTATGTTCATTTGGAATGTATCCAATTGAAATATTAAGGAATATATTTTACTTTCGATTCAGCTGGATTTATCTATAGTCATTTAAAGATTTGAAGAAGGCATTTTGTGCACAAGTTCTGATTAGATTTTTAAGTTTTCCAATTCCTGATTTTCAAAAGAATGCTCAGTAATAAACAATGGATAGGAGATACAAGATCTCTGTATAAAACAATAGGTTTAAAGTCTGCTAATGCTTCTGAAAAAATAATTAAGTTACACCCCTAATTTGCTGTCCTGGATATATTCAACATACATATTCAACAGTTAACATTTGATAAATTAGTCTCATTAACATGTAGTGGATTTAAAATAAAAATAACCACAATGGTTCCCTTTTCTGAAAATTTGAAAACCCAACTATTTCAGCCATTATAATCTCAACTTATACTGTAACAAGTCAGCAGGACTGTCAGAACAATGCCTCTTACCTTGTGAATAATTTGCCTTTTGAGGAACCTCTGAAGCAAACCACTGATAGGTTCCACGTCCCATCGAAGCTGAACCCATCGAAAATGTTGCTGCACCATCAAGTCTGAACTTTGAAGTCTCACCTTTGCCATTGTCCCTATCAGAAAACTATTTTCTTGGAAGTAATAGGTATCTGAAGTCCCATTGGCTGTAAAAAAAAAAGTCAACCAAAAGGTAGTTTTTTGTTTGTGCCTTACAACAGTTAAATGAATCTTTTTCCCAACGAATGGGCATAAGGAATTACACTGCTTCAGTGTGACTCATATGGAAAGTTCCTGTCTCCTGGGTGGCACAGTGGTTAGCACTGCTGCCTCAGAGCGTCAGGGACCCAGGTTCAATTCCAGCCTCAGATGACTGTCTGCTTTAAGCTTGCACATTCTCCCCATCTTTGTGTGGGTTTCCTCCAAGTGCTTTGGTTTCCTCCCACAGTCCAAATAAGCATGCATTAGGTTGATTGGCTATGCTAAAATTGCCCCTTAATGTCTCAAGATGTGTCGGTTAGGGGAATTAGCTGGGTAAATACTTGGGATTACAGGGATGGGGTCTGGGTGACATTGTTGTCAGTGCAGTTTCAATGGGCCCAATGGCCTCCTTCTGCACTGAAGGGATTCTATGATTCTACTTCAGGCATCATCAACATGGAAAACATATACATTTTAAATAATTTCCTTTCAATCATCTGATCAGAAATTAAAGATCCAGAACTTGGTTCAATAGGAAATGTAATTTATCCAAAATGAGATTTCAGCTTGCTTTTCTTTCATATCTAAATACGAGTCTACATCACTACTTTAATAATCTTTCATTCCTACCCCTCTAACTAGCAAGGCTAGTTAGTTCTACTGTGCATCTGCCAATATGAAAAACGTACAATGTTCATTTTCAGAGCTCCCAACTGTAATTCCTCCCTTAATTCTGCATTCCATTCCCTCCCTACCCTACATTTAGCACATGAACGTAGTTTAGAATGACTGAAATATAATCAGAAATTAAAGCAAAGTTGGATGACGAGTGTCAAAGTGAGCTTCTACAATAAGGCTTTTAGCCTGTCTCTGTGAGGTCAGTGTGTGATGGTCAATCTCAGTCATACATCAAATCATTGTTTCCAGGACTGTCACTGACCTCGTCATCTCTAGACATTTTCCCACTATATAGTCCTCCAACTGCACAGATCCATCCCAATGTGTTGTAGCTGCAACATGTCGAAGCTATTGGCCTCTACTGGTCGTTCACAGCCACCACATCTGCAGCAAATGTTGATTGCTCAAGGAACTTTGGCTCAGAGTTAGTGAGCTGGAATTGGAGCCTCAGATTGTACGTCACATCAGGGAGGGGGGACAGCCACTTGGATGCTGTATTTCATGAGGAAGTCACATACCTTAAATTAACTGCCTTTAATTCTGTCAGTGGTCAGGGACAGGAGGGTGTGACGGCAACTGAGGCAGGTAGAGGAATGCAGGAGCCTCAGCCCTTGCCCTTGTCCAACAGGTTTGAGATTCTTGCTCCCTGTGTGGACGAAAGCAAGGACTGTAGGGAGGACAAGCAAACTGACCAACCATAGCACCATGGTTCAGGGAGCTGTTAAAGTTTGGGGGAAGAAAAGATACATGTAAGCTATAGTCAGGAGAACAGACACTGTTCTCTGTAGCGAGGATTGAAGACTGTGTTGCCTGCTCGGTTCAGGGTTTGGGACATCTGCTCAGGGATGAAGAGGACCGTGCAGTGGGAGGGGGAAGATCTCATGGTCGTGATCCATGTAGGTACCAACAACAAAGGTAGAACACTGGAGGATGTTCTGTGCAGGCAGTTTGAGGAGATAGGTACTAAATTAAAAGTTGGGAATCAAGTAGATAGGGTTGTTAGGAAGGCATACGGTGTCTTGGCGTTTATTGGTAGGGGGATTGAATTTAGGAGCCGCAGCGTCATGTTGCAACTGTACAAAACTCTGGTGCGGCCGCACTTGGAGTATTGTGTGCAGTTCTGGTCCCCACATTATAGGAAGGATGTGGAGGCTTTGGAGAGGGTGCAGAGGTGGTTTACCAGGATGTTGCCTGGTATGGAGGGGAGGTCCTATGAGGAGAGACTGAGGGATTTGAGGTTGTTTTCGTTAGAAAGAAGGCGGCTACGAGGGGACCTTATTGAAACATATAAGATGATTAGAGGTTTAGATAGGGTGGACAGTGATAGCCTTTTTCCTCGGATGGAGAAAGCTAGCATGAGGGGGCATAGCTTTAAATTAAGGGGTGGTAGTTATAGGACGGATGTCAGGGGTAGGTTCTTTACCCAGAGGGTGGTGAGGGATTGGAATGCCCTGCCTGCTGCAGTTGTAAATGCGCCTAGTTTGGGGGCGTTTAAGAGATCTGTGGATAGGTTTATGGATGGTAAGGGTTTGGTTTAGGTTAGAGGGTCATTGTTTTTTAACTGGTCGGCACAACATCGTGGGCCGAAGGGCCTGTTCTGCGCTGTAATGTTCTATGTTCTAACAAAACCTCCATGGTTATAATCGCTGGATTATTACCTGAGCCATGTATAAATTGGCAAAGGGTACATGAAATTACAGAGAGGAGTATGTGGCTCAAATACTAGCCAGTTTTAAATGGCTTCTTTGGATTTTCTACTGGTATCCCAGAATTTTCTTGCTTCCGTCACAAAGGCCATGAATACATAACATATGCAGTTTAAAATGTGGAATTCTTCAACATTTATTTTCAGAAAAACATAAATGTTCTCAAAAGCTAAATATACTTATTCATCTCAGGGGTAATCACCTGTGCTTTGCAGGAATGTTAAATTAAAACATATGCAGTGACCACAGCACACATAACTAATGATCTAAAAATATTTGGCTTAATAAAATACAATAAACCCACTTGAAAAGTACAGTACACACAATAGAAGTGTTCTAGCATAAGGAGTTCTTGATTTATTTTTCAATTTGGTTTGGCAATGCCCACTAGGCATTAGATTAAGGACAGGTGAAGTATTCTGCAATTGAATTCTGACACAGAAGTGTGACAACTGCTCAGCTTGTTCAATTGTAGTTAAGGATGATGACTGTGTAAACAAAATTAGTTGTGTTTTCAGTTTTCTTGAATTGAATCTACGGCAAATATGTAAAATCCTTTTTGTGGGGTGGGGTATTTTAAAGTTCTGCATAACTTATGAATTACAAGTCTTATCTATTAAACAATATTTAATTATTCTTACAAAATTAATTAGGAAAAATTCTAGTACGGACCACTGTGATAGGTCAGCATTCAATTCAATGAGCAGAATATACAATATAATATACAATAATTCTACACAATGTGTAGAATTGCATTACTTTATAACAAATACAATTTTAAAAGCAATGTTTTTCTACTGGAAGTACAGCAATGCTTTGAAGGGAAGGGTAAAGGAAAAGGGTTGATGGTCATGGAGGTCAACAATAGTCAGAAGAGTTTTAGTTGGATGCATTTAATGAATGGCTATATCTACATGATTGCACTCCATCAAAAGGGTGAACCTAAGTGTAACGGGAGACAACTTGTCAGCAGAGGTCACGTCTGGTCATTAAGGTTCATTGCAATGATAATAGTCATTAACAAGTTGCAGCTTAAACTACGCTCAGAGCCTAAGTGTGCAGCTCCATATAGCCTCGTCTCTAAATGATTGAGCACCTGCTACCTCACACTGCAGGGAATAACTGCAGGAATAACTTGGGCAATGGTTGCAAACCAAGACACTCAAAGTAAATAAAAACTGAAAATGCTGGAAAACCTCAGCAAGTCAGGCAGCATCTGCGGAGAGAGAAAACTGGAGTTACCATTTCAAGTCCGTATGACTCTTCTTTAGAGCTGGACCTTTAGTGTCTTAGGGGATGTACTTAGGAAACTATTTTTACTATATGCCTATGATATATTTCTAATTAAATATTGTAAAAGAACTCTCAAAGTAAAGGCTGGAATCATGCTCAAGTGTTTTATCCACCTCTTGCTGAAGTGGCTGATAAGCGGGTTGCACACGCCACTAGGATGCATTTAATTCCCACAGAGCAACAGAATAATTAATGTCAGAATTTTTTACTGTCACACAGCCTTGATGTGCCAATTCTTATTGTACGAAGGTTTTTTTAAAAAAAAAATCTGTTTATTGTGTCATAACCAGCTGACTGAGCCCAATGTGGCCTTGTGTTTACAGGATAGATGTCAGTTTTGTACTGCTGGCATTATTACAGTATGTGGTGCTAGTTATTTGTTTTTATGAAAAACACAAGATGAATTTTTCATCTTCAGCAGGAGTGCAAAACTGGTGGTGGCCTTACTCAGTGATATTTAATAAACTCAGTGGAAAGCAAAACTGAGAATCTGCGGTCGAGACACTACTGCTGGTTCTGACCCTAGTCAAAAAACAAGGAAACCTACAGCACAGGAACAGGCCCTTCAGCCCTCCAAGCCTGCACCAACCATGCTGCCTGACTGAACTAAACAGCATCCCCCACCCTTCCAGGGACTGTTTCCCTCTTTTCCAATCCTATTCATGTATTTGTCCAGATGCCCCTTAAAAGTCACCATCGTATCCACTACGTCCCTGGTAGCGAGTTCCACGCACCCACCACCCTCTGTGTGGAAAACTTACCCTGTACATCTCCTTTAAACCTTGTCCCTCACACCATAAATCTATGCCCTAGTAATTGACCCTTCCACCCCGGGAAAAAGCTTCCGACTATCCAGGTCAAAGATGAGAGCTTCATCCAATGTTTCTTGAGAAGTGGATGGCAATCATGAGACATGGATCTTGAAAGTGGGCATCAGCAAAGTTAATTTGGGAATCTCCAGTTTAAAAAAGAATCTCATCAATTGTACCACATTTTCAGAGATCATGTTTAAAGTGATTTTTTAAAAAATAAACGAATGTTTGAAGTGGCTTTTTTAGAAGCTAGAATCTTACTGACACAAATGACAAACAAGTTGCTTGCAGTTTGCAAGAAACTTATTTTCATTTGTAAATCTGCGACACCAAAGTGAAATAAGAAACACATGTTTGGTTCATTTTGATTGATGCAATAGCAGTCTGGGGTTTGAATTGAGTAGGAAACAGCATGTGACACCCGCCATCTATAAATTCACGATGACATTTTCATACATTTGTTCAGCAGGCGAAATGGCAATCTAGGTCAACGTCCCACAGTGTGAATGACAAGCAGCTGCTTCCGTTCCGAAAGGAGATGAACTAAATCAAGGTTGTTCATCACATCTGATGATACATCTTATTGTTGTGAGAATGACTGCATCACGAAATAGCTGGTTCCAAACCTTGGAGCTGTAAGTTGATGGTTTGTCAGGCACACTTATGATTTAAAAAAAATCTACTTACAATTCAATGAACACAAATAGACAATGGTAATTTACCATGTTGGAAAGTGAATGGGTGTTCTACACCCCGGTTTTCTAGCGCATCCAGCAGCTCGCCCAGAAACACGGAAAGTGAAGTAGCTGTTTCCAGGTTTTCTATCAGAACAACTGTAGCCTTCTCGGTAACAGCAGACTGTCTCAAAGGAACCAGGATACCTAGAACACATTGACAGCAGTGTTCAAAAACTAGCACTTTGGTGAAGGTTTGTATGTCATTTGGGAAGAAAAGGTGTCACGCCTAATTTCAGATTCAGAAATTAAAAACCAAAAACACGATTGTCCCAATTGTTAAAATTCTAACTAATTGGGATCAAATATTAGGTTTTAACACAGCTAATATGTAATCACCAGTGAAACATCCAATGTATTTTTTTCTGAAATGAGAAGTCCAAAGCGGTTTTATAACTTAAACAAACTGCTCCAATTACTTGCTGCAGTCAATGCCCATGCCCTAACAAACTAATACTCTGGCCCAGAAGCCAGCTGTGCCCAATGTTTTCTCCATCCATAGCCCTCAAAAATCAGCAATTGTATTTGCTGTAGGATGTTAAATTTAGAACTCAATATTCTCTCCACTATGCTTTAAGTGGCAAAAGTAGAGGACATTCACCAACATTAACAGAAGAAATAATTGACTAATCAGAAAATTTTTATGGCACAACTGAAATCAGAAGCACATCACATGAAAATTTATGCAGCTAGATTCTACTCTTAGCAGTCCCCCCCACCCAAAAAAGACTCTAGACATTTGACTTTTGTGTGAATTTGTTAATTGCTATTCCACATTGGTCTTCATCTTATGTACCAAGTGAAGTGTACTCTAGATCTCCTTTAACTTCATTCCTATCTGATGTGTTTAACAGCCAGTTATTCTTTCATCATGTTTATTTATTCTGAACTGAATTTTTTACTATTCAACCAAATGAGAGATTTTATCCAACTAATTTAATCAAAGTGATTTAAGCTACGAGAATTAGCATAGTAAATTGGTTCCATTCAGATTTCAAACAAAATAGATTACACAGAAATGCTCAAGAAATAGTTCATTATTTTGCAAGAAATTCATTTAAATTAGTGTGTTAAGCAGTTTTCATTGCAGTGGGCAAACAACCTTTAGCTCACCCATAGTTACAAGTAGGTTTGATTTCCTTTTCACTCACTCTTCACTATTAAAGATACCATTTGGCATCAGTCCCGGCATAGTTCCCACGATGTTGGTCTCAGTAAAATGCCAGATGGGCATCTTGCTCCATTGAAACGTTTGAAGAGCATAGAAAATGACACTGCAATGATAGGACGTTCATGAGTCTTTTTGATGATCTTGATGAAACCCAACCCAAGGGAAGTTTTTCGATTTTATTACAGAATCTAACAGAGTCCTACAAAAGGGGTGGGAAGGGGGTGATACAGTAGCACAGCATGACATTGTACCGCCCTGTGGTGTAGAATTAACAGGATGTAAGCTTTCTATAGTGAACATTTCATTGCAAGCCAAGGGGAAAGGCTGAAGGATGTGTCAATATGGGTTACATATTATAGGTGGAGCATTCTATATAACTCAGTCCTGTTGTGATTCAAATTAGATAATGATAAAATTTAATAGTTTAACAAAACATTTTTCTCAAAGACATTGTTGAGTAGGTAGCAAATTATGAAGACCTCGCAACAGTCAAATGTTCAAAGCAAACCCAAATCATGTTATTTTATTAGTTTATTTATTAGTGTCACAAGTAGGCTTACATTAACACTGCAGTGAAGTTACTGTGAAAATCCCCTAGTTGCCATGTTCCATTGCCTGGTTGGGTACACTGAGGGAGAATTTAGCATGGCCAATGCACTTAATCAGCACATCTTTCAGACTGTGGGAGGAAACGGGAGCACCTGGAGGAAACCCACGCAGACTTGGGTGGAATGACCCAAGCCAGCAGTCGAACCCAGGTGTCTGGCATGGCGCTGTGCGGTAGCAGTGCTAACTACTGTGCCACCGTTGTAATTTTAAATCTGTGGTATCAATCTGCAATTTTCACCAAATCTTGCGGAGAAAGTGGATTTTTCTGCATATCAAACAGTATAATTTGAACTTGCAATGTAATTTTGCTTCTTGTGTTTAAGCATAGGTTTTAACCACCATCAGGTTTAGTTTAATAGACTATGCTTTCAAACTTTGTTTATAAAACATGAGGACTTTTCTCCTGTAGTTTTGTATGCTCCTCAAATTCCAATGGTTTACTGCAGAATTGTAACAGTCTGCATCAGTTTCTTTTCCCACTCTCATTTGGCTCCAGAAAGAGCAAACTTCAGCCAATACATAAAAAGAATGAAATAAAAACAGAAACTGCTGGAAATACCCAGTAGGTCTGGCAGCATCTGTGGAGAGAGAAATAGAGTTAATAATTTCAGGTCTGTGGCCTTTCATCCAAAGACAGACTTGCTGAGTATTTCCAGCATTTTCTGTTTTCATTTAAGCTTTTCGATATCCGCAGTATTATGCCAATGTAAAAAGAATGGTCATGAGCAAATAGTGGATAGTGTAACTGTGCCGATTTCAGGCAATGCTGCTAAATCACAGGCAGCATAATTCCCTCATATCAACCACCTCATTGGACAAAACTCTCAGTGAAAGAATAAGGTTCTGATTAGGGATGACAATGCCTGTGTCAAAAGTGTCACCAACGTTAAACAGGGAGTCTATAATCGTGAGACAGATGGAGGTGATCTGAAGGGACAACCTTGCCAGAAGCAAGCAGAAAGCTCAAGAAATTGCACCCCTCATAATATAAGGCTTGTACGATTCTTTAAAACAGTACTCGACCAGGATGGTTAATCTTTCAATTTTTGATATGTATGTGACTCAAGTTTTTTTGGGGTGCAAGTCAAATGGGCATAGGAGGAAAGCAAAGAAGTTTGGTTTGAAGTAGAGTTTGTAACTGTACTTTTAATATCTTCACCATAAGATATTTAAGAGACAGTTATTAGCATTCCCATTCTTCAATTTTTGTGTCATAAAATTCTTTTGATCTAAAAATGCATCTTGTCGCTTCACTCCTTTAATAAATAACAATGTTTTCAAAGTAAAATTGAAGAGTTAGTGGTCTCTACGGAGATCATAATGCGTACTGCCAGCTAACCGTACACTTATCACTTAACCATTTTGCCTAACTCTTATTGTGCAAGGGAGAGACTGATATAATTGGCACCAATGTGTCTAATCAAATTTCATAATGTTAAAAGGTGCTACTGATTTTATGCATTACAGTTTTCTGTAAGTGGACCTTTGTTTTGCTTCATTATGTCACTAGAGTACAACTTGCCACTATATTAGGGAATGCGACAAAATGGCAGCTTGCAGACCATTTTGAAGTATAAAATATTTAGAAGGGATGACCGAAAGGTACCAAGGCTGAGGTGATGCTGCCTTTCTGGTCTGAGAATGAGGTTATACAGCTGGCTGCCCCTGACTGCAATTCCGTAATGGTATAAGAGTGTCCTGTGCTAATGCACAGAGAAAAGCTCAGCTATATGTAGCAGGGAATAAAGTTCAGGTGTACATGGTTTGACACAGAGTTATACTGCTTATTGTATCAAGTCTCTAACACCACTTTTCTCCATAATCAGATTCTGGAATAATAATTTCCTATTTGTGTCACTGGAAAATGTGACAAGGTAGTAGCAAGCAAAAATGTACAGGTTTACCTTTTCAGAACAATTAAGGAAATGCAAATTTTAACTGATGTGAATTCAGCAAAAAAGAGTTAGAATATTTAAGAAGAAAGACTCTTTCACACCCTCTGGAAGGCTCAAAACTCATCACAATGAAAATACAAAAGCAAAATACTCCAAACATTGGAAACGTGAAATAAAAGCAGCAAGTGCTGGAGATACTGTGCAGCATGGCAGCAGGAACAGAGTTAACGTTCTTTCATGAAGATTTCTCCCTTCACAGATGCTGCCAGACCAGCTACCAACAGCAAATGCCGAAAACAGTCATCAACACTATGAATTTATTTACAATGTGTAGTCTCTGCCATCATGTGAGATAACAAAGCAAGGTCCTACAAACAGCAATTAAATTAATGCCCAGTTAATCGGTTTTGGGTAGTGCTGGTTAAGGGAAGAAGATTGACCAGGACAGCTATTTTTCTTTGGCAGTGCCCTTGTAATCTTTTACATCCACCCGAGCGGGAAAATGACACCTGAGCAAGTCTCATTTAAAGGACAGCATCCTTAATACAGTATGGGGCCTCAACATGGACTAAATGCTCAGTTCTTTGGAGTGAGCCTTAAACCCACAACCTCTCATTTAGAAGCAAGAGTGCTTTTGTTAAGCCAACTCAGAAAGCTATTTTACCCTCGGATGAATACTTCAGACTATAATTAGAACATAAGAAATAGGAGCAGAAGTACGCCATCCAGCCCCTCGAGCCTGCCCCGCCATTCAATAAGATCATGGCTGATCTGTCGTGGCTCAGTTCCACATTCCCGCCCTCTCCCCATAACCCTTAATCCTCTTGCCTATCAAAAACCTATCAACCCGCGTCTTAAATATATTTAGCGAGGCAGCCTCCACCACTTCAACGGGCAGAGAATTCCAGAGATTCACCAGCCTTTGTGTGAAGAAGTTCCTCCTCAACTCTGTTCTAAACTGCCCCCCCTTTATCTTGAGGCTGTGCCCTCTAGTCCTACTGTCCTTTCTGAGTGGGAAGAGCCTCTCCACCTCTATCCTATCCATCCCATTCATCATCTTACATGTTTCAATGAGATCTCCCCTCATTCTTCTAAACTCTAACGAGTACAAGCCTAGTTTATTCAGCCTCTCTCCTCATAGTTCAACCCCCTTAACTCCGGTATCAGCCTAGTAAACCTCCTCTGCACTTCCTCCAAGGCCAAAATATCCTTGCGTAAGTGCGGCAACCAAAACTGCACACAGTACTCCAGCTGTGGCCTCACCAGTGCCCTGTACAGTTGCAGCAAGACCTCCCTACTTTTATATTCAATCCCCCTCGCTATGAAGGCCAGCATCCCATTCGCCTTCCTGACCACCTGCAGGCTGGGTTTTTGCGACTCATGCACAAGGACCCCGAGGTCGCTCTGCACCGTTGCATGCTGCAGTTTTTCGCCATATAAGTAATAGTCCTTCCTACCATTATACCATTATTACAATATAGGTTATGTATAGTGGCTAAACTGGAGGTTGAATTCCTACAAACAAGTGGAGTCATGTCCCTCAGAATCCTTTTGTTGGTAAGCATCTTAATTAAAGAAAAACACGGCCATACCCAACAAGTGCCACTTGGCATTTTCTCAACAAGTTCATTTCTACAGTCCCAATTATGGGTCTCTTACCACTTTGAATAAACAGCTCCACCAGCTGGTCCTTTGATGAACTTGCTTCCACCTCAATTTGTATGATTTCACAGCTGGAACCAACAGCTTCTAGTTTGTGCTATGGAGAATTGCAAAATGTGCACTAATTAACTTCAAACGGTAGCTTCCAGGTCAGTCAGGAAAGATGCAAATACCATCCCACTTCAAGTCTTTAATACAGTAGTCCCTTGGTGACTAAGGCTGCTGTATTAATTAAACTACACCAAAATGCCACACTTAATTGGCACTTTAAAAAATATCCCTAATAAGAAGTTAGAAAGTGCTGTTCAATTGCACTGGCTGTGACAGATTTTACATACCTTGGGGGAGGAGATGCATTACTTAGAGCTCGTGCAATTTGCATCCAGTCCAAAAGAGACCTTGACGTCTCTAATTAAGCATCTTGTCCATGGTGGTTACTTCAGAATGGCCTGATCAAAATTTTCAAGTAACTGCAAGTCCATATAATACAGAATATGGCACTTTGATCCCTTCTTAATGCAACATATATAGTTAACCCATCAACACCTGGTTCAGATGGTAAAATCTGTGTGACATTCAAGCTCTTCAGGAATGCCACCCAGAACTGATTACTGTCTCACAGCACCAGGGGGTCGGGTTTGATTCCCAGCTTGGGTCACTGTCTGTGCAGAGTTTACATGTTCTCCCCTTGTCTGCGGAGGTTTCCTCCAGGTTCTCCAGATTCCTCCCATGCTCTGAAAGATGTGCTGATTATGCTGAATTCTTCCTCAGTGTACCCAAACAGTTGCCAGAGTGTGGCGACTGGGGGATTTTCACAGTGACTTCACTGCAGTTTCAATGTAAGCCTACTTGTGACACTAATAAATAAACTTCATTTCTGCATTGTATGAATTCATCCTTTGGCTTCAACACCCATAATGTGGGTATGCCGGCGTTGGACTGGCGTAAACACAGTAAAAAGTCTGACAACACCAGGTTTTAGTCCAACCTATTTATTTGATAATATACTCGCAAGCTTTCGGGTTAGCCCCTTCGTCAGGTGAATGGAGAGTTCTGGCCTCAGACAGAGCATATAAAGCACAGACAGTTTAGAGATTACTGATTAGAATGCGAATCCTTACACCTAACCTGCTGTTCAAGACCTGAAGTGGCTGATAATGTGAGTGGAAGGAGCACTGATCACAGTTTAAAGAGATGTGTATTGTCTCCAGACAGTACAGTAAGTGAGGTTTTGCAAACCCAGGCAAGTCACGGGGGTTACAGATAGTGCGACATGAACCCAAGATCCCTGTTGAGACCGTCCTCATGTGTGCGGAACTTGGCTATCAGTCTCTGTTCAGCGACAAAGAGTCGCTGAACAGAGACTGATAGCCAAGTTCCGCACACATGAGGACGGTCTCAACAGGGATCTTGGGTTCATGTCGCACTATCTGTAACCCCCGTGACTTGCCTGGGTTTGCAAAACCTCACTTACTGTACTGTCTGGAGACAATACACATCTCTTTAAACTGTGATCAGTGCTCCTTCCACTCACATTATCAGCCACTTCAGGTCTTGAACAGCAGGTTAGGTGTAAGGATTCGCATTCTAATCAGTAATCTCTAAACTGTCTGTGCTTTATATGCTCTGTCTGAGGCCAGAACTCTCCATTCACCTGACGAAGGGGCTAACCCGAAAGCTTGCGAGTATATTATCAAATAAATAGGTTGGACTAAAACCTGGTGTTGTCAGACTTTTTACTGTGTTCAACACCCATAACCATGGGTATCTGTGATTCATTTTATTTCCTTTTCTCCAAATGCTACAGCTGCAAATGTCACTGTCCAATGGCAACTTGCTCCATTTGTTTATTACCCTGCCACTAGGAAAGGTGCTGCAGTAACCACCACAGACAAAATAAGAACAAAGGCCTCAAGATCCTTTTTGGAGTGAATGCAAATAGTACTAGTTCTAAGAAATGTTTCTCCCCAAGGTATGTAGAATCTGTCACAACCAGCTCAACTGAACAGCGTTCAAACTTATTTTTAAATAATTATATTAAGGGATATTTTCAAAGCAACAATGGTAACTTTGTGCCGTCTGATTAATACAGTGGAAAATGGATTTATCACAAAACATTTTAAATCATAGTGTCCAGACCACCAGCTGAGAGTTATCAGCTTTTAAATAACTAAACTTTTTTTTTTAAATAAAACTATCCAGAACCATCTGCTAACTGTATTGTTGAACTGCAGGCAAGTTCTTCACAAGTTAAAAAAAAATTGCATTCAAAAGCTTTCAAAATGTAATTATTAATGCCCTTGTGCTTAAAAAAATGATTAATTTTTAAGAAATTGCTCAAACATGAAAAATATTCATTCTCTAATACTCTGTTTCCTCATCACTTTTGTATCTACGTTGCTACTGTCCCTTCTATTCCATGAACTACACCTTTTTTCACAAGTCAGTTGTGTGGCATTGTATTGAATGCCTTTTGAAAATCATGTATAACACTGAGTGGGACCTTATGGACAAAACCACCCTGACGAGGTCACAGATATTAATGCTACCAGCAGAAACTTGCAATGGTGATTAATTTGATCTTGGATATGGTCAGTATTGTGTGTAGCATCAAGTTCTTAAAATAAAATTACTCATGGGATGTGGGCATTGCCTGCTGGGACCAGCATTTACTGCCCATCCCTAACTGCCCTTGAACCGAGGCCTTTCCAGAGGGCATTAAAGAGTCAACCACATTGCTGTGGGCCTGGAGTCACATGTAGGCCAGGCAAGAATGGCAGATTTCCTTCCCCTAAGTGCGATATTTAAAAAAAACTAGTGCAAAAGAAAAAAGCAAAAATTTGACTGAGATAAACATAACCTGCACTTAGAATTCTCTGATCTTTTGCATTTTTGTTTTGATTCCAGGAAAATTGCACTGAAATAACTAACAACACAACCTAGCTAATTTTGCAACAGCAGTTTTATCATTAAATCTGGATACAATAATTGCAATGAAAACACACAAGATGACAAAATGCATAACTTTAAAATGAAGACTCAATTACACCTTCAAGCCATGATTTGAATTCTTACACTCTCTAATCATGCTTTGCTTGAACGTATTATCTATGTACAACACCAGAGGAGATGATCAGCATATTCAAAATGGATTGCAACAAAACATGAAATAAGTGGCTCCACAGGGACGTGAAATTTTATTGGAATGCTACAGATCTATTCTCCTGTGAGCACAGTTCTCAATGCCTATTAACTCATGGTGATGGTTTCAAACATGTCGACTGAGCAGGATGGGGGAAGGCAGCGGCGAACTCCACATCTAGATGATCAAGATTTTTGGTAAACTGCCTAAATAATCCAGACCATTAAAGAAAATCTTAATGTTAACACCTTAGAATATAAAATGCATAACACTTATAGGAAATACTGGTAAGAGAACTTAGTTACCTTAATACCATTTGCTATTTGACGTGCGATATCTTCTTGGCAACTTCCTACTGGTCCATGAAAAATTACGTTATGATACTGTTCAACCTGTTAACAGGAATTTCAAAAAAATGTTTAGGCAATTAAATAAAAGATAATCAGTTATTTAATTAAAAAGGTGTATTGCAGAACTATATGCAATAGTTAAGAGAATTAACTGCAATAACAAATAAAATGGTGTAAATGCATTGGTCTCACTGAGTGCAAGTGCAAAATCAAGTTTATTTCAGGTTAAAACCATGGTCGAATTTTCATGTCCCACCCACCACAGGAATTGGAGTAGGCGGGGGCAGACCATGGAAAGGTCTGTTGACCTCACGCAGGACTTTCAGTTTCTGGGCTAGTGCAGCCAGAAAATTCTGCCCTTTTTGTCAGAATTAACTTGCAACGACCTCAATGAGGCCGATGTGGTTGGCTCTGAGATAATGATTGACTGTCCAATTATGGCACCTGTAGAGAGAGATATATATATAGTATATATATGGGGAGTGTCAAGACGACTGCCACTCTGGATTCTGACATTGCATCTGAAGCACTCTTAGGAATGGAACTGAATTTGTTAACAAAGTGAATCTGGTGAAGAGACACCGGTCTCTAAGGACTTATTTCAGAACTCTATCAAATTCCACTTTTTCAGCTTTCCATCTCTGCATCTTAGTACCTTAAGAGTAGCAACTGATATGCACAATATAATGGCGTTAAGAAACCATTTGCAGCACACAAAAAGGACAAGGAGGAATTTTGGAAATATTTAAGATTTTTTTCACTATTATATTTAAGTATGCTTAATAATGTGCTAACCACTGCAGTGGATGGATGTATAAAATGGTGAATCTAGGCAGAAGCATTATAATCTCAAATAAGAACATGGGTGCTGAATCTTTGTCACATTCAATTTACCTGACAGGGTTTCCCAAATGTCACAGTGAAAGCATCATGAAGAGATCACAGTTTATGAAATATGTATGCTACACTATTAAGAAATTTTGAAATAAAAAGGCAGCAGAGGAATACTTATATAGATGATGATCATACAATTTGGCTGGTCACATCAAGAGTAAAGACTCAAAAACCATGCTAGATGTTTGTAGGTGGGTTAAATACAGCTTGATTCACAAAAGAACAGCCAAATGCTATTAGCAACACCCTCTACCTCTGAATTCACATTTTCTCCAAAATACTTCATCTTCAAATGCTCATATATTTCCCAAGCATTTAAGATCAGTTCCCTGAGGAGGGTAAATTAAAGAATGCGATGAAGATTCAGCAGCCGTGTTCTTATTTGAGATTATAATGCTTCCACCTAGACTCACCATTTTGTATATCCATCCACTTCATTGCAATGGCTCATGAGGCAGACACCAGCATAGAAGTGAGAGAATGTTAAAAGAATTGCTACAGTGTAATCGGTTTCAGTTATTTCTTTTAAGCAGATGTTGGGTCTCTATTGATAACGCTACAATGTCAGAAACATGGCTATTTCTGAATGATTAACTGGTTGAATGTAGTTATAGTCAACTATCATTCTTTACGAGTCTGAGTCTTTTACCATTGGGCATTATAGTAGGTATTAGAAACAAAGGCAATGGGAGCAGGTATACACCATTTGGCCCTTTGAGGCTGCTTTTAAACTGTGAGGCGGACAGTGCAGAACTTCAAAAGGACGAATTGGTGGAAAGGACAGATACATTGCAGATGAAGTTCAAAAGAGCGAAGTGAGATATGATACATTTTGGTAGGAAAATCATGTCAACATACCACTGGCAGAGGATACCTGAATACCTTCACATTAAAACGTACTGTGCACTGTTGTAACTTCTTAATTCAACATACAAACTGTATATAACCTCAGTGCATAATTAAGTAATATCAGTTCCTGATACTGGTACATAGGCCAACACTTGATTTTATTAAGCTAGCTGTGCCATGAAACATTTCTGCACTGTCAGAACAAGAAGAAATAAAAACAAGCAATATAAAGATGAGCAATACAAATGCAGCAGATGAGCTCATAAGAGCTTTCTCGTCAGCAGAGCAAGCTTCCTGGTAACTTTTCCCTCTCCTTTGTCTGTACAATATAATTTGTCACCACATTTACTTAGTGAGCCACCCAGAAAGCAGGGTTACCAACAACTCCCAAATGGTCCTGGTGACACCAGGAATAACAAATTAAACTGCAGACTATTGCTAAGATTTGAGATTTCAACTCCTAAAGCAGCAGGAAACAATTCTACGGGTGCAGTAGGTAAGTTTCCCAATTTTCTGTCCACGCTGCTGATGAACAAAAATAAAAATTAAGCTCACAGCGAGGGAAGTCATTTAATTACAGGGGCCTAAACACCGTCCGGTAAATGCAATAATATGCGTAAACAGTGGAAGTGTCAAGTGATCAAATGTTACAATTAAACATCATGTGAACAACACTCGAATCCAGAGTTGGAAGCCCTCCTGGAATCTTGCAGCCTTTTTCTAGTTCTAAGCTGAACATTTACTACTCAACATACCAGACTAACTCCATTCAGCAAGACTTGTTATTGAAATTTTTCTTTTTGAATGTGGTGAAACGCATTTGTGCCTTTTAAGCTTTTGTAATATTCCATTGTGCCTCTAACGCTTCTCAATCATCACACAGATCTTTAATATCATCTGTGAATCTTTCAGTAGGCAATTGGCAAGTCATTTATATGACTGGATTATATGTTGATACTTTGCTGTCTTTCTCTTTTTCCAACATTTCTATAACGTATAATGTGATAATGATAAAGGTTTCACATTCCGGCTAGAAGTACTGGTGGGAAGTATTACTAGTGGTTTTATCACAGAAATTAATAAAACATGAATACATTTATTGTAGTTATTTAAGTTTTAAGAAAGGAAGTGGTCTTGAGACTTCTTCTGTTCATTTGGGTGTCATATTATTAATACATTAAATTTTACACACTGATAGATCAATTACACAGATGAAACAGAAACAAGTTGGAACCAATAAAAATGAGGAAATGCAGGACATACACAGCAGGTCAGTTAACATCTACAGAAAAGTAACATATCACGTTGTGTGCATATATGAAGCTTGCCAACCTCCCAGGAATGCACTAGGATCAAAAATAATCTCCTGGACATATCCGTGAACTAACCAGGAGAAAAATTATGGGCTAAAAAATGTTTTTTCACTTTTTTTCCCTGAGTCATTCAGGTGCTATGAAAATACCTGAAATCCTACCTCACCCAGCCATTCAACACAGGCCGGACGAGCTCAGAATAGTGCCACATGCGCCTGAGATCTACTGTTGAAGGGCAGCTCTACTGAATGAAAGGAATGATGTGGATATACCGAAAGGGCCACAGATCACGAATGAAAGGAAGACAATGGTCCTTTTTTTAAAAAACGGTAAAACAGGCAAGTTTAAAGGTCCAGTGAAGTTTAAAGATCCTTGACAGGCTGGGGGAAGATAAGAATATAGGATTTGGGAGATTGGGGTGCAATTGTTATCCAGGAGTTGGAAGAGGTTTTAATTTTTTTAACCCTTTGTGGATAACTACTTTCTAGTTGGAACCATCTAAGCTTGCAATATAAATCCCATTTTTGGATGGTTCCCAGTGAAGAGCAGTGTCCCAGGTGAAGTATGTGCTTCCAGGCAATGTAATGCAAAACCTATCCGTGAATCTCCAAAGGGGTTTCCCCAGTACTTCTATGGGTTATCCCTTCAATACTACGCTCGTGAGCTCGAAAGTTATGGCCCATTATAGGAATAGGGAATCATAGAAGAATCACAGAACTCCTACAGTGCAGAAGGAGGCCATTTGGCCAACCAAACAGGCACTGACAATGATCCAATCCAGGCCCTACCCCCAAACTCCCACATATTTACTCCCTTTGACACTAAGGGGCAGTTTAACATAGCCAATCAGCCTGCCCCACACATCTTTGGACTGTGGGAGGAATCCCGTGCAGACGCAGGGAGAATGCGCCAACTCCACACAGTCACCCGAGGCTGAATTGAACCCTGGTGCTCTGAAACAGCAGTGCTAACCACTGTGCTACCGTGCCACACAAATAAAGCAATTTTTTCTAGGCAGAGACGTTGGAGACAGGTGATAAAACAACCAGGAATATGTCCAATCAGAGCTAATTGTAGAATGGTTATAGCACAGAAGCCATTCAGTCCATCACGTCTCTGCAAGAGCTACTTAGCTAGTTACAGCCTTTTCCCTGTTACCCTGCAAACTGTTGCTCTTCAGGCATTTATGCAATATCCCTTGGAAAGCCATGATTGAATCTTTATTCACCACACTCTCAGCAGTGTATTCCACCTAGCTAAAAACATTTTCTCGAATGTAACCGTTGGTTCTTTAGTCAATCACCTCATAGAAGTCTCCTTTTCTTCTCAATACTGCTGCCAACAGGAAGAATTTCTGTCCAAAGACACTGGGTGGGATTACTCAAAAAAATTCAAAGTGTCGAATTCGTGTAAAAGCTCGAGTTTTTCAGGAGGGCTTTCAAAATGAATCTCCCACACTCTATGTACTGCAGGGTGCACTAGCATGAATCTCATTAAAAATCAGGGGGCGGGGCCTACTCCCACTAGAAAGGCCGGTGGCATAATGCTGAGTGGGCCACTGTGCATGTGAAGATCTGTCAGCGCCGAGATCGGCACATGAGCAGTAGCCCCACACTGCCGGCCTCCTGATTGCTGGCCAGCAAAACAGCCTCCCATTGCTGGACATGCAATTCCCCCAGAAGCACCGCCCCTTAGGCCCCATCCCCATTAGACCCCTCCCCTTGGCACTGCCCAGCAAGTAGAGCCAAGGTGCCCCCATAGGCATTGCCACTTTGTCCCTTGGGCAGTGCCAGGGATCAGGCTGACACTGCCAAGCTGGCAGTTTCTAGGGGGCAACACCCCACTCCAACCACAGTGGACATGAGTGCAGAATCATCACCACTGCCTTTAATCCTCATGATTTTGAATGTCTCCATCATTCCCCTCAACCTTCTTTTCCAGAAGGAAAACAACCCCAACTTCTCTCTCCAACCTATCCATGTAACTAAACTCACTCATCCCTGGATCCCTTCTTGTAACCGTTGTCTGCATCCCCTCTAAAGTCTTCACGTTATTCCTATTAGGATGTCATGCCAGTTAAGGTGAAACCAATCTTTTATAAAAGATTTTATTTCCTTGTTTTTGTACTCTCTGCTTCAATTTAGAATACTCAATATTTGTTTGCCTTGATTTAGAATGCCCAAAATATGTATGCCAGATTAACCATTTCCTCAGCTTGCATTGTCGCTATCAATCTATGGTGTCATGCTGGCAGCGAGCTGCTCTGAGGAAAGGGTGTGCTGATGGTTCTGAACATTAGGCCCAAGGTCTTGGGGAACCTGGGCTCAGGTTTAGTGCCACCTGGCACTAAGTTTTTTTTACTTAAAAAGCATAGTTTTTATTGACAATAAAAACCCAATACATAGGAAAACAACATAATGGGATGAACAAAGAACAGTACAGCCCAGGAACAGGCCCTGTGGCCCACCAAGCCAGCGCGGATCATGTTATCCTGTCTCGACCAACAGCCTGTATCTCTCTATATCCCATCTGTTCATGTACCTATCCAGGTAAGTAATAAATGTCGCTAAGGTATCTGCCTCAATGTGCTGTGGCCAATACATTTTTTTATAGAGCTCCTGCACCTCAAAATGTCCCACAACACCACTGCCTTCAAGTGTTTGTGCACATATACTTGCAGGCCCTTCTGCTCCTACATCCCCGTCAGAATTGTATCCCTCACTTTATAATTGCTTCTCCTTGTTCTTCTGACCAAGCTGTGTCACTTCACACTTTTGGGTATTAAATTTCAGCTGCATGTGTCTGTTCATTCCATCAGCCTATGTCCACTTGAAACCCATCACTATCTCCCTTAAAATTCACAATACTTCCAAGTTTTGTGCCATCTGCACACTTAAATCCAGGCGATATACATCAGAAAAAGCAACGATCTGACTCCAATCCACAGGATTGCTTCCTCCAGTCCAATAAATAATTGTTTGACACTCCTCTATTGCCTGTCCCTCAGCCAACTTCTTATCCACACTGCTATGGGCTTTAAATTTTACAAAACCCGCAGAAACTTTTTCCGAGTTTTTGTTAAGTCTCCGAACAATTGAAAACCCAATGATTATTGAAGGCGAAATGAATTCCAGCACAGGTTTTCGTTCCAAAATATTATGCCCCCTTCACTATAATCTTCACTTGTACTTGTCAGATCAGAAGATAATGATATGTAATACAATTTGTTTACAATCTGCAAAAAAGCATCACAGACAGAGAACAAAAGATGCTTGAGTAGAAAAGGCTATAATTTAACAAGAGGGGTTCAGAAGGATTCAAACTGCGAGTACAACTTGATGAGTGCAAATTACATCTACAAACCTGAGATTAAGCATGCCTTCTGACCAATCATGACAGTGTGTGTTAAGTTGGACTTCTTCACAAAATGATTAAACTAACCGTAATATCTGAGCTATGGAAAGTCATTATTTTAGAAGTTACGCTCTAACAACAGAAAAATTGCAGCAAAAGAACCATTTTTTGACCAAAATTACAGGGAAATAAGAGACTGTTAAGTGTCAGAACCAACTCAGGAATTTCAAAGCAGTTTTTGAACATCTGGCAAATGTATCAGTTGCTCAGTAAGTGATCTAATTATGAGCATTTCAGGAAATTCATCCCAAAAAACAATAGATTAAATCAAGTAAATTATTAGTGTATATGCTGGTATGTAAAAGGAGAATCTCTACAGGAGGAAACTTAGCACAGCAATGTCAAAGTGGATCTTTCTTAGAATCCACTATTAATGAATCTGCTGGCTAAACTATTTTCAGGGAATTGAAACATAAACATCAGTGTTAAGATCTGTGGAGTTTCAGCATAACTGCAGCCTGATATATGGCTACAATAATACAGCTGATACAATAAAACACTCCAGGTGATCCTTGAGATCAAATTGCAGTTTCTGCTACATTAAAACCATAATTTGCAGGAACAAATCTTAGAAATGTTTCCCTAAAAATTGAACCTACGTGACAGATCTAACATTGAAAACACTTTCAGGTGCTTCACAGAGGTATAATCAAAATGAATGCTGACTTGAAGAAAGAAATATTAAAGGAGGAATATTTTACATCGTGACCAAAGGCTTTGCCTAAAAGGGAGGTTTGAGGGACTACTTTAAAAAAGAAAAGGATATGAATGTCCATGTGAACCAGAAGGGCTGAGGGAGAGAAAACTATAAATAACAATCATACTACTAGTGTACAGAGTTGGAGTGGGGATGGGACAGATTTGGTCGCTCTACAGGGAGCTGGTGGGGGCTCGATGGGTTGAATGGCCACATGTACCATAATGACTCTACAACTCTAGGGCAATGGGAAGACTGATCACGAGATTTCATGAAGCAAAACTACTAGGTGGGTGGCACGGTGGTTAGTACTGCTGCCTCATCACGCCAGGGAACCAGGTTTGAATCCCGGCTTGGGTCACCGTCTGTGTGGAGTTTGCACATTTTCCCCACATCTGCGTAGGTTTCCTCCGGGTGCACTGGATTTCCTCCCACAGTCTGAAAAACGTGCTGGTTAGGTGCATTGACCCAAACAGGCGCTGGAATGTGGTGACTAGGGAAATTTCACTGTAACTTCATTGCAATTTTAATGTAGGTCTTACTTTTATCTAATAAATAAACTTTAAAGTTTACTCATTAATTCCAAAAATTGGAAGTTTGGTCTTTTAAATTTAATACTTTGAGGGCCGAAAAACTTCAGTTATCATATTTTCTGATTTCTTATATCTCAGATGAATCCCATTTAGTTTTAATGAAGTTAAATTGCTTCATTGTTTTTTTTCCATCCAACTATTGAATCTAATCTTGAAAGTCGATGTGGTTTCTCTCTCAACTGCTGCCTCTTGAAATGAATTCTACAGCCTCATAATGCTAAATAAGTTTTTCTTGCCCGCTGTTATAAACCTCTTGCGTCCATGGCCCCTCATTGAACTTCTCACACACTGAGAATAGTTTGGTTCTATGGTCAATTTTGCAAGTTTCTTCATATTTTCCTTCTTCAAACAAGGCAGCATCTTCTTGAATCTGCATTGTGCCCTCTCTAAAATTTTTATATTCTTTAAATATGGGGCCCAATACTGTACTTGAATTGAGGCTTTAAGATTTTACATTAAAAATAAGGAAGAACTTGCATTCATCTAGTGACTTGCATATCTGCAGTGTTTCACAGCAAATTATGTACTGCTGCATTATAGACAAATTATTATTTCTCATGCCTTGTGAACCTGATCCTCTAAATATCTGTATTTACACAGTACCAGTCCACTTCAATTCAAATGACAATTATAGCTGGGTTTGCTTATTTAAAATGTACAACCTCCAGTTACCTGATATTAAATTCCAATTGTCACTTTGAAGCCCTTTCCCCATTTTATCACAAACCATTTGCAATTTCCTCCACTTTCCAATTTGCTACATTTCCAAACAAGATCCTCTAGGCTTTTATGCAAACCTGGTATCCACAGCAGCTATAAATGGCCCCAGATCTAAGAGGTTTGCCAAGCATGATTGCTCATTTTGAAATCTGTGCTGGGTACTCTGCTTTACTCTTTAGGTACGTGGTTATTTCATCCTTAATTAAAATCTCACTAACCCACCAGTTAACCTAACCAGCCTGCAGTTGCCAAAATTAACTCGCATTTCCCCTTTTAAAGGCAGGTAATAAGTCAGTGTTCTTCAGTCCTCCCACAAACATTCACACTCAATAGAACCCAAATTATAATTGCTAGAGCCGTGGCCATTTCTTCCGTCATCCCTCAATATCTGAGAATACACCTCATCACTTTATCTTCCTTCAGCTTAACATATCTAAACTTTTGGGGAGGGTGGGAACACAACCTTACCATCTTGCCCCACCAGCCAATCGATTGGTCTGTGTGGTGGGGGGGTGGGAAGTGGAGGGGTGATCAATTGGCCTGCATGAGAGGGGAATCAGCACAAAAGCCAGTGGCAGCTGGGGGAGGCAGTGACAGGCTGATCTATTGCACAGAACACAGAGATCAGAGCATGTGCAACTGTGCCCTTTGCTGCAATCTGCCAACTTTCAGCTCTGCCCCTGCTGGCAGGAAACAGATCTTGCATTTTTTTTTGCAGAGCAAGATGCGATTTTTAAGTTGCCCCAAAAAATTGTGCGACTCTCTCCCATTTTCATGCTCATTCGACACTTAGAATTTTTTTGGTAAGATTTTCCCCCACCCCTCGTCTTTCATTTATCATAATGTCATTCACCTTACTCTCAAACACTTGGGATTTATTCCCTCTCAGATATTTGTGAAATTAAAAGGCATGCTCACTTATGAGTCATCAAAGGGATTGCAGCAAATGTCCACTACCAGACATCGATGTGGGAAGTTAATTTGCATACAGATTATTGGGAGTTTACTTTCTACAAAAAGTACAAGGCCTGAATTTGCTTACAGTATCACGTACTTCTCTCAACAGTCGCAGATGGCTTGGGGTATTTTTCCAAATATATTTCTCCTGTTCATCTTTCAAATGCCAATTTGTAAGGAAATGCTTTAGAAAATTACAAACTAACCCTCAGAACATTTCCATGGGTCAGAACTTTACACCTCATTGAATCACCTACACCTTTAGTGCATCAGTAATTCTCAGAAGATAACTGATTTCTGTCTAAGCTTTGCAAACAAAATACATGCTTCCCAAATCAAAACTATTGAGAGTCAGCATATTCCAAATTCAAGAAAAGCAATATCTCACCATGCTGTAGACTAAACAAGTAGATCTAACGTACCAGCCTGAGGTAGTTCTGAAGTATACAGACAGGTATAAGAGAGGTGTAAGCCATGCTGTCAAGGGAACCTTCCTGTAAACCTGTTAAAAATGAAGTGTTAGTCCAATAAAAATATATCCTCAAATATACATACACACTCACAAATTAACCTGTTTTAGGCCAGGAAAGATTCACAACATATACAAGAAAACTACAAAAGCACGAAGTTAAAGGAAATGACAACACTGATATCAAGTCAGAAACAGAAACAGTTTGAGCAATACTCACTACCTTAGATGAGTTTCGTCCACCATCTCATTGTGTAATTTGAGGGTTCTCTGTGCAACATTTTCTATCCATAGGTTTAAATGGACAGAAAATCAAGGGCAGTGTACACAGGGGTTTCCTGATGTGTGTGGCTGGCCACACAACGATTGCCTCCATTTGTAAAATTGGCACTGATGACTCTAATCTTGATGATACTCAAACAGCTTTTAATGACCCTAATGGGGGTTTTCAAATGTTATTGGACCCAATAAAGTCATTCAAATAATATTGAGAAAATGCACTTTGCCACTACACTAAAGATCACTACAAATTCACTTTATATAAACTTCAGATGAAATATACATGCTGTGCATTATCCTATTACAAATAATGCACAAATAATGTTAGTTGAAAATGATGCATTTGTAAATATTTTGCTGACCACCAAATAGATCTTCCCCTTTACCTCAAAATACATGACCTGTTGAAAGTGTACAAGGACCCTGTCATGTGACCATTAAACTGCATGGGATGGCCAAAGATTAACCAATGCTTGGTTTTAGAAAATCCCTAATATTAGGGACGGAGTTAAAATACAACATTTGTTTGCAATGTACTTCTCTAAAAATGTTCTGTAATTGTGGAACTATGGTCATATGATTTGATGTTTTGTGAGACCTGCTAATGTAATAAAATGAAAAACTTTATAGCTGTTTCAATGCCTGGAATGTGCTTTGAAACGTCAAACTATTTTGCGCTGCCATGCTATCGCAAGGCTATTGTCCAGAGTTGAAGAAGCCTGATCCTAGATCTAATTCCTATCATACCTGATGAAATGTTCAGATATTTAAGCAAATATACACAAAGATGCATGCATTTAACTGAAAGTTAACAGTGATGTTAGTTGAAAATGATTATAGGGAGTAGGATTGCTTGATCTTGGGTTTAGACACAGCTCGGCACAACATTGAGGGCTGAAAGACCTGTACTGTGCTGTACTGTTCTATGTGTTCTATGTTCTATGAATAAATAGAAGAGTTTCGGACTCTATACATTTCTTTTAAAGCAGGCAGAAAGAATAATAAAAATGAAATATTTAAGTGCAAAGTTAGTGATTATTGCTAAATGCAAAATTAGAGTAGTCTGTTCACATTGAAGCCACGATTGGTTGAATAGCTGTTGTGTGAGATAATGTCCATGATTCAATCTTACGATTTTTTCAGAACAGTAAAAGAGCTTGGATAGCAATAATCATTCTACATGATGTAATAGCAACGGAAGTAGTCTAACCATTCAAAATAACTGTAACAATGTTATTTTGGCTCCAATTTATCAGTGACCAAGGGGAGGACATCAGATACTGTCCAGGTTTCCAAATTTCATCACCTATGGGGAAAGGAAAGAAAAAAAAAGATAGATTTGGTCACATTGCCACAATTCAGTAACAAACCTCTTCATTACCTCCATGTATCCACCTGTACCCAAAGCATCAAGAAACAAATTGATGCATCACACTTGGACAAGTAAGAGCCTGAACCATCTTACCATATTGCCAGAAGATTAATCTATACTGCGCACAGGAACAAAACAGAAAATTGGTCTGGTGCAACGGTGGAGATTGTGGGATAAAGTAATGCAGAGCTCAGCCTCGGAAAACTCAACTGTTCAGAGAAACCTAACTTCACACTTATACATCAGCTCAGCAATGTTAAAATTAGAGTGTAACCACTCAAAGTGGTTACTCTGATTGATGCAAAATGAGCAGGAAATTCAGAGTATAAAACAAAGAACTACTTTTCTTCTTCAAAAGATAGATAATGAGAGAAATACAAAGTCAAGTACAATGTTCAGCTTTTCAGGTAGTTCTTTAAGCAGAGGATCCTGGCATCTTCTCTTAAAATTTATAATATACAGGGACAAAAAAGATCAACTTACACCACAAAAATTGCTGCGGTCATGCCTTGTTTATCTTGATGGAACGGTTTATCTATAACGTAAATGACCTGCAGGGTTAAAGGCTCATTTTTGTTGTGATCTGTCTTCAGGGATTCACTTCAGTGATCTACAATATATGCTGGGGCATTTCAATGTGCTTACATTGTGTTGTCAAATGTACAATGGTGTAAACATGCCAATTTCAGACCTGATGCTTTATGCTCAAACCCACCAAATTCACTTTGTTTTATTCATGGGGCAACTGAAAGAACAGTCCTTTATGTTGTCTCTTGTC
Source organism: Carcharhinus amblyrhynchos (assembly GCF_965287045.1). NCBI lineage: Eukaryota > Metazoa > Chordata > Chondrichthyes > Carcharhiniformes > Carcharhinidae > Carcharhinus > Carcharhinus amblyrhynchos. The sequence continues at coordinate 102,995,141 of NC_137329.1, forward strand.
TCCACACTCCTGTAGGTTCACTGAATCTGGTCTGTTGTAGATGTTGTAGCGCAGAAGCAAATGACGATACATAAATTAGGGAGCACCTCACAGGGAGGTTCATTTGGCATTGATCTCCTGAAGTTCAATTTTTATGGTAAAAGGGCAATGAAGTCAAAGAATGGAATCCACACAATGCTCATTGTGATCATAAACTACTTACAGTAAAGATCACCTAAAACTAGACAAAAAAGGATCACAATTGTATGATAGAAGAAGCAGAAAATTGCAGTCATATATTAAAGTCATGGAAGCATGAACAAGTCATCAGTATATATGCTCTCTAGTATACACTTGGTACAGTGAGCATTAGGTTTCAAACACAGGTTACAATCTGGCAGTTCTCGTGTCAATGAATAAATATCACAAAGCAAAGCATTAATGTTTTGTGTGACTTTATCTCATTCATTTACTCAAATTTTGAGTTTTGCAGAAGGGTCATTTAGATTTGAAACATTAACTGTGTTTCTTCCTCACAGACATTATTAAACCTGCTGAGTTTATAAAGCATTTTCTGCTTTTATTTCAGATTTCCGTCATCTATAGTATTTTGCTTTTCTTTTACTCAAATCTTGGAGCCAAGTGTTATCAATTAAGCAAGAACAACTTTATAGAGTGCCTCTAATGTAGTAAAAAGTCACAAGGCACTTTGCAAGAGCATCATCAAACAAAATCTAACACTAAGACATATAAGGAGACATATAAGGAATAAAGGAAGCTGGCGCTATCATTCAACACTTTGAGGCTGCTCCGCCATTCAAAAAGATCACAGCTAATCAGATTATACCCTCAAATTCATTTTGGTCTGCTCCCCATAATCCTTGCCTCATTTGTCTATCAAAAATCTTTCTAACTCAACCTTCAATAAACTCATTAACACATCCTGCACTACTTTCTGGAGAAGAGAACGCCACATCCTAACAACCCTTTGAGAGGAAAAGGTTTCTTCTCATCTCCACCTTACTCTTATTCTTAAACTGGGCACCCTAGTTCTGGACTTAAATGGAAACATACTTCCAGTCACCTCAGGATCTTACATGATCTTACATACAGGATCTTTAGTAGGATTATCCCACCTCATCCTAGGAATCAGTTGCGAGAACCTTCTCTGAACAGCTTCTAACTCCATTATTTTTTTCAAACTGTAAAATTTTTATAGTAGCATTATTACTTGGGATTTTGCATAGGGTGAACTAATGCTTATGAATTTTAAGTTGATTACTTTTTAAATAGCTCAATTTGAATTTCTGTTAGACAATTACCAATCAAGGTAACTGGGGAAAAGGAAGACTTGCAAAGAACCGCATACTAGCAATTTATGACTTTAATGGTGCTTTTTGAGTCTGAATTCAAAAAGTTGTTTCATATGAGGGAATAGTTAAAAGCGTTAAATTTTATAGTACATCAAATGATTCCTCATTTGTAAACAAACCATGTATTGCTTTAATTGATGTGTACTTGAGGGAAACCTTTATTTTTTGACATTACAGTCGGAAGTCTTTTCACATTGTTCTAAATGATTTTAGTACGTATAGAAATGGGTTCGAGTATGTTCATGTGTAATGTGAATGCTTACATTAGGTATACTGTTGACAAGAGGATGTGACATTGCTGATACATTGGTAATTTGTATCTAAAGGATAAAGCATTTATTTGCAATGAAATGTAAACTTCTGGCATCGAAGAGAGTAAGAGATAGAGCTGTATCTCAAGTTTACAACTCAAATAGCAGGGGGTGCAAAGGCGGGTTGACACTCATCTATTGTCAATGGAAAAGGGTAACTTTGATGACTTCCAGATAAAGGAGGAATAATAAAACTGAGGGATAAAAGTCAGAAAATTAGTATCTTTGTTGGCACAGTTTTACCATCCCTTCAATGGTACACTTCTTCTGAGAGACAGTTCATTGTTACCTCTGAGACCAAAGAAAATAGACTTCAGCTGTGCTGTCAGCATTCAAGGAACCTTGGGCCCTTGGGAATAAAGCATTTCCAGGCTGTCTTCACTGCTTCTTGTTATGTATGTTTTACTTAACAAATTCTGCTTAATTCACAAATACTAGTCCTATGTATCTTGAGAGGTCAAGTACAGTTGAGAATTGCTTTGCTATAAGATTAAATATTCAGAATTTGAGATATTTGGAAGGATTCAAAATCCCTGAATCTTAGAGAATAATGAGATTAAAATTATATACAGTATACCAGATGTAGTCTTACAATTGCAGTAAAATTCCACTCCCTTTGCAATAAATGCCAACATCTTATTTTCCTTCCTAATCACTTGCTATATCTGCATACTAATGTTTTGTGATTCATGTGGTAGGATACACAGATCCCTCCATATCGCCAAGTTCTGCGATTTCTTTCCATTTAAATGATGTACTGCTTTTCAAGTCTTCCTGCCAAAGTGGACAAATTCAAATTTTCCCATATTAAACCCCATCTGCCCACTCACTTAACATGTCTATATCCCTTTGCAGACTCTCTATGCCTCTCAACAATTTATTTCCCTACCTGTTTTGGTGTTATTGGGAAATGTAGCTATCATATATTTGGCCTCCTCATCCAAATCATTGAACAGATTATAAATAGTTGAAGCTTCAGCATTGATTCCTCTGGCAAGTTACAGCTTGCCAACCCAAAAAATCATCCCTACTCTCTTCTTCCTGTTAACCAAACAATCCTTTATCTATGCTAATATGTTATGTCTAATGCTATGTGTTAATCCAAATACACGTTGTACAGCAAAGAGATAGAGAATCTGGTGAACTGGTGCGGCAACAATAATCTCTCCCTCAATGTCAACAAAATGAATGAGATTGTCATCGGCTTCAGGAAGAGTCAAGGGGAACATGCCCCTATCTACATAGGATGAAGTGGAAAGCTTCGAGGACTTCAAGTTTTTAGGTGTCCAGGTCACCAACAACCTGACCAGCAAATTTACTAATCCACCCAACTATACCCTCATCCAGATCATTAATAAAGATCTAATTAGAAGGCTAAGGAAATTTGGCATGTCAACTCCGACTCTCACCAACTTTTACAGATGCACCATAGAAAGCATTCTTTCTGGTTGTATCACAGCTTGGTATGGCTCCTGCTTTGCCCACGACTGCAAGGAACTATAAAAGGTCATGAATGTAGCCCAATCCATCGCGCAAACTAGCCTCCCGTCCATCGACTCTGTCTACACTTCCCATTGCCTCGGCAAATCAGCCAGCACAATTAAGGGCCCCATGCACCCCGGACATTCTCTCTTCCACCTTCGGGAAAAAGATACAAAAGTCTGAAGTCATGTACCAACTGACTCAAGAATAGTTTCTTCACTGCTGCTATCAGACTTTCTCTATACCCTAGCTATGACTGTAACACTATATTCTGTACTCTCTTATTTCCTACTCTATGGACGGTATGTTTTGTCTGTATAGTGTGCAAGAAACAATACTTTTCACTGTATGTTAATACGTGACAATAATAAATCAAATTAAAATCAAACAGCATCTACAGATCTACCTTGTTTGTTACTTCCTCAAAAACAAAAAAATTAGTTCAACACAATTTCCCTTTCACAAACCCATATTGATTCTGCCAGATCCCAATATGATTTTCTAAGTAGTCTGCTATAACCTAGTTAAAAATGGATTCCAGCAATTTTCTTATGACAGATGTTAGGCTAATTGGCCTGTAGTTCCTGTCTCCTTCCTTTCTTGGATAAAGGTGTCAAATTACCTAGTTTCCAATCCACTGGGATCCTTCCAGAATCTAACGAACTTTGGATCTACTATCGCTGCAACAACTTTGTTAAATCCCTAGGAAGCAGGGCAGGTGGTTCTGGGGACTTGTTAGCCTTTAGATCTAAATGTTTTCCAAGCACCTTTTATCCCCCGATGGTGAATGTTTTAAGTATCTCCCTTCCAATCTCCTCTTGAGTTTAAGTATCATAGAACATAAAAAAACTGCAGCACAAACAGGTCTTTCTACCCACAATATCTATACCTACTAGGCTTACCTATAACCCTCAGTTCTATTAAGTTACACGTACTTATCCAGAAGTCTCTTGAAAGACCCTATCGAGTTTGCCTCCACCACCACCGATGGCAGCCGATTCCACTCATCCACCACCCTCTGATATCAACTCTGTACCTACTCCCCAGCACCTTAAACCTGTTCTCTTGTAGCAACTATTCCAGCCCTTGGAAAAAGCCTCTGAGAATCCACCCAATCATTACCTCTCAACATCTTATACACTTCTATCAGGTCACCTCTCATCCCTCGTCTCTCTAAGGAGCTCCCTCAACCTATCCTCAAAAGGCATGCCACCCAATCCAGGCAACACCCTTGTAAATCTCCTCTGCACCCTTTCAATAGCTTCCACATCCTTCCTGTAATGAAGCGACCAGAACTGAGCACAGTATTCCAACAGAGGCCTGACTAGGGTTTTATAAAGCTGCAACATTATCTCCTGCCTCCTAAACTCAATTCCTCAATTGATGAAGGCCAGTATATCATACACCTTCTTAACCACATCCTCTACCTGCGAGGCCGATTTAAGAGTCCTGGGGACCTGGACGCCAAGGTCCTTTTGATCCTCTACACTGCTAAGAGTCTTACCTTTGATATTATACTCCTTCGTCCCATTTGACCTGCCAAAATGGACCACTACACATTTATCCGGGTTGAAGTCCATCTGCCACTTCTCCGCCCAGCCTTGCATCCTATCTATGTCACGCTGCAACCTCTGACATCCCTCCAAACTATCTACAACATTGCCAACCTTCATATTGTCAACAAACTCACCAACGCATCCCTCCATTTCCTCATCCAGGTCATTTATGAAAATTACAAACAGCAAGGGTTCCAGAACAGTTCCCTGGGGCACTCCACTGGTGACAGACCTCCATGCAGAAAAAGACCGATCTACAACCACTCTCTGCCTTCTGCGGGCAGCCAGTTCTGGATCCACAAGGCAGCAGCCCCTTGGATCCCATGCCCACTCACTTTCTCCAGACGGCTTGCATGGGGGACCTTGTCGAATGCCTTGATGAAGTCCATATAAATCACATCTATCACTCTTCCTTTGTCAATGTATTTAGCCACATTTTCAAAGAACTCAACCAGGCTCGTAAGGCACGATCTGCCTTTGGGAAGTATTGGGTATAAGGATCAGTAATCTATCACTGGGAAGTATTCCAAATCTTCTGCAATGAAGGCAGATAGCAAACACTTGTTCAAAGCCTTCACCATTTTCTTGTGATCCATTATCAATTCCCCAAACTCTCCCTCCAGAGGACCAATACTAGCTTTAGTTACTCTTTTCCTATTTAAGGACTGGTGGAAACTCTTACCATCTGTTGTTATATTACTAGCTAACTTTCCCTCAGGCTCTTCTTTCTCCTTTTTTTGTTAATATTTGCTGGTTCTTAAAATCTGAACAATCTTTTGACCTGCCACTAGTCTTTGTAGATTTGTAGTGTTGCTTTCAATTTGGTATTATCCTTAACTTCTTCATTCAGCAATGGGTGATGCATCCTTCTTAAAGGGTCTCTTTCTCACTTAGATAAATCTTTACTGTGAGTTATTAAATATCTCCTTAAAAGTTTTCTACCCTTCTATCTTTTAACCTGGTTCCCTAATTCACTTTAACTAGCTCTGTTTTCATAACCTTATTCAGATTTTATACATTAGCCTTAGATTCTTACTTGAGAAAGGTCATACTAGCATTGGAAGGGGTGCAGAAGAGATTCACTAGATTGATTCCAGAGGGTCGACTTATGAGGAGAGACTAAGTAGATTGGGGCTATACTCATTGGAATTCAGAAGAATGAGGGGAAATTTTATAGTAACATACAATATTATGAAGAGAATAGATAAGATAGAAGCAGGGAAGTTGTTTCCACTGGCAGGTGAAACTAGAACTATGGGGCATAGCCTCAAAATAAAGGGAAGCAGATTTTGAACTGAGTTGAGGAGGAACTTCTTCACACAAAGGGTTGTGTAACTGTGGAATTCCCTGCCTAGTGAAGCAGTTGATGCTACCTCACTGAATGTTTTTAAGACAAGGATAGATAAATTTTTGAACAGTAAAGGAATTAAGGGTTATGGTGAGCGGTTAAGTGGAGCTGAGTCCACAATAAAAAAAATCAGCCATGACCTTATTGAATGGCGGAGCAGGCTTGAGGGCCCAGATGGCCGACTCCTGCTCCTAGTTCTTATGTTCACACTTCTTCTTGTCAAACACTATATCTTATCATTTTAGGCTCCCTTCCAAACAGGACATGAGATTTTATCATGTTAGGACTGCCATCATACAAAGATAAAGTCATCTGGAGGCTTCTCCTTTGCTAGGAGGTTATTAATCAATTCTGTCTCATCACTCATTACCAGATCCAGAATAGCCTGCTTCTAGATTGCCTATAGAGCACACTGCTCAAAGAAATTGTTCTGAGTACACTCCATGAACTCATGTTCCAGACTACCTTTGCCAATCTGACTTTCCCAAATCTACATGTAAAGTCACCCAATGATATTCGGACAAATGATCAAAAGTGTTGTCAAAAATGAAGGTTTAACAAAGCATTTTGAAGGAGGAAGAAGAGGCAGAGAGGTGGGCAAGTTTAATGAGACAATTAAAGGGCTCCAGCTTGAAACAGCTGAAGGTACAGCTGCCACTGTTAGTAAGCTGAAAATTCAGAATGTGCAAAAGGCCAAAACTGGAAGAGCATAGGGTCGTTCAACCCAAAAATCAGACAGTTAGCAACTTTGCGCAAGTACCTACTCTTTTCAGTCCTTCTGTAGAACATGGCTATTTAAACAGCAAACTCATTTTTCAGCTGCCAAAATTGAATATATACCTATTGCAATAGCAGATATGCCACTTGAAATAAAGCTGTATTCAGTATTATTCAGAAATGTTGAAGCCTCTGACGATTCCCATCCATTCATGACAGTTTTGAAGTGGTTCTTAAGTGCCACTGTCACAGCTTTAGATAAGTCATCCCAGGTAGTCAGTTTGCGGATGATCAGGTTGTCAATTATGATGTTATTTTCAACATGTTCTGTACCGCTACAAACCTTTTCACCATGTTCTGTGGAAATCTGCAGCAGTACCTTGTGAGCATCTGGAGGACAAAATGCACAATAAGGAAAGATAGTCATGCACTTGTATTAAAATGCACATTAAGAGAAGTCATACCATTTCTCCAATTACTCAGAAGCTGAATTTTTGAATTAAAAGCAAGATCTTCTGCTATGAAAGTGAAAGACCTTAAGAATTATGCTGCCAACAGGTTTGAAACCAATTTATTTGAAATATATATTCTAACAAAGGGTTTTGCTAATCAATCAATTGTAACCTGAAATGCAGTTTAACAAATACAGTGGCTCGTCTCCAGTGGCTTTCTGCTGAAACAGGACAAAGGGAGAGGAAATTCAATGCTATCTCAGTTCAGGTGACATCTGTGATTCTTCCCAACGTATTTGTAACATTGGTGGCAAAATTCAACAGACAATGCTTTTCAATGCTAACATGACTGACATATTAAACTAAAATACATGGGTTCCCCAATACATGGCCAGGCATATTTCAGCAATTTTTTTGGTTTTATTGCATCAGCATTAAGGGTTCATAGAATCCCTACAGTGCAGAAGGAGGCCATTCAGCCCATCAAGTCTGCATTGACCATAATCCCGCCCAGGCCTTATTCCGTAACCCCACATATTTACCCTGCTACTTCCTTGACACGAGAGTCAATTTAGCATGGCCAATCAACCTAACACACACATCTTTGGATGTAAGAGGAAACCAGAGCACCCAGAGAAAACCCACGCAGACACAGGAATAATGTACAAACTCCACACAATGACCCAAGCCAGAAATTGAACCCGGCTCCCTGGCACTGTCACCATGTTTCCCTCGGGTGTTAGTTAGCTGTTTATGTTAAGGGCTAAAACCTTTTACCACTGGGCAGCTAGTGTCAGTATCAAACATCCCCAAGGCCAGGAATAATGCAGGTGTACTTGGTTCCTTCCTCAAAATCCTGACACCTGAAACCTTCAAAACATTATGGTACTTCCACACCCTACAAAAACAAAACCTTCATTGCCTCTGAATGAGACTTACCGATATGCCACCAGATTCTGCTGCAACTAAAAAAAACAGAATGCGTAACTCATTTTGCTGTGCGTACAATGAGTAAATTAGTTAGAGGCACCAGGGGAGGGAGGGAGAAGGGCTCCTTCCAGCACTAGCAAGTAGATGAAGCTGTTATTAATTCAGACAGTGACCTGCATGAACTGCTTTCTAAGATGCAGCACATCTCCAGCTGTTATACTTGACAGCTGCATAGAGTTGCTTTGCTGTTAGACTGCTCACAATGGGTGTCGAGGCACATCAGCTGGGTGGGGTAACATTGCGGCAAGAATTCAGCATAAAATCCTGTTCAAATCTGAGAAAGAATAATCTGTGGCTAGAGCTGAAAATGACTAAGAAACTGGGATGAAATATCGCTATTTGTTTTACAAAGATACATCTTATTTTCCCCCCAGTTACAGCATAACACAGCTTTGCTTCCACTCAATTCTCAGTGAAAACCTATCCTCAAGTGACAATACGTCAAATCTTTGCACTTTATATGAAAAAAAAGGAGCGTATAGTTACCATCATCAAGAGTACCTATAAATCGCTAACACAGGTTAAATTATGAAAATCCTAAAGACTGGACAAGTCAATGTTAATTTTTTAAAACTAAAGGACTTGTATCTACCACAAAGCATGCAAAGTTCATCGCAGACCAAAGAACAGAGTTTCCCAGAGAAAAGAAACTGTGGTGTGATAATATTCTCTGCACTGGATGGTTGCAGGATCATCTATCAAATAACTGGATTTTAAAGAGATTTTAGAGTGATTTAAAGAACAAATCAGATACAATATGCATATTTCCAATATTTGCATATATATTTAAGCTGTCCTCTAGGAAACACTGTGTTGTACCACATGTTAAACAGAATAACGTACTTTACAATCACTACATTAAAAAAAAGAAAATTCCACAATTCTAAACAGCATGCGACAGAGGCTTAATTACCAAAGTATGTTGAAATCATTTTGTTTGCGTGGATCATCCTTTTCAAAATAACAGAAATTGCATCAATATATTTGGATATAATGCATTTAACAGCAACAAATTAGTGCATGAATAATAAACTAAAAGCACCTTTGAGGAAATGCCAAAATTAACCAGTGAAGCATTGACACACACACCCCCACAGGCACCGGCACCTGCACCGACACACACACACACACAGGCACCTGCACCAACACACACACACGCACCCCCACAGGCACCTGCACCGACACACACACACACACACACACCCCCACAGGCACTTGCACCGACACACGCACCCACAGGCACCTGCACTGACACACACACACACACACACACACCCACAGGCAACTGCACCGACACACACACACCCACCCACAGGCACTTGCACCGACACACACACCTACAGGCACCTGCACCGACACACACACACACACCTGCACCGACACACACCCACAGGCACCTGCACCGACACACACACACACACACCCACAGGCACCTGCACCGACACACACACACACACACACACACCCACAGGCACCTGCACCGACACACACACACACACACCCACAGGCACCTGCACCGACACACACACGCACCCACAGGCACCTGCACCGACACACACACGCACCCACAGGCACCTGCACCGACACACACACGCACCCACAGGCACCTGCACCGACACACACACGCACCCACAGGCACCTGCACCGACACACACACGCAACGACCCACAGGCACCTGCACCGACACACACACCCCCACAGGCACCTGCACCGACACACACACACACCCACACCCCCACAGGCACCTGCACCGACACACATACACACACACACACCCACAGGCACCTGCACCGACACACATACACACACACACCCACACCCCCACAGGCACCTGCACCGACACACACAAACACACACACACCCACACCCCCACAGGCACCTGCACCAACACACACACACCCACAGGCACCTGCACCGACACACACACACACACCCCCCCCACACACACCCCCACAGGCACCTGCACCGACACACACACAGATCCCCCCCCCCCACCCCCCCACAGGCACCTGCACCGACACACACACTTGCGCGCACACAGCCACCTGTGCCATTGCGCGCACACAGCCACCTGTGCCATTGCGCGCACACAGCCACCTGTGCCATTGCGCGCACACAGCCACCTGTGCCATTGCGCGCACACAGCCACCTGTGCCATTGCGCGCACACAGCCACCTGTGCCATTGCGCGCACACAGCCACCTGTGCCATTGCGCGCACACAGCCACCTGTGCCATTGCGCGCACACAGCCACCTGTGCCATTGCGCGCACACAGCCACCTGTGCCATTGCGCGCACACAGCCACCTGTGCCATTGCGCGCACACAGCCACTTGTGCCATTGCGCGCACACAGCCACTTGTGCCATTGCGCGCACACAGCCACCTGTGCCAGCGCGCACACAGCCACCTGTGCCATTGCGCGCACACAGCCACCTGTGCCAGCGCACACACAGCCACCTGTGCCAGCGCACACACAGCCATCTGTGCCAGCGCGCGCACGCACACAGCCATCTGTGCCAGCGCGCGCACGCACACAGCCATCTGTGCCAGTGCGTGCACGCACACAGCCATCTGTGCCAGTGCGTGCACGCACACAGCCATCTGTGCCAGTGCGTGCACGCACACAGCCATCTGTGCCAGTGCGTGCACGCACACAGCCATCTGTGCCAGTGCGTGCACGCACACAGCCATCTGTGCCAGTGCGTGCACGCACACAGCCATCTGTGCCAGTGCGTGCACGCACACAGCCATCTGTGCCAGTGCGTGCACGCACACAGCCATCTGTGCCAGTGCGTGCACGCACACACACGGGCACCTGTGCCATTGCGCGGCCACACACAGCCACCTGTGCCATTGCGCGCGCGCACACAGCCATCTGTGCCAGCGCACGCATGCACACAGCCATCTGTGCCAGCGCACGCACGCACACGGGCACCTGTGCCAGCGCACGCACGCGGGCATCCGTACCATTGCACACACACACACACACCTGTGCCGTTGCACACACACCCCAGCAGTGAATTAAAATGGAAGAAAGCAAATCACAAGAGAATTTCCTCTGCCAAGTTGCTACAGTTATACTCTGATCTATATTTAATACTCCCAAGCTATCTTATTTTACTCACTCCAATTTTCCAGCAGATGTTTGCAGTCATCTGTGGCCACATCATGCACAGTCCGTTGACAATTATCTTTTCTACCTGGGTCTAATCCTTTGTGGCAGCAGAGCATTTCTAGGCAATTCTGATGCAGGAAAAGGGAGAAAAACAATCTGTAGTAAAATAGCTCCATTGGATGTGTCTCCAATTTATCTCCAAACAATTTCAGAACTGGAAAAGTTAGAAGACTAGTAAGAGAGGCTCTTTTACTTTTTACTTCCATCATTAAACATTCACATTGGAACCTGATAATCTCTCTCTCGTGATCAGCTCTGTTGTAAATCCGCAACGGTGGGAAAAACTGAAACTTTTTTTTCATTTCCATTGACCACACTCTGTTGGTGAATTTTGAAAAGCTTTATTATTTTCCAAGCTATCCCTTCCACATCGTTCATATCTCATTATATCCTAATATCTCAGCCTCAATTGAACATGACTCCCCGAGCAGGTGAATGTTAACAAGCCTGAAAGATCTTTCAATACAAGCTAGATGACATGCCCAATTAACCTCTTAATCCAATAAAAGCCAGATTCAGCACCTTACATCTGACAGGTACCATTTCTTGCCTCATTGTTGATGGACCTTACCAACTGAATATAGCCCTCTAATTCAACTTCTATTGATTTCAATTCTTATTGGGTCTCTTCCCTTTGCAAATACTTTACCAAGAGATTCTAACCAATGCTGAAACATGCTGCCAGGAATTGTATGATATTAACCAGAACGTGTTTTGGCAAATTAATTTATAGGAACAGTTTAAGCCATTCAGCAACTCAATGTTCTGCCATTCAATTGGAAAATGCCTGATCTGCATCTCAACTCCATCTGCCCACCTTCGTTCTGTAGTCTTCATTATCCTCGCCTAACAAAAGTCTAGCAATCTAAGTTTTGACACTTTTAATTGACCCAGCCTCAGAAGCTTTTTGGGAAGAATGTTCTGGATTTCCACTACTGTTTGTATGAAGTCAGCTCTGAACGGCCTAGACCTGATTTCAAGATTATGCCCCTTCGTTCTCAACTCTCACCATAAGACTATAAGACATGGGAGCAGAATTAGGCCATTTGGCCAATCGTGTCTGCTCCACCATTCAATCATGGCTGATATTTTTCTCATCCCCATTCTCCTGCCTTTTCTCCATAACCCCCTGATCCCCTTATCAGGAACCTGCCTATCTGTCTTAAAGTCATTCAATGGCCTGGACTCCAGAGTCTTCTGCGGCAAAGAGTTCCACAGATTCACCACTCTCTAGCTGAAGAAATTCTCCTTATCTGTTTAAAGGGCCAGAGGAAACATTGGCACACATTTCCTGGTCTTCAGATTGTCAGAGGCTGGATGTGTGAACCAAAATGTGTACGGGGGTTCCGTGGACATCCTAGCGCACTGCCCTCCCAGGAAATTTGAATTTAAGATGGGCAATTCCACTGTGCCACAGGACCTTCTGCAAAAGTCTTCAACGATAGTTCCATGGGACCTACCAGGTTAACTACCCAAAAACTGTTAGACAGAAAAATCAGAGTGCAACTCTTGGGTAACCTGAGAACTGACCCCTCCCTCAGTGACCTCTCCCTCCACCAGACTATCATCATCTAACCCCTCTCTGAACACCTAACTTCCTAACCGAACTACCCCTCGAGCCAACCATTCCCCACCACCGTCTACCTTTCCTACCCCCACAAAGCATCTGCCACCTCACCCACTCACTCATTCATTCTTTCACTCACCCATTCACTGCCATGCATCCATTCACTAACATTCATACCAGACCTGTGAATTTACCATATAGCAGCTAGTGCAGTAAAAAGGGGGCAGGTCTTATCTGAGGGACACTGCACTCTGCAATCATGGAGAAGCCAGGCTTGGAAGGCCTACCAAGCAATGTGCAGCTGTGTTGGGACGTGGAAATGTCTGAGTGGATGAAAATCCAATGAGAAGAGCCAAGCCAATTTCTCTCTATCGATCCTATCATTCCAATACTTAGATCATCGTTCAGCTCCTACATAGTCAATGAAATCTGTCTCATAATTTAACCCTTTTAGCCCTAATATCACTCTCATGAGTCTGTGTTGTACCCCTCTAACGTCATTACATTCTTCCTGAGATGCAGTGTCCAAAACTTAATGCAGTATTCCGGATAGGGTTTTAGCAAAGTTCTATACAGCTGTAACATATCTTTCACCCCTTTGTATTACAGCCCTGTTGGGAGAAAGGTCAACATTCTAGTTAAATCATTTTTTGTACTTATCCACTAATGTGTAATGATTTCTACGCCTGAACACTTAAATCTCTTTGTTTATCCTCAGTTCCCAGCATCTTGCCATTTAGAAAGTACACTGATTGATCTTTCCTGGATCCTAGTTAGATGATCTCACACTTCCCCACATTGAACGCAGTCACATTTAGCCTCCCCCTTCTATGAGCAAATATTTGTCATCCAGTCTATGCTTCCCTGTTAACAAGAACGAGAACGAATGTAGATAGGATGGTTTGTAGAATCCTTTAAATCAAATTTGCCTAAATAAAATGGTCAACCATAAATGGAAAAACCTTCACAATTTTTCCATCTTTAGAGTTCGTTAATAACACAACACTCCCTCCTTTCTTTATCAGATAATGGGAATCATTTATTTCAAAAGAATAGAACTGTTGAACTCACTGAAACTGACTAAAAGCTGAATTTCTAACTTCTGGCTAAACTTTAACGGAAAAGGACCTCTACGTTGATAAACAGTTATGTGCATGCTCAGATAGCATTACAACTTGTAAATATTTGAACAGCTATCTTGTTTTTAGTGAAGTACACACTTTGATAAAAGGATTTAAGATGAATAAACTCGGGGGAAAATGGTAGACAGTGTTCAAGATTCTCTTAAGGTTAACATGCAGGTTGAGTCAGCAGTTAGGAAGGCAAATGCAATGGTAGTATTCTAGTCCTCTCGACATGAATGCAAGAACAGGAATGTACTTCCGAGGCTGTATAAGACTCCAGTCAGATCCCATTTGAAGTATTGTGAGCAGTTTTGGGCTCCATATTTAAGGAAGGACGTGCTGGTCCTGGAAAGAGTCCATAGGAGGTTCACAAGAATGATATCTGGAATGAAGAGCTTGTCGTATGTGGAGTGGTTGAGGACTCGGAGAAATTTTTGTTGGAATTTAGAAGAATGAGGGGGGGGATCTTATTGAAACTTACAGGATACTGCATGGCAGAGCAGACTCCATGGGCTAAGTGGCCTAATTCTGTTCCTATGTCTTATCATCTTACGGTGATGAGGTTGTGGATGCTGAAATTGATGAAGACATTACAGATGGAGTTCAAAACAGAGAAGTGTGAAGTGATGAACTCAGAGGACTAATACGGAAAGACATCATACCATAAATGTAACAATTCTGAAATGTGCAGTTGAGAAGACAGACCATGGTGAAAACTCCTTAAAGGTGGAGGGGAAACTTGATTAAAAAAACACATATGGGTTACTTGGGTTTATAAACAGAGGAATGGAATATAGAAGGAAAGCTACAAATCACTGTCAAGTGCTCAGCTGGAGAGTTATGGGCAATTCTGGATCCCACGTTTCAGGAAAAGGCTTAAACAGTGAACAGATGAGGTTTAATGAGTTGTTACCAAGGAAGATGGGCTCCAACTGCGTGCAGAGACTGAAATAGCTGGGACTATTCTGGAAACAGGGAAGGTGAAGAAGTATAATAGCAGAACGTTACAAGGTGAAAATGAGGAGAAATTTTGAGAGAGTAATAGAGAAAAATGTTCCCTTTAGCAAATGGGTCAATAACAAAGTCTCAGATTTAAAATAATCAGTCAAACAAATGTCCAGGAGTCAAATGAGGAGAAATATTTCCAATTGCCAAGATCTGGAACAGTGGAAGCTGATTCCATAAAGAATGTTGAAAGAGTTCGATAAATGCTTGCAGATGAAAAACTTACAGGGTTATGGAGAGCTATGCGGGTCCAAGTGTAACTACTATCAAGGTGTCAGCACAGGCATAGTGGGCTGAATGGCTTCCTTATGTACTGTAGGACTTAAGGGCAGAGATAGCTGAACCGTAAAATGTAACAGTTAACAACTATTTTATTCTCAACAGCTAATCAATTAACTTCTAACTAGGAACAGGTATATAGTCAGCCGCATGTTGATATTAGTTCCTTCCTTGAAGCACACCACAAACTGTATTGTGTTAGGATCCATTTTGTGGTTCCAGTGAACTGGGAGCACCAGACAACACTCATTCTTCACTTCTATTCAATTCAAGTGAGTTAAATTGTACCTTTAGGCACTACCAATGTTTATGGGAATCCGTTAGGGGCTTATGATTTTGCAGAGAATTTAACCTTGTATCACCCTTTTGAGGATAACATGATCAGCCCCTGTTCATCTTCAAGGTTTTACACTTATAGAATTACAATACATGGAACAGAAACAGCTTAATGCATTGGGAAAATCTTAATTTAAATTAGGGTGCGAAGTCGTCAGACACACTACGGCAGTATAAAGCTACAAAACAGACCTTAAAACCTTTGGATGCTGCAATATGGGCAGCCGTCCAACCGTCTTTGTCAGCATGGTTGATTAGGTCAGCTGAAATCATAGGCTCCACTGTGGATTTATCGCTCCCTTCTGCACATTCAGGGTCCACAGAGTCCGATCTGGGCTCTGAATCATCAGTAAACCTTCTGCCCCCAGATACTTGATGATACATGAGAAGCTTTAGGCAATCTACGTGACCAGAGCTCACAGCTGCATGAAAGGGTGCCCAGCCATTCTAGGAAGGAAAGGAAAACAAAATCAAAGTTTCCTACGCAATTTCTGTTACCTGAAGGTCACCCCAATTAGTCAACTTGGAAACTGCCAATACTCAAACTGGAAACCAGAATTGCTTTTGCCAGGATTGAAATTGACATGTGAACTGAATTTACGTTCAAATGAAAAGCATGAAGTAATTTAAGTTCAGGCTTACCTAAAGACACTGTACGAAACTGCCAAACATAAGCAGCTTGCACTACAGGACAAACAAGCAACGACCATGAAATTTTAAGCCAAATATGACTGGAAGGCAGGAACTGCAAAATAGTCGTACTTGGAAACAAGATCTCTTAAAGATGAGCACTTTCAACAGTATATAATCCCAAAGCAACTATCTTTTTCACTTGATCTGGATAAATTCACAATTTTCTAATACGATAACGATTTCATAATTTACGACTTGCCAAATCGAAATACACCTGTTAAAAGCAAATTACTGCAGATGCTGGAATCTGTAACCAAAAGAGAAAATGCTGGAAATATCTCAGCAGGTCTGGTGGCATCTGTAAGGAGAAAAAAGGGCTGATGTTTCGAGTCCAGATGACCCTCTGTCAAAACTTTGACAAAGGGTCATCTGGGCTAAAAAAAAATCAGCTCTTTTCTCTCCTTACAGGTGCTGCCAGACCTGCTGAGATTTTTCAGCATTTTCTCTCTCCAAATGCATCTGTGTCTTGTGAACTAACAAATCTTTGCTAGTCAAGCCATTTCATTATCAGGCAACAAGCTCACAAAAAGAAACAAGAATGATCAGTATAAATGAATGCTTCATTTTGCTGGGTTTATATGGTGGAATAAGAATTGTGCAGTTTTGTTTATATATGTTTAAATTTAGTAATAGAAGACAAATCACAGAAGTCAGTATTAATGTTGTCGAGAAGACGACAAAATAATCCAAGCGCCAATATTCTAACAACAACATGAAACATGGTCTTCACATTGGTGAAACCCTAGATGCACTAAAACCAAAATGCATGCTTTGTGTCATTAAGCTTAACGATGACAAAAGACTATCCATGCTTCACCCAGCAGCATTTCAAAAAACACAGTCTAGGGTGCTTGAATGTTATTTGCTGACTCAGCTGATGGCCAAAGCCACAAAGCTGCAGCTCACTGATGCAACATTCTTTTTGTCTGTATTTTCCCTTTTACGATTAGGATGAATGCAAACATTGGGGTTTATTCTGCTTTGAACTCCAAATATATCAGCATCGAATTACCACTCAAATCTTTCATCGGCTTTCATCTAAAGGAATGAAGTTCTTCATTATGCAGCGCTTCCCCATTACAACAGTGGACTGACAGTCTCAATTCTATCAATTTGGAATAACACTTACGAGATATTTTAAAATTTAATTAAATTGTAAAACTAATTTTTTTTTCCATTTGAATTTAAAACAATCCAAACTTTAACTGCGCTACAAATTGTATAATGGAATTTCTACATCACAAGTAGCAAGATATGGCAGATGCTGGAAATCTTAAAACTAAAACTGAAAATGTTGGAAATAGTCAGTAGGCCTGGTGGCATCTATGGACACCTCTACAAGGTCACAACCTGAAATGTTAATTCTTTTTCTCTCTCCAGAAATGTTGTCACACCTAAGTATTTCCAGCCCTTTCTATCCACATCTTAGCAAAGCTGTTTTTCAACAATGAGGAGAGTTTTGATCATTTTACAGTAAATTTACTGCCATTGGAAATTGTTCATTTTTTCATACTACACAATCTTAACCAATGCAAAAATACAGTAAATTTCAATTAAGTCATCTTCTCCTGTTGTCATGACTGTAACAAATTAGTTTCATATGTTCGACAAGCATAGTAATGGCTTTAAACTGTAATACATCCTTTTCAATGATCACCCTTGTTAATTAAAATGATTGAGCACCATATAGAAATAATTGATGAAGTAAAAGTATCATTGAACTACTGCAAAGCTTATATACTAAATAATACCAAATAGAAAGCCAGCAAGACAAATTTAAAAACAAAAAGGATTTTACTTCTATATTGGTGAATAGGGAGACATGTTGCCAAAGCTTCTGTTCTTGCCCGCATGAAGACAAATGCAAGAATGCCAAAGTTCAAACAATCACAACAATTTATACATCGGGACAAAAAAGTGCTAAATGGTTGATAAGTCAACCTTGATTGACTGAGGTAAAAGCACATTACTGTGGATGCTGGAATCCGGAACAGAGTAAAAAAGAAAATGCTGGAAAATCCCAGGGGGTCTGACAGCATCTGTGAAGAGAGAACAGAGCCAACATTTCCAGTCTGGATCCAGACTCTCACATGGTCATGCAGACCTGAAGTATTGGTTCTATTCTCTTTCCAGAGATGAAGGCAGATCTGCTGAGACTTTCCAGCAGTTTCTGTTGATTGGCTGAAACATTGCCATGGAGAAAGCATCATGGCATGGTTGACTCCTCAAGCTCCTGGGTAATTCAAAAAAGGTGCAAGGTTTGAACGTATTCCTTTTGAATATCTTAAATTGGTTATCAGTGCAGCTAGTAGTAAACTCAGAATTGTTCAGAAAGCACTGCTCAATTTTGGAATCACATCTAACAGTAGATATATTGATTTAGATTTTCAAGCACAGGCTTGTTGAATATTATTTGTACTCTGCTATAACGAACAACGAAAGGCACATGCAAGTTAATTTGATCAGCCAATTGCTGGGATATATGACTTAGTAACCTGCTTTGCACCAGCGCTAAAATTCATACACAATGTTGCTCAATTGTGTGGTAAGCAAAACCAATTTAAAATGATCAGTCGAGCCTGTAATGTGGCTCATGTACGCTCGCTAGAAGCAATGTATATTTATACAGAAGTTCCATTCCCTGCAAACAAAGAAATATGTTCAAGACTTGCACCTTTTTTTGAATTATCTGGGAACTTAAGCAAACTACAGTCCCCGTTGCTTTATCCTTGGCACCACCTCGGCCAGAATTGATATCCTAGCCAATCACCAACCTTTCCTCCTGTAGTAAAATTTGTGGCAATGATTTGAAATTTCTTGCCTTTGTCCTGATGGGTCAAGACAAAAAGCTTCCACAGCAAGTCTCACTTTTCAGCGATATTCACGTTCCGTACTCCCAGCTACTAATTTTACTTCTATTCAGTGGTGAATCTCAAGAATAAACTGAGGACAAGAGCATTGATTTGTTGATCATGCCAAGGCCAAATTTGAAGAACTTTAAAAAATGTTAATATTTTAAATACTAACAATGAGAAATGGCACACACTAGCTCATTCCCTGTACTTACAACAGTCGTTATACTACAATCCGCTCCAGCTTCCAATAAGGTAAGTGTACATTCAACATGTCCATTTATACAAGATAGGTAAAGAGGAGTCTGACCTCCTTCAGCAGCATAATTTATATTTGCACCATAAGCAATAAGCACTTCAGTGCACCTGTAAAAGAATGAAAACTTAGATTACAAAAATTGATCAATAGACCTTTACATTTCATAACAAATGATCTGACTAATGTCTTTCCAGATTGAAAGTACTGTTGCTTATCGATAACATATTTGGTAAAATGTGCATTAATTTAAAAAATACCCCCATAAGTCAAGGATCTGCTACTTGATTTTGGGGAGACAGTGGCGTAGTGATATTGTCACTGGACTAGTAATTCAGAGACCTAGGGTAATGCTCTGGGAACCCAAGTCCCACCATGGCAGATGGTGAAATGTGAATTCAATAACAATCTGCACTGTAGGGATTCTGATGATTTCTGTAGTCTCAAAATGAAAATTGAGATCTTACCCAACGTGGCCCTGCGCAGCAGCTGCACACAATGGTGTGAATAAATTATTTCCGACAGCATCAACCTGTGCTCCTGAGGTCAGCAGCAATGTTACAGATTCTACAGAGAAACAGGTTTTAAAATTTAGAATATAGAAACTTGCACACAAGAATTCAACACCGTGCTACACATAGGCTCAGGAGTTTGAGATCAATGACAAAGCAATAGTGCTCAAGGCTGACCTCTAAGAAAGTTTGAGTGGACTCTATGATGATCGGGCACCAAGTACCCAGCAAGACAAACATTAAATCTCATTAAAGCATCCTCAGAGTACAAACCAGGAAGAGAAATGCATCCAATTATTTGCTCCCAATTAAGAATTGTAGAGACTGTAAAATAAATGATTGGGACATAGCATGCAATACAAGTAGAAGCTGAAATATTGAACAACAAAACAACAAAAATAAAATTAAATGCGTGAATTATCACAATGAGAAAAATTGACATTTCACAAATTGAACATAGTTTCTCAAGGCCAGTAAGGCTGTTCAACAGAATAATGAACTTCATATGCCGTTAAAAACCTTAGATACACCTCATTCTACAAGGTGCAAATTTTAGTTCAATGATTTCTATCTGATTGCAATCATGGGGAGGTGGGTGGTTGGCGAGTGGGTTGTCAGCAGCGCAGTGTGAAGTGCAGCGTCACCTGACAGTAACATATGGATTTCCATATTTAACTGCACGTGAGCTGCAGATGTTGCTGTTACTTTAATTGGAGTACTACAGCAAGCGTCAACCGTTTCACCATCATTACCACCGCAAAATCTGGACCCATACGATTCATAATTCTGAAATAAGGTTTTGGCTTATTTCAGATTCAATGCAAGTCTGGTTTTGAAAATTGCTGGGTGGAAGATTAACAAACCCGCTGTACTCTGGTCTCCCCACAGCATATCAACCCACCATGCAATGTATTGTCTAGCGAGGGGAAAAGAAATGTGCAGCATTATCATTTCATAAACTGTTAATTTACTTGGCAAGGTTGATTCAAATGCAAAATAGTCAATCAACAGGAAACTTTGAAACACTGACTTGTAACCACAGATTTATTAATAGTACTGAAGTTGAAGTAGCTGGCAGCATTATATGTTTATCCTGCTTTGAAATGACTCCCTTTCCCTCTCAACACCTCGACAAACAAAGGACTCTCACTAAATGTCATCATATCTGACCTTCTGCTTCAGCATAGCTGCAGGCACATTAAATCCTAACACAATTATAGCTGGTTTTTGGTGACGTTATAGAGAATTAACAATTCAGGGAACAAAAATGGTGGATGCTGTACTTGTTAAAAATCACACTTCCAGCAATTCACACTAACGTTCATATTCTAACCTTTTTTGTTAAACAACTCAAATTCCCCACTTTGTACAGCTCTAACCCAATGAAATAGTGCAGACCAAGTGAGTTAAATTTTATTAAGAAATTGACTTGAGAGGTTTTAATATTGACAGGTAATCTGTTCTTTTGAAATGTACACACCCTGCACACACTGATCACAATGTCTAATTCAAATTATAGTTAAAATACTCATCCATTCCTTAAATCAATGCCTGCCAAAGAGAACAAATCAATTGTATATAATTTTTCACGCCACGTTTCCTACTCTTAATCATGAAGGTGGGCAAATGGCCTTTTCACAGCCAGTAGCCAAGTGGCAACCAATATTTATGTAATGGCTTTAATATAATAGAAGATCCCAAGACCTCTTCTAATGCTACAACTCAAGAAACTAAGAATATATTGCAACCAGCTATTTCTAAATAATTCTCCATCTGTTATCACCTAATAATGGTGACCCTTTTCCACTGTCATAACATTGGCAGTATTTAGACAGGACAATAGATCGCCAGCTCTTAATCATGGAATGTTGACATAGATTTACAGTGCGGTGAAGCCATAGTTAGGAAAAAATTACAGTAAGAATCATGGAGACGTAGCTTCATTTCAAGTAACATTGCAGTCCACTGATTATTAATCTCTCTCTTCCTCCAGTTTGATGTGGAGATGCCGGCGCTGGACTGGAGTGAGCACAATAAAAAGTCCCACAACACCAGGTTAAACACCAACAGGTTTGTTTGGGAGCACGGGCTTTCGGAGCTCTGCTCCTTCATCAGGTGATGAACACTCACTGAAGAAGAAGCAGCGCTCTGAAAGCTCGTGCTACCAAATAAACCTGTTGGACTTTAACCTGGTGTTGTGGGACTTTTTACTGTGCTTCTCCAGTTTGGAGTGCCATTTCCCCATCCACTATTCCAAGCTATCATTCTCTTCTCCCAATTCCCATGGCATTCATGGGAACAGGAGCAAGCCCTCAAGCCTTTCAATCTGTTACTAACTAGATCATGCCTTTTCACCCATTTGTCTTGATACCATTACTTGACAATAATTTATTTTCTCAGGACTGATCATCTCAATTGATCCAGCATCCATAGCCTTTTAGAAAAGTAATTTCAGATTTTCCTGTCCTTTGTGTAGAAACAAAAAGTTTCCTGATTTCATTCCAGCCCCAGTTTCATGATTATGCAATTGTATTTAGAATGTATCCTCCAGAAAAAATAATTTCTTTGCATCCACCCTGTTGACTCCATATTACTTCAAATACCTTATTCAGGTCCACTCTCTCAACTTTCTCAACACAAGGGAATGCAAGCCTTTTGCGGTTTCTGAAACCATTGTCACCTAACCCCATAAGCCCATTGTCACACTGATGAACCAGCACTGTACCCATTTCAAAGACAGTGGGTGGTATTTTCCATCCACGCTCACCCCAAGATCAGAAAATTCTGCCTGAGGTTAATGGACCTTTGCATGATCTGCACCCCTACCCCCCTCATCGATTCCCGTGGCGGATGGGACCAGGAAATTCCACCCACTATGTCTTTCCTGAGGTACAATGCCAAAAGCTAAACACAATATTCTTATTCAAGTTTGGTCAAGTTGTATTTCAGTTATGCACCTAATTTGAGTTTGGAAGAGTGAGAGGGGATCTCATAGAAAGTTATAAAATTCTACCAGGATTAGACAGGGTGGACTTAGAAAGAATGTTCTCGATAGTCAGCATGTCCAGAACTAGGGGTCATAGTTTGCGGATAAGGGGCAAATCTTTTAGAACTGTGGTGAGGAGAAATATCTTCTCTTAGAGTGGTGAATCTGTGGAATTCGCAACCACAAAACATAACTGAGGCCAAAACGGGTGATTTCAAGAAATGAGATATAGCTCTTGGGGCTAAAGGGATCAAGGGAAACGGAGGGGGGTGGGCGGATGGAATGGCAGGATCAAAATATCGAATTTGATGATTAGCCATGATCAAAATGAATGGCAGAGCAGGCTCAAAGAGCTGAATGGCCTACTCCTGCTTCTGTTTTCTATTTTACTACGTAATTCACTTACGTGATAACAGTTCAGCAACATGCCAACTGAGGATGAGCACAAACATTCTCATTATCTTTCCTGATTGATAATGCAAAAACAGATTCCAATACATTGAAGATCGACCCTTTATTAGAAGTCTGGTACTGTTGCAGTTACACCGATCACAGTCACTGAGTTTCTATTGATTTTAGCATTTTAAAAATCCTAATTTCATCAATTATTCAGCTACTATCAGAGCAAAATAATGGCATCAAAACTGCATTTATTGTCAGGAACCAGTGTGAAATCGGTGATCTGATGACCACCTCTGCAGGAGGAACAAAGCTAATTTAAACAAGGAATGGAGGGCTGTCAGCATCTTGGCACACCGATTGGGAGAGTAAGTGACAACATTTAACTGTAGCCTATGTCTCTTCAAAGGGCAGTGCGCCTAGGCTTATAGAAACTTGTTTATCTTTATATAGAAACAAGTGGCAAGCAGCGGTGCTGGAACAAGTCATCCACCAAACTGTTAGAGATGTTAGTGGAGCAAGAGGGAACTGTTATTTCCCACAGACGTAGAGATGCCAGCGTTGGACTGGGGTAAGCACGGTAAGAAGTCTCACAACACCAGGTTAGAGTCCAACCAGTTTATTTGATAGTAATCCCATAAGCTTTTGGAAACGGTATTCCTTCGTCAGGTACGTGGAACCTTCCAAATAAACTGGTTGGACTCTAACCCGGTGTTGTGAGGTTTCCAACAGATGACAGAAGGAGACCTACACCAGTTATTGGGTGACAATGATGAGAAATGTCACAGCAGGGGAATGCTGGGCATAAGCTCTTTTGCCGAAGTGAATTCAATTATTTTATTAGGGCAAAACTCCTCTCACTTCTCACTTACTCTTTATTCAAATCTGCAATACCATGAGTCCCAGCCTTCCTTGCCCTGTTTCTCATCATATTCTTCCAATCACCAGAACACACCTCCTTTAATCTCCTTCTGCTGTAACTACCACATACCTCACTACTTTCCTCAGAATTGCATCACCAGGATGTTTCCTGGTCTCGAGGGCATTGGCTATGAGGAGAGGTTGATTAAACTAGGATTGTTTTCACTGGAAAGATGGAGGCTGAGGGGAGACCTGATAGAGGTCTACAAAATTATGAGAGGCATAGACAAGGTAGATAGTCAGAAGCTTTTTCCAAGGGGGCACAAGTTAAAGGTGAGAGGGAGAAAGTTTAAGGGAGATGTGCGGGGGCGTTTTTCATGCAGAAAAGGTGGGTACCTGGAACGCGCTGCCAGAGCAGGTGGTGGAAGCAGGCACATTAGCAACATTTAAGAGGCATCTGGATGGGTACATGAATATGGAGGGAATAGACAACTTGGACCGAGTAAGGGTAGCAGGTTTTTTTTTTAAGTTTAGTTAGGTCATTATGATTGACACAGGCTTGGAGGGCCAAAGGGCCTGTTCCTGTGCTGTATTTTTCTTTGTTCTTGTTCTGCCCTCATCTATCAGGAAAATATACAGGAGGAGGGAAACTATTAATCTATGAGCTCTCCGCAATAGAAGAAGCCTCTCAGGGCAAGTCAAGTGCCATAGGCCATGCACTGAAGTGTGTATAGCTGACCCATTCTCTTTCCCACGTTACTCCATTTGCCAGAAATTTGCCCCATTGTAGTGTCCCATATCTTCTTCAATTCTTACTATCCAACCTATTGTGATGTCATTAACAAATTTAACAACCATACCTTTGGTTCTGGCAGAATAACTTGTGCTTCAGAGCATCTAGTTATAGTGTGGCTTTGACTGTAACATCATTTTGATGTGTTTTCTGGCTCCTGGCAGTGCCAAGAGCCAGGTGATGAGGGGATAGTGCTTGCCCTCAAGAACTGAGCCTCTAACCCAATGGCCTATGTGTGGGAGGTTCCAGAGAATAATCGGACAAAAGCATAACAACTGCTTGCAATTGAGACACAAACTTGTGTTATCCATTTTCTAGGGTCATACACCAGATGCAAAATCCATTTCTGCTCCCCAATAGTCCAAGGTCTGGAGCAGCAGAGTTGTACCTGTAAGACATCCTGTGTCTTGACCTTTGAAGCTCCCTTATGCCAATGACTTTAGGTCTCTGCTGACATGCTCACAACTTCTACTCCTCTTGAACACAGACTCCGTAGAACGCTCACTTTGTCGTAATCAACAGGTGAAGCCCTTGGATAGACAAAGCACTAGAGCTGCAAAAATCAACTTCCAGAACTTTCCATAAAATACCTCAGCCAACAGAAGGCAAATAAAATCCTCCAGGCTCATTAGCAGTCTACGATGACTATCCAGAGACTTAATCTGAGTGCAGCTCTTGAAATATCCTGATGAAATGTTCTGCTGACTGTAGCAAGAATCATTGGGTCAGCTAAAAGACAGTAAATCTAATTTTACGTCTTTCTATTTCCTCAATACTCCATTCAGACAGCTAAATAGGATGACTAAAAGTTGCTGAGTAGCGTAATGGTCACTAAAATTTCACAGATCTTCACAGCACTCGTTTTGTGCATTGAAACCACAATTTCCACTTAATTTTGTTCAGGACCCCAAATGAGGTCATGCATGCATGTGTGTTCTTTACAATTAAGCCTCTGTGTCTTAAATAAGTAAAGCCCGTAAAGGTAAGAAGAAAGAAAATACTTTCTTGAAATATTTATGAAGTAGTTAATAAATGTAACACAACCGTTACCCTATTCAAATGATGTCCATTTGTTTTATCTTGGCATTTATTCTGCTATCATGTAGCCTCCCATTTTGCAATGTCCAACCAGCACTGTACAGCCTTCCTTTTTATAAGAATTGGGCAAATGAAGGATCATTGATATATTTTTCCAGAGAATAATTTCAAAAACAACTATCTACACAAATCACTAGAACATGACAACGGGCTTAGCCAAGGACAGTAATGGCAAAGAATGTATTTTCCCACTAAGCAAGGCTATTGGAAATGAGCAATGTTTCTTAAAAATCACAAATACATTTTTTTTTTAAATTGTTCTGGACACAAATATAGAATTTGAGATGGAAACCCTAAAGCTGCTGTTCTCAAACTTATTTGCTTCTCCTTCTTCATATGTCCAAATTGAATTCATATCCAGGCGAATACTCTCTCCTCTCGACCTATACATTTTAGGATGCTCTAAGACACAGGCATTCATGCTCAATGCATTGAGAAAATCCAGGTCAAGTTTCAAATGTATCCAGGGGCTTGGATGTAACTCTATGTTACATATAACTCTAAAGTTTAGTTTGGCATTGCACCAAAGTTGGGAGAGGCATCTACCTGAGGGAACCGCACATCACTTCCAGCTGGAATCAAGTTGGGAGCATCCTTCAGAATTCAATATTCTGCTGCAGTTAAGTGATATAGCTGAATTCTAATAAAGGTCATTATTATACTGTGAGACAATATAATTAGTAGGAAACTTCAGCCTTGGCAGTCATCCAGTACTGTCAGACTCTATTACTGTAAGGATGAATGCTGTAACATGCTTCATGTTGGAAAAGGGGACAGTTCTGAAGTACATTCTTTATGCGAAGCTTGAAGTCCCTATTCCATCATAAAATCTACTTGGAAGATTTATTATTACCATTAGCAGATCAGGAGGACGACAGCAATTGTGCAATATAGTGGCAATTTAAGATTGTACGGTGCAATTTTTGGTCTGCTGAACACATTACAAAAATATTTTCTATTATCCTATATTAATGCCCATTCTCTTTGCCAACCAGACCACTTGATAATAATCATCTCCTTCAGCTCTCATCAAGTGAGGTGATTAGCTCGGGAGTGTACATGAGCAAGTCAGTCAGATTTCACAACCAGCTTTTTTTTTTATTAAGCTAGGAAATTAGCCTCAAGTTTAAAACTTTGATTTAATTAGACTTTGTTAAATGAATAAAATAGTAAATGTGTGCATTCATTTATGCCCATGTCAAAATTGATCCATGTATATAAATATGTTTGTTGCACTGATAATCAGAGCTTTAAAAAATCCTCTATTCACTGAAAAACGTAAATAACCAAAGCCCTACACAATTTTGGGTGCTGATTAAGGTGTCAAGGTAGTTCTTCTGAAAATATTAAAAGAAGCAATTAAGAAAGATCATAAACGCAATCCGACCTATTGCTATACGCAGATCACAAGTGCACAGTCAACATATAGCAAGAACAAAATCTGATTACAAATCAACAAGATCAGGCACATACACCACACAATGTAATTTCCAGCTCTGCTTTAAATTACACAATGCTTCTTCCATAAAGGTGTTACAGTGAAAATAATAAGATAATAATAAATAGGAGCAGGAGTAGGCCATCTAGCCCTTCGAGCCTGCCCCGCCATTCAATAAGATCATGGCTGATCTGTCGCGGCTCAGTTCCACCTTCCCGCCCTCTCCCCATAACCCTTAATCCCCTCGCTTATCAAAAACCCATCAACCCGCGTCTTAAAAATATTTAGCGAGGCAGCCTCCACCACTTCAACGGGCAGAGAATTCCAGAGATTCACCACCCTTTGAGTGAAGAAGTTCCTCCTCAACTCTGTTCTAAACCGCCCCCCCTTTATCTTGAGGCTGTGCCCCCTAGTCCTACTGTTTTTTTTGAGCGGGAAGAGTCTCTTCACCTCTATCCTATCCATCCCATTCATCATCTTATACGTCTCAATGAGATCTCCCCTCATTCTTCTAAACTCTAACGAGTACAAGCCCAGTTTATTCAGCCTCTCCTCATAGCTCAACCCCCTCAACTCCGGTATCAGCCTAGTAAACCTCCTCTGCACTCCCTCCAAGGCCAAAATATCTTTGCGCAGGTGCGGCGTCCAAAACTGCACACAGTACTCCAGCTGCGGCCTCACCAATGCCCTATACAGCCACAGCAAGACCTCCCTACTTTTATATTCAATCCCCTTCGCTATGAAGGCCAGCATCCCATTCACCTTCCTGACCACGTGCTGCACCTGCAAGCTGGGTTTTTGCGACTCATGCGCAAGGACCCCGAGGTCCCTCTGCACCGTCGCCTGCTGCAGTTTTTCGCCACGTAAGTAATAGTCCTTCCTACCATTCTTCCTACCAAAGTGGACCACCTCGCACTTGCCAACATTAAATTCCATTTGCCATTTCCTGGCCCATTCGCCAGCCTATCTAGATCCTTCTGCAGACTCTCCACACCCTCCGCACAATTTGCCGTTCCCCCAATCTTGGTGTCATCAGCAAATTTCGACACCCTACACTCGGTTCCCTCCTCCAGATCATCTATATAAATGGTAAAAAGCTGAGGCCCCAGCACCGACCCCTGGGGCACTCCACTAGTCACCATCCGCCAATCTGAATAGCACCCGTTGACCCCCACTCTCTGCCTCCTATTTGACAACCAATCCTCTATCCACGCTAACACCCTACCCCCAACTCCATGTCCCTCGACCTTCTGCAATAACCTCTTGTGAGGTACTTTGTCAAACGCCTTCTGAAAATCCAGAAAGACCACATCCACCGGCTCTCCTCTATCCACCGCCCTAGACACATCCTCATAGAACTCCAGTAAATTTGTCAGACACGACTTCCCTTTAATGAAACCGTGCTGCGTCTGCTCTATCAAGCAATTCCCTTCAAGATGCTTCGCAATTTCCTCCTTAATGACGGATTCTAACATTTTACCTACCACAGACGTTAAACTAACCGGCCTATAATTCCCCGCCTTTTGCCTGGCACCCTTCTTAAACAACGGCGTAACATTAGCCGTTTTCCAATCCTCCGGCACTTCCCTGGAATCCAGCGACGTCTGGAAAATAACCACCAAGGCATCCACTATCACCTCTGCCATTTCTTTCAGAACCCTCGGATGCATTCCATCCGGTCCTGGGGACTTGTCCACAATCAGCCCCTCCAGTCTGTCGAGCACCGCCTCTCTAGTAACAGTAATGTCATTAAGACCCTCCAGTCCTACCACCTTTCCATCACTAACACCCGGCAAATTATTCACGTCCTCCTCCGTGAAGACAGAAACAAAAAAGTTATTCAATACCTTAGCCATATCCCCATTCCCTATCACTAGGTCCCCTTTCTCATCCTCTAAAGGACCAATGTTCACCCTAGCCAGCCTCTTCCTTTTTATATATTTATAAAAACTCTTGCTATCCTTTTTTATATTAAGCGCTAGCCCAGCTTCATAGTTTCTCCTACCCTTCTTTATCAAATTCTTTGTCAATCTTTGTTGACATTTAAACCTCTCCCAATCCTCTTCTCGCCCACTACTCTTAGCTACTCTAAATTCCTCCGCTTTTAATTTAACACTTTCCTTTACCTCCTTCGTTATCCACGGCTTATTACCTCTCCTCCTACTGTCCTTTTTGACCATCGGAATAAATTTCCGCTGAGCACCAAGAAAGATCTCCTTAAAGATCCTCCACTGCTCCCCAGCAGACCCTCCCTCCAACGCGCTCCCCCAGTCCACATTCGCCAATTCTTCTCTCATCCTACCATACTCCCCTCTATTCAAACAAAGTACGTGTGTCCGGGAACCCACTTTCTCCTCCTCCATCTGCACCAGAAACTCCACCATACAATGATCACTCTCTGCAAGAGGATCCTTCACCGCAAGGTCCCTAATTCTACCCACCTCATTACATAGCACGAGATCCAAGATAGCTCTCTCCCTCGTCGGCTCCAAAATTAATCACAAATGTAACATGGGTAATACAGTGATAATGGGCCCCTTCAATTTGCATGTAGGGTAACCTAATTAGCACTAATGATGTGGAGGATGAGTTTCAGCAGCATGTTCAAGATAAGTTTCTGGGACAGTATGTTGAGGAACCAACTAGGGATCAGGCTATTTTAAATTTAGTATTCTGTAATAAGAATTCACTAATAACCTTGCTAAAAAGGAGTCATTAGGAAATAGTGACCATAACATTCTACATTAGTTTGAAAGTGTTATAATTCATTGAGAGAGTAGGGTCCTAAACCTGAATAAAGGAAACTATGAAGGTATGTGGGGCAAGTTGGCTATGATGATTGGGAAAATACATTAAAAGATTTGATGGTAGACAGCTAATGGCTAGCAGTTAAAGACATGTTAAATACCTAAAACAAACATACATTCCTTTAGGACACAAAAACCTAATAAAGGAATCAAGTGCAGCTAACAAAAGAATCTAAAGGTTGCATATCAAAGGAAATGGCATACAAAGTTACCAGAAACTGTGGTGAACATGAGGATTGGGAACAATTTCAAATCCAGCAAAGAATAATCAAGAAACTGAAAAGAAAAGGAAAATAGAATATGAATGCAAGTTAATGAGTAACATAAAGACGAGCTGTAAAAGTTTCTCTAGGTATGTGAAAATTAATATGTTAGCAAGGACAAATTAAGTCCATTACAGGCAGAGATAGGAAAATCTTTAATGGAGAATAGGGAAGTGATGAAGAAACTAATCACTTTTTTTTGTGTCTGGCTTCACTGAGAAAGGCACAGGAAATCTCCCAGAAATACAAAGGAACGAGGGATCTCATGAGGAACTGAAATAAATTAGTATTAATAAAGAGGTTGTACGTGAAGAATCATTTAGATTGTAGGTCGACAAATCCCCTGGACCACATGAGCCATATCCCAGATTGTTGAAGGAGGAGTCTACAGAGACAGTGAATGCATTGGTTATCTTCCAAAATTCTGTAGATTCTGGAAAGGTTTCTGTGGACTGGAATATAGGGTAATGTAATCCTACTATCTAAGAAGAGAGGGAGAGAGAAAACTGAGAACTATAGTCATTTTTTTGACATCAGTTAGAATCTATTTTAAAGGATGTGATAACTGGACACTTAGTAAATTCTGATTTGATTCACAGTCGACATGGATTTCTGAAAGAGAAACCATGTTTGAGTTTTTTGTTACTTGTAGCATAGATAGAGGACAACCAGTGCATGGGATAGATTTGGATTTTCAGAAGGCATTTGATGGAGTCCCACACAAGAGGTTATTGACATAATCAGAATACATGGGATTGAGGGAAATATATTGCTATGGATTGAGAATTGGTTAACAGACAGATAACAGAGTAGGAATAAATGGGTCATTCTCAGGTAGGCAGGCTGTTACTAGTGAAGTACTGCAAGGATCAGGCCACAGCTTTTACAATCTAAATAAATGATTTGGATGTGGGGGCCAAATGTAATATTTCAAAATTTGCTGAAGACACAAAACTAGGAAGGAATATGAATTGTGAAGAGATTGCAAGGAGGTCTCAAGCAGATTTGGACAAACTAAATGAATGGACAAAAACACGGCAGATGGAATACGTTGTGAATAAGTGTAAAGTTATCTACTCTGACATGGAAAACAAAGGCAGAGCATTTCTTAAATGGTAAAAAGGTTGGGAAATGTTGATGCCCGAAGAGACCTAGATGCCCTTATTCACGAGTCAGTAAAAGCTAGTCAGCAAGTGTTGCAAGCATCTTTGGAATTCTCTCCTGCAGACGGCTGTGGAGAGCTCAATCATTGAGTGTGTTCAAGACATTCCTGGATACTAATGACATCAAGAAATATGGGGATAGTGGGAACAAATGGTGTAGGGAGGTAGTTGATCAGGCATGAATGGCCTACTTATGCTCCCATGTTCCTGTTTAAGATGTGGAAACCTTTACTCTTTTTTCAGGCCAATATCTGTCTTTTTACACATCTTAGAAGAGACTATGGCAGAATTGATCATACATGCGGGAGTTTTTAAAGATCAATATGTTTTGTTGACTGTTGTTAGGTCTGGTTGTTCTTTTACACTTTTCATATTTTCAATATTGAATGTCATCATTATCATCACATATTGTACCGCATTCATGCTTCTGATTTCAACTATCCGCATATAAAAAAATCTTGCAATTTATATATCAAAATTGTAGTGTAGCCAGGCATTTCTTGTCTCTCAGCTTACTGTCTCTTATAGATCACAGTCAGGCTTTCATGTTGAGATTTACATAGATATTGCTATATCAACATTCCATTCATTTACTGACAATAGGGAAAAATTACTTCACTCAAAGGGTTGCGAATCTTCAGAATTCCTTACCCAGAGCCTGCCCCGCCATTCAATAAGATCATGGCTGATGTGTCGTGGCTCAGTTCCACATTCCCGCCCTCTCCCCATAACCCTTAATCCCCTCTCTTATCAAAACCCAAGAATCCGCGTCTTAAAAATATTTAGCGAGGCAGCCTCCACCACCTCAACGGGCAGAGAATTCCAGAGATTCACCACCCTTTGAGTGAAGAAGTTCCTCCTCAACTCTGTTCTAAACCGCCCCCCCCTTTATCTTGAGGCTGTGCCCCCTAGTCCTACTGTCCTTTCTGAGCGGGAAGAGTCTCTCCACCTCTATCCTATCCATCCCATTCATCATCTTATATGTCTCAATGAGATCTCCCCTCATTCTTCTAAACTCTAACGAGTACAAGCCTAGTTTATTCAGCCTCTCCTCATAGCTCAACCCCCTCTAGATGGCCTACTCCTGCTCCTATTTCTTATGTTATGTTCTTATTATTGATGCTCTTTCGCTGAATACATGGTCAGATTTTTGGTCTCACAGGGAATTAAGGGAAATGGGGAAAAGGTGGGACAATGGAGTTGAAGCCCAAAAACAGACATGATTGCATTGAATGGCAGAACAGGATGGATGGGCCACGCAGTCCACTCATGCACCTATTTGTCGTGTTGTGTTCATTTGATTTTATGCGGACTTCCCAATGCAATTGTAAGTTCTGACACTAGGTGGCTGAAGTCTCTTGCCCCAGCTACGACACCATTGGCATATAACAAACAAACATATTTAACCGGCCAGGGGATCTGTCACTAGAAACTTACATGAATGGTACTGTTACTGCAAATGTGCATTTCAAAAAAATTGTCCCCAAAATGCTATTTTGTTTAGAAACACTGGGACAGGTTTTCACAATTTGCCACTTAGAACATAAAAGTAAATGAGCATGTTTACAATTAACAGGAACTTCTAATGTATCCTGACAATTTTTGATCGAGGGATTTCTGCCACAATGATCAGTTGCAGAAGACTACTTTAAATTTAACATTTTTTTCTGTGCTGTTTTCAAAAGAATGTTAAAACTTTAAAATTTATTTATTAATGTCACAAGTAGGCGTACATTAAAACTGCTAAGTTACTGTGAAAATCCTCTCGTCCCCATGCTCTGGTGTCTGTTCGGGTACACTGAGAGAGCACGTCTTTTCAGACTGAAGGAGGAAACTGGAGCACCCAGAGGAAACCCATTCAGACACAGGGAGAACGTGCAGACTCCACACAGACAGTGACTTGAGCAAGGAATTGAAGTTGGGTCCCTGGTGTCGTAAGGCAGCAGCGCTAACCACTGTGCCACCATGCCGCCCATTGTGTTTAAGTGGTGTGTGAATGATTTAACTGGGGAAAACAGCTAGTAGAATTTACGATAATTAGTGGCGTCTGAGAAATGAACAAATAGCAGATGATCATTCAAAAATTCAGATTCTGGGGTACAGCAGAAACTGAGATTTTAACCTTGCATATCAATTCTATTGCAAATATTACAATCTCAGTAACTCTTCCAGGTCTCTTTACTTCAGTGAGGTACTCGTTATCATAATCTGTTTATTTAGTTGAGCGTTTTATATTTGGCTTGTACCTGATATGTTCATTATGCGTAGAATAACGCTTGATGTATCTGTCAGAACATGAGGGGAGAAGCTTGCCGAATGGATTCTTTTTAAGTGAACATTAACACTTGTAATGCCTTGTCTGAAAAAGTTAGCCTTTGCAATATAAATTCATATAATCCCTCAAAATAAAAATCAAATAATGTACCTTACAATTTTGGGGACTTCATGGGCACATTTTGCTCCTATGGCCCCATTCTTGGAGTCACATTTCGAGGGTTGCCTTCACATAACTCTTCTCATCAGCTTCAGCCTTCCATTTTTGTTATATTTTAAGCCTCTTCTTTTAACACACACACACAAAATCTGCCTGCAAACCTTTCTTTGCCCACAATAAACTAAAATGCACCCAACATGCCCTGGCCCTAAGTGACATACTAATTATTTCCAGGGCGGTCTCCATGTCAACATGACACTTCCAGACAATAATTAAGTAACATTTACTTAGAAATAACAGAATTTTTAATCGTTCCTTTACCTCAGGCACAAGAAACATACTTAAAAGAAGTAGAGCTCCATTCAGACTGTATATGTAGCAATTATACTGTAATCTGCTGGCAAGCTTATTTTATTTGTTACTTTGATGCTCTTGTTCAAAGTTTCTGTGAACTATTTAAAATGGTTAAATTCTGCTATTCATTATAGATACTTCATAGTCTTTGGGGTTTAGGATCAACATTAATCATTTCTCATTTGTTTAAACACATTTTCCCCTTGCAGAAAGATCACAATCTTCCTGTTCCTGATAGCCTGAGGCTTCAGACCATGCCTGCTGTACAGCCATTCTTCCCCCAACAAAACTGGAACAGGTTTGGTCTGTCATAGTTTTGCAGAGCCCTTGTAACCTCTCAGATCACTGAACCAACGGTTACTCTTGCTTCAACCATTCACAGCATCAACAATGCCTGCCTGCAGGTATGTTGTTTTTACAACAAGTGCTAAGTAAAATGAGGAGTCCCATTGTTACTCAAAGCACCCATGCTTCTGACCTGCATAAGTATCAAATCAATGGGTGTGATGCCAAGAGAAATCTAATCTGCCTATCAAAAACAAGGAGGAATTGAAAAACACCCAAAATGTGCTTTTTTAAAACAGATTAATTATCCTGATAACAAAGGAACGGCATCATTCAATCTGATCGATGGAAGGTTTTTTTGGGCAAGACTTATAACGATTAAGACAAAATACAAGAAAGTAATAGTCAACTATGTATAATATCACAGAAGATTACTCTAGTATGAACTGATACAGCAATTCACAAGAGGAAAAAGTAGGCATTTGCAACACAAACTATATTTAAATATACTTAAAGTATTTAAATATACTTCATTGTTAATGAAATTGCATATCTCAAAACTAGAAACACGTTTAAGATGTTATTTTAATAGTGCAGCGATGCCAAGTAAATTTTAAAGTTCATCACTAGTAATCATAATAAAATACATTTACCTGTGTATCCATTTATAGCAGCAGAATACAAGGCAGACGAACCTTCCTCATCAGGATGATTAATATCAATTCCATCTTCATTTAGCAGCATTGACAATAAAGTGACATTTCCCTGGGCAGCAGCTTGGTGAAGCAGAGTGGACCTGCCACCCAGGGGGACAGGACCACCAGACATTAACGAAGGAATTAGGGAGGGAGACCTGCCTGTGAGTTAAAGTGAAAAATTTATAGGGGAAAGTGAATAAAAATTTCTTTGCATGCACATAGACCACAACACAGAGGTGTAAAAGGACAAACTATGTTACACTTCGTGATCTGAGTCACAGCATTTTTATTTATTTGATAAGACTTCTTTTTTTTGAAAAATAAATCAACATTTTATTTTAAAATATAATATTTTACAACATACTGGCATTATTGAAATTAGTGTACATTTTAATTGCATATTAAGAATTTGAGTATTTTAAATAGGAGAGATTGGAATGGAAAGCTGCTGATGAAAATATTATCCAAAATAATTTTATAAAGCTGTATTCTAGAAACCTTACTTCAATTGCTTCTATGGGGAAAAGTATGAAGGTCATAGCAACTGTTACATTTAATTATTTCACATTTTCTTTCAAACCAAAAATGCCATATTATTTAACAATACATTTCTTTATGGGGGTGAAAGTGGATTGAAATGTTATTGCTTTGATTTAGGTGACTGGCTTTTCAGAATTGAAATAAAGAAAATGCTATTAAAAACATATAATGGCATAGTACATATAGGAACACAATGGTAAACTTGGTTAATGTGTTAACAGTATACTCAGAAGCAATCATTCTGAAAATTATGTACATATTTTAATAATTTAAAAATCTAATCAATAGAAAAATGCATACTGTAAAAAAATCAGGATATTTATTGTAAAAATTATGGTATAAAACTCTATGGTCTTGTACTGGATCGTCAATGCAGTCATTGTGTTTACAAATAGTACTTGGAGGTGTTCACATAAAAAGATTAAAACCACACAAGTATTAATATTATTATATCATTACTTGAGTATTTAGTTAGACATTTATTTCACACCATTAATCTGTTGGTGATTTGGAGGCAAGTTTGCTAAATGAACAAAGCTTATTGCGGAATATACGGAAGGCTTTGTGTACCCTCCCTTGAACAAGCTGCAAAACAAAAAGGAAATTGTTTTCAACTAACCCCATCACACATTCTTCAAATGGTTATTAAATTGCTCATGTCCAAAAACCAATGACAGATTGTTAATACAAATAAAGCAACTAGGTGAAGGAAGGCAGGTTGCAACAAGTGCAATTTTTATTTGCAACCCTGCGTGTACCTGGATTTCATGATTATTAATCAGCATTTTTGCATTGTAACATGATTCAGATAGAGTACATTCAGTATTTTAAGAGATCCACCTTCTTCACAATCATCCTATTATTTTTCAATTCGTGCACGAGAAAAGAAAGCATGTTCAGCAAGTGTAAAATAAACTTGGTATGCAAAGGTTAAGACAAGAACTAATGCATATGGTTGATTGGTTAGAATACACGTATGATAGTGTTAGTGCTCAACAGCATAAAGAGACAAAAAGGTAATGCAATTTTACATTGTGTCATTTATAATGCAAACAGTTAGGAGCTGCGTGGACTACAAATTTTTGAGTTACTAAGCTGAAGTTTCTTAAGCCACTGCATGACATGCACTTATCACAAGGTCTCAGGGATAGAAATACAACTGCTCAGCAAGTGATAGGGCTGGTTAATTTAAGATCCAATAAGTCATTGTTTTTCTTTATCCCTAATGCCAAATAAGATTGGATAATAACACGATCATAACATGGGCACTAATCAAGTATTTTTCAACAAGGGTAGTGCAACAGGAAATTGAATCTTTAAAAAAAATGAAATGGAAAAACATTTATATAAAATTTGAAATCTTCATCTGAAAATGTGAGATCATTTAAAAAACAAAATTCTAAAGATCTGAATCCACATTTTCCACATTATTGAATCCCTGTTGCATACGAGTATCAATTGGCATGGCTCAAGGTTGGCAGGTTCTTCCACTGGAGAGTGGAGGTCTCTGCTGGAGGTGGATCGTTAGTCCACTGAGTCACAGATGAGTAGTCTTCTTTAAGTGGCACTGTCTCTTGACAGTGTTATTAAAATGTTACTCAAGATCTAGAAGGCATCGTGCATGAAGAAATTAAGCCGTTTATTTACATTTATGCTATTGTGCTGTGAATTTTTCAAATACTTATTCATGAAGATGACACTCTCTTTTGAGATGAATATTTAGCAAATTTATGGTCAAAATGAAATATGTGATAATAAGTAAATGTGAAAACACTTCAACATTCACTCACGATCTTAATAAGTAAGAGCAAAAAGATACAAATTTAGGGGAAAACTATGCACATAATGTAAACGGCATTTCAGGATTTTTCATAATATTATTTATCTGAACACCTAAAACTAACCAAGTTTTTTTTAAAAACCTGTTTTGATTTGAATAATATTTTAACTTGTGTTTCAACTAGATTGATTTTTTTGCCTTGCTTTAAACTACTGGTGAACAAACTAAGTAAATATCTTGAAAGAAAAGACATTTTGCATTTATCCTCAGATTTGTTGTAGTGGAAGGAAGAATTGAGATAGTATTCCAATCCCTTTACCTGATGATGTGATCAGCAGATTGTCTGTGTCACATGGTCTAGTGGATGAGGTTCTTTTGGTTGGACTAGCAAGGTCAATGGAGGTGCGAGAGGCGATGGTGGTGATGATGAGGGAACATTCTGAACATGCTGTTTGGTTCAGCTCTGGGGATAAGGAAGGCTGAGCACCCACCTGAGATGCAGCCACGGCAGGGACAGCACAGCCAGCAGATGCTATATCCACCACTGGCTTGGGTGGCAATTGTGGCAATGCTGTCTTGGCAAGAATCTCCTCATTAGTTCCCTTAATTCCTGGATGTGGACTGGAAGAGGACGAGGTCATGGTTCTACCTTCAAGCCGAGTATTAAACCCAACAGTTGGGGAACGACTCCCATCCATAAAAACCTTTAATGGTGGATGAGGAGAAGATGGCGTCTGTGACAATCCTGGCTTTTTGGGAGGAATAGGTGGTGGATTTCCTCGATCAACTCTTGCACCCGTGGGAGATTTTAATCCAGCTGGGGAGACACTCAAAGAGCTGGTAATTTTACCGACAACCTGTGGATAAGATGACCCCTCACCTGTTGCTGGATGTGCCAATCCAGGTTTTAAATTACTAACAGTAAGATTTCGGTTTTCAGTGCCAAATGGAGATGTACTGTTTGTACAAGGTGGCTTTACTATGCTTGGTGGACCTGTAAATCTTGAAAGAACCTGGCTGACAGTGTTCCGTGCCAGCTGTTTGGCAGGAGAATTATCTCGGTTGGTGGGAGATAAATCCCGTGAAGGAGACCCTGTTGCAACACTGGCATGCTTTTCCTGGTCCACAGTTTGTGCTTGAAACTTAAATCGAGCAGCTTGAATCCTTGGGCTCAATCCTGGCTGCAAAGTTGTGCAAGTACTTGGTGAGCTTAAACTTTGCATAGTTGCTCCTGGTGAAGAGCATGGCGATGACGTTCCTGAAGGAGGAGAGGAAACTACAGTATTGCTTAGCAGAAGGGATGTACTGCCCACCAAGTGTGGCAATGCCCCAGACAAAGCAGCAGGACTGGTGCTGACTGATGGTCCATTCTCCAAACTGGAAGGAACAACTTTGGCTTGTGTTGTGGATATAATCTCTTCTGAATTAATTGTTGCTAGCAGTTTATCACCAATTGGTTTTACTAATGCTGTATTGTTAGACATGTTCAGTTTTGTGCCTCCCGCTGATAGTGGATTAACGGTAGACGGTTTAACGGGTACTGTTAACGTTGTCTTCTTAGTGTTATTTTCACTGGCAATATCAACAAAAGTTTCAGTTTGGGAAGCAACGGACAACATAGTTTGCTTACCATATCCAATAGTCACATCTTTATTTAAATTACTGGTCAATGAAGTTGTTCCATCTTCTTTTGTACAATTAAGCTCAATCATTTTCTTGAAACTCTCAACTTCTAATCTCAGATCTTTGGTACGGTTTTCCTCACGGTTAAGTTTGGCACGTAGCTGTTCCCTTTCAATGTCAAACTCCGAGAGTTGTTTTTCCATTTTTGCCTCCATCTGCAGGCTTTTCTTTTTCTCAGCCATCAATTCCTCCTCCAACTGACTGCTCTTCTTTTGCTCTTCATCAAGAGTCTTGGTGATCTCTGCTAGTGTCTGGCTCTCATCTACTACCTTGCCAGCAAGCTGTTTGCACTCTTTCACCAGCATCATTACAAGTTGTTTATTTTTCATTCGTTCTTCATCAAACTGCATGGACAACTTTTTATTCTCTGCTTCAAGTTGCTTTAATTGAGATTTCTCAAACTCCACCTGCAAAGAGTTCATAACAACTAATTAGCATCCAAGAAACTTTCTGTGGGGAATTTACACCAATAGGCTTTAAAGTTTATCTATCCAATTTATTGGCTCCCTGTTGTGTCTATTATATGTTTGTTACAGGTTGTTTAAGATTCACTGTTACTCTATAAGATATCTTTAATCGGTGAACTTTGGATTCAACATCAAGTATGTTGGGTGGTTCAACGGAACAGGTCAAAAACAGATTGATAGGTATTTGTTATAAGGATTGACTGTGCCAAACTATGACCAGCAATTTACATGTTAAACATAGTTCAAAAGGTGAACTCCTAGGTGTGGCCTTTTTCATACTGTTTTCTTTTCATGAGCAAATTATTGGTGTTACATTGCAGGTTCAAAATAATGAACAAGCATGCTTGCAACTTAGAGTAACTATGGCACTTTTGATTTTAAAAAGTTTGAGGACTTAGTGAGGATGGACACATGAGGAAAAGATAAATCTTTCATTGACTAACCATAACATTTCAGGTTTTGTTGTAAATATTGTATCTTATTAATTTTCCATTGCAAGTGTTTAGATGTTTGCAGATTCTGCTTGATTCTAGCTTGATTTAGTACAGGTGGTGCAAACTGACAGATAAAATTATATTATTTAAATAAATAAAACTTCATATATTTACTAGGACATTTGTAAAAATGTTTCCCCTTTACCCCTCCCGAGATCTTTTGCCTTGAGCCACTGATTTGATCTCCAACACACAATGCCTCCTCAAAGAGAATGCTTCCTCTTGTGGGAAAGATGATAGATTTACATTGGAACTGATTTACATTTAACTGAGAAAGATGCAAAGAGACTCAAATGGAGCATAAACACCAGCATTGACTGGTTGGATCAAATAGCCCGATTGTGCCATAGATCCTACGTCTAAAGGAGACGGGCCAATAAAATTTAGTTGTATCATTTGTGATTGTAAGATATTACCTGCAGGAGCCTGTGAGAAGTGGCCTGATTACTTAATACCTTATCCATAAAGGGAAATCTATTAAGTGCATTATCTCAACAAACATGCACCAAAAAAATAAATAAAACACAGCCATGCTCAAAGATCAAGAATAGTGGCAGCAACAATACGTCCAATTAAATTTTCAACTGCTGGTATATCGCTGCCAAAAGACTTTACATCAAGTCCACATTAGAACGACGTAACTGCTTTGATATTTTGTGGAGATGATTTGACCAGATTGTACTCTAATTTCAGTTGCATTCTGTTGCTCTGCAGTTTTCTGTTTTGCAAAAACAGAGATATCCTATCTTCAGGAGACTGGAGTTCTTGTGAGGCTAAATTAATTAATGGACATAACATATCATGTTATTACTGAGTAGAATATTAAACAGGTAGATCTAATACCAACCTAAATTGTACTTTATCTAGAAGTGGGATATTAAGAAGAGCAGAAATAAAATATGTGCTAATGTTTAAGGATGCGTAGAAAACAGAATCTTAGCTATAGTTTTTAAGATAAAGACATTCTTTTAAATGCTTAATTCAACACAATTACAGATAGGGAAATAATTACTGTGGAATAGTTTCATAACTCCATAATATAAATGGAGAACATTCCAAACTATAGCTTGGCTAATATATAAATGCTGCCAGCAGGGGATTACTGGCAAAGTCTTTGGAAGTTTTTGAAACATTTAATAAAAATGTAAACCACACACATTCTATTCAAATTTAATCTGTAAAAATCCATGTAAAATTAATGTTTACAGAATTGAGAGCAGAGATTATCATTGAATGGAACTGGACCAATGAATCAGGACACGACAGAACATAATCTAACAAAACTAGTAAGGAGGTAAATGACCAGTTAATATGTTTCTGATGGTAGCATTGAGAAATAAATGTTACTATATTAGGAGAATGTCTAGCATTTCAGTGAAATTGTGGCATGTGATCAATCTACAAACAGCGATTGTACCAGCTCCTTTTCTGTAAACAGAGAATTGCGCATGGTTAGGTATAGTGGGTGAAGAACTGAAAGTGATTTAATTGGTGAAATATTTAGGTTAGGAAAACATAACCTAAAGATCTGCAGTTCATCTAATCAAACAATCTGTGTATGATATTTAACTATTAGATTCAGTATGGCTTACAACTTTATTTTGTATTTTTTCATTAATAAAAATTAAACACATTCTTATAGGCATTTTATTGGGGTCTGATCCTATTCAAAGCTGGTTGTCATAATTCTGTATCCCTGTTATGAATACTGTTCACATTTGACACATTAAACATATGGTATACAGATATCGTGGAGAAAAAAAGTTTCAGATGTCAAGTAGCTGATCAAGTTATGCTGAGTCTTCAGCTAGGAGCAACTTTATCTGGCACACAACACTATTGTAAATTATTACTGCAGCAAAGGTTTCCTTTCATTCAAATTCTCAAGAATACTAAATGGCTTCTGCAACATTCTCGTCAAAGCCTTAAATCATTCCAATCTGCCAACTCAAAAGTCAGTTGCTATAATTTCAAGCAAGTCTTATTTTCACACCTGCTGTAAAAGCCGCTCACGCTCTTTCTCGAGCATGTATGTAACATCATCTCCCTGGGCTGCATCTTGGGCATGTTTATGCCTCTCCTCTTCAAAGTCCAAGATGACCTAACAAATGAAAAGTAATGACACACTCTGTGAAACCCTTTTCCTGATTTTATAAATAGGGCTCAACTTAAATGAACCAGAATTCTGGCCTAATTATGAACAGCATGGCTGTGTTTTGATCTGGCGACCTCCAAGAGCAAACATGTCTCTAACCCAACTTTTTTTTTGAAGAGCTCAAAGGTTGATATTTAAAGGCCTGGGATGTGCAGGACAGAGTAACAGTTTTGCTACATAACTCCTTCAATTGAGACATTTCAAAACCAGCAATGATTTAATTTGCACTGATAACTGGCTGGAAATTAAAACCATTTAGGTAAAGCCTACCACCCACCTTTCGATGTCGAATTTCAGCTGCAGCCAACTGTGCAGACATTCTCTCCTGCATCTTTTTGCAGTGACCCATGACGATTTCCAATATGGATAGGGGACTAGTGCAGATGGACGGCTTATCTTTGCTGCCATCACCACCACCTGCTTCATAGTCTCTCTGGAGAGCCAGGAAAGGATCGCTGAGATTAAACCTCCCATACCGTTCCTGTATAAAAACATCTTTTCGGCGAGACTGAAATGACAACAGATTAAATAGCGTTAGTAGAAAAATCCAGAAACTGAATTTTTAGATTTGCTACAAACCATGCCTATTTGAGAACACGCTGATGAAAGAAACAGCACCATCTCAATGTTTGGACAAATGCTAGAGGGGTAAAATCTTACCTTCTTCTTCACTTTGCCACCCACCCTGCACTCCATCCCAACAGATTCTGTCTTAAACTGTGCTAAGATTATTCTTGGCAACAATTACATTAGTAAGGTATTCATAATTCATAGCTACAGAGTTGTTAAAATAGCTCACTACCTTCTCTATCCTCACTCTAACTTCAACATTACTTGGTAAATCAGATTGCAAGCCTACATTAATAATTTGATTTAGAGTAGCAGATATTTAATAATCCTAGACTGCTGTGGGGGCTTGAAGCAGATTTCAAAAAGGAAATAAATGTGGCCCAGACATCAACTAGAATTTGCAATGATAATTGCAGAAGAAATTATCGAGCAGAAGAAAAGTAACCCATTACAATTTTATTTTTGGATCAAACTTGCCTGTAAATTCTGATGACAATTACATAATGAGTGTTCTCAGTTCTCTAATGCCCATAGGATCAGTGAACTTTCAGCTGTGCAGATCAACTGTACTTTAAAACAAAGCACTTAAATGTGGAAAAAGAAATCCCAAAATATGATAATTGGGTGAGGATAGAGTCACTTCCAACTTTGTTGAAC
The DNA here is from genome assembly GCF_965287045.1 of Carcharhinus amblyrhynchos. Lineage (NCBI taxonomy): Eukaryota > Metazoa > Chordata > Chondrichthyes > Carcharhiniformes > Carcharhinidae > Carcharhinus > Carcharhinus amblyrhynchos. The sequence continues at coordinate 103,039,073 of NC_137329.1, forward strand.
TCGCATATTCTCTTTGGCCCCAGTAATCCATTAAGTCTTTTCAAATTCTGGTATGAAGACTGACTACACATGCTGCTGCTCAAATATGATCCCCAATGCATGTTAAATGAAAATAAAGCTTAACAAATGAGCACATTTGATGGGACAAAAATCATCCCCATGTTTTTGGAGTCTGTAAGTCCTTGTAAATCAATCTTCACTCTCCCCCAACTCTGCAAAATAGGAATTTCGATTTTTGTTTAATAATGAGGTTATAGAAAATTACACATCTTTCTCCTACAACTAATAATCTTCCATACATGTGGCAGATGTTCGTATCTAAACTTTAAAATCTAATAGAATCTTGAAATGTTACATTCCTCCTGACAACATCAGCAAGAGAGGTGAATTATACTACAGGCTGATCATTATCTGATCATCGTCTTTTGGGAATATTTTCACTGTGGACAAAATTCTGAGTGTTTAGGCACATCTCTTTTTTTTAAAGAAGGTTATCATACTGCCTGCTGGGCTATGTTGTGGTACAATTTGGACATCTGGCATTTTCATGGCGCTAAGTGAATTCTGGGCCTGTAATCTCTCCTGACACTATGCAGGCTTCCCTCCTGACATCATTAAGAAACAAAGAAGCCAGTCAACCAGTTCAGTCCAGATGTTTAAACACAGCTTTCATGAGCCGTAAAAGCCAAGAAACTGACAGATTTCAGCAGCATTTGTATCTATCTGGAAACAATTCTTCAATATTACTGTACACCCATTAGTACAGCTTATAGAAAACATATCAATAAGCATATAAGGCACACACAGTACTTTGGCTCAAACAGAATGCTTCAAGTATAATTTTATAGGAACTATGATGCTAAGCTCAAGAAAGCATGCACGCTTTTAATTTAATGAACTTATATTTGAATGCATGTTGAATGATAAAAAGAACTTACTCACTGTTAGTGTCAAAAAAAAGTAGAAACAGAAAAGATTCAGCAGTGCTGGGACTGATAATCAGAAGGCCCAGATTAATGATTAGTTCATTGCCAACCACTGCAGCTAGGAAACTCAAATTCAGCTAATTCAATAAATCTGGCAGAAACCATTAGTGCCAGTAACAGAACTTGTTTATACTGGATTGTTGTAAAAACCCACCTCTGGTTCACTAATGTGCTTCCTTGATTGAAGGAAATCTGCAGCCCTTATTTGGTCTGGCCTATAGTGACTCCAAATCCATAGTAATGCTGATTTTAACCTGAAGTTGCCAAGGTAGTCATCACCACACCGAAATCCTACAAGCATAACAATGATTGACCACCATCCTCGCACCAGCCTGGATATTAGATTCAAACATCCAGTTCAGTTGGCCAAAGAACTCATCATCCTGCTAAAATTGGGATTGTTGCCCCAAAGACGAAATCAAACAACATCAAATAATCATATTCACAGAAGCATTCTTTTTAGCCAATGTCTCAGACTCCTCCTGGATATCTCCTGTCACACTGGCAGGACAGGTCTGCCAGAGGTGGTGATACAATGTTATGCAGTTGTGAATGAATGGCCTGGGAGTCCTCAACATTGACTCTGGACCCCATGCAATCTTTAGCATCAGGTCAAACAAGTGCAAGAAAACCACTTGCTCTTTACCACCTACCACCCATTTCTCAACTGATAAATCAATGCTCCTCCATGCTGAAACTAAGAAGCTCTTACGATAGCAAAGACACAGGATGCACTTCAATGCCCTTCACCAATAACAGTTTGGTAGGATCATTACTGACCTAGCCGCCAAGCTTTGATGGACATATTTGCCAAACTGGGGCGTGGGGCAGGTGGTGTAAACACAAAAAGGATGAAAAAATCTAGCGGGCTGCACTCTCACAAAACTGATCTGACACCAATGCATCTTCTTACTAAGGGAACACTCCACTGCAGTGGAAGGTGTATTTAACAGTAATATCAAATGACATATATTCACCTTTAATTTGTTTAATGATGTTCAGTTTGGGTTCTGCCAGGCCCTCTCACTTTCAGGCCTTACCACAGCCTTAGTCCAAACATGGACAAAAGGGCTGAACTCCAATGGTGAGGTGAGAGTGACCGCTCTTGACATCAGGGCAGAACTTAAACAAGTGTGTACTATTAAAACTACAATCAATGGGATTCGGAAAGCTCACCATCGGCTGTGTTATATCTTGCCAAAGGCAGATGGTTATGATTGTTGGAGGCCAATCATATCAGTGCCAGAACATCACGGAATGCCACAGGCCTCTGTCAGACTATTTTTAACTGCTTCATCAATAATCCTTACTCCATCATTAAGGTCAGAAATGAGGATGCCTGCTGATGACTGCATAACATGCTACACCATTCACAACTCATCAGATTATAAAATCATCTGTGCTTGTATGCAGCAAGACCTAGACAGAATCTGAGGCTTGGTCCGACAAGTGACAAGTAACATTAACAACAGAATGCCCTTGCTATGGAGCTCTTTTCCAAGGGATTCTGAATATTATTAAGGTGTGCTAAATTTCTATGCATTTCTAAATACTGTTCCTTCAAACACACTGCAAAAATCACAGTGAACATTTCCTTTGATGTGAAACTTACCAAGTTCAAATTTGTTTTGGAAGTGACAACAACACAAGCTTTCTTGATCAACAAGGATCAAGGTAGCAGCACACTGTACGTTCAGATCAATTTTAGATATTAGTCCACAAACACATATTGCATAGAAACTATTTCGGAGATCAACATTAACAGAAATTGTAATAAACAAACAGAATTATGTTTGAGTCCAGTGAAAAATTTCCATTTCGATAATACTGCCACTTCAGTGCAGTCCACATTGACTTAGACCAATCCATCGTCTTGACATTAACAGAATCCGTGAATGGGTACTCAGTTACAGTCAATTAGATTTGATTTAGATAGTTAAAAAACACACATTTTTCAAATGCAATACTAGTGAAGTGCAGAAAATTTGGACATAATTCACTGGGTAGTTAATGTAGCGTCACTTGATTGCTCGGGATCATTCACAACTGGATACTTCGCAGACCAATATTGTTGACAATTTAGACCCAATTTTCATCTTGTGCCATGTTTTACACCCTGCCCATAATTTAAGAACCTTCCCATCAGTACCATTGTCCTCAATATTCCGTCTAATCACCAGCAGTTTTAAAAAAAGGTTTGGTCACTTGGTAGTACAGAACATGAGTACTGCTCAAAGAGAGTCACCTTGTTGAATCTTGCAATCGTCAGGACAATCACAGGGATGTCAAAAGACAGAAGGAGAAATGGACGCTGAATGGTTGGCAAGATAACTGATTGGCTGAGACACTGTCATGGAGAACTTAACAGGGACCTATAGACTCCCCATGCTTCTGGGTAATTTAAAAAAAGTGCAAGGCTTGAACCTTTTTTTTTGTTTACAGAGAATTGGTCCGTGGTATGAATGCATGCTGCTTCTAGGGAGCATAAATGAGCCACTTTATGAACTCAATGACCTTAAATTGATTGTTACTGTAGCTAGTAGCACATTCAGGCTTGTTCAGCAACATAAATCTTATGGTAGATACTTTGTTTTGGGTTTTACAAGTGCAGGTGGTTGGTCTGTGCTCAGCCAGTTATCGGATGTACAGCCTGTGCACTTGAAATCACACTTGCACTGAAATTCATATACAACATTGCTCACTTGTGAGATAGTTGAACGATGGCAGTATCCTGTTAGTGTAAAATGCCATTTGCATTACCACTGTATAGTGGCAGCGTGAAACAATTTGCTTAACCTGTTATTCAATTTTTTTTAAGATAACTTCACCTTTCCAGGCACTTTTCAAATGTGAAGATGGCAGCCTTTGGCCCATTGAGTGTTTGTACACAGCAAGCAATAACTGGATCAGGATAGCCAATGTCCTGCAAGGTAGCTTTGATGCACGTTATTTCTGTCTCAAGCTAGCACGGTGAGCACATGGCTGAGGGCCTCTGTACAAGATTGTTGATTATGGTGCCTGGAGCTTTACAAATCCCAGTGTGTTTATTGACCAATAAAGGTAAGGCTTCAGTAGACAGTAGTGAAGAGACCATTAATGGATTTCTCAACAAACATATCAAGAAAAGGGAGCACATTAGACTGCTCCATCACAAAAGTGAATGTCAGCAAGATGGTGTAACCACGGGATCTTCTCAAGCTCTCACTAGTATTATCAGTTGCCATGAGGAATGCAATTTTGAGGGAATGATCCCCAACCTTCTACTCAGTGCATATCTCCAATACGTATATGATACATTTGCAATCTTTGAATCTGCAGCTTTATTTACTTTATTTACAGGATGGAAAATTGGAGCACAAGTCATCAGAATTCCCTTCTCCGCGCTGCGTCACATTTCCTATTTGGCATGTTTTTTTAACATGATAATGGTAAATAGCAAGTTAATATTAGCAAAATTGCAGAGACTGACTACTAATTCTCTTGGTCTAGGAATGATGAGAGAAGATCTTAAGGAGATGGACAAAGAGAAAATATATGATGGTTATAAAAATTTTTCTGAAAACTTTTTTCAAACTGGGACATCAGCATCATTGCGATCAGAGCAGGAGACACCATATCTGCACTCCTGTCATTGAGTGGAAAAATCCAGGCACTTATTTTTAATGTCCAATATTAGGAAATCAATCTAGAATTTGTTTCATTTGAATAGCAGTAATTTGCTGCCAAGCTTAATAACACTTGTGAAATAGAATTTCACAAACCCAGCAGTTTGCAGGCAGCACCTGAAAGAACGCGAACAGGAAAGCTGCTGATACTACCTTCAAAATCGACTGATTCACTAAAACCCTTCAACGAAAGGCCTAACCAAACCTATATGCAATTCCAATCCTGCATTCAAAACCTACAACGAGGAAACCACTCAACTGCAACGTTCATTAGAGCAACAAACCCCATAACCCATAAATAAAGTGCATCAATGTTACTCACATATCAGGAACAACTTATTTTTGAAAAACCTAAACTGCTGCTGTAACAGATTGATAGCATGAAGGACAGTGCAGGAAGAGACACCCTTCCATGATTTTCTTATAAAAAATGTTGTGAAATATTTAACAAGTGTTCAATTAAAACTTTTTCACAAGATCATAACTCTCCAAAATACATCATCATACAGATGGCAGCAGACTTGGATTTCCACCACCTTTGGTGTTAAGTTGGCTGCTGTGTAAATACAGCAAAGAATGTTAGGACTGCTAAATAGTTCCTAATTAAGCATTCAGAGAGACAGATGCAAAATGAAAAAAAAAAGTGGTACAGTTGGAGGTTGGGCTGAGGATCTTTGTTGGGGCAGAGTGAAAAGAGCTTTGTGTGGGTTTGGGAGTGTCTTAGATAGGAAAAGTGTCATTCTTCCGCACTAGAATCACTCACCTTAATAAGCACAAGGGGACGTGATGGCCTAGTGGTATTATCACTAGACTATTCATCCAGAAATTCAGCTAATGTTCTGGGGACTTGGGTTCGAACCCTGCCATGGCAGATGATGGAATCTGAATTCAGTAAAAAATGTCCGTAGTTAAGAATCTACTGATGACCATGAAACCATTGTCGATTGTCGTAAAAACCCACTAGGTTCACTGATGAGCTTTAGGGAAGGAAAAAAGCTGTCCTTTCCTGGTTTGGCCTACATGTGACCCCAGAGCTACAGCAATGTGGTTGACTCTCAAATGCCCTTTGGCAACTAGGGATGGCTAATAAATGCTGGCCAGCCAGTGACACCCATGTCCCACAAATGAATAAAACAAGTCGACATGAACAGAAAGCTCTCTCCCTTAACGAACACTACATCTGTTTTCGTGGAATCCTTTTTACTAGTCCTTTGTTTTCTTCTTCAGTTTCTGCTATTTACAAAGTTTGGCTCGTCACAAGTCCAAACAAGTCGCCCTAAAAGAATTAAAGTCGACTGAGGTCAAATGTCCCTTGCCTGCTCCTTTTTTTTTACACAGCAGTACCTCATATATAGATGGTTATGTTTGGAAGCAAGGGGATTGAAGGATATTGAAAAGGGACTTAAATCAAATCAAAATGACTGTTGGAACAAAAGTTTGGTGTGAAGAAAGACCTTGACTAACATCATCAATGGAGGGGAATGAACGAAAAATGCTTTCCTTGTTCAACTCTTTTTCAATGGTCAACTAACTCAAAGCTGTCATCTTGTAGGATGCTTTTGATCAATTTTCTGTAGAAAGGTTTTGGAAAAAGACGTACTTTAACTGTTTGCTTAAATCAATGAAAATTCATATGAGTTTAAAAAAGAGCACACATCTCTTGTTCACAGACTTACTGGCTCCTAGTCAAGTGACATTTTGAATTCAAAATTCTCATCCTTACTTTCAGATCCATTTAATGACCTTGTCCTGCCCCAAAGCCCCATTTAACAACCTCACCAGCCCCACAAACTACCTGCGCTCTAATGTGGACCTCCTATGTAACGCCAATTGTAATGGTTCCACCACTGGTGGTTGTGCCTTCTGGTGCCTAGGCCCCTAGTTCTGGAATTGCCTCCCTACACCCCTAACAATCATATAGTGCAGAAAAAGCCTTTCGGCCCATCGAGTCTGCACTGACAATATCTAACACTACAGGCACGATAATCCCATTTTCCTGCACATCCCATATCCTTGAATATTATGATATTTCAAAGTTTAACCTGATGCTGAACCAGTCTTCCAACTTAGTCTATATTTTTGGGGGATAGAATCCGTACAGTGCAGAGGGAGGCCATTCAGCCCATGGAACCTGCACCAACAACAATCCCTCCTAGGGCCTATCCTGAAAACCCCATGCATTTACCCTGCTTATCTCCCCAACTCTATGGGGCAATTGCGAACGGCCAATCTAACCCGTACATATTTGGACTGAGGGAGGGAACCGGAGCACCCGGAGGAAACCCACACAGATACAGGGAGAATGTGCAAACTCCACACACTTACCTGAGGCCAAAATTGAACACGGGTCCCTGCGCTGAGAGGCAATGGTGCTAACCACTGTCCTACTGTGCTGCTTCCCTACCTCACCCTCCTCCTATAAGTCACTACCTAAATCCTCTCTCTTTGGCCAAGTTTTTGGCCACCTGACATATGGAGAGCATGGTGGCAGAGAGATTAGCACTGCTGTCTCACAGCACCAGAGACCTGGGTTCGATTCGCAGCTTGGGTCACTGTCTGTGTTGAGTCTGCATGCTCTCCCCATGTCCGCATAGGTTTCTTCCAGGTGCCCCAGCTTCCTCCCATAGTCCGGAAGACATGCTAAATTCTCCCTCAGTGTACCCAAACAGATGCTGATATGGGACAACTGGGGGACTTTCATCGTAACTTCATTGCAGTGTTAATGTAAGCCTACTTGTAACATTATTTAATTAACTTAACAGCTCGTGAATCTCCATCCTACCTTGTTTGCCATGCCCCTGCAAAACAACCTTTGGAAATTTCATTCCTTTAAAGGCATTATACAAATAAGTTATTTTGTTGTTGTGAAGATAGGTGATTAAACACTGATGAGATGAGCTGTGATGCTGTTTTGCCAGGGACTAAATAAGAAGCAATTCAATAATCAACAATCAATAAATATTCATTATCCAGGGAAAGAACGCTCTTCTCGATTTCAGCAATAACCCAAAAGGCACAGGCAATCAAATGGTTTCAAACAAAGTTCCAGGGGCAGCGAGGCAGCTAAAGTAGCAGGAAAGTTGGAAAAGCAGCCTTGTGAGTCAACTTGGTGATGTCAGAAAGCCTTGTGTACTTGCTGCTTTTGTATTACTACCTGTAGAAAGTTTGTACTGATTAAGCAGAATCTGATTACAACTGTTGCTTACATGCTGCAAAATAAAACAGCTCAATGTTTGGCATCATCAAATATTTTCTTACTCTGACTTCAAAAAGGTCAAAGAACATTTGTGCAAACATAACATCCAGCACCAAAGATAGATTATCTGGTTGTTCATTACTTTGGACTCTGCTGTACATGAAGTGGCTGTGTTGCTTTCAAACTTAACTGTGGCTCTACTATAAATTCATCGACTGTAACCTGCTTTGGGGTACTCAGAAAATGATAAAAATGCCATGTAATTACAACTTTGTGTCTTCTTTATTTGAAGAGGTACAAGTTTGAAATCAGAATTATGAATTCCTGCAATATATTTTTGACTAAATCTTCTGTTCCACATCATCATGGACATCGCTGCGATTAGTCATGTAGTATCGTGTGATGGAATATTCTCCGCTTGCCTGGATGGATGCAGCTCCAACAATGCTCAGGAAGCACTTCACCAACTAGGACAAAGCAGCTCGCTTGATTGAATCCTCATCCAACACCTGAAAAGATTCACTGCCTCCATTATCGATACACAGTGGCAGCAGTGTGCACGGTCTAAAAGATGCACAGGGGCACTTCAACCAAGGCTCCTTCATGACCTCCACCATTCAGAAGAACAAAAGATAACAAATGCATGACAACACCTCCATCTGTAAGTATACCTCCAAGCAACACACCATCCTCGTCGCTGGGTCAAAATCCTGGAACTCTCTCCCTAACAGCACTGTGGGTGCTCCTACAGCGAATGGATTGCAGCGGTTCAAGAAGGCAGCTCACCACCAGCTTCTCAAGGGCAATTAGGGATGGGCAATAAATGTGACTGGGGCAACATCGCCCATATCCTGTAAAGAATTTTTCAAAATTGCTGTAAAATTTAAAACAAAAATTCAGGTAGAAAGAGCTGAAACTAAAGCAAGCTATGTCCGGCCTTGGGAAATTCCCAAATTTGCTGGACTGTTTAAAAAAAAGCATACTCATGGGCCATGTAAAAGTGTATTTTATCTAGTTTCTAATTACAACTAAACATACAATAGGCAGAACAGCTTTTGCATTTAAAAAGTTCCTAATTTAAATCATTTTTACAATGTTCTTATAATTTACAAGGTTTTACAGGGCAGCCATGATTTTCAGAGATCTCTCTGGTCATGCATTATATTCACGACAGTCTGCAGTTAACATTGCACTACTTACATTGAAAAGAACCAAGATAAGGGAATGATACTTAAAAATTACTTAATGGAAAAGAAAATCATCTAAAAGCTTTTTATTGTACAGCTAACAAAAAAAAATTGTACAGCTTTTAAATCCTCACTTCCATTAGATTCTACATTTTCCAAACATCTTGCCTTCAAATTATAGCTTACAATACAAAATAAATTAAGATATTATGGGTGTTAGCCACAAAGTAACTTGAGCATTGCCTAAAGCATAGAAACAATTTCAGTACGAATTAGTAGATTATTTAATTTTGTTTTCTTTGTAAGGATTTCAGTTTGAAAAGTTGTATGCAATTATTTTTCCCATTCTTTTGCAAAATGAGGCCATTTATTATTTTTATATTGCTATTGTACATCGTTACTTGGTTGAAACATCTAAGATCTTGAGGGGCCATGACAAGATGGATGTGGAAAGGATGCAGGATAATCTAGAAATTGGGGTCACTGCTTAAGAATAATGGGTTACCCATTTAAGACAGAGGTGAGGAGAATTGTGTTTAATATTTGAATATTTCTAAGGCAGTGTTATACAGTTTCTTGATAACCATGAAGATTGGAAGCTACAGCTATGATGCTACTGAATGGTGTAGCAGGCTAGAGGGCTGATGGGCCTGCTCCTACTTCACACGTTCAGTGAAAAGTCACTTCAGTTAATAGTTTTACAGAAGCAAGAAGGCATCATAGTACAGTACCTCAAACCTGGCTATCCAAAAAAACCCTGAGTTTTTTTTAAAAAGGACATCTTGAACTGTTTTCCCCTGAACTGGTTAAGCAGTGCTATGGCAAATCGGAGAGATTTTAGCAGTCAGGCTTTTGATTTATACAAATTATTGCAGTCATTTCATTCTCAGCTGGCTGCCAGATATAGGGTATGTGTCTATAGTAAGAAATAAATAATATAGTTTTGATTAGCCATCTGACGCAAATCAGCTGGCCCAGAAACAAGCAGGCTGCAAAATCTGGCACAGACTAGGTGCAGAAATGACAGGTTTGAGACACCTTAGCTTAAATTACCCCTTTACAGTATTCTATAACCTTAGAAGTGGGCAACTGTGTTTCAATGAATAATTTTATATTGAGAGGGATCTTGAGCAATGCATCTTTTATCTTTTAACATTTTGGGGAACAATAATAGCTGTAAATACATTTTGCATTAAATATTAAATACATTTTTTTACTGCTTTACAAAAAATTGCCCATCAGTTTATAATCTGACATTCATTTAACAGAATGTATGGGGTTAGATGAAGAGGAGTAGAAGCCATCTCAGCTGGAGGTTTAACGCTGACATGGGCCATTGCGGTGAATTGCAGCATCTTTTATATTCCACTAAACCGGAATAAAATGATAATGGTTATGCTCACTATGCCTCACAGCGCTAGGACCTAGGTTCAATTTCAGCCTCGGGTCACTGTCTGCATGGAGTTTGCACATTCTCCCAGTGTGTACTTGGGTTTCCTCTGCGTGCTCCGGTTTCCTCCTACACTCCAAAGATGTGCAAGTTAGGTTGATTGGCCATTGTAAATCGTCCCTTAATTCAGGGGACTATCAGGATAAATAACTGAATAAATGGGTGGGGCTGTGGTCAGTGCAGACTTGATGAGCAGACTGGCCTTGTTCTGTAGGGATTTTATGATTTGGGAGCTACATTTACCTCAACATTTGGTGACACACAAGCTTCTTTGGAGATTCACTTATAGGGGTAAGCAATGCTTATTTATTAGTGTCACAATAGGCTTGCATTAACACTGAAATGAAGTTATTGTGAAAATCCCCTCATCGCCACACTCCAACGCCTGTACAGGTACATTGAGGGAGAATTTAGCATGGCCAATTCACCCAACCAGCACATCTTTTGGACTGTGGGAGGAAACTGGAGCACCCGGAGGAGACCCACGCAGACACGGCGAGAGCGTGCAGACTCCGCACAGACAGTGACCCATGATGGGATTTGAGCCCGGGTCCCTGGCGCTTTGAGGCAGCAGTGCTAACCACTGTGCCACTGTATCTAGTGTAAAAGTTCAAAAATGTAACACTGACCTTGAATGGCAGCAGCCCCACCAAACATTTATGTGCTTCTATGCATTCTTTCCGCAAGACACACACAATCAAAGTGTAAAATGGCTACTCAAATGGCTCAACTGACGCTGCAGCACAGTCTTCTGAGATAATGGCTTGGATTTTGTGCTCAGCATTGAAGCAATGCAGCTTGCCATTGACCTCAGTAAAGCTGCACACAAAAATCTATCAATCTCTGTTTATTTCCCTCAAATCTGGCACCAAGTTAAGCAAATGCCAGCATGCAGGTCACATAGCAAATCAGGGGCACTTAACATCCTTCGCTTTTAATTTAACTTTTCAGGTAACAAGATAAATGATGATTTAATTAGGGTAGAAACTAAAATAGAGAAGCCTTGAAAAATTTTAAAACGTGGAATCTTTGTATCATGGAGAAATTTGACATTCCTCAAACATAAAATTAGCTTTCAGGGCCAATGGTAGGACATTTATCAGTAATTATGAGGTTAGTACACCATTAAGAACCCAGTTTCAAGTCATTCAACAAGGTGCAACTTTTTAAAGGGCTTTTACAGTGAGACTAATTACAAATTCTCATTAATTCAATTGATTTCTTGTTGATTGTAGTCTGGGGGGACTTCAACAGACTTCAACTCTGGAGAAGCATTAAATTACTGACAGCAACTTAAGAATTTCCATGTTGTTCTACAACACAGAGTTGTTTTGCTTCCATCCTGTTAAATCTTTCATTATTTTAAATAAGTACCCGAATCAGATCACACCTCAATCTCCTTATTTCAAGGGAATATAACACGAATGTAACAAGCAGCTCATAATAACTCAGCCTCTTCATCACATATGTCATTCTGGTGATTCATTCCTTTCTCTAAAATCCGTGTAATCTTTCCAATCACCATGTGCCCCAAAACAAACACGAGATCCAACAAACACCGTGTGTTTATATATAGTCTTTTTACAACTTTCTTGTTCATCCTTCAAGGCAAAGATGACCATATTCATCATCTGGAATGTTTGGTAAGATTCCAGTCAGATGTGGGTGAAAGGGAAAACTAATTTGCACCAGACGGTTTGTTGAAAATAGAACAGGATCCTGTAGGCGGCTGAGTTTTGGATGAGTTGCCAACTCAAAATGTCCTCTCCTGGCATTTTCTCCTGGCCTCATAAAAATCGCTTGCAACATTTTTTTATTTGGTTCTACCAGAGATAGCGATCCTGGGTGAGCTTCTCAAAGTCAACATCAAAACTCCTACACGGAACCTTCAGAATGTCCTTGTGGCCCTTCTTTTGACGACCATGATAAGCGAGCCCTAGACTCAAAGTCTCCATAGACTATTCCCTTCAGTAAGCGAGTGTCAGACATTCTGGCTGCATGGCCAGCCCAACTTAGTTGTGATTGTCTCAATATGGCGTGGAGCTTGGCATGCCAGCTCAGGTGAGCACCTTAGTGTTTGATATTTTAGAACATAGAACATAGAACATAGAACATTACAGCGCAGAACAGGCCCTTCGGCCCACGACGTTGCGCCGACCAGTTACAAAAACAATGACCCACTAGCCTATACCAATCCCTTTTCGTCCATAAACCTATCCAGAGATCTCTTAAACGCCCCCAAACTAGACGCATTTACAACCGCAGCAGGCAGGGCATTCCAATCCCTCACCACCCGCTGGGTAAAGAACCTACCCCTGACATCCGTCCTGTAGCTACCCCCCCTTAATTTAAAGCCATGCCCCCTCGTGCTAGCTTTCTCCATCCGAGGAAAAAGGCTATCACTATCCACCCTATCTAAACCTCTAATCATCTTATATGTTTCAATAAGATCCCCTCTTAGCCGCCTTCTTTCCAACGAAAACAACCCTAAATCCCTCAGTCTCTCCTCATAGGACCTCCCCACCATACCAGGCAACATCCTAGTAAACCTCCTCTGCACCCTCTCCAACGCCTCCACATCCTTCTTGTAATGCGGGGACCAGAACTGCACACAGTACTCCAAGTGCGGCCGCACTAGAGTAGTGTACAGTTGCAACATTACACTGCGACTCCTAAATTCAATCCCCCTACCAATAAACGCCAAGACACCGTACGCCTTCTTAACAACCTTATCTACTTGATTCCCAACTTTCAGGGATCTATGTACACACACACCTAGATCCCTCTGTTCATCCACACTATTCAAAGTCCTCCCGTTAGCCCTATACTCGACACATCTGTTGCTCCTACCAAAGTGAATTACCTCACACTTCTCCGCATTAAATTCCATCCGCCACCTCTCGGCCCAGCTCTGCAACCTATCTAAGTCTCCCTGCAGACTATGACACCCTTCCTCACAATCTACCACACCTACAATTTTGGTGTCATCAGCAAATTTACTAATCCACCCAACTATACCCTCATCCAGATCATTAATAAAAATTACAAACAACAGTGGCCCCAAAACAGATCCCTGAGGCACACCACTCGTAACTGTACTCCATGATGAATATTTACCATCCACCACCACCCTCTGTCTCCTATCTGATAGCCAATTCCTGATCCAACTTCCTAGATTACCCACAATCCCATACATCTGCATTTTCTGCAGAAGCCTACCATGGTGAACCTTATCAAACGCCTTACTAAAATCCATGTATACCACGTCAACTGCCTTGCCCCCATCCACCTCTTTGGTCACCTTCTCAAAAAACTCAATAAGGTTAGTAAGGCACGACCTACCCGCTACAAAACCATGCTGACTATTTCTAATCAATTCATTACACTCCAAATAACTATAAATCCTATCCCTAATAATTTTTTCTAAAACCTTGCCCACAACAGAAGTAAGACTCACCGGTCTATAATTCCCGGCAAAGTCTCTGTTCCCCTTCTTAAACAATGGGACAACATTCGCTATCCTCCAATCCTCCGGGACTACACCAGAGACCAATGACGACCTGAAGATCTGAGCCAGAGGCTCTGCAATCACCTCTCTAGCCTCCCAGAGAATCCTAGGGTAGATCCCATCCGGACCAGGGGACTTATCTATTTTCAGCCCCTCAAGAATTTCCAGCACATCCCCTTTATCAACCGTAATACTGTCTATTTTACACCCCTGCAACCCAATGTCCTCCTCAGCTATATTCATGTCCCCCTGCGTGAACACCGAAGAGAAATATTGGTTCAATACTTCTCCAATCTCCTCCGGTTCCACACACAACTTCCCCCTGCTGTCTGTAACTGGCCCTAATCTTGCCCTGACCAACCTTCTGTTCTTGACATACCTATAGAACGCCTTAGGATTCTCCTTAATCCTATCAGCCAAAGTCTTCTCATGTCCTCTTTTAGCCCTTCTCAACTCACTCTTCAACTCCCTCCTAGCCAATCTAAAGCTTTCTAGTGCACTATCTGAGCCCTCCAATCTCATCCGAACATAAGCCTCCTTTTTCTTTTTAACCATCGACTCAACTCTTTTAGTGCACCACGGTTCCCTAGATCTACCAAATCCACCATGCCTGACAGGGACATACCTATCAAGGACTCGCAGTAGCTGTTCCTTGAAAAAACTCCACATTTTGTCCTGTCCTCTGATGTTCAAAAGCTTCTGAATGCAATTCAAGTGGAAGAGATTGAGTTTCATGCCTTGATGATGGGACACTGACCAAATCTCATTTACATAGAACAGAGTGGAGAGGATTATTGCCCTGTCGACTTTCAGTGTGGTGGACAGACTTACTCTCCTTTGCTTCCAGTGCAATGTCTGCAGAGTGCTAAACTTGCTTTGGCAATTCTTGCATGTGTCACATCGTCAATACAGGGAACAAAATTGTGTTTGCAGTGGAATGGTGAACTTATTCACTGCAGACAGGTGCCGTCATGGACTGAAGATTCTGGTCATGGGCTGAAACCATGGGTTTCAAGAAAGGTTTTCCTTGAGCAGACTTGTGCATTGCTTCAGTTTTTTTCCAGGCCAAATTTGTTGCAGGCATTGGCGAACAAGTACTTGTTACGTTGCATATCCAGCTTTGAATCAGCAGCTAGTGAGAAATTATTGACAAGCAGAAAATCATGATACATGTCCTTACGGGCCTAGGTCTTTGCCTGGAGTCATCTTAGATTGAGCTGTTTCTCTTCCATGTGTTATCAAATTCCTCTTGTGAGGAATTCAAGCAACCCATCAACTTTTTTAAACCATTATATACACCAGTGGCCCAACTTGTCCATGCCACCCTTTTCTTTTAAACCCCTAAGATAATCCCAATTGCCCTCATTTGGCCCATATCTCTCTATACCCATCATACTCATATAACTAACTAAATGCTTCTTAAAAAGGTAAGATTGTACCACCTCTACTACTACCTCTGGCAGCTTGTTCCAGACACTCACCACCCTCTGTGAGAAAGAATTGCCCCTCTGAACACTTTTGTATCTCTCCCCTCTCACCTTAAACTTATGCCTCTAGTTTTAAACTCCCCTACCTTTGGGAAAAGATATTGACTATCTACCTTGTCTATGCCCCTCATTATTTTATAGACCTCTGAGGTCACCCCTCAGCCTCCTATGCTCCAGAAAAAAAAGCCCCAGTCTTTCCTTATAACTCAATCCATCAAGTCCCGGTAGCATCCTAGTAAATCTTTTTTGCATTCTTTCTAGTTTAATAATATCCCTCCTATAATAGGGTGACCAGATTATCACACAGTATTCCAAGTGTGGCCTTACCAATGTCTTGTACAACTTCAACAAGCTGTCCCAACTCCTGTATTCAATGTTCTGGACCGGTGAAACCACGCACGCCGAATGCCTTCTTCACCACTCAGGTGAACTCTGCTTTCAAGTAGCTATGAACATGTACCCCATGATCTCTCTGTTCTGTAACTCTCCCCAGTGCCCTTACCATTAAACTGCTGTTTGTAATTTTTATAAATGATCTGGATGAGGGTATAGTTGGGTGGATTAGTAAATTTGCTGATGACACCAAAGTCGGAGGTGTGGTAGATTGTGAGGAAGGGTGTCTTAGTTTACAGGGAGACTTGGACAAGTTGCAGAGCTGGGCCGAGAGGTGGCGGATGGAGTTTAATGCGGAAAAGTGTGAGGTAATTCACTTTGGCAGGAATAACAGATGTGTAGAGTATAGGGCTAACGGTAGGACTCTGAATAGTGTGGATGAACAGAGGGATCTAGGTGTATGTGTACATAGATCCCTGAAAGTTGGGAATCAAGTAGTTAGGGTTGTTAGGAAGGCATACCGTGTCTTGGCGTTTATTGGTAGGGGGATTGAATTTAGGAGCCGCAGCGTCATATTGCAACTGTACAAAACTCTGGTGCGGCCGCACTTGGAGTATTGTGTGCAGTTCTGGTCCCCACATTATAGGAAGGATGTGGAGGCTTTGGAGAGGGTGCAGAGGAGATTTACCAGGATGTTGCCTGGTATGGAGGGGAGGTCCTATGAGGAGAGACTGAGGGATTTGAGGTTGTTTTCGTTAGAAAGAAGGCGGCTAAGAGGGGACCTTATTGAAACATACAAGATGATTAGAGGTTTAGATAGGGTGGACAGTGATAGCCTTTTTCCTCGGATGGAGAAAGCTAGCACGAGGGGGCATAGCTTCAAATTAAGGGGTGGTAGTTATAGGACGGATGTCAGGGGTAGGTTCTTTACCCAGAGGGTGGTGAGGGATTGGAATGCCCTGCCTGCTGCAGTTGTAAATGCGCCTAGTTTGGGGGCGTTTAAGAGATCCGTGGATAGGTTTATGGATGGAAAGGGTTTGGTTTAGGTTAGAGGATCATTGCTTTTTAACTGGTCGGCGCAACATCGTGGGCTGAAGGGCCTGTTCTGCGCTGTAATGTTCTATTAACTGAGTAAGGTACTGCCCTGGTTCAATCTACCAAAATGCATTACCTCGCATTTGTCTAAATTGAACTCTATCTGCCATTTGTCAGCCCACTGGCCCAATTGATCAAGATCGCATTGCAATTGGAGATAACTTTCTTCACTGTCCACTATGCCACCAATCTTCCTCTCACCTGCAAACTTACTAACCATGCCCCCTATATTCTCATCCAAATCATTAATATAAATGACAAATAACAGTGGGCCCAGCACTGATCCCTGAGGCACACTGCTGGTCACAAGCCTCCAGTTTGAAAAACAATTCTCTACAACCACCCTCTGGCTTCTGTCAAGCCACTTTTGTATCCATTTAGGCACCTCACCCTGGATCCCATGAGATTTAACTTTGTGCAACAACCTATCATGCAGTACCTTGGCTAAGGCCTTGCTAAAGTCGAAGTAGATAACATCAACTGCACTGCCTTCATCTACCTCTTGGTTACCCCTTCAAAAAACTCAAATTAAATTTGAGAGACAGGATTTTCCACTCACAAAGCCATGCTGACTGTCCCTAATCAGTCCTGACATCTCTAAATGCCTGTGGATCCTGTCTCTCAAAATACCTTCTCACAATTTACCCACCACAAATGTGAGGCTCATTGGCCTGTAGTTCCCAGGCTTTTCCCTGCAGCCCCTCTTAAACAAAGGCACAATATTTGCCACTCTCTAATCTTCAGGCATCTCACCCGTGACTATCGATGATTCAAATATCTCAGCTAGGGGACCCGCAATTTCGTCCCTAGCCTCCTAGCTTCTGGGATATATCTCATCAGGTCCCAGGGATTTATCCACCTTGAAACGCTGTAAGACTTGTAGCATCTCCTTCTCTGTAACATGTACACTCCTCAAGACACATTATTTAGTGGATTAACTTTAATGAATTATTAGGATTTTTAAATTGCTAATCCTCTCCCTAGCTTCTTCCTTTAGATTATGTTCCTGCCTACTGTTGTGACATCCAGATTATACTCTCTCACTTCACTGGGCCAAATGTGGGCATCTGGGACCAGCTAGGAAGGAACCATGGTTGGCACAGATCAGTTGGGCTGAAGGGCCTGTTTCCATATTGTATTGTTCCATGACTCTATCAGTCCATAATCTATTTCCACTCTGTTCTTAACAATGTCGTCTGGAAAACATCATTTATCTCTACCCATCGATCTCAAAATACCTTCTTTGTTCGAAATCTGTTGCCATTCACCTGCAGTAATGCCATGAGCCTACAGATGGACTGTCTACTTTTTGTGCAGTCAGCCAGTGATTTGGGGTTCACAGAATCCCTATAGTGCAGAAGGAGGCCATTCAGCCCATCAAGTCTGTGCCAACAGCAATCCCACTCCAGATCCTATCCCCACAATCCCACACATTTGCCCCGCTAATCCTTCTAACCGACACATCCCAGGACACCGAAGGGCAATTTAGCATGGCCAATTGACCTAACCAGCACATCTTGCCAGGCGTTTTCTACCTTCTTATGAAGAGTATTATTACAAAATGATTTTGTTTAAAATAGTTGCGCTGCTCCCTGATATGTACACTGTAATAAAGAATATGACAAACACACTTTCAGTGATCCATAAGTAGTGTAACTGTTTAATGTACTATCATTTCACTTGAGTTGTCATTTCTCATTAGCCTCTTGCAAAATTAATGCAACAGTTAAAATGGATACAAGAGTTATTACAATATTTATTGGAATAAAATTACTTGGAAAATCCTTGTTCGTTTTTACAATGTATGCGCACTTAGTCTATATATTTTTGAAATATTCAAGATAAGAAGGAAGTACCCAGTGAGCCTTCTTTCCAATTCCCAAAAGACTCTTCTCATCTATCTAAACCTAGAAACTGAATTGTTTTGCTTTGCCGTAGCCTCCCAAAAACCATGATTTCCCTCAAACTGACAGATAGTACTCCCAGATCTACCTAATCAATACATTGCGCAAGCTTAACATCACTTATTCGGAACTATGAATTTTCATCAGATTTTGCAATCAGATCTTCTTTCTGCTTTGCTTCCATACACTGAGCTGATCACACCTCTGCTGCACTCGGACCTGTGTTATGCAGTTTTATTTAATTTATACTCGCATCATTTGTTTTCATGTATAACCTCATCACTCAATACTCACTCACCTTAACTAACATTTGTTACTTGTCAGCATTAATGTTAACCCACGAGTCGACTGTTACATTCAAATACTTCCCAAGATAAGCCAGAATTTATTAAGGAAAAAGCATTAATTTATTTACTTTGTGACAGAGATAGAGCTTAGTTAATTATTCTTTCCAGTCAAAACCAAAGGACTGTCATCTGTGAAAAGAGAAAGAGGTGGCACAGTGGCAAGCACTGCTGCTTCACAGCGCCAAGGACCTGGCTTCAATTCCTCAGGTGACTGTCTGTGTGAAGTTTCATTCTCCCTGTGTCTGCATGGGTTTCCTCTGGGTGTTCCAGTTTCCTCCCACAGTCCAATGATGTGCAGGTTAGGTTGATTGGCCATGCTCAATTACCTCTTAGTGTCAGGGAGATTAGCAGGGTAAATACATGGATGTTACCGGGATAGGGTGAGACTGTTGTCAATGCAGCTTGATGGGCCAAATGTCCTCCTTCTGCACTGTAGGGAATCAGTGATTCTATGGAAGTAGAACATTTGTGTCCAATGAGTACAGCAATCTGAAGAACAGATGCCCTGCCCTGCCCTCCCAGCAGGTTTGTGTTAAGTGGCAAAAATTGAACTGGGAATCTGAATTTGTTCTGCTTGGAAAAGGAACATTTTAATTAAAACAGGTAAGAATCCTTGATATGTCAGAATATCATATTCTAAATGCTCCAGAATTAAATTTAATAAATTAGTTGAATCTCTGAAGCTCAGCTAATATTTTCATTCCAACTAAATTTGATTTTACACTTGAGGCTTTACACAAGCACGTATGCATCAATTGTCAGGTCAGAAGCTGGAAATTCGGCAGCGAGTAACTCCCGACTTCCCAAAGCCTGTCCACAATTTACAATGTTCAAACCAACAGTGTGATGAAATGCTCTCCATTTGCCTGGATGAGCCCAGCTCCAACAACACCCAAGAAGCTAAACACCACCCAGGACAAAGTACCCTACTTGAACGGCACTCCAGTCACTACCTTCAACTTTCACTCCCTCTACCACTAGTGCACAATGACAGCAGTATGTACCATCTACAAGATGCACCGAAACAGCTCACTGAGGCTCCTTCAACAGCACCTTCCAAACGTGCAACCTCTACCACCTAGAGGGACAAGGGTAGCAAATGCATGGGAACACCATCACCTGCAAGTTCCCCTCTAAGTTACACACCATTATGATTTGGAACTACATCCCCATTCTTTCAGTGCTGCAGAGTCAAAACCCTGGAACCCCCTCCCCCACAGTACTTTTGGTGCACCTACACCACATGGACTACATCAGTTCAAGAATGCAGCTCACACACTTTCCCAAGACAAGCAGGGATGGGCAATAAAATAATTACCGGCTGAGCCAGTGACACCCACATCATATAAAAGTATCGATTTTTAAAAATTGCCCAAGGCAGAATCAGAGGTTTAGAAGTGAAACATGCCACCATCCAACATGGATAGATGTATTCTACTCTGCAAGAAACCTGATCATTTACGAAATCCTGTTAAAGATTACTTGGATTAGCATGTTCTGTAGAGCTAAAGATAGTTGCGTTGTTTCACCACAGTACCATGGTGAAAAGTCACAGACCTGAAACATTAACTGTTTCTCTCTCCACAGATGCTGCCAGACCCCCTGAGTATTGTCAGCAATTTTTGTTTTTCCACTATGATTATCTTCCCCTGCAGAACGAACAGCAACTGCCAGAACACACCAGCATTCACAGTTACTGCTGTCAATTACAAAACTGACTCACAGCTCTTGACACAGAGCAGAACTTCAAATTCAACTAATATTACTTGGCATCAATTCACAGAATTATATTGTCGCTTTCCTCATTTGAAAAGCATTGAGCAAATTTTACTGTTGAACCCTTGACAAATTATAGAAGAAACCAAGTGGCCATTTGTCCCTTCTGGGGTCATTCTTTAGTCATTTTCTCATGCCCAAACTCTCTCTCTGCTGTTCCTGCATAGATGGCATAGTAAGAAATTATTTTGGAATGTCTGAAAACTACAACTTTATGTTGACTTTCTGACATAGAAATTACAGTTCAATTATTATCAACAAAATATTGCAAATGTTGGAACTCTAAATAAAAACTGAAAAAGGACGGAAATACTCAGCAGGGCTGGCAGCATCAGTGGAGAGAGAAATGGAATTAACATTCCGCATCCGTGATCTTGCATTGGAACTCATTTAACCATCAACTGCATTAACAAAGGGCTTATAGGGTCTTGGAAAATGGAAGATGTAGACATGTAGAATAACAGATTCTTCAATATATTCAAAAATAGTAGCTCTGCAATGGAAGCTTTGTTTAAATAGATAGATTACAATATTACAGAATGAGCTTTTTATATGTAATT
The DNA here is from genome assembly GCF_965287045.1 of Carcharhinus amblyrhynchos. NCBI lineage: Eukaryota > Metazoa > Chordata > Chondrichthyes > Carcharhiniformes > Carcharhinidae > Carcharhinus > Carcharhinus amblyrhynchos. Next base: position 103,060,567 of record NC_137329.1, read on the forward strand.
GCTTTGTTTTGGAAATTGCTTCACTTGCCCTTTGTCTCAATTCGAAATTTCCCCCAGGCCATGTATTTTTTTTATTTAAAAAATGTCCCAAAGGAGTGAATTGCCCCTTGGATAAATTCATCTTCAGTGACGACTGTCATAATTTGGGATATATGGGAAATTACTGGTGTCAACTGGATCATGAATAATTGATTAAGAGCTGGGGTGAGTAACCCCATAACACCATGTTATTTTCCTAGCTTTGAAATATCTAATATTTCAGTCATACAATTACACAGAACATTGGTTGAAAATTCCATTATGGCGCACAACTCCCAGAGATACTTTCGTCCTTTCAGTCATGTTTATTGACATGCACTTTGAATCTGTAGTTCTTGAAAGGAGTACAAACATTTCCAGCACAAATTCAAATATGCAACAAGACTGGTTGACCCTTACGTGACACCTTGAAAAATAAACTCAACTCTCTTAATTCCTTTAATTTTGGCTCTCAAGTTATCTGCAAATTTACTGATTTCACGAGCATGAGGATTTTCATTCATGGTTCTATTACAAACTGCTCTATGTCCTTTATTCCACACCTAATCTATTCAAGTTTCAGCCTCTACTTGCACTGCTGTCTCCCTCAGCACTACGACTGTGAGATCACCCTCTTACACTTTTGGAGGTTCTTCCTCCTGTTTGTGGTCATCTTCTGACATAGGAATTGCTTCTGAACTCACTACCACCCTTTCTTACTTGCTACTCTTTTACCCAATTCTGCCGCTCAGCCCATGGATCTTGCTTTTTGGCCATCACATTGGCAAGTTTAAATATTGGTTGAATGTTCAATGACTTTTCCTACATTTTCCAAACTCATCCCTCCATCAATTAGATCCATCTCTGGCATACATGTTACAGATGACATTTGGCCTTTGCATGTCATGTGTGTCATGATCACTTACATTACCACTATCCAGCCTCTGATCTACCATATTTTGTTCCTTGGGACTCTTACCACAGAATATGAATGCTTGAGGTGCAAGGTACTTGTTTATTTCTATCAGTTTCTCAGAGCCCAAGGTTTAGTAAATAACTCCAATTAATAATGGAGGAAGTTTGATGGCCATATTTGATAAGTAATGGCTTCCCTTCAAGATGTATTAACTTACCAAGGCCTTTCCATTTTCCATAACCCTATCTTTTATAGTGTATTAAATCTCGATTTGAAGTCTGGTTCATATAACTTATGATACATCAATCCTCCATGAATTTTCTCCGAGGTCTCAGTCCTGATGAAAGCTGTCGCCCTGCCTGTAAAGCATTCAAGTATGCAAGAAAAAAAATTAACTAGCTGTAATATCTTCTGGTGCAGGAGGATTATCACACAGAACAGAAGACAATTTTGGATTTAATTTATAGACAAACTAATGGGGACTATATCTGCCAAACATCTGAAGTTATTTACATGAACTGTCTAAGCCAGGGTAGTTGTCAATTTGCGGTCTGGTTGATCAACTAAAATGCTTTGCAAGATTTTGCAGAAAAAACTTTTGCCTGGTATACATAACCACAATACTCACATTTTCACATGTCTCTGAAGTTGTTATTGGAAAATTCCCCTCCATTGTCAGAAACTTTGCTGGTGTTCCAAATCTAGTTCCTGTCCATTTCTCCATGATCTTGCCTATATTAATCCTTTAACTTTACTGTGCAAAATTGTAAAAAGATTCAGTCTGGTTGCAAGGTTTATGAAATGTAGGAGAAAAATATTTTAGTCTTTTGTGCCATATCTTTAGATCAATGGCAACTACTTAGTCACGTACCACTGGAAAGCTTATAAGAGAATATGGTAGCGTCCTCCTATACTTTTTACATATTTCACAATTCTCACTAATCACTTTAATTAGCCTCATATACACATCATCAAATACATCTAAACTTTTAGCATGATTTCTAACCTTTGCCAACTGAAAAAATTGTCTACATGTCTATGAGATTTTTTCCACTTCTATTCTACCACCATGGTGCCATTTATATATGTCTAACACTGATGAGAAACATTAGGTTTTGTTACGGGAATACCAACAAAGTTGTAACTGGGAAAACTGCAGATCTGCTGGCTTTCCAAAATGCATTATCATGCACCAAGCCAAGTTTCACAGGTCTTTACTTTCAGCCAATCTGCTTCAGATACTGTTGAAGAACAACCACTATTTAATATGCACATTTAAAGGCATCTACAACTGCATTCATCACATGATTAAAATTCCTTATGACTAGTACAATTTGTTCAGATTCAGCATCATCTTTCAGCATTAGAATTCTCCTCTTCATGTGTCATTTTGAGAGTCTTGTCTATTCACTTTGCCAGTTCACTTCACAATAATGCTTCAAGATACACCTGAAACACCAATTAATACTTACTCAGACATTCCTGGAATTAAGAACATAAGAAATAGGAGCAGGAGTAGGCCATCTAGCCCTTCGAGCCTGCCCCGCCATTCAATAAGATCATGGCTGATCTGTCGTGGCTCAGTTCCACTTTCCCGCCCTCTCCCCATAACCCTTAATCCCCTCTCTTATCAAGAACCCATCAACCCGCTTCTTAAAAATATTTAGCGAGGCAGCCTCCACCACTTCAACGGGCAGAGAATTCCAGAGATTCACCACCCTTTGAGTGAAGAAGTTCCTTCTCAACTCCGTTCTAAACCGCCTCCCCTTTATCTTGAGGCTGTGCCCCCTAGTCCTACTGTCTTTTTTGAGCAGGAAGAGTCTCTCCACCTCTATCCTATCCATCCCATTCATCATCTTATACGTCTCAATGAGATCTCCCCTCATTCTTCTAAACTCTAACGAGTACAAGCCTAGTTTATTCAGCCTCTCCTCATAGCTCAACCCCCTCAACTCCGGTATCAGCCTAGTAAGCCTCCTCTGCACTCCCTCCAAGGCCAAAATATCCTTGCGCAGGTGCGGCGCCCAAAAATGCACACAGTACTCCAGCTGCGGCCTCACCAATGCCCTATACAGCTGCAGCAAGACCTCCCTACTTTTATATTCAATCCCCCTCGCTATGAAGGCCAGCATCCCATTCGCCTTCCTGACCACCTGCTGCACCTGCAAGCTGGGATTTTGCGACTCATGCACAAGGACCCCGAGGTCCCTCTGCACCGTCGCCTGCTGCAGTTTTTCGCCACGTAAGTAATAGTCCTTCCTACCATTCTTCCTACCAAAGTGGACCACCTCACGCTTGCCAACATTAAATTCCATTTGCCATTTCCTGGCCCATTCGCCCAGCCTATCTAGATCCTTCTGCAGACTCTCCACACCCTCCGCACAATTTGCCATTCCCCCAATCTTGGTGTCATCAGCAAATTTCGACACCCTACACTCGGTTCCCTCCTCCAGATCATCTATATAAATGGTAAATAGCTGAGGCCCCAGCACCGACCCCTGGGGCACCCCACTAGTCACCAACCGCCAATCCGAATAGCACCCATTGACCCCCACTCTCTGCCTCCTATTTGACAACCAATCCTCTATCCACGCTAACACCCTACCCCCAACTCCATGTCCCCTGACATTTGTCAATTATTCATTTGTCAATTAATATGTTCTAACTGTGTCTTCTAATGTAATAGCCAGATCTGTTAAAGGTACTTTCATCCTTATTCTGCACATCTCCAATTGTATCAATGCCTGTGTGTAGTATCTGGATTATTCTGAAATTTGTCAATTATTGAGTCTTCTAATCTAGTGCCATCATGGGATGTCTCATTTGTTCCACATCTGGTCCAAAAGAGCCTCTAGTGAAGTGAAAAGTAGTTAGAACTGACACCCAAGTACAATGCAGTAATTTAAATGGTAGTATCAATCCAGGAATTCCAAAATTATAACATTTCACCAGCCTTTTATACAATCTGTTAGAAGTCGATGATACATGCTTCTGTGGAATGAAAAAATCAAATTGTGGCCCCCGTGCCACACTGACATTTAAGATCATCTTGTAGATTTCAACAATGCCCATTCCCTTTATCACTATCCATGCGTTAAAGTGTCTTGTTCCTGATTTTATTTCTTGTTGGAACTGACAACACCAAGATCATAATCGAGTTTTCTCTTTGGTGGGGTTGCAACTCGTCCTCCTTCCATCGACTCCCAAGTTGTAACGGAAGGTAACCATTACTGACGGTTTGCACTTGCTTTTTCCCACTTTCAAAGATAGTGAACATGATTTTCCAACCTTCACCTTTGGGCAACATTCTATGCTATTATGCTATTACTCAGAAAGCTTGGTGGCCAATCTTTGTACACTTTTATGGCAATGTATTCCCAATGCCTATCATCTTCATATAATTAAATACTCTTAATATACAATTAACAACTACTACACTTTCAAAGAGCCAAGATAGGCATGATGGGTCAAATGGCCACTAATTCCATGGGTTAACAGACCCACAATTATCCTGGCCTGAAGCAGGCTCATGGGCTAAATGGCTTACTCCTGTCCTTATGAATTAGCACTGGGTTTATGAGAAACATGTCCACAGAATACACTAGCTTTTTACTGATTTTGCCAAGCTGATGCTATGCTGAAATTCCCAGACAAACCTTTAGCAAAGAGCTGAATGCATAATCGCCCGTGAATCAACCTAGTCAAGCAGAGTAATTGAAGGTAATCAATTTGAGACTGGAAAAGGGCCAATGAATTCTCTCAGTGCTGAGAGAGAAGGGAAACAGAAGTGAAAAAAAAAATCCCCTTCAGAGCGAGTCTAAAGATCACAAGGTCAGACTGTCACTGCAATTAACTACTGGTCACTGCTGCTTTCAAGTATTGAGTTACTCTAGCATAACAGCACACACCTGTGTGGTTTCAACTGATTGCTGGTCATACGGATTTGTGCATCAAGGACAGATAAATTGACTTGAATTTAAACTAATTACTACAGCAGGAGAAACAGGTCTGGTTCAATAATGTCAACTGACTGCTTGTCACAGCAGGTCAGGTATTTAACACCAGGTTCAGTGAGCATGGGAACCTGCACACTCAAGAATCTGGGTGCAATGTGATGAACATCTCTCAAAGGGCATAAATTGGCAATAAACTCTGTTCCAAACTGGGAGTGCAGCCAGTTTGTGGGCAGGGACTGTTTGAGACTTTTGAAATGGCATAAAAGATCCAGCATAATGAGCCTATGGGTATAATTAGTTTACACTTGGAAGATCTTTGATTATTTATTTGATTTTTGTCAGATTAAGCTGATACCTGGGTGGAAACCATGTGGAATCGCTAGGTCTTCATGTTAAGGGCAGGCAAGATATTTCTTCAATGATTCTGAGGGTTGGAATGGGAGATTCAAACAGCAACCTAGGCTGCATGTACAACTCAAAAAAAGATAATTTCAAAACAGGCACCACCTGGAGGCAAATCAGGCACAATGTGGAAGCAGTTTATCACTGTCTCGTTGGCCCAAATGGGTTATGAAAGACAATATAAGGCAGGGGAAAGAAAAGAAAATGACAATTTCAAATGGTCAATCTGCAAATAAACCATTCCAAAATGAAATTTGAGACATTCTTTTTTAAATTATAAAATCGAGGTAAATGATGCGAGCTAGCTCCTACATAGAGCAGGCTGCTAAATCATTTGCTTCCACTTGCAATACGATGACTTGGTTTCCATGCAAAAAGTAACTTAATCCAAGCTATGTGTAAACATATATGTGTAAATATGTGAAGCTGGCAAGTCAAATGCATTTAAAAAAAGAATTGCTCAGTTGCTAGAATGCATACAATGTTAACCATAGGTCACAGTCACCAAGTGCAAGGTTTCACTTCTTAAAGTGTTAGGAATGAAAAAAAAAAATCAGTAAAATGAAGTTTAATAACCCACAATCAATTTCAAAAAGATTCCAGGGATAAAGAACAGTAGCTATCAGGACAGACTGGAGAGATTGGGACTGTTTTCCTTGGAGCAAAGGCTGAGAGGAGACTTGATAGAGGTCTTCAAAGGTCCTGAGGGGTTTTTTTTCATTCATTTGTGGGAAATGGGCATCACTGGCTGGGCTAGCGCTTATTGCCCATCCTCAATTGATGGTAAGAAGGTGGTGGTGAGCTGCCTCCTAGAACTGCTGCATCCATATGGTGTAGGTACACCCACAGAGAGGGAGAGGGTTAGGGTTAGAGAGGGAGTTCTGGAATTTTGATCCAGTAGCAGCAAAGGGGCACTGATTTCCAAGTCAAGATGGTAAGTAACTTGGAGGTGAACCTCCAGGTATATGTCTGTTGCCCTTGTTCTTCTCGATGGTAGTGGTCATATGTTTTGACGGTGCTGTTAAGGAGCTTTGATGAGTTCCTGCAGTGCATCTTGTAGATGAGACACACTGCTGCTATTGTGCAATGGTGGTGGAGGGAGTGAGTTTGGGGATAGGGTGTCAAACAAGCAGGATGCTTTGTTCTGTATGGTGTCTAGTTTTGAGTATTGATGGAGCAGCAGCCATCCAGGCAAGTGGAGAATATTCCATCACAGTGACTTATGCCTTGTAGATGATAGACAGGCTTTGGGGAGTCAGGGGATGAATACTCACCACAGGATTCCTAGCCTCTTGTAGACATAGCATGGACAGGGTAAATAGTGAAAACTGTTCCCAAGGAAGAGAGCATCATGAACTAGAGGGCACCGATTCAAAATAATTAGCATAAAGAGTAAAAATGGTGTGAGGAAAATTGTTTTCACCCAGATAGTTGTTGAAGTCTGGAATGAACTTCCTGAGAGGATGGTGGAGGCATGTTCAATCGAGACATTCAAAAGAAAATTAGATTTCTCTCTGAAAAGAGAGTATGTACAGGGGTGTGGGATTAGGTAGAATGCCCTTTTCGCAAGCCAGCGCAAATTCAATGGGCTAAGTATACTGTAGAGAATCTGTGATTTGCCAAAAAATTTTATATGGCAGTCCATATTTCTAAAAGCTACAGATAAATAGTTGTCTCAATCTCAATAATCACAAATAAAGCAGTTTAATTTCAGTTGGACAACATGGCCAAGGCCATCTCCAATAGTATATATACACTCTCACCTTCTGACAATAGCTCACTGACCCAAATTTGCAGTCAGGAACTAACTAATTATACCTATTATTGTCCTCAAGGGAAGCTGCCAATTGAATGTTGCAGCCTCCAGAGATCAAAAAATATATCTGAATTTCCAGTGACTGAATCGAAGGATCACCCATCATTTCAAGTTTGATGACTTTTACAGTGATGTGGAGATGCCGGTGTTGGACTGGGGGTAGGCACACTAAGTCATCTCACAATGGTCAAAGGCCAACAGGTTTATTTGGTAGCACAAACTTTCAGAGTGCTGCTCCTTCATCAGGTGAGTTGGAGCTGGGTTCACAAACAGGACATATATAGACACAAATTCAATTACAAGATAATGATCGGAATGAGTGTCTTAACAGGTAATCAAATCTTTACAGGTAAAGACAATGCGAAGGAGAGAGGGTTAAGTACAGGTTAAAGAGGTGTGAATTGTCTCAAGCCAGGAGTGTTATTGAGATCTTGCAAGCTCAGGCAAGTTGTGGGGGTTACAGATAGTGTGACATGAACCTAAGATCCCAGTTGAGGCCATCCTCAGGAGTATGAAACCTCGCTATCAATTTCTGCTTGGCGATTCTGCATTGTCGTGTGTCTTGAAGGCCGCCTTGGAGAATGCTTACCCAAAGGTCAGAGGCTGAATGTCTTTGACTGCTGAAGTGTCCCCGGCGGGAAAGGAACACTCTTGCCTGGTGATTGTCGAGCGGTGTCCATTCATCCACTGTCATAGCGTCTGCATATTCTCGCCGATGTACCATGCCTCGGGACATCCTTTTCTGCAGCGTGTCAGGTAGACAACGTTGGCTGAGTCACAAGAGTATATACCGTGTACCTGGTGGATGGTGTTCTCACGTGAGTTAATTACATCTGTGTCGATGATTCAGCGCGTCTAGCAAAGGTACACGTAGTGCCGTGGTCATTGTTCTCCTGAAGGCTGGGTAGTTTGCTGCATACAATGGTTTGTTTGAGGTTGCGCAGTTGTTAGAAAGCAAGTAGAAGGCAAGCAGTGCTCTTAAATAGGCCAAGGAATTATTCTTGAATTCAAAGGAAATAAATTTTCTTGAGGACCTGAATCATTCAGTGGTTAATAAAACTGTAATAGAGAAATGGGCAATCTTTAGAAAGGATATCTTTCAAATACAGTCAAAGTACATTCCAAGAGGCAAAGGCAGGACAAACAAAACCAGAGCTCTCATGATGAAAAACAGAAAGAGAAAAACGAAACAGAAAACAGTGCACAAGAGAAAAACCAAACTGACAAAGGTCCATAATGACAGCATTAAATTCTTTCAAGCAGTTCATATATAAAAGCTAAATAAAACCTTGGCACGTAACATAACATAAAAAAATTTTTTTTTTCTTCCCGTCTTCATTCTTGTACCACAGTCAACTCTTTGGCAAGCAAGGATGTAAAGGGATTGGCATGCACATTGCTCTGAGACTTTGACATATGTTAGTCTGCAACTAGTGATTAGAAGGTGGGTGATGTCTCCTCCAATGCACGGGCAGTACCTGATTTTGGCTCAACACTTCTACCGCGGCACAGCTGAGACCCAAAGAGTGCCATGTGGAGAATTACAACTGCCAAGTCACATCCCAAGACTCCAATGTACAGTGATTGAGGCAGCCAATATGTTGTGCCATGTGACCTACTTCCTTAGGGTTCAGTCTGGGAGGGGGAATACTTTCCTCAGTTTTTCCTTCCCAATTTTTATAAATAGAAAAACTGCAAGCAAAGACTGTTAAATTTTAATGCAATTTTCACAATCAAAAAGTGACAATACATAACACTGTCTTTATTCAAAAATTATTCAAGGTTAAAATAACACAGCTTTTTCCCACCTTAAGTCATCTTTTTCCCTCCTCTCCCAGCAAGAAATGTCAGGAGCTCATAGCACAAGGACTTTGTTACAAAGATACAGATCAGCTGCTCAGACACTAATGATACTTCGCTGCCACTGCCCCTGGAACAAATTTCCTTAAAAGGTTCACACCTTTGGGCATAGAGTTTCTCTCCTGTCTCCCTGAAGGTCCTTTTTTTTTGTACATTCATGGGATGGGGGCGCCACTGGCTAGGCCAGTCTCTGTTGCCCTTCTGAAGATGGTGGTTAGCTGTCTTCTTGAACTGCCGCAGTCCATGTGGCATAGGTACATGCACAGTAGTCGTGGAGGAAGTTCCAGGATATTGACCCATTGACAGTGAAGGAACAATGATATATTTAGAACGCTATGACTCTAAAGCCAAGTGAGCAAACCCTGACAAAAACTGGAGTGGAGTCTTAGGTGGTAATCTATCTGGCAGCTTTCCTGCAGCAGTGCAGGTATCAAACAGTACACTGGTTTCATCCTTTTCTTTGGACGATACCTACAATGCCAAGGTGAGAAACACAAGCATCAAGGGTCACTTCCGATGGTTGGAGAGATCAGTTAGGTGCTGTCCCACCATGACCTGTTTGTTTCAATGGATGCTTGAAGCCTAGATAATCCACACTTGACAGAGGGATTGCTAATCGATGCACCAAGCAAGAAAAACTCAACAGTGCCAGTCTATCGCATCACAAGCTAGAACGCGAGGACTACACACCCTAGACATTCTGACAACCTTCTGCAGGTCGAAGATGCCTGTAGGGCAGCTGTGATCAACAAAGAACTTATGGGGTTCAATGCGCACATCACTGTGCTGCAAGAAAGTAGACTTGTTCAAAGTGGATCAGTTAAAAGAGAAACACTACACCTTTTTCTAGCAAGCGAAAACTCAACAGGCAATACTGGAAAACGGAGTGGGTTTCACAATAAAAAAATACTCTATTCACGTTGATTGAACCCCCCCATAAGGCTCAGACAGACTTTCTTGTCAATAAGCATGGGCCCTATTAATCTCAGGTGCACCTCATGAACCACTTGTGCTACCATCAGCAGAATTCTCAGTACTGGGGGACTCTACCTGCTATGGGTCTTCGACGCAAGAGTGGCTATCAATCACACAGCTTGGTCTATGTCCGTAGGACACTAGGAAATCGGCAAGATGAACAAAAATCAATAGAAGTGTAGGAATATGCTGTTACCAGGGACTCTGTGACAAAAAGCTACTTCCAATCTAAGCTGTGTTACAAGGTGGCCTGGAGATCACATCTATGATCACACCACTGGCAGCAGCTTGGTCTCATCATCACCAAATGTACCCATCCTCAGTGTCCTCAGCACTATTAGCTAACATGGCGCTGACTATGACACTGACTACTCCCTGGTTAGTGGCAAGGTCAAACAGAGGGTGACACAGGGACACAGTGGTTAGCACTGCTGCTTCACACCGCCAGGGACCCAGATTCAATTCCCCGCTTGGGTTACTCTGTGCGGAGTTTGCACGTTCTCCCCGTGTGCGCGTAGGTTTCCTCCGGGTGCTCCGTTCATTCCCACAGTCCAAAAGACGTAGTTAGTTGCACTGGGCGTGCTAAATTCTCCCTCAGTGTCCCCGAACAGGCACCAGAGTGTGGCAACCAGGGTATTTTTACTGCAACCTCATTGCAATGTTAATGTAAGTTTACTTGTGACACTAATAAAAAACTTTAAACTTCAGCCAAAGAAATTATAAACAAATCAAGAAGAAAGATCACCCTCAGATCAACACTTGCCGTACCGCTGACCCAAAGATGTTGCACGAGTAGTGCAGAGGAGGTTTACTAGGCTGATGCCGGAGTTGAGGGGGTTGAGCTATGAGGAGAGGCTGAATAAATTAGGCTTGTACTCGTTAGAGTTTAGAAGAATGAGGGGAGATCTCATTGAGACGTATAAGATGATGAATGGGATGGATAGGATAGAGGTGGAGAGACTCTTCCCGCTCAGAAAGGACAGTAGGACTAGGGGGCACAGCCTCAAGATAAAGGGGGGGCAGTTTAGAACGGAGTTGAGGAGGAACTTCTTCACTCAAAGGGTGGTGAATCTCTGGAATTCTCTGCCCGTTGAAGTGGTGGAGGCTGCCTCGCTAAATATTTTTAAGACGCGGGTTGATGGGTTTTTGATAAGCGAGGGGATTAAGGGTTATGGGGAGAGGGCGGGAATGTGGAACTGAGCCACGACAGATCAGCCATGATCTTATTGAATGGCGGGGCAGGCTCGAAGGGCTGGATGGCCTACTCCTGCTCCTATTTCTTATGTTATGTTCTTATGTTCAGTCAACAAAATCCAAGGCCAGAGTTCAGTGTCAGAGTGGGATCATCCACAAAACAGCACCTATAACTCTGCACTTACTGTGTATGGGGAAACGAGATCAGATGAACGCTCACTGGTTTGCAGCTTACCGAACTGACATGGAGCCAGTTACTGCAGTCAAGAGGAGAATCCACATGAATTACAAGCAAACAAATTCTAAGTGCTCTCGCCAGAATCAAATCTCAGCAACTTGCTCAACATTGCGCTAATCAATACCAGCTGAAACTCTCACTTGATGAAGGAGCAGTGCTCCGAAAGCTCGTGCTACCAAATAAACCTGTTGGACTTTAACCTGGTGTTGTGAGATTTCTTACTGTGCCTACCGAAATCCAGTGCCAGCATCTTCACATCACGGCTGAAACTCCAAAACAATCTACTGCTAAAATTGGGGATGCCAGGGGAATGTATCAATGAATCAAGAAAGCAACAGGTCCGCAGCAAATAAGTCAACCCTTTTGAAGACAAAGGCAGGGGTGACAATCACTGAACCTAACAAGCAAATAGTGCTCCATGCATCTCTCTATCTCAAACTCCATCCAACAAAGAGCATAGTCACCAAAGAAGCTCTCAGCGTCTTTCCAGACTCTGCCTTCATTGAGGAGCTAGTCAGCGAGCTCAACAAGGCCACTGATGATTGTCAGCGGTAATCCTCCAGGAAACAATGACACTCCACCCAAAATTATCAGAAGTGGGAAATCAGCACAGCTGCAGCATCTCCATCAACTCGTCTGTCTGCCGGGAGGCAAGATCTATGCCTCAAGACATGTACGATGCCAAAATGGTCAAAAAGGGGATCACAGTGACTGCAATGACTACCAAGGCATCGCCTGGTTAAATACTGTGGGGAAGGTCTCTGTCCACATTGCAGTAACCAGACTGCAGACCCTGGCATCGCGCATCTACCCAGAGTATCAACGCACCTTCAAAGCTGACAGATCGACAGCTGTAATAATTTTCTCACTTCAGCCGCGATAGCGCAGATCACTCTCCGTTGTCTTCATGAATCTCACCAAAGCCTTTGAGCTGGTCATCAGAGGCTGATGCTTTAAACTGCTGCAGAGTATCAGTTGGACTCCCATGAGTCTTTTCTTCTTTCAAAGAAAATATGCACAGTTTTGTCAAGTACAACGGAGCACCATCAGAGGATCTCAAGATAGCAGTGGGCTAAAGCAGAACTGTGTCCTGGCACCAACTCTCTTTGGTATATTTTTCTCCATGCTGCTATTGTGCATTTTCGGTGATTCAAATTAAGGCATCTACCAGCAAGACAGAGCCAATGGCAAGTGGCTCAATTCTGAATGCCAAGACTAATGTACCTAATGTCCAAGTTTATGAATTGCAATTTGTTGATGACGCAGCACTGGTGTTATGTACTGAAGTTCACTTGCAGGATCGGTTCTCCCGGACCTGCAAGCATTTTGGACTGACAATCAGTGCCAGCTAGGCCAAAGGTTATGGGTCAGGATGTAGAGCCTTCTTCACCTTTCATCAACACTGACAACCTCTCTCTGGAGGTTGTCAACAGCTTCACCAATGCTGGAACAATAATTGTTGCCCCTTGTCCCTTGATGTCAAAATCAGCACCAAAGCTGCAGCTAAGGACTGACAGCAAACCAGCTGAAAATACAAAGCTCTGCATCTCCCAGATTTGTGCTCTCAGCAGCCTCCTTTACAGTGGTGAAGTTGTGGGTTTTGTAGTGGGTCAATTTAGCCCAGCTGGCTGGACAGCTGGTTAGTGATGCAAAGTGACATCAACAAGGTGGGTTCAATTCCCATACTGGCTGAGGTTATTTACAGGCCAGAAGTTTCTCAACCTTGCCCTCACCTGAAGTTTGGTAATCCTCAGGTTAAATCATCACCAGTCAGCTCTCCCCCTCAAAGCAGGAAAGCAGCATATGGTCATCTGGAACTACGGTGACTTTATCGTTAACTTCTAGGAAACATAGACAACTTATCCAAGACAGGAAAAGTGACTGAACAGCTTCCACTGCCTTGGACAAGTAATGGGTACCTCCTGGGAAGACAGAGCGCTGAATATAGAAGCACATCAACATGCAAGAATCCTCAGCATGTCTGGCCTCTTGAGTCAGCGGTGATTCCATTGACTGGGTCGTGTGAGCTTGCAATTGCCATGCAGTCGATAGGTCACCTGTGTCTGTGACATAAGGAAGTCTGCACGCAGGATTTCGAGTTGGCCGGGATCAGAATGAATGCATGAGAAGTCCTTATTGTTGATGCAAGTGCCTGGAGACACGCAATCAGAAAGGATGTGGAAAACGTAGAGGACAAAGGAAATGGTTAGATGTTGGAAAGAGAGCCCACTGCAAAGAAAAAATCTTTAGTCAACCTACCCACGCTTTAGTCTGAGCCTGGTGCGGAACAGACTGATATTCATGAATTGACTTTTATAGCCTTTTATAACAATGTTCAATACAGAAGTGACAGATACCCTGAGCACAATCCATCATCCCTGAGGTAGACAAATGCCATTAGCCATTGGCAGTCAACCTTTAGAATTCTCTCCCTGCACCTCCCCCTCCTCTCAAAATCCAATTCAACTTTGTCATCGTATAATGCACAAATACAAATACAACAAAAAGTGAGCTTGTAGACTCCCAAGATATAAAGAAAAAAGCAAATGCAAGTAGTCATTATAAAATAGTGCCAATAGTCATTAAGTATATACATAATATACACACATACATGCATATTGGAAAATACCCATAGCTTGGAATATGTTAAAGGACGGAGTTCAGCTGGGTAACAGCTCTGGGAAGAAGCTATTCCTGAACCTCATCGGACGTGCTCGAATCCATCTGTAGTGCGTTCCAAATGGCAAGAGGGCAAAAAGTCTATGTTTCTTAAAGCATACTTCTTTGACCAAGCTTTTGGTTATCTGGCTTGTCATCACCTGATGGGGCCCAGTGTTAAATCAGGCTCAATAACACTTGTAAAGCAACTTGGAATTTTTTTTTACATTAAGGCACCATGGAAATGCAAGTTGCTGTTGTTTAATTAGTTTGTACACCCAATAGGTTGTAAACACAGCAGTAAAAATAGTTTAATCCTTGTTAAAATATTGAATTCTGGCCACAGCTGTGGGAATGCTGCTATATCGGAAGTTTTTGAACATCATTATTGTCATCAGAAAAGTTTGATACTGGGAAGTGTCACCCCAGATGAAAGCACAATCTTACACACATCAGGTATTTCAGTTCTGAATTGATCTTTTAATTTGGACAGTTAATCCACTGAGGTTGGTTTAAAGCAACCTGCTGTATGCTGTGCCAGTTACATTTGGCAGAAAGTCTAATATGGTGCTTTTGGCAGAACATCAAAATTGCTAATTTTAAAATCACATTGGCTAACTTGGATCACATTTGTTGCTAGCTACAATATCAATCCGAATTGTACTTTAAAGATGGGTAGAAATTATTCACACCAGTTCATACTGACTAGGTTCTATTCTTGGTTGCAAGATTCAGTTTGTCCATGACTTTTGATCCTAACATAAAGTTTGTTCTTTTGAAATTCTATACACCTCTGCTCGTTCATTCAGGCTGAAAAAGACTATCAAACACCTTGTCTTCTGTCCTGTTTGCCTCCAAGCTTTAAACTTCATCACCTAACCATTAAAACCGCTGATGCAACATTGCCTGCCACCATCTCAACATCAGCCTTGCAATGCTAATATATTCATCAATATACTCATCATCTCTACGCTTAATTATAATACCCTTCTTTTTTGATTTCCATCCTTCACTCATAAATCCCATTTGTCCAAAATGCATATACTCTTGGGTGTGTCCACACTATAAATGACTTACTCACCAGTTTCATCTTAAAATAACCCCCAGCTCCCTGCGTATCTTGTTTTCATTCTCAGCATGTGGGTGTCATTGGCATTTACTGCCCACCCCTAGTTGGTGGTATAACTGAGTGACATGTTAGGATTTACCGTGGTCAGTGGTGTGGGACTGACAGTCAAATATAGGCCGACAGAGAAAGGACAGGAGGTTTCCTTCCCCAAAGGACACCAGTGTACCAGTTTGGTATTTACGACAATCTGACAGCTTCATCATCACATTTTACTGGTGACCGCTTCTTGATGCCAGATTTTTAAAACTTAATTCAAATTAACGAACTGCTGTGGTGACAATTTAACTCAAATATTGTGGATTATTATCTAGTATCTTTGGTCCCTTCACACAGGCCTCTTCTCCTAACCCCTTCACCTACCACTCGGTATCAGAGTCTTATTACTAGCCTTAAGCCAGATTCATGGCACTCTCTGAAATCCCCTAGCACCCCATGTCCCCCTCACCTTGTGTGCGCATGCTACAGGTCTCTTTCATAAACCTGGCATCTGTTGTTCTATTTCCATTTGTGAAGAAGCTTGAGGCATTTTCTCAGTTGAGGCGTTATGTAAATGCAACCTTTTGTTATTTTGTCAGATGTGAGTGGGAGGGTGCAGAGTCAAACATATCCCCTGAAATGTGAAGTAAAAATAGAAAATGCTGGAAATGCTCAGCAGGTCAGGCATCTTCAGTGGAGAGAGAAACTGTTTAAGGTCAATGACTTTCATTGTAATCATGTTTCTCTTCCCAAAGATGCAGCCTGACTTGCTGACTGTTTGCAGCATGTTCTGTTTTTTATTTCAGATTTCCACAATGTGTCACTTTGGTTTCCTGGAATTTTGGCAGCCTTTCAGGTGGCATGGCGGCACAGTGGTTAGCATTGCTGCCTCACAGCACCAGGGACCCGTATGCAATTCTGGCCTCGGGTCACTGTCTATGTAAAGTTTGCACATTCTCCTTCTCCCAGCATCTGTGTGGGTTTCCTCCCAGAGTCCAAAGATGTGTGAGTTAGATTGACTGGCCATGCTTGATTGCCCTTTTGTGTCAAGGGGACCAGCAGAGTAAATATGCAGGGTTATGGGAATAGGGTGGGATTGTTGTCGGTGGAGGCTCGATGGACCAAATGGTGTCCTCCTGCGCTGAAATTTTATGATTCTATGAATGTTGACCCTGCCCATAGGTTTACCTTCTAAGAGTAATGAAGAAATTAATTTTTTGAACTGAATAAATGCTTGTTAACGCAATAGCATTTTCTGCTATATTATTTTTCCAAAGCCAACAGTTACGCAACAATCCAGGTGAAGAAACCCAGTATGGTTCTCATTTAAATAAAATCCTTTAAACATCAGTAAGGAGGGGAGCAGAACTTAAGAAGGCTCAAGTTTGAATTCCAATCATTCATCTCAAAGAATGACTTTTACTGTCTACCATCCAGGTCACAGCATAGATCACTTTCCAGAAACAGAATGCGCACAGCATCATTCCAGAGACACCCATGACCCAACCATGCTGCTCTTCCAGTAAAGGAATATTACGCTATCTGGTGCTGCATATCAATCAGTTAAAGACAATTAAAGAAACTCAATTGTCTCCCTAGTTCGACAAAATAAAAATTATTAATTTAAAGCCTCATGTTCATGCCAGATCCTGTCACTGCGATCTCATCTACCTTTAATGTATTTTCTGCACATAACATTGCAAATTAAAACCTTTTCATGAACTCAGCTTGATTTCTGAAGTGTGTTTTTTTTTTGAGCAGCCAAACCTCTTTTCTCCAGAAAAAACAGAATGCTCATAAATTTATGCAGAATAACTAATCAAATTACAAAACAAAATGACAGAAAACACAATTATATTCAAAAAATGGTCCAATGCACATAAACCGATAATCTAGCAAGATGACCATCAGCAGAAGTATAGAAAATAGACAGTGGGACAAAGCGCTGCCTCCGCTCCCTCTAGCCTGTTCTAACTCTGGACAATATTGTCAATACAGAAAACTGATAATACATACTCGCTAATGCAGCAACTGCAGTTCTATGGAATTCCTAAATCAGACAAAAAGCCACATTTAAAACAAGAAAACATATAGGAAAAAGGCCAGTAGACCAACTGGGGTATGTTCTTTTCAATAATAAGTGCACAATTTGCAATGGTCTTCCTTAAGCAAGACTGAGAGTGGTCAGCAACCAAAAGGATAAATCTCTCTTCCCAAAGAAAGTCAAATAAAGTCTATACTGCATTACCTTGAACGACTGCAATCTATAAAGGACTTTTCTTTATTCACAAGACCAGTTTCAATATGGCATTTGGTCTCCATGCTGGTGGGGGTAAGAATCATAATCATACCCCTAAATCAAATATGCACCCAGTTCCTTTTCAAAAAAGATCATTGAAATAATTACTTTTCCATATATTTATTGTTCCATTGGGAATCAAATAGACTTTCCTAAACATTTACCAATTGCATCTAGCAACCTTCTGTTCACTTTGCAACTAAACTCCCACTTCCTGTTAGAGCATTACATTTTAAGCTTGGTAAGTCTAAAAGCTAAACACTAGGTTGTAAAAGCATACTGCTGTGTTTCCAAAGGAAAATTTAGTTACATACCATGCCCTCAGGAAATGACTACACCCAGACTCAGTCAACTTAACTGTGTTTAGATAATTATTAGCCTGTGGACACAACTATGCACTCGCGTCCTGCACTAGG
This sequence comes from Carcharhinus amblyrhynchos, assembly GCF_965287045.1. NCBI lineage: Eukaryota > Metazoa > Chordata > Chondrichthyes > Carcharhiniformes > Carcharhinidae > Carcharhinus > Carcharhinus amblyrhynchos. The sequence continues at coordinate 103,078,420 of NC_137329.1, forward strand.
TCAGGTCAAAAACCATCATTATGCTTTATAAATTGTATTGCTAGTATCCTTTATGCTTTTTCTTTATATCTTTAGCAATGTTATTTCAGAAACAAAATGTACACCTAAAGCAAACCTCAAATTAGTTTTACCAGACTCAGACTGGAGACATTGCATGGGTACTCGTTCATCACGTGTCCAGTATTATACACTTGTAAACAGGTCTGTTTGATTATCCACACCCCAAATACTAATCTTTCCATTTTCATACAGAATTTTCTCAGGGCAAAGCCTTAAAACATTAAAGAGATGCACCTTTCACAACCTCAAGATAATCCAAAATGCTTCACAAGCACAGGTATTTTTGAAATGCAATCATTGTTGTAATATAGGAAACACATCACCTAACGTGCACAGCAAACTGTGCGACAGCAACATTATAGCAATAATGACCAGATAATCTATTTTTTGATATTGTCCAGGATGTTGGGGATCCAGGGTGGCACAGTGGTTAGCAGTGCTGCCTCACAGCACCAGGGACTCCGGTTCAATTCCCGGCTTGTGTCACTGTGCGGAGTCTGCATATTCTTCCTGTGTCTGCGTGGGTTTCCTCCGGGTGCTCCGGTTTCCTCCCACGGTCCAAAAGACGTGCTGGTTGCCTTAGCATTGGTCATGCTAAATTCTCCTTCAGTGTACCCAAACAAGCACAGAGAGTGACGACGAGGGGATTTTCACCATTACTTCACTGCAGTGTTAATGTAAACCTACATGTGATACTAATAAATGAAAGGATATCTCTCCTGCCCTTCTTCTGAAATATTGGCATTGGATTGGTTAAGTCCACCTGAGAGGGCAGATGGGGCCTGTGGTACAATGTCACATCTGGAAGATGGCATCTCCAACAGTGCAGCATTTGCTTGGTACCACACTGAGAATATCAACCTAATTTTTTGTGCTCAAATCCTGGAGTGGGACTTGAGATCCCAACCATCTGAATCATCGGTGGGTGTGCTACCAACTGAGCTGCGGCTGACAATCACTGGCCACAATCAAGTCCTGCCCGACATAAATCAACTTTTCAGTCGAAAAGGCATTAGAAGAAACCAATTATATTGTACTTGACTTCATTCCTACGACTTGGATATCTCTGTGTCGTTGTGCCAGAGCAAAATTTAGAGAATATTAACTATCCACCAACTTCTATGATTTGCCAGATAAAGAGAGGACCCATTATGATAATGGAAGCAGCATACGAGTATTGTCTGCAATGGAGTAGGAGGAAAATGGTTACTCCGGATTAACGGGGGCACCAGTCTCAGCTACACCTGAATGGAAAGTTTATATGAAGGAATAATCCTGGATTGCTATTGTTAATGTACCTAATGCAAGAACAGAACCACCCAGCTTTACAATGATTGAATTCAATGGGAAATATTGATGGCATCAATCTGAAGCAAAGTTGTGATAATCGTAACTGATAAAATAAAATGCTTTTTCTGGACAGACTTTTTTTTAAGAAACAGAAAACCAAAAGCTTCTGTTCCCTTTAATGGCAGCTGTGGAACCACCAATATCCAAAACGTACAGTACAAATTAAATAGATGCAAGGTGCATTACAAAGTGTCGTCTGCACAACACCTGTCCTTGAGGTGCACTGTAACCTACCATCTGCGCAAAGTGAGTGAGCTATCATTTAAGTGATAACTCCCCAACCAAATCATGCATGAGCTAGCCTGTTGATCATGTTAAATGCAGAATATCTATAAACATAATTGCTAGTGTTTTATTTCTTTACTGTTGGAATTGTAACTATTTTCCTAACAACATTACTAATACATTTTTGATGATCTATTACCTTGAAATAAAAATAGATTCAGATGATATGTAAACATTTTATCTTCAAGACAAGATCTTGGCACAAATACATTCACAAAAGCAATTTGAACCAAGCAAGTTACTGGAGTTAGTCCTAAATATTTACACCACCAAGTTTCTTAATTGACAAATACATGGGGGGGGTGGTGCGCGTGCGCATGAGGGGACATTTAAAACATCAGAATAGTATGTGCTGTTTAAGTGAGTTTTCTACAATAAACTGTTGAAAACATGTTTTATCTCTCAGGGATACTCAGGATGTACAATGAATAGAAAAAGTTTACATGCTTAGGATAGGGTCTTCTGATTTGGTCAGTGCTCAGGTGGAAGCAACTGCGAATGAGGCAGGTGTCAGCCTCTGTAATTGCTCAATAGGTTTGAGGTGCTCTCAGCTTGTTTGGAATGAGCGTGGGAGCTGCAGGGTGGATGAGCTGATGATGGCACCATTGTACAGGAAACCATTCAAGCCAGGGAAGAAAAAAGGAATAAAGGACAGTATAGTGAGAGGGATTGACACAAATCAAAGAGCAAAGGTCTGGACAGCTATGTTGCCTGTCTGATGCCAGAGTTCAGGTTATCTTCTCAGGGCTGGAGAGGAACGTGCAGTGGGAGGGGGAGAGTCCAGTTGTCTTGGTTCATGTAGATACCAATGACATAGGTAGAACTAGAAAAAGAGGATGCCTAGCTCCTCTTTTTCTAGTTCTACCTAAGTCATTGGTAGAAAGAGGAGCTAGGCACTAAATTGAAAAGCAGAACCTCCCAAGATTAAAATCTCTGGGTTATTACCTGAGCTGAATGCAAAGTGGCAGATGGCACAAAAAATTAGAGAGATGAATACTTGGTTAAAGACTGGTATGGGAAAAGTGGGTTCCCGTCTGTGAGGCACTGGCGCTGGTACTGGCATAATTGGGGGCTGCACCATTTGAATGATCTACACCTTAACCATGCTAGAACCTGTGACTTGTGAACCACATAACAGGGGAAGTAGAGAGGGCTCAAAACTAAATATTAGGGACTAGGGAAGAGAGGAAGATTTTAGGATGGGAAATGATAAACAGACTGTGACAGGAAGGGACAGAGAGTACAGGTCTAAGGGTTACAAAAATAATAAAAGGACAAAACGTAATGTTCTGTATCCTAATGCACATAGCACTCAAAACAAATGAACTGTTTGTGTAGCACTACTTACCATCTAATAGGCATTATAGAGACATGGTGAGAGGATGGCACAGATTTGTACCTTAATATTGAAGGGTATATGACTTTTAGAAAGGATAAGGAACTAGGAAAAGGTGGAGGGGTGTTTCTCTTAATTAAAGACAACATTAGCACAATAGAGAAGAATGACCTAAGTTCAGGAAACCAGGATATAGAAGCAATTAAGCAATTTAGTTCAAGATGAAGAATGATAAAGGCAAGACGTCTCCTGTGGGAGTGTTGTACAGGCCCTCTCACAGTAGTCAGATGGTAGGACAGGGCCATCAAAGAAGAAATAATGGGGACTTATCATAAAGGTATGGCAATTATCATGGGAGATTTAAATCTACATATAGATTACAAAAATCAGATGGGCAAAGATCACATAGATGAGAAATTTGTAGAATGCTTCTGGGATAATTTCTTAGATCAGCATGTTCTGCAGCCAACCAGGGAGGAGGCTAAACTGGACCTGGTATTGTGGATTAATTAATGACCTCATTCTAAAGGCACCCCTAGGTAGCAGTGATTGTAATATGATTGAATTTTACATTCAGTTTGATAGAGATGAGTGGGCCTAAGACAAGGGCAATTATGAAGACATGAAAACAGTGGAAGTGAACCGCCAATTTAGGCCAAGGGATATGCCAATAGAAATGCAGTGGCAGGCATTTAAGGGGATATTTCAGAATACACAGAATAGGTACATTCAATGGGAAAGAAAAATTCCAAAGGGAGGACCCATCATCCATGGTTAACTAAAAAAGTGAAGAGCATCTAATTGTGCAAAGATGAATGGCAGGTCAGAAGATTACACAGGATCTAAAAAAAGCAAGGAATGACTAAACCATTAACAAGGTGGGAAAAATCAACAGTATGAGAGAAAGTTAGCTAGAATTATAATAAAAAGTTAGAAAGAGCTTCTGTAGATATTTAAAAAAAAACAAATTAACAAACCGAGCTTTGGTCCTATAGAAATAGGGGAATTAATAATGGAAAATAAGGATATGGCAAATAATTGAACAGGTATTTGCCAACATTCATGTTATAGGATACAAGTAACATCCCAGAAATACCTGCAAATGAGGAAATGGGAGGGAGTAACTCAAGTAAATTTCAACCACCAGTAGCACTGCTCAGCTTGTTGGAACTATGGGTTGACAACTCCCCGGGTCCTGATAGATTTCATCCCACGGTCTTTAAAGAAATGGGTAGTGGCATAGTTGATGTGTTGGTTTCAATTTTACAAAATGCACTGGATTGGGGATGGTTCCTTTCAAATGGAAAATAGCTAACATAACCACCTTTATTCAAAAAGGGAAGGAGACATAAAACAGGAAACTGTAGGTTTGTTAGCTTAACACCTGCCATAGAGAAAGTTTTAGAAGCTATTATTAAAGTTGCTATAATAGGACACAAAGATAAATTCAAGATAATCAGTCAAAGTCAAATTGGTTTTGTGAAAAGGTAATCATGTTTAACCAATACATTGAAGTTCTTTGAAGTCAGGTCCTGTGGAAAAAGGGGAACAGGTGGATATTCTCTACTTCGATTTTCAGGCATTTGATAAGGTGCCTCATCAAACGCAATTACGGAAAATAATAGTTCATGGTGTGGGGGTAATATATTGACATGGATAGAATATTGGCTAGTTAATAGGAAACAGAGTAGGCATAAATGGGTCATTTTTTGGTTGGCAGATGGGATGAGTAGTGTGTCACAAGGATCAGTGCTGGGGCCCCAACTCTCCACAATTTATATAAATGATATGGATGAAAGACTGATTTCATGGTTGTTAAATTTGCTGATAATATATAGATAGGAAATTAAGTTGTGAAGAGGACATAAGGAAACTACAAAAGGATACAGATAGGTGAGATAAGTGGGCAAAGATCTGCCAAATGGAATAACGTGGGAAAATGGGAGGTTTTCCACTTCGGCAGCACAGATAAAAAAAGCATAGTCTCTAAATGGTTAGAGATTGCAAAGCTCCGAGATGTAGAGAAGTTTGGTTTCCTGATGCACGAATCACAGCAAGTAACTAGCAAAGCTGATAGATTGTTATCATTTATTGCAAGGGGAACTGAATACAACAGTAGAAAGATTATGCTTCAGTTATGCAGCAAGACCATATTTTGGGAGTATTATGTACAGTAATGGTCTTATTTAAGGAAAGATGTAAATGCGTTAGAAGCAGTTCAGAGAAGGTTTACTAGATTCATGCTGGGATGAATGAGTTTTCTCAGGAGGAAAGACTAAACAGGTTAAGTTTTTTATCCACTGAAGTTTAGAAGAGTAAGGGTGACTCAATTTGATTTATTATTGTCACAGGTATTGGGATACAGTGAAAAGTACTGTTTCCTGCACACTATACAGACAAAGCATAGCATACTTAGAAAAGGAAAGGGGAGGGTGTAGAATATAGTGTTACAGTCATAGTTAGGGTGTAGAGAAAGGTCAACTTAACATAAGGTCCATTTAAAAGTCTGATAGCAGCAGGGAAGAAGCAGTTCTCGAGTCAGCTGGTACATGACCTCAGGCTTTGTATCTTTCTCCTGACAGAAGAAAGTGGAAGCAAGAATGTCCGGGGTACGTGGGGTCCTTGATTATACCACCCGCTTTTCTGAGGCAGCAGGAAGTGTAGACATAGTCAATGGACGGGAAGCTGGTTTGCATGATGGACTGGGCTTTGTTCACAACCCTTTGCAGTTTCTTACAGTTTTGGTCAGAGCAGGAGCCATATCAAGCTGTGATTCATCCGAAAGGATGCTTCCTATGGTGCATCTGTAAAAGCTGGTGGGAGTCATAGTGGACATGCTGAAAATGATTGAAACATATAAGATCCTGAAAGGACTTGACAGTGTGGATGTGGAAATGGATGTTTTCTCTTGTGAGAGAACCTAGAAGTTATTGTTTAAATGTAAGGGTTGTCCATTTAAGACAGTGATGAGAATTTTTTTCCTCAGAGGGCTGAGAGTTTGGAATTCTATTCTTCAAAATGTGGCTGAGGCAGAGCCTTTGAATATCTTTAAGGCAGAAGGAGAAAGATTCTTGATAAGCAACGTTAAAATGAAACATTACCAGGGTAGGCAGGAATATGAAACAGAGGTTAAAATTAGATCAGCCATGATCTTACTGAATGGCAGAGCAGGCTTTAGTGGCCAAGTGGCCTAATCCCTCCTAATTCATATGTTTGTAAAGTAACTGATCTAGTAATTTGTGTTACGTTTGCCAATTTATTTATTTTGCTGAATTTAGCATTCGAGTGCAACACCAGCAGTCTTGGGGGAAAGTTTTTTGCACTCAAGTCAACACTGAGCATTCACACATTGGGGTGAAGTCACGGTGGTGTGGTGGCAGTGGTTTGCACTGCTCACAGGTTCAATTCCTGGTTTGTGTCACTGTCTGTGTGGAGTTTGCACTTTCTCTGTGTCTGCGTAGGTTTCCTCCCACAGTTCAAAGATGTGCAGGTTTGGTGCATTGGCCATGCTTAATTCTCCCTCAGTGTACCCGAACAGGTGTCAGAGAGTGTAGTGACTAGTGGATTTTCACAGTAACTTCATTGCAGCATGACTGTAAGCCTACTTGTGACTAATGAATAATAGAATTGATACAGAACGAAGCCCCAGCCAAGCAGAGGAAACCACTGACCACCTGTGACATTTAGAGTTGTAACCCGTCTCAGTTACTCCATCTGACCTTCCTAGGCTCTAAAATACACAAATATCCAGTTCGATATATCCAATAACATGTTCATAAAACATCTCCACTTATGAGCTACCTAACTGGTATCCCTTGCAGATAATTAATGGCACAGATTTTGTTGGAGAGAGGCATCCTGTGATGTGCCCAGTTACTTAGACCTCTATCTTCACCTCAAAATATTTCTGCGCTGTATGTTGCTAGAAGTGCTAGTTGATAACCGTACAATGAGGGAATGGGACATCCAGGACCTCACTGAGCAACAGAACCAACTATCTATCCTCTTAAGAGCTGAGAAGGAAACAGAGGGACAACAGGAAAGGAAAGTGAGTTAGAGTCAAAGTAGTTACAAAAAGAGAAATGAGTGAGAGAAAGCAAGATTGGAGAGAGAGAGAGAGAGAGAGAGAGAGAGAGGAAAATAAGAAAACCCAGCAAAAATTTTACATTTTTGCTTTTACAAATATGATAATTGAATACCTATGGCAGGAGATTCCAATTTAAATTGCTCCTTTTTTAGGCAGGAGAGGCTGACAAGAATTGCAGGACCATAAAGCTCAATGGAAAGATATTTACTTGGACAAGTTTAATAGTCAGTTAAAACACAAATGCAGTAACCTCATGAAAATCATGGAGAGGATGACAGCAAGCTGTTTTTTTTTGTGAAGCTAATAGATGGTGGGGTGAAAATTGTCCAGCAACAAGTGCTGATTCACAACTCATGGGGTACTTCCACCTAGTCACAACTGCTAGATTATTCACACAGACAGTGGCAGATACATCAAACTTACTGCTATTTTGGCAGCAGAATTTGGGTCATTGTCAGATCACTGGCCAGGGTAGATTTCTGTAACTTTTATTTCCAACATCATCTATTCTGGCTGCCTCGCAGTGATCTTGGGATTCGTTATTCCAAATCAAACTTGTGAAGAAGTAAGATGTCATTTTAACCATTATACGCTCTGCTTTTGAATATTCAAATAAATCCCCTTAGTTTCAGAGGTGGATGAACAACCAGATTACAAAAAACTAGTTTTTCTTTTAATGGAGTAACATGCTAGCATCAAAAAAAATTAAACTACAGCCAAAGGTTGGTTTTTAAAGGTAAGTTAACTTTGTAGTTTGATGACGTTGTGTAGCACAGAGGTATAAATATCATACGAAGGAATGTTTAATAGAAAAGCTAGGCATTGCTAGGTTATATCACGATACCATGATTTTGATCAGGAGACTCCCTTTCTACTCTCTCAAACACAATCCCACTGAGCTAAAGACCAACCAATATTTTTCCTCTCGTCTCCATGTTCTCTGACATCGCAAATGGTTCCCAATCTCCTCAGTTACTATCCTTCTTTCAAATATGCTCTCATTACATGATCCTTTCCTCTTCCCCCTGCCTAAAAATGCATCCTTGGCTAGCTGACCCACAGTATTTCTGCCTTGTCAATGGCCTTTCACATGGTTGACCACATTCTCCTCCAACGCCTTCTCTATGATGTCCAACTACTCTTGCCTACCAAGTCATATGCAGATGTCTTCCCTCCCCCCACCCACAGCATGGTTACACCTGGAGATTGATCTTTGGCTTCTCTGATTTCTTAATGCAACGGCCTTCAGCAACATCACCCAAAAACATAACATCAGGTATCACACGTGGACCAACATCAATCGCAGTACCACCTCTCTCGACTCATCCATTGTTTCAATGTGTAAGACCGCTTGTCTGACATCCAGTTTTTTGGAGACAAAATTTTCTTAAATTGAACACCAGAAAGATAGATTCAATAACCACCTGGTCTACCTCACTTTCTGGTCACTCTCAGGTTGAACCAGACTGATTCACAAACTCAGCTTTGTATGTACCTAAAGGCTGATGATTTGACCCCATAAACTTTCCATCATCAAGACTGCCTACTTGGTAATGCCATCAGGTTGTGCCTTGCATCAGCCGGTTTTGTCACTGACACCATCACCCACACTTCTGTTGCCTAGGGACGGCATGGTGGCAAAGTGGTTCGCACTGTTGCCTCATAGCACTAGGGACCAGGTTCGATTCCCAGCTTAAGTCATTGTCTATGCAGAGTCTGCATGTTCTCTCCATGTCTTCATAGATTTCCTCCGAGTGCTCCGGTTTCCTCCTATAGTCTGAAAGCTATGCTGGTTAGATGCATTGACCATGCTAAATTCTCTCAGTGTAACTGAACAGGCGGAACGTGGCGACTAGGGGATTTTCACTGTAACTTCATTGGAGTGTTAATGTAAGCCTATTTGTGGCATTCATAAATAAACTTTAAACTACAGACTGGACGATTCCAATGTTTTTCTGGAAGCCTCCTATCTTCCATAAATGTAATCTCATCCAAAATTCTAGAATTTATATCATAACATGCATCAAGCCCTATTCACCCAGAGTGCCTGCACTCACTGACTCACACTGGTTTCTGGTACACCAAAGCCTCATTTTTAAATTTCCACACGTTCAAGTCCCTCAGTGACCTTAATCACTGCCCATCTCAGTAAAATCTTCCATCCCAACACTAAGAACTTCAATTTTGCTTCTCCAATTCTGATCATTTGACATTCCTCTACAGTAATCTCCCACCAGTGGTGGATATCTCTTCAGTTGTTTAGGCCCAAGCTCTGGAATTCCTTTCCTAAACTTCTCCACTTCCCTCTCAACTTTTAAGACGCCTGTTAAAATCTACTCCTTTGAGCAAGCTTTTGATCATCAGTCCTTGGTCATTGCTTCAATGCCAATTTCTGTCACACCTGTAAAACAGAGTGGGACATTTTATGACTTTAAACACAGTGTGTTGTTGCTGATTCAATGTTACTTCACTACATTTTTTTTACACATATTCAGGGTAAAGAGGTTTGAATAATTTTACTAACATTTTGACCAATTTGCATCTTTAAAGTACTGATACATCCTCTAATGTGTATAAGGATTCTCATTGTTTTTTTTTTGTTTTTATTCCAATTCAATCCAATCAAGTCCAATTCAGAGTCTCACCAAGTTGAGACATTCCCGATCCAAGCTGACAAGACAGGGCTCTCACCTCCTGTCTTGGGCTTGATCTACATGATCCAACCTGATTGCAGTAGGCATAGCTCTTCCTCCAAAGCTTGATCTCATTTGCATCTTAGCCAAAAGACCGCGATGCCGCTTTTAAAAATTGTTTCAAATGAAGCTGAATGGAACCTAATGACAACTTCAACCAAGTACAGCATGTCAATGCTACACTTGATCTTAGTCAAGGATTCTCAAACATTGTTTTACATGTATTTGTAATAAAAACCAATAATTTATGTACTCATTCACATACAGAGATGCAACAGTAAAAGGTTAATGAGGCCTAATTAACTTAGCATTGCAACAACTTTTGGGGCTACACCACAGTTAACACTGTTTTGCTTTAATTCTTTCATGGGATGTGGACATCATTGGCAAAGCCAGTTATTAAAAATGTATCTCTGTAATGTAAAAATTGCTGCGCTGCAGTAGGTAATTAGGTATGCAAGTGCTGATTAAACTGCAATTAAGTTCACTTGTACTCTCAAATTTTACTTCTATTAAATATAGGAAACTTCAGAGAATTAAAATTAATGGCAACTGGAAACTTAAGGTATCATCTGCGGTTTGAAAAGCAATCTACCATTCTGTGTTTGTTCATCCACATTGTGAGTAGCGAATATATTACACTGAATTGAAGAAAGCACAAGCGAATGTCTGAAGGGAGGCGGGTAAAGGGCAGGAGTTGCATCTCATGTGCTTGCATGGGAAGGTGTCATGAAAAAGAGAGTGACTGAAGACTGAAGCCAATTATTGTCCAATACTTTAATTCTCCAGCCGACTCCCACTCTACACTATTCTGACGAAGCTCAAGAAACAACATGTCATCATTCAGACAGATCTGGATGGATCTTCCAGATCAATCACAGGCTTCAATAATTTCAAGTCATGAACATTTTCCCCCATTCTTTCCCATCAGTTGCAGTTGATGATGATCCTTCCATTGCCAATTATGCCTTCCCTAGACAATTTGTTTCTTTATGTGTACCATTACCAAACCACCAACCTTTTTGCAGTTTCAGTTTCATCCTTCATGCCTTCTACCCTATCACACACCTGCTTTCACATTTCTCCCTTTCACTACTTCTGTACTTGCTCAAAACTCACTAACATTTTCTAATTTTGAGAAAAACTCACTGGAGGGTGATCTTACTAGCTTGTCACATCGGTTGATCGGTGTGGTAAGCCAGCACGATCGCAAGAGGGGCGGAAAAACGGGTGTACGCCCAGTTTGTCACCCCCACAAACTTATCGGCCCTGGATTTCTAGTGTGATCAGTCTTGTGCCTGGGAAAGGAGGGTGTCTACCGAGATGGGGCTGGGCCATGACAGGGAGGCATGGGGGTATATTCTACATTGTGGATCAGCCAGGAGGACCAGTGATCCAGGATAACATAAGAACATAAGAAATAGGAGCAGGAGTAGGCCATCTGGCCCCTCGAGCCTGCCCCGCCATTCAATAAGATCATGGTTGATCTGTCGTGGCTCAGTTCCACATTCCCGCCCTCCCCCCATAACCCTTAATCCCCTCGCTTATCAAAAACCCATCAACCCGCATCTTAAAAATATTTAGCGAGGTAGCCTCCACCACTTCAACGGGCAGAGAATTCCAGAGATTCACCACCCTTTGAGTGAAGAAGTTCCTCCTCAACTCCGTTCTAAACCACCCCCCCTTTATCTTGAGGCTGTGCCCTCTCGTCCTACTGTCCTTTCTGAGCGGGAAGAGTCTCTCCACCTCTATCCTATCCATCCCATTCATCATCTTATACGTCTCAATGAGATCTCCCCTCATTCTTCTAAACTCTAACGAGTACAAGCCTAGTTTATTCAGCCTCTCCTCATAGCTCAACCCCCTCAACTCCGGCATCAGCCTAGTAAACCTCCTCTGCACTCCCTCCAAGGCCAAAATATCCTAGCGTAAGTGCGGCGCCCAAAACTGCACACAGTACTCCAGCTGCGGCCTCACCAATGCCCTATATAGCCGCAGCAAGACCTCCCTACTTTTATATTCAATCCCCCTCGCTATGAAGGCCAGCATCCCATTCGCCTTCCTGACCACCTGCTGCACCTGCAGGCTGGGTTTTTGATGGGGTGTATTCTGTACATTGAGAGGTCAAGGAGGCTGCACAATAACATCCCTTGCAGTCAACAGCCAGCTTCCCAGCAAGAACAGACTCTGTCCACTCCGCCACTGACAAGAATCGCACTTTGCTTCTTTTTTTTAAGTGCCATATGATTGCATCTGAGAGTTAACTCAAAAAAGTAGTCCAATTCTCTCCCATTTTCACTCTCGTTCAGCACTTAGAATTTTTTTGGTAAGATTGCCCCAATTGACTTTAAAGTGTGAACTCTGATTCTTTCTTTGTAGTTGCTACTGAGTTTTTCAAACAATTTCATTCTTATCAGTCATCTTATCATCAGAATAACCAGTCATTATTCTAGTATAAAGTAGAAGTATCTCAAGTTTTGGTACAAGAATTCTACAGCAGTTCTAAACACAGCAGCCACTACAGATTGCAGCTGGAATGTATAATATACAAACTTCCGCAAGAACAGTCCATTGGAAAATGACGACAAAAGGTCTTTTCAACAGAAATTGCCAAAAATACATTAACTGGCTTAGGAGCAAATCTAGTGGACTTAGTGATTTTTTTAAATGTAGAGGCAAGTGACTATAAATTGACAATACAGATGTCTTTATGTTTAGTGGACTGTTTGAAAAGAAGAATGCTCTCCAGAGGAAATTCTTCAGGAATGATTGGGATTAATGCATACATATTTCAATCTGTGTAATTCACCCTTTCACAGATTAACACCCCAACATTTCCAGCAATTTCTAATATGGGATGAACTGTTTATTCAGCTATTAGGATTTTGTTCAGTTCAAAATAAAACAATAGTGCAAGCCATCTAAATTCCAGATACGTTGTTAATGTTACGATTGCATTGACCAGGATATTTGTATTTTGAGAAAGAAGGGGAAATTGTATCAAGTGATAGTTTAAAGTTTATTTATTAACGTCACAAGTACACTTACAGCAATGAAGATACTGTGAAAATCCCCTAGTCATCACATTCCGCTGCCTGTTCGGAGACACTGACGGAGAATTTAGCATGGACAATGCACCTAACCCGCACGTCTTTTGGACTGTGGGAAGAAACCGGAGCACCTGAAGGAAACCCACATAGGCACGGGGAGAACACGCAGAAGCTGTAGGCAGTGACCCAAGCCAGGAATCGAACCCGGGTCCCTGGCACTATGACGTAGCAATGCTAAATACTGGGTGCTGAAGGAAGAAACCCATGACCCATTCGCCTTCTGACCTGCTGCACTTGATGGGCTACAGTTAAATCTATATGGTGCATAAAACTCCACATAGACAGAGATCCTAGCAGGGAATCAAGCACGGGTACCTTCTGTGAGGCAGCAGTGCTAACCACTGTGCCACCATGCCATGTGCCTGATATTGAAATTTAATGCATCAGTACAAAATGTGCAATGTATTTTACAATGACATTACCCAATATATGCTGTTACAATACATCCATATGTATCTTCTTGTGGTAAAAGGCAAGTACTGTGTCAGTATGCTGTAAACCCATGCATATTTCCTTCGGGGCCAGAATGTTTTGATGCCACCAGATCTTGTGTCCTCAAATCCACTCCAAACTTTTCCATCCCTGATATACTACACTAACTGGCTTAACTCTGAAGGGTGATATGTTGAAGCATTTTGACAGGTGATACTTAGTCATAGTTAAGTTTAGTGCAATGTTCACTTCACAATTTTTTTGATACAGACTTAATATAGTTATAGGATCATACCAATGACATCTCGTATAACCACGATCTTTGTCAGACTAATAGAAAACTCTCAACAAGGACAGAATTGCCAGAAGCTTATATTTATCTAAAAGATTTCTCCAAAGGTACATACCCATTTGGCCTATATGTGGAAAACCCATGAGAATGCTAGGGTTACCTTAGCTAAAGGGCCTTAGTGAACCAGATGGGTTTTTCTGCCAGCCCAATAACTGCATGGTGACTTGTGCTGATATCAACTTTTTATTTCCATATTTGTTTTAAAAATTATAATTTCTAGACCTGCAATGACAATCCTCTGCATTATTAGTCCAAAAACATAATTCAAGACTGCTATACCTGCATAATTTTCCAAGGAGATACCTTTGAGAAAAGAATACACAGCAGAGCAATAATTTACCTATAACAAACAGCAGTTTCATAATTGGAGCACCTTCATTTCAGAGTACCTGAATCTTCATTGATTATATATATAAAACACTTACATTTATGAAACAGTTATACAATTAGAAAAACAGTTTTACTCTAAAGGTATAACATTTAATTTCCATTAAAAGGTCTAACATAATTGAAGAAAAATTAGCAGTGACGCATAGATGCAATCACAGTGCCATAATTACTGGAATTCTGTCTGGCAGCAGGGCGTACAAGAGGCAGTTTTAATATTCCGTCAATAAACACCAAGTCTTTTGTTGTTCAATCTGTTGTTGCAGACAAGCTGACATGATTAATGAGATGGCATCATATAATACAATGCAATTGCGATCACTGACTACTACATCTCCTAATTCTAAGCGGCCTATATATTTTTGGAAATGACCACAGAGTGCCAGATACCCAAGAGAGCTGGTTTATCTACCAGCACAGCAGATGGTTTGAGCTGCCTTTCCTTCTGCTTTCCCTTAAACATAACCAGTTTTATTACAGCTTTCAATAGGCTAATATACCAATCATCTGTCCCAATGTAGTGCTCAGACATGATTATCACCGGGATTTATAAAGCAACTCATGGATTAAACAACAATGCAATTTGCTGTTATTATGCACTTAAATTCAACCTTACTCATCAATTTAAAAAAGGAACACGAGAGGACCAATGTTTCATTGTAATAATAGCATAGGCCAGAAGTTCTGTACCTTGCAGGTGTTACAGCTGCAGCATATAGCTTGCAGCATATGCTGATTATTTGAGTAACCAATAGATAAGAGTTTGTTAACTTTAATCAGCTTCCTCCTCAGAGGCTCATATTTGCTCTATCCAAGCAGCATAGTGGTTTTTGTACTGGACTGGTAATCAGGAAACCTGGATCTATAATCCAGAGACCAAGTTCAAATCCCACCATGGCAACTGCGGAATTTAAATACAAATCTGGGTGGCACAGCGGTTAGCACTGCTGCCTCACAGCTCCTGGGACCCAGGTTCAATTCCAGCTTCGGGTAACTGTCTGTGGGGAATAGGCACGTTCTCCCCGTATCTGCGTGCATTTCCTCCAGGTGCTCCGGTTTCCTCCCACACTCCAAAGATGTGCAGATTAGGTGGATTGACCAAGCTAAATTGTCCCTTAGTATCCCAAGGTGTGTAGGTTAGATGGATTAGGCATGGTAAATGTGTACGATTACAATGATAGGGCTGCAGAGGCCTGGGTAAAATACTTAGTCAGAGAGTTGGTGCAGACTTGATGAGCCAAATGGCCTCTTCTGCACTGTAGGGATTCTATGTTGTATGATAAATTCATGGAATAACTCTGGAACAAAAAACAAGCATTAGCAATAATAACCAATTTACCACAGTTCCCAGCACTGTGGCATATTGTGGAGTGTGTGTGACCATGGAAGTCCTGAAAATGTCTCTTAGTATCAGGTTAAACATGGAAAGGAAACCGTTCATTGCCCTTTCTTAATGGCCTTGTGATGTTCTACAGCTGCATCCTACAAACTATAAAACCAGACACAATGGAGGTGCACTCAGACCAGTCCCTCTCATCAACTTATGGGGACTTGGACCAAAATTGAGATATCTCACAGACTAGACAAACCATCTGACGTTGTCGGACCCACAGAGTCATTGCTTATGGCTAATGTCCCAAACTCCTCCATCAACATCACTCTTCCACCAACATGGCAACCTACCACAGCTGCCAGCACTGTGGCATATAGTCAGGAGTGTACGACCATGGAAGTCCTGAAAACGTCTCTTAGCATCAGGTTAAACACGGAAAGGAAACCATTGTCTGCCCTTCCCTAACGGCCCTGTGATGTTCTACAGCCACATCCCACAAACTAATTGGAACAGAAAAAGTATCAGGTAGAAAGTGGCACAAGCCAAATGGCATGGGTATGCAACCTGTAGCCCAAGGTGCAAATTTGCTACATGCCCTGACAAAACATGAAAGTCCAGGTAATTCAACCTTTTTCGAATTATATTTCTTAATTGCTGGTTTGCTCCATTTCAATCATGTGGAATGGGAAGCCTGAAAAGATTGGCTTTAGCAGTAAAGATAGCAGTAGTGGCTCATAAGAACATAAGAAATAGGAGCAGGAGTAGGCCATCTAGCCCTTCGAGCCTGCCCCGCCATTCAATAAGATCATGGCTGATCTGTCGTGGCTCAGTTCCACATTCCCCACCCTCCCCCCATAACCCTTAATCCCCTCGCTTATCAAAAACCCATCAACCCGCGTCTTAAAAATATTTAGCGAGGCAGCCTCCACCACCTCAACGGGCAGAGAATTCCAGAGATTCACCACCCTTTGAGTGAAGAAGTTCCTCCTCAACTCTGTTCTAAACCACCCCCCCTTTATCTTGAGGCTGTGCCCCCTAGTCCTACTGTCCTTTCTGAGCGGGAAGAGTCTCTCCACCTCTATCCTATCCATCCCATTCATCATCTTATACGTCTCAATGAGATCTCCCCTCATTCTTCTAAACTCTAACGAGTACAAGCCTAGTTTATTCAGCCTCTCCTCATAGCTCAACCCCCTCAACTCCAGCATCAGCCTAGTAAACCTCCTCTGCACTCCCTCCAAGGCCAAAATATCCTTGCGTAAGTACGGCGCCCAAAACTGCATACAGTACTCCAGCTGCGGCCTCACCAATGCCCTATACAGCCACAGCAAGACCTCCCTACTTTTATATTCAATCCCCCTCGCTATGAAGGCCAGCATCCCATTCGCCTTCCTGACCACCTGCTGCACCTGCAGGCTGGGTTTTTGCGACTCATGCACAAGGACCCCGAGGTCCCTCTGCACCGTCGCTTGCTGCAGTTTTTCGCCACGTAAGAAATAGTCCTTCCTACCATTCTTCCTACCAAAGTGGACCACCTCGCACTTGCCAACATTAAATTCCATTTGCCATTTCCTGGCCCATTCGCCCAGCCTATCGAGATCCTTCTGCAGATTCTCCACACCCTCCGCACAATTTGCCGTTCCCCCAATCTTGGTGTCATCAGCAATTGATTGATTAATAATTAATTGATAAATCCTAATATCACAATCTAATAGTAATAGCAACTTGAACGATATGCAGAATATTTAAGCATAGATTTAAACTTTTCATGTGGATCCCAAGATTCTGTGGTACACATTTATGTAATCCACGATAACAAATCTAGGGTCCTTGTTTTATGCTTTTCAGCTATAATTCTGACACTATATTCTTCAACTTTCCATAGTTACACACGATTTCTGAAATGGTGTTATTTATGTATATTCAGGAACATATGCCTTTTCATGCTATAAACAATTATAGTAGCCATGGAATCCATGAGGCCACTGGGTCCATTGAGTCAGCACCAACTTTCTGAAAGAGCATCTTACCCAGGTCTTTGACATGATGCATGGTCATACAGCTGCATCTTTGAATGCCCTACACTAAAGACCTATCTTTAGCTGCCCCCTTTTCTTCCTTATCTCTGTGGTTCTCCTCATGTCATCATCCATAGGCATGGGGGTCCGTTTTCAAATCGATGTTGAAGATATCCAATATTATTTATTCATCATTCTTCTTGACAGTCTCCATGTTGTCTACTGCACATCAAACACACAATGACTCACTATTTCCTCCTGCTCAGCATTGGGGAAGAATAAACATTTGGCCTTCAGCCAATTATAAACTTTAGACTCTTGTCAAAGGCTATTATTACTCTTGCCCAGCCTTGCTCTTGAAATAACCAAATTGATGATAATCTCAGCCTCTTGTTTAACCCAGGATTGAACTTTAAACCCTCCACCCCATCCATCACTAAGAACATTTACTGCCATATCCACAATGTTGTCAGTCACTCATGAACATAACAAACCCAAAGATATCCAAACTTACTAGCCCCTCCCATTCCCAATTATTTACCCAAAACTCTGTCATACATAATCCTGACCGTCATGACTTCCCACTCACCCATCACTTCCTCCTTACCTGACTTACACTGACTCTCCAACCCCAGTATAGTCAGTCCTCATCTTAATCTTCAATTGTCCATTCATCCCATGCCTTTCCCCATTCTTCCACCATCCCTAGCACAACTTCCGATCCCAAAAACACACTAGGCTGATTGCAGCTTTCTATGCATCACCCCTTACCTTAAGGTTCATAACAGAAGCTTCGGCCACCTTTTCAAATTCCCTTCCTAAACTTTAAAAGCCTCAAGCCTTTCAATCTAGCATTTTGGCAGATCTCAATCTGTTTCTTCCTGGCTCAATGCCTATAATGCCCATGAGAGAAGTGAACTGATGTTAAGTGAGCTACGTAAATACAAGTCGTTGTTGTTGATGATGATACCAGAATCTGATATACATGTAGTAAGCATTACTTTTGGAAGTGGTGCGTCAGCATGTCTGTAGGATGCCAAGTATTCTGATTCAGTTCCTCAGCAATCAAACACCTGTTGAACATCTCGCTAAAAAAGATTTTTCCAAATACTTCTAGTTGCCAAGTTACTTTCATCAATATGCTATTCTTTTCTTTGGATGATTTCATTCCTCCTCTGCAAATTCCAAGACCTGAACATTTGACCTCTCTGACTGTGACTCCTGATGTGAAACTGTTCATTTATTTCCAGCCTGCCCCATCCCACTGCATTACTTCCGTTTTTTGCCAGCTGGCCCATTCTGGGTGCATTACTTCCCCCTGACTAGTCTTCTCCCACTGCATCACTTATTTGCAATCGACCCAATCCTGCTGCATTACCCACTTCCAGCTGATCCATTCCCATTCTATTATTTATTTCCTGCCAGCCCTTTCATGTCGCGTTCATTCGTGTCAAGCCAGCCCACACCAGCTGCAATGTTCACACCATTTGGGCCCAAACTTACTTCTAGCCAACCTAAAACACCATGCTGTACAATGGTTTTTGACACTAGCATCCCATCATTAGGAAAGGACATAACTCTCCAAGAGCAACGATGCAGGAGGTCTATGAGGACGTATATTAAATTATTAAGTTTATAATGATGAAGC
The DNA here is from genome assembly GCF_965287045.1 of Carcharhinus amblyrhynchos. NCBI lineage: Eukaryota > Metazoa > Chordata > Chondrichthyes > Carcharhiniformes > Carcharhinidae > Carcharhinus > Carcharhinus amblyrhynchos. The sequence goes on from NC_137329.1 coordinate 103,097,511, forward strand.
ACACCATCACAAGAAGACTAACGATTAGTCTCAACCAGAACAATACATTTGCAAGCCTTCTTGATTAAATTGGACGCTTCATCGTACTCTCCCTCTCAAGCTCAAAAATCTCCTTCATTTGACATACCGTATTTCAATAATGGTTAGTCTTACTTCTAGTGGCCACTTCTCTGACCTTCTAAAGCCAGAAAGCTCCTTCAGAGTTTGCAAGCATGTCAGTATGTTACTTATCTTCCCCCGTTTTTGTTGGTAACAATTCTACTGGCTATTTATGCTTTTACTTCTCTATTTCCAGTGAGTGGGAGCATACGTCTGCCAATCTTAAAACATGGTAACACTAACATTGCCATTATGATTGCAATCTTTTACTATACTATTGGACTAATGCATTTAGTTGCATCTGGACCCTACTACACACCGGGGGAGTGATCGGTATCGCAGTCAGCACTGTGGTAGCTGTGTATGTCGGGAGTGCTGTTCAGAGAGTCATATCTGGCGATGATCAGATCTGGCTGGTGACAACGCATAACCCTGGATACCTCCAGAACACTGTGGCTTCTTTTTATTTATTTGTGGGACATGGGTGTTGCTGGCCGGCCAGCATTTATTGCCCATCCCTAGTTGCCCGAGGGCAGCTGAGAGTCAACCACATTGTTGTGACTTTGGAGTCACATGTAGACCAGACCAGGTAAGGACAGCAGATTTCCTTCCCTAATGAACATTAGCAAACCAGATGGGTTTTTCTGACAATCGACAATGGTTTCATGGTCATCAGAAGATTCTTGGTTTCAGTTTTTTTTTAATTCAAATTCCACCTGCCGTGACGGGAATTGAACTCTGGTGCCCAGAACATGAGCTGAGTTTCTAGATTAATAGTCTAGCGATAATACCCAGTAGGCCATTGCCTCCCTGTAATACCACTAGGCCATCACCTCCCGGGTTTGTTCTGAAAAAAGGTGCTTGCTGCATACAGCTCATAGTGACAGCGTAGTTTAAGTAGTGTCTATTTTCATTTATCTTTTCCAGACCACAATGTCCAAGGCAGGAGGGCCATGGTCTATGCTTACTTCTGCATTGAAAGCCAGCAGCAGGTAAAGATGTTCTGTCACCCTCCATCTCTCAGATACGTACGAGGGCAAGTGGCCCTGTTTGAGTTGGACAGGTGGCTTGCCGAAGCTGCTCAATGTGAACCATCCCTTTCATAATAATATGGGCAAGATCAACTGTGACACAGCATCATCGGAATCCTTTGAGATACAGAGCGGGATCAAGCAGGGTTGTGTTCTGGCATCAACATTCTTTGGCATATTCTTCTCTATGCTACAGTCACATGCTTTCAGGTCATCTGCAGAGGGTGCTTACTTTACAATATCCACCAGACAGTGAGCTGCTCAGCCTTGCTCACCTGAAATTTCACAGAAACCCCACAGTGCAGTGGAGGACATTTGGCCCATCGAGTCTGCACTGACCACAATCCCACCAAGGCCCTGCCCCCATGTCCCGACATATTTACCACTTTTCCCTCTAACCTACGCATCTCAGGACACTAAGGGGCAATTTCTTTCAGTATGGCCAATCAACCTAACCCACACATCTTTGGACTGTGGGAGGAAACCAGAGCACCTGGAGGAAACCCACGCAGACACGAAGAGAACATGCAAACTCCACACAGACAGTGACCCAAGCTGGGAATAGAACCCAGGTCCCTAGAGCTGTGAAGCAGCGAAGCAGCAGCGCTAACCACTGTGCTACCGTGCCGCCATTTAAGACAAAAGGTGTTCTAGTCCCCATCGGAGTCGCTCTATGCCGATGAAACCATACTAGCACTCCATACTGAGGGACACCTTATTTTGGGCCAATTTGGGCCCTTTCACAACTGGAGTGTTTAGTTTGACCATTAGAATCAGGAAGACAAATGTTCTGGTCCAGGATGTTCCCATACCACCGTCAATCAGCACTCTCAATGCAATGCTGGACATTGTTGATAGCTTCATACATCTAAGCAGCACAATAACAAGCAAAGTCACTCAGTGTTAAAATTAACACACATTACAGTGGTGAGACGTGGACAACATATAAGGAAAAAAAGGCTTAACAAGTTTCCACCTTCACGGTCTCAGATATATCCCTGATATCTGTTAACACGACAAGGGCACAAATTCAGAGGTCCAACAATGTTCCAATTCCATCAGCGTACACTTATTAATGATGTCTGCACTGGCTCAGCCACATTCATCAGATGGGATGACAACTGTAGAGTTTCTATACGTGAATTGGTCACTGGGTCATGACCTACTATGTGCTGATTCCTTTACAACCAGGGTCCTGAAAGTGAGATATGAAGACGATGGGCATTGATACTGATATCCAGAAAACAGTTGCTATGGCCATGACCTCTGGAGGCTGACTGTTTGGAAGGGCATTGGAAGAGGCATGTAGGAATGAAAAGCTCAGCTGGCCAAGGAGCTGGCCCACAGCACGCAGAGCCCAGCATATAATGCACCTTTTCAGGCCACTATCTTCCACAATGGCAAATGCAGCAGATATTACCATGCCAAAGTGGGGTCCCTGAGCCACACCAGGTGATATTCCACACAAAGTTGACAAACACAACACAAACCATTGTCTGACAAGATTGCAGGCGGCCACCGTGTACAATCCATATGGTGTTGACTGCATCTATTTAATGCTGAAAGTATGTTACTGAGAAAGTGCTCTGTCTTCAGGAAGACAATCATGTTGTCACTCTCATTTGACTGGGCTTCAAGTTAATTTCCCCCTTCCCACCCCCTTGAGCACAGCATTATTTCTGCTGTCAGAAATCAGAACACCTCTGCTTCAGCGCATTAAATATTAAAGTAGGTCATTCTTCTGACTTAAATTATCCCACCTACAGACTGCACTGGCGAACTATTTCCATATCAGTTCCTGATGTGGTTACACTAAACAGAACCTCTTCAAGTGGAATGGAGACAAGGCCACATGAAAGGCGATTTACGTATTAGTAACAAGCTTCTTTCACCTATGAGTAATAAATTAAGTCCTCTGCAAAACTGTGAAACTCCTGAATTTCCAAGATATTTAGTCACGACACTGTCAAAAAGTCCTGCTGTGCTAACTTTACAAGCAAATAAATTATTGCAGAACTCTTTACACCATGTCAATAACGACTGATATAAAATGCTTTTTTCCTCTCTATGTCAATTTATTCTTCTTGGATACAGTCATCAACTTACGCAAATGTTTTAATTTCCCAATGCTGTGATGTACATTATTCCCACTATTTTTGGACTGCAAATATTACTTGCACATAGATCAGTGGTTCCAACAACGAACAGCCAATAATACTGACTAAAGGGAATAGGATTCACATTTTAGAACTTCAAAACACAAGACCTTAGCCAACCACAATGTGGTAACACCCTATATATAGGATATGATAGCCAGTGTTCTCCATGTAAAAATGCCCGATGTTACTTGGGTAAAAAAGTGTCAAATCATAGCAAATTACTCCCTCAGAGAACAAATTCAAGCACATAAGCAATGTTAGAATCAATTTCCATATATAATCTGAACTACAGCATGTGACTAGATGTCAATGAACTTCTAATGACTAAGGGGTCAACACAATTGTGGAGTAAACAAAATATTGGTTGAAGAACTGCTGAATCTATTTAAGGAAGTCATAAATTGATGTGTTTGATTATGCACAGGGTTTTCAGCTTGTAAATGTGAAGTGCTACATGGTAATAAAAAGATTGGTTGAGTAAAATACAAACTGTAGGCATGACTGATGTCATCCTCCAAAATCTGATTAGCTGGACCAGCTATAGTTTTAAAAATATGTAGCAATTAGTTTTCTCCAAGTTTTACAAATATTTTATTGCACTAACTCTATTGACTAAACATCTGCAATGCAAATTGGCATATGATACCAGCTGTGTCCAACCTGGAAGAAGGGTGGGGGGAACGTAAAAGTTTTAGATCCAAATCCAAGGCACAACGTCTAACATACTTCAACTAAAGCAAATACAATTTCCTGTGTTATGCATTAAAACAGTATTTAACAAGAAAGCCAGTCATTTCCTACTGGATTCATCTGGCCCTGGGAATACCTGGAATTTACAAACAGCTGCCAATCTAGACAGCAACTCCTAATTAATCTAAGGATAACTATTTACATCAAGAATTTAAAGTGACATCCAGCTAAATCTGAGCTGCAAAAATTTAATTCTAATTGAAGTCTAGTTGATTTGTTAAAGGAGGCATCTGGCAAGGTTTTACACAAGAGATTGACAAAAATGAAAGCACACCAAATTAGAATTGATCTTGCATCTTGCAGTGCAGTTTGCACTTTGGGAAGTAGGAGAGAGAGATTGGGAATAATGGAAAGGTGCACTGACTGGTGGAATGTGACAAGTGATGGTCCTCAGGAATCTTTTGGTGCCTCAACTTTTCATTGTAAGCATAATTGGTGACTTGGATGAGGGAAGAGAAAGTTGTATATCCAAGTTTACAGATGGCAGTAAATTAAAAGCAGATTAGGCAGACCGGAGGAGGAAGTTTCAAAGGTAGGCAGAAAAAGTAAGCAGGAAAAAACTGTCAAATGTATTTCAAAAGTGGGAAAGTATGAAGGCCAATTCTAACCACAGAACCATATAAAAGTTACAGAGAATGAGGCCATTTGGCCCATCTTGTCCATGCCAACCCAAAAACACCCAGATGCCCAGTTCCTGCACCCAGCCTTGTAGCTTGCAGCACTTCAGATGCAGATCCAGATTATTTTTTATATAAAGAGTTTGGAGTCTCTGCCTCCACCACAACTCGGGCACTGCATTCCAGATACCCACCTCCCTTTGTATAAAAAATTTCTTCCACATGTCCCCTCTACACCTATTGTCACTTACCTTGAATCTATGTCTTCTGGTTCTGGAACTTTCCACTAAAGGAACCATTTTTATCCTGTCCACTGTCTCTTCCCCTCAATTTTGTACACCTTTATCAAGTCACCCCTCACTTCAGAGCAATTACACCCTTCCTGTAATATGGTGAAAAGCTGTGGTCTCATCAGTGTTTATGCAATCCCAACATTCATATCCTAAATTTTTATATTCTATACCTCTGCTAATGAAGGAGAGCATTCCATATGCGTTCCTTACATCTTGTCTACTAGAACTACTGCCTTTAGGGGCCCATGTACTCGCATGCCAAAATCTCTCACTTCATCTTCGCCTTTTAGTATTTTCCCATTTATTGTGTATTCCCTATAACTGCTTGACCTTCCTAAATGCATTACCTCACACATCTCTTTGTTAAAATACATCTACCATTTTACCACTCACACCACCGCCCATCAACCAGTTGGCCAACCCAAGGAAGGCAATCTATAATATATTCTTCGCAATGAGACACTGTGAAATTGTGGGCAGGTTTTGATATCCACAGAAGAAATAATCAAAGGTTAGTGGACAGCAAAATAATCAGAAAAGCTGATGCCTTTATCTGAAGGTGCCTGAAACACAACAGAAAGGAAAATTAAGATTCAATTGTACAGAATCATGGTCGGACACCATCTGAAGTGCTGCATTCAGACAGATGTACGGAACTTGGGACTGCATACTTCACAGTTTTACTAGAATGCTTTCAGGCTTAAAGAGGACACGTTGTATAAACTTGTCCTTTATTACCTTGAGCTTAGAGGGACGAAGGATGACCTGAAATGACAAAGGAGTTTAGCAAGGAAAAAAAACATTTCCAGGCAAAGTGGGGGAGGTGAGGGGGGTGGGGTGGTGGAGCGGAAAACAACATTAAAATCAGGTCTAAACCATTCATGATTTAAATCAGGAAGAACTTTCCCCCAACAAAAATCTGATACTCAAACTCTCCTTCCCAGAAGGCTGTGAGCCTTAGGCCAACTAAAATGTTCAGACCAAGTTTGTTAGGATCAAAACGATCAGGAAGAAAAAGTAGGCATATGGGGATACAGATAAGCAAACGATCTGATTAAATGGATTATCTTTGAACAAAGACCCTACTTCTATTTTTAAATTGCTACTAGGTACAAAATGATTTAATGCATTTTTTCTTCCGAAGTATAAAATTGTTGTTCGTATAAAATTGTTGTTCTTATAAAATAGTGTGCTGTCCAAATTAATGTGGAGCACAGGCTCTGGAAATGGGCTGATAACAAATGTCAGTGCTTTGCAGCTAAGCAAATCCAAAATAACTCAACTAAAAAAAAATTGTCAAGCATGTCTTATTATTTTACAACAAAAACTTGTATTTATATAGTGCTTTTAACATAGCAAAAATGTCCACTGGTGCTTCACAGGAGCATGAGCAGATAAAAATTGGCAGCTGTGTCAGCTGATGTTTAAAAAGTCCAATATATCCTAAACGGAGCCCAGATAACCGAGCTATCATATTGGCCTTTCATTGCTGGGAGATAAATCTAGTTCCAGACAAATGAAGTCAAAAATTTTTTCTCATTAATAGAAGATCTTTTTCCTCAAACAGAGATTTTTAAATGGGTTCAAGCAAAATCCCAGTACAGACCCACAGGCAAATTTTAAATTGCATGTAGCTTCAAATGTACCCCACATTATTTTGCCCTCCTTCCCATCCACATGCATTGCAAGCATATTTCTAGGTACGACTTGGGGGAAGATACACCATGAAAAGCTAGTGCTTTCAAGTTCATGTTAAACACTTAGGAAATACGGTGCGCATTTACATCATACCTTGCAATTTCTTAAGACATCCCAAATCACTTCACAGAAAACAAACTACCTTTGAAGCACGGTAATTATTATTATATAGGAAAATGCAGTAGTGAATTTGTGCACAAGATCACAAATGGCAAATGAGATAAGAGGCCAGGAAATTTATTTTGGTATCATTGGTTGGGGGCTGAATATTCTACTGTACTGACAACTCAGAGTACACCTTTATGTCCTGCAGTTGGAATTTATTTCACACATTATACTTTATCTAAAGTACCACAGAAAAATGTGATACATGGGTTAATCAATATTCAGCAGAACAACCTAGCTATTATTTCCCTTGTCAAGCTCCTGGCATTCACCCTTCCTCGTTCAAGGCACTCCAACAGCATTGCCAAAATTCACACAAACATATTCCCCCTGGTTTTCCCCCTAGATTATGGAAAATACCTATCTTTTCTGAAATTCACCCCATCATAAAGATACCCCTCCCATCTCCAAACCTTTTCCAGGAAGCAATGCAGTTTTGGCATGTTTCGTATCACTAGGCCTGGCTGCTGCTTCTACTTCATGTACTGATTTTCTCTCTTTGCTGGAGACAAGGACCACGCAAAGCCAGGCGTGCCTACTTGCAACAGAGAGTCTGGCCTCAGAATGAAGCAACATCGGCATCAGACACACAGCACAGTCAGGGCCAGCATCAAAATGATGTGTAAATGATAGACATTGATTTCCCAGACTGATCTTGTCAGGCAACAAATCAGCTGCTGTAGTACCAAGATGTGCCTCAACAATTGATTTTCCCCATCAACACCCCCACAATAGCCCGATTGCCTGTGCCATCACCTAGTCCGCAACATTAGTGTCCACAATTTGGCAATCCCTTTGAGGGACTGTAGGATGTTAATTGACAAAACTTGTACTGTTGGAGCACAGGGTTTCAGTCAGTGGAGCATATTAAACAAAACTTGACAGTGCAGAGATGTATTGTATGTGACTTGAGAATTGCAAAAGGTCAGAACTGTTCTGATTTCAGCACTCACTCATTTTGAAGAGATATTCACAAAACTGAAACTCAAATTTCCCCCCAAAATGAGAAAATACAGTATCAGTTTATAGACGAGTGAAAATTATAAATTGTAAGCTCCCATGGCCATGTAAATCACAAGTGAGTAGTGACCCAGTTTCAATGCTAAGTATAGAATATTTAATAGGCCATTTAAATAATGCATTTTCATAATCTGCAGAAATTTCTTCACCTAGCTGCAATACAATTAGATGCTCTCATTCTAGGAACACAATATTACATTTCAAAGGTCCCTGTAGGAGAGAAATAAATTCTTAATTCTAACAAGCACAATTTTATGTAACAATTCAGTTATACCACTATTTTCCAGCTTCTTGCTCCAATTCAATTACTCTGAAATTTTATACAAATGGCACTGTCCAACTACAATGTAATGTCACTTGACAATTACATCTCTCACAGGTCTGGTACGTGTGCATCTTTGGAATAATCTATAATCCTCAATGCACTTTGAAGGATTCTTCTGGCACCAAATAATGTTTTTTTTGTTCTTAACAACTGATCTTATTTTAAGGGGTCCTAAAGTAATAATTGCTGTTTTCTCCAATTCGCAATTAAGTTTTTTTAAGCTGAAGTGTATACATCAGTTATCAAATTATATGCACTGTTACAAGGACCCCTATGGAAACAATAGGAAGCAAATTAGACAGCCCAAATAATGACCTGAAATTAAATGGTTCTCAGCAATGTGTTACCACTGAGCAATTTTCCAGCAAATAATGATTCCATATTCAGAATTATTGACAAATAGGAGCCCATCGTGGCTAGGAACACATTATTGTAAGCATCAGGAAGAAAAGGGTGTGGAACAAACAAAATGTACTCTCAAGAACAATATTAACCATAATCTATGGAAAAACCTTGTAAATAAGTATGCTTAAAAAAAAGGGTACAAACAAAGAACATTTATGCTTCTGGTCAACCTAACTCCATTTCATGACAGGCAATGCAGTAAATTGTCAACCACAGATTTGTATCCTATGAAAAGAAATTTGAACAAAATTATATGTACCCTTCATTGGCCTAAGGTAAAATTCACTCCGACTCTGAAGCTGTAGTGGGTGTAAGCATACGCAACCAAGACACATCAGCTTTGCTTCATACATTTCCCAAATATGGTGGTTTGTGCATACTTAACCATGTAAATCCCAAATGATCCATAACCATATGGCATTCTTTAAAGTGCATAATTTGTAACATGAATATACAAGAGCCATCATGTAGAAAAGTTCCCATGGCACTTTACAGAAAATGAGGTAACAATGATAGGAGCAGAAGAGATTAAAGAAGAATGACCAAAGGTTTGTTTAAAAAAGGGAGGTGCTGAGAGAAAGCAAGAGAAGTGGAGAGCTAGACAGTTACTGGGAGGGAGTTTTTGACATTAGGACCACAGCAGATAAAAGCACTCCCACTGCTGGGAAACAGTCAGAAGGCCAGGATTCTGTTTCGAGTTCTCAACTTGAAACTATAACTCTTTCTTTCTCCATAGATGCTGCCAGACCTGTTGAGCAAATGTAGAATTTTCTGTTTTTATTTACATTTCATAAGGGATGTGGGCTAGGATTTATTGCCCATCCCTGGAGAAGATGGTTGAAAGCTGACTTCTTGAACCACTGCAGTTCACATGGCGTAGTTACAGTGCTATTAGGGACGAGGTTCCAGGATGTTGACCTAGCAACAGTGAAGGAATTGTGAACAATTTCCAAGTCAGGACGGTCAGAGGTTTGGGGGGGAACTTCTAAGTGATGTGTTCTCATGTGTCTGCTGCCCTTTTACTTCTAGGTGGTAGGGGCCACGGGCAGAATTTTACTGGTGTGCCACCTATTGATATGTGGAGCAAGGCGGTAAAATCTCAGGAGATCCAAGAAATCAGAATCACACCCGATTTCACATTATATGGATTTCCGGCAAGGTCAGCCTCTCATCGGGAATTGGCAAGAGGCTGAATAATTTATTTAAATATATTTAAATTTGAATTTACATCTGTTTAGTGAGTCCCGTGCTCAATCATCCACGCTCACTTGCCTTTATGGCTTGCCCAGAGGGGTTCTCTCAGTGAGGAAAACACCTGCTCCCCATGACCGGGGAGTAATCATGTTGGTCTCGCTGGTGGAACCACAGGCCATCGAGGCCCCACCAGGGGAGGCCGCATGCAAGGGGGGAGTGCCCTTGGGCAGTACCAAATTGGTACCTGGGTAATGCCCAGCAAGCACCTTGGCAATGCACACAGATGCGCACTCTGCAATGGGATCTGGGGAGGACGCTGCTGCTCTGCAGTTGCAATTGGATTGGGGGAGCACCAGTCTGGACAGGTGGGGAGGGGGCTAGATGCTCATGTGCTGTGGATCTTGTGAGTGGCCGCCACAATTGTGTGTGTGTGTGTGTATGTGTGTGTATGTGTGTGTGTGTGTGTGTGTGTGTGTGTGTGTGTGTGTGCGCGCGCGTGTGCGCGGGGGGGGGGGGGGGCGACGACGGCTATGTTGAGGCTGCCTGCAGTAGCAGGGGCCTGACAGCTCTCTCTCTGTTGGATTGCTGCTGTTGCTATTGAGCACATGCAGAATCAGAGGTCTGCATGTGCACAGCAGCTTCCTCTAGGCTGGTTTGCGAATTAAGCCTAGTCCACTGCCTGCAACAGCTAGAAAGAGTCTAGACCATTTTTTCAATGACTAGATTCATAAGATTGGGCATGAAAACTCACCTAAAAAAAATCAGAAACTCTCCCATTTTCATGCTAGCTGGACACTTAGATTCTATCAATCTCATAAAATTCTGCCCCACGTATTTCGAAGGTGCTGCCTAAGGAGCCTTGGTGAGTTTCTGCAGTATTTTGTCTAGACAGTGCAACTGCTGCTACTGTGCATCAGTGGTGGAGAAAGTAAATGTTTGTGGATGGGATGCCAATCAAGTGGGCTACTTTATCTTGGATAGTTTCAAACTTCTTGAGTGTTGTTGCAGCTGCACTCATCCAACCAAGCAGAGAGTATTCCATCACACTCCTTACCTATGCCTTGTAGATTGTGGACAGTTTTTGGGGAGTCAGGTGGTGAGTTACTTGCTGCAGGATTTTCACCTCTCACCTGCTTTTGGAGCCACAGTATTTATATGGCTAGTCCAGTTAAGTTTCTGGCCAATGGTAACCCCCAGGATGTTACCATTGCTGAATCCCCCATTGTTAATGTTACTGAATGGCAAGAGCGATAGTTAGATTCTCTCTTGTTGGAGATGGATATTCCCTGGCACTTGTGTGACACAAATGCTACATGCCATTTTTCAGTCCCAGCCTGAATATTGTCCAGGCCTTGCTGCATTTGGACACAGATTGTTTTAAGTATCTGAAGAATCAAGAATGGTGCTAAATATTGTGTAATCATCAGCAATGAAAGGTAGCTCCTTCAGTGATGTTCTAGAGCTGAGACGACTGACCTCTAACAACCACACCCATTGTCCTTTGTAGAGTGTTCCCCTGATTCCTACTGACTCCAGTTTTGCTACAGCTCCTTGATGCTACCCTTGATCCAATTGATCTTAATGTCAACAGCAGGAACTCTCATCCCACTCTGGAGTTCAGCCCTTTTGTTCGTGTTTGAACCGAGGCCATAATGAGGTCAGGAGATGAATTACTGAGCAGTTTGTTGCTAAAGAAATGCCACTGATGATGACAGCTTCCATCACTTGAAGTAGACTGATGTGGCAATAACTAACTGGGTTGGATTTATCCTGCTTTTTTGTGTAGAGGACATAGCTGGGCAATTTTCCACATTGCCGGGTAGATGCTAGTGTTGTAGCTGCACTGGAATCTGTACTTGGCTAGGAGAACAGCAAGTTCTGGAGCACTAGTCTTCATTACTATTGCCAGGGCTCTTGGACTATGCAATATCCAGCGCCTTTAGCTGTTTCTTGACCTCACATGGAGTGAAACAAATTGGCTGAAGACTGGCATCTAAGATGTTGGGGATCACCTGCAGAGGCAGAGATGAATCATCTACTCAGCACTTCTAGCTGAAAATTTCAGCCAATGCTTCCATCTTATCCCTAACACTGGTGCTAAGCTCTCCCATCTTCAAGGATTGGGCTACTCCTTGTAAGGCCTCCTCTTCCTCTAATGAGCTGTTTAATTGTCTGCCAACATGCATGGCTGGATGTGACAGCCTGCACAGCTCAGATCTGATCTTTGGTATGGAATCAGGACTTTGTCTCCACAATGACTGTGTAGTGGTTACTCCTACCAACACTGTCATAGCTAGATGCATCTACAGCAGGCACATTGGTAATGATGAGGCCAAGTATGTTTTGGCGTAGCAAAGCCCCGTCTTCACATTGAGGACACCCTCCATTGTGTTGTATGGGCATCACCACCATACTGAACAGGATAGATTTTGAACAGATCTAGTAACCCAAAAACTACACATCCATGAGACGCTGTGGGTCATCAGCAGCAGTACTAACCCCAACCTCATGACCCTGGTGAAGCAACAACACAACTACTTGTGTGCCAAACACGTTCCCTCACTACCTGCCATAGACCCAGTCGAGCAACAATGTCTTTTGTGACCTGACCATCTTGGTCAGTAGTGGTGCTACTGGGCTACCCTTGGTGATGAACAGTGAGATCCCCCACCAGGTGTACATTTTGCATATTTGTCACCATCAATGTAGGTCGGTGCCAGTCAGTGCATCCAGCTTCATTCCTGTCAAACTTATTAGCGATTTAACACAACTGACTGGCTTGGTCAGCCATTTCAAACTGCATTTAAAGAGTCAACCACATTGTTAAGAGCCTGGGGTTACAAGCAAGGATGACAGCTTTCCTTCCCTAAAGGAAGTTAGTGAACCAGATGAGTTTTAAGACAATCACAAATGATTTAATTCCAAATGTTTTTAAAATTTAACTTCAAATTCCACCGTGGTGGGATTCGAAGCTGGGTCCTCTGAGCATTATCCTGGGTCTCTGAAATATCTGTCCAGCAACAATACTTCTGCCTCCCCCTCCTGTTCGCAAGGTGGCAAGAATAGGAAAGCAGGCTTTGAATGTAAATACTTAATTTGAAAATGAATTACAACAGTTCAGACATTCAGACTCTTTAACCAAAACATTGTGCTATAATTATGCGCATCAGCAATTTGCCCCAGTGAAAATATGTCAAAAGTAGTCTTTAGTACTGGTACAAATGTTGTGGAAATTTAAGTTTGCCGAAGTAATAAAGCTAGAGGATCGTTTACAACTGCCCCGTCATATTGATCATCTCAAAAGTCTACCTTAATAGCACTGACTAAAGAATGAAACACAAGCCAACAACTCATTTTAAAATATTATCTATTGACCTATAAAACTGCCTTGTAGGTGTGGCCAACAGGCTAGTTCAAGTTGCATCCATGTGACCAACTGAAAGTTTAAAGGTAAACAAACCAGCCTTATTTAAAATTTAAGCACTGAAATCACTTGGAATCTGATGCTTACAAATTATTTATTTCGGGAAAATAAGGAAGAATGGGTACTGTTTTGAGCTGCAGAAACTGAGCTACTTTTACAGAGTTAAAGCATATAGTGCAGCAGAAAAAGTAACCAGTTTAATACTTTCACATCTTAAAGAATTAGCTTTATCAACTGGTCCTAATAATTCTAATGCCACAGATAGCACTGCAAACTATTTTAATTGGATGCACAGGAAAATACTGTCAGAGTGAGGGGAAAAGAGAAAGGACAAACATAGTTGCCCTATATTTAATTTGGGTCACTAATACTGCCATCGCGGCATTTCAAAGAGCTGCTAATTTACTGTATCAATATGACTAAAAATGTATTTAATTCGACTCATATGTAAATGAAATAATTTTTAAACATGCAAAGCATCACACTAGAAAGAGCAACTTATTGGAAAACCTTGGCAATCACAAAGGAGCCAAAGTACTGCAGGCTGGCTGCAGTTACAATGACGCATCTTGCCCAATATTTTATCACTTAAGTTTGCTTTGAAATGATTTCTAGATTGCACTGCACAAGTTGGACTATGATACAGGGCAAGTACAATTTCAAAATAACTTGAAACCATCATGGTGGAGTTTTTAAAAATCCAACATGCTGTTTTTCTATACTGATGTTACAATCCATAGAACTTCACAGTACAGAAGTTGACTAAAGAGCTCACTGCGTTTGCATCAATTCTGTGAAAAAACAATCCACTCATACTCGTTCCCCATGCCCAATATGGCAGCACGATGGCTCAGTGGTAGCACTGCTGCCTCTCAGTTCTGGAGACCTGGGTTCAATTCTGGCCTTGGGTGACTGTGTAGTTTGCTCGTTCTCCCAATATCTGTGTGGGTTTCCTTCAGTCACTCTGGTTTCCTCCCACAGTCCAAAAATGTGCAGGTTAGGTTAATTGGCCATGATAAATTGCCCCTTAATGTCCAAAGATGTATTGGGGTTATGGAGATAGGGCCCAGGTACGATACTCAGTGAGTCGGTGCTGACCAGATGGGGCAAATAGCTTCTTCTGTACTGTAGGAATTCTATGATTATATACTATGACTATTTGTCAAGTAGTTAGATACTTTTAAAAGTTATGATATATGGTGCTTCCAACCCGTGCTTCCAATACAGTTCATAGAAGAACATTTTATTTCCATTAACCCTCTACATAAAAAAACTACCTAACCACTCCCTTTGCTTTTTGTTAAGCATTTTAAATGCATGATCTAAAGTTTCCGTCCTACCAAACTGCATAAAAATTTGAAAATAATTTATTTTCTTTATGGCAATAATTCTGATTACATCAGCAGTTTTCCTCTTAATCTTCACTGCTCTGCTATAAAAAGGACACTTTCTCTGGTGCCTTATAACAAATTCCTCTAAAACTGGTATCATTCTAATGAAACACACTTACCCACTCTACAATCCTGCCATCCTTCCTTACATATGTGCCCAAAACAAGAAACAATAATCTAATGGTAATCCAACCAGTGGGTTTAGCATCACCACTTTAGTTTTACACTACTTCACTACTAAGGAAACCAACAGCTTTATCAACTGGTCCTAATAATTCTAAATAATTCATTCCCACCCACAGATTCCTTGAGCTTTAATTCTATCACATCTGTGCAGCACTTTTGATTCATAGGAGTACAGCTTAATGGAAAATCTTCCAGTAAGTATTTAACCCCAACATCAAGCTGTACAGTAGAAGCAAACAGAATTGCTGCATAGTACAACGATGACAGCATGCATTTACTGTATAGCACCAGTGATTTGAGAGGAAGTCACTAAAACTGCTAATATCTATCAACTTATTGTTTGCCAATTTGAATATTCCCAGCTGGAAAATTCCAACATTATCCTGTTTTTTTAAGGAAATGGAAATCTGTGGACATCACACAGTTGCACCAAAACTATCTAAATATGGGGTGGGGACTAATCAGTTGGAAAAGGAAAGTCTATCGCTTACCCTCAATGTCTCTATCACCAAGTCTCTGGCTTCCAGTTCCCCTTCAAGGATGCTGAGGAGAGTCAGTAGTTCTGGTTTACTGAGATTGTCCATGTCAAATTCAGACTTCTGCAACACAATAACCAATGTCCAAATAAATGTAGGTCAAATTGGAAAGATTCACACAAAAACAAATCAAGCATCGTTTTGAATCACAGCACAGAACCTGATTTGCATCTCCCACAGATTTAATTTTTTAAAAACCGTAAACAATTTACCATCAGATATGTGTTGTATAAAACACGTAGGGAAAATAAATCAATTCTTTAAAGGTGGGCAGTCTATATTTTCCTACAGAGTGCTTCAGCTTGAAGGTAGCCATCAATCACAATTAAACCTCAATTATATTGTGTGATAAATACAATATAAAGGGAAATGCAGTTTGGGCAAATAATATCTTCGACGCAATCAAGTATTGCTTTATTGGAGATAAATTGCAGAGACATTGGCTCGGATTTCAGCTGCTGGAAGGCTATCCTCGGCGGGGGTTCCTTTTTTTTGTTCAGGACAAACAAAGTGTGGCGGGCCGGGGGAAAAAAACCCTCGGCGTGTGGGTGGAATAAAAAAAATCCTGCGTTTGAATTTCGTAATGTAGCACCTTCCAACTTGGGGTGGGGGAAAATGGAAAATCTCAGCAGGGGTGGAGGGGGGGGGGGAAAGCCTAGGCTAAATCAAACAGTGTCTTCAAACACACATTTCGGGAGAAGAAATGAAAACAACATAAAGCAACGAAAAAAAATCGCACGGTTACAATTTTTTCCCAGGCAGAAACCCCCGAGACCGCTTCCAGCATCAACTCACTCTCTCTCTCCCTCACACACATACACAGGGAAGGGATACATTGTATCCAGAGTTTATGCTGCTACATTTTACACACTCGCTACATTGTAAACACACAGTCTCTCACAAAGCGAGCAGGGCTCGCCTTCATTAGGCTGTCTCAGGCTGCCGCTTGCTGACTCGCTCCACTTTACCTGGCAGCTGTTGGAGGCTCGCTCCTCGGAAGGGGGGTCGCCGCTGTCCGGCCGCAGCTCGCTCTCGGTCGCCATCTTGCCTTGTGTGAGGGGGAAGCGGGGGGGGGCGGGGGGAAGAGGTAGAGAGAGAGAGAGAGGCAGACAGACAGACAGACCCAGCGCCAACAACTAGACAGGGGGCAGTGACCAGCTTTTCAAAAAAAATTCCCGAACCCATTCACAGCAACACAGAGAGAGAGAGAAACTGCACACACCGAATGTGAAAAGAGATTGCAACAACAAAAAACCCCTCAACCTGGATTGTACAGCTAGACAGCAAAGTGTACAGCGAGCCTGCACACACTGAATCTGGGGAGATTGCAACAAAAAAAACCCCTAAATCTAAACTATACAAATAGAAAGATAGACAGCAAACTGGACAGAGAAACAGCACACACCGAATCTGAAGAGAGGTTGCAACAAAAAAAGCCCTCAGCCCGGATTGTACAGATAAAGAGCAAACTGTACAGAGAGACTGCACGAATCTGGAGAGATTGCAACAACAAAATACCCTAAACCTGGACTACAGATAGAAAGCAAACTACAGAGACTTCACACACCGAATCTGAAGAGGCTGTAAAATCTCAAACCTATGTTATACAGAGAGAGAGAGCAAACTATTAGAGACTGCACACACCGAATTTAAAGAGACCATAAAAATAAAACCCCTAAACCCTAGACTGTACAAGCAGAAAGATAGAGAGCAGACTGCACACATCGAATCTAAAGAGACTGTAAAACGAAACCCCAACCTAGGCTGTGCAAGCTTTAGAGATACTGCACTAAGCAAATCTAAAGAAAGGGACTGCAAAAATAAACCTCAAATCTAGACTGTACAGATAAAGAACGAACTATAGAGAATACACAAACCAGACGGATACAGAGAGAATGCAAAACCCGAACCTAAAGAGGGACTGCAAAAAAACCTGAGTGTACAAAGCAGACCCAGAGATTGGAGCGAGCTAGGCTGATCTCACTCACAATGGGGAAATACACACAAACCGGGCAGCTCCATCGTGGAAAGCAGCTTAAATTATTCTAAGATTGAGGGGACACTATACAACACAATCTAAGCATGTGATTGTATTGCACACACCGCTGAGAACTGGACAGTTGGGAAGCCCCCTGTTATTTACTGTGGGGTTTTGTGTCTGAATACCAGATGCAGAATGCTTCTACCCGTTTTACTGATATTTCCGATCACTTCGTCGTAACGTTGAATTGTGCAGGGAATGTAAGCTTCACCAGGCACGGAAGTTTTTCTTCCCGTGGTCAGGCAGACCCCTGGCTAAAATCAGGACTGCTGGCTGCAGTTAATCGCCACATTGCTTTGTCCGTCAGAGTGCTTCACAGTGAGGTGAAGTGCTGGTGTAACTGCTCTGGAAAACTGCTTCCATTGTACAGATAATATGGAGCCCGTACTTGACAAAACGCTGTGTTTAGCTACAAGCTGGTTGGTTGGTAGGAAGGAGAAATATTTAAAAGCAGTCGTCACATTTCTCATCAGCGATTTGTAACTCGTGCAATGGGGCTGCACAGGAAGGAAAAAAAAACAGAAAATGCTGGAAAATCTCAGCAAGTCTGACAGCATCTGTGGAAAGAGAATAGAGTAAGAAGTCTGACAACACCAGGTTTAAGTCCAACCAATTTATTTGATAGTAAACGCACAAGCTTTCGGGGTTTGCCCTTCGTCTTACTGTGTTTACCCCAGTCCAACGTCAGCATCTCCACATCAGAGAGAATAGAGCCAAAGTTTCGAGTACACATTACCCTTGTCCGAGCTGAGAGCAAAGACAATCAGATGAGATTTATAGTATGTGGGGGGGGCTAGTTAGACAAAGCAAATATCAATAAAGGTTGAGAAAGGTGCTAAAATGTCCATTAAGTGAGTGGAATGTGTGAATGGCCAAACAGAGGTACAGATTGTTAGGGGGACTACCTGAGGAATGTGGCAGTTGCCCACCTTTGTCCAATTGCAGTCCCACCCTCCACCCCCATCCGCACAGTATAGAAATGAGAAAGTAGTAAACCAACAAGCTGCTACAATACCGAGACCTAATAATACAATAACAGACAATCCCCTTTCAACAATCCCCTCCAAGCCCAATACCCATGAATCCCAACTATTACAATCACTATTCCATTACAATTAACAATAAAGTCCATTGTAAATTATCTTGCAACATTCTGAGGGCTTCACCTTTCAGGGCTTTCGCCTTCAGGGTTACACCTTCCAAGATCGCAATATTTTTTCTCTCAGCTCTGACAAAGGGTCATCCTGATTCAAAACATTGGCTCTATTCTCCTGCTACAGATGTTGTCAGACCAGCTGAAATTTTCCAGCATTTTCTATTTCTGCTTCAGATTCCAGCATATGCAGTGTTTTGTCTTCATGCACAGGATACCAAATGAGTAAAAAAAAAGTAGGCTGCATTTTTTTTAACCTGTTAATCACTTATTCTGATCCTTGCTTTGTTCCCTGACGAAGGTGAGGATAGCTAATTGCAAACTGTCAGTTTGATGTTGGGAGGTAATTCTTCCTTTTCAAGATGGGCAGGTTTTCAATAGACTATTTGTAAAACAAAAGCAGACTATTGATGTTTGAAATCTGGAATACAAAACTGGAAGTAAGCTGGCACAAAGTTGGCTGTCTCATAGCGCCAGGGACCCAGGTTCAATTCCGGCCTCGAGTGACTGTCTGTGTGGAGTTTGCACATTCTCTCTGTGTCTGTGTGGGTTTCCTCCAGGTGCTCTAGTTTCCTCCTATAGTCCGAAAAATGTGCAGGTTAGGTGGATTGGACGTGCTAAATTGACCCTTGGCGTCAGGGGAATTAGCAGGGCAAATACATGGGGTTACGAGGTTAGGCCCTGGGTGGGATTGTTGTCATGTAGGCCTGATGGGCCGAATGGCCTCCTCTGCACTGTAGGGATTCTATGATTCTCAACAGATCGGACAACATTTGTGAAGAGAGAACCAACATTAATGGGCTGGATTTTTGACTCATGACAAGTGGTTTGGGTCTGGGATGCACTGCTTGAATGTGTGGCAGAGGCAGGTTCAATCAAAGCACTCAAGAGGGCATTAGGTGAATACTTGAATGTGCAAGGGTGAGGGGGAAAAGACAGAGGATTGGCACTAAGTCATGATGCTCGTTTGGAGAGACTGTGCAGACACGATGGGCCAAATGGCCACCTCCTTATTCTTCCTTGCTGTTGAGTTTGAAGGCAAGGGGGCACATAAAATCCAGCAAGTGGTCTATCTTCTGCCTAACCTTGCACCCCTGAACAGTCTGAAGTCTTCGGGTACAGTGTGAGGAGAAGGGGAGTGGCATTGGGTGACATCCCTGTTTGACCTTAACCCATTGTAGGGGCCAATTAATGACCATTTAAAGACTTCATCCTGCCTCAGTTGGAATTTTACACATGGCCGATGGAGGTCCACATCATACAAGAAGTCCAGCAACTTCAACTACATGGACTGGTGCTGGGTAAGGGTGGAGGGGAGGGAGGGGGAACCTCCTTTGTGTGCCTCATGAACTTATCAAAAGCATCCCCCCTTTTAACACTACCCCTGCCCCCCTCCCCCAACAGCCACTGGGATCTAGTCCCCATCCCCTCACAACCCTTGCAGAAACCGCATGGTGGCACAGTGAGTAGCACTACTACCTCACAGCACCAGGGATCTGGGTTTGATTCCCAGGTTGGATCATTTTCTGTGCAGAGACTGCACATTTTCCCTGTGTCTGCGTGGGTTTCCTCCAGGTGCCCCGGTTTCCTTCCACAGTCCGAAAGACGTGCTGGTTAGCTGCATTGGCTATGCTAAATTCTCCCTCAGTGTGGCGACTAGAGAATTTTCACACTAACTTCATTGGCAGTGTTTATGTAGGCTACTTGTGACACTAATAAATCAACTTCCAAACTTTAAAAACTTCCCTGGGTTCTTCAGCATGGTGGGACTTCCCTGTAGGCTCAGCAGTGACCATTGCTCCCAGTTGGCACTGCCAGTACTTGAGAGCTGCCAGCCATCTGATTGGCAGGACATCCCCCCAAGATAGGTGGAAGTCTCGCCCTAAAGCAATTAATTCTGTTCCCAGTGTAAATTGCTGTGGGGCCACCATTGTGATTGTGGGAGGGCTCCACCACCCCCACGCCTAATTTTGAGCCAGCCATGGGATCCTGTAACATCCAGCCCAATTAACAGTTCAGGCCACATTTAACAGCATAAATGCTGAGAACCACCTCTTGGATGCTTGTTGCTGAAATTAATCCAGAAACTAAATTAAAAGCAGCTTTGAGTATTATTTAGCAATTCAAAATTGTTGTGCTCAAAATGAATATTAAAATCAACAGGATTAGAATGCAACTCAATGTCCATTAGGAGCATAATACTGAAGGAGAACCTATTGAATGTCTTCAGGCTGCGGAAATAAAACAATAGATCCACTTTAGAAAGCAAAGCAAACTATGGGGTCATTGGAAAATATTCAGTGTTTCTACTAATTTGCAAGGAGACGTATCCTGACATAATTACAGTAAAAAAAAGCTGTAACTCCAATATGGCCTCTTGCAACCTCAATACTGTAATCTGTAAACTACCTTTGCATGGATTTATTGTTGTACAGTTAATAATAAAAAATATAATTTGGATTTTTTTACCAGCATGCAGTTTGACAGAGTCATGATTATCTGATTTTTTTTGTGTCAGACAGGTTGTGGTAAAATCAGAAGATAATCCAGAGGAAATGAAATAAAGCAAAGATAAATGACTTCTCAAAGAGATAGCTGTCTTCATTCTTCAAACTAAGTTTTCATTGACACACTGAAGATCAGTTCTGACACTTTCCACCTCAAGGTCATGATGTTGCAAAAAAAAACGAAGAATGGAAACACTTACTTTAAGTTTTATGCATTCTACCTACAATCTTGTGCCCAGCTTTATTTATTGCTTAATGCTAAGGAAATGTTTAGTCTTACAACCTAGAAGTAAAAACTGAACTGCTGTAAAGCACAACAAGGAAGAAAAATTAAATATTTGTGCTAATTTAATGCAGTCTTCATGAAACAAGTATGTAAAGCTGTATACTAGCTGCCCCCCGCCCCCCTCCACCCACCCTCCACCCGTTGTCTCAACTCCCACCTGCAGTCCTTTTTAGGACCTGGGGTACCTATGAGATGAAATGGTTAATTTAAAGATTAAGCACTGTTATAATATTTTATTCATACCAAACTGAACAGGATCAGGTTTCAAGACTGTACAACATATCCAGAAATGGGCTAGGAGTCAAGATACCAATTCAGTCCATAATAGAATATATGCGTGTGCAGCTTCTTCATTCCAGAGATGTAATATGAGTTAAAACTATTACACACATCTTTCTGGGACAGCATTTCAAAATGGTTATCTCATGCAAGGAATTCAGATAGAGACTATAAACCAATGAAGCAAAGCTGAAATGGATTTTAGTTATCATCTGTCAATACAGCTTTGTAATAGGTTCACACATATATTTTATAACATATATATAGTGTGCATAAACTGATTTTTATTGCCTATGGACTGCTAGCTGACAACATTCTGTTGGAATTACTACTGATGCAATCACATGACCTATTGTGAAGGTGCTACAATTCTGTGGCATAATCATGAATGTTGCAATG
This sequence comes from Carcharhinus amblyrhynchos, assembly GCF_965287045.1. Classification (NCBI taxonomy): domain Eukaryota; kingdom Metazoa; phylum Chordata; class Chondrichthyes; order Carcharhiniformes; family Carcharhinidae; genus Carcharhinus; species Carcharhinus amblyrhynchos. Next base: position 103,119,469 of record NC_137329.1, read on the forward strand.
TTATTTGATTCACTGACGTGTTACATCAGGTTGTTTTTGCAGCAGATTAATGGTTTACTTGGTACTGTGTATTTTTATATCATACAGCCGTGCATTTTTTATATTTAATTGTGCTTCTTCTATATTTGAGATGGTATCATTAAAATAAACCACATTAACATCACCAGAATCATCCAAGATACAGTCATTTTGTATTTTTGTCTAGTATAAAAAGTACATTAAGTTCATCACTCTAATTTACTCTAAGACTTTAAGATTTTGAGGTATAAAACCCTTCTAATTAGAAATCTAAGGTCTGAATTGTTAAATTCTAATACCAGGCTCCTTGGTTGCATGAGATCTAAAAGACGTGAATGACTAGTATTTATTAATCAAGTAGAATTTAAGCAAGATTTCACATACATTTAACATGAATAAGTGAAGACTTAGTAAACTCTTGTCTGTCAAGATACAAGGAGTCCTTGAGCATTGCCATACAGATGATGTCTTTCTCTTCTGTATCTTCGAAGTGGTGTTGAACTATGTCCAGAAGTGTCATACCCCAGGGCTCATGGTAACACCGTGCCAACAAGGATTATGATTTTCCAACTTTTATCGCCACTTCTTATTAATCGTCCTTTATTTGGATATGGTCTTAATTCACCTCTTCCATTGGGTATAGGGCGCAAGTCATCTCATTGCACCCCACCTCTGCGACTAGAGCCACATAGACTAAGGAGACCTCTTGTTTCAATGGGCCCCTTACAGCTTGCATTCCATTGCAAACAACTGATACATTTCCTCTCAATACAGAGCAATCACAAAGTCAAAAGCTTTGTGTCTTCAAATCAAAAACACTTCAGACCACAATATCAGAAGATGGAAAATTTCCCTCTCATGCGAATCTCCTGTCCTACAAATATAAAAAAATCAATTAAATCAATGCATGGGTTCTGATAAAAGATGCAAGGTGTCATTCTAAGAACTAACTACTTTTAACCATTGCTTCAAACAGCAACACTAAATACAGACCTTTAGTCAACTTAAGTCACAAACAATTAATTGTCTGTTTCTCACAAACGCCAGCCTTTCCATAAGGAATTCCAACTGCCTTGACAGCCCATTGTCTCATGAACAGAAATTCAAACTAAACTGTTTAAACATGGTTAAAGAATAAAATCCATTGATCTTACAGATTAATAACAAACTCTAAAAATAGGAAAATTATCAAAATTAATTACATCACATTTGGTTTAAACAAAATATAGAATGATTTGTAAGGGAACCTGTATAAACAGGACAGATATAGCAAAGTACTCAGCAAAATATGAAGGTGGAGGAAACAAGGGCTAGAAGCCAACAGGCCCAGAGTACAAACTAAGATATGTAAATATGATAAAAATGTAAATCTAAAGGTACTGTAGTTGAATGCAGAGGGCAATCACTATAAGATAGACAAATTCAAAGTGCCAATAGCTGTAAATGGGTACGATATGATTGTGATTGTGGAGACATGGCTGCAGGGTGACCAGGCTAGAAACTAAATATCCAAGGGTATTCAAGATTTAAGAAGGGTGGGAAAAAAGGAAAAGGAGGTGGGGTGGTGTTAGTAAAGGATGAAATCAGTACAATAATGAGAAAGGATATTGGCTAAGGACTCTACAGTGACAGTTTATTAGTCACAGGTAGGTTTACATTCACACTACAATGAAGTTACTGTGAAAATCCCCTAGCCGCCATACTCCAGCACTTGTTCAGGTACACTAAGGGAGAATTTAGCATGACCAGTGCACCTAACCAACATGTCTTTCGGACTGTGGGCAGAAAACGGAGCACCCAGAGGAAACCCATGCAGACACAGGGAGAACGTGCAGACTCGACACAGACAGCGACCTAAGCAGGGAATTGAACCGGGTCCCTGGCACTGTGAGGCAGCAGTGCTAACCACTGAGAATCAGTCTGATGGGACTAAAAAGCAACAAGGGACAGAAAACATTAGTGGGAGTTGTCTATAGGCCTGTGAACAGTAGTTGTAAGGTTAGGAATAGCATTTATCAGAAAATTAGAGCTGCATGTAACAAGGGTGCTACAGTAATCATTAATCTACATATAGATAGAGCAAACAATATTAGTACCATTTATATAGATGATCTGGAGGAGGGAACCGAGTGTAGGGTGTCGAAATTTGCTGATGACACCAAGATTGGGGGAAAGGCAAATTGTGCGGAGGGTGTGGAGAGTCTGCAGAAGGATCTAGATAGGCTGGGCGAATGGGCCAGGAAATGGCAAATGGAATTTAATGTTGGCAAGTGTGAGGTGGTCCACTTTGGTAGGAAGAATGGTAGGAAGGACTATTACTTACGGGGCGAAAAACTGCAGCAGGCGACGGTGCAGAGGGACCTCGGGGTCCTTGTGCATGAGTCGCAAAAACCCAGCCTGCAGGTGCAGCAGGTGGTCAGGAAGGCGAATGGGATGCTGGCCTTCATAGCGAGGGGGATTGAATATAAAAGTAGGGAGGTCTTGCTGCAGCTGTATAGGGCATTGGTGAGGCCGCAGCTGGAGTACTGTGTGCAGTTTTGGGCGCCGCACCTGCGCAAGGATATTTTGGCCTTGGAGGGAGTGCAGAGGAGGTTTACTAGGCTGATACCGGAGTTGAGGGGGTTGAGCTATGAGGAGAGGCTGAATAAACTAGGCTTGTACTCGTTAGAGTTTAGAAGAATGAGGGGAGATCTCATTGAGACGTATAAGATGATGAATGGGATGGATAGGATAGAGGTGGAAAGACTCTTCCCGCTCAAAAAAGACAGTAGGACTAGGGGGCACAGCCTCAAGATAAAGGGGGGGCGGTTCAGAACGGAGTTGAGGAGGAACTTCTTCACTCAGAGGGTGGTGAATCTCTGGAATTCTCTGCCCGTTGAAGTGGTGGAGGCTGCCTCGCTAAATATTTTTAAGAAGCGGGTTGATGGGTTTTTGATAAGAGAGGGGATTAAGGGTTATGGGGAGAGGGCGGGAAAGTGGAACTGAGCCACGACAGATCAGCCATGATCTTATTGAATGGCGGGGCAGGCTCGAAGGGCCAGATGGCCTACTCCTGCTCCTATTTCTTATGTTCTTATGTTCTTAATAATACTGTGGGAGGGGGTTGAATTCCTGGAGGGTGTACAGGATGGGTAATACATTAGGGCTAAAGTGAACAGCTATGGAGGGGGGAATCCTCCTTCCCAGTGAAATTGACATCTCCTCTCTGTCAGGGGACTTCAAAGGTGTCTCTCAAACCTGCAGCTTCTGCCAGAAAGGGGAATCCTTTGTGCAGAATGGAGTGCTGCTGTGATTTGTAAATCTGCTGACATGGAGATTAAAGTGACCAATCCACTTCAAATATTACGGCTGATAGCAAGGAATGAAAATGTTGATCACAGAACTACTTGAAACCATCAGGCCAGGGTGATCATCAAGTCCCCTGGGCTAAAAGGGACTGTCCCCAGTGACAGGGCATCCAACTCTGGTGTCTGCGTCAAGTTCAATTGCTTGCCCCGAGCCTGAGCTTAGGTGTTCCTTCTTTTACAGCCTGGGAGCAGCACAGGGGTAAATGCCCACTGGAGCTACCTCTTTGACCACCGTCAGAGTGCAAACTGCCAGGCCAGGGTGTCAGTCCACAGTTGGCACTGCCAAGGCAAGGGGCATATTGGGAGTGATCTGAGTGGGGAGGAGGGCTGAATGGAGGGTCTGTGTGGGGAAGGGGGACTATTGGGGTCTAAGTGGGGAGAGGGCTGAATGGAGGTCTGAGTGGAGAAGGGGGCTGAGTGAGGAGTGGGGCAGTAGGGATCTGTGGGAAAGTGGGCTGAGCGGTGGTCTGAGTGGGGAGGGGGATGATTGGAGTGGCCAGGTCACTCTCAGGTGCGTGTGGTATGGGGGTGACCCATTATTCTTGGGTGGAGGAGGATGCCCCTCTTTGATGAGGGGTTGGTAGTGTTCCCCTTGTTAATGTGTGTGTGTGGGGGAAGGGCCCATTTCCACTTTTGAAAGGAGGTGGCATGTACCCGAGTGTGAAGATCTGGCTGGCGGGTTTCCCAGGTTGCATATATTTGCGTCTATTGGGTGGGTGAATCCCATCTGACAGACATTCCTAGTGTCAGCCAGCTGTCCAGGGCATGGAGATTAAAGTAACCCTCTTGTTTTCCCACTGGCGAGGGAAGTTGATACCGATTTGGAAGAATTCTGCCCATTATTTTTCAAGAAGTAGCCACTTGGATTTGAGCAAGAGGGAGAAGTCACGGGTGGTAAAGTAGAGATATAAGTAAACTAGAGTAAAATATAGTTAATGTAAGGAAAGTAAAATTAAGACATGGCAGGGCAGCTTACTTGTGTGGAATGCATGTCCTGTAATATGTTGGGAAGTTGTGGTTAGCACTGATGACCTAGCTGGCCATATGTGCAGGCCATGCTGCTGGCTGCAGAAACTTGAGTTCCAGGTCTTGAAGTTAGAGAGTAGATAGGGAGAAACTGTTCTAGCTCGTAAATGGATCGAGACTGAGAAGGCACAGATTTAAAGTGACCTGCAAAAGAAGCACGTGATGAGAGAAAAAAAATCCTTTTCACACAGTGAGTAGATTGAGCCTGGAAATGTGGTGCAGGCAGGATCAATTAAGGCATTCAAGAGTGCATTAGATTATTATTTGAATTGAAACAATATGCAGGGGTAAGGACAGAGGTGGACTTTCAATGAAATACACCGCCATGCAGTGTGGAGCCCTGGCTAAAGGGGTATCCCAAGCTGAGAGATGGCTGTGGGACTACCAGTTAGAGCCTGGTAGCCCTGAATTTACTGATAGGCTCAATAAATTCAAATACAGGCAATGGAGAACAACGTTGGGATTTGATTGGTGGAGTCCACTTAGAGCTGGAAAATATTGTCTGTCCCATTTAAGAGGCAGTGATGATTTGAGAGCAGTTCAGGCAGATTTCTTGATTGTCTGAACTGAAGTTTCTGATCTTTCTCCTCTGTTAATAAAGCAGCAGCCTCCTACATTCTGGCAGGCAGCCTGAGGCAACAGTGAGGTCGCTGGCCTTACACTAGGGTGTAGATCTGAAAGGACTTCAGCAAGAACTAAGGAGGTGGTGCTGGCCAACGGCTGTCAAGAGGAGCAGCAGGGCAACTTGTCATCTCCAGGCCATGGCTGAGTAGGGCAGGCAGCCAAACAAAGAAAGAGTGGAGGCTAGGACAGTAGCCAGGCGGCCAGTGAACCACCAGCACACCTTTGAGCTTAGGTTGTTGCGGGGAGCAGCTGTAGCAAGGGGTGACTCAATCCCCAGGCCAAGGCTGAGGGGGGCAAAGAAGCCACCTTCCCAGGGGACAGGGTGTGACATCACCACAGGCCCCAACACAGAGGCCTAGTGTGAAGCCCCCTTAAAGTGTAAGTCTGCCACTGGTTATAGGGAAAAGGCAGAAGATTGGCACTGAGTCATGTTCGGGGAGCTGGTGCAGACAGGATGGGCTGAATGGTCTCCTTCTGTGCTGTAACAATTCCATAATTCTGTGATATAAAGGACTGACCCCATCATCAAATAACATTTTAAGGCAATTTGTATGGAATACAGGCAAGGAAATACATTTGCAAGAAAAACATGTAGGACAGCCAACTCCTACTGAGCTGCAGCTGAATCAGAAGCATTTTGTGTATTAGCTGCTCTTGAGAATGCAATCAACCTAAAGCCAACCTTTAATTTACATTGCTATCTAGAACAATAAAGGAGAAACGGTACAACATTTTTGCTCATTAGATGCATGATGAAGTGCTGCTTCCATTACACTATACATACCAATATTATGCTTACTACCATTACTGATAAGGTTTTTAAGGATCATTTTAAAGATACGTAATCTATTGATTGTGAATATAATAATCAGCTTTAACGACAGCCTTCATTCTGCTGTGTAACAATATTACAAGGTCCTTTCATATCAAAATAAAGTTCTAAAATTAACTTTGATTTTATTGGTCTCTGAATATAATTCAATGATCAAATATGCATGATTAAAAAACTTAGCCAAAGAGGTGGTCTTTAAGCAGCATCTTAATGGAGAAAAGCAAGGAAGAGAGGCAAAGAGGTTTATGGAGAGGATTCCAGAGCCTGGAGCTCAGGCACCTGAAGACATGGCCACCTTTGGGGGAGCAATTACAATTGGGGCCGAAATGTTCCTTGCCTGTTCATGGCAGGCGTCATAGTGGGTGGAAACAGAAAATATTACGAGAAGACCAAAAATCAGTTTTATGGTGTTTTCCACTGCAGCATCTCAGGGACATTAAGTGTCCTCATTGGAATCATCCTCAAGCTAGATCATCCGTGCACATCAATTAGAACATAAGCAATATATCCCTGGTGACCTGCATTCTACTTGTGACTTTGGGGTTAGTTTGCCCGCCTTGCATTGTGCAGCATTCACGGGAACCTGCACCAAGCTTCTCAGGTAGCAACACTGCTCTTTCAAGGGATTATTACAGGAAAGTCTCTACCAACCAGACCAGCAAGAATCTAGGGATGGCATCTCATAGGCTGCAGGGCTGGTCCTGTACTGGGGAAGGGGAGGAATTGGCCTCACACATCAGAAGGGACTGCAGAGCTATGTCTGCACTCAGGAAAGGGGACAAGTGGCCTCACACAGGAGGGGAGCTGCAGGGCTGGGCTTATATTGAGGGGGCCGAGTGGGAAGGGTTGAATTCAGACACATGACAGGGAGTGGGATGCAGTGGGGGACGGTGGGGGAGGTAAATTGAACAGTGTAAGTTACCTCAAGGTGGATGGGTGGGGTCCACATAAGCCATAGGCACATCCACTTCAAAGTGTTAAGGGACTATCAAATGTACATGCACCATCGGGATGGATGGGGAGGTCTGTGAGGGACAGAAACCTGAATTTGAAGCTCCTCTGGGACAATGGGAGTGATTTCTATACTCACACAGAGAGAAACCAAGCTGGTCTAGCAGAGAGAGTTCTGCACCATCATCTTCCAACCTGCGGTGATGGTTCAGTGCTAAATTAAAATGATGGGAAGCTCTGCTGGTGAGGGCTATGCGTGTAGATTGAAGGACAGGCAGATGCACTGAGATCACTGATTAAAGGGGTATTCAATTGATCTGTACATTCCCAAATGAGGATGCACAGCTGAGACATGTTAGGAACCTTTTAATGACAGTGCAGGGAATCAGGAAAGCAAAGCAGTTCTGCCTATTCATTTGCGATTAATCCCGCAAAGTGGCATTAATTAATCTCCTTGTATTAACCCCTTGTTCACAGTATGGAAATTCCCAACAATAATATGAACTGTAGAGCAATTGGGTGATTGGGTGAGCTCCAGAAACATGCTAGAAATTTGGTACTGGGGCTGTGTACAGATCTATGATGTAAATAAAGTAACTTGGTGATGGGGAAAAAAAATTGGTACTGGACAGTTCACAGATGAAAAGCTCCTCAAATATACTCAATATCCTGACTAAACATTTACCTTCATGTTTATTCCAAAGAGTGTAGTATTAGAGTGTTGTGAATGAGGTTACCAGCAGCTGGGCTGAAAACAAGACATCCAATTGTCTGGTAAAAGCTGACCCTTGTCTGTTTCTTGTTGATACCGCAGACAGGAGACCATCAGGAAGATAGAGATTGGATTTATTACTGTCCATGTTATTGCTTAAAGGTAGGAGAGAAGAAGGAGAAGGTAGCGATGCAGGTGCCTTAATCTCCAGAGGAGGAGCAATACTTTCAAGACCAATGGGCAGTAGTGCCTCCTCCAGGCAAAGAGGATGCGGCTCACAGAAGTGCTATGTTAAGGCACAAGGCTGAGAGCATACATAACTCACATGTTGAGCAAGGACCGGTGTCTCTGAGGGCTCCACATGCCCAGGGATCTCAGAGCTCACATTTTCTGGTGTTTGCATCATGGTCTGGCAGGGCATCCATTGCCGGTGGCTGTAGAAATAATGAACTTCTACACTAGTGGCTCCTTCCAGTGCTCCATTGGGGATCACTGGTGGATGTTTCATGTATCCATACACCAATGCATTCATGAGGTTACAGACACCCTTTTTGCCAAGATCACAATTATGTCTTTGACAGAGATCAAGCAAGTCAGGAAACCAGAGCACTGGGTTTTGCTGAGATTTCCGGATTCCTACAAGTGAAGGATGCCATTGACTGCACTCACGTGGCTATAAAAGCTTCCTGGCAACAGGCACTTCAATACATATACCTGAAAGGTAGCACTCACTCAGTGTTCAGCTGGTCTGTGACCTTAAGAAACTGATTTGCAGCAGATATCTGTGAAGCATCCACAATTCATACATTTGAGTAGATTGCAGATTCCAGATATCTTCAAAGGACCACACAGAATCCAGGGCTGGCTCTTAAATCACAAAGGGCACCCACAAAGGAAGTGAATGATGACAACTATGCAGCAATCACAGATTCTTGTAGAGCGAACTTATGAGGAGGCTCATGCCACTAACCAAGCATTGGTGGGAGCACACCATTGGGATCCTAAAGATGCAATTCTGATGTCTAGACAGATCCGGTAGAGCACTCCAGTACAGTCCCAGCGGCACAGCAACACAGTGGGTAGCACTTCTGCCTCACAGAGTCAGGGACCTAGGTTCAATTCCCAGCTGGGTCACCACCTGAGCGGAGTTTGCACGTTCTCCGTGTCTGTGTGGGTTTCCTCTGGGTGCACCGGTTTCCTGCCACAGTCTAAGGGACATCATTCATCCTCTTCCTGCACTGGGTGGCTGATCTCATCTGCACGGTTTTGGCACTGAGTATTGCTGTCAACAATTCCCAAGCCAGATTTGCAACCTTGCTGGAAATCATGCACCAAAGTGGGGATGGAAGACATCATGATTGGTCTTGCTGCATCCAACAGTCACTCCAGTGAATTTGGGAGCCACATCTTCTGTGGAGCAGCCCTGGGCTGGAGACATTGAAAAGGCTGTGCACAGCTCCATTTTAAATATAGTACCTGGAGTGCAGAAGGACAGGTTGCCCACCAGCGAACAAGCATGTTTCACATGTGTGCATAATTAATGCAACAGAGAACAGATGATACAGTGCGAAAACCCACCATTAACTTCGTGAAATGGGATGTGTGTGTGTGTGTGTGAGGTGGGGATGGTGTTGTGTGTGTGTGTGTGTGGGGGGGGGGATGGTGTGTGTGAGCGGGGGGATGGTGTGTGTGTGTGTGTGTGTGTGGGGGGGGGGGGGATGGTGTGTGTGTGTGTGTGTCTGTGTGTGTGTGTGTGTGGGGGGGGATGGTGTGTGTGAGCGGGGGGATGGTGTGTGTGTGTGTGGGGGGGGGATGGCGTGTGTGTGAGGGGGGATGGTGTGTGTGTGTGTGTCTGTGTGTGTGTGTGAGGGGGGGGATGGTGTGTGTGTGTGTGTGTGTGTCTGTGTGTGTGTGGGGGGATGGTGTGTGTGTGTGTGGGGGGGGGATGGCGTGTGTGTGAGGGGGGATGGTGTGTGTGTGTGTGTGTGTCTGTGTGTGTGCGTGTGAGGGGGGGGATGGTGTGTGTGTGTGTGTGTGTGAGGGGGGGAATGGTGTGTGTGTGTGTGTGTGTGTCTGTGTGTGTGTGTGTGTGGGGGGGGAATGGTGTGTGTGTGTGTGTGTGTCTGTGTGTGTGTGTGTGTGGGGGGGGATGGTGTGTGTGTGTGTGTGTGTGAGGGGGGGAATGGTGTGTGTGTGTGTGTGTGTGTGTGGGGGGGAATGGTGTGTGTGTGTGTGTGTGTGTGTGGGGGAATGGTGTGTGTGTGTGTGTGTGTGTCTGTGTGTGTGTGTGTGTGGGGGGGGATGGTGTGTGTGTGTGTGTGTGAGGGGGGGAATGGTGTGTGTGTGTGTGTGTGTGTGTGTCTGTGTGTGTGTGTGTGTGGGGGGGGATGGTGTGTGTGTGTGTGTGTGAGGGGGGGAATGGTGTGTGTGTGTGTGTGTGTGTCTGTGTGTGTGTGTGTGTGGGGGGGGATGGTGTGTGTGTGTGTGTGTGAGGGGGGGAATGGTGTGTGTGTGTGTGTGTCTGTGTGTGTGTGTGGGGGGGGATGGTGTGTGTGAGCGGGGGGATGGTGTGTGTGTGTGGGGGGGGGGATGGTGTGTGTGAGCGGGGGGATGGTGTGTGTGTGTGTGGGGGGGGGATGGCGTGTGTGTGAGGGGGGGGAATGGTGTGTGTGTGTGTGTGTGTGTGAGGGTGGGAATGGTGTGTGTGTGAGGGGGGATGGTGTGTGTGTGTGTGTGTCTGTGTGTGTGTGTGTGTGAGGGGGGGAATGGTGTGTGTGTGTGTGTGTGTGTGTGTGTGTGAGGGGGGGAATGGTGTGTGTGTGTGTGTGGAATCCCTCCCAGGTAATGTGGGCCTGAAATGGCAGGATGCTGAGATTTCAGCGGGACTGTGAAGCTGCAGGAGATTATAGAGATAGGGAAAGGGCGTGGCCATGGAGAAATTTGAAAACATGGATGACATTTTTAAAATTGTATCATTGCTTAACCAAGAGCACCGCAGGTCAGTGAGTACAGACGAGAGCAGTGAGCAGGACCTGGTGCATATTAGGACACAGGCAGCAGTTTTGGATGCTGTCAGATTTACAGAGATTAACCTTATAAATTGGCCAGATATGCATGAGAACAGACAAGTCTGGATGTAACAAAGATATGGACAAGGTTTTCAACAGCAGTTGAAGCGTGTGTGGAATCAAACATTGTTAGAGATAGAAATATGCAGCCTTAGTGATGGCATGAATATATGGTTGGAAGCTCAGCTCAGGGTTAAATGTGAAACCAAGATTGTGAACAGTCTGGTTCAGTCTCAGAGGGTTACCAGGGAGAGGGATAAGGTTGGTGGTTGGGGAACAGAGTTTGGGAAGGGACAAAGGACAATGGCTGGGATTTTCCAGCCTCTCTGCTACAGGTTTTCCTGTGGCAGAGGGAGCTCACCATTAGCCACTGGTGGGATCCTTCTGTCTTGCCGAAGTCAATGGCCATTTGCATTGCTCGCCTGCCACACTGCCCCAGAACCCTTGCAGGGGGTCATATTTGGAGGGACTGGAAAATCCTGCCTAATGTTTAATCGGAGGAAATTTCTGCTCATCTAGTACTGGTTGGTGGACATGCAGTTTGACAACTTGGGGAGAGGTCAAGGGTTGTGGCCAGGGAGAGCTGGGTGTCGTCAATGTAATGCAGCAGATGGATTTTGAGGGCTTAAGATAAAGCTATAATTATGATGTTGGAAAACCAATGCTTCAGATAATAAGTCATTGGACTGTTTAATTGAAAGCTAGTTCAGTTTCAGCATTTCATCTTTAGCCAACACAACAGTAGCTATTTTGTGTCATTCCCTAAAAATATTCTGGGTGTATGGGGAGTTGCCTCTATGATATCCTTTGAAATATGTGCAATATTAGTATCTAAGCTGGCTATGAGTAGAGCATCAAGTTACATTACGCTTTTATTATCAATGTTACCTTAGTTTTCTTGCCTGGTTTGCACACCTTGGGCTTCTGAAAGGAAAAAGGACAAAGGGTGAGGTTGAGGTGTGAGGAGAGGACAAGTGCGTGCTTACACTATCTGCAGATTGACAGAAGAGAGTTTGGGATGAGGTGAAATTGGATGTTAGGAGGAGAAATGTGCAATGAGGTCAACATTATTTTTATTGGATCCAGCTCTGCCTCTGGCAGTGGCCTCAATAATGGCCCTCCCATAGTGGCAAGTACCTTTTCCTCCAATGCGGGGGGAGGGGGGGGTGCTTTTAGAAGAAGCAGGTACGTTGCTGCTATATGGTTAGTTCCTGCTGCTACTGCTGCTGTGATACCTTCTCTTGCAAGAGAGAGGAAAATGTGTCAATGAATATTATGCAATCTTTTCGGTTGACGTGGGCAGTCATGGTTGAATTGCTGTCAGTGTGTGTTCAAGCTGTGATATGTAAGTTGAGGCCTGCAGCAATGCTCATGTGAAGGTGAGATGAAGCATATGAATATTAGGTTTGAGTCATGACTGATAGAGATTGTTGGTATTTCAGTCATGGGGCTGTGCAGAATTGATTAGTATCTGAGAATAATATTGAAGTTGGTAGGATATGTCATTTGAGGATGCATTCACTGTCCTTGACCGGGATGTCACTAAACTTTTTTTGCATTCAATCCAGTTACATGGGGTTAAACCCCTGACATTTACCTTGAAGTTATCTGTTTTTACTGCCTTCTCGTCGAGTGCTTGGGTAGTTTCCTGCTCTCTTGAAGATACAGGCTATCTGCCCTCCTTTCCACTTCGTCTACCAAGACCTTTTGTGCAGTGTGAAAAAAAATTCTGTGGCAAGTAACCCACATCCTGACTCCCCAAAGTCTATCCATCATCTATAAGGCACTGTGGTGGCATATTCCCCACTTGCCTGAATGGGTGCAGCTCTAACACTCGAGAAACTTGACGTCATCGAGGACAAAGCAACCTGCTTGATTGGCGCCACATCTACAAACATTCAATCCCTCCACCACCAACGCTCAGTAGCAGCAGTCTACAAGATGGACTGCAGTAATTCACCAAAGATCCTTAGACAGAAGTTTCCAAGCTCACGAACACTCCCATCTAGAAGGATTAGGGTAGCAGATACATGGGGACAAGAACACCCACAAGTTCCCCTCCAAGCCACTCACCATCCTGATCTAGAAATCCTTCCCAGTCACTGGGTCAAAATTCTGGAATTCCCTCCCTAACAGCATTGAGGGTCAACCCACAACATGAGGACTACAGCAATTCAAGAAGGCAGCTCACCACCACTTTCTCAAGGGCAACTAGCGATGGACAATAAATGCTGGCCAGCCAGTGACGCCCATGTCCCACAATTGAATTAAAAATGCAATGCTGTTGTTTTTGTTTGTTTTCTGTGCAACTATTTTCAATAATCTCAGCAAAGGTGGCACAGTGGTTAGCCACTGCCTCATTGCGCCAGAGATCCGGGTTCGATTCCCGGCTCAGATCACTGTCTGAGCAGCATCTGCACGTTCTCCCTGTGTCTGTGTGGGTTTTCTCCCATGGTCCAAAAGACATGTTGGTTAGATGCATTGGCCATGCTAAATTCTCCCTCTGTGTACCCAATCAGGTGCCAGAGTGTGGCGACTAGGGGATTTTCATAGTAGCTTCATCACAGTGTTAATGTAATTATTCTTGTGACAACAATAAATAAACTTAAAAAGTTTACATTTCATTTAAGAGATGCAGATTAGCTTTAAAGAGTACAGGTTAGAAGTGCCAGTAGGCAATGATATTGGCTCCCTGCTGATGAATGTAGCCAATGAACAGTGCAGTTAGCTCTGACTGCCTGCAGCAATCATTATAATTATACATTGAGTGGGTAAGGGAAAATCACGATCTGATGCTTAGTTTCAGGGAGTATCGAATTTAGCCTGTTAGATTTTTTTTCAAATTTTAAGTTATCAATGTGTTACAAAAAAAGACTGTAAATATCCAAGATACTAAGCATTCTATCCTATTGAAAAATGTCAATTACAACGAGTGCCACAATCCAAATTAAACACCTCCCCTGGAAGTGCTTAATATTGAATACTCATTTTTAAAGATGAGAACACTTACAAATTTTTCCAATTCTAAGTAATGGAATTGAAAATTATAATCACTTTTCTGAAGGTCTTGAGTCCAAACTGGATGGTAAGCAATATCCAAATGGCTTGCGAAACAGAAGCTGTTTTTATTGGAACAAATCACTAATTCATTTATTATACATGCGTTTTGCAGAATTGCTGCTCAGACACAAACAGGAAGTGATGCTCTTGTAACATGATGCTCAAAACATTTGTAATGAATAAAATTGCGTTGACAATTTGTCAGTTGTTAAGTTACTGTGTTGTGCTTAAGGAAAAAAAAACATTGTTGTAAAATGATGGCTTAGTGAATCGGTAAAGAATTTCAAATATCCGTGTTGAAGTGTAGCTGTGTTGGAACAAGTATCACTTGCTTCATTTCTCATAGACCTTCCCAGCCCTTATTAACTAGAAGCTGCAGTCCTCTGGTAATCCTCCTCCGTAGAGATCTCATACCTTTTAAGTGGATTGCCGTTGCATTACCTCTAAACCACTCTGGAAGATGGCCTGGTGTTATTAACACCCCACACAATAGGTGGGCTCAGAGTCTGAATTAATTAACTAGATCAATTTACAGGAATTAAACAAGCACACCTACAGAACGGCACCATCTCTAATACAAAAAGGCTAAGCCTTTAAACACACACCCTGTCCTTGACAGAAATGAATGTGACAAGCCTCTTGATTGTCTATGATAGATTTCGGAATCAGCTTTTGGTTTCATTTCATTTTTGATCATTCTGGTTCCCAAACTTTCATAGTTCAGTCCCTCTCTCTCACCTATTTTTCTCTTGTGCCACAGGCTCTAACATCCTATTGCTTTTGTAATGCCATAACGCACATGGAATTCCTAATTGGCATGAAATATTGGCACCAATTTTGCTGCAGTAATGATGGTGAAACTGTCATCATTCACTGACATTACTCCTCTCAAGCTGACAGCAACTTCTAGAATCAGCACGTGCATAGTTAAATGCAGAAATCCAGAGTGATTATATGCTTCTCCAGATGTCAGGATGGTGAGTGGCTTTGAGGGAAACTTCTAGGTGGTGATATTCCCATGTATCTGCGGTCCTAGTCCTTCCAGATGGTCGTGTGGTAGTGGTCATCAGTTTGGAAGCTGTTGTCTAAGGAGCCCTGGTGAGCTTCTGCAGTTCATTTTGTAGGTGATACACACTGTTACTACTATGCATCGGTGGTGGAAGGAGTGAATGTTTGTGTGTGGATGGTTGTGGGGTGGGGGGGGGGTGGTGGTGTGCAATCAAGTGGGCTTGAATGAAGTGAAGGATAATCAGTGCACATTTATTTCTGGTTTACTGTCTGTGAGAATTCTTCAAAATGATTGGTTGCTTAGCCTGCTTGATGACATCACAATTGTTGGATATCTGGTGATCTCCTTGGCTTGGTGCAAGATTCGAATTAGAGGAGAAATCCATACCATCAAAATTGTAGGTCTTGGATCCTTCACGATCAATGGTGAGCGCTGTCACTTTATTGTTCACTGCCAAACCCTAACCTATATATGGACAATGTCCTTTAGGGAAGGAAATCTGCCATTCTTATCTGGTCTGGCCTACTTGTGACTCCAGAACAACAGCAATGTGGTTGACTCTTAACTGCCATCAGGCAACTAGGGGATCAGCAATAAATGCTGGCCAGCAGGCAATGCCCACATCCCAAGAATGAATTAAAAAAAAAGTTATAGGCTTGATCATATGCAACAATTCCCTTGACATTTACTGGTTGGATGATCTACAAGAGGGTGTTGAATGCATCGCACATGCAAATCTTCCTCACTTAATTAGCACCTTAATGATGTTGAGTAGCTGACGGCAATCATGAAGCCAGACATCCTGAGGAGCTTGGTAGCTATTTTAGGTCTTCCTAAGCATTGGTTTTGGACAAGCAAATGGTTCCACACTGACCTAGATTCTGTAAAGCCAGTTGTTGACAGTCTTTGCCAGACAGGTCCAGAAGGTTGGAGATATGATTCATGGTCCATTGATAGTCTGTCACTCATGCCCACTGATTTCCCTTGTGAAGCTCTTGATTTGTGTCACAGAAATCCTTGAGCTCAGTATCACTGCCAGCTCTCAGAAACAGGCCTCAGATCCGTGAATAGAGTGTGCTTGTACCCGCCCGATTCTAGTCAAGGATTGTGAGACCCCAGGATATCAACTAAGGATGCTGGAAATGGTCATGACTGCCCAAGCCCAAAATATTTTTGTCTTTATTCTTAGAATTCTATTTGTCATGTGCCATTTCGAGGACCAGCCTTTTTGCTTTGGACAGTTCATTGCACAGTGATATGTAAATCACACCTGAAGCACCGAACAGCCGTTCTTCAGGCATTCACAGGATGAATTTGTCCATTTTTGTTCCAATTCTGTCTTCCGCTGTAATAACCAGTTCAGCTAAGATTTTTGTTACCCTCATTCTGTCATCTTTGACAATTTTGAAATCTGGCAACTATTCAGTCACCTATTCTTTGTGTCACCTTGACATGCCTTATTTGTTCCATAAAGATTGAGGGAAATGACTGTTGCCCCAGGACTTTTTCAAGACAGCTATCAGCTGATTCAGTAGTCTCTTTCTCCAAGAACCAAACAGCAGTTCGAACCTGTCCATGTGAGACTATTTAGCACATTCCAGTAATTTAACTACTAATAATAATACTGAAATTGAACTTTATATAAAACGTTGGCAATTTCTTACAAGTCCATGATAAATTCTTCCATGGAATGACCACCTATTTTCTGAAGTACGTCAAATTTGGTTATGCCTCATAGTCATCTACTAAATCATCTCCCTTGCCAATTTCATCCCAGAAGTCAAAGAAGAGATCCAAACCTTCATCACTATTCAACTGATGGGCATCCATCTCACAAAATACTTCACTCTACTTCTGATTTCACTTCAGGTAAAATTTTCAATTCTTTTTCTAAATCCTGGGACAAGAACACCAGTGTGTGAAGCCAGCTTTTCTCGCTGTATTTTCCAGCATTCAGAAGAAAAAAATGCTGGAGGCGTGTTTCCTGCCATCATACTGGCAATCCAGGGCCTGACAGAAGAGGCAACGTCCGTTCTTCAGAGATCGGGGTATTTTATAATCTTAAAAAAAACAAAAGTAAACCACCCTCGCACCACCCCCCCCAGTAGTCGCCTCCATCATAGTCCTCACACCCCGCAGAGTAACCCCAGCAGTAAGTCCCTCTTTCATCCCCCAAAAAGGGGCCCTCTCCACTCTCCACCCCTCCCTGGACAATCCCCCCTATGGACCTCCCCAACTGATCTCCCCTCCCAGGCATTGCCCCCTGGTGGCACTGCTGGGGGGGCAGTGCCAGGGTACTTACCAGGCATGTCTCACTCACCCCCAGGGATTATACTTACCTGTGCACCCCTGGTAGGTTCCGTACACCTGGGGAGACCAAATAGTGACCCCAAGCTTTCAGTGGCCTGCCATTTTATTGTTTCCTTTACTTTGCAGGTTTTAATTTTAGTCTAACATTTCTCTTGTTTCTGCTTTCAGATGGCAGCTGTTCATATTTTGTCACTCGGATCTTCTTCAGACTCATCTTTTGTTTCTTGTTCCATTACCAGTTGTTTTGGCCCTGCACCTCCTTCTGTCATTGAATCCCTCCAGTCTTCTAATCTGTCACAGCTCTTTCCTTTTGTTTTGGTCTCACCCACCCATATTACAGGGATGATTCTCCCATTCCAAACCACAAATATTTTAGTGGGTCAGGCCAAGTGTTTCATGTGTGCACCGATTCCTGGGATTTGTGCATGCGTTCCCAATGCATGTGCATCTCCCACCACCAGATATCCAGCGTGGTTGAACCATGCAGGAAATCAGTAAGAACACTAGATAAGTTATTTTAATCTTATTTTAACGTGATATAAATGTAATTATTGTGCCCAGGACTGAATTCTCCGAGCCCAATAGCATCTCATACCCTGCCAGTACAATTTCACTCCAGTGGGGGTTACAGTACCTCCCCACTTTTGGAGAACTAGTGGGAGACCCCGCTGGAGTGAAGGGAACAATTGGGGCCCCCCAGGGGGTTGGGCGGTGGGGTAGTGGTATCCCCTGGGCATGGGCATCCTGGCAGTGCCAGCTGTGCTCCCTGCCACTATCCAAGGGGCAAAGTGCCGATGCCCAGGGGACACCTTGGCACTGCCCACTGGTCATCGAGCAGTGCCAAGAGGGTGGAGCCTCAAGAGGGTGGGGGATCCCGCTTACACTTTGCAAACAGGATCGGTGAGAGCTGGAGGGAGGTCAGCGATAGGGGTGGGCTGGGGGGAGGTCTGCTGGGGGGACCTGCCTCCCTTTGGGGAGTACTCTGCCTCCAGGCAGGGGTCTCCCTGTCGTGGTGGGGGAACTGCCAGGGTGGGGGGCATCATCATTGCTGGGGGTGGGGTAGAGGGCTGGAGATCAGGGTGCTCCGAGATGGTGTCGGGGCTGGGCTGGCAATGGTCGTGGGTGGGGGTGTGGGGACACAACTGCTGGGGTCCCGGGCTGGCCAGCGATTGAGCTGGCCAGCAAATGGGAGGTTGACAATTCGGGGCCACTGTGCAGAAGCCTGGAACTGTCAGACTCTGATGCGAATAGGCCCTGCCCTCCTGAGCTTTTAATGATATGCCCGATTGTGGCTTCTGCATTGCACAGAGTGTGGAGACTCGAGTCTGATCTCCCACTGAAAAACAATCATGATTTACACCATTTTTCCCATGAATTCAGCACTTAGAACTTATTTGGGAGAATCGCCCCCTACACTTCGAACTTAATTTTTGTGGTTCTGATGAAAGGTTAACAACCTGAAGCATTAACTCTGTTTCTCTCTCCAGGTGCTGTCTGACCTGCAGAGTATTTGCAGCATTTTCTGTTTGTACACTGTTAAATAGAACAGTGTGCCCAAAATGAATAGTCAATAGTGCATGTTTAAGGGAGGGTGTTAACTAGAGCAGCAAGGTCAAAGATGGCAGGTCCAACATCAAATCAACGTTAGGCACTGAACAATGTCACAATCTGCCTGCACTTCACATCTCTGGATCACGCCTGTGCTAATGGCCTCAATAACATGGAGTTTGGTGACAATCATGTCAGAAGTGCGCAAAGTGGCACAAACACCATTTTCCTACAAAACTGACATCTGTAATTCTGAAATTACCAAGCTAAATGTTGTGGCCTTGGTTTTTACCATTTCAATATGCTGTTTAAATATTTCCCATTGCTGAGTGATTCTTCTATTGGGTGATGTTTTCTTTCAGTTAATTAGCAAGAAGATAAATTTTCTTTTGCTCCATTGCAATTTTAGGGTAAAATCACCTTGGCTTGAACATCTTTTGTAACACTGAACCCAATTACATATGTTCGCTGATTTTCAAGTGTATCATGAGTTTAAAGTTATCTCCTTGTTCTATTTTAATACACAGAGCAATGGGTTGGATTTTATGGCCTCTCCTCCAGGGTATGTTTTTAATGGCCATTTAAGGACTTCAATCCAACTTGATTATCATAATATGTTAGACAGTGGAAGGTAGGAGAAGGCTGTTTCTTCATCAAAGCTGGCGAAAGATTGGGAGCAGGCAGTGAGGAGTTACCTCCTTTGTAGTGGCCTGTGCATATGGGTGGAGGTAACCACCACCCCTCCCCCAGTAGGACCCAAACTCTCTTCGTGCCTCCCACTTAGCCTCCATAACTTGACATCCACTCCCCTCACTAGGGTCCCTTCCTGCCCAAAAAGCCTGGACTCATTTCATTCTTGTGCCCATGCTGTCTTCTTCGTAGGGTGGCTTGCAGACCCGGCAATGTCCACTATTTTGTTCTGGAGCAGCTGGTCAATCATAATGGCTGGTTGCTTTCAAGGGCAGGAATTCCTTCACTGAAGGGTGGAAGTCCCACTTCTTGTTTGTTAAGGTGTCACCCGTAGCACTATATTGCTGTGAGGCAGCCTTTTTTTAAACTCAGTCAGTTTGCTCATCTACAAGTGGACTGGAGGTCAGGGACAGCCATTATCCAACCCAGCAGCGATGTGGCAGGGGAGTGACTTTCTATCTTTAACTGCACATGTGCAGTTGGAGGCGCCGATTGGAGCTGCAGTGTTTCAAGCGCGATAAGCCTGTCTACAGGCTTCTGCAGCGCGATTCAGAATTGCTGCTATTTTTTCAGGCAGACCACACCTGAGAATGTGTCTAAAAGTCAGATCTGAGACATTCCCAGTCTCAAGTCCACCCAGCACTTAGAAGTAAAATGGTAAAATAGGGCCCTATGGGTCCAATCATGTCCCAGTTGTATTACTGAAATGTTGTGTTCCAGATCTAGCTGCTTACAGACAAGTTGTTCCCAGTACAGCTATAATGCTGCCATAGAGCTGACTCAGGCCAAAAATCTATTTGTCCACAAAAAGCAGGACAAATCCAATCCAGCCAATTATCCCCCCATTAATCCATTCTCTATCATTAGGAAAGTGGTACAAAGTGTCATTGATGGGGCTGGAAAGGCACTACTTACATTGCTCAGTTTGGTTCCTCGTGGACCATTTAGCAATGACCATGTCCAATAAGAGAGAACATAGCTGTGTCTCCTTGACATTTAATGGCATTGTCATCGCCAAATTCCCCACCATCACCATTCTGATATCGCCATAGACTTGGATTTTTGGATTTCCCAAAATGATAATAAATGTTACTGGTCTCTACTGAGATCATTACACAATTATATCATAATTCATATCAATAATACTAATTCTCTTGTTTTGTTCATTATATTCTGTATATTAATATACATATACATTAGTTTGGATGCCCTTGGTTTGACAATCTTTATTTTGTTATCTTGTTATCTTTCAGCTGAAAGTAATGGTTCTGCCAACCCATATTAATTCCAGGCTGTGGCTTTTCCCTCACAGGCTTCTGGCAGAAAGCACTGCGCAAGCATTTTAAACACAGAACATTCTATTGCATAGAAAAGCTTAATCAGTTTTTATTAATTGTTTAATTTTTACCCTACTTATAACATTACAAACCTTTCCCGCAGATTTAAGTCTTCAGTTTCACAAAGGACTCAAAACGGCTGCTTAGTGTGTGTGTTTTTATAATGGTTGCCAATTGCTGACTTTTGATTTCTGGATTTTTGAAACTCAAAGTTGTGTGTTTTCATTCCTACTTGATCTGTTCCTGATGTGCTTGGTTATAACTTGTGGCTCAGGTTCAATTTCAATACAGATATTTTCAGACTGAGATGACTCCTGAAATTTGATAAGACCAATATTTTGATATAGATAGATATTGATAATCCTAACAACGTTAGTAGGAGTATGGTATATATTATCATTTATTCATAATTTATCCGTAAAATATATCAAGGTGGCATGGTGGCACAGTGGTTAGCACTGTTGTCTCCAGGGATGTGTGTTCAATTCTGGCCTTGGGTGACTGTGTGGAGGTTGCATGTTGTCCCCAAGTCTGGTTGGGTTTCCTCCCACAGTCCAAAGATGTGCAGGTTAGATGGATTAGCCATGCTAAATTGTCCCTTAGTGTCATGTGGACTACAGAGGTAGGGCCTGGGTGCAGGCTCGATAGGACAAATGGCCTCCTGTTGCAATGTGGTGATTCTATAATTCTAAACATTAAAGTGAATAATGCTAACATGTACATGAAAAAGTATATAACGATTATAAATTATATTTATTATTGTCACATGTAACAGAATATAGTTTTGTTTTGTCTAAATAGTGTGTAAGAAACAATACAAAAGCATTATTTCTTGCGTATTATATAGACAAAGCATACTGTACATAGAGAAGGCAAGGAGAGAGTGCAGAATGTAGTGTTGCAGTCACAGCTAGGGTGTAGAAAAAGATCAACTTATTGTAAGGTAGGTCCATTCAAAAGTCTAACGGCTTTTATCTATTATTATTTTTGTTGCAATAAAAAAAATCTATTAAACTGTATGCAGACCAATCATAATCATTCTCTTATGACTTTATGTTTTAATAATCCTTAGATAGTTCAAAATAAGCTATGTTGTTTCAACATGTATGTTGAATTAATTATTCAAATTCAACTGGGGAGATCCTGACTGATTTAAGATTTGCTAAAGGTTGAAAACGTCCTGCTGAGTGATTCATTACGAAAGAGATATATCTATGGCAACACAGCATTACAAACAGAATGGCATTCTTAACTGCAGATATGGTGTGGTTAGTGTGTAATATAATCAGGAGAAGAATTCTGAAAGTTAATTAAAATGCCCCAAATTTGCCAGCCACAAATGAAGTGTATGCAGTTAGTTAAAAATAATGATTACTAACAGTAATTAACGTGAAAACAGTTAGCTGAGGTTTTAGATGTAAAAAGTATATGACATAGATGTTCCATTAAATCAGGAGGACTTAAAGCAATAAACCTGCATTCATTCTATAAACATCATGGGATATATACAATCAGTGGGGAAGAAATTTTCTTTTTATTTATTGCTGGTTGGGTGCATTGGCCATGCATTGACCGGAGTGTGGCAACTAGATTTTCACAGTAACTTCATTGCAGTATAACTTCATGGGACTTCAGTTTGCCAGCCTTTATTATTCATTCCTAGCTGCCGTTGAAAATATGGTGGTGAACCACCTTCTTAAACTGTTGCAGTTCATTGATGAAGACACTCTCACAATGCTGTTAAAAGTTTATTTAGTTATTAGACACAAGTAAGACTTACATTAACACTGCAATGAAATGACTGTGAAATTCCCTTGATCACCACAGTCTAGCGTCAGTTTGGGTCAATGCAGCTAACCAACACGTCTTTCAGAGAGTGGGAGGAGACAGAGCACCTGGAGGAAACCCACGCAGACACCAGGAGAAGGTGTAAATTCCACACAGACAGTGACCCATGCCAGGAATTGAACCCAGGTTCCTGGCGCAGTGAAGCAGCAGTGCTAACCACTGTGCTGCCCTAAGTAGGGAGTTCTAGCTGTTTGACCCAATGACAATGAAGGAACAGGATCAAGTTTTCAAGTCAATATATACATGAAGGGGAACCTGCGGGTGGCGCTGTTTCTATGCTGCCCTTGTCCTTCTGGGTGACAGAGATTGTGGGTTCAGAAGATGCTGTCGATGGAGCTTTGGCGAATTGCTGCAGTACATCTTGTAGATGGTACATACTGCAGCCCCTATGCACTGGTGGTGGAGGAAATGAATGGATGAGATGCTGATCAAGATTGCTGCTTTGTCCTAAATTAAGTATTTTGAGTGTTGTTTGAGTTGCATTCATCCAAGTTAGTGGTGAATATTTCTCACTTGTGCCTGGTAAGTGGTGGGCAGGAAGTGAATTACTCACCACAGAATTCTCAGTCCCAGACCTGCTCTTTTAGGTACAGTATTGATAGGCAGGACTTTAACTGCCAGAGTGAGTTCAAGAATGGGTGGGTGGGTCAAATGGCCAAAAAGTGCTGGCTGGTCAAAAAGCCAACATTATCCTGCCCACTTCCCAGTTTTACCAGAGAAGTTATGAAGTGAATGGGAAACCATGTGGGACTGTCAACCACTGATTTAAATTCGCTAACAAGCAATTAATTGTAGTTT
Organism: Carcharhinus amblyrhynchos; assembly: GCF_965287045.1. Taxonomy (NCBI): domain Eukaryota; kingdom Metazoa; phylum Chordata; class Chondrichthyes; order Carcharhiniformes; family Carcharhinidae; genus Carcharhinus; species Carcharhinus amblyrhynchos. The sequence goes on from NC_137329.1 coordinate 103,142,647, forward strand.
CAGCTCAGAATTTAGGCTTTGAAAGCCAGTACCTGCATTTCCTGAGCTGTGTATAACTCACCAGGATCAACAAGGCAAGACCATGGTGGAGATTCATTGATCAATTAAACTGGCAGGCTGGAAAGTCTTTAAACAGTGAACCATCATAGCTGTTAGCCTGCCCATGGGAAAGCTTTGCTATAACAGCACTTGAGAATGATTTTACTGTCTCCCAGGTGACTTCCAACTTTTTGGGAGTAATTTCACCTTCTTTGGACTGTACTGAATGAAGATGGGGATTCCTAACCAGCCAATAAGATTCATAGGCAGAATGCAGTCTTTCAGAGCACAAGAGATCAGGAAGGAGTTAAATGATTCTTAAGACAATACAAACAATTTACACAAATGTCAGTGCAGTAAGGTAATCATATCAAGTAGTTATGATTTCAAAACATATATGTTGATATTTTATATTTTAAACGTATTTTAAATTGTTCACTTTAGCCAAGCAAAATTACCGAAAGGCATGGTGGTAAATGTCAATAATTTGAAGTCAGTTAGTTAGCAGTAGTCTTATTGGAGGATTCCTATAAGGGAACGTATCTTGCAATATGATGAATAGATGCATTCACTGTCCAGACACAAGGATAGATATACCTTTGGACAGAGGGTCACATGTCTATTCAACTTGGCAGTGAGCCAGTGGAAACATCCACTTTGACCTTACAGTAGCATTTGCCATTACCAGGCAAATCGTTAGAGTCAAAATGGGAGGCGACATCCTTATTAGTTGGACAAATAAGCTATCACCATGCTGTTAAGTATCATATGGTTGTCAGTGGTATTTGACAGAGATTTGGATTGATGTATGACTGTTAAATGAAATTGATTTTAAGCTAATGAAAGGTGGAATTATTGATTAGAAAAAACTACATTTGTATTTGACTATGTACTTCAGATCTTTCGGACAGTTAAATGATTCTTAAGACAAGCTAATACAAACAATTTACACAAATGTCAATGCAGTAAGGTAATCATATCAAGGAGTTATGATTTCAAAACATATATGTTGATATTTTTATATTTTAAACGTATTTATTCCCAGAGTTATTGGAACTCTCCGGTTGGCTGTACATTCGTTTGTTTGTTCTATGTTTCATGTGTAAAATAAATTTGTTAGGTCTTTGCACAGAGATATTTGCCTTGCGAGTTTTGAATTGTCTCTGTTTAAGACACAATTGGCCACCTTTAAAACTTCCCCACAACACTGAACTTGCTGATCTTTGCTAATAGCCTTCACCGCAGCCTTGGAGCAACTTATTCAGCTTTACCTTGGACTCCTGATGTGGAACAGGAAGAACAGCACCATCAGCATGAGCAGGAGCAACACCAGCAACAGTATCAGCTCCTTTCTCCTCAACCACATGTTGCTCCAGAAGATAGAGGGAATAAAGATTGAGGTCCAGCTCAAAGGCTGTTGGCTGTTGGGCATATGCCCAACATGGTGACTATAGGCAGAGGAACAGTCTCCTTCTGTACTGTAGTGATTCCATGAAATCAATGGGTTTAGGGGTATATTTATAAAAAAAAGTGTTTGCACGGTAGCACAGTGGTTAGCACTGCTTTCTCACAGTGACAAGGACCAGAGTTCAACTCCAGCTTTGGGTGACTGTGTGAAGTTTGCACATTCGCCCTGTATTTGCACAGGTTTCCTCCAGTGCTCCAGTCTCCTCCCAGCAGGTTAGATGGATTGGCCATGTTAAATTGTCCCTTAGTGTCCCAAAATATATAGGTTAGATTGATTAATGAGGTACATATGTGGAGTTACAGGGAAAGGGTGTGGGCGAGATGCTGTTTTGAAGAGTTGGCGCTGACTCAATGGGCCAAATGGCCTCCTTCTGCACAGTAGGGGTTCTATGAAATCAACTTGCTCAACATGCTGAGGACATAATACCTATAGTTCCTGGAGCAAGACCTCCTTCACTGTGGACTTTGTGGATACACATTATCAGCGTCTGTCAAGGTGCCTGTCACTGGGTGACCAGCCTGGTTCTCTGTTTCTTTCTGGAGTTCTGCACTCTCTACTCCAGCAAGGAAAGAAAGCAAGATAATTCTGACTGGGAAAAACGGAATGTATGGTGTGAAGGAGATGTCACCAATTGTGGAGGGTGATTGTGAAGCATGGATGTGAAATGGAAAGATGGGGATGTGTTGGCTGTACAGGTGTAGATGTGAGGAGGTGGTTCAAAAGAGATGACTGAGTGGAGTTGCAAGATGGGTTGGCTAGAGAGTGTTACATAGGAGATTGTGCTGGGGAAATCAGAATTGAGGCTTTGTGCTTTGTATAGGATGCTGCTCACCATTGTTGCCCTCATGAGGTTCTGGATCCTCTTGGTGAACTGTCTCAACGTTTGAGGACAAAGCTCCTGCTGCTCAAATCCTTGGCCACTCAATCTAAGCACTCCTCCAGGCTGGCCTCTTCCTCCCACCCACAGGAAATGGTATTTCATATCAATCCCCAACAGACCTGGGGTAGGGGTCAGTGGGGGAGGTGGCAGCCTTCCTAATCTCCTTTCCATTCCTGTGGTTGCCCCAGGAATCAAGGCATAGTTCAGCTCCTGCTGGGCTCCCTTTAACTAGAAGTCCTTCCTTTGACAGATGTAGGTCATCATCATGTTACCCTCTGCGTCTGGTAAGGAAATCATTAAGTGGGAGGCTAATGTGGTGGAATTAAAAATCAATGACATAATTTGTTTCTGACAACCAAGTTTCCTTTCTGCTGCCAAACCCGGCTGCGAGTGTAGTGTTTCAAAATTCTGCTCAATGTGTCTGGCTGGTCCAGTTAAATTTCTGGTCAGTGGTGACACTCATCTTGATAACGGGGGATGGCAATGTTGCTGAATAAACTTCTGTCAAACTATATTAAAATTTTAGTAAGTGAATAATTATAAAGGCTCACTGATCAAATGAATAATTAATCAGGACCTTTAACAATACAGGATACAAGAGTGAACGTGAGAGGAGAAACTGAGAACATGGATACAAAATTCATTAACTTCAAGTCATGACTACTGATACGAACTCTTTCTTCTGAGAAGATCCTGGATGGGTTCCAGTGGATTGGAAAACTGCAAATGTAACAACCGCTATTTCAGAATGGAGTGAGGCACAAAGCAGAAAACAATAGGCTATTTAGCCTGACACCTGCCATTTAGAAAAATACTAGAATCTGTTTCACTGGGGTCAGAGTCCAGGTGGAGTTTCTAGGGATTGTTTATTTTCTCAAAGTATGCTGTTCGAGCCTGCAGTTTCTCAAAACCATTACCCTTTAACAGCAAGTATTTACACATTTGCATCTTGTGGTTGGAGCTTCTCCTCCATTCCGATCTTATTCTTGAAATGTAATCCAGCATCATTATTACATCAACATCATGTATGCTTCTGATGTTAACCCTTAATTTGCCATCTCCCCCTAAATCTTTATCCCTCTCATATTTACATCTTCTTACACAACCCCTACAAGTCTCAGACTTCACAGGGTTAACCTGTGAGGTGCCTGAGGGCAGCATGGTGATACAGTGGTTAGTACTGCTGCCTCATAGCACCAGGGACCCAAGTTTGATTCTAGCCTTGAGTGACACTCTTGCGTGGAGTTTGCATGTTCTCCCCGTGTCTGCGTGGGTTTCCTCTGGGTGCTCCGCTTTCCTCCCACAGTCCAAATATGTACAGGTTAGGGTGATTGGCAATGCTAAATTGCCCCTCAGTGTCCCAAGGTGTGTAGGTTGGGGGAATTAGTGGGGTGAATATGTGGGGTTATGAGGATAGGTCCTGGGCTCTGTTGGAGAGTTGGTGCAGACTTGATAGGCTGAAGGTCCTCCTTCTATACTCCTATGATTCTATGCCTCGGCCAATCACCCTGATCTTGTTCTGATCTCCTATTGAGGATGAGGATATTTTGTACTCACCCTTCAGTCTATGTAAGTGATGTTCTCTTGGCTGGTTGTAAAGATTGTATTATGTCTTTCTTCTTCATCATCAGAATCTAAGTAGTAAGCCCAAGTTTCTATTGGCTTTCTCCCCAGTGATATTAAGGCACAGTGGTTTCTCCTTCTTATACTCTAGTCTGTCTCAATCCTTTATGATTGTGGAGAATTTCAATGATTGTGCCTTCTTTCTGTTAATCTTGGACCCATACACATTCTCCTGGGTTTCAGCATAGGTAATGTGCTCAATACTATTAAACTTCCAAACTCTTACTGTTCTTTCCCATGCTGCTTTACCCTTTTGTGATCATTCATGGTGGAACTGGAGTTGAGTTTTTATTCATGGCTACTTACAGCACAAGAAAGATAGAATTTTATTTTTTATTCATTCGTAGGACTTGGGCATCGCTGGCTGGCCAGCATTTATTGCCCATCCCAGTTGCCCTTGAGAAGGTGACTGTAAGCTGCCTTCTTGAATTGCTACATTCCATGTTCTGTGGGTTGACCCACAATGCCATTAGGATTTCCAGGATTTTGACCCAGCGACTGTGAAGGAATGGCGATATATTTCCAAGTCAGGTTGGTGAGTGGCTTGGAGGGTAACTTGCAGGTGGTGTTCCCATTTATTTGTTGTCCTTGTCCTTCTAGATGGAAGTGGTTGTGGGTTGGAAGGTGCTGTCTAAGAATCTTAGGTGAATTGCTGCAGTGTACTTGTCGATAATACACACTGCAACTACTTAATATCGGTGGTGGAGGGATTGAATGTTTCTAGATGTGGTGCCAAACGGGCTGATTTGTCCTGGATGGTGTCAAGTTTCTTGAGTGTTGTTGGACTACAGCCATTCAGGCAAGTGTGGAGTATTCCATCACACTCCTGGCTTGTGCCTTATAAATGGTAGTTCGGCTTTGGGGAGTCAGGAGGTGAGTTAGTCGCTGCAGAATTCTTAGCCTCTGACCTGCTCTTATAGCCACTGTGTTTATGTGGTGAGTCCAGTTGCGTTTCTGGTCAATGGTAACCCCAAGGATGTTGGCAGTGGGGGATTCAACGACAGTTACACCATTGAATGTCAAAGGGCAGTGGTTAGAGTGTCTCTTATTGGTGATGGTCATTGCCTGGCATGTATCTGGCGCAAATGTTACTTGCCACCTGTCAGCCCAAGCCTGGATATTGAACGGATCTTGTTGCGTTTGAACATGGACTGCTTCAGTATCTAAGGAGTCAAGAATGGTGCTGAACATTGCAATCATTGGCGAACATTACCACTTCTGACCTTCAGGGAATGGGTATTGCCGAACCTCCAGACAGCTTGATTCCTAGATAACGTTGATGAAGTTTTTGAAGAATATCAAGTATTCTCAGCATGACTATACTCTCATTGAAGGCTAATAAATAGTCAATGACAATTAAGTGCTTGCACTGTTCAAAGTACTGCCACCGTATCAGTGAGGATAATGTCGGGCCTTTCTTCCAGATAATGTTCTTAGGCTTGCACACATTCTTCATCTTTTATTTCCTGCAATATTTTTGCAATAGCTGATAAATGCTGAGTGATTAAGGGTGTATATGCTTCAACCTCCTCAATGGAACGTAAATCCTCTTGCTTGGTTCCTTCTAATGGTATTCATGACACTGTGTCTGTCACTGTTTTATACTTCCCTTTCACATACTCTGTGATAGAGTTGTATCTCATCAATCCCTATCTGAACTGCTGGAACGTGGGTGGCATCTTCACAATTGTTGTCACATTTAGAAGATTGACTAGAGGCTTTCGGTCTTAGATTTTGAAATGCAATCCCATAACAGTTTGAAAATTCTTTGACTGCCAATGTGTTTTTTCCTTCATGGTGTGTCGTTCCTCTATTTCTGTCAGTGACCTGGAAACATGGCAGACTAGTCTAACACCTGCCATCTCTCAGCACTTGAAGTAAAACTGCACCCAGACCTGTGGATGATGCATCTGCTGCTACGATTGTCAGAATTCTGAGTCATAATATGCCGATATTTCAAAAGAGATTGAACATTGTTTTTTTGAAAGCATTTTGCTGATCCACCACCATTGACCCTGTCTGAATAACTGTTTCAAGGATTCACTGTCCTTTGCTAAATTTGGTAGAACTTTCCTACTTGTTTGACCATCCGGAGGAAATCTTGAAGCTCGGTTATGCCCCTGAGTTGTGGAAATTCTCTGATTACTTTCATTTTAGGTGGATCAATTATGATTCCAGTTACTTGTACTATGTAACCTAGAAAACGCATCATAGGTTTGGTGAACTCATTTTTCATTCGGTGTAGGTCTGTACCCTTTAAGACTTCCAGGACTGCTCTGACCCTGTGATCATGCAGCCATGTATAAGTATGTGGTCCAAATGGCATGTAACACCTTCCATGCTTTTACAGAATGAGATGTTGTTCTCTGGAAAACTTCTGGAGTGGGTGCTATTCCAAAGGGCAATGTATTGAAATAATAAAGCTTCAAATAGTGTTGTATGGTCAGCAATGTGGATTCTTTGTAATTGTCAAAAATCCACTGTTCACATCCAATTGGGTAAATAAAATACTCTTGGCAAGTTTGGCAAGAATCTACTGAGCTATTGGATGGATCTTGTTTTCCAATGATTTGTTTAGTTGAGTTAAATCCACACATATTTTAGTACAGCCATTTGACTTTGGGACTGTAACCATTCCGAAAAAATGGTTTTGTTGGCATGGTGTAGTCGCAAAAACCCAGCTTGCAGGTGCAACAGGTGGTCAGGAAGGTGAATGGGATGCTGGCCTTCATAGCGAGGGGGATTGAATATAAAAGTAGGGAGGTCTTGCTGCAGCTGTATAGGGCATTGGTGAGGCCGCAACTGGAGTACTGTGTGCATTTTTGGGCGCCGCACCTGCGCAAAGATATTTTGGCCTTGGAGGGAGTGCAGAGGAGGTTTACTAGGCTGATACCGGAGTTGAGGGGGTTGAGCTATGAGGAGAGGCTGAATAAACTGGGCTTGTACTCGTTAGAGTTTAGAAGAATGAGGGGAGATCTCATTGAGACGTATAAGATGATGAATAGGATGGATAGGATAGAGGTGAAAAGACTCTTCCCGCTCAAAAAAGACAGTAGGACTAGGGGGCACAGCCTCAAGATAAAAGGGGGGCGGTTTAGAACGGAGTTGAGGAGGAACTTCTTCACTCAAAGGGTGGTGAATCTCTGGAATTCTCTGCCCGTTGAAGTGGTGGAGGCTGCCTCGCTAAATATTTTTAAAACGCGGGTTGATGGGTTTTTGATAGGAGAGGGGATTAAGGGTTATGGGGAGAGGGCGGGAAAGTGGAACTGAGCCACGACAGATCAGCCATGATCTTATTGAATGGCGGGGCAGGCTCGAAGGGCTGGATGGCCTACTCCTGCTCCTATTTCTTATGTTCTTATGTGACCCGTGAGCTAACTACTCGCAGCTGCATTTGTTCAATTTCACTGTTGCCTTTGTGTAAGACCAGGTGAGTGATCTTCCCCAGTGTAAAGAGGCAAATTTGTTTAGCAAGGTGACATGACGTCCTTATGCCTGTACACAATTTTGGAAATTTGTTTCAAAATGTATTGCTGTGATTCACATCAGCAACTTCATCCACTTTATAGATTAATTTCAGTCATGTCTTTCTGCTTAGCCGAGAGCACTCCTGATTTTTAATGACATGAGAGGTTCAAGGATTTCTTGGTCTTTATATTTCATCTTTGCTATGAGTTGGCCTTTCACTTTTAAAGTTGTCCTACCAGGGCCTTGTAATTTAATAGATGAGAATTGCAGTGTAATCTGTTTGAGCCACTTGATTTAAGCTGATAAAACAGAAATTCCTGCTGCTGTGTCTAGTCCAAACTCTGTGGTAGCGCCCATCCATTTTGAGTATAATATTCCAACACTCATTTTTAGCAATTTACCTCCCCCAGGAAGAATAGTTTTTTGCATGTGACTCTGTTTTTAAGATTTTCTCCCTCTTTTTAACAGGTTGTCAGTGTTTTTGAGTGGCAGTTTTGAATTGGCCGATTTTTCCACAGTTGTGGCTCTCTGACCTTCCTCTGGATGTTCTTTTTGGTTACGCGATCTGTTCCAGCCACATCAAGGACATCAATATGGTGGATGGTGCACTTTTCCCCATTTTGGCACTCTTCATCCTTGGCTTGCTTTCTACTTTATGGCTTATCAACGGAATGGTCTCACCCAATTTCCACGGAACCTCTCCTTGCCCGCAAACATCTGATTTTTGTTTCCTGTGTTCAGTTTGCTTCACAATCTACACTGTTTTTACTTTTGTTCAATCCTCTCTTCTCTGAAAGAGATCTGATAATGCTTTGTCTATGATGCTGCCATGAATCAGCTTGTCCTTTGCAATTCCATAATCATAGTTCCCTGCCAGCCTATAGAGATTCCTGAATCCATGCTTTTGCCAGGCTGTGCTTTTATATTCTGTCCCTCTCTGTTATTAATTTCCAATGGACGCTGAAATAAAAGTCAAAAGTTTGCAGGACTTCATAAGAAGTTGAAGTCTGATCAATCCTCTGCATTGCTAATGTGACATCTGCAAAAGTGTACTGACCTGGTCTTGATCTTTTCTGTGTAATTCTGAACCAGTTCTGCACATTATGAGCCCTTTTCTCCTGTTATCCCAGCTCTAGCCTGTTGTCAACCTTCTGCACTCTTAAATGGTCCTGGAAGTAGTTATGTGGATTCCATGCAAGTGCACAGTCCTGCAATTGTTCTTGTTCCTGTCCTACTGTTTGATGTTCCAGGTCTCTGCTCACAGCTACCCGATCTCAGAGTCTATGGGTGAGATTTTACAGCCTCACTTGAGTTAGACAGAAAATCCTGCCCGAGGTCAATGAACATTTCCATTGTCCACCCTTCACCTGCTCCGATTCCATGGTGGGTGGGGCAGTAGAATTCTGGCATAACTTGTATCCGCAGCTCCTGTGATTTCCTGGCATCCTAGTGAATCTTAAATATTTTTCATTCATCTTTCCCTCAAGTATCTCTTTTCTTGCCAATCCTTTAAAGTTTAATGGGTCTTATACTTGCTGCCACTTTGTTTCGTTCTATAGTTAAAGTCTAGATGAGGATTTTGGGGATTGTCTTTTCTCCCAAAGTATGCTGCTTGAGTCTGTAGTTTCTCAAAATCATTACACTAATGACAGCAAGTACTTACACATTCGGAACTCTAAATGAGGTTCTCCTCCTTCCTGATTTTTTGTCTTTCAAATGGAGGAGGAGAAAGACAATCCCAAAATAATCTTTAAAAAGTTTGAAAACATTTGTCTGCCCATGCAGAACATAATGCTTAACAGGCACACGTTTAACACTACAAGCTAAAGATCTGACGAATCAATACAATCATATTCAGCAACTTTGACAATCTTAGCAAACAAATATGTGTTTGGCACTCTTATTAATGAGTGAGTCAAGGATCGAATAGTCTGCAGAGTCCATCGTGATCTTGTCTGCAAGCAGCTGCTGTAGAGAAAGATTTAACACTACAAACAGCCATTAACATCTGCACACTAAGCAGTCTGAAAAAAGGAGCAAGGAGTTCAGACAGGAAATAGAAGTTTTGCAGTAGAGGACCAACTGCGGTGGCCATCATCCTCAGAACAGAACAGCATATTTAGCGTATGGTAGATGATGCAATAAATGTGGAAAGTGAAATAATTTTGCAAAAATGTTGTAGATCATAACCACAGCAGCCTTCCTCTGCCACCTGCCACACTGCAGCCAGTAGGTTAGGAGCATCAGCAAGGTGAACAAACTGGAGCTCAGCCAGAAGAACCAAACCAGTAAGCCTCCAACAACATTTTACTGTGAGAGTACTAACACTATCACAGAAAAAGGTGACATCTTCACCAACCCAGGCATGTTTACAGCAACGCGAGACTGAAGGTAAAGATTGACTTTGGAGTAAAATGCAACATATTGCCCAGCCAACTTCTGCAGATACTAGACCCATACGCAGTACTGTACTTCAATACCTAGGCGGACCTCGCGGCCTATGAAAGACAAATTATCCATGCTGAAAGTGAGGCCACTCCGCATTGCACACGGGGCAGCTTCAAGTTTCATAAGGTCGACTAGAACATTTGCCACTATTAGGTCTTCGGGACAGTATTACATCAGAACTAATCCAACTTAGTCCAGAGATACATTCTCTGCAACATTAGACCTCAGAAATGATATAACGACCTCTTCAACCGTGACGGCATTGGTTAACCTACCAATATATGACATGAGAGTCGGTGACTCGGTACCACCAATGGTTTGTGTTCCGAGAAGAGCACCGATAGTCATGAAGCAGGAAGTAGTCAATGAGCTGCATTAGATGATAACACTGGGGCCGTATTTTCCCATTTTAATTCTAAATGCTGGGCAGACTTGAAAGTGGGTGTGTTTCAGATCTGACTTTTAGATGCATTCTCAGGCGCCCCCATACGCACTCTGCATGAAAATATAGCAGCGATTCTGAATCGTGCTGCAGAAGCCTGTAGGCAGGGCTTATCGCACCCAAAGCGCTGTAGCTCCAATCGAGCCTTCAACTGCGCATGCGCAATAAGAGAAATAAAAAAACGCTCCCCTGCCACATCGCTGCTGGGCCAGATAATGCCTCCCCCTGGTCCCCACAGACACTGCCCCACTCCTGCAACATAAGTGATCCCCTTATCCCCCATCCCCCCCACTACCCAGATCGATTGCGGCCTCCCGCCCCTCCTGCCCTCCACCGATCGCATGCAGAGTGGCTGCGGACGTCCCCTGGCCCTGCCCTCCCCACCAGAGCCATCTGACCCACCTTTCCCCTCACCATAGAGCCATCTGACCCATTTCCCCCTGCCACCAGAGAGCCATCTGACCCACCTGTCTCCCCCCGAGAGAGCCATCTAACCCGCCTCCTGCCCCCCCATCAGAGAGCCATCTGACCTACCCCCCTCCAACACCACCAGCGACTTGAAGTTCTGAACTTACCTCCTCACAAGTGGAACGCCCGAATCAGACCTTTGTGGACCATGTCTGTTTCGCGCTGAATCTGGACGGGTGAACACGATGGCAAAGGGGGAAGTGCCGTTAAGTTTGGCGTCCAGCTCATTAAGTCAATTTAAATGCATGCAGGTACATTTAAACTGCCGTTGTGCCCGTTAAAGGTGCAGTGCTGACTGTGACCATTTTCAGCCAATGGTAAAGGGGGGGATGGGCGCGGAGGCAGGCGCGGATTATGCTACTTGCTTCACGCCGACTTTACCAAGTTTTTGTGCCTGAAAATGGGCATAACTTGATGGTAAAATCGGGCTCTGTGTGCCATAACTCCTACAAATGACATCACCGAATGGATTTCAGCAATGGTGGCTATAGTAAAGAAAGATGGCATGGTCATGATTTGCATTGACCCTGAGTAGTTAAACAAGGTGCTGCTCAGACCTCATCACCCTATGAAGGTAATGTAACAGGTGATATCAGACATGCCAAATGCCAAGGTTTCCAGCATCCTGAATGTGAAATGTGGGTTCTAGAAAATCCTACTAGATGTCCTTGAAACTTACCACATTCATGTCTCCAAGAGGCAAATATTGTTTTCTTCATATGCCTGATGGGCTCTGCACTGGCAATGAGGTCTTCCAGTGGTGCATGGGGCAATCTTTTGAAGGCCAACCCTGCAAAATTGTAGTCAATGACACCCTGGTCCGGGGTCGTCCTGTGCAAGAGTATGATACACATCTTTTTCTTGTCCTCGACAGATTCAGGACAATACAGCTGAAGCTCTACCCTGCCAAATGCAGGTACAGGGTCAACCAGGTTCCCTACATGGGTCACTTGCTCACAGCCGATGGTGCAGTGTCCAATCCAGAGAAGACAATGGCTCTACGGCAGGTGGATATTCCTGTGGACAAGCTTGCCCAACAACTCTTTCTTGGCATGACAAACTCTTCTTAAGTTTATCCCATGTTATAGTGAGGCCACTGGACCTCTTTATCAACTTCTCCACCAGAATGTGAATAGTATTGGCATGACCACACATTCTTCAACAGATTCAAACAAGTACTCACAGCCCCAACAGTACTACAATGTTTTGACATTCAAGTACCCATATTTTTATCACCAGATGTTCCCAGCACTGACATGGTGCAGTCTGCGTCCAGAATGGCAAATTAATAGTCTTTGCATCAAGAGCCCTCACTGACACTGATACTCATTATGCACAGATCAAAAAGGAACTCCTCACTCTAATCTTCGCCTGCCAGAAATTTCATGACTTCATTTATTGTTGTCTTGCAACTGTTGAAACTGATCCTCAGCTACTCATAACTACCCTAAAAAAGCCTCTTCACACTGCATCTGCACGACTGTAGCAGATGATGCTAAAGCTAAAATGCTACAATCTCAATGTCATCCACAAATATGATGAGAAGCTGTACCATCCTTTTCAAAGCTTTCCTACCCACTACAGATCATGCGGAGGACGTAGACATCATGACCATAGATGTGATGTCCTCTCCTAGCACCCAGAAACTCAAAGATACCCTAGAAGCGGACATCACTTGTAAACAATTGCAAATATCATCATGAGGGGATGGCTTGAGTCTTCAAGGGAGTTTTCTCACCAGCTCTGCACATTCTTCTTCTCAGAGATGAATAACTGAACCAGATCAAAGGCACTAATCAAGCTCCCCATCATGAAGAACTTAAACCACATTCCATCAAGGATGATCCAACTGACAAGAAGAATTGTCAAGATGTCCATCAACAAAGTATGCCAGTAAGTAGTTGCACAACACCAGGTTAACGTCCAACAGGTTTATTTCATAGCCCAAGCTTTTGGAGCATTATCCCTTCATCCGGTGAGTGAAGGGGCAATGTTCCGAAAGCTCATGCTACCAAATAAACCTGTTGGACTTTAACCTGGTGTTGTGAGACTACTTACTGTGCCTACCCCAGTCCAACGCCGGCAACGTATGTGAGCGAGAGATATGACCCTCCTCCTCCCAACAAGATAAGCAAAATGCTCTTGGATCAACTACAACAAATCAGAGCCTAAATAAACACCCCACCTATCTGGCTAAAGAAAGGAAGCACCAAGAGGGAGAGGAGCTTCAGCATTATCTAATAGATACAAAATGCAGTTTTTCCACATACACTTTCATAGGAAGGATACCAGGAACAGAACAGCATAATCCTTACAAAGAACAGGGATATTGCCAACACCGCCTCACACTACATGGCCAACAACTCATCATCCCCAGTTCTCTTCAGCAGTACCACACTCAACAACTTCAGCAAGGGCATCCAGGATCGGAAGAAACTAGATACAAGGCCAAGCAATCACTATACAGGCTCTTCACGTATGCTGCCATGGAAATGGAAGTCTCCAGATGTGCACCATGCAATGCACTCAAGATGCATCAAGCAACAGAACTGCTGTCCTGTATGAGGTCCCGGGCCTCCCATGGTCATTCATAGCAGCTGACATTTTTTTTTAAAGATGTTTTTATCAAAAGTTTTATTTTACATTGACCAGAAGATACGACAAATTCCCAAATCAACACCCCACCTATCTGGTTAAAGAAAGGAAACACCAAAGAGAGAGGAGCATCAGCATTATCCAATGGGTGCCACATGCAGTTTTTCCACATACACATTCTCAGGAAGAATACTGTGAACAGAATAGTATAATCCTTACAAGGAACAAGATATTGCCCTCCCAGGGAAATCCAAACTAGAGAGAATGAACAGACTGAAATCTCCATTTCAGACCATTTGGAGGAGGCGACCTTCTCCTCCAAGCAGCCTAATCTCTAACCGAAGACAGACTCCAACAATGCTGAACAGAAGCATTCAGACTTGAACTCAGGTCTTGCAGCCAACATGGAACCAAGCAGGAGATAGAGCGGAACTCTTAGGAGACAGAGCAGACAAAAAACTCCCAAAAGGAGACGTCTTGGCGGAGGTCCATCTACTTCCCCATCCAACATAGCCTCCACCTGACTCTACACAGCCACCACTGCCCTAACCTGTCAACAGCACACTAGAATAAAGGCAAAGAAATCAAGCATATTTACATCACTCTTACACACTGAACAAAGCAAACCCTCCGTTTCTCTAGGTACCCCAGATGTGCCATTCAGGCCCCCTTATCAACACAATTCAACCCATTTCTCCACATCAGAGAAACCCTAATAACCAGATAAAATGTCCAACATTCATTCCACAAACCAAGTAATCAAGTGACCATCGCCATTACTCACACAGCCAAAATGGAAGACCAACCTAACATGGTTAGATAAGAACATAAGAACTAGGAGCAGGAGTAGGCTATCTGACCACTCGAGCCTGTTCCGTCATTCAATAAGATCATTGCTGATCTTCTCGTGGACTTAGCTCTACTTACCCACCCGCTCACCATAACCCTTAATTCCTTTACTGGTCAAAAATCTGTCTATCTTTGCCTTAAAAACATTCAACGAGGTAGCCTCAATTGCTTCACTGGACAGAAATTCCACAGATTCACAGCCTTTTGGGTGAAGAAGTTCCTCTTCAACTCAGTCCTGAATGTGCTGCCCCTTATTTTGAGGCCGTGCCCCTAGTTCTAGTTTCACCTGCCAGTGGAAACAACTTCTCTGCTTCTATCTTATCTATTCCCTTCATAATTTTATACGTTTCTATAAGATCCCCCCTCAATCTTCTAAGTTCCAATGAGTATAGTCTCAGTCTACTCAGTCTCTCCTCATAAGCCAACTCTCTCAACTCTGGAATCAACCAAGTGAATGTCCTCTGCACCTTCTCCAGTGCCAGTATATCCTTCCTCAAGTAGGATACCAAAACATCCTACTTGTTTTGGTACACAGTATTCCAGGTGTGGCCTCACCAGTACCTTATGCAGCAGCAACATAACCCCCCTGTTTTTCAACTCCATCCCTCTAGTAATGAAGGACAACATTTCATTTGCCTTCTGAATTACCTGCTATATGTACAAACCAACTTTTTGCGATTCATGCACAAGGACACCCAAGTCCCTCTGCATAGCAGCATGCTGCAATTTTTTACCATTTAAATAATAATCTATTTTGCTGTTATTCCTCTCAAAATGGATGACGTCACACCTACCAACATTGCACTCCATCTGCCAGACCCTTGCCCACTCACTTAAACTATCTGTAGACTTTCAGTGTTCTCTGCACCCTTGGCACAACCACTCATCTTAGTGTCAATCTGCAAACTTTGACACACTACAATTGGTCCCTCAGCTCCAAATCATTTATTTAAATTGTAAACAATTGTGGTCCCAACACTGATCCCTGAGGCACTAGTCACTGATTGCCAATCAGAAAAACACCGTTTATTCCCACTCTTTGCTTTCTGTTAGTTAACCAATCCTTGATCCATGCTAATGTTACCCGTAACCCATACATGTTTATCTTACGTAGCAGCTGCGAGGACTGGGAAATCTTTAATGGTCAACAAAAAGCCACAAAAAAGCTATAAAGTAAGATTGATTAGGAGTGTAAACTAACTTGTCAAATGCCTTCTGGAAATCCAGATAAATCACATCCATAGGTTCCCCATTGTCCACTATGCTTGTACTGTCTTCAAAAGAATTCCAGTAAATTAGTTAAACATGACCTGCCTTTCATGAACCCATGCTGTGTCTACCCAATGGGACAATTTCTATCCAGATGTCTCACTATTTCATCCTTGATGATAAATTCAAGCATTTTCCACACTACAGAAGTTAAGCTAACCAGCCTATAGTTACCCACCTTTTGTCTACCTCCTTTTTTAAACAGTGGTGCCACACTTGCTGTTTTCCAATCTGCCGGAATCACCCCAGAATCCAGCGAATTTTGGTAAATTACCACTAGTGCATTTGCTATTTCCCCCACCGTCTCTTTTGGTACCCTGGGATGCATTCCATCAGGATCAGGTGACCTGTCCACCTTTAGTCTCATTTGCTTGCCCAACACTATCTGTTTCGTGATAATGATAGTTTCTAGGTCCTCACCTACTATTGCCTCCTTGTCATCAATTATTTGTCTTCCAGTGTGAAGACCAACACAAAATACCTGTTCAATATCTCGGTCATTTTCTCATTTCCCATTTTTAAATCTCCCTTCTCATCCTCTAAAGGACTAATGTTTACCTTAGTCACTCTTTTTCATTTTAGATATTTATAGAAACCTTTGTTACCTGCTTTTACATTCTAAGCTAGTTTACACTCCTAATCTATCTTACCTTTCTTTATAGCTTTCTCATGGCTTTCTGTTGACTGTTAAAGATTTTCCAATCCTCTAATTTCCCACTATCTTTGTCACTCTGTAAGCATTTTCTTTCAATTTGATACCCACCTTTATTTCCTTAGATATCCACGGCTGATTATCCATTTTCCCATTGCAGTCTCCTTTGTTTCAGCACAAGACACTGGTAGTGGATTTTACCTTCACATGCTTCATCTGTATTCTAAATAATGTGATCGCTTCTTCCAAGAAGATCCCTAACTGTGAGATCATTAATTATTTCTCTCATTACACAGGACCAGATCTAGGATAGCTTGCTCCCTCGTAGGTTCCACTACATACTGTTTGACGAAACTATAGTGGATACATTCTATGAACTCCTCTCCAAGGCTGCCTTGATTGACCTGGTTTGACCAATCAACATGTAGATTAAAATCCCCCATGATAATTGCCGTACCATTTTTACATGCATCAGTTATTTCTTTGTTTAATTTTAGGTTAAGCATAATCATAAAAAAAATTAGAAGTAGCACCAGAGCTCATGAGAGTGCAGCTGTTCCTGCCTTTACATCATATGACTCTCCCAAGTGACATCTTTGAATGGAATGGTAAATAACATTAGGTCTTAGTCAACTTGTATTCCGGGTACTTTGAACTTGACTACCTGCTAAACATGATGAGTAACACAGTCATAATCAAGCTCAACAGACCGCCACATACGGTGTCCTCCAGGGACTCATGACAGACTACACTCACCAATTCATCTCCAGTGAATTTAGAAACTTTGCACACACTTGGGACTTTGAACACATCACAAGCAATCTCCTATACCCACAGTCCAATAGCCTGGTGGAACGAGTAGTATGTTCAGCTAAGCATCTTCTGGTGCAATATGCCCGGGATCACGCAGATTACTCTGCTGCACTCAGTCTCTGAAACATACCAACACAGGTTTTGCCCTTGTCAGCACAGTGAATATTCTTCAAGTGCACCAGGGAATTCCTACTGCTGAGGCTATTTTTGCAGTCCAAACCCGAAACCAATGTCAGTGGTTCTCTCGTGGAATGCCGATAATGGGGGAAGAGGTATTACTATTAAAAAGCCCACAGACTTCGCCCTCTCATACCTGGTCAAATGGTAAGGATCCAGACCACACACACAAGTTGGTGGTGGTACATAACCATACCTTGCAGCTGAACTGTTATGCGGTAGCCTTGAATGGTGCCCACCATGTATGAAACTGGCATCACCTATTACAGGTATCGGAACCAGCTCATGCCACAGTATTCCCCCAGCCATCCAGCCTACAAACATGTCTAAGGCTGGGGCACAATTTGCTTCATTTAAAATGGAAGCTCCTCCAGAGGCCTACACAGCAAGACCTATACCCACTGGGTACACCAAAGGGACGTCCCAGGTTGTCCATACTGAGACACCAGCCTAAGAACATCTACAGCACAGCCAACTGGCATAATCACATACTCTGGGCAAATCATCAAACTAAAGGTTCCAGGACTACGTAACAAACTAGTCTACAACTACCCTTCATCTTTTCTTCTTTAAACAACAAAACGACAGGCAGGAGACACAATGGACTATCCATCAGCTTAATCCCTACTTCACCCTATGGCCGGAATGTTATGGTCGTTTGCGCTGGTGGGATTTTCTATCCCATTGCAATGAACAGAGATTTGGCTGGGCGCCAAATTCTCTGACCTCGTTGCAGCAGGAGTGTGGCATGAATGGCTGGTAAGATCAAACCCTCCGTAAATAATTTTTCAATAATAATTGTTCAATCTGTATGTCATAAAATGTTCTGCACAAAATATCTGTTCACGTACACTGTTACATCTCAGTACCACTGGTTTTTTTCCCACTTAAATGGGGGAGATGTGGATTGGGGTGAATTAAAGGGCCACATGATGGAAGTGGGGGAGTTCTCCCAGGACGACGGGCAGGGTAGAAGCTCAGAATACTTAATAAATTGCAGTTTATGAATCCTTGGTGGCCAGTCATTGAGACTCAGCAATTCTACAGCATGTTTTATGCACCGTATAAATGTAACTGTAGCCCATCAAGTGCAGCAGGTCAGAAGGTGAATAGGTCATGGGTTTCTTTCCTCAGCACTCAGTGGTTAGCACTGCTGCCTCAGAGTGCCACGGATCCAGATTCGATTCCCAGCTTGGGTCACTGTCTATGTGGACTCTGCACGTTCTCCCTGCGTCTGCGTGGGTCTCCTCCGGGTGCTCCGGTTTCCTCCGAAAGTCCAAAAGACATGTTGGTTAGGTGAATTGGCCATGCTAAATTCACTCAGTGTACCCGAACAGGCGCCGGGGAGTGGCAACAAGAGGATTTTCACAGTAACTTAACTGCAGTGTCAATGTAAACCTACTTGTGACACTAATAATTAAGCTTTAAAAGATCTTGGTACGACCCTATCATTCCTCTGTTCACTCTGAGATGCTAACAGGGCTGTTCCCACCTCAGCAGGTTGATTCTCTGTGGAAGGATCCAGAAAAGTCAGGCACTGGCTCCTACTCTCGGTCTTCCGTTGCTGGGGCTCGGGGCTGCTCGGGCGCTCGGGTGTTCGGGCACTCGGGGCTGCTCGGGTGTTCGGGGTTGCTCGGACACTCGGGTCTTCGGGCACTCGGGGCTGCTCGGACACGGGTCTTCGGGCGCTCGGCTATTCGGGTGTTTACCCAGCAGGCCTGGCGCTGAGAGCGGGAATTTCCGGCTGGAGTCGCCGCTCGGCAGCAATATGACCTCGGCCTTGGAGACTTACATCAACCGTATCCTGCAGCCGGCATCGGCCCGGGAAGATGGAGAGACCGGGCTCTCGGATATATGTGCAGAATTGGGGGAGGGGGATGGGAATTGTGGAGCTATATATGTATATGATGAGGAGATGTCAGGGATATATCTGGGGATCTCAGGGATATATATGAGGGGTCTCGAGGATATATATGGGGAACTGACGGGTATATATCGGGGGTCTAGGGGATATGTATAGGGGTCTCAGGGATATATAAAAAATATAGGGATATATATGGAGGTCTTGGGTATGTATATGGGGGTCAGGGATATATATATATGGGGGCCTCGGGGCTATACATGAGGGTCTCGGGGATATATGTGAGGGGTCTCAGGGATATAAATGTGGGGGTCTTGGGGATATACATGAGGGTCCCGGGGATATATGTGAGGGGTCTCGGATATATGTGGAGGTCTTGGGTATATATATGGGGGTCTCAGGGATATATATGGGGGTCTCAGGGATATATATATGGGGGTCTCAGGGATATATATATGGGGGTCTCAGGGATATATATATATGGGGGTCTCAGGGATATATATATGGGGGTCTCAGGGATGTATATATGGGGGTCTCAGGGATGTATATATGGGGGTCTCAGGGATGTATATATGGGGGTCTCAGGGATATATATGGGGGTCTCAGGGATATATATATGGGGGTCTCAAGGATATATATGGGGGTCTTGGATATATGTGAGGGGTCTCAGGGATATATGTGAGGGGTCTCAGGGATATATGTGAGGGGTCTCAGGGATATATATAGAGGATCCTGGAAATATATGGGGGCTTGCTAACTATCTGACCCCTACACTAAGCTGAGGAATGATCTGCTTCATGTAACTTTATTTGTACCTGGCAATCATGGATAATCGTTGGCAATTTTATCCATAAACTCTACAATAGATTCCTTTAACACCTTGAAAGTTTTTTTTAATCAAAAGAATATTACTAGATTGCAGTTGGATACAGAGGCATTTGCTATCTAGTTGTTCTGGTGAATACTGAGTAAAAATGTTTGTACTTGCACATTGTTAATGTAAATTTTATCTGTAGGAGCAAAGGAGTCTTGTTCCAATTGTACAGAACTCTGATAAGACTGTAGCTGGAGTATGGATTTTGATCTCTTTAAGTAGGAATATACTCAACTTGGAGAGAGTGCAGACAGAAGTTGACCAGACTGATTAGTGGGTCTGGGATGATGGGATTGTCCTACGTGGAGAGATTCAATTGACTCGGCCTGTATGTCCTAGAATTTCGAAAAATGGGTGATAATCTCATTGAAGCATAAGGTTTGAATGGGTTTGACAGGTTGTTCTCAATCAGGGAAAAACAACCTGTCCAACCTAGTTCAAGACTTCTCAATCAGGGAAATTGAACTAGGGAACACAGCCTCAGAATAAGGGATTTAACAATTTAGGACTGAGATGACAAATTCCTCACTCAAAAGTTGTGAAACTTGATATTCTCTATAACAGAGATGTTTGCTCATTGAGTAAATTAAATCTAAAACAATGGATATTTGGTTTTAAGGTAATCTTTAGAAAGGGAGATCGGGCAGGAAAGTATAGCTGAAATCAAAAATTGACTGTGATCTTACTCATGATGTGGAGATGCCAGCATTGGACTGGGGTAAACACAGTAAGAAGTCTCACAACACCTGTACAAAGTACAACAGGTTTATTTGGATAGTAAACGTTGCAAGCTTTTGGGGCTCTGCCCCTTTGTCAGGTGAATAGAGAGTTCTGAACCCTGTTTGTGATCAGAACTCTCTACTCACCTGACGAAGGGGCAGAGCCCCGAAAGCTGGTGAAGTTTGTTGATTGTTTTTCGAAATACGTTTAGTCAAAAGAGCATTTGTGTTTGATTCCCATTTTGTTGTAATGACCCAAAAACAGCCACCCGATATAACAATTTGCAGCTCTTTGATATCTTTAACTTAGAAAATGTCCCGATGCATCTGACAAATGACCTAAAACAATGGTGTAAGAATTAGATAGGATGAAAATTATACTTAAGATAGGTTTAAGGGTTGCAAAGACAGAGAGTAGGCAGTCAAGAGTAGCAGAGAGATCGCTGAGTGTGTGTACAAGAGGTCAAAGTAGGAGGAATATTGGATGCATGGAGTGGGGGAGGCCGTGGATGTACACAGGGCTGAGGATAAGGATTTTGCTTCCAGTGGGTTGGACAAAAAGCCATTGAATGCTGACTGACATGAGAATGATAAAACATTCTCTTGGGATCTTGGTGGGGGAGGTTTGGATAGATTGATGTTGAAGGGTAGAAACCGATGGGACAACATTGGAGAAATTGAATCCAGAGGTAACAAAAGCTTGAATGAGGATTTCAATTGCGGTCAGCGTAAAATAAAGAGTAGAGGTGAATTATATCATGGATGCGGCATTCAGTTACCTTGGCAACAGATTGGAAATGGGACTTGAAGTTCAGGTTTGAATCCAGCATTGAGTTTGTCTGGTATTTTGGTTCACCGGATGGCTGGAAGATGGGGTTGTGGTTAGGAGGGTGGTGGTGAAACCTGGAATTTTTGGTTGAATCTTCCGAATGTAAAGTTCGTGTAGTTGTCAGGCAATATAAAAACATTAGAGGTAATGCTGGATATTAGCAAAACTATGCAAATTGACCTTCGCCTATGTTTTGTTTTGATTCCTTTGTGGGATGAGTGTGTCCTCGCAAGACTAGCATTTGTTGCCCATTGCTAATTGCCCTTGAGACGGTGAAAATATTGATTAAGCAGGAGAGGTAAAAGTCAATATGATACCTTAACTTGAGTCTTCAGGTACCGTTGCAGTTGTTACAGCAGATGGAAGAATGATTGTGGTGAGTTAACTTTCATTTTGAACATCTTACCAATGAAGTCTAAATCTTGGTTATTCTGGTGGAAAAGTAAAAATTATCTTGTTGTTTTAGCTTAACGTAATCACAGTTTGTAAGTAAGACTTCAATGAACCAGTAGACTATGAAAGAGGCTACAACCTCTGGTGCTGTGTGTAAAACCGGTACCATGTTTAAATCTGGAACACAAAAGTGGCTCACAAATTTGTTTGAAGCTATTATGCTGTAAAGCATTTCCAGGCCAATATCAACACTATGAAGGATTGTTGAAGACATTGCCATCCACTCGTGGTGCTCACCCATGCTGATTGGCAAATTGGTCCACTGGCTTGGAGGATGAGGTGAGGAAGTACAGCCAATGCAGAAGTTTAAAAAAAAGGAGACTCTTCCCACACCTATATACCAATAGTTAATGGATAGATATGAGCGAATTTTATTTATACTTGCTACTGAGAATTTTTATTTTGGATGGGGTGTTCTGTGTTTCTTTCTTATGTGTGCGTTTGGGGAGGGGGCATGGGGGCAGGTGGAGTACATATTCACGGCCACTCTCTCGCCCTTTCCATCTTGCAGGAGCTTGCTGTGATTGTGTCAATCACAGATAAGGCCATATCTGCTCTCTTCTTTGTCACTTAAACCAACATCTTGTTCGCATTCTAATCCTATTTTTTCACTCTGCATGAGAATAAACAAATAACTGTCTTAGCTGGTAGAGATAAATCAGGTCAAATGGCCTCTTGTTGTATAAAACTTTGTGAATTAAGAAAAGCCTCTGAAATAACATCTGATAACTAAGCATTAATGAGAGCCACGTACTGGTTGTTAGATGAGGAAGTATCTTATTTTTCCCAGCTTAGTATATTCCTGGGCATTAAAAAAAGGCTATTGCCTTAATTTGTTGTCTCTACATTTTCTTGATTAAAAAATTAAAAAATAAGACCTTGCCTACCTTAATTATCATGGTCTTATCTCCCATTAACAGCATGGTTCCAGAGTATTTTAGAATTATAGAGGTAAATTAATTTAGCACTGATGTAAATTTGCTTTTATATTGGGTAGTTAGTTTAGTTGAAATTTAATTCATTAATCTAGATCAACCTATCCAATTCCAATTCTCTTCCTGCACCTAGTGGTGCACTAAGGCAGACTTTTGTCTGTTTCCTTAGCTAGTTATTCCTGGAAGATGCTTATTGCTTGAGGGTGCCACTCCACATCAAGCATGGCTGACCTGGAGTCTCTCCCAGTCTTACCAGTAGCCAATGGCATGTTGGAAGGATTTGCTGTTTGCAGCTCAACTTATTGGACTATAGTATGAACATCAAATCCTGGGGTGGGACTCAAACTCAGCTTCTAAGAACATAAATAGGAGCAGGAGTAGGCCATCTAGCCCTTCGAGCCTGCCCCGCCATTCAATAAGATCATGGCTGAACTGTTGTGGCTCAGTTCCACATTCCCGCCCTCTCCCCATAACCCTTAATCCCCTCTCTTATCAAAAACCCGTTAACCCGCGTCTTAAAAATATTTAGTGAGGTAAACCACTTCAACGGGCAGAGAATTCCAGAGATTCACCACCCTTTGAGTGAAGAAGTTCCTCCTCAACTCCGTTCTAAACCGCCCCCCCTTTATCTTGAGGCTGTGCCCCCTAGTCCTACTATCCTTTCTGAGCGGGAAGAGTCTCTCCACCTCTATCCTATCCATCCCATTCATCATCTTATACGTCTCAGTGAGATCCCCCCTCATTCTTCTAAACTCTAACGAGTACAAGCCTAGTTTATTCAGCCTCTCCTCATAGCTCAACCCCCTCAACTCCGGTATCAGCCTAGTAAACCTCCTCTGCACTCCCTCCAAGGCCAAAATATCCTTGCGTAAGTACGGCGCCCAAAACTGCACACACTACTCCAGCTGCGGCCTCATCAATGCCCTACACAGCCGCAGCAAGACCTCCCTACTTTTATATTCAATCCCCCTCGCTGTGAAGGCCAGCATCCCATTTGCCTTCCTGACCACCTGCTGCACCTGCAAGCTGGGTTTTTGCGACTCATGCGCAAGGACCCCGAGGTCCCTCTGCACCGTCGCCTGCTGCAGTTTTTCGCCACGTAAGTAATAATCCTTCCTACCATTATTCCTACCAAAGTGGACCACCTCACACTTGCCAACATTAAATTCCATTTGCCATTTCCTGGCCCATTCGCCCAGCCTATCTAGATCCTTCTGCAGACTCTCCACACCCTCCGCACAATTTGCCGTTCCACCAATCTTGGTGTCATCAGCAAATTTCGACACCCTACACTCGGTTCCCTCCTCCAGATCATCTATATAAATGGTAAATAGCTGAGGCCCCAGCACCGACCCCTGGGGCACTCCACTAGTCACCATCCGCCAATCCGAATAGCACCCATTGACCCCCACTCTCTGCCTCCTATTTGACAGCCAATCCTCTATCCACGCTAACACCCTACCCCCAACTCCATGTCCCCTGACCTTCTGCAATAACCTCTTGTGAGGTACCTTGTCAAACGCCTTCTGAAAATCAAGAAAGACCACATGCAGCGGCTGTCCTCTATCCACCGCCCTAGACACATCCTCATAGAACTCCAGTAAATTTGTCAGACACGACTTCCCTTTAACGAAACCGTGCTGCATCTGCTCTATCAAGCAATTCCTCTCAAGATACCTCGCTATTTCCTCCTTGATGACGGATTCTAACATTTTACCTACAACAGCCGTTAAACTAACCGGCCTATAATTCCCTGCCTTATGCCTGGCACCCTTCTTAAACAACGGCGTAACATTAGCTGTTTTCCAATCCTCCGGCACTTCCCTGGAATCCAGCGACGTCTGGAAAATAACCACCAAGGCATTCACTATCACGTCCGCCATTTCTTTCAGAACCCTCGGATGCATTCCATCCGGTCCTGGGGACTTGTCCACAATCAGCCCCTCCAGTCTGTCGAGCACCGCCTCTCTCGTAACAGTAATGTCATTAAGACCCTCCAGTCCTACCACCTTTCCATCTCTAACACCCGGCAAATTATTCACGTCCTCCTCCGTGAAGACAGAAACAAAAAAGTTATTCAGGACCTCAGCCATATCCCCATTCCCTACCACTAAGTCCCCCTTCTCATCCTCTAAGGGACCAACGTTCACCCTAGCCAGCCTCTTCCTTTTTATATATTTATAAAAACTCTTGCTATCCTTTTTCATATTAAGCGCTAGCCCAGCTTCATAGTTTCTCCTACCCTTCTTTATCAACTTCTTTGTCAATCTTTGTTGACATTTAAACCTCTCCCAATCCTCTTCTCGCCCACTACTCTTAGCTACTCTAAACGCCTCCGCTTTTAATTTAACACTTACCTTCACCTCCTTCGTTATCCACGGCTTATTACCTCTTCTCCTACTGTCCTTTTTGACCATCAGAATAAATTTCCGCTGAGCACCAAGAAAGATCTCCTTAAAGATTCTCCACTGCTCCTCAGCAGACCTACCTTCCAACGCGCTCCCCCAGTCCACATTCGCCAATTCTTCTCTCATCCTTCTCTCATCCTACTGTACTCCCCTCTGTTCAAACAAAGGACGCGTGTCCGGGAACCCACTTTCTCCTCCTCCATCTGCACCAGAAACTCCACCATACAATGATCACTCTCCCCAAGAGGATCCTTCACCGCAAGGTCCCTAATTCTACCCGCCTCATTACATAACACCAGCTCCAAGATAGCTCGCTACCTCGTCGGCTCCAACACACACTGTTCCAGGAAACTATCCCGGCAGCATTCCAAGAACTGCTCCTCAAGCCCCCCGCGTCCAACATGGGTCAACCAATCTATACGTAGATTGAAATCCCCCATAACTACAGCCGTCCCATTCCTGCACGCCGCACTTATTTGCGCGTTACAGCCCGCCCCACCTCCAGATCATTATTCGGGGGCCTATAGACGACACCCACCAGCGTCTTCCTCCCTTTGCTGTTCCTAATCTCTACCAGGATGCTACCACTGTGCCACCGGACTTCCACATTAATCTGTAATCCGGTGAGAATGTTTGTGGCTGCTGATGTAATTTGCATGGTTGCCAATCCTTTGAGACCAACTTTTGCCTCCCAGTTTTGGCTTCTGATACCTCTCTGCCTGCCTCTCGCATCCCCTCATCATCCCCTGGATTGCCCCCAACCCAAATGCTGCTTGTGGACAGCTGCTAGGTGTCTGCAGCTCATTAGCCTAATGATAATGATGCCTGAGGCTTCAGGCCAATCCATTCCGGATCAATTCCTGTATCCATACGCTGGAAAATGGGCACACTGGATTTTCAAGCTTGTCTCAAAGTCTTGATGCTATCAGGAAACGCTTTTTCCCCTCCCTAGCTATTTCTCACTATGCTCTTTGCTGTGTCTACATGACATGATGTGTTTAATTTGGGTTATAGACTCAGTTTTATTGCTGCCATAAATGATGCACCTTGTAAAGTCTCCTGAGAATTTTGGCAAAATTACAGGTTACTGTTATTTAACTAATAGGAACTTAACCTTTACACAAAAATGTATGAAATTCTAAACAATTTTCAGTTGCTTCTTATCACAGGGAACATTAAAGGGATTTGACCAGACAATCAACCTAATCCTGGATGAGAGTCATGAACGAGTATTTAGTTCACAACAAGGTGTGGAACAAGTAGTGCTTGGCTTGTACATAGTGAGAGGAGACAATGTGTAAGTGTTTGTGGATTACATTGATTCTTCTACCAATGATGTACAGTTTTAAAAATATACCACTGTAAAAGTTTTCATACACCAACTGCTGTCTTTGAATCATTCATTACATTTTAAACTAATCAAGCTTTATATACTATTTATCAAAAGCAGCCTTCTTGATTACCACCCTGTCCATCACCTTCAACATCCTCTCCCTCCACTACCGACTCACAGTAGCAGCAATGTGTATCATCTACACGATGCACTGCAGCAACTCACCAAGGCTTCTTTGAGAACACCTTTCAAAACCATGACTTGTATTACCTAGAAGGACAAGAGCAGCAGATGCATGGGAACACCGCCACCTGCAAGTTCCGCGCTAAGCCACACACAATATCCTGACTTGGAACCATATCACTGTTCCTGGATCACAATCCTGGAATTCCTTCCCGAACAGCACTGCGGAAGCATCTGCACACTATTGGCTGCAGTGGTTCAAGAAGGCAATTCATCACCTTCTCAAGGACAATTAGGGCAATAAAAGTGCTGGCCTAGCCAACAATATCCACATCCCATGAAAGAAAAAAAAAGTTCAGAGATTTGGCCTTTATGCTTTCTACAATTTTATTAAGATAGAAAGTAGATAAATTTAGTTTAAAGTGATGGGAAAAAAGTAGTAGTTAAGTATAGACAACAAAATGACAGAACATCAATACTTTGCAGCTTGTAAACTGATGCTAATCAATAATAAAAGTAGAAGTTGCATTAAGTAATTGTTACCATAGGTTTTTAAGATAAAATGAGCAAATAAAATGCATTGACCATAATTGACTTTAGTGTTGGAGTTTTTCTCTGCTTCTTTGTTTCTATGATGTGGAGATGCCGGCATTTGACTGAGGTAAACACAGTAAGAAGTCTCACAACACCAGGTTAAAGTCCAACAGGTTTATTTGGCACTAGCTTTCGGAGTTTCGGGCTCCTTCATGAGGTAAGCAAGGACTTGTGTTCACAAACAGGTCATATACAGACACAAACTCAATTTACAAAATAATGGTTGGAATGTGAGTCTTTCCAGGTAATCAAGTCTTAAAGGTACAGACATTGTAAGTGGAGAGAGAGCCAAGAATGGGTTAAAGAAATGTCTATTGTCTCCAGCCAGGACAGTTAGTGAGATACTGCAAGCACAGGTAAATTGTGGGGGTTACAGATAGTGTGACATGAATCCAAGGTAACGACAACGAATGAATGAACACTGCTCTACAGTCACTAGGCAGGAATGTTCCCTTCCAGTTGGGGAACACTTCAGCAGTCACGGGCATTCAGTCTCTGATTTTCGAGTAAGCGTTCTCCAAGGCATCCTTCACGACACACGACAACGCAGAATCGCTGAACGGAAACTGACAGCCAAGTTTCGCAAATATGAGGACGGCCTCCACTGGGATCTTGGGTTCATGTCACACTATCTATAACCCCCCCGCCGACTTGCTTGGGCTTGCAAAATCTCTCTAACTGTCCTGGCTGGAGACAATACACCTTTAATCTGTACCTGGCCCTCTCTCCAATCATATTGTCTGTACCTTTAAGACTTGATTACCTGTGAGACTCGCATTCCAACCATTATCTTGTAAATTGCGTTTGTGTCTGTATATGACCCGTTTGTGAACACAAGTCTTCACTCACCTGATGAAGGAACCTGAGACTCCGAAAGCTATTGCCAAATAAACCTGTTGGACTTTAACCTGGTGTTGTGAGACTTATTACTGTCTTTGTTTCTAGTCAACAATATGAGAATTTTATGTAAATCATACTGGGATGTTACTTGTCTCACACCTGTACAATCATTTAGCTGGATGAGCCGCAGTAGAATGTTGTAGCTGATGCCACAAGATTGAACACATCATCACTATTGACTTCTTGTATCATAGGGCGGTGATTGGTGAAATAGATGAAGAGACAGATTCTGCGTTGGATTTAGGAAATATCAGAGCTGAACCTTTGAACTCTGTGGTACACTGAAAGAAACGGGGACTTTGTGAATGTGTGGCTGGCGTTGTGAAGGGTAGAAAGCTAATGCTTTCAGAATAGTGCATGTAGACAGTTCCATGTCCAAAGGATGAAATAGTATTTCTTATTTGAATATTTTTATGTCTTTGTAGTTTTGAATATGTACATAAATATTTCTTAAAACTTGATTGTATTGAGTTCTTGCTGATAAATGGAAAATAAACTTAACATACAGTTTTAAACTAAATGCAGAATTGGTTAATTGTACGTAAACATGTTTTTCTTTTTGCTGAGCTCCAAAAATTTATTTGAGCAGTTTTAGTTAAAATACTAATGTCTTAAACACTTCTTATTCTGTGTAAAGTAATAAATACTTACCTACAGAGTCCAGTTTTCAGACTTACAAACTGGTCAGTAAAATTGAATTACTTGTATTTGGCTGTCTGCTTACTGCCTTGTACGTCTCTGTAACAAAGTGAGACAACTTTTCACTTGTTATACTTCCATATCCTTTACTTTCCTTAATGCCCATCTTTAAAATAATCCTACTGTTCTACTCCAAGAAGTTCATTTGCTGCTTATGTATTTCCTTCCTGAAGAATCTGAAATTAAAGGCACAGGTTTTCAGAAAAATTGTATGGGTGGTTCCCAACCTGTGCTTCTACTTTGGTCTCGCGTCCCTGGCCAATGTCAATGGCATTGTTTCCAAAAAAAAGCTCCAGTTAAAGACCAGCATCACTAGTCTACATCAGTGTGAACTGTTTCCTTTTTTGAAAAGCTGCGATTTGGTATTTTTTGGATGATTTCTCAAGTGTTGTAAAGTATTTTGAATATAATCTACTAAAACATGTCAAGTTATCTCCTGAAAACATGAATCAGGTGTTCCAGGGACCAATTTCACAGTGGGGATATACTTTTGAATTTGTGGCGAGAAAGTATTTCTCCAGGGGCAAAAACAGAAAATGCTGGAAAATCTCAGCAGGTCTAACAGCACTTGTGGAGAGAGAAGAGCCAACGTTTCGAGTCAGGATGAAACAGTGGCTCTGTTCTCTCTCACATGCTGTCAGACCTACTGAGATTTTCCAGTATTTTTTGTTCTTGTTTCAGATTCCAGCAGCCGCAGTATTTTGCCTTTATTTCTGCAGGAGCTTGCAGAAAGGATCTGTATTTCGTACTGGACTAAAGACTAAAAGAGGGAATTATAATTCATTGTGTCAGTCAATATGCTGAACTCATTATCGGAGGACAAGGGTTTTTTTTCAGAAGAGACAGTGGAAATTTGGAATTCTGACATCCCAAAATGCTGTGAACATTAGCAAAATTGGAGCTTCAGGCTTGAAAGATACAGATTTTTGTTAAGTGTCAAGGAAAGGGTGTCAATGACCTATTTGTGTTGTGATTTCTATGTAATTCTATGAAAATAGAAACCATATGACTGACCTGTACTTCAAATCCATATTCCAACAAACCATCGACTTTAAAACAACTGTAGAATTCAGAATAGTGTAGCTAACATATCAGAAAATATTAACTTATCTACAAAATTTTAAGGAAGTATCAAGCAAACTGTTTGACTGTGCTACGAGCTCACCTTCCTTGGCCCTAAAGTCCTCGAGTGGGATTTGCACTTGAGCATCTGGCTGAGCAGCGGGGAGTCTACCATTGTACCACAAGACCTTTTTCCTGGAACTTATGATCTCTGCACAACATCCCTGTGCTAAATTAGCTTACTCTGTGGAATACATCACGCGTATTACCGCACTGCTTACATTGAGAAGGACCAACAGCAAGCAAAAAAAAACTAAGCTTCTGTACACATGCTTCCATTGACAGGAAAGGTTGTGTGATATATAAACACCAGCAATCACTCAATGGGTCTGATGACCTATTTGTGTTTTCTATGTAATTCAATGAAAATGGAAACCATATGATTGGTCTGTACTTCAAATCCATATTCCAACAAACCATCAACTTTAAAACAAATGTAGAATTCAAAATAGTGGATTGTGTTGATTTGCGGGGCATTTATGAAATTCATTTAATGTTTTACATCTATGTAACCAGTCTTTACCTTCAATGATTAAAATAAACCATTAATGAGACATTGTCCTCTCCCTATTCTCTCAGTTACTGAAGTTTTCATTCCATGGAGTATTTGCCAAAGGGAAAGGAGATCTGCAGCAGGATGTGATGGTCTGGAACGTATTTCTCTTCAGGTACCATGCCCTGGTACTTGGCTGTGCTTAGCAAAGCACTGTAATGGTTTGCTGTTGCCTTCTGTTCTTACAGCGTGCTGTATGTTGGAAGGATTCATAGAATCATAGAACCCGTACAGTGCAGGAGGAGGCCATTTAACCCATTGAGCCTGCACTGACAACAATCCCACCCAAGTCCTATCCCTGTGACCCCATGTATTTACCCTGCCATTCCCCCTCATGCTAAGGGGCAATCAACCTAACCCACACATCTTTGGGAGTGTGGGAGGAAACTGGAGCACCTGGATAAAATACATGCAGACAAGAGGAGAAGGTGCAATCTCTACACAAGTCAGAATTGAATGTGGGTCCCTGGAGCTGAGGCAACAATGCTAACCAAGTTGATATTCAAACTGTTTGATTGCTCTACGAACTCACCTTCCTTGGCCATAATGTCCTGGAGTGGGATTTACACTTGAGCATCTGGTTGTGCAGCAGGGAGTCTCCCCATTGTACCACAAGACCTTTTTCCTGGAACTTATGATCTCTGCATAACATCCCTGAGGTAAATTAGCTTACTCTGTGGAATACATCATATGTATTACTGCACTGCTGCAATCAGCTTATATTGAGATGGACAAACAGCAAGCAAAAAAAAACTAAGCTCCTGTACACATGCTTTCAAAAGTGTGTTAACCAGGGCTCAGGGTAAACACATTCCTCTTAGAGTGAAGGGCAAGGCTGGCAGAAGTCAGGAACCCTGGATGACTTGGGATATTGAGGCCCTGGTCAAGAAGAAGAAAGAAGCACATGAAGTGCATAGGCAACTGGGATCAAATGAATCTCTTGAAGACTATAGGGGGTGTAGGAGTAGAGTTAAGAGAGAAATCAGGAGGGTAAAAAGGGGATACCAATTTGTTTTGGCAGATAAGGCAAAGAAGAATCCAAAGTGCTTTTATAAATACATAAAGGGCAAACGAGTAACAAGGGAGAGAGTACGGCCTCTTAAGGATCAACAAAGTAATCTATATGTGGATCCACAAGAGATGGGTGAGATACTAAATGAATATTTCTCATCAGTATTTACTGTTGAGAAAAACATGAATGTTAGGGAACTTGGGGAATTAAATATTGATGTCTTGAGGGGTGTACATATTACCGAGAAGAAGGTGCCAGAACTCTTAAGGCGCATCAGGGTAGATAAATCTGTGGGACTTGATGAGGTATATCCCAGGACGTTGTGGGGAGGCTAGGGAGGAAATTGTGGGTCCCTAGCTGAGATATTTGAATCATTGATATTCACAGGTGAAGTGCCTGAAGATTGGATAGTGGCAAATGATTTGCCTTTGTTTAAAAAGGGCTGCAGAGAAAAGCCTGGGAACTACAGACCAGTGAGCCTCACATCTGTGGTAGGTAAATTTTTGGAAGGTATTTTGAGAGATAGGACCTACAGACATTTAGAGATGCAAGGACTGATTAGGGACAGTCAGCATAGTTTTGTGAGTGGAAAATCATGTCTCACAAATTTAATTGAGTTTTTTGAAGGGGTAATCAAGAAGGTAGATGAGGGCAGTGCAGTTGATGTTGTCTATATGGACTTCAGCAAGGCCTTTGACAAGGTACCACATGGTAGGTTGTTGCATAAAGTTAAATCTCACAGAATCCAGGGTGCGGTATCTAAATGGATACAAAATTGGCTTCTTGACAGAATGTGAAGATGCCGGCGTTGGACTGGGGTAAACACAGTAAGAAGTCTCATAACACCAGGTTAAAGTCCAACAGGTTTATTTGGTAGTAAACGCTGCTAGCTTTCAGAGCGCTGCTCCTTTGTCAGGTGAGTGGGGAGTTCTGATCACAAACAGGGCATGTAAAATCACACACAGTTTACAGAAAACTGATTAGAACGCGAGTCTTTACAGTTAATCAGCTAATCAAGTCTTAAAGGTGCAGACAATGTGAGTGGAGATAGCATTAGACATAGATTATAGAGATGTGTATTGTTTCCAGTCAGGACAGTAAGTGAGATGTTGCGGGCACATTACTGCAAAGAAGTGTACCGACAACTGACCAATGAGGAAAGCTACAGACAGTTACCCACAGATCTCACCAAAGAACACACCCGTCAACTTAACATTCTGATCAAGACCTTTGATCCAGACCTTCAGAGCACCCCCCGTGCTCCCATCCCACGTACTCTCTTGCTTTGGAGATCTTTACTGCCTCCCAAAGATACATAAGTCAAACACACCAGGCCGTCCCATTGTATCGAGCAATGGGACCCTGTGCGAGAACCTCTCTGGCTATGTTGTGGGCATCCTGAAACCCATCGTACAAAGAACCCCCAGCTTTTGTCGCGACACTACGGACTTCCTACAGAAACTCAGCACACATGGAGCAGTTGAACCAGGGGCACTCCTCGTCACAATGGATGTCTCGGCGCTCTACACCAGCATCCCCCACGACGATCGCATTGCTGCAACTGCCTCAGTGCTCAACGCCAACAACTGTCAGTTTCCAGATGCAATTTTACAACTCATCTGCTTTATCCTGGACCACAATGTCTTCACCTTCAACAACCATCTTCACTCAGATACATGGAACAGCCATGGGGACCAAATTTGCACCTCAATATGCCAATATCTTCATGCACAGGCTCGAACAAGACTTCTTCACTGCACAGGACCTTCAGCTGATCCTATACACTAGATACATCGATGAGATTTTCTTCCTTTGGACTCATGGTGAACAATCACTGAAACAACTATATGATGACATCAACAAGTTCCATCTCACCATCAGACTCACCATGGACTACTCCCCAGAATCAGCTGCATTCTTGGACACACGCGTCTCCATTAAGGATGGTCACCTCAGCACCTCACTGTACCGCAAGCCCACAGATAACTGCATGATGCTCCGCTTCTCTAGCTTCCACCCTAAACACTTTAAAGAAGCCATCTCCTATGGACAAGCCTTCCATATACACAGGATCAGCTCAGATGAGGAGGATCACAACAGACAGTGATAAATATAGGACGGATGTCAGAGGTAGGTTCTTTACTCAGAGGGTAGTAAAGGCGTGGAATGCCCTGCCTGCAGCAGTTGTGGACTCGCCAACTTTAAGGGCATTTAAATGGTTATTGGAATAGTTTAGGTTGTTAGATTGGTTCCACTGGTCAGTGCAACATCGAGGGCTGAAGGGCCTGTACTGCGCTGTAATGTTCTGTGTTCTATGACACCTCCAGATGCTGAAAGATGCACTCATAAGAATAGGATATGGCGCTCGACTCATCGACAGTTCTGACGCGCCACAGTGAAAAACCGCACTGATCTCCTTAGAAGACAAACACGGGACACAGTGGACAGAGTACCCTTCGTCGTCCAGTACTTCCCTGGAGCAGAGAAGTTACGACGGCTTCTCTGGAGTCTTCAACATGTCATTGGTGAAGACGAACATCTTGCCAAGGCCATCCCTACACCCCCACTTCTTGCCGTCAAACAACCGCACAACCTCAAACAGATGATTGTCTGCAGCAAACTACCCAGCCTTCAGGAGAACAATGACCACAACACCACACAACCCTGCCACAGCAACCTCTGCAAGACATGCTGGATCATCGACATGAATGCCATCATCTCACGTGAGAACACCATCCATCAGGTACACGGCACATACTCTTGCAACTCGGCCAACATTGTCCTATCTGATACGCTGCAGGAAAGGACGTCCCAAGGCATGATACATTGGGGAGTCCATGCAGACGCTATGACAATAGATGGATGAACATCGCTCGACAATCACCAGACAAGACTGTTCCCTTCCTGTTGGCAAACACTTCAGCGGTCAGGGGCATTCGGCCTCTGATCTTCGGGTAAACGTTCTCCAAGGCAGCCTTCACGACATACAACAATGCAGAGTCACCAAGCAGAAACTGATAGCCAAGTTCCGCACACATGAGGACGGCCTCGACCGGGATCTTGGGTTCATGTCACACTATCTGTAACCCCCATGACTTGCCTGGGCTTGCAAAATCTCACTAACTGTCCTGTTTGGAGACAATACACATCTCTTTAACCTATGCTTAATGCTATCTCCACTCACATTGTCTGTATCTTTAATACTTAATTAGCTGATTAGCTGTAAAGACTCACATTCTAATCAGCATTCTGTAAAATGTGTGTGCCTTTATATGCCCTGTTTGTGATCAGAACTTCCTACTCACCTGACGAAGAAACAGCGCTCCGAAAGCTAGCAGCATTTACTACCAAATAAACCTGTTGAACTTTAACCTGGTGTTGTGAGACTTCCTACTGTCTTGACAGAAGCCAGAGGGTGGTTGTAGAGAGTTGTTTTTCAAACTGGAGGCCTGTGACCAGTGTTGTGCCTCAGGAATCAGTGCTGGGCCCACTGTTATTTGTCATTTATATTAATGATTTGGATGAGAATATAGGGGACATTGTTAGTAAGTTTGCAGATGACACCAAGATTGGTGGCATGTTGGACAGTGAGGAAGGTTATCTCCAATTGCAGCAGGCTCTTGATCAATTAGGCCAATGGGCTGACGAATGGCAGATGGAGTTTAATTTAGACAAATGCGAGGTAAGCTTGCAGGTGCAGCAGGTGGTCAGGAAGGCGAATGGGATGCTGGCCTTCATAGCGAGGGGGATTGAATATAAAAGTAGGGAGGTCTTGCTGCAGCTGTATAGGGCATTGGTGAGGCCGCAGCTGGAGTACTGTGTGCAGTTTTGGGCGCCGCACCTGCGCAAGGATATTTTGGCCCTGGAGGGAGTGCAGAGGAGGTTTACTAGGCTGATACCGGAGTTGAGGGGATTGAGCTATGAGGAGAGGCTGAATAAACTGGGCTTGTACTCGTTAGAGTTTAGAAGAATGAGGGGAGATCTCATTGAGACGTATAAGATGATGAATGGGATGGATAGGATAGAGGTGGAGAGACTCTTCCCGCTCAAAAAAGACAGTAGGACTAGGGGGCACAGCCTCAAGATAAAGGGGAGGCGGTTTAGAACGGAGTTGAGGAGGAACTTCTTCACTCAAAGGGTGGTGAATCTCTGGAATTCTCTGCCCGTTGAAGTGGTGGAGGCTGCCTCGCTAAATATTTTTAAGAAGCGGGTTGATGGGTTCTTGATAAGAGAGGGGATTAAGGGTTATGGGGAGAGGGCGGGAAAGTGGAACTGAGCCACAACAGATCAGCCATGATCTTATTGAATGGCGGGGCAGGCTCGAAGGGCTAGATGGCCTACTCCTGCTCCTATTTCTTATGTTCTTATGTTCTTATGTAATGTATTTGGTAGATTGAACCAGGGCAGGACTTACTCAGTTAATGGTAGGGCCTTGGGGAGAGTTACAGAACAAAGAGATCTAGGGGCACATGTTCAGCTCCTTGAAAGTAGAGTCACAGGTGGACAGAGTGGTGAAGAAGGCATTTGGCATGCTTGGTTTCATTGGTCAGAACACTGAATACAAGAATCGGGACATCTTGTTGAAGTTGTACAAGGCAATGGTAAAGCCACACTTGGAATACTGTGTGCAATTCTGGTCACCATATTATAGAAAGGATATTATTAAACTTGAAAGAGTGCAGAAAAGATTTATTAGCATGCTACTGGGACTTGATGGATTGAGGTATAAGGAGAAGCTGGATAGATTGGGACTTTTTTCTCTGGAGCATAGGAGGCTGAGGGGTGACCTCAGAGGTCTATAAAATAATGAGGGGCATAGACAAGGTAGATAGTCAATATCTTTTCCCAAAGGTAGGGGAGTCTAAAACTAGAGGGCATAGGTTTAAGGTGAGAAGGGAGAGATACAAAAGTGTGCAGGGGTAATTTTTTCACACAGAGGGTGGTGAGTGTCTGGAACAAGCTGCCAGAGGTAGTAAGTAGAGGCGGGTACAATCTTTTAAAAAGCATTTAGATAGTTACATGGGTACGGTGGGTATAGAGGGATAGGGGCCAAATGCAGGCAATTGGGATTAGCTTAGGGATTTTAAAAAATAAGGGCAGCATGGACAAGTTGGGCTGAAGGGCCTGCTTCCATGCTTAAACCTCTATGATTACGACATATGACATTTGGTTAAGATGTAAAATATAAAATGGGAAGAAATTACATACTTTACCTTGAAAACTATATATAGCTCACTGAAGTGCTCAACATTAGAGGAATATAGCTTGCTCTGGGTCTATCCTTTGAAGATTTAATCCATTAAATAATCAAGCTTGACATGAGAAGGCATGTTGAAATGCAGAAATGGCAAAAGAAGTGGTGAGGAGTGCCAAGTTTACTTGATGTATAAGGTAAACTTTATTGCAGAAGTAATGGTGTGGTCTGAAAGTTTGGAGTGGTGTCTACTGAAAGTAAAATGAAATGTCTTGATGTAATTTGTGAAGAACCACATCCTCTGGAAAAGTCAACTTTAAAACCTTGAGAAAATCAAGAACTGACATTCTAAATAAGGGAGGTATAGCTGTATAATCCCTATAGAACTTGACGGTTACAACAGGGAAATAAGGGTTGCCAAGAGGTTTGGAGTCTTAGTTCTAATTAGGTAGATGAATTATTACAGAAAACGCTGGAGAAACTCAGCAGGTCTAACAGCATCTGTAGAGAGAGAATAGAGCCAATGTTTCAAGCCTGGATGACCCTTCGCCAGCTCTGACTCAAAATAAGAACATAAGAACATAAGAAAGAGGAGCAGGAGTAGGCCATCTAGCCCTTCGAGCCTGCCCCGCCATTCAATAAGATCATGGCTGATCTGAAGTGGATCAGTTCCACCTTCCCGCTTTCTCCCCATTACCCTTAATCGCCTTGTCTGTCAAAAACCTATCTACCCATGACTTAAATATATTTAGCGAGGTAGCCGCCACCACTTCAATGGGCAGAGAATTCCAGAGATTCACCACCCTTTGAGTGAAGAGGTTCCTCCTCAACTCCGTTCTAAACTGCCCCCCCCCTTATCTTGAGGCTGTGCCCTCTAGTCCTGCTGTCCTTTCTAAGTGGGAAGAATCTCTCTACCTCTACCCTATCCATCCCTTTCATTATCTTATACATCTCTATAAGATCCCCCCTCATCCTTCTAAACTCCAACGAGTACAGATCCAGCCTATTTAGTCTCTCTTCATAGTCTAACCCCCTCATCTCCGGTATCAGCCTAGTGAACCTCCTCTGCACTCCCTCCAAGGCCAAAATATCCTTGCGCAAGTGTGGTGACCAAAACTGCACACAGTACTCCAGCTGTGGCCTCACCAGTGCCCGGTACAGTTGCAGCAAGACCTCCCTGCTTTTATATTCTATCCCCCTCGCTATAAAGGCCTACTGGGCGGCACGGTAGCACAGTGGTTAGCACTGCTGTTTCACAGCTCCAGAGTCCTGGGTTGAATTCCCGGCTCAGGTCACTGTCTGTGTGGTGTTTGCACATTCTCCTCATGTCTGCGTGGGTTTACTCCGGGTACTCCGGTTTCCTCCCACAGTCCAAAGATGTGCGGGTTAGGTTGATTGGCCATGCTAAGAAATTGCCCCTTAGTATCCAGGGATGCGTAGATTAGTGGGTGTAATATGTGGGGATATGGGAGTAGGGTCTGGGTGGGATTGTGTTCGGTGCAGACTCGATGGGTCGAAGGGCCTCTTTCTGCACTGTAGGGTTCTATGATTCTATAAAGGCCAGCATTCCATTCGCCTTCTTGATCACTAAAATGTTAGCTAACACTAAAATGTTAGCTCTATTCTCCCTTCACATATGCTGTCAGACTTGCTGAGTTACTCTGGCATTTTTTGTTTGTGTTTCAGATTCCAGTATCTGCAGTATTTTGTCTTAATCTTAGATAAATTATTAATTTGGTTATCCTTGGGGCTGCAGATTGGCATCTGCTTTGTGAATCCCCTGAATTGAATACAATGGAACAATACTAGTTTTAATGAAATATTTTTAATTAACAGGGTACAAAATCCAATGTTGTTCTACTATTGTAACAATAGTTGATCAGGACTTCTGGACATTTGCACAACTCATCCTGTCACAATTCCCAGGCTTTGGGAATGAAGCACCAGGATTGGCATAACTGGGTGGCCAATGAGAAAGAAAAAATGTTGGGCGTTTGCAGACTCTGGATCCAAGTGCTCCCACGTCTGGTTGCAGAACCTTAGACAGGGGTATGCTTCCTGAAGTCGATGAGTATCTCCTTCATTTGACTGACATTGAGGGAGAGATTATAGTCTCGCACCATTTCGCCAGATTTTCTGGGGGTGATTCTCCCAAAAAAATTCGAAGTGCTGAAATTGTGGGAAAAATGGTGGTTGCTTTTACAGTGGGAGTTCAGACACGAATCTCCCACACTCTGTGCAATGCAGAGGTCACAGTCGAGAATACCATTAAAAGCTCAGGGAGCAGAGCCCTATTCATGCCAAAGTCTGACAGTTCCAGAACTCTGCGCATGCACAGTGGCCCCGAACTGTCAGCCTGCAGTTTGTCGGCCAGCTCGATCACTGGCCAGTCTGGGACTCCCGCAGTGCTACCCCCCCAAATCCCCCATGGCCTGATCGCGGCCCCCACGACCATTCCTGGGCCAGCCCCAACCCTGCCGCTGTCAAGCAGTGCCCTGATCTCCAGGCTCTCACCCCAGTAGTGACAATCCCACCCATCCCCCTGGCAGACCCCCCCTACACCCTGGCAGATGTCCCCCAAGCCTGCCCCAAACACTGGCCTCCCTTCAGTCCCAACCAGATCCAAATGGCAGTGGCAGTGGGATGTTCAACCCCCACCAATCCCCCCTTTGCACTGCCCCATGGGCAATGCCAAGGTGCTCCTGGGGCATGGGCAGTTTGCCTCTTGGGCAGTGCCAGGGCACTACCAATGTGTCCAAGCCCAGGGGCAACACCCCCTGCCAGTGGACCCCTTTGGGGGCCTGACTGCTCCAATTCACTCCAGCAGGGTCATCCTGCTAGTTTCCCAAAGTGGGGAGCTGCTTTCAACCCCGCTAGAATGAAATTGCAGATGTGATTATTGGGCCCAGAGAATTCAGTCCTGGGTCCAATAATCACATGCAACTAACATTATGGTATATTTGGACTTTCAGAAAGCTTTTGATAAAGTCTCTCATAAGATTTTAGTGGGCAAAATTAAAGCACGTGGGATAGGGGCATGGGTTAAGAATTGGTTGAGGGACAGGAAGCAGAAGGTGGGAATAAATGGCACTTTCTCCAAGTGGCAGGCAGTTAACTACTGGTGTACTGCAGAGATCAGTGCTTGGGCCCCAGCTGTTCACAATATATAATGACCTGGAAGAGGCAACCAAATATATCATTTCCAAGTTGGCTGATGACAAAAACTGGCCGGAATTGTGAGGAGAAGGCAAGGAAACTTCAAGGTGATTTAGGCAAGTTGAGTGAGTGGGAAAACACATGGCAGATGCAGTGCGACATGGCTAAATGTGAAGTTATACACTTTGGTGTGAAAAACAGTTGGAGTAGTGTGTGCAGTCTGGAATCCCTACCCAAGAAAGGGTAATATTTGCCACATAGGGAGTGCAGCAGAGGTTTACCAAGCTGATATTAGGGTTGGCAGGACTGCCCCATGAGATATTGGTTCGGCTGGGCCTGTATTCATTTGAATTTAGAAAGATGAAAGGAGATCTGATCGAAACACACAAAATTCTAACAGGGCTGGACAGACTAGATGCAGAATGTTTTCCTTGATTGGGGAACCTAGAACCAGGGGACATATTCTCAGGATACGAGGTAGACCATTTAGTATTGAGATGTGGAAAGAATTTTTCACTCAAAGCCTAGTAAACCTGTGGAATTCTCTATCACAGAAGGTTGTGGAATACACTGAATGTATTCAAGGAAGAGAGAGATACCTGGGTGGCATGGTAGCACAGTGATCAGCACTGCTGCTTCACAGCGCCAGGGACCCAGGTTTGATTCTCAGTTTGGGTCACTGTCTGTGTGGAGTCTGCACATTCTCCCCGAGTCTGCATGGGTTTCCTCTGGGTGCTCCAGTTTCCTCCCACAGTCTGAAAGATGTGCTAATTAGGTTCACTGACCCAAACAGGTGCCTGATTGTGGTGACTAGAGGAATTTCACTGTAACTTCATTGCAATGTTAATGTAAGCCTTACTTGTGACTGATAAATAAACTTTTCAAAACTTTATAAAATTTTAGATTTTAATGGTGTCAAGGGGTATGGGGAAAAAGCAGGAATATGGCATTAAGACTGAGGATCAGACATGATCATATTGAATGGCGGTGTAGGCTTGAAGGGCCTACTCCTAGTTTCCTCGTGGGGATGGGGAAAAATTCGAGTAGGTTTTTCTGTTGTTGGTTTTTTCAACATCTGCCACAAGGAGAACCAGACAATTATAACCTATAGGACTTGGCCAGCTCTATCAGCATTGGTGCTATCCAGCCACTTCTGATACGTGACATTGATGGCCCCCTCCAAAAGTACATTCTGTGCCTTTATTACCATCAGTGCTTCTTCCAGGTGGTGTTCAACATGGAGGAATACTGATTTATCAGCTGAGGGAGGATAGTCCATGGCAATCAGCAGAAAGTTTCCACCTTAGGTTTTACCTGATGCCATGAGGTGTGGAGTCAATTTTGAGGATTTCCAGGGCCACTCCCTCCTGTATATCACTGCGCCATCATCTTCAGTGGGACAGGAAGATTTTCAACATTAACTGAAAGGTACGATTCTGAGTGTGATGGTTTTAGGCAATTGCCTTTATTAGTATGTGGCACAGCTCTCTCAATTTTACATCCTCAGATGTTGGAGAAGAACATAAGAAATAGGAGCAGGAGTAGGCCATCTAGCCCCTCGAGACTGCCCCGCCATTCAATAAGATCATGGCTGATCTGTCGTGGTTCAGTTCCACATTCCCGCCCTCTCCCCATAACCCTTAATCCCCTCGCTTATCAAAAACCCATCAACCCGCGTCTTAAAAATATTGAGTGAGGCAGCCTCCACCACTTCAACGGGCAGAGAATGCCAGAGATTCACCACCCTTTGAGTGAAGAAGTTCCTCCTCAACTCCGTTCTAAACCACCCCCCCCTTTATCCTGAGGCTGTGCCCTCTCGTCCTACTGTCCTTTCTGAGCGGGAAGAGCCTCTCCACCTCTATCCTATCCATCCCATTCAACATCTTATACGTCTCAATGAGATCTCCCCTCATTCTTCTAAACTCTAACGAGTACAAGCCTAGTTTATTCAGCCTCTCCTCATAGTTCAACCCCCTCAACTCCAGAATCAGCCTAGTAAACCTCCTCTGCACTCCCTCCAAGGCCAAAATATCCTTGCATAAGTGCGGCGACCAAAACTGCACACAGTACTCCAGCTGCGGCCTCACCAGTGCCCTATACAGCTGCAGCAAGACTTCCCTACTTTTATACTCAATCCCCCTCGCTATGAAGGCCAGCATCCCATTCGCCTTCCTGACCACCTGCTGCACCTGCAGGCTGGGTTTTTG
The DNA here is from genome assembly GCF_965287045.1 of Carcharhinus amblyrhynchos. Lineage (NCBI taxonomy): Eukaryota > Metazoa > Chordata > Chondrichthyes > Carcharhiniformes > Carcharhinidae > Carcharhinus > Carcharhinus amblyrhynchos. The sequence goes on from NC_137329.1 coordinate 103,184,870, forward strand.
CGACTCATGCACAAGGACCCCGAGGTCGCTCTGCACCGTCGCATGCTGCAGTTTTTCACCGCGTAAGTAACCATTATTCCTACCAAAGTGGACAACCTCACATTTGCCAACATTAAATTCCATTTGCCAGTTCCTGGCCCATTCGCCCAGCCTATCTAGACCCTTCTGCAGACTCTCTACACCCTCTGCACAATTTGCCGTTCCACCAATCTTGGTGTCATCAGTAAATTTCGACACCATACACTCGGTTCCCTCCTCCAGATCATCTATATAAATGGTGAATAGCTGAGGCCCCAGCACCGACCCCTGGGGCACTCCACTAGTCACCAACCGCCAATCCGAATAGCACCCATTGACCCCCACTCTCTGCCTCCTTTTGACAGCCAATCCTCTATCCACGCTAACATCCTACCCCCAACTCCATGCTCCCTGACCTTCTGCAATAACCTCTTGAGGCACCTTGTCAAACGCCTTCTGAAAATCAAGAAAGACCACATCCACCGGCTCTCCTCTATCCACCGCCCTAGACACATCCTCATAGAACTCCAATAAGTTTGTCAGACACGACTTCCCCTTAACGAAACCGTGCTGCGTCTGCTCTACCAAACAATTCTCCTCAAGATGCCTCGCTATTTTCTCCTTGATCACGGATTCTAACATTTTTCCTACAACAGACGCTAAACTAACCAGCCTATAATTCCCTGCCTTTTGCCTGCCACCCTTCTTAAACAACGGTGTAACATTAGCCGTTTTCCAATCTTCTGGCACTTCCCCGGAATCCAGCAATGTCTCTGCAAAGACATCTTTGCAGAGCCAGCTAGCTTGGTGGTCCTCCTGTCTGAGTCTGGTGCCTGGATCAATTTGACTTCTTTGTTTCATTCTTTTAGATTTTCATAGCAATTTTGATGCAGATCAAAGTTCTACAGTTGTGCCAGATTCCATTGTGTATGCTAATGGGTAATTAAACAAATGGAAGGAGATTCCTCCCTGAACATCTCCATCCTCAGTGATAGCCAGGCCCTGCACACGAGTGCAAGTGAGGTTGAAGTATTTGTAACAACCTTTTGCCAGAATTTAAGTGGACCAGCTACCTCGCTCTCCTCTTGAGGTGTCCAAAGAAGCCAGCCTTCAACCAATTCAATTCGAGATGTGAAGAATTGCCTGAAGCACTGGGTACAGCGATGGCCATGGGGCCCTGACAGATCGGACTGAATTATATTGCTGTGGATCTGGAGCCACTGGGTAACAACAAGATATTGAAAAAGTAGCTGGGTTTTTATGACAATCCAAAGGTCTCAGTCACCATTATTGATATTAGCTTTTATTTCATTTTTACTTATTTAATTAACCGAATCTGAACTCCCTAGCTTTCGTGGTGGGATTTGAAATTATATCTCCAGATCATTAGGTAAGGACTCTGGATCATAAATCCAGTAACATAACCACTATGCTACTTGCTGTTGGGAGTTCATCAAGAATACCGGTGGCAAGAACTCTAGCAGTGATGCTATCCAAATAATATTGTCCTTAAAAAAAAGCTTAAGGTTCCAAAGAACTATGCTGAAAAAAGCTTTTGAATTTCCAAGGATCATTTGCTAATTTTATGAAACTAGTGTAGTGTTCCTAACTGATGATTGTTTCATCCATCCCCAGGCCCATACACCAAGACACTCAGATATTAGTCAGCAACAATGAATCCCAATTGAGCAAAATCCAACTGCTTGATTCTGTAGGTTATCCTTTTCAATAAAACTACTCCACCGCATTGGAGCTAACATAACAGAATGATATCAGATCACATTCTCTATTTTATAAGAGGTCAAATTACAAAAGGGATCTTCATGAAGATCAGAGGAAAATATCCGCATAAATCCTTGAGTCCAATTGCTATTACTTCACTCACATGGCTGGAGGCTTCTTGCATTGCGCTGGAGAAAAATAAATAGCAGAGCTCACCAGCTGTTCCAGTTATGATATCAGTGTTTGGTAATGTGTATTCATGAAATGAAACATCATTGCATTCCAGAAGTAAACATTAACATTTAATGTTGAAATAGTTGTGCAATGTAATGCCTTTAACGTATATACGAAAACACATGTCTATAAAGTCTTGGCACTATTTTACAAGATAAAGTAGTATACAATACTGTGTCACAATGAATGGACATTACCACATGGGGCATTTTAGCCAAGCTAATATTCACAATCAGCCAACTTTACAATAACGTATGGCAAAAATGTTCTTCGATAAAAAGCTTGTACTTTGTGCAATTTCATACTCTAATTCAATTATGGAATGTTCAATTAATTGGACTTCGTTCAATAGTTGTAATACACAAACACAGGAAAACCGTGGTCCCTAAACAACACTATTAAAATTGGTCTGTTCAAATGTGATTTGCAACAAATAAAATGAATAATTCTGTACAATGTTAAATAGATATAAAAGATTCCTCCTGAGCAAATATATTTGCAGAAATCTATATGCTGTAAGATAACCTTCCATGTTTTTGCAATCAATCAAATCATGGAATGTTATAAATAAAACAGCATTTTGTAATCTTAAAATTCTCACATTGGATAGCTTTGCAGGAGAACTGTTATTTTGGTCTGCTTTTGTGCAGAAAGTTCATAGAATATTTTTAAAATAGGTGTACAACACATTTCAAAGCATGTAATTTTTCTTTAGAACCTCCAGGTATTGTTCTGTGGCTTTAGTGACAGGGTCCTGATCTTGGTTTATGCTCCTAATGGAGCCAGCAGCAGATCCCAGGGGTGACACTCTTGTAGATCCTCTATCCAAATCAGCAGTGGCTGGAACAGAGAGGTAAAAATTAGTTAGCAAATGAATTTGCTCTTAATTTCATATTTCCTTCAGTCCTTCCTGTAGACCAGCCTGGGTCATTCATATTCTTATTTTACATCAATGTGCTTAATCTAATCATGCTGTTGATTATAATACCTGGCAAACTTGCTTCTGAAACCTCACTCAGCCCTACATTCCAGGATTTATCCTCTGCTTTTCTGCCCATGCCCTCTTTTATATTCACCCTGCTGCCCTTCATGGCCTCCTTGGTCCCCCTACTCTGCAACTCTCTTCTAAATCCCCTCTGCTTACTACTCCTTTCACCTCTTTAGAAGCTTCTTCAAAATCTATCTTTTGATTTTGCCTTTGGTCACTAATTCAATCCCTTTTTCAAGACTGCTGGATGTATTTTTTGTGTTGTTAGGGAACACTATACTCTTCTATGAAAATGAAAGTTGTCATCATATTCATTTCCTCATTTAAACAATTGTACATTCTGACTTGGTTTTAAATCTATAATACTTCAGTTTTCTTCGTTGCCCATTTTAATTGCTCTTGAAAAAATGGTGGTAAGCCAATTTCCTGGAACATTGCAGTCCACATGGTGTAGGTACAACCACATGCTGTTAAGGAGGCGGTAGTGAAGTAACAGCAATATAGTTCCTAGTCACAACGTTGTGACTTGGAGGGAATTTGTTGGTGATGGTGTCTTATGCATAAGCTATCCTTGTCCTTCTAGCTGGTAGAGATAGTGACTTGGAACTGTCCAAAGACAAGTTGCTGCACTCCATCTTGTAGATGGTACACATTGCAGCCACTGAGCACTTGTCATGGAAGGAGTGATGTTTAAGACGCTGGATGGGGCACCAATTTAGTGGGGAGTTAGTAGGCAAGTTAGTCACCTCAGAATTCACAGCCTCTGAGCTGCTGATCCAGTTATGTTTTAGGAGATTCTGAGCCTGATTTTACTATCGCTTTGCGCTCGTTTTCAGGCGCAAAAACTTGGTAAAGTCGAGCATGAGGCAAGTAGCGCGATCTGCACCCGCCTCCGTGCTGGTTCCGCCTTTACAAAGTCCTGAAAATGGCCACAATTGGGACCATTTTGCATGCATTTAAATTGACTTAATGGGCTGCATGCCCAACTTTACCGGCACTTCCCCTTTACCGCCGCGTTCACTCATCCAGAATTGGTGCAAAATAGACATGCTCCATGCAAGTCTGATTTGGAGGCTCCAGTTAGTGACGAGGTAAGTGCCAAACACCCGATAGCTCTCTGCTTGAGATCAGTAGTGGTGGTGGTGGTGGGGGGAGCAATATCCATGGGGGCCTTGGGGAGGCATTATCTGGCCCAGGAGGGATATGGCAGGGGAGCATCATTCTATTATTTTATTTTTCTGTGTGCGCACAGTTGGAGGCGGCAGTTGGAGCTGCAGGGTCCGGGCGTGTTAAGTCCTGCCCACAGCCTTGTGCAGCACAATTCAGACTCTCTGATACTTTTTTGCAGGCAGACTGCATATGGGGGCACCTCAGAACGGATCTAAAAGTCAGATCTGAAACACTCCCAGTTTCAAGTCCACCCAATACTTAGAATCAAAACAGTAAAATAGGCCCTCAGTGTTTGAAGTTGATTTATTAGTATCACAAGTAGGCTTACATTAACACTGCAATGAAGTTATTGTGAAAATCCCCTGGTCGCCACACTCCAGCACCTGTTCGGGTGCACTGAAGGAGAATTTAGCACGGCCAATGCATCTAATCATTATGCCTTTTGGACTGCGGGAGGAAACCGGAGCACCCGGAGGAAACCCATGCAGTCAAAGGGAGGACGTGCAGACTCTGCATAATGACCCAAGCTGGGAATTAATACAGGACCCTGGCGCTGTGAAGCAGCAGTGCTAACCACTGTGCCACCAAAGTGATGGTTGATTGTTATGGGAAGATGGCTTGATTTTCTCTTGTTAGAGATGGCCATTGGCTGGCACACATACATAGCAAATATTACTTGTCACTTATCAGTCCAAGCTTGAATGATGTACAGGCTTGCTGCAGGCTGGCACGGACTGCTTCAGTATCTGAGTCATCAACAAACAATACTGAACATTGCAATCAGAAAACATTTGATCTTATGATAGAGGGAAGGTTATTGATGAAGCAGTTGAAGGTGAATGATCTTAGGGACTACCCTGAGTAAATGCTGCAAAATGTGCTGCATTTGATAGAACAACCACATGACTTCCAGTGGATTTTTCCATATTGTCATGTAGATTCCAGTAGCCATAATGAAACAGTTTGGCTCAGCAATGGCTAGTTTTGGAGCACAAGTCTTCTGCATTACAGCTAGGATGTATCCAGTACCTTCAGCCATCCTTACCTAGTCTGTCCTACATGTGAATCCAACCCATAGCAATGTGGTTAATTCTTATCTGCCCTCTGAAATGGCCTAGCAAGCTACTCAGTTCAGAGATTGGCAACAAATGCAGGCCTTGTCAGTGCTGCCCAAATCCCAAAAATGAATGAAGAGAAAAAAAACGGTACGCCTGAAAAAGTGGTGGTAGTGGGGTAAGGGAGCTTCTTTTGCACACACTATTCAATGTTATAGCAATCTTGTTTTCATGATTCTAGATCAGTACTATTGATATATAAAATGCTTCATGATTGTTATGTAAAAATATGCAACAAAAAGCAATTTTCCTTTATAGTACCTATGATTTCAGAGTAGAGTTATGATCACAGATTATTCCTGTTAATTCAAAATTGTACAATTTGAATTACTGGATAATTTGATATCAAATTGCATGAAGAAAAATCTCTAATGGTATTTGAATGTAATTTTGAATTACTGGATAATTCAATTAAAAGAAACAACTTGAATTATCAGTAGATTGCATTTATAATTATTCTAATATTTAACATACAAAAAGTACTTGATTCATACGTTTATCCACTTACCTTGAACAAGTTCTTTGGAAATATTTTTTTGCAATGCTTCCTGCATCTGAAATGATAATATTTTAAACAGATTAATGCAATTTGACAAAATAAACCACTGATGAAGTGCAAGTAAAGTGTGAAATTAGTCAAGAATAAATATGGATTTAAGAGTTTGTAGTAGATCAGTTAGAATTACAAATATTCTAATTGAACAGGTGACTAAAGTATTCTGGTATTTGGGTGAAGGCCTACACTCATAGGTATTTGAAGGATTCCTTAATTGTAGAATGAAATAAAGACTATAGCATAGCTCCTTTGTATCTAAAGAACACGTTGAACTATTTGTAAAATTAATTTCTTCTTGCACAGCACTTGTACTATTCTGATCCTTTCCAAGTGGCCTAGCTCAGCTGGTTTCTGCTTCCTTTTCCTGCCCATCTTTAAATGTCTGAACGTTCCCAGAAAAGTAATAAATCCAAGAAAATCTTGGATTTAGGGAGATTGGTATTGAGGATTATGATGACTTTATATTTAAGTAAGTCTTCAAAATGTTGTTCAGTCTGAAATATCTACCGTGCCACCAAAGAAAAAAGTGGCTTGAATTTTGTTTCCCCATCAAATCTCATTCAGCTCATTCCAGATTGTGATAGTTGATTGGTATTAGGGCAGTAGTTGACAAAGGGTCAAGGGTTGTTTTTTTTTGAGGGAAGTGATGATAGCAGATTTTAAGTTTAGAGGATCATCACCTGAAGGGAGAAAACTGTTCAAATAATGGCTAACTTGGGGGCAGGAGCAAGAACAGGAAATGAATCACATGGATGGGATTAGCTCAGATGGCACGAGGGGAGAGAGAGAAAAATGAAAGTTCAGCTTTGGGCAAGGAGAGAATTAGAAGAAATTTGGGTGGGACAGTGGAAGGGAGGGACAGAGGCAGCTGATCAGATTGTCTCAATCTTAGCGACAAGGAAGTCTATGTACTCCTCAGACTTGGTGTTGGATATGGGGGTGGAAGGGGTTTAACCAAGTTTGCAGTACACCTTAAAATCAATCTCTTTGAATAAACATTTGGCCATTTGACCTAATATCTCCTTATGTGGCTTGGTGTCATACTTTGTCTTATAATGCTCCTGCAAAGAACTTTGAATTATTTCATTAATTTAAAGACAGTGTAATAATATAACAAGTTGTGATTATTGTATTTCCAGGGTCAGCAAGAACTAGTGGTACCTACTTGACAGTGCCAGGTCAGATGTGACCAACCATTACTGTAGGCACTAGTACACCTACTTGCCAATAACTGTAGATCAACAGAGAAGCTGGTTCCAGGATGTGTTGGTCATTTATGATAAATTACAGAACTGGAATAAATAGTGAGTCTGGAATTTTCCATAAGTTCACTTAATGGGATTGTCCCATCCTGCTACAGTGAACGGAGATTTGGCTTGTCGCCAAATTTTTTGTCTTCGCTGCAGCAGGAACACAGCGTGAACAGTGGTAGAGAATTTAAGAGAATATTCTATGTTAAATTGACACCGGGATGTGGATAATCCTTAAAATTAGCAGAAGGAAAAGGGAAATTAAATTTATTAAAAATTTAAGTACGTTCAGTCCAAGAAAAGTATTGCTATCTTGCTGTAATTTGGCATTTTCTTTTTACCTAATAACAAAAGTTGTATTGAAGGACTTTAATTTTGAACTGATCTCATTGAGACATATAAGATGATGAATGGGATGGATAGGATAGAGGTGGAGAGGCTCTTCCCGCTCAGAAAGGACAGTAGGACTAGAGGGCACAGCCTCAAGATAAGGGGGGGGCAGTTTAGAACGGAGTTGAGGAGGAGCTTCTTCACTCAAAGGGTGGTGAATCTCTGGAATTCTCTGCCCGTTGAAGTGGTGGAGGCTACCTCGCTAAATATATTTAAGACGCGGGTAGATAGGTTTTTGATAGGCAAGGGGATTAAGGGTTATGGGGAGAGGGCGGGAAAGTGGAACTGAGCCACGACAGATCAGCCATGATCTTATTGAATGGCGGGGCAGGCTCGAAGGGCTAGATGGCCTACTTCTGCTCCTATTTCTTATGTTCTTATGTTGAACTGGTTGGATTATATTTTAAATACAGCATCAATGTCAATAATAAAAATCCTGTCCTTTTTGTTACCTGCAGAAATGAAGCTTTGCAAGATTAAGGCAAACAACAAAAGGGATGCAATTATAAATCATTTGTACACTTTGCATACTCTCACATCTTCAATATATCTTAAGTCACAAGTGTCACAGATGTAAAGTGAGGTTTTAAAGGTAACACATAGTAGAAAACACATGATATTGCGTATTGACAGCAAACTGTAGTCCATGGTGCATGCAAACATCTCTTGCAACTTCATGCAATGTCAGAAAGAATCATAACAGCCTGGGCTATCTCAACAATGATAAAAATGACCCATACTGCTGGAAAACATAAAAGCCCTAATGCATTATATCTTTTGGATTTAAGAAATGTATTTAATACTTGATAACATAATATTATTGTGCTTTTGTACAGTTGATGCAAGACATGGACATACTTCACAAACCAAAAGAAGCAGTTTGGACAGATAAAACAAAGGTATCCCTAATTTAGAACACAGCCACAATGATTATTAGTCAACAAATAAACACATGACTACAGACCTTGTTATGCATCTGGGTGCATAGAAGATAGGTGAGAAACAGAATTTTGAGTGAGGAGCTGGAGGAGTGAGAAATGAGACCTGTGAGTGTACAGACCTCTATTCAGGGTTAAATTCACTGTTTTGTAGTTTCAAAACTCATGTAAGGTGAAAGAAGGATTTTAAAGAAACTTGTAATATTTATGTAGAAATCAAATTGATCTTTAAACTGGAACTCAAATGTTAGAAATTTATAAAACTTTGGAAAACAATTTCCTTCTGCTAAATGCATAGGGCTTTCTGCTTTTTAGATGTTGAGTTCAATTTGATAAACATACTTTACATATCACAGCAGAACTTTTTCAGGAGAGAACACTTATAGTATTTCATATTTCTCTGATGTGAAACAGACTTGTGTTTCTGTAAAACAGTTTTCTCCTGAAAAAAAAACCTTCTGCAAGACAGAAAGGCAAGAGTTATGAATAGGAAGAAATTAAATTTAATCTTTTAATTGACTGAATGCTAAGCTATTGTTTTTTCTGAAAACTGTATAGTATAAATTACTTCAGGGATATAAATTATGGAAGGCACACTAGCTCCATCTTACATGTACAGACATGTAAACCTTTTAAACTGGTGCATGCTTATACACAAAAATCTGCTGACAAGGATCCACCTTAATTTGTGAGATGTAAAAATCACAGAAGAATTTACTTAAAAATTCAGTATTGCTTGCACAGAACAAGGATATTTGCAGATCCTTTTTCATGATATATTGCGGTCAAAAATGTTTCTTTGGCATGCAAATGCATGGTACTTTGCAATTGTTTTCATTATAATTTGCACAAATCTTAATTTGAAGTTCCAAAGTAAAAGAGTTGTGAAGATCACAGAAAAATATTGGCCATATATTAAAAAGACGACTATCTCTTTAAAAATTACAGCTGTAATTTTTGTTCCATTAAGAAAAATCTGTCTTCATCTGTACATGTTCAGGAGAAACAATATATCACAAAGTATATTGTGATAACTGACCTTAGCCAGATACGACTCTACTCTGTTGGTAGAGGATATTCCATCTTCCACTGGATTTAAGAAACTATTTCCTAGGTTTCTGCTGAAAGTTCCCAGATTACCAACGTGACCCATTGTACTTTGCAGTTGACCCATATCCAGGGCAGGAGTTGTGGTTAAGCTTCCGTTCATAATACTGCTAGCAATCAAGGACTTACTACGCTGGCGTTCATTAAGCAGCTTAGTGTTGGTTTCTGCTAATCTCTCATTTGACCTACAGAAGGAAAATAGGGGAAGAAGTGAATAGATAATTCATAAACTGGATAACTTTAATGATTGATGCATAATCTTGACAAGAATAAAACTATTAGGAAAGACAGATTTATTCATTGCATATTTAAACAAACTTCCAGGTGTGCTAAAAAAAACGTTATTTATATATTTGGACAATCCAGGAAATGATATGAAACAACATGCACTGAAAATGGAAGATTACATTGCTGTGCTGGGATTGCTTGATTGAACAAGACAATGTCCTGCCATTTGGATTCTGATTGATTGTGTTGCTATTATCCTAATAATTGTATCAATTTCAGAACCTTTCATGTCCTCAATACCAATCTCCCTAAAAAGTAAGAAAAACGAAAGATGGAACAAATTCAGAGATAACCCACCTCCTGAATTTACCATCGTTCATCAACTGTGCAAATCAAATATACAATTTCTCACAAACTATCAGCTCAAATCTTGACTTAGAGTCATTCTTAATATGTCATATTAAAGTAAGAACTATCATGATGGTTATCAAATAATTTGAAGCGATATGCTAAGATTTGTTCCACTACTGCTTGCAGCTATATAGCATCTCTAGCATTCTAAAATTTCCCAAGATTAACAAACAAAATGTGACGCAAGCCACAGGAGAAGATATCAGAACAAGTGATTAAAAGCTTAGTTGACATAGCATCTTAAAGAAACAGAGAGGTAGAAAGGCAGAGTGGGTTCAGGAAGAGAATTTCAGAACTTAGGGCCTAGGCAGCTGAGGGCACAACCATCAATGGGTTGGAAAATTGGGGATGTGCAAATGGCATGTGAATCGGAGGACAGAGATGTAGGGCTGGAGTGGATAGCCACAGGGAGGGGTGAGGCTATGGAAGAACTTGAAAATGAGGATGATAATTTTAAAAGTGAGGTGTTTCTAGACTAGGTGTCGATGCAGGGTTAAAACTTACTAAAATAGCAGCAATCAGGTCAATTGATCAGCACTAATAGCTGGGTACACTGTCAATGTCGAAGATGATAATGGAATACCTGTAAAGGCATAATAATGCACTAGGAATCCCAAAATATGGACATGTGGCAAGACAAAGCTTTCATGGGTGACTTGTGACAAATTATTTTTAAACAAAAATCCTTCATTACACCAGGGGAAAATAACTTACATGAGAATGGAGACAATTTCATGCATAATTAAAGATAATGAAAGCTGCTTCAGAGCAGCTAACAGATCAATAAAGATGCTGTTGAACAATCACAGCATCAGCGGTAAAAATCTCAGCTTTGTTATGAGTCAATAAGGTCACTTAACAATTGCATACACAAAGGATTCCCCAGGACAGATTTTAATGGATTCCTCGGATAGGGCAGAAGTCTTCATTATTGTGGGTATTGCATAATTATGAGCATTTTTTGCAGATATCATCTTTAGTGGCAGATCCATGCCTGAAGACATGGAGCATACCTTTACTAATCCCTTTCCTGTATTTCTAACAGCTTGTTTCCTTGAATGAGAAGGATAAAGTTCACATAGTTCCATTTTTTCAGAAAAGTAACAAGTTAGTGTTGGAGAACTATAAACACATTAGTTTGACTTCAATCAAAGGCAAGGTGCTGGAAGGGATCATTAGATGTGCACTCTGGTCACTTAGATGGAGGAGGAGTTTTCAATGATATGAAATAGAAGACGGGACCAGATTTTGCTGGAGACAAAGCATCTCAAAGGGGATCTTGTAGTGCAGTGTGTAGAGTTGTTCTCTCTGAGCCCATTTCTAATTAGTTAAAATTTAAAAACATGTAGTTCTAGGTCTAAAACACAAGGCAACAGGGCACCCGGGGCTTTTGTATTACAAGTTTATTTTTCTTACCACTGAGATTAAATGATTGAGAAATAAACAGAGGCAGATTTGAGGAGGATGTGAGTGGGTGAATTTAATGTCAAATCCGGTACAGAAAGATAAAGGGAAAGAAATATGGAATTGAGAGTGGAAAAAAGAGCTTGAAGAATGTATAGAATTTGCTATTTCTAAAATCTCCTAAAACAGTTTAAAATTTTAAGTTACAAGTCTGGCAAATGAGGCCCAATATCTCACAATACATTACTGCACAGGACAGAATTCTCTTCCCAACGATAGCAGTTCAGGGGTTCAAGCTTGCAATAAATAGATATGTTTTTGGAAAGGAATGACATTATTGGGCTACTTTTGTACTCAGTATGAAACCAGACTCACAGGGAACATGGTTTCTTTTTCCACCAATGCTTCCTGATTTGTTGAGTATTTGCAGCATATTTCTGTTCCATAAGGAATGCATTTTGCTTTATAATCTGGAGATTGTTTGATTGGAGATCAGTGTTACATTGAACACATTTCTACCAGTCACGCTTATGACATTTTGTCACCTTTTAGCTGGATTTCAAACTGCTTTAGCCCACACACAGCTTAATTCAATTTACTATATACTAAGGACAAAATGCCACTGCCAAAAAGCATAGTGTTACTAAAATAGACACTGCAGTATTTTCAACTCATTAACTAGTGACGAAGCAGCACAGTATTTGGATCAGCATTGTTCACCAACCCAGTATCAAACCATGAGACACTTACTATGAAATAACCAGCCAGTCAAAAGATAGGAAAATATCCATCATCAATCTAATGTAGCCTAATAATATTAGACCCTGGGTCACATACAGAATCATGATTTCTCTTGTGTACATGAGAAACAAAAAACAAAATTGAAGGGTCAAAATTACAATGCCCATTTCTCATCTGTTTGCAGTGTAAATTGAGAAATCCCCTTTGAGACATAGCATTGATTGAAACCTTGGTTCAGTAATATCAGGAGCGATTTATATGTCCTAAATTCCAGTTTTCTATGACTACTTTTTAAAAAACTTTTGGCTGGTGAATCATATTAGTTAATATTAATTAGTTATTTTTGTTACTTGTTTGTTGACATTTGTTATGACCATTTAAGATCCTCCCACTTCCAGGTTGTGAATCTCCTAAATTGTAAGTGGCATGACTGAGTAAATTCCTGGTTTAGTGATTGCATTCCTGCCCAAATAGGAAGCTGCAGGATTCAAACCTGCTCATAACAGTCCTGGCAAGTGCAGACTCTGAATTCTGAGTCGACATCAGGGAAGGCATTTGTGTTTGACTCATGCAGATACCCCCCTTCCCCCTGCAAAATTCATAGTGTGTGGTCTGAATGCCCATAAATTCCTTCTACCCAAAAGAAATATCCACCCAAGTAGCTAGCACCAAGAAAGTTATGGCTGTGGAAAGAGTATTTCATGTCATAGACTGTTAGTCAGTGAACCCTTCCATTACTTCATGCAATTTTACAGGGGAAGAATGCAAAGGTGTGAATACAAGATTCAACATAACACATGATTTGAGTAAATCTGTCTACCTAAACCACTGATTATTTTGTCTTGTGCAACTTGCGACCGGGATAAACTTGATTTTTAAAAAGAAGCGTCCTTTAAGATAATATTTAAGATATACAAAATTATATATATACACATTTATATATACAAAATTATCAACTAAAATTAAAATAATTAAATCATCTCTGATGTTCAAATATTGAACCAAGAACACTATTTTCAGTTTCTTTTTTGATTGTCTGCCTTATTCCTGAAATTGAAGCTTAGTTCATATTCAAAATGGTAACTTGGTGTCAGTGACTCTTCACCAAAGCTTCTGTTTCTCATATTTGTGAATTTCGACAGTGATGTGGTCAGTTCACTTTTGGCAGGCTTTCTATATAATCATGCATAGGAACTCTAGTTATTTTCAGCCTTCATAGCCAGTTTGCTCTATATCGTTCAATATATACGAAATACATATTATCCTCTGACAAATCAAGGTGTCAGAGGATAATATGTTTATAAATGTCTCACCTATCAAGTTTGGCTGCAAGGGATTTACGTAGTTTTAATTCCTCTGAATACAAATCCTTATATCTTTCAAGTTCCAACTCCGCAGATTCTTTCAGATTCATGCTGTCTTGTTGTGAACTTCTAAGATTACTCAGCTCTGATTCCAGATCTTTAATTTTCTGCTCCAACTGGATTCTAACTGTACTTTCATTTGTGGCTCTTAATTGTTCCAAAGCTTCTTGGGAGGCCTGTTGTGTCTTAACATGCAAGAATGAAAAAAAATTACTATTGCATTGGGACAAAATAATTTCAAATCACACATTCTTTGAAAGTGACTAACATATATGTCACACTGCACTAAATAAACAGTAAAAACTTGAGTTGAGTTATCAGTCACCATATGAGGGCAGATTACACAAATTAAGCATATATTTTACAGATTTGCTGCATCTTCAAGGTTGGTTTCTGTTGCAAGATAGTCCTAGCGTCTCTTAAGATGGTGCACTACATGGAAATTTGCTCTTTCACCGTACTATTTTTTGTGTTCATATTAAAATGCATTTGTGCCAGTTCCAGTCTGAAGTGCAACAGTCTTAGGTATGCTGTGAATGGAGTAAGGGGCCTTGTGATTAACAGTTGTCCTTTTACTGTGACATTTTCATTGGAAATAACATAGGTTGCCTAAGTATTCCTGTTCTCTCCAATGGGACGAAAACCAATTGTTAGACCATATTGTTAAAGATAAAGAAGTTAAAAAACTAACATTAAACCAAGCCACTTACCATAGAATCCCTGCAGTGCAGAAAAAGGCCATCTGGCAATTGATCCTGTACAGAGTTCTGAAAGAGCATCTCACCGAGGCCCTTCCCTTTGTCCTATCTCCGTAACCCTGTGCACTTATCCTGGTTAATCCACTTAACCTTCACATCTTTGAACACTAAGGGATCATTTAGCACACCCAATCCACTTAACCTGCTCATCTTTGGACAGTGGGAGGAAACTGGAGCACCTGAAGGAAATCCACCTAGACATGGGGAAAACACAGACAGCCACCCAAGGCCGAATCAAACTATGGTCCCTCGCGCTGTGAGCAGCAGTACTAACCTCTGTGCCACCATGCCGCCCTTACGTTAGAAGCAAAACTAATTCAAAGAATTGCATGGTAGCTGAAATCATTTCAGGCAGGAGATATGTAACTTTCAGGCCCATGGAAACAGATTTCTTTAAAAAGTCAAACATACCCAAGATTTTTTGGTTTTACAGGAACCTACAAGCGGTCCAGTTCAGCAGGCTAAGCATATATTGGTCCAGATTTTGCTACGAGTGGTGACTGAATGGCACCTGATGTTTGTTCAACTTCCATTTGTCCAAATATTCTATGGGGTTTTGCAATAGCAACTGTCAACAGTGGGATGGCCAACTGTTAGTTCACTCTACAGGATAACTGAGACCAGTATGAACCAGGCAAACAACTGTACATTTTAAACAACCATATTGAAGAATTATTAATGAGTAGCATAGAGTCTGAACCAAAAAGTGATTTCAATCTGAATTTAGGTGCAGAAATAATGCAGGAAAAAAAGATAGAATTAAGAGAGACAGATTAAAAAGGACAAAGAAAATGTAAAAAAAATTAAAAATTTAATCCACATAAAGTTACTTTTCTCAAACTGTGGCAAATTTTTATACTTAGCAATGTCTTTATCAAATTGATAAACACCTTCTTGTTTATTATTCAGGCATCATTTGTTCTTACATGTTTAAAATTATGTGTATCTCTCACCTGTAAGAATAAATTGACTTCTTCTAGTTTCTGCTTGATTTCCTTACGAGCATGTTCCTCTATCTCCCTTTTGTATTGTTCTATTTGACTGTAGTTTGTCACATTAGTTTCGATCTGATGTTTCAGACTAGCTACTTCTTCCTCCAGCTGCCATTTTCTTTTCTCGAGCCGATCTTGGCTCTTCTGTAAAATTTTCATTGGCGTGACCTGTGCAGAGAGTTCCTGATTGGTTGATTCCAAACGTCTACATTTTGCTGATTCTGCCTCCAGTTGCTGGGATAATTCATCATTCTGAGAGGTATGGGGAAATTGGATTACAAACAGTTTGAACGTATCTTTCATCACATTTACTAAATTGGACAGTCTCACATTTAAGGATTATCAGCACATAAACCACATCCTGTTGTTCCTGCTTAATTTTTGGTAGGTTAAAAATCTGATAAATGACATTCAATTTAATGTATCTAGGTGCGGTTCTGGAAGCAGGTAGCTGTGGCCTAAACTACAGGATTTTATTCTGGGGCTGCTTCTGTTAACTAAGTACATCAACAAAGTGGATAAATGGTTATATTAGAGAATGGTGTCTATATTTCAAAAATAGGAGCCATTTTGAGGACCATACACAGATATTGAAACAAAGATTGCATGGGAAATTAGTAGCTGAGCGCCAGTTTTTCTGATGCTAATTCAGGGATAAATATTGATGAGGATACTGGAAATACTTCTCCATTCTTCTTCTAAATAGCGCCACAAGGTATTTTACACCTGAGAGGGGTGATAGGTCCTCGGTTCAATATCTGATCCTAAAAAGGGCACCATCAACAATGCAGAATTACTTGTTCCAAGACTGTAATTTCTAATCAATTACACAGGATTTCCTGTTTTATCCAAAAATAATAATAATATTTTGATCTAGATTAAGGAGACGTTGTAGACAAGATTGGCATCGTCTACCTGTCACAATTTTTTGTGGGGAAAGCAAGCTTCCTGATCCAAGAGTTTTCCAACCCACTTTTTGAGTTATAGGAAGTGAGGAGGACAATCTTGAGTGACTCCACTGATTTAGTTTTAACTTTGTGGCTAGGGATTTATAAAATAGAAGCTGTTTGTGTGAATTTGTACACTACTCCATGGCATAGCATCTTGTGGCATCAGTACAAGGCATCATATGTGTAATAGTATTGCACCATTAAATGCAGTATATAAAATGGTCTCACCTTTATCTTCAGTCTGCTAATGGTGGCTTCAATTTCAGAGTGTCCATGGTCCAGTTCTTGAATACCACCGATTTGGGTGACAAACTGTCCACTATCATATTCCTTTAGCTTCTTTTTGGTGGTCTTTAACAGCGTCTTCATCCTGTATAACAAATATGGTCACCTGTGCTAATATCTATCCACAATTGTTGGTTTTTAATTATTTTAGATTGTTTCAACACATCTTTTACTAGAGATTAAACTCCACATAATTCAAGTGTTATTGGTTCTAATCTCAAGTATATATAATAATCAGATGGCATGGTGGCACACTGATTAGCACTGCTGTCTGTGTCAGGGACCCAGGTTTAATGTCTGTGGAGTTTGCACATTCTCCCTGTGCCTTTGTGCATTTACTCTGGGTGCTGTGGTTTCCTCCCACAGTCCAAAGGTGTGTGGGTTAAGTTAACTGGCTATGCTATATTGCCCCTTAGCGTAAGGGGACTATCAGAGTAAATACGTGAGTTATGGATGGAATTATTGTCAGTGCAGTCTTGATGGGCTGAATGGCCTCCTTCTGCTTTGTAGGGATTCAATGATTCTAATATCAGTAGCCCTCAAAACAGAAACAGTGGACTGAATTTTAACTTTAAGTAAATGGCTTTGAGTTAAAAAGTACACTGAAAGGTCTTTTTCAAATATAGGTATATAAATCAAATCATATACAAGGAAAGTGGCAGCAATGAAAGGGAGTAGGAGTGAGTGGAGAAAGGTGGGAAAGGTGGTGTTGAGGTAAAGGGAATCCTTCCCACCTTTATCATAGAAGGTTTGAATAAGAGGCAGACTTCCTGCAATAAGTGAGACAAGCTGGTATATTTTACAAAAATTAGCAATATTTATTATTTAAATAATACCTGTATCCCAATTTCGTACGAAAATGCCCCTTGAAAATATCCTACTCCACATTAAGGCAGGCCAACTTCTGCTTTGAGCTGATAGGTGACACAAACCTTTTAAAAATACATAACCAACTTTACATGATTCTTAATCTCACAAGTATCCTAGCCTGGATGTAAGTGCTCAAGTTAGATAAGGGGATAAGCAATCTAATGGCTATTTGAATTTCAGTAAGAAGTCTCACAACACCAGGCTAAAGTCCAACAGGTTTATTTGGTAGCAAAAGCCACTAGCTTTCGGAGCGCTTGCTACTCCTTCATCAGGTGAGTGGGAGTTCTGTTCACAAAAAGGCTATATAAAGACACAAACTCAATTTACAAAATAACGGTTGGAACATGAGTCTTTACAGGTACAGATAATGTGAATGGTGAGAGCATTAAGCACAGGTTAAAGAGATGTGTATTGTCTCCAGACAGGACAGTTAGTCAGATTTTGCAAGTCCAGGCAAGTCATGAGGGTTACACATAGTGTGGCATAAACCCATGATCCCGGTTGAGGCTGTCTTCATGTGTGCGGAACTTGGCTATCAGTCTCTGCTCAGTGGCTCTGTGCTGTTGTGTCTCGTGAAGGCTGCCGTGGAGAACACTTACCCGAAGATCAGAGGCCGAATGCCTGTGACCGCTGAAGTGTTCCCCAACAGGAAGATAACACTCTTGCCTGGTGATTGTCCAGTGGTGTTCATTCATTCACTGTTGTAACGTTTGCATGGTCTCCCTAATGTACCATGCCTCGGGACATCCTTCCTTGCAGCATATCAGGTAGACAACATTGGCTGAGTTGCAAGAATATGTACCGTGTACCTGGTGGATGATGTTCTCACGTGGGATGATGGCATCTGTGTCGATAATCTGGAACATCGTGCAGAGGTTGCTGTGCAGGGCTGTGTGGTGTTGTGGTCACTGTTCTCCTAAAGACTGGGTAGTTTGCTGCTGACAATGGTCTGTTTGAGGTTGTGCGGTTTGAAGACAAGAAGTGGGGGTGTGGGGATGGCCTTGGCGAGATGTTCATCAATGACATGCTGAAGGCTCCGGAGAAAATATCGTAGCTTCCCCGCTTTGGGGAAGTACTGGACGATGAAGGGTACTCTGTCCGCTGTGTCCCGTGTTTGACTTCTGAGGAGGTTGGTGCGGTTTTTCGCTGTGGTGTGTTGGAACTGTCAATCGATGAGTCAAGTGCCATATTCTGTTCTTATGAGGGCATCTTTCAGCATCTGGAGGTGTCCGTTACGATCCTCCTCATCTAAGCGGATCCTGTATATACAGAGGGCTTGTCCATAGCGGATGGCTTCTTTAGTGTGTTTAGGGTGGAAGCTGGATAAGTGGAGCATCGTGAGGTTATCTGTGGGCTTGCTGTACAGTGAACTGCTGTGGTGACTGTCCTTGATGGAGATGTGTATGTCCAAGAATGCAATCGATTCTGGAAAGTAGTCCCTGGTGAGTCTGATGGCTCACCAGGGATTACTTGTTGTTTCAATGTTTGTTTACCATGAGTCCAAAAGAAAATGTCATCGACATATCTGGTGTATAGCATCGGTTGAAAGTCCTGTGCGGTGAAGAAGTCTTGTTTGAACCTGAAGATGTTGGCATATTGAGGTAAAAATTTGGTTGCCATGGCTGTTCCATGTGTCTGGATGAAGAACTGGTTGTTGAAGGTGAAGACATTATGGTTCAGGGTGAAGTGGATGAGTTGTAAAATTGTATGTGGAGACTGGCAGTTGTTGGCATTGAGTACTGGAGCAGTTGCAGCAATGCCATCATCATGGGGGATGCTGGTGTAGAGTGCCGAGACATCCATTGGTGATGAGGAGTACTCCTGGTTCAACTGCTCCATGTGTGCTGAGTTTCTGTAGAAAGTCGTAGTGTTGTGATAAAAGCTGGGGGCTCTTTGTACAATGGGTTTCAGGATGCCCTTGACTTAGCCGGAGAGGTTCTTGCACAGGATGCCATTGCTCGATATGATGGGATGGCCGGGTATGTTTGCCTTGTGTATCTTTGAGAGGCAGTAGAGATCTCTAACACGGAGAGTATGTGGGATGAGAGTACAGAGGGTGCTCGAAAGGTCCGGATCAAAGGTCTTGACCAGTCTGTTGAGTTGACGGGTGTGTTCTTTAGTCATAAGAACAGGATATGGCACTCGACTCATTGATCAACAGTTCCGATGCGCCATAGCGAAAAACCGCACCGACCTCCTCAGAAGACAAACATGGGACACTGCGGACAAAGTACCCTTCGTTGTCCAGTACTTCCCCAGAGCAGAGAAGCTACGACATCTTCTCCGGAGCCTTCAACACGTCATTGATGAAGACAAACACCTCACCAAGACTACCCCCACACCAACTTCTTGCCTTCAAACAACTGCACAACCTCAACCAGACCACTGTACAGCAAATTACCCAGCCTTCAGGAGAACAGTGACCAGAACACCACACAACCCTGCCACAGCAACCTCTGCAAAATGTGCCAGATCACTGACACGGATGCCATCATCTCACATGAGAACATCAACCACCAGGTACACGTTACATACTCTTGCAACTTGGCCAATGTTGTCTACCTGATACGCTGCAGGAAAGGATGTCACAAGGCATGGTACATTGGGGAGATCATGCAGATGCTACGACAGCAGATGAATGAACACCACTTGACTATCACCAGGCAAGAGTGTTCTCTTCCTGTTGGGGAACACTTCAGCGGTCACGGGCATTCGGCCTCTGATCTTTGGGTAAGCGTTCTCCAAGGCTGCCTTCATGACACACGACAGTGCAGAGTTGCTGAGCAGAGACTGATAGCCATGTTCCACACACGAGGACAGCCTCAACTGGAACCTTGGGTTCACGTCATACTATCTGTAACCCCCGTGACTTGCCTGGACTTGCAAAATCTCACTAACTGTCCTGCCTGGAGATAATACACATCTCTTTAACCTGTGCTTAACGCTCTCTCCACTCACATTGTGTGTACCTGTGAGACTTGATTACCTGTAAAGAGTCGCATTCCAACCATTATTTTGTAAATTGAGTTTGTGTCTTTATATGCCCTGTTTGTGAGCAGAACTCCTACTCATCTGACGAAGGAGCAGCAAGTGCTCCAAAAGCTAGTAGCTTTTGCTACCAAATAAACCTGTTGGACTTTAAACTAGTGTTGAGAGACTTCTTACTGTGTTTACCCCAGTCCAATGCCGACCTCTCCACATCATGACTGCTATTTGAATTTCTCTAGACAACTGGTGATAACTTGATTTTCTGTGGCATTATAGCAAATTGAAAAATAAACTTCGGGGATATGATGCCAGGCCATATGGAATTTATTAGCAGTGTTATAAATGCTGGACTTTGTATAACAATTATGTTTTAGGTTGTCTCCTTCAATGTAAAATGGAGTAGTCTGGAGAAGGGTCTGTGACCTGTGAAATCTGCCTGGAGACACGACAATATGACCTGTGTTTTTTCACTTTTTCTGTGTATGGCAACTTTTATGTCCAGTGTCCATTAGCTTTGGACACTCTACCTCCTGTTTCCTCCAAAAGGAAGGTGCCCAATTTGAATCTGATCTCTTTCCTGAATGTCCTTCATTGCTCTGTTATCTCTTTATCCTGCAACTGACTTTTCCACTCCGCTTGTGATAGTAATTTCACTGACATTAGTTCTTTTTCAGTTGAGCATTTTTATCTCTGCAATTTTCCTCTTTCCTTAATCACTCTAACCCAAATTATGTTATGGTCACTGTAGCTGCTAGATGATCTCCTACTGTCATGCATGCATTTGCCCTACTTCATTGCCCAGATCCCGATCCGACACTGCTTCCTTCCTTTTTAAATTTGAGGCACACAGATCAAGAAAGTTCTGTACAAGAGTCGAAAGAAGTGCTAAGATTCTGCATAAGACATGAGATCTGAATTTTAGGAGCTTTGAGTGTTGGAGGTCAAGTTGAGGAGATTCAAACAGATGGGTAAAATTATTAATTATATATAATTGTGACAGAAAAGTGTATCAGAAATGATGATAAAAGTTCAGAAAAAAGTGGCATCATTTATACAAATCATTTTTTAAAAACAGTCCAAATATATTGCAGAATTAAAATATCATACCGGTTTAATTCTTTCTGAAGCTCACTGTTTCTTTTCATTTCCTGAGCTAGTCTGGTTTCTACTGATCGCTTAAACTCGGCAAGCTTCTTTACTTTTTTCCTTTCGATTTCAACCTTTAAAAATAACATATTTCTTTTTACTAGTATAGAAAGATATTTATGCATTACAATTAAATAATAAAGATGGACACAAGCGGAATAAATCAGTAATTAACAAATACATTAAGAATTCCTCCCTATATTTTATCATGTATACTTAGATTTGATTTATGAGGTTTAATTTTGTCATTGGCCATACATGTCTGTGCAAAAACTATTTTGCCAATTGATGTTAACATGAGCATTAATGAGAACATTAAACTATTCAATATATAATTTTTCAACAAAATACAGTATTTTTCTGTATTATGCACTCCCATTGCAGCTCTTAATGTCATTCAGTAGTGAACAATTTTTGTAAGACGTGTCATATAACAGTCATTATGGGATATGTAATGGGCTATAACAAATTTCCAGCTAATTGTTATTCTTTTCATAATAGGACTAGATGCTTGCAATTGCAGAAACTTAAGCTTCATTGGCACAGATTTTGCAGCCAGTGGCAAATAAACTTCAATACATTGACAGTTGCCTAGATTTTTGATGGTCTTTTCTGCTGGAATTTGTGGTGGTCAGAAATCTGAAAGAGTGTAGTGCTCTTTACAGGAGATCTGGGACCTGTGTGAACAGGGCATGCAAGGATGAATCTCCTTAACCAAGTTTGAACTAAGTGGCAGGTCAAAGGATTATATGAAACTGAATTGCACTCACTACCAATCCACTTCCAGTTTTAATGAAGGCAGAGTGGGGTTTCTGGCTCACAACATTTTCTGGCTCATATCAATCAATGATTTCAAATCTAATTTTAGGCAGTGGGCCTTGAGAAACCTAGAAACTAAGGGAAGGCAAGGAAAGCTGCTGATCTAGGTACAAGTGCCTTTCCTCCTACCTGCTGGATCTAATGCACCTGCTTTACCAACAT
The DNA here is from genome assembly GCF_965287045.1 of Carcharhinus amblyrhynchos. Lineage (NCBI taxonomy): Eukaryota > Metazoa > Chordata > Chondrichthyes > Carcharhiniformes > Carcharhinidae > Carcharhinus > Carcharhinus amblyrhynchos. The sequence goes on from NC_137329.1 coordinate 103,207,476, forward strand.
CTTGGATCGGAGATCCAGCCCCTCCTCACAGACGCAACTTCTTCCTGAGGCCTTCAATTGCACCCTAAGGCTGTAATTCCCTAATATCTCCCCATCCAACTTGAATCTCGCCTTCAGCTTGCTCTCTTCACCAGCATCCAATCCCTCCTTTGCTCTTCTGCACACCTTGTCTCTGGCCTAGTGCCAAAGATCTATCTGTCCAACAACCAGCCTCTCAATTTGGTTGGCTGCAGATGGGAAACAAAATCAAAATATCAGGTCCAGTCATTAAATTCAGCAGGAACTGAGGTTAAATGCATTCTCCCAGATTTACTAATCTCAATTCAACACCTTTCACCCCCAACTTCAGATTAAAAAGTCACCTTGCAGTGTCTGAAAAAGAAAGCATACTTAGCTGAATGTCAAATGGTGCAGAGAAAGGAAAATAAATAGAGGGAAGTAAAGATGGGATTCAGACAGAGACAGACAAAGAGATAGGAACTCGTAAAAGAAAAGTAAATCTACAATAACCAAAACATGAAGAAATGAGACTCAACATTTGTAAAAATTAGTTTTCAGAGAACATGTTTGGCTGCAATTAAGACTTAGCTATCACACTACGGAACACTCACTTAAGACTGGAATAAACAAGTCCTAACCTTTTCTAGCATATTTAGTAGGTATCTATCATCTAAGTAACCCAACTCCACATTGTTGCATATATTTCAATCCTGAATCTCTGGGGAAGGAATCAGTGTCGCGCAGCTTCTGGTAAGCCACGGAAGCTTGGTAAGCAACGTCTTGATTTCCATGTTTAACTACACACTTGTGGTTGTTCAAGTTGCTCGTCTGACTTACTCTTTAATAGCACTGATGACTTACCATTATTTTTGCTACAAAACACTTGCAATATTTTGGTGTATTTTTAAGACAATGCTGAGCAATTAGGAGCTGTCAATTTAAAAGTTATCAAGTCATCCTGCAATGAAGTAGTTGGTGATCTTTTTAATCTATTATACAGATTTCTATAGTATTTATTCTACTAAATAGCTACTATTTAGTAGCTTGAAATAATTCCAAGAGTTCCATATATTTAAGTGTGGAACATTGTAGATATATGTTATACAATTACATGTGCTGGAATGAAAATTATTTGAAAAGTATTTTTAAAAATTTGTTTTATGTTTGACAAATTTTGATTAACAATCAGTTTTCCAGCTCCATCTTTGTTTATGCCACATGAAATGTTGTTCAAAATGTGAAAATGCTTTATACTATTAAAACTCGTAATTGGGAGTATAACCATAAAGAAAAATTTTGTTCTGGAAACAATGCAACCAAAGAAGGCACTTCATATGAGACCACTTGACCAATAATAAGATGGATTAATCAATAAATAAATAAATTCAGGGCCACATGAGAGAAACTGATAGACGCAGAGGTCATGTCAGATTGATTGGTGGTTATAGAAAGAACAGGCACATAAATTTGTGACTATTGCCATTGCGGAGGATAAGCACAAATGGTCCATTTGGCTTGCTTCTGTCTGGTGATTTCTATAGAATTTTATGGATCCATTTTCTGGGAAGTGATGTCTCTACCCACATATGGCATAGCTTGGTGATTAGAAATATATTGCTACTGTATTGTGCTGCAAGAAAACAAACTTGTCAACTCATTGGCCATCTTGTCATGATCAATCACAGCTGAGTAAAGTTGCCTGAGTTGCACCATCATTAGTACTTGTTTATTTTTGTTACATCATGAAGGAAAATAATCAGACTTAATTTTATAGACTATGTGCAAAGTAGTTACACCAAACGAGAAGAGCAATATATCACAAACTATTTGTTCACACTGTTTTTACCTGGCCTGCCAGGTCATCTTTTTCTCTATTCAGCTGAGAAAGTCGAAGTCCAAGCTTAGATCGCGTTTTCAATTCCTCCTCCCACAGTTGATGAGAATCTTTTGCACTTTGTGACAACATTGTTTGCTTTTGTACCTAAACAAATATGCATAAAAGAAAAATATTTTGTTCTCCATAAAGATTAGGATCATTAGTTCATTAAATAATGCAGATGATTCTTCACTTGCCTGCATTAAAATAGTCATTTCACAGAATAAAATGGAAAAATTCAAGATATTCTTATGCATATTTTCCTATAAATATCTGAATAAAAAAATTAGATATGGCACAGCAACTAGATTAGTATAGGTAGGGTATAATTATTCTAGATGATAAATAAAATCAATCACTTAATTGTTAGTTTGATAAAGAGATAATAATGTGCTGTGCCATTTTGGTTGCTGGGTTATAAACATCAAAACGAGATTACATTGTAATGGAAATATCAGACCTCTTGACCAAGTTGATCTTCCAAGTTAACCTTTACTCCTTGTAAACTTGTTATCAAGTCTTCTAGACGAGCACGCACCTGTTGAAATAACATTGGAATAGTCACAGAATTGTTATGGTACAGGAGGCGGCCATTTCGCTCACTGTGTCTGCACCAGCTCTCCAAATGAGCATTATGCCCTTGTGCCATTCTCCTGCCTTTTCCATGTACCCTCCCACATTGTTTCTATTCAAATAATCACTTAATGCTGACTTGAATGCCTTGATTGAATCTGCCTCCACCATACTTCCACAGGCAGTGCATTCCAGACCTGACCCACTTGCTTTATGAGAAAGATTTTTCTCACATTGCATTTGCTTCTTTTGTAAATCATCTTCAAGATGTGCCCTCTTGTATTTGATCCTTTTACAAGTGGGAACAGCACCCCCCACCCATCTACCCTGTTTAGCTGCCCTCATAATTTTGAACACCTCTTTTCAATCTTTTAGTCTCCCTTCTCCCAATTTCTTCAATCTAACTTCATAACAGAAATTTATCATCTGTAGAACCACTCTTGTAAACCTCTTCTGAGCTCTCTCCAACGCGTTCCCATCCTTCAAAAATGTGGTGCCCTGAACCTTACAAAATACTGAACCTAAGTCGAACTATTATATAAATTCAGCATTACTTTCTTGCTGTTGTGCTGTGTGCTTCTATTAATAAAGCCCAGGAGATTGTATACTTTATTAACTGCTTGCTCCACCTTCAATGACCGATACTCTCATACACCCAGGTCCCTGACCTCCTACCTCCCTCTGTTTAGTTGCACCCCTTTTTTTGAATTCTCTCTCCACATTCTTCCTACCAAAATGCATCATTTCACACGTCCCTGCCTTGAACTTCACCAGCCATCTACCTTCCCACTCTTCCAACTTGTTTATGTCCTTTTGAAGGTCGACACTGCCCCCAGTTTACAGTGTTTTCAAGATCTATATCTGCAAATGTTTAAATTGTCCCCTGCACACCAAGATCTAGATCATTAATACACATATTAGGAAAACCCAAGGGTCCCAATATCCAACCCTGGGGAACTCCACTACAAACCTTCCTCCAAACCAAAACATATCCATTGACCATTATTCTTTTCCAATGCCTTAGCCCAGTAAGAAGTCTCACAACACCAGATTGAAGTCCAACAAGTTTATTTGGCATCACTGTCTCTTAAGTGTTCCCCATTGACACTTGACTTACTTGGACCCATCTGTAATGGTTCAGGACAGAAATTCCAAAGTGTTTTATGGACCCCTTCTGCCATAAGAATGAGAGGTTTCACTCCACGTATGATTGAAATGATGCATTAGGGAGCTTTTATCAAATGACCCACTGGGGAGCTTTTAGCAATAACTCCTATCAATTACAAACAACACCAAAACAACCATGATAATGCATAACCCTTAATGAATACAGGAGCTGTCCCAATCAATCCAATCCCAAAAACAAGATCTTTCAAACATGTTTGATACAATATAGACTGATGCTCACATGACACGGGAATTGAATCTTTTGGATGAAATCTGCAGTTCCCTGGATAGACTCAGAACAGCTTAAAGTCAGAACAGCTTCCCAAAACACCAGAGATTTTAGGCAACCACCACCAGATTCCCCCCCCCCACCTTTAAGAAAAGCCTTGTTTTCAGCTAACCAGCAGAATTTCCAAAAGAGAGAGAGAGACTTCTTTTCAGCTTGCAGTCCCATCTAAAACCCAACTCTAACAGCAGCTCAAACTGAAAATGAAAGAACTCCTGTCACCTGATCTACTAACCAGTTATTTCTCCTAACAATGCAGACTCATAAACATCCCAATAAAAATAAACAAACAAAAGGACATCTCCAGTCAAGCTGGCAACAATGACATCAGCTAAGGCTGTGAGCTGAGAAACATGGAAGCTGTGAGAGCTGCAGAGATCATGATTAAAACTAATGTCACACACCTAATTTCAAACAACCAGGTCTAACAATGAATCCTCCCTTCTTGGTCTGGATACATACTGCAGTAGGAAGTTCTCCTGAGCATAATCTATGAATGCTTGTCCCTCTCCAATCTTTACACTATCACAGTACCAATCTATATTCAGGTAATTAAAGTCCCCCATTATAACTATGCTATAATGTTTGCATCACTCTATAACTTCCTTACAGGTTTGTTCCTCGACATCCCTCCCAAAAGTTGGCAGGCTATAGACAACACTGAGAAACACAATTACAACCTCTATGTTCCTTAGCTCCAGCCAAATTGATTCCAACCTTGAATTCTCTGGGATGTCCCATTTCTCCAATACTGCAATGCTATCCTTAATCATTGCCCCACAACAACTCCTCCATTTCCTGCTTGATTATTATTCATTTCCAAGCAAGGGAATGAAACCTGCCAGCCTTAAATTTATGATTACTGCAAAATAACAGGATCTTAAGTAAGGACTTGATATTCAATGTGTACTAGGGACAAAAACACCTAGACCCTGAAAGTAAAACAGAAAAGAAATAAAATTATGCACTGAACATCTAATTAATGTGAATTTTCAGTGCAAGAGTAACAAGGTGGCACTCCACCCAACACATATCTCTCCACACAATATTAACATTATTACAATTATAAGGTTCTTTCTTGAGGCTTTTCTCTGTGCAGCTGATGCTCTGTGACTATAGAGCTGAAAAAGAGTATTTTATTAAGATCTTCTATCTCACTGAGAAAGCTTCAGGTCAACCTACATCCAACAATCTGCTCTGCAAACCCTGCTCATATTTTGACAGCTTGACAAATTACATTACAGCAGCTGAAACGATCCACAACATTCTAAAACAATCAATAACATTTTAACTAAAACAATCCATAACATTCTTAAAAAGTTAATTCACTCAATTTCTCAATGTTAACAGATCCTTTTAAATGTTCCAAGCCTCAGATCCGGATCCACACATTTGCCAAAATCTGAACCGTTCTTCCTGGTCTATCTGCATACCAGGTTTCACTGAAGTCAGCAAATTAGTTTCTAAGACAAGTTGTTTACAGAAAAAAAGACCACCAACATGGGTGCAAGTAATACCTCTGCCCACCATCTGCACCTTAACAAGGTTATGATGTAGAATTTTTGGGTATTTCTGTATGTTCATTTCTATTAATGCCAATATCATGAATCCTTAGGATGATTCCATCCCAGCACAAAAGGTTGTGGTGTTTGGAGGTCAATCATTGTCACTCCAGGGCATCACTGCAAGAGTTCTACAGGGTAGTGTCCTAGGCTCATTCATCTTCAGTTGCTTCATCAATGACCTTCCTTCCATCACGAAGTTGGAAGTGGGGATGTTCGCTAATGATTCCACAATGTTGGCGACTCCTCTGAAACAGAAAGTCCATGTCCAAATGCAGCAAAACCTGGACAATATCCAGGCTTGGGCTGACAAGTAGCAAGTAACATGCGTGCCACATACAAATGCCAGGAAGTGACCACCTCCAACAAGAGAGAGTCAAACCATTGCTTCTTGACATTGCTGAATCCTGGGGTTGAGGTTACTATTGACCAGAAACTCCACTGGACTAGCCATATAAAGACTGTGGCTACAAGAGCAGGTCAGGGGCTATGAATCCTGCGGCGAGTAACATATCTCCTGATGCCCCAAAGTCTGTCCACAATCTAAAGGGCACAAGTCAGTACCAACAATGTGTACCATCTACAAAATGCACTACAGGAACTCACCAAGATTCTTTAGTCAGCACATTCCAAACCCATAGCCAGTACCATCTAGAAAGACACCACCACTTGGAAGATTCCCTCCAAGCCATTCACCATCCTCATTTCTAAATATATCAATGTTCTTCACTGTTGCTTGATCAAAATCCTAGAACTCCTTCCCTAACAGTACTGTGTATATATCTACATTACATGTGCTGCAGCAGTTCAAGAAGGCAGCTCACCACTACCTTTTCAAGGGCAATAAATGTTGGCCTAACAAGCAAAGCCCACATTCCTTGAATGAAAAAAATAAAAAATTTGGGTCACATAGATCCTCTACAATGTGACAATTTCAAATTAAGAACATTTCATACATCAGTATTATAATACAATATTTTAACTTTTTACATCAGCAATCCTTGTAAACTGGGAGCTTGTGAACTTAGTGTCAAATTGCAGTTTGCTGATGCACTGCACACAACAGCCACATAGAACTAGATTCAGGCAATCAATACCCATTTCATTTATAACCTTTAAACCAGCAATCTTTGTGTCTAATAATGCTTCTGGATTGTGAGTGAAGAGACTTAGCATGCTTTCTTCTTGGATGTGCTAACTGGCTTCTAATTTTCAGCTTAAAATGTTGGCCGGCAGCAATGCAAAACAGAAAGAGAGCCAAATGGGCAAGTTTCTTATATGTAGTACATAGCCTCATGGAAACTGGGTCCCTCGAGGAACAAATTAAAACTTCAAAGGAACTCATGCAGTGTACAGACACATGGGCATATGGACACATCCTCGCACTCAAACAAACTCCCAGCTATGGGCAAATAGCTACATTTGTCTTGTGAATACCTCAGGTGAGTTGAAGGCTAAAAGAAATAAAAACTGACAAAATATCTGGAGCGAGCACAGAGGTGGACTGATTTTTAAGCATGAAATTTTTCCGGCAATTCCTGCAAACCAAGCTGGTGCTAAATGTAGTGCCTTTTACTCCTTTGCACTCAACCAAGAGGTTAAAAGAAGAACTCTGACTTTTGGGCAGCCCACTGATCCTTACATTTTGCTTAGGCTTGTATCCTGGTGTGGGGACTCCAGTATTGTTGCAGAGACGAGTTGTCGATTCCATCACTTTGATCTGGCCTGGGCCACATCAAAATCAACATACAGTAACTTAAGGACAGGAACCAAATAATAAATCAATCAATATGAATCAGGGAATGAGGAAGAAAGAAAACAAGGATTAATTTCGATGATGCCAACCTTCCCCAAGAAGCAATGAGTAAAAGGATGAGATGTAAATGAATGCCACACTCTACCTGAGGAAACTTGCTGCCAAACTGAGGATTTGCAGAAGTTCAGCAGAGTTGAACAAAAATTACAGACTGTTTACCTCTTCATATGTCAAATCAATTTCGTCATTGTAGCAAGAAGGTTCAATAATTAACCATGATCTGGAACTATTGGTTTGGAGATCAATGCAACTGCCACAAATGAATGCAGCTGCATGGAAATAGTTTCACATTGACTATAAATAGAACCATTAATACTTATAAAAGGAAACCCGCTGGCTTTTCGTATCTTTTCATGGCACCAATTTGTTGGAGAGCAATCCAAATTTATGCACACCGCACTGCATTTTCTTTTTAGTCTTTGTGAGCAATCTTCTGTTATCCGAAATCATCTTTGAATAATCTTCTGTTATCTTAAATCATCCTGAACAATCTTCAAAACGATCCTGAATCATACGTACAAGTAAAATGTAAATATGTTTTCAACAATAAGGTGTGCGGCTTCCTTTCAAAGCCAGGTTCGAAACTTACTGGCAACATACGAACTGCTGCAAACAACCAAACCCGTTTGCTCATAAGGAAGACACCACAAAGTCCTAAAGTTCCAAATCAAAATCTCATAAGATAATTGATTTAGATCTAGGATGTTTAGAAAGTGATTTGCTTCTCAATAATCTGAGAACATGTGGATTAGTTGCAAATGTGGCTTTCTTAAATCGAGACCTTAGCTCTGAAAGTTGCTTAAAACATACAGAATCCCTTGTTTAAGACATGTCCTGTGAGGTATGCTATTAGCTTACCTGAATAGAGTCAAATTGCTGGTTGCTAATGTACTGCACACAACAGCCATATAGAACTAGATTGAGGCAGTAAATACCCATTTCATTTATAACCTTTAAACCAGCAATCTTTGTGTCTAATAATGCTTCTGGATTGTGAATGAAGAGAGTTAGCGTAGACCTCTAGACTACCTTGCTGCTTCCCTTTCTTGACCCTGCTCGCTGCTTCCCTCTCCTCCTGACCTCGCTCCCCTCTCCTCCTGGTCCCGCTCGCCGCTTCCTGCCAGGGGCGGTGGAGAGAGGAGGCTGGGGGTAGTGGAGAGAGGGGGCCGGGGCCGAAGGTGCTGGGGGGGGCCGAAGGCGCTGGGGGGGGGCCGAAGGCGAGAGAGAGAAGGAAGCAGCAAGCAGGGTTGGGAGATGGAACTGGCAAGATTATGGCAGGGTGTTCTCTGGAATGTTGAGTCTAATATACATTAAATCTGTGTTAGACACTTATTACAATAAGAAGTCTCACAACACCAGGTTAAATTCCAACAGGTTTATTTGGTAGCACAAGCCACTAGCTTTTGGAGCGCTGCTCCTTCATCAGGTAAGTGTGAGTTCTGTTCACAAACAGGGCATATAAAGACACAAACTCAATTTACAAAATAATGATTGGAATGCGAGTCGAAGGTGAATGACTCGCATTCCAACCATTATTTTGTAAATTGAGTTTGTGTCTTTATATGCCCTGTTTGTGAACAGAACTCACACTTACCTGATGAAGGAGCAGCGCTCCAAAAGCTAGTGGCTTGTGCTACCAAATAAACTTGTTGGAGTTTAACCTGGTGTTGTGAGCTTTCTTACTGTGTTTACCCTAGTCCAACGCTGGCATGTCCATATTTTAGACACTTTATTGGCGTCATGATCTGCTCATTTTGCATACTTCTAGTGGGTGTTCATAACACATGTATGCCAATGCCTACACAAATATGGAACGTACTTAAGCTCACTACATAAATATGTGCCGTCAATGCAATTTTGCAGTTCTCAGGGCAATCTCTAGGCCTGAAAATTGGATGCTAATGAGCCTAATCCTTAATTTCACAGATCACTATTTGCAGTGCAACATTACCATCTGCTGACAGAAAGACTCTACTACGCAAATGGAAAAATGCCACAAGATTTAGAGAGACAACATAAAATAAGCAGGGAGATTGTTACTTAATTTGTGTTTCCGATGTGAAACCTTGACTACCATTTTTGTACTTCAGACATATCTTCATTCATTTTTCTGCCTATTATGCACAAAAAAAATCACTGGGAATATACTTCTGAATTTCACTAAAATTTGGACATAGAATGAAGAGGCAGAAAGGAAATACGACACAGTTCAATTACAGGGCTGCAGGAACTAACCTTAGTATATTCATGATGGCCATACGTTACTGCCACTGTCTCCACACTCAATTCTTTAAGCAAAAAGTCTTCTCCTCCCATCTTCAGAATTCTCGATACACCCACATCCCTCCTCATCTTCTCCAGATCATCTTCATTCCCTCTTTCAAACCTATTCCCTTGGAACTTGCAACACTCCATTCTCTCACATCCAGACTTAAAATGATCACAAACCTGTCACCTTAACTTTACAGAAGTTTAACACCAAGTGTCTGATGCCTCCTTTACCTCTGCCTGGACCATGACTGTAACACTGACCATCATTCCATTACTTCCCACCAACCTCCTCCCCCTGACTGAAGTTGTTCTTACAATGAGCGACTTTTCCTTCAACTCCATTCACTTCCTCCAAATAAGTGTTGCTTTGGGAACATGCATGGTTTCAAGTTCTGCCTGATATTTGTATAACATGTAGACTATATTTTATTCCAGTCTTATAAAGGTCTCTTTTCTCCATCTATTTTTCTGACACATTGATGATTGTGTTGGTGCCATTTATTGCTCTTGCATCAAACTGGAAAATAATGACATCACTTCTAAATTGCACTCTTCTCTTGCCTTCAACATGGTCCATCTCTGACACTTGTTTTCCTTAATTCTTCCATTTATTTCAATGGATAGGCTGACGGACAAGATATACTCTAAGTGCGTCAGCTTAACCACAGCATATTTTAAAAACACTTCATAAAAACTGGATAGTTTTTTTTACGTTTAGAAAATAATACTTTCATTGTGGGGATGCTTGTCTTGTATTATGGGACTTTCATACTTACTGATACAGTATCTTGAAGTTCTTTCTCCATCAAATCAGATTTATTTGCCTGCTGTTTTGCAATGGACTCCAATTTTGCATTTTCAATCTCCAATCTGAAACAGTGAGTAGGGGTGAGAAGTGAGTCTTATATTCTGATGCCATCATCAATTTTTAAGTTTATGAGATAAGGATGTTCAGAGTGAAACTGCAACAACTACCTGACAATTAAGTAACATTTTAGAACAAGTATTTTTCAAACTTATTTCCCGGCGACCCACTTTTACCGAAAGGTCATCCTTCACGACCTATGTCACAACGAATGTGTAACAAAGTACGATCTTTGTACTAACGTTATATGGTATACTAAACGTCGGGGGTGTCAGCTTCAGATCCACCATCCAATCTGTATGGACTATATTCTGGCACAAAGGAAATTGATGCCAGTATTTTGCAAACTCTTCTTGTCAACATATACATTCAAAATAAGTGTCTGAAATCAGACAATGCACTCATTTACTGTGCATCAGCCATCCAATGCTGTTTATTTGTGACTGTTTTCTCATTTAAGATGCACCTTCAGAATGTGGAGCTCACCAGATCAACTGCTGAGTTCTGCTTTTAGGTGGAAACTGAATAGGGCAGTTGCCAATTATCTCTCCCTCTTACCATCCCATCAATAAGATTCCCTGGTAGATGGAATATGTCATATCAATAACTATATTTTGCTGCATCCATTGAAGTCTGTGGGTAATGTGTCGATTATTCTTTCTCATGTTCTCAGCCGCAATTTAAAAAAAACCTCAGACATCAAGTCATTTTGAAATTGATTTAACAGCAAAATATTTTTATGCACACAGGGGAAAAATAATGGGGGCAATTTGCCCATCCCGCTGTGTTAATTTCTTAGCAGAGCAAGATGGGAGAATTGCCCCCATTACTTTCCAACAAACTAACAGAGACCAAATTAACAAATTAACCATTTGCCTTCCTAATTACTTGTTGAACCTCCATGCTAGGTTTTTGTGATTCATAAATGAAGGCACCCAGATCCCTCTTCCAAAGCATTCTGCAGTGTGTCTCTAGTTAAATAATATCCTGTTTTCCTATTCTTTTTGCCAAAGTGGACAGCTTCACACTTGTGCATATTATGCCCAGAATTTTACTGCCTCGCCTGCCCCAGAATCGGGGCAGGTGAGGCTCGCAGAATGGCATGCTCTGTTGGCCTTGGGTGGGCTCTTACGAGCCTCACGTGGGCGGGGCAGTAAAATTTCGGCATACATCTCAGAAAACAGCGTCTGATCAACAAGGCTTCTATTTTCAAAAGTCAAACACCTTAATGAGAAATTGTTGGACTGTGGTCGGCACCACTGCCCTTATAATTCCTTTTCAAATACCTGCAAGCAGCCTGACTCAGCAGATTTTTTTCCATGAATGTAAATTATAAAACATATAACTGGGACAATCTGGGTATAGTTAAGTTAAAAGGTTTCCAATTGTGTATTATGCAATTTTCCCCAAATTAGTGCAAAACATTGAGGAATTCCAAATGTAAATTATGTTCAATGTAATTACAGTTACTCTGATATTTTGTGCTGATTTAAAACAAAATCATGATGGAAGCTGGCTACACACACAAAACATTCAAGTCCTAAGACTAAATTAACCATCAATATCATTTTCCACTAATTACATCTATTTGCAAGCCTTTGAAGAGGCTTTTAAAAGTAACCTAATTTCTTTTAGTCATAAGGACACATCATATTTTAAAAGCTTTTACATTTCTTTAAATTTACTAAAAGACTCAACTTTTTCTAATATAGCTAATAAATGGTTCTGCGTAAGTTTTAAAATTCATTCTTAGCTCTTTCAAAATAGGGTTATTATTTTAGGTGTTGAACTAGACACTGATTAAAAATATATATATACTTTTGTGACAATATCAATATTCAGCTGTATTACTAAAACTTCACCAAGTTGTGGCTCATAAATATAACAAGCTATATCTTTTAATGGAACTAAATTTGTAAAAAATTGCATTCGCAAACCCTGTCCATGTGTGCTCATTCATGGAAGATTCAATGCCTAGTGATACATATATGTCCTGGAGCGGAATCTTGAGCAAAAACAGCACTTCTGAAAACTCATCTAACTTTCTGTGAAAATTGTACTTTGGTTGCTAATTATGTCTAAAATAGAAATGTTTGACAAAACTGTTCATTTCACTGAACAATGCAGTCACACACTAAAGTGTTTTCAATTTTATTACAAGTCTAATTGCAAATTCCTGGCAACCATAAATTACCGTTGAACATGCTCTTCAAGTTGTTTTGCAGCCTCCTTTGTCTGTGAAGAGGCTGACAAAGCTTCTTGCATTTTTCGGGAAGTTACAATCACGTCATGTTCCTTGTCATCCAGAGCATTCTGTAACTGCTGGATTTTCCTCTCTGCCTGTATGTACTCATCTTGTGTTTCTTGCAGCTATGAGGCAAATACGTACTATTTAGTACAAATATCTTAATCAGATTTTAAAAAACCTATTAAAATTTGCACTGAAGTTACAGCTATGGTATGGGGCAGCATGGGTGACAGTCTGATGGCTGCAGCACCGTCTTTAGTTTTTTGTATGTTGTATGCGTGGCTTATTCAGTTAGGTGCACAGACGCTTTGGCTACCCAAACTTTAAAACTGTTTGGGTGGCCACACTGGCGGGTTAACTTAACAGGGCTAAATGGGCTCAGTCTTTCTGGGAACCTTTGGGCTGTTTTACGGCCACACAGCTTAGAGAAAATATCTGTTGACTGCCCAACAGACAACAGTGCATTTTTGGATTGTTTGACAATAGCGTACATATTTTAATATCCATGAATTAACTACTTCAGCTATAAGATTACTTGCTCCTAACCTTTCATCAATTGGGAAATTTTAGCTTTGTTTCTTTCTGAACAGATACTGCCCAGTTTGCTGAGTACCTTTAACATTTTCTGTTTTTATTACAGGTCATCTCGTGTGTAATATTTTCCCACTTTTGCACAACAGGAAACACATTGGCTATCAGATGCGTTCGCCAGCAAACAATTTGCTGTAATTGGAATAATTATCAGACTTTGGCTATGTTAACACAAGCTAATTTGGATCACATATGATCTTTTCTTAACAAAGACACCAACAAGGAAAGATAAAGCAAACGTATATTTACATAGTGCCTTTCACATTCCAAGGACATCCCAAAAAAATGCCTTGACCAATGAAGCACTTTAAAAATGTTATAATTTTGGGCAAAGGAACAGTCGATTTGTGTCATCAAGATCCCACAAACAGAAATAAAATAAATGATCTTACAATTTATTTCTAGCACTATTTTCACAAGAGCACTGGACAACACTCCTATTTCTCCAGAGCTGATGCCTAAAATAACTCATTTAAATTAGGCCTAAAATAGATGGTCAGTTATTTAATTGCTCTTTGTATAGCTTGTGTTCAAATTAACTGCCATTCTTCCCTAGCTGTTGGACTTTAACCTGGTGTTGTGAGGCTTCTTACTGTGTTTACCCCCATTCAATGCCGGCATCTCCACATCATCCCTACATCAAAACAATGACTAGATTTCAAAAGTACTTAATTATCTAAAAAGCATTTTGAAACATCTTAAGATGTGAAAAGCACTGCACAGATCTAACTTTTTTTTACTTTTTAGTGTATTCATTGGTCACCAAGACATCTCTTGTTCAAAACATGTTTCTGTAGCATGCAGATGAAAAACAATGAAATGCTTTCTCTTCAGAGAATTCAATACATTTTAAGATTTCCATCTAAAGGATATATTGCAGTTCAATGAAAACTGCCCCACGATAGCCAATCTTACATACAGAACATTGCATCCTTCTTGTTGCCTAGTGAAGCATATTGATAAACAATTAGCGATTTTGTGGGCTGCTATAAATTGGGTATTTTTAAGTAGTTTTTATTAAAGCAGTCCAGATAAACAGTTGGATCCCATCATTACTGGAGCAATATTTTATATTTATTTTCATTTCAGTTTTTCGTTTGCTGTTCAAATTTACCTCAACCTTCAGCTTTTCTAATTGCTTCTGCAATCGTGTTTTCTCTTCTTCCATTTCATTGCGATAGCGTGTGGTTACTTCCAGTGAGGCCTCTGACATTGAAAGTTTCTTCAGTGCATCAGCAAGCTCTTGTTGAAGCTGCCTCAATGAAGTCTACGGAAGAATGCTGTCAGTGATTAGCACATTGCAACAACAACTTTTGTTTATATAATATCCTTTAACATAGAAATTTGTACTAAGGTGCTTTAGTGGACTTTGACATACAGGTGGCCATATTAGGAGAAGTGACCAAACACCCGATCAAAGATTTTATGCATGATAGAGGTGGTGTTGAAATGGAGGGGCTGAGGGAGGAAAATTCTGAAGGTACAGCTGCTAATTGTGGGCAACAGGGGAAAGAGAAAAGGTCAAAATAACTGAGAGTTTGATGGGAAGGGTGTTCAAGGGCTGGAATGAGGATTGTCAATTTAAGGCAGTATATAGGAGCAATGTGAGATACAACATATGATAGGTAGAATTGCTTGACTTGTGAAGTACAGGTGACTTTGGAACTATGGTTCCCACAGCTCTCTCCATCACTGGAGCTTTTCTTGTGTCATGCCTGGATGTCTGTTGTGGATGAATTGATGGAGACCGATTAGCGTAATTAGTCAACAACCTGGCTATCATCGTGTCATGCAACTATGGATGGTGAACGAGACATCTTTTCTCATCTAGTAATTTTTATGTTCATATCTAAAATTACTGGCAAACTAGGAACTAATAATCCATGTCAGCAAGGACATAATAATGTATGTTCACATCTAATGCAGCATGAGACATAGGCAACAGAATTTTGCATGCGTTAAAATTTACAGAACATGAAGAAAAGAGAAGATTGGCCAGGACAGTAATAGAATAACTGAATCTGGACGTCACAAAGGCATGGATAAGAGTTTCAGCTGTGGGCGAGGCAGAGAAGAGATGGGTGATGCTGTGAAGGGAAAGAAGGCTTTTTTTTGTGATGGAGCGAATATAGAATTGGCAGCTTGTCTCAGTAACGAATAGGACTCCACAAATGCTAACAATGTGGCATAGCCTGAGGTAATAATCAAAGTGGGGCTGGGGGTTGAATCAATGGTGAGGGGATAGTTCTGATGAAAGATTATTGATCTGGATGTGTTGCTCTCTCCCAGGATGATGCCCCTGAGAATTTCCAGCATTTTCTGCTTGTGTTTCGTATTTCTAGCACCCACAGAATTCTGCTATCCAATGAGAGATGGTGTTTGTGTTGGAAATTAAAGACAGTAACTTCAATCTTTGTATTGTTAAATGGAGTAAGCTGCAACTTGACAGCACAGTGGCACAGTGGTTCGTACTGCTGCCTCACAGAGTCAGGGACCCGGGTTTGATTCCCAACTTGGATCACTGTCTGTGTGGAGTTTGCACATTCTCCCTGTGTTTGCGTGTTTGTGCTGGAAATTAAAAACAGTAACTTCAGTCTGTGTAATGTTTAAATGGAGTAAGGTGCAAGTCGTCTAAGATGGATTATTGGATAAGCTGTTCTGTAACAGAAGCAGTGAACCAATTGAGAGAGGTGGAGGACAGGTAGAGTGGACATCATCAGAATATTTTGAAAGCTGATCTGACATTCATGAATGATGGTATCAAAGAGTACAGTGCAGATAAGGAAGATGGAACCAATATCCATTCCTTAGGGGACTCTGGAGATAGTGACACAGACCAGGAAGGAAAGCCTTTGTTCTAGGAGCTTTAATCAGATACACAAGAGAGTGAAAACAAGCCAAAGTCATCTCACTAGTTAGAGAATGTTAGAAAAATGTTAAAGCAAGATGGTGTAGCCAGCAATGTTAAAGGCTACAGATAAGGTAGAGGAGGATGGGGAGGGATACTACATCATGGTCACAGAAAACACCAGTTAGCATTTTAGTGCTATCACTGGGTCAGAAATCTACTTAGAGAGATTCAAAGGTTCCTTTCTTCCCTAAAGTTCTTGAAGATGTTGAGATAGTTTGCAAGGAGAAGACGGTTGAGGTTGGGATTTCTTTTGAGAAGGAGTTAATATTTTTGAGAGGGAATGGGACAGTATCAGAGATCAAACATTTATGATATTTACAGGAAGTGAAGATCAGTTTAGAGGGATTGGAGCAGTGGTGCAGGAAGTGCATAACTGATTGCTAATATAATTTAGGTTCAACATACTATATTGAAATCAAATTAAACTTTTTAATATGAGAAACTCCAAAGTGCATGAACAAAGTAGCAACATTAATAGCAGCAGTAAGTAGACAAAATAAGGAGTCCTCACTTAAAGTTTTGGTTGCTTTCCTGAAAATCAGGATTTTAAGTGAATCATGAGTTCCCATAAGAATCAATGTTAAATCCAGGGTTAGGATCCTTTGGACATTTCTTGGAAAAACCCACATACAAGTTAAAATACTGTACCATACGTGAACAGCATTGTGCATTCCAAGCTGAAATAACTTTCAAAACAAAATACATCACTAAATATAAGAAATGTAATATATAATACGTGTAAAATGTTTTAAAAAATGACACTCATCTACAGTGCAGTAGGTAGCTTGGCTCCACCCAGTGGCAGAAGTTGGTTTATGCCACAGCAGCTGAAGTTCCAAGGACTACCTGCATCAACAACTTTTGTCACTAGATGGAGGCAGGAGTTCAGTGTGATTTCAGAACAGGAGCCTGGAGAAGAGACTGAGGGTAGACAACCTCAGAACAGAGGGGTGCAAAGCACATCACGGGATCAAGGATGGGGTGATTGAAAAAGGGGGGCTGATCAAGGCAACACAAGTAGAGACACCAAAGAAAAGAGATCAACAGGTTGTCCATGAATACACAAAGAAGAGATAAGGGAGAATTTTAGGATGCAGTGGATCCAGGTGATAAAAGTCAAAGACAGTTGAGTTGGAGACTGTAACCACCATGAATGACTAGTTGCTCAGAATAGAGGCTTGTAGAGAAAAATTAAGTTGGTAGCTTTTAGTAAGAGGCAGGTTGTTTCCATTTTTAAGCAAAACTTAGGGCAAAGGCAGGATATCAATACAGTCAACTATCAGAAGATCATGGATGGTACGGGCTTTGTTTGCAAGTAACAGATATTCTTTAAGATTACTGCAGAGCATTGTCTAAGACTCAGTAGTGAGTGCGGTGAGCAGGATGGGAAGGAAGTTGGTGAGTGTTGCTGGGTGAGAAAGTTATTGAGGGACAAGGATGGGGTCAATTAGGGTTCATGAAAAGGTGGAAATGAATGATGTGATAGAGAATTCAGAGCTTTTCAAAACTTCTTTCTCCTTTGAGTCCTGAGGCTCAAGGACGCCATGCTACATGCCTTTTCTTGTTCCCTATACACTTAATGCTTAGAAACCAGTCTCACTGCAATATTTTCAACAATGTGGCTCATTTATTTCCATAACTTAAAACTGGAATTCATCATCTCAAGTTTCCTTTCTTCTTACAATTTATAGTTTTTTGAGAAACAGTCAATCAGTATCTCTTGGCTCATTTGATTTTTTTTCCCCCCTTTGTTTCCAACCTTGGTGCTATCTGTACCATGACCCTTTAAAAAGTTTATTTATTAGTCACAAGAAGTCTTACATTAACACTGCAATGAAGTTACAGTGAAAGTCCCTTCGCTGTCACACTCCGGCTCCTGTTTGGAAACACTGAGGGAGAATTTAGCATGGCTGATGGGGTGGTGATAAATTCAGTAAACCTTGATTTCATTTCTTTGTTTAATAATTCTGAGTTTTACACCACAGCGTTAAATAGTGTGTTAGTTAAGTAGGTTTGGCATTAAATAGACCCAAGCTTATTTATATCTGATAATAGTATATGCATGAAGGGCACCCAACTTTTGGAAAGGTTATAAATCAGTAAGCTAACTCAGACTTTGCCTTCTCTAATGAACATACAAAAAGCCGTGGCATTATTTCAAGAACATCAGGAGAGTTTTCCCCACATTCATGCCAATATTTATCCTTCAAATAATATCACCAGGACTGATTAACTGTCAATTTATCTCATTTGCTGTTGTACAACATAATTATGTGCAAATTAGCTCTGGCTTATGACTATACATGGTGATTAATTACTGTGGCAGGACTTCCTATGGCTATAAAGTGTTTAGGGAAATGAAAGCTGCCATGTATATACAATTTCTTTCTTTACAAATTTTCAGTTTGGAAGTTACCAACCTATACAATATTATTAAAATTAGAATATGCAGGGAGAACAGACAAAATTAGAATATTTAGAGAACAGACAATAACGTAAACCTGAAGTAGAAGAAATAAAATGGGTGTTAGCAAAATGATGGTGTGTATTCCTTTTCCAAAAAGTATACTGTCTGTTACTTAGTCGGTTAGGACAGTATTCACTGGAGTTCAGAAGAATGAAGGGAGGTCTCAAAGAAACCTATAAAAACCTCAGAAGTAGACAGGGTAGATGCAAGGAGGATGTTCTTGACGGTGTGGGCGTCACAGTCTGAGGATAGGGTAGACCTTTTAAGACAGAGATGAAGAGAATGTTTTTCACCCAAAGAGTGGTCAGCCTGTAGAATTTGCTACCACAGAAAGTAGTTGAAGTCAAAGCATCGTATGTTTTCTAGAAGCAGTTAGAAACAGACTTGAGGCAAAGGGAACGAAAGGATATGGAGGCAGGCGGGATTGGGCTATTGAGTTGGATGATCAGTCATGATCATAATGAATGGCAGGGCAAGCTCAAAGGGCTGAATGGCCTCCTCCTGCCCCTATTTACTGTGCTTTACTTACAAAGTTTACTGTGGGAAGTTTATTTTCGCTATTTGTAGCGAAAAAAGTAGAAACAAAAGAAACCAAATCTAATTAGCTATTGAAATGCGAGTCACCACTGTACCTCTCTTTCTATCTTCTCATTTTCAAACTTGCAGATTTGTTCTCTTTGTTCAATGGTCTTGCTCACCAGTTCTTTATTTCTCTCTTCCACCAAACTTATCTGCCGTTCACTATCTTTTCGAAGTTTCAAGAATATGTCATTGAAGCGGTCTTGAACATCAGTGACCGCTTTTTCCTTCATGATACCTTTGTTTTGTGCATCTTCAAGCTGTTGCCGTAACAGCATGTTTTCGCTTTGGACTTGGGCTAATCTCTCCTGCATAGACTCCTGACGCACTGCAAATTTACTTAACTGTTCCTTCTGCGATCGATTAGTGTGTTCCAAGTCATTTATTTGAGTCTGAGATTGATTCAAGTTCCTCTGAACACTCTCCAGCATAAGGTTTTTCTCAGCAAGGGAAAGTGTTGCACGATGAAGTTCATAATCTAAGTTATTGGCCTTCGCTTCCTCTTTACTTAACTTCTGTGACAAGCTGTTATTAGTCTCACGGAGAGTGGAAATCTCATAGCTCCGTTTTTCATCTGAATGGTGCCACTCATCGTGTTCCCTTTGTAGGATTTGTTCAGATTCACATTTGGCTGCTTGACTCCGTTCCAGCTCCTGAAGGGCTGCACTCAGTTGTGAATGGATAGCTTCCATCTCTGTCTCCAGTTTTTCCTTATTTTGTTTCTCAAGTTCAAGCTTAGAAGTCAACATTGATGTTTCAGTCTTTAGTGTATTCAGTTGGCTATTATACTGTAAAGCTGTGTGGGTTAAAGCTTCTTCATTAAATTTCAAATCCTTTTTTGTGTCATCTAGCCTTTCTTTTAACGTCTCAATTTGTTCCATATACTTTCCCTGTTCTTCCTGATTCCGTTCACGTACACGATCCAATTCAAGTTTTAGCACAGTAATTTCATCCTGCAGTGAACGATTTTGTTGCATCACATCTTTTTCATGCTCATTGACATCACAAAGATGACCAACAGCCTTCAAAATAAGGAATACTACAGTAAATAAAGGATGTAATGACAACATAATAAGCTAATGTGAACATTACAAATGGAGTAAGGAAACAGTAGAAAATCATCCACTCCTTTTAATTTTCATCTGTCCATCCATTATTTGGCTCCAAGATTTGACAGTGCTGTTTTGTAAGTGACCCCTAAAAGGTGTGTAGAAACAATCAGTAATGCAATCTTCTTTGATGACATAGTGGAACAATACATTTGTTCCATGCTAGTTAGTTGATATTTAGTTTCATTTGATCTACATCAAGTCATCTTAGAAATGCAACTTCCCAGAGGAATGCTAAACCTGCTGTTGAAAACCATAGTACCATTCGGCCCATTGAATCTGCATCTGAAAGATCTCTGAAAGAGCATCTTACCCAGTACCACCCCGCCCCCCAACTTGCCCTATCCCCATAACCCTGCATATTTACCATGGCAAATCTAGCTAACTACACATCCTTGGGCACCAAAGGCCAATTCACCCAACCTGATGTGGGAGGAAACAGGAACATTCGGAGAAAACCCATGCACACACGAGGAGAAAGTGCAAATTCCTTACAATCAATCACCCAAGGCCGGAATAGAATTGGGTTCCTGATGCAATAAAGCAGCAGTGATGACCATAGTGCCACCACGCTGCCTTAAGACTTACATTTTTCACAAAATAATGGTTGAAATAAAGAACTTAATAATTTATGTTATCTGGAGGTTATATTAGCTGGAGTCAGTAATAAAAATCTCTCTTTCATATATTTACATAATACACACTTACACACAAGCAGCAAAGACCCATTGTTACACTGGGCAAGAAAGTTAATAATAAGATGAATAGTAATATTTGGATGGACTATAGTAAAATCTAATTTACAGATTGTACCCAAGGTTGATAAACGAATTGACAATTGTAATTTTTATGTTCCAAATTTTACATAAATATTTGTAGCCTCATTGTGATTGACCTGTTACAACTTAATATGCTTTTGTTGCGCCAATTTTTGCTGAAACTTTCAAGGATAAAAAGAAGAAAGCAATATGGCTTTTTTGAAGCACTGCAGACGATAATAGTAGCTTGTTCTTTAAGGGGAAAAAAGTAATCTCTGTCCATTTTGGCTAACGGAAGCTCAAACCATGAAGTTAAAATTAAGGTTTCTACCAAATTTGCATTTGTTAACCTGCAGTATGAGATTATTTACAGAGGATAGGTGCTCCAGAAGTAGAACATGATTTTTTGCACTGTTTCTGGATTTTTCACCTGATGTGGATTAACTTTCATAAAAATAGCTCAATATTCAACAAAATAAATCATCACTGTCCGAAGCATACTTCAATCATTTGCAGATAGTTTTGTGCTCAGTACCTCCACATTTTTTACTGTTACCCTGTCTTCCTCTTGAATCTCACGCTGTCTGTGCAGATGATTGTTGAGGATTTCTTTATGCATAGCTTGCTCCTGGTTGAACTGTCTCTGTAATTCCTGTTGCTCTTCATTAAGCTAAGCATATTAAATGAAGTTTAATTAATATTTTGTTTAAAAAGTTAATTACTTCAGAATTTATAATTTTAATAGGATTCAGTCTAACCTTTTGAAGCACGTTCTCTTTGAGCAAGCATTGAACAAATTTTACTTCTGTTGTGAATATCTGGTTCTATGACTCATGTGTTTTTGAAGAATAATTTTTAGTTTTAGGAACATAAATTTTAGTTGGGGAACAAGTTGTCAGAAGTAAACAGAAATAGCTGATAACAAAACTGATAAATAACCCAGAAATAAATGCAATTCAAACTTTTTTGAATAAT
The DNA here is from genome assembly GCF_965287045.1 of Carcharhinus amblyrhynchos. Classification (NCBI taxonomy): domain Eukaryota; kingdom Metazoa; phylum Chordata; class Chondrichthyes; order Carcharhiniformes; family Carcharhinidae; genus Carcharhinus; species Carcharhinus amblyrhynchos. The sequence continues at coordinate 103,229,530 of NC_137329.1, forward strand.
TATCATATAATAATGGACCTGGAGTTTTACGAAGTTTTTACTTGATATTAGAATTAGAGGGGAGAAAACTTAAATAATAGACTTTGAGCTTGTGAGGACAGGAACTCCACAATTATTTCAATGAAGGATGTGGATTATTCATGTTGTTCCCAGACCAAAGAAGCTAACAGCAAACTTTTAAATAAAGGAGTTCCTTGGTAGATCCAGGAAGTTCGCAGTGTGGCATTAAAGATATAAATTATTCATGAGTTCATGAGTTCCAGAATCAAAGGGGTGGTTTTGAAGAGAAAAAAGTTAGTTACTTTGCATTTTTATTTATACAGTATGTGTTTTGCTAAAAGAAGCACCTATTTCAGCTTAGGAACAGACTGAAAGGAAGAGAAAAGCAGAAAGAATGAAATAGAGAGAGAAAAGTGGCACAAGCTGTAAAGCAGCTCTAGACCAGAAATGGGAGGGCCATTAGAAATCAGACTTATTTCTGAGATGGAGTCATCAAGCAAGAGTGCAGTGAAGCTCAAGCTTGAGTTTCAGCGTCCACAATCATGCAGCACAGGAGTGGTGAAGGGTCACTTAGCTGGAGGCTTCTGTAAGGAACCCTAGAATGTTCGCACCTCGGAGAATAGCAGAAACTCCAAGAAGAACCAAATTAATTCCTGAGAGCTGGGGTATTTTGGTTTGGTTCCAGGAACTGAAGAAACCATCATGAGTTGAAGTAGTCAATAAGTAGTCAAATAATTTCTGGGGTGGGAAGGGGGTTGGGATGTTGAAGCGGAAAGCTGAGGATAGTTTTAAAGTTTAGTATTGCCTTTGACTGTAAAATATAATTGATCATGTTTAGTCTTTCTTATTGTAAAATATAACAGATATGATAGTGTTTGGTTAGTAGTGCTTGCTTTCTGTGAGTTGCGTATTGTAAAATTATGTTTAAACTGTGGAGTCTTGTGGCTTCATCCTTTCAGTAAATAATGGGAATTTTGAATTTCTCTTCAAACATTAATGATCTCTACTGGGATTGCAACATTTCATTGAATGCTTTTACCTGTTACAATTAATGAGTACCATATCACTATTTTAAATTTTCCATAACTATAACTAATTAGATGTTACAGGCTCTCACTGTAATGCAATCTTTGCATTTCCATGTATCACCTAAGTACCACTGTAAAGCAGTTCATCAGCAGACACTTATTGCTAAGTCAACAATGACTGCTGGCTTGATTAAGTTCATCAAATGGATAACAGCTGTATACCCCAAAGACATTCTGTATGGTGAACTGGCCACTGGCTAGATGCCATACCTCCACTGCAAGGCCACCCGCAAGTAAGTACAGAAATTGTCAATGGCTGTGGTGTCTGGAGGCTGACTGTATGACAGGGCATTGAAAGAGACACAGAGAAATGGAAAACTCAGCTGACCGAGAAAAGGGCAGAGAGAAAACAGAGACCAGTGAATTCTGCACCTTTTTAAACCACTCTCTTCCTCTGTGGCACAGGCTGCCCATCATACTAGAATGGGGTTCCTAAGACGTACCATGTTATGTTTAGCACAGAGTTCACCGTGAAGATGCAATCGATTGTCCAATGGCAGGCTGTCATTAGTTAATTTAAGACGTTTTTGTGATGAAGTCAGTTTTGAAATGAAAATCCTTAAAACAACTGAAGGCATTTTGCATTGTGTCCAGGAAAGGCAGCTGAATGGATGGGAGCGGGTCAAGGGGATGAGGTGGGACCATAATATGGGTTTAAGTGTAGTATAGATCAGTCAAAGCATTTTATTAAAAATGCTTAAATAATAAATTGTTAGAAACTCATTCAGAAGTATTAATTTTGTACCAGCAGAAAGAAAATAGAATTTAGTTTTCATATGTATGCAAATATTTTGCATGATTAAACGTTTTTCATCGAGACAAAATTTACTAGCCTTTTACCTAGCTCAAATCATTAGTATGAAACATGTTTGACAACCTGTTCTATATTGTTGAGCAATGACTTCCTTTCCATTTCCATATTTCTTATTATCAGTTCCAATTCTTGTTTTGCTTTCAGCTCCTCGCAGTATTGCAATTCCTTTTTTTGGAGTTGTTCACGGCTCTTTTCGTACAACATTTCAGCAATTTTCCGCTTCTCCTCTTCCTGTTTTAGACTAAATCTTTATTTACAAAAAATGAATGGTCATAAGATAAAAGCACTATGATGTAGAAAGAATACTGATACAGTTTGCAAATTCAATCAGATTTTTTTGTGTATGTTTTAACATGATGATCAAGAGTTTCTCAAATTAAGTTTTTTTAAAAAAACTTTCTGCCCTTCATCCCATATTGATTTTACTACCACTCGTCTGCAAGGGTGACCAAAAAGCTTCATAAATAATGTTCCAAACACTGAAATGCTGGAAAATCTCAGCAGGTCTGACAGCATCTGTGGAGAAAGAACAGAAGTAAAGTTTCGAGTCTGGCTGACTCTTCATCGGCATGTCAGCACAGAATAAATAGGCACCAGAAAATCAGTGTTTTCTGTCCATTGAAATTCACGGATGGGAAACTGCAAGGCTTTCGATGCACATGTTGTTTATGGCGCACTACTTTTCTGGGGGCTATGGATTCTTAAATATCTATCTTCAGATTGCAGTGAGTACACCAAGACTAAACTAATATTGAACAACCCACTGATTAGAAACGTAGAAAATAGAAGGCTAGGTCTTTGGGCCCTTACAGCCTCCTCTGCCATTCATTTTAATCATGGCTGACCATCAAATTCAATATCCTGATCTGCCTCCCTCGCCAAATATCCCTTGATTACTTTCACCCCATGAGCTATATCTAATTTCTTCTTGAAATCACACAGCATTTTGTCCTCAACTACTTTCTGTGGTAGTGAATTTCACAGATTCATCCCAGAGGTTGTAAATTTACATCTACCATGAATTTTAGCTTCTTTCAAAAGACAAGAAAAAAAGTAAATATCGTATGTGCTAAATATTTTTCCAGGTGGTAAACATTGTAATTAATGACGAACATTAAGGAAAAAGGTGAATGTAAATTTACATTAAATCAAGGTGAATGTGAAAGATATCAGTTGTCTTTAGTAATAACAATTTTAGACACATCTGGTGGAATTTAATGCCCTCTGCTGAGGCAAACTTGGAAGTAGAGGGGAGAGAGCATGCATTTAACCAGATGGAAGGCTGCCAGATGGGGACCCCAACTTCTCACTTCTTCTCTGAAAAAGTCTGGAGCAGGAAGGTTCATGGGTGACCCACTGCCAACTGAGGTTCTTAAGTTGATAATTAATGTCCACTTTAGGGCCACATCTAACTCTACTGTTAGAACACCAGCAGCAGGCAAGGAACTTGGTATGCTGGGAGCCCAAAGAAAAGTCCCTGTTGGTGTTTGCTTGTGGGTTACCAGAGGGGGTCCCTTGTCAGGCACTCAGTACCTGATCAAGGTACCCAACTTTGAGAAGATGAGGGGGTTTGCCAATGAAAACTATGCCCTGCCCATTGCTACCATCTCCCATGATCCACATTCTTCCATCACTCACTGGTCTGGGTTACTTGCTGATCCGCGAGCAGCTCGCAGTGATAGAGTGATGAGGGGGAATGGGGGGTGCAGGATGGTGTGGTGTTCGATCTTGAGAAGGTCTGCTACTGGCCTGATTAACAAAGGTCTTCCTCAAGAGAGGCTACATGGGGCTCCAGCTTTCCCATTGCAGTTAACAATCCTTCCTCCACAAATCATCTGGATTAAATTACGTCCACCCATTGAATGAACCTTTCCATGTCTACCAGAAAAGCACTAAGACAGTAATTTAGAGAGTTAACATTGTTATAGTTTGTATCTTTGGAAATGTATGAAAATTTAATACAAGCTTATCAGAAGTAGTAAATCATAATAATATAAACTAGAACATACTTGACACTGTTAAAATCAGTATCTCTCTCCATTTTCTGGCATTCTAGTTTGGATTTTATTTCTCTAGTTTGATCCAATGTTTGATGGAGCTCTTTTCTTTCATTCTCCAGATATTTTACTTTATCTGAAAGCAAGGCATAACGTTTCTTTTCTCGCTCAACTGCTCGTTCATACTCGTGAATTAGATTTTGGATTTTCAGTAAAGTTACAGAGTCTGTCGTTGAAAAAAAATTATAAAAATAAAATCAACTATTTAAGAAATCCATTTTGATAGAATTTATAATTCATTAAAACAGGAGAATTAACAAACTTATACATGTACAATACATTGCATCCATTGGTTTTTTTACATGGTTACAGAATTGAATTTCATCACCTGAACAGACTTTCTTGTTCAATAAATTCTTTCATTCTTATTATATGTTGTCTATGTGATACTAATGTTTGTTAAAATAAAAAAAAATTATCTAGGTCAAAATTGGAGTTGGCAAGATACATTTGTGTTGGCTTAATCTAAGCCCTTTTTATAATTACAGGAGGAAGCAAAAAATCGGGAACTAACATCCGTCATTTTTGCATATAATGCCAAACAATAGTAGTCACCAATTGAAAACGATACGAAAGAGACGGGATGTGTGTGTGTGTGTGTGTGGGAGGGGGGTTGTGTGTGTGTGTGTGTGTGTGGGAGGGGGGTTGTGTGTGTGTGTGTGTGTGTGGGAGGGGGGTTGTGTGTGTGTGTGTGTGGGAGGGGGGTTGTGTGTGTGTGTGTGTGGGAGGGGGGTTGTGTGTGTGTGTGTGGGGGAGGGGGGTCGTGTGTGTGTGTGTGGGGGAGGGGGGTTGTGTGTGTGTGTGTGTGGGAGGGGGGTTGTGTGTGTGTGTGTGTGGGAGGGGGGTTGTGTGTGTGTGTGTGTGGGAGGGGGGTTGTGTGTGTGTGTGTGTGTGGGAGGGGGGTTGTGTGTGTGTGTGTGTGTGGGAGGGGGGTTGTGTGTGTGTGTGTGTGTGGGAGGGGGGTTGTGTGTGTGTGTGTGTGGGAGGGGGTTGTGTGTGTGTGTGGGAGGGGGTTGTGTGTGGTGTGTGTGTTTTCTGTATTACCTTCCTTACCTATTGCCTCTGCATCAAGCTGTGCAATTAACAATGGTGTACTCCTATAAGCAGAACTAGGTGATTCTGATCCATCTGTGGCAGTATCAGAGGACTGTGTAAGATCGTCCAAGTCATCAGAAATAGTTACTGGTCTAGTGAACTAAAAACAGGCAAATGGGAATTATGGAATTGCCAACACAATATTAAATTGTACTAATAACTACTGTATAGTAAAAACATAACACATTAGGAACACTGAAAAGGTCAAGCGCGTTTGTTTCAGATTGATCATCGAAACTGAAAGCTAGAAGAATGAGGAAAAGGGAAAGGGACAGGAAATGAACAGAATTGATTAAATGGGCTAACTGAGAATGGGTCAGGGCAAAAACAAGGTTATATGAGAAATGCACAGAAACTTGCCTTTTTACTTCTATATGTCTCATTATCATGTGCTTCCAGTTCTGAATTTGATCTGAAATTCTATGCTGCATTTTACTAATTGGTTTGAGATTCTAACCGAAGGGTCAATTCTGTCTTTTGCACCTGTGTGTGTGGATAGTGGGACTTCTGTAGATACATTATGTAATATGGCTACTTAAATGGTAGGCTGAAAAAGAAGCTGACACAAAGTGAGGAAGGCAGCAATTATTGCCAGGAATGACCCGATGGTGTCATCTTTCAATTATCTCCTGTTACTGGACTGAAACAGGAAGTCGATGCCGGTGCCATCATCATTGTGCATCTGCAACAGGAAGTGGCACTGATTCCACCCGTAGGTATGTGTGCAGTTGTGTGCCCATTAAATGCTCGCCACTATTTGCTCACCTTGTTCGGTGCCCCACTCCCAACCCTTTAGCCTCTTTGTTCACCATTCTGCTTGTTACTTTGATCGCTATCTCACTTGTCACTTTACTTACTGCCCCAGTCAATGCTTTGCTCGGCGCACTCTTAATCCACAGATCGCAGCCCAACTCTCCGTCCTGCTTGCTGCTTTGTTTGCCTCCTGCAGGTGCAGCGGAAGCAAATGAATCTATTACTTTTAAAGGGCAATCTGCAGCTTTCATACTGGCAGTACTCAGAAAAAGCTGTCAAAAGAATGCAGCACAATACAGTGCGTGCAGGGATGGCTGGTGTGCAAGGAAGTGCCACTCCATGTTTTACTGACATATGCCCTGTGGTTCTCCTTATAGACAAGGAGGGAAAAGAGAGAAATAATATCTACATAGGATAGGAGTGCGCCACCTAGTTATATGAAGGACGTCTGCTAGAAGTTGCCAAATAAGTGACCAGCTGCTGGATGATATGTTAGAAGCACTTCAATGACTCAATGAGGGCTGACAGGGTGGCATGCTTTCATGTATAACATGGCAGCCATGAGATACGCCATGACATAGACGCCCCATGCAAAGGAACGCAACAAGGAACAATGTGCGCATCAAGGTAAAGGACAGCATCAAAACAGAGCTCAGTACTCTGCCAAGCATGAATAAACACATGCAGCAGGCCTCACAGTGTTGCAATGACAGCCTTGAAAACGGCACTGTCTCTAAGTATTGCAGAGGCAGGAGAGCTGTACCACACTCTCTTTCATTGTCATTGGAGCAGAAGAAAGTTCAATGCAACAGAGCAGAGATATATGGGTGGTAATCTGTTCTTGCTTTAAACTTTAACGCAGATGGAGGTGCTGGTGTCAGTAGAGTTTGGCTGTGTGTTTGGAGGGGTGGGTAGCAGGACAGGCTGTTGCATAGCCTGGGAGAACTAGGGGAGCTTACAATGATTGAGGGATATGATGGCTTTGAATGTAAATTCTAAAATACGCACATTAAGAATGGGTAGCAGCATCCAGTAACCACGTCAGACATATGTGGGAGTAGGTGAAACTGACAAGTGACAGGTGCAACAGATTTCTATAGGAGGAATGTGAAATGTTCAGCTTCAAACAATTACTGAGCTTCAGAGGTTGGCAGTAAAGCAAATGCTTATAGAACAACAATGGGAAGTACGTGGGCATCTATCAGAGTTTCCAGAAACTGTTCACTCACATGCACAGACAATGAGAGGTGCCATGGACCTGGTTTATGATCTTGTGGCCTTCATTGAGAGAGTGGTGATCCTCATGGACAGCCACATGCAACAGGCCACTAAGTGAACACAGAGATGCTCGCCAGGCTCCACAATGTGATGTCAACCTTCAGTATTGTTGAGCACGGGGTTGGTGTGATGGGTCAGAAATGCACAGTTTTGTTGCCATGTGGTAGTCTAATCCTGATAAGTTGGAGATGCCAGTCTGCCGTGGAAGGCCAAGGAATAAATATCGGCAGCCCCTTGGATCCTCTGATTGTGATAGGAATGTTTGCTTCCAGCTTTGATAACACTCCCTGCCATACACAAATGTGGGTGACCCAGCCTATGCCAGGCCCCTCTATGATTCTACAAACCAGAATCACCCTCCAAGGTAGCAAGAGAGAAAAACAGCAGCTCCAGCTGCAGAGAGAGCATAACGTAGAAGCAGCTAGAATTGAACACATAAAATAACTTGCTGCACAATGGATTTCATACAATGGCCTTTTTTCATATATAGCACTGGGTCTTTGATTTTAAACCTTACTTCAACATCTTATGTACTTCTTACTCCACCAGCCATCCTTGATTAGATGCTACAGCATGGAGTTAGAGCCTGAAAGGTTGCTGAAGGCTGTTGGGCAAGAATCCTCCTTGTAAAAGAAGGCAGTGTGCTCAACAGAGTCATTAGGTGCTAGTTCACCTTCAGTCTGCTGTGCCAGGCTGCGCAAAGAGCAGCACACTGTCACAATATGGGAGACTTTGGGGGCCACGTTACAAGGCACTACAGAAGAATCTAAACATCTGAAATGTTTTTTCAAAAGATAACTGCCCTGGTAGTTAGATGCGGTTGTATATTTCTTTTGTCTTTGTGTTGGGGTTCCGCACTGGTGTGAACAACCACATCCACTGCGTAAACACTTGTCACCTGGAGTCCATCCATAAAGGCTTTCCACTGGAATGAACAATTACAGCACCTGGTGCTCTCAGAATGAAGGAGTTAGGGCAGCTTCCTGGGAGCCTAGTACACAATACACAACCCTTTAGTAGTGATTCTACAGAATCTATATATCAAGGCCCTTTCTGCTGACAAAAGCACCTGGTTGCTTGGAGGGAACCTTAATGGCCATATGCTTGAAGGAATCTTGCCATAGTTGAAAGCTGACTGCTTTCTCATCTTGTCTTGTATTATTGATCCAAAACATTATGTATTCTGCTGCTCTCACAAACAAGGTATCCATTACATGCCTTATGCAACAATGGGATGCAGATTGCAATATTCAACAAATCCTCAACCAACCCTCTCTATTACTCATCTAAAAGCTCAATTAAGTTAGTTAAATATGATTTGTCTTTAACAAGTCCTTTCTGAGGAGTATCGAGGGTTATGCTGACAGAGTTAAAGGAGAAAGGATTGGAGGAGACAAGGTCAGAACGAGGTGAGAGAGATAGGGAGGGACACGGCAATGGAGGAATATGAACACAAAAATATTCTTCAAACGTGTACGACTAAATAGTCCAATTTATGTAACAAGGTTTCAGTGTTTAACAATTTTAAATTTACAATTACTTCAACCATAGATCTATTTTAGGCAGTAAGGCTTATAGCCAGTAGAACACATGCTATAAATGATCCAAAATGTGCACCTGAGTTAGAGTGCATTCACACATCAGATTTAGTATTTAAACAAAGTTGTTTCCACTTCAACATGACACTAAGTATGAAATCGTATGAGAAAACTCCCAACTGGCAGTCAGAAATTGAAAGCGAAACTCCCAGCAACAAAACTTCAACCAAATGCACATTCTGACTCTAAGCTCGTTAAGCCTCAATAAATCTGACAATAATTCACTGTATGCAGCGTAAACGCACAAATGCAATTTGTGATGAGTTTCCCCAACATGCAAATTTAGTATACACTTAGGTTCACAAAATAGGTAATTACCTTCATACTTGAAGATGACTTGACAGGTCTGAAAAAGATATTAAAAAGTATTAAAAAATTAAAGTTGTAGATAACAAAGTTTACACGTAACCTGGTTTGTCAAAAGTTATTACAATTTGAGTTCATAATTTGGCACATTTTACAAAATTATTTCCAATGTGTTAGCCATGACTCAGTGGAAGCATTCTCATTTGAGTCCTATTCCAGAGCTAAAAATCTAAGTAAGTCTTTAGTTTCCTAAGGAAATTCATACTGTTTAAATAAAAGGACAAAAAAAGTTTACTTTGAATAGCAACCACAAGAGGTGCTCTTGTTTGTTCCACAAATTGCAAATTAAATAATACACATGCAGCTTTGGCAAATAAATCTGATCAGCGGCAATAAAGTAATATCAATGTAACTTGTAACATATCTCAGGCATGTAACTATGTAACCTGTTAAGAGCTTCCATTTTATTGTTATCCAGCTGTGAACAATTGAGTTAGAGAATGGCTCAAAGTTAATAATAAAAATCTTGTTTCAGTGTAAAACTGGGTGAGGAACAGTCCAACTAAGTAGAGAAAGGAGAAAGCATAAAACATAGGAGTATGCCAAACAGAAATAAATGATGCCTTAAGCAATAAAGGGGGAAAAAGTCAGACAGCTGAAGGAAAACACCAAGATGTGGAACCAAATTTTAAATTCCTCATAAAAAAGCAAAATACTGCGGATGCTGGAATGTAAAACAAAAACAGAAAATGCTTGAAAATCTCAGCAGGTCTGACAGCATCTACAGGGAGACAATAGAGCCACTGTTTCGTGTCTAGATGACCTTTCATCAGAACAACTAATAAACTGGAAAGAGTGCAAAGAAAATTTACGAGGATGTTACCAGGACTAATGGGCTTGAGTAATAGGGAGAGATTGGCAAGGCTAAGACTTTATTCCGGAGAATGATGGATGACCTTATTGAGGTATATAATATCATGAGGGGCATAGATTGGATGAATGCATAGTCCACCCCATTTCTCTCTTCACAGATGCTGCCTGGCCTATTGGACATTTCCAGTACTTTGAGTTTTTTATTTCAGATTTCCAGCATCACCAGCATTTTGCTTTTCAATTTATGCCTGTATTAAGGATGTTATGAGAAACTACTGAAGTCACTTTATTATTAAGCACTTTGTCCAAAGAGATTGAGGTAGAGGCTAAGATAATATTTATCTTGATTCCTTATTTCTCATTAATTATTGTCTGACTTCTCCTTTCAAGATTTTTAAAATACAATGTCCCAGATCTGTACCTACCTTTCCTGCAAGTCCCATTTGATTTTCACTAATCAGGGTTGTGCCTCTCCCACATGAAACCAGCTCTTACCAAAGTCAAGCATATCACACTGTGACTGTGACCATCATGATGTATTTATTATTCCCTCCTCAACTTGGCAATGGAAATAGATGATCACATGATTCTTCACCCAAGTCTGTCCTTTGTGGTTTATGATGTGGGTATGCCGACGTTGGACTGGCGTAAACACAGTAAAAAGTCTGACAACACCAGGTTTTAGTCCAACCGATTTATTTGATAATAGACTCACAAGCTTTCGGGGTTAGTCCCTTCGTCAGGTGACTGGAGAGTTCTGGCCTCAGACAGAGCATATAAAGCACAGACAGTTTAGAGATTACTGATTAGAATGTGAATCCTTACACCTAACCTGCTGTTCAAGACCTGAAGTGGCTGACAATGTGAGTGGAAGGAGCACCGATCACAGGTTAAAGAGATGTGTATTGTCTCCAGACAGTACAGTAAGTGAGGTTTTGCAAACCCAGGCAAGTCACAGGGGTTACAGATAGTGCGACATGAACCGGAGAAGATGTCGTAACTTCTCCGCTCTGGGGAAGTACTGGACAACGAAGGGTACTCTGTCCACTGTGTCCCGTGTTTGCCTTCTGAGGAGATCGGTGCGGTTTTTCGCTGTGGCGCATCGGAACTGCCGATCTATGAGTCGAGCACCATATCCTGTTCTTATGAGGGCATCTTTCAGGGTCTGGAGGTGTCTGTCACGATCCTCCTCATCTGAGCAAATCCTGTGTATACGGAGGGCTTGTCCATAGGGAGTGGCTTCTTTAACATGTTTAGGGTGGAAACTGGAGAAGTGGAGCATTGTGAGATTGTCTGTGGGCTTTCGGTACAGTGAGGTGCTGAGGTGACCGTCCTTAATGGAGATACGTGTGTCCAAGAATGCAACTGATTCTGGGGAATAGTCCATGGTGAGTCTGATGGTGGGGTGGAATTTGTCGATACCATCATACAGTTGTTTCAGTGATTGTTCACGATGAGGCCAAAGGAAGAAAACGTCATCGATGTATCTAGTGTATAGCATTGGTTGAAGATTCTGTGCAGTGAAGAAGTCTTGTTCGAACCTGTGCATGAAGATGTTGGCGTATTGAGGTGCAAATTTGGTCCCCATGGCTGTTCTATGTGTCTGGATGAAAAACTGGTTGTTGAAGGTGAAGACATTGTGGTCCAGGATAAAGCGGATGAGTTGTAAAATTGCATCTGGAAACTGGCAGTTGTCAGCATTGAGTACTGAGGCAGTCGCAGCAATGCCATCGTTGTGGGGGATGTTGGTGTAGAGCGCCGAGACATCCATTGTGACGAGGAGTGTCCCTGGTTCAACTGCTCCGTGTGCGCTGAGTTTTAGTAGGAAGTCCGTAGTGTCGCGACAAAAACTGGGGGTTCTTTGTACAATGGGTTTCAGGATGCCCTTGACGTAGCCGGAGAGGTCTTCAACATATCATTGATGAAGACGAACATCTCGCCAGGGCTATCCCCACACCCCCACTTCTTGCCTTCAGACAACCACACAACCTCAAACAGACCATTGTTCGCAGCAAACTACCCAGCCTTCAGGAGAACAGTGACCACAATACCACACAACCCTGCCACAGCAACCTCTGCAAGACATGCCGGATCATCGACACCACCATCATCACACGTGAGAATACCATCCACCAGGTACATGGTAAATACTCTTGCAACTCGGCCAACATTGTCTACCTGATACGTTGCAAGAAAGGATGTCCCGAGGCATGGTACATTGGGGAGACCATGCAGACGCTACGACAACGGATGAATGAACATCGCTCGACAATCACCAGGCAAGACTGTTCCCTTCCTGTTGGCGAACACTTCAGTGGTCACAGGCATTCAGCCTCTGACCTTCGGGTAAGCATTCTCCAAGGCGGCCTTCACGACACACGACAGCGCAGAGTCGCTGAACAGAGACTGATAGCCAAGTTCCGCACACATGAGGACGGTCTCAACAGGGATCTTGGGTTCATGTCGCACTACCTGTAACCCCCGTGACTTGCCTGGGTTTGCAAAACCTCACTTACTGTACTGTCTGGAGACAATACACATCTCTTTAACCTGTGATCAGTGCTCCTTCCACTCACATTGTCAGCCACTTCAGGTCTTGAACAGCAGGTTAGGTGTAAGGATTCGCATTCTAATCAGTAATCTCTAAACTGTCTGTGCTTTATATGCTCTGTCTGAGGCCAGAACTCTCCATGCACCTGACAAAGGGACTAACCTCGAAAGCTTGTGAGTCTATTATCAAATAAATCAGTTGGACTAAAACCTGGTGTTGTCAGACTTTTTACTTTGTGGTTTAGCCTTTAATTGGCTCAATTTTTTTCCTGTCCAATCACAGCTTCAGACTGTCTCCAAAACATTCATTTATATTTAGGTCACCAGCAGATTTGATTACTCTGCTGACTGCTCTCTCCACCACAACTTCAGTTCACCCAAAACATTGTTCCCTACATCATGGGGGCAATCCTCCCAGCCCACTGCGCTGCTTGAGTAGCACAGCAAGCCAGGAGACAAGAGCAGAAGCTGTTTCATGGGCTTCTCACTGGGTGCCATGGCCTCTGCGACTAAGATTTCCAATGTAACCTGGAAATCAGCGTGAAGCTTATTACAATATGGAAATCTCCATTAACATTTCATTAGCAGGCCCGCAAACATCTCCCTGCCAGGAGTAGTTCCCTCCAGCTCCTGTTCCCCGCTCACAGGAAACAGACAGCCCGGCTCTGCTAGAGGGAACAGAGGCTTTGAGGCTCCCCTCAGGAGGTTGAGGGAAGGAATAAGGTTGGGGGGGGGGGGGGGGGGAATAAGGTGGGGGAGGGGATAAGTGGGGGGAATGTTGGGGGGTGGGGAGTGCCCCTTTGCTCTTTGGCATTACTTCCCTAAACTGCTCTATTTCTTCACTTTTCTTCCCTCATTTAAGACATTTCTTAAAAGTACGTTTGAGTAAGCATTAGATCAGCTTCCAAGATCTCCTTTATTGGCTTGGTATTCATTTTCCTTATACTTGTAATACACCTTACCTTAAAAGGTATAGCACTGTTTGTATGGTTAAATTTGATATTTCACTGAAGAGTGTCTGCCTAAATTCCTCTGTGCTTAAGTTTTCTGATTGTAAATAAATGCCCTCACTGTTGACATAGTTGTAGTGTATGTGTTAGTGTCTACTGATTAGAACAACATGCAAAACATATGAATATTCAAAGTTTCATAAGAACACAACATAAAAACTAGGAACAGGAGTAGACCATTTGGTCCCTCGAGCCTGCTCCATAATTCAATAAGATCATGACTGATTTTTTTTGTGACTCAGCTCCACTTACCCACCCACTCGCCATAACCCTTAATTCTTTTACTGTTCAAAAATGTGTCTATCCTTGCCTCAAAAACATTCAATGAGGTAGCCTCAACTGCTTCACTGAGCAGGGAAGCAGTAATAAACTGATATCTGGATGTAGCATAATGCTGGTTTTGAGAGTAACATTGTGTAAAATTATTGGAAAACTACACCTTCTGGATCAGAATGCAAAGTCCAATTACATTAATTGCTGAAAAAATGCTTTATAAAATACACAATCTTATGACATTTAAGGAAAAGCATGAATGTCAGGTTTGGACATTATGAAGAATCAGTAGAAGATGGAAATATATGCACAAAACAAAGTTATTGACACAGAGAAATAGAAGAAATGGGTCAAGTGAGACTTTGCAAATAAAAATAACAAATTAGCCTATACATACCGTGATAGGAGAATGAACAGTTGCAGAAAACAATTTTCATGGTTCAAGTTACCTTGCATTAATCTCCATTATTAGGTTTTAAGGAAAAATGGGAGGTGTCTCATATCAGAAGTTCTAAGACTATATTTAGAGGCGATCCCTTAGCTGGAGGATCAATAACGAAGCGTCATAATTTTAAGGTGAGGGGCTGGAGGTTTAGAGGAGATCTGAGGAAAACATTTTTCACCCAGAGAGTCGTGGGAGTCTGAAATGCAGTGCCAGGAAGGGTGTTAGAGGCAGGAAACCTCACAACCGTTAAAAAGTGCATGGATGAGCAGTGAAATGTCACAATATTCAAGGCTATGGGCCAGGTGCTGGAAAGTGGGATTAGTGTAGATGTAGTGTAGTTTTATAGGTGTTGACTCAATGGGCTGAAAGGTCTCTTTTGTACTGTATGGCTCTATGATCAATGATCTTAAGTGTCTGGATGGCATGTTTGCAAGTGGTGGATTTCAACTTCAGGCAGTGGATTCCTAGCAGCATATGGTGAAACTAGAAGCTTCAGTGATTTTTAAAAAATTTAGTTGCGGTACTTGCATCTATCTTTCCAGTTTTCCGATCAAGTGGTTTAAAGGAGTGCGATGACAACCCACATCAGTCTATTTCAGCTCAACTATTTCAAAGGAACTTTTAGGATTTAAACTTGAAGCAGTGTATAAGTGTTTAAAAAAAGCAAAAAGCCACAGAAACGGAATCTCAGCATTGCGAGGCAGTACCATGCTTCCTAGAGATGATTCTAGAACATAGAAAAACTACAACACAAACAGGCCCTTCGGCCCACAAGTTGCGCTGATGATATCCATACCTACTAGGCTTACCTATAACCCTCAATTCTATTAAGTTCCATGTACTCATCCCGAAGTCTCTTGAAAGACCCTATCGAATTTGCCTCCCCCACCACCGACAGCAGCCGATTCTACTCACCCATCACCCTCTGATTGGAAAATTTACCTCTGTACCTACTCCCCAGCATCTTAAACCTGTGTCCTCTCATAGCAACCATTCCAGTCCTTGGAAAAAGCCTCTGAGAATCCACCCGATCTATACCTCAACATCTTATACAGTTCTATCAGGTCACCTCTCATCCTTCGTCTCTCCAAGGAGAAAAGACCGAGCTCCCTCAACCTATCCTCGTAAGGCATGCCACCCAATCCAGGCAACATCCTTGTAAATCTCCTCTGCACCCTTTCAATAGCTTCCACATCCTTCCTGTAATGAGGCGATCAGAACTGAGCACAGTATTCCAAGAGAGGTCTGACTAGGGTCTTATAAAGCTGCAACATTATCTCCTGCCTCCTAAACTCAATCCCTCGATTGATGAAGGCCAGTACACCATACGCCTACATCCTCTACCTGCGAGGCGGATTTAAGAGTCCTTTGGACCCGGACCCCAAAGTCCTTCTGATCCTCTACACTGCTAAGAGTCTTACCCTTGATATTATACTCCTTCATCCCATTTGACCTGCCAAAATGGACCACCACACATTTATCCGGGTTGAAGTCCATCTGCCACTTCTCTGCCCAGCCTTACATCCTATCTATGTCATGCTGCAACCTCTGACATCCCTCCAAACTATCTACAACACCACCAACCTTCGTGTCATCAGCAAACTTACCAACCCATCCCTCCACTTCCTCATCCAGGTCATTTATGAAAATTACAAATAGCAAGGGTCCCAGAACAGTTCCCTCTGGCACTCCACTGGTGACTGACCTCCATGCAGAAAAAGACCCATCTACAACCACTCTCTGCCTTCTGCGGGCAAGCCAGTTCTGGATCCACAAGGCAACAGCCCCTTGGATCCCATGCCCTGTCACTTTCTCAAGAAGTCTTGTATGGGGGAACCTTATCTAATGCCTTGCTGAAGTCCATATAAATCACATCTACTGCTCTTCCTTCGTCAATGTATTTCAGTTAGGGCCCACAGGGAGATTCTGTTACCTGTTGTTAGAAGGAAGAAACCTGCTCCAGAAAACAAGGTGCTGTAGTTGGAAATCAATGAAAAAGGTCAGTCAGATTGTGGCGTCACAACCCTAGATGTGATGCAGGAAGAGGTTTAATGGTCTAATCAGGGTAAAAAGTGATGGTATGGTACATTCAAAAACATCTTGATGTGCAACTACCCCAAATCTGCTCAACCCTACCTCTGATGCTCATTCCTGTACATCATCTGGCACTCATCCGTCTCTGTCTGCACCTCCTTACGTTCCTAATTAGTTGTCCACGACTGACACTCACTCCCAACCTAATGCACTGTCACACCTAACTCTCGGTGTGATCCACAAGTGTTATCCATCCACCCGCTCAACATATTTCATTGCTCTCACTCAGTCTCTTCTATTTGCACAAGACACTAAAGAGGGAAAGAGAACAGGAGGTGGCCTTATACCATCTCCATATTGACACTTGAGAGGTGCTGTAGTTAAGTGAAGTCTTGGCATACCTAGCCATAGGAGGTGGAAAGTTTGGGGTGTGTCAGCTACCTGATGACAAATTAAATATCAAATAACCACAGAGCATATCACACTCACTAATGATGACTTGATGGCAATTATGACAGCATGTATAATGATAACATTTTCTTAGCTTGACAGTTGTAATTCATTATTTCATTTCCATGGGCCCTTCAAGTGTCTTGTTGGTGGTTTTGCAGGAATGGGGCAAAGACTCCTCAGACAACATCAGCTATTTGAAGGATGCACCATCATGGCCTCATTCAGTCTGTCCGCAAGCTCAGATATATATGCCTCAGTAGGACTGGTAAGACAGGTCGCTGGACTCTCACATGATGTTTCATACATCAAAGTGAGCACTATTGGTGATGGAGAAAGACAACAGTGGAGAGGCCTCTTTGAAAGATACAGGAGTCTCTAAGCTCTTACTGTTTGAGTGCAGATACTGAACCTTGGGGATTATTGATGAGAAGATAATTTTGGAGCAACGATGGAAAATACAGGAAACGCTATAAACACTCCCAGCCACACTTCACACCACTGTTGAAAGATTGGAAGAGTCAGCCTCTAATACGAGTGGCCGGATGTTTCAAGCCTTCGTGCTGATGTCTGTGTCTACACAAAGAATGACCGACTGCATGGACAGAACAGTTGACTGCTGATCCTCACTAATGGTCTACTAAGAATATCACAATGCAAACCAATATACAGTACTTTTTAAAAAACTAATAAAAAGGATTTTAATAACTCAACAAGAGATCAAAAATTGATAAGGAGAAAGAAAAGGGATTATAAAAGCAGACTAGCAAAAGACAAAAATGGATTCTACAGACATGTAAATATGAAAAGATGAGTGAAATAGATTATTAGATTGATTACAGGCAGACCAAATTTTCAGCCACTCTGAGCAAAAGAAATCTGGGGTCATAGTTTATGCCATCACTCTGGTAGGGTCTGATAGATCCAGCAAGACCAGCTCCAGAGAGATCAGTGTGCCATCTTTAAAGGGCATCACAATCAACACTGAAATTAAACTCCTCCAAACTTCTGCAGGCATGGAAGAATCTCCCCCAAAGCGGCTTTATTGGGGTTCTCCCCCCTCACACCCCACCACACCCATGGGCAGTGCCAGTGCACTGCCAGGCATGTCTCTTCTCCCCCAGGGGCTATATTTACTTGGGCATCCTCAGCAGGATCCCTGTAACTGAATCCTTTCTTTAAATACTGTCATGTTGGTGAGGTTTGAATATTCAGAGAGGAAGGGGATCATGAAGCAGGAAAGCCTGTTAGTATTAAAATACAGTCAAATATATTTAAATGAAGCCCCACCCTTTGTGGGTGGGAAACTTGTTACATCACCAACAAGGGGCATGGAAAATTGGGAACTGAGATTTTGTCAATGAAAACTCATTTTTTGACTCTCGCGGGATTTTGCACTCGTATCGCCATCTACAATTGTGGCAAGCACAAAATCATACCCATTATATGTAACTTATTGGATTGATAATAGGGGAGCCAATGAATAGAATGGCAAGAAAATAGGCACCGTTTCAAAAAGCAACAGGTCCACAGCAACAAGAACATCGCCATACTGAGCTTTCAGTATGCCGATGGTTCAATCAAACACATAATTGCAAAATTAAGGCCATATTCCCAAGGAACAAATCATCCATTCATCTCTTCATCCAAAGGACTACGGCACATTAGACTGCCACAGAATTACATCATCAAGTAAAGTTCCTGGAATGTGCATTGGTGTGTACTAAACCTAAACCCATGGGATTAAAGGAGTGGCGAATGAGTGTTTTTCAAGCTAGAGGAAAGGCTGGTATACCTCAAGAGTTTGATTTTGAAAACCACTGCTCTTTTTATGATATTTCTTTTTTGCAATAGAATTTCAGATCAGACTTCAGGAAGAGAAAGACAGGCAGGTTTCATAGGAGACACATGACAGGTGAAATTTAATGCAAGGAAACACATCTTAGAAACAAACGAGATCTTTGATAATTAGTGGCACAAAGTGTACCAAGGAAGTTATGCCAAATCTTTATAAATCATTACTTTGGTTCCAGCTAAGTAATGTGTGTAATTCTGGACACCATACATTAGGAAACTGTTTCCAACGACAAGCAGATCAATGGATAGAGAACAAATTAATGATAACTGAAAAATGAACCCCAGAGGAAATGAGCAGAAATTTTCTTCATCCTGTGATTTATGATGATTTGGAAGTTACAGCCTAAATACTGTAAGCAAATTCAACAGTAACTTTCAGAATGGAATTGGATATCTATTTAATAAAGAAACATTTGCAGAGTTCAGGGAAAAGAGAAGGTAAGCAGAACTATTTGGGCTAACTTCAATGAGCATACACAGGTATGATTGGTTGAATGGCTACATCATTCAACAATTCTATGATTTGTATCTGGTGGTGGCAAAGGAGCCATTTCTTCCTACATGCTATACCGTAAAAGTATAGCGATGGTCTTTAATGCCATTGGTGATCCAGACTGTCATAAGAATAGGTAATACACTTCAGTTGTTAACTCCAAGCTGAACCCTGCCCAGAGTTGAGTTACTGCATCTACGTCATAGTGTAGAAAATGGACTTGTGCCATTCACCTCTACAACAGTTTTGTTGACGGCTCAAGATTTTCCTGATTAAAACAGGTCTGAAATTTTGCATTGTGCAATTGCATATGAGGCTCCATGATTAACAATCAGCAGAAGAAAGGATCTCAGCAACTCTTTTGGAGAGATAAGAGTCTTCCAGAATGTGGTACACATGAACAAAATTTGTTACTACATGTTGTACCAGTTTTTATTTTTGCCTAGTTCTTTGCTAAAATTAGCAAAAGTTAGAAAGTACAGCTCAAGAGTGCCCTGCTTGTCAATATCAACACATAGAGTATAAATGTTAAGTACCTCACATCATCTTGAGACATCTCACTTGTTGTACTGTCATCAAAGGCAGATAAGGCATCCCCATTCATTGTTGAAATCTGTTGTAGTCTGACCAGTCTCTCAATGCTTTTCAACTCAATGTTTTTCAAATCTTGATCAGCTTGCTTTGGCTGATTACGTTGATGACTTTCATAATTCTCCTCATCTGTGCCCAAGACAGTCCTTTAAATAAAAATGTTTAACTTGTATATATACTCGAACGGATCTCCATGCTGTTGCGCATGGATTAATAAGGATCAAGCTGAGAGGTGTAGCTTGCATTTTAAAGCTTGTACACAATTAAGGCAATCTGCTGATGCACCAGCAACTTGACATCTTGGGTAGGTATACTTTTTGAATAATGAGTTTCTGAAACATTACATTTGGATAACAAAATTTAACCTGTTTAGATAGTAAGTCATTCTCAAAAATTAATCAAGACAATGCAAATTAAAACATTTTGTAAAATAAAAAATGTAAAAGCAATAAAAATGTGAACTGTGAATGATTTATATCAGCCGCATTTCTTTTCATAATGTGTTACAATTTTCAACAGCCCAATTAAATTCTGACCTTTTCTAATCAGGGAAGTTAAGTGAAGTTGCAAAAATTATTCTAGTTACTTATGAGCATATAAAAATATTATTGCTCTCTGAGATATATAATCTATAGAAAATACTAGGAGTGCAAGTGGATAGTGTGATCTTTGTTAATGGAAGTAAGTATACTTCCAGGTCTACGTCATCAATGAGGCCTGGCAGGCTGGAATGAACAGCGCAGCTGGAGGGTATGAACATGGGAGCCATCAGGACACTGGAAGATGGGATGATATATTTTTGACGTTTCCTGAGAATGCCTGAATATTTTTGTACATTGATTATATTTCTGAGGTGAGCAGGTAACCATCATGGCAGCAGCATCTTTGAGAATATTATTTTGACCCCACATAATTATGCAAGTTTCTTCATTGCAATTTATTCAGGGAAAATTTATTATGGCTGGGTAGGAGGATGTAGTGGGTGCAGACAACAACTTAGAAGCAGAAAAATACCAAAACAATTTTTGGAAAAAAAGTGAGAAAAGGAATATACATGTAGTTAATTGATAAATAGAAAACTGACACACATTCAAAACAGACACCATACGCAACTTACACGCTAGAAAATTTATTAGGTAGATGGGTTTACAGAGACACACTCAGAATCACACTCAACATACACATCCAGACATATAGGGAGCGATTCTCCAATCCTGCTGCGTTAATTCATCGATGGGGGGGGGTCCTGCTGCCACTCTGCAGAAAGAGGCGGGGAGGAGGAGATGTGGGAGGGCTGGTGATGCAGGACTCGCAGGGCTGGCCAGTGATTGGAAGGCCGGCAAATAGGGGTCACTGCACCTGCACCAATCTCGGCGCAGGCGTATTGGCGCATGTGCAGTGGCCCATTCAGCGCTATGCAGCCAGCCTCTCCAGTGGCAACAGGCACCACCCACTGATTTTCAGTGTGATTTACTCTAGTGCACTCTGCAGTATACAGTGTGGAAGATTCATTTTTAAACTCTCACTAAAAAACAACAGTGTGATTTAATCCAGTTTTCACGCAAATCCAGCACTTAGAATTTTTTTGGGAGAATCGCCCCCAGAAAACTTATCACTGCTTACT
The DNA here is from genome assembly GCF_965287045.1 of Carcharhinus amblyrhynchos. Classification (NCBI taxonomy): domain Eukaryota; kingdom Metazoa; phylum Chordata; class Chondrichthyes; order Carcharhiniformes; family Carcharhinidae; genus Carcharhinus; species Carcharhinus amblyrhynchos. The sequence continues at coordinate 103,250,719 of NC_137329.1, forward strand.
GCAGGAATATATTAAACACCACTGCAGATGACAAGTGAATTAATATTTAAAAAACACCATTACTGTAATTAAGCTATTGAGATCAAATAACTCTATTAAGCACCTTAAATCTGAGGGATGCTGATTAGTTTAGTGAGCTCCACAGTTCAAATTCAGTTCGCCATAATTTTTAATCATTTATTTCTTAATCATTTTATGGGGTTATGGGCATCATTGGCTAGGCCAGCATTTATTGCCCATCCGTATTTGCTTTTGAGGTGGTGGTGATCTACCTTTTTTGAAGTGTTGCAGTCATGTGGTATAGGTATAGTACTGTTAGGGAAAGGGTTACAGGATTTTGACCCGGCAATAGTGAAGGAATGGTGATATACTTCCAGGTCAGGAAATGGTGTTTTCGTGCATTTATTGCCCTTGACCTTCTAGAAGGTAGCGGTCATGGAATTGGAAGGTGCTGCCTAAGGAATCTTGGTGAGTTTCTGTGCTATGTGTTGTAGATAGTGCACACTGCTGCCACTGTTTGTTGGTGGTAGAAGGAGTGAATGTTTGTGAAAGGGATGCCAGTTGAGTGGGCTGCTTTGGCCTCAACAGCATCAAGCTTTTTGGATGTTGTTGGACCTGCACTCACCCAACTAAATGGAGAGTGTTCCATCACACTCCTGGCTTGTGCCTTATAGATGGTGGACAGACTTTGGGAATCAGGAGATGAGTTACTCATCACAAGATTCCCAGCCCTGTTCTTGTAGCCACAATATTTATTTATATTGTTAGTCCAGTTCATTTTCTGGTCAATAGTAAACCCAAGGATATTGATAGTGGGGGACTCATGGATGGCAATGCTAATAAACGGCAAGGTCTAATAGTGAGATTGTCTTTTGTTGGAGATGGTGATTGTCTGGCACTTCTGCAGCATGAATTCCTAGCGGGATGAAAGTCTCTTCTGTCCATTGGTGGAAAGGATAAGTGAAAGACAAATTTGGGCGGTCTCTATCCAGGTCCATTTGAGGGGCTTAGGCCACAAATATGACAGAATTACACCCAAAACGTTCATTTTTCCCAACACACCGACTAACTATGTTTCCAGTATCTTCTATTTTACAATACTACTTCTAGTTTAATACTATTGGGCAAATGCACAGCTTTTGACAAAAGGAACACAATATCACTAGTGTAGTAGCATTGTGGTTGAGGCATAACAGGGCAGTGGAGGTGACTTTACTTTGCATCTTTCTGTGGGACACCTGATTTGCAAGTATGTGATGCTCACACACTTGTCTAACAGGGGAAGAGTTCACTCCCCCAATACAAACAAATCTCATCCTTCTGAGCACAAAAGTAATTTAAAAAAATTAAACCTCCATTCTGATCAAGCTGTTATTGCGCAGCCTACTTTCTTTCTCACTATTTTGAGTTATTTATTTTTACTAAATATCTCATTATACATTACTATTTTCCTAATATGCACAAACTTTAAAAACTATTTTATCTTATTAGTGCCCATTGTACAGATTTAAAAGCCAGTTTTTTGATCTGAAAGTCAATGAAGTGAAGATTGACCTGGTCATATCATAGACATGCCCTTATCAAGCATATAAACTTTGGCAGGGCATGAAGGTACATGGTATCACTTTAATATTGCAATAAGGAATCAAGCAATAAAAACATAAAGGTCATGATCTGCAAGACTTTCTTGGCTTGTAATTTTAAATCTATTATTTTTTATGCAGTATATTACATCACAAAAGTACAAAATTACGATCAAAATCACACTATTTCATACAGTAAAATTGTCTTTCTGAAATAAATCAGGAAGAGCAATACAATTTGGGACTCCAAGAGAGAAATTTAAATTAGAAGAATCACAAATTTTGCAAGATGGCATCAGTGGAGTGTTTGAAACAGAAAATAAATAGGTATGAGGAATAAATAGTTCTAGAAATAGTGAGTTTGACTTCATAGAATGAATCATCATAGAATCTCTCCAGTAGAGAAGGAGGCCATTTAGCCCATTGAGTCTCTACCGACTGCAATCCCACTCAGGCCCTATTCCCATAACCCCACACATTTACCCTGCTAATCCCCCGATACTAGGGTTGATTTAGCATGGCCAATCAACCTAACCCGCACATCTTTGGACTGTTGGAGGAAACCCACACAGATGGGGGGAGAAAGTGCAAATTTCACATAGCCAGTGACCGAGGCCGGAATTGAACCTGGGTTGCTGGCGCTGTGAGGCAGCAGCGCTAACCACTGTGCCACCGTGTCGCCATGAGCAGTCAAATAATTCACAATATTTTCTCCAATGTTTTGGTATTAAATACCACTGTGAAACGCAAAAGGCTCTTATTACAATTACCAACAATCAAATCATATAGAACAATTAACTCACCCTTTGAAAAGAGATTTTTTTGTCCTGCCTTTATTTCGTTTATCCAACCTTGAGGTTACATTAGCTTGTAGCTGTTTCGATGAATCTCCATGTCCCTTGGCCAATTTCAACGCTAATTTTTCTTGATTTTGTTGCTGGATAGATTGCTCTTGTGTTCGTTTCTGCATTATACACAAATTGTCCTCATCTTTTCTTGCTGATTTAGAAGTGCCTAATTCAGCATGCTTATTTCTTTCCCCGTTTTGAAAATTCATAGATTTTCTTTCTTCAACCTGAAAACATAAAATAGGGCTTTATTATCAACAAGGTCTTACTTAGCATCCAAAACTTTAAAATATTGATGAAACAATCCTACTGTTGCACCCAAATGAATAAACAGTGATTGTAACTGAGGATTGGATCCGCAAATTTACTGCATTGTGCAATTGACATTCTGTCTAGACCATGTTCATAGAAATCTTAACTTTCCACTTTGTTGAGTGTACAGTAAATAAATTTCCTTTTTGCTGCCCTGCATCCAGTGCTTTAATACATTAAAAAATCCTGTCAAGCAACTATCCCAAAGAATTTCTCTTTTATGAATGTAAACGTGAAAAAAGATCCATCAGTAAGACTCAAAGAAGTCTCCTCTGTAATTAGATTTCTCCAATGCATTGGAGTATTTTATAATACACTTTCCAGAATTATGTGGGGACAAACAAGATAATTGCCTTGAGATTGCATAATGAAATACTGTTGTAACATTTTCAGCTGAAATTTTGCCTCTCCATTATTTTAATGAAGTCATTAACCTGTTTAAAAATAAGTCTCAAACAGCTCCAATTTCAGATAAACACGTTAAATATTCCTATGTTAGATTCCAATACTAATTTCAAATTCTATTTAGGGTATTTTAAAAAATACAGACTTAGAGGAGTTTCTGCAAGGACAAAACGCACACAGACTGGAATTAACACAAGTTTTGGCTGGGGTAAGGTTACACCCATTAAACTCATTAGCATAAGTCCAAACGTAAATTTTCTAATAAATCAGTGGAATTACACAGGGCAAACTGATTGTAACGATTAGTGATTGGTACAGGACAGATACTCGGACATAAAGAATAGTTCCATAGTTCTCTCTTGTTTAAAATTCTTTGATCTTTAATGCTATGTCATTTGATTCTTCCCATATTACCTGGAAACAGGAAACCTCAAACCAAAATGCTGGTGGGTATAATAGTGGTTCCCCATAGAGACAAGCTCTACAGGCTAATCTTTTGATGGTTGCATTTTGCTCTTTTCATCAGCATAAGGGAATATTCAAATTTGAGGGAAGGTATTTAGATAACGCCTTTACCAACCATTGCATACAAGACTAGAGCTATAAGCGTCACTTTCACACTTGTACCTATGGGCAGAATTTTACAGTCTCGCTTGTCCTGAAACCATAAAAACCCACCCAAGGTCAACAGATCTTCCTATGGTCCACCCTGGCTCGCTCTGATTCCCGGAGTGGACAAGACGGTAAAATTCTGTATTTTCACATGGTTGAAATGACTTGATGCTCGACTTGCGTATAAACAAAATAAAACATCAACCTAACGACAAATTAGAAAGGTATAATGCCTAGTTTAGATTGAGGAAAGGGTTTGATGATGATATAAAAAAAAAGTTAACCTCCGTCATGGGAGAACATGGAAAAGGTTAAATAACTGCAAAGCTGAAAGCATTTAGGTATGCAAGATACAACACTGAATACACAAACAGGATTCACTCAAATATTATGAAGTAGAAACGTATTTAAAAATACACACACACACACACACACACACACAGAACTGCAGTAAATTTATTTTCATGCCAAGCTATCATTATTCATTAGATTTTCAAACAGTTGAACTTCTTTTCGCAAATTAACAATGGCATACAATAGGCAAAATGCACACAAACGTTGAGTAGTTTTTTTCTGCAAGTGACATTTTGTAATTACATAGATGAGCATCATTCAGCATTTCAACTTTAACAAAGAATTCTTTAATGCTGGCATGGAAACAATTGTTCTGTTACCACCATCTAGAATCAATAGATTTAACATTGATAATCTAAAGATGGTTGACATGCAACATGTAAATATAAAGTCAATTATATACTTTTCTCTGCTTTCTCTTTACTGTAATTCAGTTTCATGGAAACTCAACCATTGACTCAACTACTGAAAACTATCCTTTTCTTTCTCAGCACAATTGATATGCAACTTGATCCCAAATACTGAAAAGTTATATAATCTAAAAAGCTAGAAATATTAGTTTCATGCACGCTACTTCCCTCCAAAGTAGTTGAAACGAAGAAAACACTTCAGGCAAAACAGGAGCACTTGCACACATAATGGGAGTATTATTAGGGAAACGTCTACCTCTTTCTGCAGCTGCGCTTTCTTTTTCTCCAAAGCCAGGAATACTACTTTCAGCATTCCTACCTCATTCTTAAATCGCTGCATATCTTCCTCCAGTTCTTCATCCATATAAGGTTTAGCAACTGCTACAGAGTCCAACTGGAGGTTTCTTGGATGATACACCAAATCATCTACTAGTGCCTTCGGATTTCCTACATCAGGGTGAGGGATACATTTGGACACAATACTTTCTCTTCTTGTAGATGCAAACTCCATCAATTCAGTAGTGTGCTCCAGAATTTTTTCTGAAGAATTAGGATTCTTGTTTTTAGAACTTACTTTATCAGTACCAATGTGCAATTTAACAGAATCATTATCTGCATCAGAGTCTAAATCAGAAACATAATCAGCAATATTAGTTTTCTGTTCCTTTAGAATGGATGATTCCAATTTTGTTACATGGTCTTCTTTAGTTGTCCCGCACTTTAACTCCTTTAAGTCACTAACTTCCTCAGGTGCCCATGTATGCTCCAAGCTATTTTCATCATTATTCATTGTTAGTTTTGATTCAGGCACTTTATGAAGTGTTTGCTGCCCAAGTTTTGCATCTGTTGTTCCTGTGCTAAAATCTTCCAATTCCTGTTGCTCTGGAATAAGGTGAAGCACTTTGCGGTCATATTTATAACTATCCTCTTCTAAAACAGTATCTTCATTACTCTCAATGGCTGCAATTACATTTTCTTTATTAGATTCATCGCTTGAGTACTTTCCATCAGACTCTTCTGAACATTCCATAGTAATTGCACCATCCTTGCTCTGCCGAAGTTCTTCAAATCTTTCTTTCAGTTCAACTGTGAGAGTTGATGCTGTTTCCCTCTTTCCCTTTTCAACTGCAATGATTGCAGATTGATTCTTCAAAGCCAATTCACTCTCCTCATTTAATCCTGTATCCTCAGAAGCACTCTCACTACTATCAAAATCAGGCTCTTCTTTCAGGTCGACTTCTTTAATTTTCTGATCCAAAAGCAAAACTCCTTCATGAGTTTGATTTGCAGGTTGTGGGCTTTTGGTAGGCAATTTGTCATCAATACTGGCTGTTTCTAAAATAGATTTATCCTTGCGAAAGCATGTGAAACAGGTAAAGAGAAATCAGGCATCATAACTAACAAAAGATAAATCCACACTTGATTAAGAATGAAAAACATACACTTTTTAAAGTTGTGCACTGGATTAGTAAACAAAGTAGCACCATAGACAACATATTCAGTGACAGTAATTCACGATAGTTATCTCGTGTCCTTACCTTGACATGCATCTGTTATTTTGCAAAACATAGCAGACTGTCATATAATTGTTAGCTAACAAGTGTTTACGTTAAATCAGAGATACATGAAATACCTCACATTATATGACACTGGAAATTGGTTTCTCACTTGATTTGTGTCAATCATACTTTAAATCCAATAAAAGTATTTGACATAACAGATATTACAATTATTTGTCAATTAACTTTAGATATATGTAAGATTTTCTTACATTATAAAAAAGCATTGTTCTGTAGTTACATATTAACTGTGTGGTTGGCTTCTTCATACAATACACAATAAATGTGAAATATTAGTAAAATTAGTGGGTGGATTATTTTGAAACAACAAACTATACTAACATAGAACAATTTAAGTCATTTTCTGCCAATTCAGTAACTTCCCCAGTTCCATTCAATTTCAGAAGAATAAATGAGACTTTGTCTAATAATTTTCCCATTCATATTGGTTCTTGGACTCATTTCATAATTCTGCAAAGAATTAGATTGTGTGACCATATCAGAGATTAGTAGTAACATCAAGGGTTATTTAGCAGTCTTCTATAGTGATAAATCTCAAATGAATAAAGCATTTCAAACATATCGCTCCTTGAAAAATGATTAAGTAATTAACTCAATACATATTCCTCACTAAAATTTGGCCAAAAGTACTTCAAAGATGAGTTAAAAAACCTTTTTGATCTACACAGTAAAATGTGAAAGTAATCAATTATTTTTTAGCCCACAAAATGGGAAATAACTTTTGCCACAATAGGTGTAAACTTATACTTGATTTTTGTTTGAATACCTACTACATTCCATTTGTACTGTTTCAGTACTACATGATAGCAATCGGGACCTTAAACAAACAAAAAAGATCTAAACATATGAAGGTATGCAATTGGACCCAAAAGATATGGAACTCTTGTGTACTTCACCCTCAAGTCACTTTACTGAAGAAATAAATCACAATGAACCTAAAGTACCTTTTAAATTCTTCTTGCAACTTGATTAAAATTTTCCAATATCCCAAATGGCTCTCACTATCTTTCTACTACAGTGGATGGCGTTATATGGAGTGTAAACACATTATTTTTTATCACAGCTCAAATAATTAATTTATACTTCAGCAGTTATGCATTATGATGTTATCAATACTTGGTACTACATTTTCTGACCCCAGGGTTTAATCTTTAAAAATCTTTTAAAAAATTTCATAAACACATGGTCTTTTTCACTAAAGAGATGAAGAAAATGATGTTCCTCTATGTATTTAATGAATGGAAAAACCATTTAAACTCCAATTCTTAGGTAATGCAATGCAAGTAAACAGAAAGCCCAAATAAACACACACCACAAAAGTAGGTACATCAAATGTAGAATCTAACAATTACTGAAATATGGCTTTTAACTTGAAAGTTAAATAAAACAGCTATGAAGAGAGTGCTGCAATTGTTCAGCAAAATTAAAGATCCATTTAAAATATTGTCCTGCCAATATTTTCGTAGGATTTGTTCATCATAGTAAAAGTGAATGCTCAGTGATTTTTAAGATTGAACTAATGGAACTTAAATGTTGAAGGTTCAATCCATGTAAGCTCATGCATTTGTTTGACGTATGGAGTTTTATAACAGCTTAAAACAATTACTCGTTATGGAATGAAAATGCGACACTAGATTTAATTAAAACTATAATCATAAACTTTGGATAACTTACATTTTACTTACTGGATGAACTTATTTTAGTTAAACAATCATGTAGCAATTTTTCTATTCATGACTTTATGAAAATAAAAGTTTGTATGTTTTGAGAAATGAATTTTAATATACAACCAAATTTGCACAAATGAAAAGCCAATAAATTTACTATCACATTCAGGCACGAACACCTCACCTTCTCCATTTCCCAGTCATTTCCCTCTTCCTTTTCTTTATCTTCCTCCTCTGTTGGAGATATTTTCAGTTCACATTCTGCAGACATATTTACAAAATTTATCAACAGCTTTAAAAATATATTTTTTAAAAGAGATGTGCGAATATCCCAAATAGAGATCGCAATTACTTGTTACTCAAATAGACACAACTGAAAAATGAGAAATTCCACTATTTTTGTGCAGCCATTACATATTATGTTGAATTTAGCTGAATAAGCAATATATTATTGCAGATACATCGTAACAAGCAGACTGGGACAGTATTTGACTTGCAGCTACTAAATTCTGCCCAAACTGTTAGCTTTTCCACGCCAAGGAAAAGATGACCACAATCATTTGCCATACAGTGTTTTGTTTTTTTGGATTTCTATGTTCCACAGACACTTCTTCCCAAGAATACATTCTTGTCCTCTGAACTTCAATCAGTTTCTAATTTGAGATAAATCAATAAGTCAAATAAATAGTACTGTGTTGCTTCAGTTTCAATTTGACAATATTCTAGTTCTTCCAAATCAGTGACCAATGAATACTTTGGATTAGATAGAAGATAATTGTTGTCAAGTAGTCAGGAAAAAAAAACTATCCTTGATGATTAACATAAATTAAAATGTTTCACAACCATTCCATGCTGTGATATTACACTGACTCCAACCAATGCCACATCAAAAAATAGTCAATGAGATGATAATATTTGAGAAACAATTATGAACCAGATAACAGATAATTAATTAAATTTGATCTCACATGACATAGGATTTAACCATGTGATGTGATTTAGTTATAAAAACAGAAAATGCTGGAAATAACCAGAAAATTGGTGAGTCAAAATGGCTAATCCAGATAAATAAAGATCACACCTTAAACAATAACTGTTTCTCTCTCCATGGATGTTGCCAGACCGGCCGAGTATTTCCAGAATTTTCTACTTTTATTTCAGATTTCTAACAAGATTTTGTAAAAGACAATTAATCATGCTTCTTTATTCTACTACGTATTTGAATTTATTCTCAATGAAGCCATGGCACTACAAGAATGGAAGGAACATGACTAGTAGACCATGAAGCCCATCAAACCTACTACACCATTCAATACAATCATGGCTGATTTTTTGCTTTAATTCAACTTTACCATCTGCTCCTCGTATCACTTGATTCTGAGACCAAACATCTGCCTAACTCAGCCTCAAATAAATTCTACAATGGCGTATCCACTCCAAACACGTAGAACATTTCAAATGAATAAATTATACGAATTATGACTAGGAGTGGGCTACAGCCCCTCGATTCTGCTCAACCATTCAATAAGATCATGCCTTATCTGATTGCAACTTCAATGCCGCATTCTTGACTACCCTGATAACCTATCACTCCTGTGTTAATCAAAGATCTATCTAGTTTTGCTTAAGAATATTCTGCAGAATATTAAAGATTCTGCTTCTACTACATTTTGAGAGAAACATTTCCAGAGACTCACAATGCTCTTGAGAAAACATTTCTCCTCACCTCTGTCTTAGATGAGTGACCCCAAGTAATAGATCTCCTCTCTTCTACCCTATCAATACCCCTCCTTCATGGTCTTAAAAGTTTTGATCAAGTCATATTTCACTCTTCTAAACTTTAGTGGATACAAATCTAACTTTGCCAATCTTTCCTCAGAAGAAAACTTATCCATTCCTGGGAGTCCAGTAAATCTTTTCTGAGCTGTTTCACTGCATTTACATCTTGCCTTAAATAAGGAGACCAATACAGTAAAGAATACTTCAAACATAGTCTCACCAAAGCCCTGTACACTGAAGCATAACCACCTTCCTTTAGTAATCAATTCCCTTCATAATATAAACAATAGCATTCTATTAGCTTTCCTAATTACTTGGTGCATCTGTCTCCTAGTCTTTTGTGATTAATACTCTTGGACATGCAGATCCCTCTGCATCTCAAAGCTCTGCAATCTATCACCATTTAAATAATGAAAGCTCCTTTTTTACCTTACTTGCCAAAATGGACAATTTCACTTTGCCTGTATTATGTTCCATTTGCCAGATTTTTGTTCACTCAACCTTTGTCCTATTGTAGCTTCTTTATTCTCTTCATCATTTACTCTCCTATCTATCTTTGTGTTAGCAAATTTAGAAACAGTATCTTCAGTTCCTTCCTAAATGATCACTCTCTTGCCCCAAAACTGTCCCTAGTATTATTCAATGTTATATGATGTAATTGAGAAACATTTTTTAAAAAACTGTACAACAGTAGATATCTCAGGAAATCCATTCAAATGTTTTCCTCACAGGTTAGCAACACAAATAACTTGCTCCTTGTGATTATTTTATACTGAAATAAATTAACTGTGCAAGAAGCAACAAGGAACAGTTATTTATGTTTGCACTACAGTATAACGTCAAGGTTTGACAGCTCCAACACTCCATCGTACGTACCATTTTCCTGTTCAACTGGTACGGTATTTTCAAGTTGAAGTTCGAGAGCAACTTGATGTTGCACTGAAGGATGTGAAGTTAACCCAGTTTTCAATGAACCAGGTGAACTTTGAGATGGTGATGCTCTGTGGATACATGTGGTCTCTTCAGAATTTGACATGTTTATTACAGTCTTGGTATTGGACATCTCTTTTTTTGGTGACTGAACTGATTTGGGTGCTGCTTTGTCATCTTTCCTAATTGGGTTTACTTGTGGTGTAGAATTAAACATGTTGGGTGATACCTTTTTACCAGAAGCACTGACAGAGTCCCAGTCTGAGGCATCTATAAAAAAAATCATATTTTATTGCCAAAATATTATGCAAGCATTGAGCCAAATTATGTCAATGTTATAAACTCAATTTTCACTCCAGGATTAGAGAACAAAACGTAGATCGACACTCCACTTCAGGGGCCTGATTTTACCATTGTGCTGCACCTGTTTTTGGGCACGAAAACATGGTAAATTTGGGCATGAGGCCATTAATGCGATCTGTGCCCACATCCGCATAGATGCCCACTTTACCAAGGCCCAAAATGGCTGCGATCCAATTTGTGCCTAAAACGGGTGCAATGGTGATTTAAATGTATTTGCATGCATTTAAATTGAATTAATGGGTTGCCTGCCCAGCTTTACCAGCACTTCCCCCTTCGCCATCGTGTTCGGGCATCCAGATTCGGTGCAGGTCTGTTTCGGGTGCTCCAGCTTCCGAAGAGGTAAGTTCAGAGCTTCCAACGGCTCTCTGACTCAGATCGGTGGTAGTGGTGGGGAGGCGGGCCAGGTCATTCTCTGGTGAGGGAGGAGAGGGGGTAGGGGAAATAGAGGCCAGTTGTTGTCTGGTGGGGGGCAAAGGGAGGCCAGATTGTTGTCCAGTGGGCGGCAGAGGGAGGCTAGATTGTTGTCTGATGGGGGCGTGCTGCCACTCTGCAGGTGATCAGTGTGTGCAAAGGAAGCAGGGGGTCGCAATCGGTCTGGATAGTGGGGGATGTGGGTGGATAATGGGGATAGTTATATTGTGGGGTGGGTTGATATCTATGGGGGCCATCACTCCCGCTTTTCACTCCCGGGCTGCTTCATCTGTTTTTTGCAGCCCGGGAACGATGTGACAGGGGCATGTTTTTCAATTTTTTTTTCTCATTGTGCCTGTGCCGTTCAGAACTCCGATTGTTTTGGGCGCGCGAAGCCCCACCCACAGCGCAATTCAGACCTGCAATTATTTTTCATGCTAAGTGCGTTTGGAGGCGCCTGGGAACAGATTTTCACGTCGGATCTGAATTACACCCAGATTCAGCACTTAGAATGAAAATGGTAAAATCGGGCCTTAGGAGTACATTATTGTTATGATATGCTGTCTGAAGCTTTGTCTGTCAGTTCAGGTGAATTATTCAAAAAAAAAATAGGAGTCTTCCTTTGGTGCCTTGAAACACATTTTTCACTCAATCACTGCCACAAAACACAGACAGCAACAGGAAGGGGCCTTCAAGCTCCTCATGTCTATTCTCCATTCAGTGAGGCTATGACTGATCTGTATCTCAACTCCACTGGTCTGCCTTGGTTCAATATCTCTTAGTGCCCTTATCCAAAACATTTAGCAAACTTAGTTTTGCGAATGTTCAACTGGTCTTAATAGATTTTGGGAAAAAGAGTGATCCAGATTTTCACTACTCATGTATGAACCAGTATTTCCTGACATCACGCCTGAATGGCCTATTTCTTGTTCTGTACTCTTCAAAAAAAAACAATTTTGGTGGGATTTACACCCCACTCCTGCACATTTTGCAGAGGTGGTGGCCAGCCATTGATTGGCAGCAGGATCTTCCATTCCTAGTGCTCTCAACAGCTTTTCCCATTGTTTGCACCCTCCATTGACAGGAAACCCATGGTGGTGGGGAAGACCATCGGTGGAACCAGTAGAATGAATAAAAAATAATTTCACTGTTTAATCATGTGAAGTGCATTTACTTACATAATATGTCGATGAAGTTCAAAATAATTTGATGCATTTGAAACGGTTTATATGTTTTGGCATCATGACAATGTGTTACATAATTGCACTATCAATTACAAAATTGATATTAATTCAATCTGAAATTGGTCCTTTAATGAAAGTGTCTTCTATATGCAGTTACTCATTCCTTTAATTTGTTCAAATTTAATTATTTTTCTTTTTCAGTAACAAACATATTAATAATGGTACTAAAACTTCAAATGTGTTATTATTAAGACAATTACCTTCTGTATCACCTTCATCAATTAAGCCAAGCTCTGCAATTAAATCTGGAACAGAAAAGAAGAGTTGAGCATCTCCGATTGAAAAAAATACAAGGAACAAAATTACTCAGTATTTTCTTTAAAAGCACTCAAGACGATCGTGAGTTATACCTGACTTCTGTTTATTTTCTTCTGCTAATGGTGGCTTGAAAGAAACAGAATCAAGAGTTAAAGTATGCAGATTATCATATAATTATATTTTAATTTCATATCATACAAGGATATTGTTTTTACAAAAACAATCATATAAAACAGAAATAATGTATTACCTGTGCCAAAGTATTCACTTCCAATGATTCTACTGGGAATAATAAAAAAATACAAAAATATAATTAATATATCTGACCAAAAAATTCAATTGCTTAGATTATTGGTTTACACAAATATTTTTACTTGATCACAATCACATCAGGGAATGTGTCAAGTTTATACTCGAGTTATAACTTTTCTAAAAGTCCTGCATTACACCTTTACTTTTTTACACCCTGGAATTGCATTATCGAATCTATATCTGATAGGTTCCTTTTTGAATAACGGAATGGTTGCTCATCCCCAGTTAAGCATGTTGGCCTTTGATACAGTACTTGTTGTTCGTTTCCATAATTATGTTAAATCAAATTAAGTTATGGTCATTGTTAGCTAAGTGATCTCCTACATAAACCACTTTGCTTGCCCTGCTTCATTTCTCTGAACTCAATCCAAAACTGTTTCCTGATTAAAAAAAGAAAATGCTGGAAATACTCAGTAGGTCTGGCAGCATCTTGTGGTGAGAAACACAGTTGAAATTTAGTGAAAGGCCTATTTTCCCATATGCTTCTAAGTTGACAATGGGCCCGATTTTACTATTGCGTTGTGTCTGTTTTCGGGCGTCAAAACTTGGTAAACTCGAGCATGAGGCAAATAGCTCAATCTGCGCCCACGTTTGCATAGATACGCACTTTACCAAGGCCTGAAAATGGCGCTGATCCAAACCGCGCCTGAAATGTGTGCAATGTCAATTTAACTGTATTTGCATGCATTTAAATTGATTTTTTTTGACTTAATGAGCTTGACGCCCAATCCAGCTTCTAAAGAGGTAAGTTCAGAGCATCCTACAGCTGGGGCTGAGGGGACCAAATTTTTCTCTGGTCGGGAGAAAGTAGGTCAGATGTATCTCTGATGGGGGTGGAGGTAGGCCTGATCATTCTGAGGTGGGGGAGGGGAGGGAGGAGGGGGCACATTTGGGTGGGGGGGTGCAGGTCAGGGGAGGAGGGGGGCAGGGGGAGTCCGCTGCCACTCTGCAGGCGATTGTTGGGGTGGGGTGGGGCGGGGTGGGGGGTGGGGGGGGGGGAATGTCTGTTGGGGGCCATCACTGCCCAGGAGCAATATGGCAAGGGACTGTTTTTCAATTATTTTTTCACTGTGCATGTGCAATTGAAGGCTCCGATTTGAGCAGCAGCGTTTCAGGCGCAATAAGGCCTATCCGCAGCGCGATTCAAACTCATGATTTTTTTTTCCAGGCTAAGTTCGTACGGGGGCACCTGAGAACAGCTTTCCAAGTCGGATCGGAATTGCGCCGAGATAGAGCACTTAGAATCAAAATGATAAAATCGCCTCCAATGACCTGGAACTCAGTTTCGCAGTACTCAGTCATATTTGGGGGGGGGTATCACTGGCCCCATTCACCTCTGGCAGGAATCTTGATGTCCCACTGAATGGGACATCAGCCAAAAATCAGGATTCCTGCCAGGCATGATGGAGAGACCAAAGGATTTCAACAGAACAGAGAATGTTCCAAAGCATTTGAACAATCTAGGATGGCTCAGAGATTTCAAATAGCAACTATGAAGAAGGAAAACACCTCCCCCCTCCATTAAAATTGACATCTCCTTACTGTCAGAAAACTTTAAAGGGAGTCTGTTCACACCTGTAGCTTCTGTCAGAAAGGGAAACCTCTGATGCAGACTGCAATGTTGCTCTGTGTCAAAAGCCTGCCAGGTCACCAAGGGACATGGAGATTAAAGTGACCAGGCTACTTCAAAGTTTTCATATTTGACAAACAGGAATGAAGATGTTGAGCACAGTTGCCTGAAATCACCATGCCAGGAGTGATCTTCAGGTCTGCTGGGGTTAGAAGGGGCAGTCCGGCCATGTGGCTCCATTCCAGGGGACAGTGTCAAAATCAACCCTTTGCCCTCAGCCCACCCACCACCCGGGACCCTCCTTTTGAAACCTGACTTAGGTCCAGAGGCCATTTGCCCCTCTACCAATCTCTTTGACCCCCCCCACCTCCTCCTCCTCAGGGCCTTGGTCAGCAGGTGGTGTGGAATGTACCATTTCACCTTTGGGTGGGAGGAGGGAACCTATCTGTGAACACTGAGAATGTTAGGCTACACTTGTATAACAGTGATGTGACTTCAAAAGTGCTTTATTGGTTGTGACGTGCTTTGGGATTCATGAAAATGTATTAAGATGCTGCAAGAATGAAGATTATTTCTTACCAGCAAATCTAACATCAATAAAGTGACAACTAAAAATCACACTCCTGCTAACAGCTTAAGAATAACATATATCCTGATTGTTAATGACAACTTTTATTAACTCTTAAGCACAATCGGCTCTACCTTCAATTTGTTTTTGGAGGACAATATAATCAAGAATAATGTTCAACTATTGAATAAACCAAATGTTCTCCATTATGCACAACAATATATTTAGGATGTTTTTTTTAAGAAAGCCAGACTGTTTTAACCTCAGGCATCAGAAAATAACAAAAGAAATTGATTACCATTATTCTGATTCATCATAATGTGCTGCATTTTTGCTTGGTTCTTGACAGGAGATGAAGCAAATGAAGCAATGGATTTCTTCTGTGGGCTTTCTGTGGCAGACTAAAATAATAATATTTATTTTGATATAATTTTGTATTGCACAAAATTATAAATAATCCCGTTCCATTGGATCAACCTCCAGGAACCATGGTGACATAGCCCCAGTGTGCTGTGCCGAGGCAAGTAACATGTGCCTTCATAACCTTGAAGCTCTGTTGTGAAGGATATGCTTTCTCACAAAGAGGAAGGGAAAGCTGAAGGGCCAGGACCATACATCTTACAAAGAGACCTTGCCAGAGTGTTAGTAACAGATTTGTAGCAGATTGTCCAGTTTAGAATCAGAGTCCCTACAATGCAGAAGGACGCCAGTCCATTGAGCCTGCACCGACAACAATCCTGCCTAAGCCCTATTTCCATAACTCATGTATTTACCCTGCTAATCCCCCTGACACCAAGGGCTAATTAAGCATGGTCAATCAACATAACCTACACATCTTTGGAGTGCGAGGGGAAATCCATGCAGTCACAGGGAGAATGTGCACACTCCACATAGTCACCGGAGGCTGGAATTGAACTCTGGTCTCTGGAACTGTGAGGCAGCAATGCTAACCATTGTGCCACAAGGCGAGATGTGTCACATCATACCCTCACCAGGTAGGGACACTAGTGCATCCGTTGCTCCCAGACTTAGTGCCGATCTGATTCTCCTGAAACTCCCGGACAGTTGACAGTTGATAATCTAATAAAGTGCAGTGAATATTCTAAAAAATGCATTTTCTAATATTTTCAAACTGGGATGTTTTATTAAAAATGTAAACAATCAAGAGGCTATAAGGGCAAATCATGTCTCGCCGACAGTTTGGGGGGGCGGGGGAGAGAAATCATGTGGTGGGGAGGCCCATTAATAATTTAGAAATGTATTAAAATGAGGTTCCAACTCCTTCTGGGAGGTCCAGCAAGGGATGGGGAAATTCGGGAAATCAGTTCTTGCCAGCGAGAATCTCATTTCTTGACTCTTGCGGATTTTATGTCTGACGCCAATTACGCTCGCAGCAGACTGAGGCTTCAAATTCCGCCTTATGTCTTCATTACCTCTGCAGCCAATTTTTCCAATGTTTTCAGGCCTCCACTTTTTAAACCCATCTTGTTCAGAATTCTGTTGCGCATACTTCATTCTACACAAAGATCAGCTTATTCATCACATCTAGCTCATTGATAAAAATTGGTTCGCAGTTCAACACATGAAATTCTAAAATATTATCGTGGTCTTCAAATCCCTCCATGATCTTTCTCTTTCCTACCTCTATAACTTGCTTCAATTCTAGGAGATTCAAACAATCTATACTTTGGATTTCTTTTCCAAAAATATACTTTATTCATAAAAATCTCAAATAAACCATTGCAAATCTACGTGTCTTTGAATTGCAAACAGTGCAGAACTAAACCTTTTTACAGTTCTATACAAATTACAGTCTTAACATTTCAAACCTTAAAACTATATACACGCCTCAAAAATTCTTGGGTGCTGTTATTTCTCAGATTGACACACAGTTGCGCAGGTCGAGGGTGTCCTGCAGTTCCCGGGCCCTCAGTCTGCCTCCGTTAAAAGGCCTAACAGTGTGGCCTTTCCCGAACCACCTTTTTTCCAAAAATATACTTTGTTACATTCCTTTCCTAATTTGCCTCACAAGTGACAATGCTACCTTCAGCACAATTTCTGGACTTCCTTCCCTAAACCTTCTGCTTTCCCATCTATATCATCCTTAATACCCTTCTTAGAACTCACTTCTTGCCTAAGATTTTGGTCACAGCTACTAATTTTTAGCTAGGCACTCTTTTCAATCTTGTTTTTGGAGAACCTAGAGATGTTCTTTTGATATAGACTGTATGATACATGCAAGTTGCTGTTGTTCTTTCATCATTATACAATTTTTCATTAAAAGCCGAATCTTAGCTTATTTTGGCTACTTTTTGAAATTCTGGGGATATTTGAAATAGTGATAGAACTAAAACATTCCACAAAATGTTACCAAAATCAACTCAGATGGCTTAAATGAGATTCTTTGTCTTAAATAAGGATAACAGAGAAGTATATTAAATCTTACCTCTGAATCCCAAGGAGATTCTATATGCTCTTCAGCTTCCACCTCCTCCAAGCCCAATTCTAGTAGTAGGTCTACATTTTAAAAAATTTAAATGAGCATTCCAAAGAATAAAATAATACAAAGAAGCGCAAGTGTCAGTTGCCCTCATCATAATGGTTTTTGTTCCATAAACTATTACTCAAAGTCAAGACAGCATGTGATTCTTTCTTAAACAGACCCCGTTATTTCATGAGAATTTAGCAAATCGTTCTGACGCCACAATGAATGATATATTAAAAGATACAGCAAATAAAGTTACAAATCTAACTGAGGAGCTAGAAATAAATAATTGAAAATAACGCTATGAAAATACCAGAAATATGCCCGAGTTGTGTTGTGTCTTAAATTTCAGACATAATTTCTAGACCATCTGGAGCTGGTGTAAATTCAGGAAATTCACATTATACATTTCTGCATGGGGCTTAGGGATTTATTAACTAACAGCAGAGGGCTTTACAACATCAGCATAAAAGATCAAGGAAACATCGGTGCAGTATCATAATGGGCATAATTCAATTATGCCAATAATCCTTCACCATTTGTGCTAAAATTAAACACAGATTTACAAGAAATTTCAGGCATTTTCATTGTTTGAAGTAAAAGGATCAGAATAATTTCATTTCTTAGCTTAAGAACGTGATACTCAAAAAGCCTTCTCCAGTACTTCAGGAAACAAAGACGCTTCAAAACGCTCGGTGAACTGTGCTATCTCAGGCCCACTGAGAAAAATTTGCCCACTCCTACTTTCTATCGAGAAGGTGATAGCCAGCCTTTTTGAACTGCTACAGTCCATATGGTTTAGAAGTCCCAGAGTGCTGTTCAATAGGGAGTTCCAGAATTTTTATCCAGTGACCCTGATGGAATGGCAATATATGTCCAAACAGGAAAACATAGAAACTGGAAGCAGGAGTAGGTCATTTGGTCCTTCATGTCTGTTCCACCATTCATTTTAGAGTCATAGAGGTTTACAGAATAGAAACAGGCCCTTCGGCCCAACTTGTCCATGCTACCCCTTTTTTAAACCCCTAAGCTAGTCCCAATTGCCTGCGTTTGGCCCAAATCCCTCTACACCAATATAACTGTCTCGATGCTTTTTAAAAGACAAAATTGTACCTGCCTCTGGCAGCTTGTTCCAGACACTCACCACCCTGTGTGAGAAAAATGCCCCACTGGACCCTTTTGTTTCTTTCCCCTCTCATCTTAAATCTACGCCCTTTAGTTTTAGACTTCCTTACCTTTGGGGAAAGATATCGACTATTGAGCTGATCTATGCCCCTCATTATTTTATAGACCTCTATAAGATCACCCCAAGCCTCCTACGCTCTAGAGAAAATAGTCCCAGGCTATCCAGCTTCTCCTTATAACTCAAACTATCAAGTCCCCATAGCATCCTAGCAAATCTTTTCTGCACACTTTCTAGTTTAATAATATCCTTTCTATAATAGGGTGATGTGGAGATGATGGCGTTGGACTGGGATAAGCACAGTAAGAAGTCTCACAACACCAGGTTAAAATCCAACAAGTCCAACAGGTCCCAGATGTGGGGACCTGTTGGACTTTAACCTTGTGTTGTGAGACTTCTTACTACGATAGGGTGACCAGAGCTGTACACAGTATTCCAAGGGTGGCTTACCAACATCTTGTACAACTTCAACAAGACGACCCAATTCCCGTATTCAATTTTGGTCATGGGTGATCACTGAATTCAATATCCTGATCCCCCTTTCCTCCCATATGCCTTGATCCCTTTAGCCCAAAGAGCTATACCTAATTTCTTCTTGAAATCAGACAATGTTTTGACCTTAACTACTTTCTGTGATAGTGTATGTTACACATTCACCGCTCTCTGGGTAAAGACATTTCTCCTCACCTCAGTTTGAGGAAGGGGGTAAACCTTTTAGAACTATGACCCCTAGTTCTGGACTCTCCCACTATTGGGAACACTCCTTTTGAATCTACTATCTAACCATGTTAGAATTTTATAAGTTTCTATGAGAACTCTCACTCTTCTAAACTCCAGAGAATATCATCTTAACCAATTTAGTCTCTTCTCATATGACAGACCTGCCATCCCAGGAATCAATCTGGTAAACCTTTGCTGTACTCTCTCTTGCAATGACATCTTTCCTCAGTTAAGGACACCAAAACTGCACACAGAGTACTCCAAGTGTGGCCTCACCAATACCCTATACAATTATAACAAATTACATCCCTATCCCTACACTCAAATCCTCTGGCTATGAAAACCAACATACCATTTGCCTTCTTTACTGCCCGCTGTACCTGCATGCTTACTTTCAATGACTGATATACAAGGACCCCCAGGTCTCACTGAGTAGCTGCCTCTCTCAATTTACATCCATTCAAGTAATAATCTATCTTTCTATTATTGCCACCCAAGTGGATAACCTCACATTTATCCATATTTTCCTGCATCTGCCACGCAGATGCCCACACACTCAATCTGTCCAAATCACGCTGAAGAATCTCTGCATCCTCCTCGTAGCTCACATTCCCACCTAACTTTGTATCATCTGCAAATTTTGAGATAATACATTCAGTTCCCTCTTCCAAATCATTAATATACAATGTGAACAGTTGGGATCCTAGCACAAATCCCTGTGGAACCCCATGAGTCACTGACTGCCGATTAGAAAAAGGTTTGTGTGTGAGGGGAACTTTAAGATGATGATGCTTCCAAGAACCTGCTGTCCTTGCTTCTTGGTGGTGGAAGTCATAACTTTGAAAGATGCTGCTGAGGAAGCTTTAGTAAGACACTGAAGTGTACGCTCTAAGTAGCTCACACCACAGTAACAATGCACCAGTGGTGATGCTGGTGGATCTGTAAAGGTAATGGATGAGATGCTGATCAAGAAGACTACTTTGTCCTGAATGAGGTCTAGAAACTGCAGGCATTCATGTAAGGGAAAACTATTCAGTCACATTTCTGAGTTATGCTTGGGGAATATATCGCAAATCAAAAGCTTGGGTGAGCTACATGTTGCAAAACGACCACTCTTTTTAACCAGAATTTCCTGCTAATGGTGACCCCAAATTGTTGATGGCAGGGGTTTGGCAATGACAATACCCCTAAAGGGTAAGCGGTCATTGCCTAACACATACTTGGTGATTGTAACTAGCCACAGAATCCAAACTTGGATGCTGCCCAGGGCTTGCTGCAGACTGACATGGGCTGCTGCATTATTGGGAGGAATTGCTAATCAATGTAATCATTCACAAATAGCCCCACGTCTGGCCTAATGATGAGGGATGGTCATTGATAAAACAGCTGAAAATGGCTCTGATGTAAAAACTCACACCTAGCATTGCACAAAACTGACAATCAAACACGACAAGAGCAATTTTCAATGCATTGGCAATTTTCATGAAGTTTCATAGATAATTCCATTTAGTGGCTTTTGGAAAAACACCAACTTAGTAGATAAATGCATTTTAGAACTTTTATGTTACATTTTCCGATATGAATTTAGTATTGCAAGTCCCAGTCAACTGACATACTACGTGCTTTGTGATTGCTACAAAAGGTTAACGTCAAACATACATAAGTCATGTTTTGACTGGAATTTAAACAGCACCATGAAACAAAGGTAAATAGTATGCTCTGAATTGGTAGCCATGAGATTTTAATGTTGCAAGGAAAACTAGTAGGGGCAGGATTTGATGAAAAAGGTGATCCAAGAGTCTGAAACCAACTGCACTCCCAATAAGCAGCTTTGATGTTCTGACTCAAGGAAACTATCTCAAAACACTTCACAATCAACTACTTTTGGTATGAAAATATATCTGCCAATTTGTGCATAGCAAATTCCACAAACAGCAGTGAGATACACCAGTTAAATTTACTTTGCTAATGCTGTTTAAGGTATACTTGTTGGTTGGAACATGATTGTTAATCTTTGAATAGCATAAAGGGATTATTTATGTCCACTTGAACAGACAGACATGGATTTGGTTCAATGCTCCATTTGAAAAGTAAATCTGACATTGCAGTATTCCTTTAGAACATGCAAAAAAATGTCAAAATTCCTCTTGAGCAGAGCTTGAATTCATGACTGACCCAGAGGCAAAAGTGCTACTACAGAGGCAAGTTGTCAATTAGTTAAAAGGATCAGATGAGCAATGCACTAGGCACTTACAACTAACCAAGAAGACTAAGTTAGAAAGACAGTTCAAATGATGCTGGAAGAGAAATTTTTTTGTTTATAGTGAAATGCGTTGAATTCTGGGGCAAATGTCCTTGCAGTAAGAACAAACTGAGCAAGTGAGGCAGGGATAAAGCATAAGGGAATTAAGTATTAATACAAACAATGGAAGGTCACAACCTGAAACATTAGCTCTGTTTCTCCCTCCAAAGATGCTGCCAGACCTGTGTACTTCCACCATTTTCTCTGTGTTTATCTGAGGCGATTAAGTTTTCTGGATATGAAGTTTAGTGATGGAAGATATAAAAAAAAGCTCTGCCCAAGACACTATTTCAACCGAATAGTTTTATTATGTCTATAGTCACACTGGTTTATCAATATGCAAAAATACATTTCATAGCTACCTCTTCTATGCTTTCGTTGAGGAGTCTCTTTTGCCTGAGCAGTATATGTGGAAGCTTCATCAAGATTAACAGGTTGCGTTGCTGAAGTTCTGGAGTTTGTTGAACACAATTTGGCAGGCCACGTCACTTCTTCCTGCACAAGATTAAAGATAAAATAAAAACAATTTCAATCCAATTGAATAATAATCAAATGTAATATTTTATATGCTAAAATTACAGATTACAGAAAGCAGTATTCGGACATGATTTAAAAGCAATTATACCAAAAAAGGTTTCAGTATATATTCTGATTCTGGAACAAAACTTGTTTTTTTACAATTTTTTTGATGTAACCAAATTAAATGCAAACAATCCATAAAGTTCATCTGGATCCAAAAAATTACAATTTAACCAAGTTTTTAAAAAAGGGTAGAGCATGTTAAAGAAAATTAAGAAGTAGATTTTATCACCTGAGCACAAAATTAGCATTCTGGATTGGCCACCCATTATAGAGAAAACTGAAATCAGTAATTTCTATAACAAATTGACCAAGCCCAATGCCAATTTTATGCCCAGGCAACCAGCTGAAAATTTACTGCGTTATTTCTTTTGCTGTGGTGGTAGTTGTCATTTTACATCATCACCTCTTTAAATTAGCAAATAAAAAGTTTTTACTCTGGATTTCTGTTTCAACCAATTAAACAGATTACTTAAATTGTAAAATTAAAATAAACTAACTAATGGTTACCTAAAGGAAGAACCTAGATCACCAAAAAAACCACAGTAAACTAGCCCTTAACCACTGGCGAGCTGCAATATTGACACTACACTTTCTGCTGCCTCGAAAAAGTAGCCAGCATACTCAAGGACCTCAGACATACTATCTTCCATCTTCTTCGTCAGGAAAAAGATACAAAAATCTGAGATCATGAAACAAGTCGACTCAAGAATGGCTTCTTCTCTGCTGCCATCAGACTTTTGCATGGACCTACCATATAGTAAGTTGACCTTTTTCTACACCCCAGCGATGACTGTAACACTATGTTCTGCACCCTCTCCTCTCCTTCTCTCCTATGTACTCTATGAAGGATTTGCTTTGTCTGCATAGCATGCAAGATACAATACCTTCCACTGTACCCCAATACATGTAATAATACATCAAAAAGTAACTGCTCTGAATTTTAAAAATAGTTAATCAGTGGCCAAAAACAGATTGATTAAAATGTAATAATATAAAAGTAACTAACGTAGCATAATGAAAGAAAGAGGACTGTTGCTTGAATTTGTCGAAGAAACAAATGGAACAGCTTGATTTTTAGTATACTAATTCAAACACTGCTGCTGTACAAGATTTAAAATCTCTTACATTTACACCCTGGTCAGTCACATCAAGTAGCCTTTCTGCATTCCTCTGTCAGTTAACCTCTATTATGAATATTTGGATTTATGGAGCGTTTTTGCCATTTTAATACTGTGGGGGCGGGGGGGGGGGGGGGGGGGGCCTTTCGGGTTAATCTGAGAACTCAATTCAACACACTGCTCTTGAGGAATCTTACTGACAGTACAATTGTGATTTAATTGAGTATTTGGTAATTCAATATCTTCAGCAAAACCATGGTGACGGTGCTGAATTTCAGTTTCCTTACTGGCATACAAAATGCATGTTTCAGGCACATAGTAAATATGGTGCAACAGGAGATAACTGTACCCACTAAGTCCATGCTGGAGTTCTAATAGGCAATTCAGTATCCCATTCTCTACCCCCCCTGCCCAAGCCCTGCAAATTTATTTCCCTCATCCTTTTGAGCTCACTGATCATCTCCAATTCTATCATCCTCCCAGTCAGCGAGTTCCAGGTCATTATCACTGAAAAAAAATCTTTGTCACATCTTACATCTCTTACCTATAATCTGAAGTCTGTGTCCCATCATCCTTGTACTAATTTAATTCTGTGACAATCTTGAACACCTCTATCAAATCTCCCTTCAATCACTTTTGCACCACAGAGAACAATCCCAGCTTCTCCAATCTAGCTAAAAAGGATGGCATGTTGGCACAGTGGCAGTGGCTAGTACATTCTCCCCACGTCTGCATGGGTTTCCTCTGGTTACCTCCCATAATCCAAGGATGTCCAAAGTTTGGTGGATTAGCCATGCTAAATTGTCCCTTAGTTCTCAAGATATGTAGGTTACGGGGATCAGTTGGATAATTATTACATGGGGTTACAGGGTTAGGGTCTGGATAAGATGCTGTTTTGGAGAGTCTGTACAGACTCGATGTGCCGAATGGCCCCCTTCTGCACTGTATGGATTCTGTGATTCTATGAAAATCCTTCCACCCTGGAATGATTCTGGTAATTCTGCACCCTCTGAAGGATCTCACATCTTTGCTGAAGTGCAGTGACCAGAACTGGATTCAATATTCTTATGGCCCAATTGACTTTTAAAAAGATACAGCATAACTTCCCTGCTTTTTCACTCAAAGCTTCGATTTTCAAAACACTAGATCTTACAAGCTTTGCTAATTACTCCCCCAAGTGGCCCTGTCACCTTCAAAGATTTATGCACCTGTACAGCCAGGTTGTTTTGTCACTGCACACACTTCAGGCTCCATCAGTCAGTTTGCATATTTGTCAAATATTAAAGACTTTATTGCTCATTTGTTTGTTTGTCATGGCAATGGAATCATTGAAATTACCATTATCACTTCCGCTGCGCCAACAATTCTTTTGGACAACTGGCATTGATCAACCATGATCTAACTGAAAATTGGAGCAGGTTGATGGGCTAAATGGCCTACTCCCATTCCCATGTTCCTAACACTTGTTATACGACACTCACATCATCACTCGCATTCTTTTAACAATTTTTGAATTGTTTTATTTGAACAAAATACACTTTTCTTCTATGCAGCAGTATCTCAAAAGTAAATATTTTTTGTTTAGAAACATCATCATTTTCATTTCTAGGTATGTATATCAGCACAATTCTATTACCAGTGCATCAATCTGGAACCCAACCTTCGACTGTTTGAGATCGAATGGGTTTTGTCATATTTTTCTTCTAGATACCTTTGATTTAAAAGTTTTAATTTGTTCAGAATCTTCTTTCAAATTCAATGCCCATTTCTCTATTATTCTCAGCATCCTCTTCAATTATGTTGTAATAGGTACCTGAGGAGTTCATATTATTGCATTCTTCATCTGAATTAACGCCACTTCGGTTTTACTTCACTGACGCTATTTTCATACTCCTATTTGTCAATCCTCTTTATCACAGCTTTCTTCTTCATCTTCACCTGAAACACATTCTCAATCATGCCTCTCTTCTTTGTATCATCCCAACTACTGATTGCATGGTGTTTCTGTTGAATTTTTGGTGTAACGGTCATCAATTTTACCAACAGACCTCTATTACAGTGCTTAAGAAGATAGTCAAACAATTAAAAATGGAACACAATCTATATAATAATCATTTACCTGCTTGTAGCCTTTAAAGGGGGTAGAACTTGATTGAGCTGTTACAAAGGAACTGGCTGCAGGCACAGCTGTTTGAGGAGAAATGACTAAAGGTGTCTTAGCCTCGGGTGAAGTTTGGGTTAATGAGCAGCTATTCTCATTAATGTCTTCTTCATCTTGACTATCGCCTTCTGACTCTTCCTCACTATCTACATCTGATTCAGCAGGATGCAAAATGTCCATGTTCTGCACTTCGCCAGAGTTGGCCTTTGCGTTTACTAAGGTAAAACAGACAAATCCTTTGTTTATAAATGTGGAAACAATGTTATTAACAACACGAAGTAAAACAACAATCAAATTCATTTTCAATTATTTTCTCAATAACTTACCATTTTCTTCACTTTTCTGTGAAGTATTTAACAACTTAGTCAAGCTAAATTTCTGAGATACCTGTAAAAAAACACATTCTCTTACCAACTAGTCTAAAAAGTTAGAAATTTAAGGGGAAGAAATTTGTTTGCATAACACTATCATTCTTAACTCAATTCCCTGAATGCAGGCAGTGCTGTGGGCTTCAACTTGTGCAATGTTCCATGATTATACTGATGAAGAAAGCCACATAAGGTGCAGCTCATGATACTATTTGCACTCAAGGAACCCAGGCTGCTGCTGGGATACCAGGCATTCACACGCATGATGTGCAGGTTTCACATCACCTGGACAATGATGCAGTAGAATTCCTTCTATTTGTGGTATAGCTCAAAATTTAAACGTGGTGCCCACAAAGCTACAAGTGTGAAGTTGAAAGCCACTTGCATGATTTGTTCTATTTGGAAAGCCAACTGAAGGGTTGCACTGCAACCAACGTTTACTCAGCCTCACATGCACTTGTAAGAATGAAACATTACAACCATACACTTCTTAACTCAACCACATTACAATTTCAGTCAGAGTCTTTTATATATGTTCAAATGAAACCCCAATCAATGCCCTCAATCTGCTTATAATAAACACAAATGATAATGTAACCAAAACAAAGGGGAAGTGTACTGTTCTGGCAAAGTTGCATGCTTTTTCTGTCAGAATTTCTGGCAAGAGAATGAAATGTCTTCAGTTTTAATTGAGAACAGAGCCCCAGTGAACTCCATCACACATCAAAAGACAGCAAATTCTGAAATGTTGCAAATATCAGCCAAGAAGCCTGGCAGAAAATTTCATGGCAACGTCAGCTTCACAGCCACTTAAAATGCTGTTCTCATCCTGTCCAGAAGTTGCAGTTTGGGCTGACAGATTTCAGTGGGTATTTCCTTAATGAGGCAGAGATGTCACATATACTGTTCCTTGCTGACATTGAGATAGAATTGCTCCCTCAAGACTGTAGGTGGATATGGTTCATGCTGAGAGCCTATCTCTCCCTCTTTATCCTCACGCCCTCACTCACACAAAACTTGCCTCCTCTGTGTCACCTCTGCTCAGTGTCTCTGTCAAGCAGGCTAAGGGGGAATGGAAACTTCTGCACCTGCTACCAGGAGCAAGTAAGGTCTGAGCAGGATCTTGGAGGTCAAAGTCAACCAAATATTCACCATCTGCTCTCTATGCAGACTTCAGCAACAGATCACCAAACATTCTACTAACTCAGCAGCAACCAGTAGAAATCAAACAGCCACCACCTTTAAAGTAGCTACTGATCCTTTTAAATAGTGCTAGTGGAGGGAGTCTCTCTGTCGCTGAACATATGTTTAGCTATGCAAGTCTAAGAGAAGGCATTGGCTGGAACATTCAGGCCAAAAGTGGCAGTTAGTGTCAAATCAAAATGACACATTGAACAACATACAATCCATCCACTATGAATGCTTCAAGAACAAGAACAAGCATTAACACTGACGCTAATGAACTTCCCAAAATGGCAACTGGTGCAATCTGCACCAAAATGTACACAAGTGACACAGACACCATTTTGGTGCCAAAACAACATCCATGAAAAATACTGGTGATGCACATCCAAATTTTTGGCATTTATTTTTAAGTTCTTTTATAGGTTTTCCTTTCTCTATCTTATGCCCTCCACAGCTCGACAATTTCCATTTCAAACTCTCCATGTCTCCAACCCTGCACTTCATGCAAGCCTGTCCCCTTTGGCCAATTGCTGGAGGTGCTGCCTTAAACTGTACTCCTTTCTGAAAGAGAAGATCCCCCACAACAGGACAATCTTTCTTACACATACCGAACAACTTGGCAATTTGCCAACCCTTTGGCACTGCGGATTAGATGCCTTGCCGTTCCATCACTTGTCCAATTTCATTTATTCTGACAGCGTTTCATTTTGCAACATACTGCTTCAGCATAGTCTGCACCACTTTCCCATTTATTTTGAGTTTTAGCTACATTCCTTTAATGACTGATGTCAATCTCTGTAGGATTAGCAGTTAACAGTTTGAATTTTAAAAGTCATTTCAATAACTCATGATTATAATCAGGAGTCAGGTCTTAATTATGAGCTATTCAAACTTAAAAGAAAAGACCACAATATAGCATTTACTGCAAACCTAGTTAAAACTATGACAGTGACACTGCAATGCAACATTTACTACAAATAAAATTAAAACTAAACAAATAACAAAACAATACCTTGGAGCTAAATTGAAGTTCCTCATCTTCATTTGAAGATAACCAGGAATCACCTGCACTTTTTGAGGCCCTAAAATTAAAATATGCAAATACAAGCTTAACAGAGAAAAATAAAACTAGAGTCATAAATAATATACCTAAAAATGTTTAAATGCAACAATTGCCAGAAGATAAAACATTTCTTGAATACTGCTGAAAAGAGAGACATGTTGCTGAAGCTTTTTGTCTTGCACTCAACAGGACAAATGCAAGAATGTCATTTTTCAAATAATCACAACAACTTATATTACAGGTGAAAGGGGGTGCTGGTTAGTTGGCGAGTTGACTCTGAATGCCCGAAGTATTGCCATTGAGAAAGCAACAGGGATTTATAGGCTCCCCCTACTTCAGGGTATTTCAAAAAAAATACAAGACTTGAACATATCCTTTTAGTTTGCAGAGAATGGGTCCCTGCCTATAAATGTACACC
The DNA here is from genome assembly GCF_965287045.1 of Carcharhinus amblyrhynchos. Taxonomy (NCBI): domain Eukaryota; kingdom Metazoa; phylum Chordata; class Chondrichthyes; order Carcharhiniformes; family Carcharhinidae; genus Carcharhinus; species Carcharhinus amblyrhynchos. The sequence goes on from NC_137329.1 coordinate 103,279,510, forward strand.
GCTTCTAGCGAGTACAAAATGAGCCATGTAATGAGCTTAAATTGGATATTAGTGTAGCTATTAACGCACTCAAAATTGCTCAGCAAGTGCTGTCCAATCACTGAATCAAATCTAACAGTAGTTTTGGATTTTGCAAGCATGGATTGACTGAGTATGGGCTCTACTTTGCTTATTATAAACAGCCCGAAGAACATGTTTTATTCAATCAAGCAATTGTTGGGATGGACAATCCACAAACAATTCCATGACTTGGCAGCGCTATTGAACAATCCTGAGTGTGTACTAATAGCTACACTAATAACCAATTTACATTATCAGTCAAACTCATAGCTTGGCTCATTTACACTTGCTAGAAGTTACTTATGTTCATATGCAGTGACAGTAAAAAGTCTGACAACACCAGGTTTTAGTCCAATCGATTTGGTTGGACTAAAACCTGGTGTTGTCAGACTTTTTACTGTGTTTACGCCAGTCCAACGCCGGCATACCCACATCATATGTAGTGACCCATTTTCTGCGAGTAAAATAGATTACTGTCAAGTCTTGCACCTTTTTTTGAATTGTCCAGAAGCATGGGGGCCTATGGTTCCCTGTTGCTTTCTCCATGGTATCACCTTGGTCAGAGTTGAATTGCCAATTAGGTTCCTGTTTCTACTATAGTATAAATTGTTGTGATTGTTTGAAATGTAGCATTCTTACATTTGTCCTGATAAGTGTATGACAAAAGGCTTTGGCATCATATCTCTTTTTAGCAATATTCAAGTTCTGTGACTATTTGAATAAGTATTTCTTACCTGCTGACTGACTCTGTCTGAGATGCATCATCTGCTACTGCAACACAAAGCAAATAACTTACACATTGTTATAAATTTATTTCATGATTCATATGTTTTAGAGATATAATTTTTAGTTTGGAGTGGAATTTTTAAATGCAAGATGAAAATACCCGGTTTCACAAGCTGATAAACAGACCTCAAGTTATTGCAAATCAAAAAGTGGCATATTAGGGAAGTATTAGAAACTAAACAATGGACTCCTGTGCTTCTTGGTGGAGGTGGAAAGTCTACAGCTATTTCAAAAATTATTCATATGGTTTCTCAGAAGAAAAGGAATATTTAGGAATTGGAGATAGATTGAGTCACTACAACAACAAAAACAGAAAATGCTGGAAAATCTCAGCAGGTCTAACAGCATCCTGGAGAGAATAGAACCGACTTTTTGAGTCTTGATTACCCTTCACTGTTTCAGGTTCCAGCATTTTACTTTTTATTTTAGTTTAAGCCACTACCTGGGACAGTCCATGCATGTCATACTACTGCAGAGATAGATTGCACTACAGTTTTTTCTTGGCTTATGTTTTATCAGTGAGATTTGTTGTTATTTGTGTCTGGGTTCAGAACAGTTTGGAGAATGCAAATCTGCCAGAAGCTGTAAGTCACCTTGTATCAGTAGTAGAGGTGTATTTCTGATTAGGATTTACTAAGCAAGAATGCAGTGAGACCCATGCTTGAGTCAGGAAGTCCACAATTATAACATGTCAAAAGAAAGTTCAACGGCTCTTTGATTTTGATTTGAAAAGTATTGTTTCTTGCGCACTATACAGACAAAGCATACTGTTCACAGAGAAGGAAACTAGAGAGAGCAGAATGTAGTGTTACAGTCATAGCTAAGGTGTAGAGAAAGATCAACTTAATACAAGGTAGTTCTGTTCAAAAGTATGATGCAGCAGGAAGAAGCTGTTCTTGAGTTGACTGGTACATGACTTCAGACTTTTTCCCCGACGGAAGAAGGTGGAAGAGAGAATGCCCGGGGTGCATGGGGTCCTTAATTATGCTGGCTGCTTTTTTGAGGCAGCGGGAAATGTAAACAGAGTCAATGGATGGGAGGCTGGTTTGCGTGATGGATTGGGCTACATTCACAACCTTTTGTAGTTTTGCAGGGTCAGATGCTAATAGAAGGATCCCAAGAAGTCTCACACCTCACTGAATAGTGAGAAGAATCAAAGTGGATTCCTGAAAGCAATGGCACAGCTTAGTTTAGCCCCGGGAGAAGCTAAGGAACTCTCAAGATTCTAAAAGGTATAGAGGGTGGAAATAAAAGTATAACGGAGCACGTGGTTGAGATTTCTCGGTTAAAAGTGTTTATGAAACAGTGTCAAGTTACTGATACTTGCTTTGTTTAATTATTGAACGGCGAAAGTTTTTATTTAAAAATATGAAATCTTTTGATGTAATCCTTTCAGTTAATAACCAGGAGTTAAAATTTCTTCTGTTTAAAAAGCTTTTGGTTTTTATCAAGTTTGTAACGACATAGAATTTGTCTTCTAAAATTTAGCTTTGGTTTTCTTTATTATTGGACAATAGCCTCATGTTGTGTTTGAAGGATAAACAACATTAAAACAGAAGAATATTAATTTAAGAGTTTTATTCAATGCAGGTTTGTGCAATTTGTGATGTTTCTATGGTCTCACACTAAATGATTCATACTCAATAATACAAGCCTCAGGAAAGCCTCCTACAACAAATTTGGCTTACATACCAAATATTAAAAAAAAATTAGTGGATATTTCAACTGCTCCAATGCCGAAATATCTACAAGTAAATGAATTTTACTTGTTAGACAAAGGGGGAAAAAAATTTCCTCCTGAGAAAGATTCTTCTGAGTTTTACAGCACAGGTCATATGATCAGGTGTTCTTTACCACTCCTAAAATGTATACTTTAGTCCTTTAACAGTGAAGGCAGCAGCCAGCATGCAACATTAAACACAACAAACATTATAAAACACAAGCCATAGAGACGAGGCCAACAAAGCTCTGTTCATGAAGGAAGAACTGTATTCAAAAATTTATGGAATACAAAGTTCATACATGCTGTAACAAATGAAAAATTGAGGCAGGGTCCTCTCATATAAATATAATGGTTGGTTTCTAGCAGTCACAATTAAGGACTTGCTACCTTGAAATACAATCACAATTTCAAACTTTCACTGCTAGAGAGAAGATTGCTGGTAACATATCTGCCACTTATTATAAATCCTGATCAATTTTGTTTTCCAGTGAAATCAACAGCTAATATGCTCAATAACTTTCTACTCGACGTTAAAATTTACCCCATTTTATTGTAATGGTGTTTTAAAAAAAACATGAGATCTCCAAGGAACCTCTCTAGAGGCAATGTCAAGAAAACCTCTTTGCGTATATGCCACATGGCATACAAGCTCAAAAAAATCTAAGCTAAAATCTGTGGACCAATCAAAATTTTTAGGGACAGTTAAATCCAATGCAACACATGTTCTAGTAGCCGTCAAGAGAAAAATCTGGCAATATAAAAGTACCTTTCCTACATCTACAGATCTCACACTTGAAATCATTTTCGTCATTTTGAGAAATTTGAAGTCTCTTCCTAGATTTCCATTAGCTTCACCTAACTTGTGCATTATGAATGGACTCTCAAAAATATTGATAGATGCCTATGAGAAAACAATAGCCCAAGTTTCATTTTAGCATATTTGGTCAGCATGCATCCAATTATTCTGAAAATTTTCAAAGTTACAACTGTAAAAACCAAGCACAGTTAAGAAAATATGGAACAACACTCACACCATTTAGAGAAAAAAAACTGTTTAAATTGTTTTACAACAAAAATCATGTCTTTTTTCCCCAGAGGCATACTAGCAAATTAATATACTTTATAACTTGAATCCTGATAAATGACAAATATTTCCTAGCTAGCTACCTTTCATAGCTGATTTTCAGAACACTTGTTACAACAGAATTGAACCGGAAGATTGATAGACGTTAATATTTATATTAATTTCACCACTTGACTGCATATTTAATAAGGTGTCTTTAAAAAGTGACTAACTTATGTATGAAATATTTAAAATGCATTATTTAGCAATTGGACACATCAACTGCAATGTTATAATACTTTCATTCAGTACTTTGCTTTTGACACAAAGATAAACAGAAACACACGATAGATAAATCAAAATTTGGGGGAACTCATCTATAGATTTCCGATAGAAAATTTAAAAGCCAAAATACCTATGTGGTGAACTTTATGGAGGTTGGTGGTGGGGGGGGGGGGGGGGCGGTGGTGGTGGTGTGTTCAGTTAAAACTGCTCTCAAAAAAAGGTGTAATATGTTTTATTGAAGAGATAAAGTGGTTGATTCAGAATTGCCTTTGAACGTCATGGGGAAGTGTTTGGTGAAGAGGGTCATTATCTGGCATTTGTGTGGCACAGGTGTAGCTTTCCACTTATCAGTCCATGCTTAAATGTTATCCAGATCTTGCTGGATGTGGCTAAGACTTCCTTATTATCTATGTTGTGAAAGGAACTGAGCTCCATGCAATCACTGAACATCTTCGTTTCCAAACTTATGATGGAGGGAAGACCATTGATGAAGCACCTAAAAATGGCTGGAATGAGACACTTTTAAAGCAGTGGTCTAAGGCTGACAAGACTGGCTTACAGCAATCACAACCAGCTTTCTCAGTGTTCAGGATGACTTCAGCTGTAGCCACTACAGTTCCCTTGACTTCATTTTTACATAAGCTCTATGGTGCCACGTTCAATCAAGTATGGCCTTAATGTCCAGGGAAGTCATTCTCACTTCACCATGGTAATTCAGTTCCTTTGTCCACATTTGGACCAAGGCTATAACGAAGTAGGGAACACTTTGTCGGAAGGATGTCAGCGATGTGAGTGCATTGGAAAAGATCAACCAGAGACCTAAGCAGGTCTTTAGTTTTACAGTTGAAATGTTATCTGATCTCATAGTATTTACTGTGTCCAGTGAACTCAGCCATTTTTGATATCATATGAACATAAGAACATAAGAAATAGGAGCAGGAGTAGGCCATCTAGCCCTTCGAGCCTGCCCCGCCATTCAATAAGATCATGGCTGATCTGTCGTGGCTCAGTTCCACCCTCCCGCCCTCTCCCCATAACCCTTAATCCCCTCTCTTATCAAAAACCCATCAACCCGCGTCTTAAAAATATTTAGCGAGGCAGCCTCCACCACTTCAACGGGCAGAGAATTCCAGAGATTCACCATCCTTTGAGTGAAGAAGTTCCTCCTCAACTCCGTTCTAAACCGCCCCCCCTTTATCTTGAGGCTGTGCCCCCTAGTCCTACTGTCTTTTTTGAGCGGGAAGAGTCTCTCCACTTCTATCCTATCCATCCCATTCATCATCTTATATGTCTCAATGAGATCTCCCCTCATTCTTCTAAACTCCAACGAGTACAAGCCTAGTTTATTCAGCCTCTCCTCATAGCTCAACCCCCTCAACTCCGGTATCAGCCTAGTAAACCTCCTCTGCACTCCCTCCAAGGCCAAAATATCTTTGTGCAGGTGCGGTGCCCAAAACTGCACACAGTACTCCAGCTGCGGCCTCACCAATGCCCTATACAGCTGCAGCAAGACCTCCCTACTTTTATATTCAATCCCCCTCGCTATGAAGGCCAGCATCCCATTCGCCTTCCTGACCACCTGCTGCACCTGCAAGCTGGGTTTTTGCGACTCATGCACAAGGACCCCGAGGTCCCTCTGCACCGTCGCCTGCTGCAGTTTTTCGCCACGTAAGTATAGTCCTTCCTACCATTCTTCCTACCAAAGTGGACCACCTCACACTTGCCAACATTAAATTCCATTTGCCATTTCCTGGCCCATTCGCCCAGCCTATCTAGATCCTTCTGCAGACTCTCCACACCCTCCGCACAATTTGCCGTTCCCCCAATCTTGGTGTCATCAGCAAATTTCGACACCCTACACTCGGTTCCCTCCTCCAGATCATCTATATAAATGGTAAAAAGCTGAGGCCCCAGCACCGACCCCTGGGGCACTCCACTAGTCACCATCCGCCAATCCGAATAGCACCCGTTGACCCCCACTCTCTGCCTCCTATTTGACAACCAATCCTCTATCCACGCTAACACCCTACCCCCAACTCCATGTCCCTCGACCTTCTGCAATAACCTCTTGTGAGGTACTTTATCAAACGCCTTCTGAAAATCCAGAAAGACCACATCCACCGGCTCTCCTCTATCCACCGCCCTAGACACATCCTCATAGAACTCCAGTAAATTTGTCAGACACGACTTCCCTTTAATGAAACCATGCTGCGTCTGCCCTATCAAGCAATTGCCTTCAAGATGCCTCGCAATTTCCTCCTTAATGACGGATTCTAACATTTTACCTACCACAGACGTTAAACTAACCGGCCTATAATTCCCCGCCTTTTGCCTGGCACCCTTCTTAAACAACGGCGTACCATTAGCTGTTTTCCAATCTTCCGGCACTTCCCCGGAATCCAGCGACGTCTGGAAAATAACCACCAAGGCATCCACTATCACCTCCCCATTTCTTTCAGAACACTCGGATGCATTCCATCCGGTCCTGTGGATTTGTCCACAATCAGCCCCTCCAGTCTGTCGAGCACCGCCTCTCTAGTAACAGTAATGTCATTAAGACCCTCCAGTCCTACCACCTTTCCATCACTAACATCCAGCAAATTATTCATGTCCTCCTCCGTGAAGACAGAAACAAAAAAGTTATTCAATACCTTAGCCATATCCCCATCCCCTATCACTAGGTCCCCTTTCTCATCCTCTAAAGGACCAACGTTCACCCTAGCCAGCCTCTTCCTTTTTATATATTTATAAAAACTCTTGCTATCCTTTTTTATATTAAGCGCTAGCCCAGCTTCATAGTTTCTCCTACCCTTCTTTATCAACTTCTTTGTCAATCTTTGTTGACATTTAAACCTCTCCCAATCCTCTTCTCGCCCACTACTCTTAGCTACTCTAAATTCCTCCGCTTTTAATTTAACACTTTCCTTCACCTCCTTCGTTATCCACGGCTTATTACCTCTCCTCCTACTGTCCTTTTTGACCATCGGAATAAATTTCCGCTGAGCACCAAGAAAGATCTCCTTAAAGATCCTCCACTGCTCCTCAGCAGACCCTCCCTCCAACGCGCTCCCCCAGTCAACATTCGCCAATTCTTCTCTCATCCTACCGTACTCCCCTCTATTCAAACAAAGTACGCGTGTCCAGGAACCCACTTTCTCCTCCTCCATCTGCACCAGAAACTCCACCATACAATGATCACTCTCCCCAAGAGGATCCTTCACCGCAAGGTCCCTAATTCTACCCACCTCATTACATAGCATGAGATCCAAGATAGCTCTCTCCCTCGTCGGCTCCAACACGCACTGTTCCAGGAAACTATCCCGGCAGCATTCCAAGAACTCCTCCTTGAGCCCACCGCGTCCAACATGGGTCGATCAATCAATATGTAGATTGAAATCCCCCATAATAATGGCTGTCCCATTCCTGCACGCCGCACTTATTTGCGCGTTAACAGCCCGCCCCACCTCCAGATCATTATTCGGGGGCCTATAGACGACGCCCACCAGCGTCTTCCTCCTTTTGCTGTTCCTAATCTCCACCCACAACGATTCCACTTTCTGCTCCTTGGCTCCAATATCATCCCTTGCTACCACCTTGATGCTATCCTTAATCAGCAGAGCTACGCCCCCCCCTTTTCCCTCCTGCCTATCCTTGGCTTCTGCGAAGATGGGGATCTCAGGAGGTCAAGATCCACTTGGCACTTCTGCCAGAAGATGGTTACAAATACTTCAGCCATTTTTTGTACTCACTTGCCGGTTTCTGTATTATTGAATATTTCTCCTAATGTTAGCTATTTAATCGTGCACCACTATCCACAACCAAAAGTTACAGTACTAAAGAGTTATGATCTGATTTATTGGATGTAGGATTGCTTAGCTATTTCTACAGCAAGCTGTTTCTGCTATTTAGCATGCATTTAGCTTCATCAGGTTGGCACTTTATGATTTGATATGCTTGGTGCTGCTTCCATCATTCTTTCACTCTCATAGAATCAGAGTTTCCTCTTTGGCTTGATAGTGATGGCAAATGGCGGGATATGCTGGGTCATGAGGTTACAAAACGTACAGTACAATTCCACTGCTGATGATGGATCAAATTCTTCTCATGAATTATTCATTTTTATTCATTCATGGGATATGGATGTCACTGGCTGGCCAGTATTTGAATATCCAATCTTGTGCTGCTTGGTCAGTTCTGAATTTATTATACTTAACACGGTGGTAAGACCATACAATATGATAGAAGATGTCTGCAGTGTGAAGATAAACTTTTGTCTCCACAAAAACTGTGGTGAGAGTCATGGACAGATGTGTCTTGGCGAGTATATTAGTGAGACCTAATTCAAGGACGCTCTTCGTCTTTTTGGTTCTCTTACCTAACTTAAATGGTAGCAAAGTGGTCAAGTTAAGCTTGGTGTGATAAAAATGAAGCAGGTTTGTCTTTATTAGTTTATCAGATTACTGGTTGATGAGCAGTCACACAGGGCTAAAATTCTTTGCAACTAGCTTCTGTAATATGGCTCAAAAAGCCTGAAATGACAGTGTAACTGACTAATTTTCAGCTGCATATCATAGCTGTAGTAATGCCTGTTAAGTTGTAAGAATATGTATAAAGCGTGATATATTAAGTCAAACTGGCCACTTCACTAGCTTGATTTCTGTGGGAACACAAGGGTTAAAGAAGTGAAAATACATCAAGGAAAACCTAGTCAATTCACCTCAGTATGGAATGTGCTAAAACAGGATATAGGCAATAAAATTACTAAAAGCATGTAATTACAAGACACCAGGTATGAAGTCATTTTACAACTGCAGACGTTCCGATGGTACAACACCTATAGTTATCAAAACACAGGATGGACATCAAGGGAATGTGGAATGTCTCTTAGGGGGTTTTATAACAGTCATAATAGTCATTTTGAAATAGCTCGCTGGGACTCTTTCCACGAGGGTGACATCACTTTGATCACTCACAGACCTGATCATATATCAGACCAATCTCTGATCAGCACAGGAATGAAGAACCTTGTCTACATTCTCACCATAGAGCTGGATGTTGGCCAGAAGTTACACCTTTGCCTCTGAACATCTGATCAGTATTCCAGGTGTAAACAGGGACTAGAAGGGACCATTTGGGATGGGTAAGAGGAAAGCTTGTGAGTGTGATTCAGGGACCATATAACCCTTTAGTTCTTGATTATTTTGAAATGGGGAGCCAGAGGGGAAAATGCGAGCTCTTTTTCTCTGGGTTAAAGTAAAGAGATTGAAGGGCAAGGCTGAAGACTATGTAGAAGTTTCAGCTTTTTGGTTATCAAGTAGATGTGTAAACCTTTGATCTCATAGTTTGAAGTAAGACAGGGAGCTAGAAGAAAGAGTCCAGTTATCCTGTAGTCTAAAAACAAAAACATGAACTGGATTGGGAAAACTCAGCTTCTGTGGGGTATTTACAAAATAAGGATACAATTGTATTGAAAGAAATTGGTTTGCAAGTTTTTTTACTCATCAACAGGCTCTGAATGAGGTTTGTTATTCATATGTTCATCAGATTTTGAAATATAGTTCACCAATAAAATTAGTTCTAGAGTGTTATAATCCTATATTTTTGCTGGTATCATTATTTATTTTATTCAAGTTTGAACCCCCTTAACTTTTTCAAACTAAAATATTTTATACATATGCCTTGGTATGCCAAAGGCATTGCTAAATATCTGTGGCTGGCTCTTGTTGAATAAAAAGATTTAGTGTTTGAAAATCTTTTAAGTTGTTATTGTTATTTTTATGAAGTACTGAGTTGGCAACAGGCTGCATAATAGGCTAATTACTGAATACATCCTCAGGAGGAAAATCAAGCTAGCGGCCTTAGCCAACATCCCAAATTCCTTGAAGTGATTTCATTGGTAGTAGTATCCTGCTTCTTACTTTGGATTGATAGCTTTGAGGGAAAAAAAACAAACAAATGATCAATTTTCCATTCACTCACTGATTGTTTTGATTCATTAATGTTGAGTCAATTGGATCTTTGATATATTTGATATGTGATAAGCAAGATGTGATGCTTTTGAAAGTCATGCTGACATGTTATAGACTTGCAAGGAAATAATTACTTTTCCCAAATATTACTGCTAAAATTTTCCTCTTGTTGCAGGGGGAAAAAAAAACAAAATTTTATCTTAAAAGTTGGTTTCACAAACCCAAGTGCAATATTGTGAACACCGTGCCCTAGATAAATAATATTCACAAGCTCAAGATATTACAATTTCACAAGCAACTCACAATACATGAATTAAGGTTGGTGATTAACAAAAGGAATGAAATAAGAGGGGTGACATTTGGAATAATAGCCGACAGTAATCAACTGGCTGGCATGTGACAACTTTCCAACTTCCACTTCAGAGTGAAATTTTCACCCATCGAAACAGAAAAAAGCACAATCATTGTGAAAGGTTTAAAACTTAATTTTTTGCAGTTTTGAGAGAAGGATACAGAAATTTTGATTATTATTGAAGCACAGTAAGGTTCTCTATTTTAAACATTCTGAAATGTAATTATGTAGCCCATTTCGTTTGGCAATTGTTTGACCAACATTTGCTGTAAACTTCATTTTTCTCAGTATATCAATTTAAAAACAATTCTTATGTTAGAATTTCACAGGCGTGTTAATTCATAAATGCATACTGGAAAATCTGAGGAAAATCAATCTTTTAAAATGAACTCAATAAAGCAAATGTTGTGCAGAAGAGAGGAAATGCAGATGTCAAGTGGAGCAATGTTGAATCATGTACATCATTTTGTCAGCTGCTATTGTCAACACTACCTTTCTCAGAATCACTTGTTCTCCACTTCTGTTTAGGAGACTCCTGAAATTCTACGTCCACAGGAAAAGACATGAGGAATAGATGAGACAAAGTCAGGAACAAGAGAAAATAGAAACAAAAACAACAGAACTCTAAAAACAACATTGCTGCCAGGACCAGTACAAACAGGAAAACATCATTTAAGAAATTTAAGCAATCCATGTTAAATTGCTGATATTCAGCTTGAAATCAAATTAACCTAATTAAGTTTTTGGTATTGTTTTGCAATAACCCAGTAAGCGTGGTTAAATTTTCACCAAGTGGCTATGCAAAATTATTTCCTCAAGATAATATCTGAAAAAAATGAGTACAAATGGAAATAGTCCAGTCATTTTTACTCTACAAAAATTAGATTACAAATATAAAAATATGAATCCTCAAGTACTCTGCAGATAACTCTTCCTTGGTACTTTTGATAAACTAGATATTGCAAATGGTTTGGTTGTATAAAGCACAGCAAGTATTGCACTTAGTGCATTAAAATCGTTGTTTTGACTGATAATCTTTTGTCCCTAAATCAAATAATAGCAGTACTGAGGAACAAATAACTTTTGTACTCTAGCCTTCTGGTCCCTTCAAGTTCCCAGTCAGATGTTGCTTAACCAGCGGCAGGATACAGGGCTGTCCATTTTCTGTCCAAAACAATATATTAATCCCAACCTGAGAAAATCTCACACTCAGGGATACTCTTCCATATTCCATAACAACTTCTGGGCTTTACCAGTTACACCAGCAGACCACACAGCCCATGAAATTGATTGGGATTAAGAGATATGCAGGATGTTTAGCATCTTTATTGAAAGAATTGATAGCCCAGCAGCAAAAAAAAATCAATATTATTTCCCAAAACTTTTCTTTAATAGAGGGAAGGTCTTTTCAAAGGCCCAGCAAAGAATTAAAATAGCTTGACTCAGTTGTTCACTATTTATTAATGACACCTATGTAGTCATACTTAGTAAGGTGCTAGTTAATTATAACTGATATCACACAGTGCACCTGTCTGAAGGTTACCCAGGTATTAAGGAAAACATGGGCAGACATTGCTCCATTTCCTTCACTCAGATTTCACCACAAGCAGTGGTTAGGTCACAAGATACACAATTAAAGGTGACTTGTTACTGCTGGCTACTGTGTTTCTTTTTGTTTTAACTTTTGCTAGAAGCCTCCATTTTTTCTGCACAATAAGACAATTGCAATTATTTTTGGGATGAAAGTACTGCAATTTTTAGTCACTGGAAAGCAATACATACATTATAGCACATTCAATGGTAGCGTATTAGAATTGCTGTTTTTTCTCTAGCCATACAATAGCTGAACAGTACATTAACAACTTGACAGTGGTTGGCATATTCCACATCACAGGCAGCAGGTTATTTAAAGGAATATACATGTTCACAACATATGAAGATCATCATTGAGCCTGATTTACAATAACCAGTCAAATTCCCTTTTTACTGGTATTGCGCTCCTAATCGTTGCTTTGGAATAAATTTCACAACACTATAATTCTGTGCAAATTATAAATGGGTGATCTCTATTCAATAATATATATGCTTTTACTTATATGCAATTAGTTTTCCACCCCCAGTTTTAAAGCTGTGAATACTCTGTAAGATTATGCAAACTGGACCAGTTGGTGCTAGATTCTTAGCTCCCAAAATAACTGGACTGGGGGAAGGGCCCAACTTGGCTATTACACCTCGACACATTCATGAATGTTTGATACGCGCCAGGGTTCTACTGCTGTGGTATCTGAAATAAATCCATTCAGTTTCCAGATTCATTCAGTTTCCCCTATTAGGAAGGGGAAACCTCAGGTGATGGAGAGCACGCCAGTGGATGTCCCCCTTCAAAATAAGTACTCCTGCCTGAGTACCACTGGGGGTACAGCTCATCTGGAGGAGGAAGCAGTGGCCAGCTCTCTGGAGCTGAGCCAGTACTTCAAAAAACTAAAAAAGAAAGCAGCTAGGCAGTACTAATAGGGGACTCCACAGTGAGGGGTTCAGACAGGCGTTTTTGCGGACGCAGACGGGAGTTGCGGATGGTGGTTTGTCTCCCTGGAGCTGGGATCCGGGATGTCTCTGGACTCGTCCCAGACATCCTGAAAGGGGAGGGTGAGGAACCGCAGGTTGTGATTCATATAGGTACTGCTGACATAGGCAGGGAGAGGGAAGCAGTCATGAAAAGGGATTATAGGGAACTGGGTAGGCAGCTGAGAAAGAGGAATGAGAAGGTAGTAATCTCAGGATTGCTGCCTGCACCACAGGAGAATGAGAGCAAGAATGGAATGAGGTGGAGGGTTAATGCGTGGCTGAGGGACTGGAGCAGGGGGCAGGGATTCCAGTTCCTGGATCATTGGGACCTCTTTAGGGGCAGGTGTGACATGTACTGTAAAGGCGGGTGGCACTTGAATCCCAGGGGGGCCAATATCTTGGCGGGAAGACTGGCTAGGGCTACTGGGGGGACTTTAAACTAGAAAGGTTGGGGGGAGGGAACAGAGATGAGGAGACTGAGACCGAGGAGGTTAGCTCCCGGGTAGGGAAGGACTGCAGACAGTATGAGAGGGAGGTTAGACGGGTGGTGGAGAAATGTCCAGACCGAGGGGCTGAGGTGTGTCTATTTTAACGCCAGGAGTGTAGTAAATAAGGTAGATGAGCTTAGGAATGTGACGTGGTGGCCCTTACAGAGACTTGGATATCTCAGGGACAGGACTGGGTACTTCAGGAGCCAGGATTCAGATGCTTCAGGAAGGACAGGGTTGGGGCAAAAGAGGTGGTGGAGTGGCACTGTTGATCAGGGACAGTGTCATGGCTGCAGAGAAGGAGGATGCCGTGGAGGGACTGCCTACAGAGTCATTGTGGGTGGAAGTTAGGAACAGCAAAGGGTCAATAACTTTGCTGGGTGTTTTCTATAGGCCACAGGGAATAGTGACAGGGAAGTTGAGGTGCAGATAGGGAAACAGATCATAGAGAGATGTAGTAATAACAGAGTTGTCGTGATGGGAGACTTTAATTTCCCAAACATCGACTGGAATATCCCAAGGGTAAGGGGTTTGGATGGGGAGGAGTTTGTTAGGTGTGTTCAGGAGGGGTTCCTGACACAGTACGTGAATAAGCCTACAAGAGGAGAGGCTGTACTTGACCTGGTGCTGGCTAATGAACCAGGACAGGTGTCAGATCTCTCGGTAGGAGAGTATCTTGGGGATGGAGATCATAATTCTATCTCCTTCACGATAGCATTGGAAAGAGATAGGATCAGGCAGGCTAGGAAGGTGTTTGTCTGGAGTAAGGGGAAATATGAAGACATCGGGCAGATAATTGGACGAATAAACTGGAAGGAGGCGTTCTTGGGGAAAAGTACAGAAGGAAGGTGGCGGATATTCAAGGAATGTTTGACTGGAGCTCTGCGCGATAACGTTCCGATGAGACAAGGAGGTTTTGGTAGGGCGCGGGAACCGTGGTGCACGAAGGTTGTGGTGAACCTAGTCAGGAAGGAAAGGTGTACAAAAGGTTCAGAGAGCTAGGAGATGTTAAGGATCTACAGGAGTATATGGCTTGTAGAAAGAAGCTTAAAAAGGAAATTAGGAGAGCCAGAAGGGGTCATGAGAAGGCCTTGGCAGGTAAGATTAAGGAGAATCCCAAGGCGTTCTACAAATATGTGAAAAGTAAAAGGATGAGAAGAGAAGGGATAGGACCTATAAAAGGTGAAGGGGGAAAAGTCTGTGTGGAACTGGAAGAAATGGCAGAGGTGCTAAATGAGTACTTTGCCTCGGTATTCACGGTGAAAAGTGATCTGGGAGGTTGTACTACAGGTTTGCGGCAGTCTGAAAAGATTGAGTATGTGGATGTTAAGGAAGAGGATGTGTTAGAACTTTTAAACTCTATCAAGATAGACAAGTCGCTGGGACCAGATGGGATGTACCCCAGGTTACTGTGGGAGGTGAGGGAAGTGCTTGCAGAGCCCCTGGCGATAATCTTTGCGTCGTCGATGGAGACGAGAGAGGTTCCGGAGGACTGGAGGATTGCGGACGTGGTTCCTATTTTCAAGAAAGGGAACAGGGATAGCCCGGGAAATTACTGAACGGTGAATCTGACCTCAGTGGTTAGTAAGTTGATGGAGAGGCTTCTAAGGGACAAGATTTACGAGCATTTGGAGAAGTTTAGAATGATCAGAAATAGTCAACATGGTTTTGTCAAGGGCAGATCGTGCCTTACGAGCCTAGTTGAGTTCTTTGAGAATGTGACTGAGCACATTGACGAAGGAAGAGCGGTAGACGTGGTTTACATGGACTTCAGCAAGGCATTTGATAAGGTCCCCCATGCAAGACTCCTTGAGAAGGTGAGAGGGCATGGGATCCAGGGGGCTTTGGCCTTGTGGATCCAGAACTGGCCTGCCTGCAGAAGGCAGAGAGTGGTTGTGGATGGGTCTTTTTCTGCATGGTCACCAGTGGAGTGCCCCAGGGATCTGTTCTAGGACCCTTGCTGTTTGTCATTTTCATAAATGACCTGGATGAGGAAGTGGAGGGATGGGTTAGTAAGTTCGCAGACGATACGAAGGTTGGTGGTGTTGTGGATGGTCTGGAGGGATGTCAGAAGTTGCAGCGGGACATAGATAGGATGCAAGACTGGGCGGAGAAGTGGCAAATGGACTTCAACGCAGATAAATGTGTAGTGGTCCATTTTGGCAGGACCAATGGGATGAAGGAATACAATATCAAGGGTAGGAGTCTTAGCTGTGTTGAAGAGCAGAGGGATCTTGGGGTCCGGGTCCATAGCACTCTTAAATCGGCCTCGCAGGTGGAGGATGTGGTCAAGAAGGCGTATGGTGTACTGGCCTTCATTAATCGAGGGACTGAATTTAGGAGTCGGGAGGTAATGCTGCAACTTTATAAGACCCTTGTCAGACCCGACTTGGAGTACTGTGCTGAGTTCTGGTTGCCTCATTATAGGAAGGACGTGGAAGCTATTGAAAGGGTGCAGAGGAGACTTACAAGGATGTTGCCTGGATTGGGAGGCATGCCTTATGAAGATAGGTTGAGGGAGCTGGGACTCTCCTCCCTGGAGAGACGAAGATTGAGAGGCGACCTGATAGAGGTTTATAAGATGTTGAGAGGAATACATAGGGTGGATTCTCAGAGGCTATTTCCCAGGGCTGAAATGGTTGCTACGAGAGGACACAGATTTAAGGTGCAGGGAAGCAAGTACAGAGGAGATGTTAAGGGTAAGTTTTTCACTCAGAGGGTGGTGAGTGAATGGAATCGGCTACCGTTGGTGGTGGTGGAGGCGAACTCCCTGGGGTCTTTTAAAAGACTTCTGGATGAGTATATGGGATCTAATGGGATTGGGGGTTATAGATAGGTCTATGGCTTAGTAGGTATAGAAGTGATCGGCGCAACTAGTGGGCCGAAGGGCCTGTTTGTGCTGTAGTGTTCTATGTTCTATGCACTAAGAATGTGTCCATATTTGCAACGGTGATCAAGCATTAATGATAACAGGGACATGGTCCAAATTCCAGAAATTCTGCTTTCTAACAATGGTCCAGAATATCTGCCAATACGTAAAAGGTGCATTTTGCAAGGATTCTACATCAAGGAAGTATCTGAGGCACTGCTCATCTAAGATTTCTTGGCGATTTATGGCCAAATCACAGGAGGTCGTTGAATCACTTTTCAGTTACATACAGGACACCGCACTGCTATATTCTGCTTTACTCTTAGGAAATATTCAATTTCAAAACAATAACTGAGCTTGGATCAGAGGGCTGCATAATGGGATACCCATTGCAAATCACCATTTGTGATATCTATATACTGAAGCAACAGGAAAAGCAGAAGGCTAGAAAGGACTAAATTAATCACAAAGTATCAGAGGAAAGTCAGACCATCCTGGTATAACCCAACAAACATATCATGAGGTACTTTCCTAGTGTTTTCCTAGAAACTGTATCTTAGGAGCTTGCACTATTTTCATGAAGAACTGAAAGGTGATTGCCTGTTGTTGCAGTTTGATCTGCAACTACTGTTCACAGCACACACAGCAGCAGAGTAATTGCAGCTTTCAGCTTCTATGTGGCAGGCTCAAAAGAACCACAGGGCTTTTTCCAAGTCAGCTAATTCACTGTGCTATGTCCTCTATGACATGGTAACTCAATTTATACAATTTGACAGTGCCCTGCGTAATGATGAATCAGATATATGTTAGATTTGTTGGATAGGAGATATTGATTGCACTCATGTCCGACTGCATGCCCTAAACTGCAAACTCTCATTCTCTACATTTGCAGTTTATTTTTAATGAAGGCACAATGCCCTGCACAATGTGCTTGGCACTGTTATTTTATAACTTCAAACAACAGGAACAAGTGACAGGGTGGCAGTTGAGCATGAGGAATGCCTACTACTTCTATGGCTCATTCTATCTCCTTGCAAGAAACCCCATATTGTAATGACTATCCTAAAGATCTGGGTAAAACATGAGTAAACCGTTGGTACCAGGATACATATGGGCTTTTATTAAAGGTTTAAGACTGGCTCATGAACTATGCGGTATTTTGTCAAACATCTTTTGAAAGTCTATACATACACATCAACTGCACAACCTTCATTAATCCTCTATTTTAGTTCACAGAGAAAGAACCTTTGTCAAACATAATTCACCTTTAACAAAACCATGCTGCCATTTATTTTCTTCACTTGCCAACTAATTTTGTCTTAAATTAATATCTAAAACTTCCCCTACCATTTAAGGGTGACTGGCCTTAGTTGTCATATTTATTCCTCTCCCCCAAATTTGAACAGGAGTGTAATTTCAATCCTCCAGTCCTCTGGCAGCACTTCCATATCTCACAATAATTGGAAGATTATGACCATAATTTCACTATGTCTAAACATACGTCCCTCATCCACCAAGTATACATCCCACCAGACTGAATGACTTTTCTACTTTGTAGTGCTGCTAATATTTAAGTATCTCCTCTGTTCATGTTAAACCTATCTAATTTCTCTATTGCCTCCTTCCTTTACTGTGTCATTTGCAGCATCCTT
This sequence comes from Carcharhinus amblyrhynchos, assembly GCF_965287045.1. Lineage (NCBI taxonomy): Eukaryota > Metazoa > Chordata > Chondrichthyes > Carcharhiniformes > Carcharhinidae > Carcharhinus > Carcharhinus amblyrhynchos. The sequence continues at coordinate 103,297,322 of NC_137329.1, forward strand.
TTATTTAGTGAAGAGGAATGTGGTCATTTAGCATCTCTGCTTTCACAAGAGCTCCACTTTTGTCTTGAATTAGCTCTGCCCTTCCTTTAATTAGTCTCCAATTATTTTGCATGTTTTCTATAAACTCTTGGGTTCTCTATTACATCAGATGCTATTCTCATGCAATCTCTTTGCTCCTCATAGCCATTTTATGTCTTCTTTATTTCAAAAATGGAAACACCCAGAAAAGAGCAATAGCATGAAACAAAGCTAAAGTTCATTTATTAGTCACAAGTAGGCTTACATTAACACTGCAATGAAGTAACTTTGAAAATCCCCTAATCACCGGTGCATGTTTGATTTGAGGGAGAATTTAGCATGGTCAATGCACCTAACCAACATGCTTTTCGGATTGTGGGAAGAAACCAGAGCACCCATGCAGATATGGGTAGAATGTGCAGACTCCACATAGACAGTGACCTAAACTGCAAACTGAATCCAGGTTCAGACAGGTTGGTGAGATTAACAGAATAGTTCTAAGTCTCCTGTTAAAAATGCTCTGTATTGTCCTCCATCGCTACCTCTCTTCAAAAATAAAAACTGAAAGACAGGCCACCTAAAATTTGTTAAGAAAACAAAGGTAGTTTCAAGGGGTTTATACTTGTAATGGCAAACATGAGAAACAAGGTACAGTTTTAAATGGTCTTAATTTTACATTTCTGTGCCTGGAAGGGTAAAACCTATAATTAGATCCACACTGAACTGTATGTATGTGTGGGGGTTGGTTTCAATTCCAACTGTGATTCTATTGTGCTTAGAGAAGATTGCAGCAGGAAGAATAAAGAATAGTAGCAGGGTTGCTTAGCAACTGGAGGTCCTTGTAAGGTAGGAAAGCTTTCTATTCTTAGTTTAGCTGAATTTGTGACAGTTTGGGACAGGGTACCAGGGAGTGAACATCTCTCAACTTTGCCAGAAGAATGGACAGGATGGGAGCTGCAAAGAGACTGGCTTCCCGAAGACTTAGCTACAGTCCAGATAACCAGGGAATTGGGACAGAAATAATGTTGTAAATAAACTGGAATTAAGAAAAAGGAGACAAAGGTATTGTTCAGAAAGATTTAAGGAAGAGTAAACAAAGGGCACAATTTTACCATTTTGATTCTAAATGCTGGGCGGACTTGAAAAAGGAAGTGCTTCAGTTCCGACTTTTAGACCTGTTCTCAGATGCCCCCGTACGCACTCTGCCTGCAAAAATATCAGCGATTCCAAATCGGGTTGCAGAAGCTTGTAGGAGGGGCTTAACATGCCCGAATCCCTGCAGCTCCGAACGATGCCTCAAACTGCGCATGTGCAGAAAAAAAAAAATGATAGAAAGCTGCTCCCCTGCCACATCCCTCCCAGGCTGGATAGTGCCTTCCCCGGTCCCCACAAACATTGCCCTCCCCAACAACATTATTGGCCTCACCAGTCAGACTGATCGTGGCTCCCTCCCCATCCTTCCCTCACCACTGACCTGAGGCAGACTGGCAGCAGACCTTCCTTCCCCTCTACAGATCTCAGGCAGAGTGGCAGTGGACCCTCCTTCCCCACCACTGATCTCAGGCAGAGTGGCAGCGGACTCCCATTTCCCTCAACTGATCTCAACCAGAGTGACAGTGAACCCATCTTTCTCCCTGCGCCCCCCTGCTTCCTCCTACCGATCTCAAGCAGACAGCCATCAGACACTAGGCACCTACCTCCTCACTAGCTGGAGCACCCAAATTGGATTTTTATGGAATATGTCTGTTTTGCGCCTATGCTGGATAGGCGAATGTGGTGGTAAACAGGGAAGTGCCAGTAAAGTTGGGCATGCAGCCCATTAAGTCAATAAAAATGCACGCAAATGCATTTAAATGGCCATTGCGCCTGTTTTGGGCGCAGTACCGATTGAGGCCATTTTCAGGCCTTGGTAAAGGGGGAACCGGCACGGAGGCAAGTGAGAATCACGCCTCATGCCTGACTTTACCAAGTTTTTGCTCCCAAAAATGGGCGCAACGCGATGGTAAAATCAGGCCCAAAGTGTTCTAAGTTAATGAGACAATACAGTAACCAGATTTAAAGTGGAGCAGCAGACTTCAGAGTTAAATCAAATGTCTGATGCCATTTTATTAGAGTTTGGGAATCGAGGGCTAAAGCTCACACAGCAGTCAAGACAGAAGATTCTTAAAGGATTTGGTGCAAAACTTGGACTAGATTTGCTGTTAAAAGTGGAGCAAAAGCTTTGTTTAAAAGTGAAATTTGGAAAACCTGGACTGGACTTTTAGAATGCAAACAGCTAATGGAAAGCATTATTGTGAACGAAGATTTAAAAGTGTATTTTTGGGAGTAGAGTTTGGAAACTCTTACGTGACTATCATCTGGAGAGATTCTGAGGAAAAATCAGAACCTGGGTTCAGAGCAGAGTGCCTGTATTAGACCAAAAGAGACTGTGTGTGTTATTGAGACCATTGTAGGTTAAAATGTACTTTGTATTTATTAAGATAAGGGGGAGAAAAGGAATAATGTATTATAATCCAATTTTTCCACGTTTAATAAATGTGTTTTCTTGTTGTTAAAATTAGCGATCCTGTGACTCTGTTCCTCCAAGTTTTATAAAATAAATATGATCTTTTGAGCCATTCTGTAATCTTCCAATCCAGTTATAACATCAACTAAGATCGTATAAATGTTAATATACATTTTCCTCAGAAAAATGGCAATCAATTTATAGTAATTTTTACTTGGTTCCAATGGAACTAAGCTAGAGATGTTAGTTAGAAGCACATTACAACTCCACAAAAAACTATGACGATCAATATTCTTAAATGGCTCAAATTCCAAGATGGATGCACTAAAGCCAGAAGGGCCAACAATAATGAAGTACAAAGTCAGAATCCATTAGAAATTGATTTTTCCCAATTCACATGCCATCAGGTCAGCATTCTAATTTATCTTAATGTCGATTCTGAGGAATTAATTGATAGTTGCCTAAAATAATTGACAAAAGCGCAGCATTGCTTTCAGAAACGTAAGATACTAAGAGTCATTTACAGACATATACAAATTTAATCGTCAGTAGAAAGTTAAAATTTTTCCACAAACATCAAGTAAAAGAGTTTCACTGGAAAGTTCAGCTTGGACTTTGCTCAAGTCCATTATATTTTCTTTCGTAACACATCAGTCTAATTTTTCCCTTTGGTATATACTTGTAACACTTCAATCAATAAATTTATCAATGGAGAGTCTATTGCAGCATTTGAAAATATTATACTTGTATTTTCAAAAGGGAAAACAAAACTCACCATCGAACTCAAATATAATCACATTAAAATGATTTTCCACCAAAGTTGTTGCATCAAAAAATTCATAGCTATATATTTGCAGCTACTTTCAACATGATTTAATATACATATTTTATCAAAAACAGTTCATGAAGTGCATTTAAATTGTTGTGCCGATGTCTTCAATAAACCACAGAATCTAAAATATACAATTAAGAAATATTTTCAAAAATATTTCAATATACATATGTCTGCATTTTTCTTTCAAACTCACCTTCTTTGTCTATGGCTGGTCCTCCAAGTGCAAAACCTATATCAGCAGCATGGTCCCCTTTCACCTTGTTTGTTCCATAATATGGTGAATGATGAAGTTTCTTTTTCGTATCATACTCAGTGATTAGATGTGAACACCTGTAAAATCAGAAGAACTTACTTAAAAACCACCTAAATGAAAATAAATATTTTTGCACAATTGTTTACTTATTTCTAAAATGGGAATATTATGTTAATTTTTAAAAAATGTACATAGTGTCTTAACACTATGAATGAGAACAAATTTACAGCTGCTTCATTCAGAGAATCATAGAAGATGCAGCGCAGGAGATCATTTGGCTAACTTGTTGTGCTGATTCTTTGAAAGATCTATCCAATCATTACGTTGCATTTCATCATAGTCCTGCGATATTTCTCCCATTCAAAGTATTTATCTGCTTTCTTTTTGAACATTATGGAATTTCCTTTCAACAGTGATTCCAGATCATAAATTGCTGTGTAAAAAATGCTTCTCTCATGGTACCTCTGATTCTTTTGGCAGTTGCCTTAAATCTATATTCTCTGGTTACCAACTCTTCTGTCAATGTAAACAGTTCTTATTTTTGACTCTTAACAACACCATTCAAAATCCTGAGCCCCTTGATCAAATCTCACATCAATTGTCTTTAATCTAGAGACAAGTTTGCCAAGCCAGGTACTGATATATTTCATCCCTGGTGCCCTTTGAGTAAACTATTGCTGCACCATATCCAAAACCTTAACATCCTTCCTAAAGGGTGGTGCACAGGACTGGCCACAATAATCTAGCTGAGGCCCAATGAGTGTTTTGCAAAGGTTTAGCATAATTCAATTGTTTTTGTATTCTATGCCATGCTAGAGCCAAATATCTAGTGTCCTTTTTGTAACAGTTTTCTAAACTTGTCTTAACATCTACATAAATGTGTGCATGCACTCTTCACGTTTCTCTATACTTGCAGACCCAAAATTGCACCATTTAAATTTATATTGCCTCTCCTCATTCTTATTTCTTGGAATTGAATATCATATGTCAGCCCATTTTACCATCTATCTACGCCCCCCTGAAGATGACAATTCAGACTAGTTCCACAAGTGTAGGGATCATGCTAATAACAACTCAGTTGACCACTTTTTACCTGCCCGTCACAGCCAAAGTCAGTCTTGTGTTTGTTAGACTTCCCTGGATCAAGGCCAAAATCATGCCTGACCACAGACCATAAATGTATTAAGGAAGACATTTCAGTCCCTCTACCCTCAGAACTTAATCATTTAAGCTAGTATTACTAACCTATTCTAAACACCAAACAGTATCACAGTGCCTCAAATAGGTCTGTATAACTGAAATATAACTTCCCTTCTTTTGTATTCTAACCACCTTAGATAAGACCAATGTTCTATTCGCCTCTTGATTATTTTTAACATCTTTAAACTAACTTTTAATGATTAACATATTTTGGCATTCACATCCTTTGTTCCCCCAGCGTTGCTAGTCTCTCACCATTAAGAAAATATTCAAAGTTACCTTTCTTGGGTTCAAAGTTAATGGACTCACACTGAACTCATTTGCCTTCTCACTGGATATGCACATAAACATCCTTTCCAGTCGAGGTTCACTGGTTTAAAAAATCACCAAAACCTGGCTGAGTCTCTACCCTCACCAACTGCCAGAAGTAGTGAGAATAACTGGAGCACACAAATGCTGTCTGGGTGAGATAAGCCAAACAAGCACAGATCAGGAATTTAGCCAGTAGCTTTGTGATCTGATTTGCTATGGTGACATACAGGGGGAAACACTACCAGTAAATGGCAGTATTGATTCCAGTGAGAAAACCGGTGTGATTCTCTCTCTCTCTCGAGAGAGAGAGAAACCGTCATGCAGGACCTTACACATCAGCAAAACCTGGCTGCACTGAGATTGGGGCATCATGTTTAAAGGGCACCCCATAATATTAGGAATAAACTTGTCCCCCATTCCGCCACACACAGAGGTCCTCTCTCTACCCCGACTGAAGTCAGCACTTCTTCTTGCACCACATTCCCCCCATCGTCAGCCCATTCTCCCTCCTGTCAAGAGCCGGCAGCCACTACAAAATGACCATCGCCAACATACCCTGCTACTCCATTCACGCTGATCAACAACCAAATCTGAATGAATCCCCCCCTTCCCCAATGATGCTCCCGCTAGGGCTAGGCCCTTGGCATAGGTTGGTACTGTCAAGGGGTATTGCCAGGTCACTACCTGGCCAAGTCCCTCACCCCTGGGACATCACCACAACAAGTTTGAAAGTAGGTGAAACTTTTTAAACCATGCTGGCATGACGCCACACCGGCGCCCGCTGAACATTCGGTGAGAAGGGAAATCTTGGAGACTGCTCACGAATGACATGCTAATGTATTAAAGTGACATTCTTGGGATCCCATAGTGTGTTTCATGCTACTCCGCCTGAGGAGCCTGGAAGATCAGAACTTAGAAACTCGCCGGCACGTATCATGCATTCCAGATTTTCAGCATGCACCACTTTAACTTTCATTCCCACAGACAGAGACTGGGCTCAAAATTGGCCCCACAGACTGTACCATTAATGTGAGCCCACCAAGTATATCAATAACACACCATCACCGAAAATAAATAAATGCAAGAGATGAAACTGTAAAATCCATACGCATGGTGTCCATTCATCATTGCATGATCTTCAGCTGTCCATCCTTTATCTTCTTTTAAATAAACATCTGCATCATAACGTAGAAGTAACTTAACCAAGCTAATCTGTCCGTTGCTTGCAGCAATCATCAAGGCAGTTCTAGAAAAACCATAATACAAAAGATCTACAAATCATTGCATTAGGTCATATATTTGAATCAAAAACCATAACTAAAACATATTCCTCTCTTTTATGACTGCCACAAACCGCTAACTGACTCATTTTGTTCTCATGATTGAGCTTTTAAAAAATCTGAATGTCCAAATCTTTGATGTGTAATCAATGACTCACGCAGATAATTTGTCCACACTGATTTCTTCCCATCTAACTGCAAATTAATTTAAGACACTTCCATCTTTTAAGTGCTAGTTTGAACATTCTCTTTGGCATTATGGAACTAGTCAGAAAAGGCTGCCAATGCCTTTTCAATTTGAACAACACAACACTGTGATCGGCCTTTCCCGTTAATCCATGATATAGGATGAAAATGGCAGCACAACGGTTAGCACTTCTGCTTCACAGCGCCAGGGGCTCAGGTTCAATTCTGGCTTTGGGTCACCATCTGCGTGGAGTTTGTACTTTCTCCCCGGGTCTGCATGGGTTTCCTCCCACAGTCCAAAAATGAACTCCTTTATAAATCGGAGTATCGAGTATAAAAGTTGGAGTGTTATGGTAAGGTTATATAAGACATTGGTGAGGCTGAATTTAGAGTACTGTGTACAGTTTTGCTCACCTAGTTACAGGAAGGATGTAAATAAGGTTGAAAGAGTGCAGAGAAGGTTCACAAGGATGTTGTCGGGACTTGAGAAGCTGAGTTAGACAGAGAGATTGAATAGGTTAGAACTTTATTGCCTGGAGCGTAGAAGAATGGGGGGAGATTTAATAGAGGTGTATAAGATTTTGATGGGTATAGATAGAGTGAATGCAAACAGGCTTTTTCCACAGAGGCTAGGGGAGAAAAAACCCAGAGGACATGGGTTAAGGGTAGAAGGAAAAAAGTTTAAAGGGAATATTAGAGGGGGGATTCTTCACACAGTGAGTGGTGGGAGTGTGGAATGAGCTGCTGGATAAAGTGGTAAATGCGGGGTCACATTTAACATTTAAGAAAATCTTGGGCGGGTTCATGGATGAGACGGGTGTGGAGGGATATGGTTCAAGTGCAGGTCAGTGGGACTAGGCAAAAAATGGTTCGGCACAGACAAGAAGGGCCAAAAGGCCTGTTTCTGAGCTATAATTTTCTGTGGTTCTATGTGCAGGTTAGGTTAATTGTTAAATTGACTCTAGTGTCAGGGGATTAGTAGGGTAAAAGATCACGGGAATACTGCCTGGGCGTGAATGTGGTTGGCACAGGCTCAATATACTGTAGAGATTCTAGAATTTTATGGAAATTCTACGGGTATTATTTACAGTAATCCAATAACGTTAACCTGAATAACAAATGAACAACTTCATAAAATTGCATTTGCAGCTGTTTAGAAAAGGAAACAGAAATCTCTAGCTAGCCTGCAGAAGATTCAGTGGGACTGCATGTGTGCACTTTGAAGGGATTAACTGTTGTACTGAAACTCTCCATTAAGTGAAAGGATGGCACCCTGAACATTCCTCAATCCCAAACAAGTTGACTGGCTGACTTGAACTTCTAAAACTTGCTTCATGCCAGTGAGCCACATGTATTTATTTTACTGCTACTTTCCTACCTCTTATCCCCTTAATCAACAACCAGAAGGATGTAAACCTGCAATGTTCAAAGCTGTTGCTCTTTGCAAAATGAAGAAAGGTATTACATTAAAAATAGTTCATGAAGTTAAAATTTCTTAGTACTCTTTGATGGTAGTTATAGTATTAAAATTACATGCTTGGAAGAGGTAATTATTCCCAATGAATGGCAGCAAATGCACATTCTAAAAAAAAGACAGAATTTGAACTATCGGATTGAATATAAGCAATGGAATGTCTCCTCTTGCGCTCTCTTCATACACGTGAGCTCTTGTTGCTGGCAACCAGAAAATACAGCATAGCAACATCAATAATCAGTGCTTGATAGGTGTTATTTCAAGAACTCCATAAGGAAAAACAGAGAAAAGATATGGAAATTTTGCACAAACACAATCTTATGTAGTGATTTACGACTTAATGTACAAACTGTACCTCCCAATTTTGTCCTTGGCATTGACATCTGCTCCTTCTTTAAGCAAAATTTCCACTATTTCTTGATGATTCTCAATTACAGCCAATAGCAAAGGTGTAAAACCATCCTTTTGGAAACAAAATATATTCAAATAATTTAATTACTGCAGCAGAATTAGCAGTTACTCAACCTATGGATATGTTAGGTCATTTCCACACATTATGAAAAATGAGCTCTTATTTGATCATTTTTAAAAGCTTTACAGATTAACCTAATGATAAAAGATTTGAAAATGTACTTCTAGTCTTTACCTCACAATTTCACAATAGAGGGACACTTTTTGTTAAAAGTTGCCATACAAAGTTGAATTTTGCCAGAACTACAAAAAATGTATTTTTGTTCATTTTTGGCATATGGAAGTTGTGATGATCACCACATGGACCTTTGTTTGAGGTTTCCACCTTTACAGAAGCTGGCATATAATATAGTCCATGTGATATCAAAAAATGGCAGAAAGCGCTAGATAATGCAATGGGCCCCAAAAGCAATGCTGAAGTTATTCTATAACTAGTTGAGTTTCTAGCCAAACTAATATTGCAACATTGGCATCTATCCAACATTATTGTTTATTGCCCAGGTATGTCTTTCTCACAAAACACAGGTCCAATTACTATCCACCAGCCTACTCCCAATCATCAGCAGTGTTGGAAGGAATTGTCAAGAGTTCTGTTACTTTCTAATAACCTTGCTCACCACCAGTACTTGTATTGGGTTCCACCAGGATCATTCTGCTCCAGACTTCATTACAGCATTGGTCTAAACATGAACACAAAAGCTGAATTCCAGAGGTGAAGTGCCAGTGACTGCCTCGGACATCAAGGCAGCACTTAACCAAATGTGGCAACCAAATGAAGCCCTAGCAAAACTAAAGTCAACAAGAATTGTGGGAAAAAAACTCTATTGGTTGGAGTCTTACCCAGCATGTAGGAAGACAATTGCTGTTACTGAAGGTCAATTGTCTCAGCCTCAGGAGACCCTCAAAGGATTGGCCTGGGCCCAATATTTTCAACTACTTCATCAATCACTTTCCTTTATTTGCAGCAAGACTTGAACAACGTTCAAGCTTAGGCTACTAACTGGCAGATAACATTTATACCAGGTGTCACTATCTCCAACGAGGGATTCTAACCACCTTTCCATGATATTCAATAAAATGACCATCAAAAACGGCAGTATAACGGCAACTTGATATATTAAGACAAACTACTTTATAATAAATACAAGTCATCTTTGACTGAGCACGCAAATCCACTACTTCTCACTCAAAAAAAAACCATGACAGATAAGAATTAAGGGAACCGCAGAATAGGATAGACAGAAGAAAAAGAGGGAGATAAAGTGGTAGAAACAATGTAACAACAAAGAACAATTCAAATGTCATTCATTGTTACTAGACTGGAGACATGGTGATGTAAATACACTGAAATCATCACAAAGTTAGCAATGAGATAAAATGTTTTTCAGCCCTGTAGCATATTGAGAAGTTCAGATGGCATTAAGTTTCTTCTCAGGAACTCATTGAATTAGCAATTCAAACATCAGAACAACAAAATGGATTTTCATTTGGAATGCACAAGAAATCATAATATTTCATATATAGCTTACAAAAGTGGAATTGATTTGGGAAGTGTTTTATTGCTTCTGTGAAAATACTCACAATGCTCTCTAGAGTGGGTGTGAAATGGAGAAATTCTGAAACTGGTTTAGCAATGTGGAAACTTAAATGAAGTGGTGATCAAAGGGCAAAGTTGAAAAAGCTGACTCTGTTCACTACAGAAATCAAGATAAAAAAACACCAGCTATTGGAATACACTAGAAAACATTCAAATGAAAGTACAGAAAATGAACATCAACTAGCTGACAAGGCAAATGAGAGAAATTACCACATTTCATCAAATTGGATTTCTCTTTAGAAGTGGAGGTACTTAAACAGAGGTTGTTATCCTTGAGCTAGATTAATTCATGTGGAGAAATTGATCCAAAAGAACTGTTCAGATGCCAAGGAGTACATTTTCTACAAACTGCAGTTCAAGGTGACAAAAGCTATTGGCACAATCTTATTACAGATTTTAGAAATAATTTGTTGCACAGTGACTGTCTCCCTTTAAGTGGGATGAAGTTCCATAATGATTAGTGAGGGAAAAGAGATAATAATTCATGAAACTTATTACAGCTGTTCCTATCCAAAACAAATGGAGCACTTAAGATGCTATAACGGCCATTTCAAAATTGAAAATGCAAATGAAAAGTGGGTATTGCTTTTTGAATGATGTAAGTAATTATTCATTTTAAATTTGATGGGAACTGGAAATCAATAATAAGGGTCAGGTGATTGGTTACTTCCTTTTAACAATTAGGCCCAACTAAGTCTGCATTTATGGGCAGGTTGGAAAAAGATATGGGGCTGGAATTTGCAGGTTTTTGATGGCAAATTGTTCGCGCTTGCCATCATTACCCTTCTGAATTTGACTGCAACATCAGGCAAATTGACATGATTGACATGAATATCCTGAAGTTACAGTCCATCATTCACTGCCCTTCCACAGAATACGCGGGGACACCCCTATCTCTCAGCACCAGAAATCAGTGAAATCAATTGATATGGTGAGAATTTCCCCTTTTCTATTCTCATGTTGCAGTTAGAAACCCCATATAGTTGGGTTGCGTACAATGAGGTATATCTGGATTTTAATCGCAATTTGAATAATAATAACTTCTCCTAAACAACTGTTCTGGCCCTGAAAAAATACTATTTTTGTGAATGTTGTTAATGTCTCAATTATAATTAATGGCTAGACTTTTCTACTTGTTTTTTTCAAATAATTAGATGTATATTTGAAGTTTATAACATTTATAATGTTTTGACTTTTAATGTTTAATATGCATTTTGCTCTCTGTAAAATTTTTAGCAAGTGATTTAGTTATTGGGCTTTATATCCCGATTGATGGAGAAATTTTTAAAATATGAGTGGTTGCTCGAACAGCTTGATTACACGGTTGCAGCTCAACATTGGGAATCCCACCTAAACAGTACTACAATCAATTATGTCTCAAAATAGTTGAAGCTCTCGCCAAATAGGCAGTAGTGGAGCTTTCTTGAGGTCAATGGTAAGCACTTTTTGTTTTGTTGATGACCATAAGATCCAGGCCATTGTGAGCTTCTGACTGCTCTATAATCTCTCCAGTCAGCTCTAAAACCAAGTGTAATGCATTGTAATACAGTAAAATGCATAATTTTGTAACCAATTTTTTTGTAGGAAATTGGTAGCAGTAATTTAATAATTGGACACAATGTTAATAGTCAGGCCATCATTACAAGTATGGCTGGAGTGTAGCACAATTCAAGTATTTATAAGCTACCTAATCTGTATTAATATGCACAATTTTAAGGGTAGTTTGATTTGGATTTGGAGTAAATGGCATCAATGATGAGCTCAACTGGGAAGCAACACTACCCAGCACGCCTTTAATATTTGCATCAGCAAGCATTATGCTATCAGCAGTAAGTCACATGCTTTGTATTGTACCATAACCCCAGTATAGCAATTTTCCACAACACATGAAAAGACATGCAAAAGATAACAATAAATAAACACAAATGTAATTACCTTATTTCGAGCATTCATGTGTGCTTCATGCTCTATCAGATGCATCACCAAAGCGATGTTAGGGATCAGAGCAGCAAGATGTAGGGCAGTATTTCCATTAATGTCCACAAGGTTAGTATCAGCATTATGGCCTAGTAAAATGACTGCACAACGCTCTTGTTGGCATTGTACTGCCTGTGGATGATGTAACAAAAAGTTTATATAGTAGCAATTTTCACAATTAGATATTTGAAGCATAAAGTACATTTGTCAACTAGAGGAGAATCTGAACTAAAAATTGCATTTTCTTTCTTAACAATTCACATTTAATGGAAGTTCTTTGACATACAATACATAATTTCTATATGGGGCATCATTTAATTGAAAACTTAATTTATAAACTCAGCCCTTTTACTTTTATGGATGATGCAGTGAAAGGTATTTACAACATAAAAGATGTCACACTGCATGACACACAGTAGCAGCTATTTCATGTGAGACCACATCATCCAAGATTACAAAATTAACTTATTTCAATGGCTACTTGGGAGCTTTTACTTAAACGCATCAACTCCCAAAATGGTGGGCTGGGATATTTTACCCAGAGCTGTGACTGAGAGATGAATTTGGATTGTGTAGTCCAACACAGTAGATTGCATCAGTACTAATGGGATGTTTTGCTGCAGTTCTTAGCACCATCTGCTAAATAACTTTTCTGCAAATTATTTTGAAAAGTAAGCCTCAGACTTCTATTAACATGGTTTACAAACCAGCCATTAAGTTTGCAAGATGTACTGGGTAACCAATTTTTCCTTTCTATCAGTGAGAAAGAACTATACCTCCGGATACCATCTTGTAAAATTCTGCAGTGAATACAGGAACAGGAGTAGGCCTCTCAGCTTCAAGCTTGTTCTGCTGATTTGGATCTTATTTCCATATATTTGACAAGGTACCTCTTGGTTGGCTGGTACGAAGGGTGAAATCACATGGGATCAGAGGAGAGCTGGTAAGATGGATACAGAACTGCCTTGGCCACAGAAGACATAGGGTAGCAGTAGAGGGTTGCTTTTCTGAATGGAAGGCTGTGACTAACGATGTTCTGAGACCTCTGTTGTTTGTAGTATATATAAATGATTTGGAGGAAAATGTAGCTGGTCTGATTAGTAAATTTACAGACAACACAAAAATTGGTGGAGTTGCAGATAGTGAAGAGGATTGTCAGAGGATACAGCAAGACATAGACTGGTTAGAGACTTGTCAGATGGATTTTAGTCCAGACAAATATAAGATAATGCATTTTGAAAGGTCCAATGCATGTAGGAATTATACAATAAATGATAGAACCATTAAGAGTATTGACAGGCAGAAAGATCTCGGCATAAATGTCCATCGATCACTGCAAGTGACAATGCAAGTGGAAAAGGTAGTCAAGAAGGCATAGGGCATGCTTGCCTTCATTGGTTGGGGCACTGAGTACAGAAATTCACAGGTCATGCTGCAGCTGCACAGAACCTTAGTTAGGCTTCATTTAGAATATTGTGTACAATTCTAGTCGCCACACTACCAGAAGGATGTACAATTCTAGTCGCCACACTACCGGAAGGATGTGGATGCTTTGGAGAGGGTACAGAAGAGGTTTACCAGGATGTTGCCTGGTCTGGAGGGTATTAGCTATGAGGAGAGGTTGGATAAACTCGGTTTGTTCTCACTGGAATGATGGAGGTTGAGGAGTGACCTCATAGAGGTTTACAAGATTATGAGTGGCATGGACAGAGTTGATAGTCAGACGCTCTTTCCTGTGGTAGAAAAGAAGTACTAGGGGACATATGTTTAAGGTACATGGAGAAAAGTTTAAAGGAGACATGCGAGGCAAGCTTTATTTTTACACAGGTGGTGAATGTCTGGAACGCATTGCCCAGGGAGGTTGTGGGAGCAGGCATGATAGCGGCATTTAACGGGCACCCAGATGAATACATGAATAGGATGGGAATGGAAGGATATGGACTCCGTAAGTGCATACAGTTTTAGTTTAGGCAGGCATCATGATTGGCGCAGGCTTGGAGGACCTGTTCCTGTGCTGTACTTTTCTTTGTTTTTTTTATCTACTTTGGTTCCATACCTTTAAATATTCTTACCCAATAAAATAATCTATCAGACGAATTTTGAAAACATCAGTTGACCTAGTCTGGGAAGTAATGAGAATGAATTTATTGGTAAGTGGGAGGCCTTCAAAAGAGAAATTTTGAGAGTGCAGAGTTTGTATATTCCTGTCAGGATTAAAGGCAAAGTGAATAAGAGTAAGGAACATTGGTTCTCGAGGGATATTGGAACTCTAATAAAGAAAAAGAGAGCATGTATGACATGTATAGGCAACAGGGAACAAAAAGATGCTTGAGTATAAAAAGTGCAAGAAACTACTTAAGAAAGTAATCAGGGGGGCTAAAAGAAGACATGGTGAAAAAGTCAAGGTGAAGGATAATCCTAAGAGCTTCTACAGGTATTTTAAGAGCAAAAGGAGAGTAAGGGATAAAATTGGTCCTCTTGAAGATCAGTGTGGTCCACTATGTATGGAATCAAAAGAAATGGGGGAGATATTAAATGGGTTTTTTGCATCTATATTTACTAAGGAAACTGGCATGGAGTCTATGGAAATAAGGCAAATAAGTAGGAAGGTCACGTAACCTATACAGATGAAAGGGGAGGAAGTACTCGCTGTCTTGAGGCAAATCAGAGTAGATAAATCCCCAGGACTGGACAGGGTATTCCCTCAAACCTTGAAGGAGACTAGTGCTGAAATTGCAGGGACCCTGGCAGATATATTTAAAATGTAGGTATCCACGGATGAGGTGCCAGATGATTGGAGGATAGCTCACGTTGTTCCATTGTTTAAAAAAGGCTCAACAAGTAATCCGGGAAATTATAGGCCGATAAGTAGTAGGTAAATTATTGGAAGGAGTACTCAGAGATAGGATCTACAAATATTTGGAAAGACAGGGACTTATTAGGGAGAGTCAACATGGCTTTGTGTGAGCTACGTCACGTTTAACCAATCTATTAGAGTTTTTTGAGGCGGTTACTAGGAAAGTGGATGAAGGGAAGGCAGTGGATGCTGTCTACATGGACTTCAGTAAAGCCTTTGACAAGGTCCTTCATGGGAGTTAGTTAGGAAGGTTCAGTCCCTAGGTATACATGGAGAGGTAGTAAATTGGATTAGACATTGGCTCAATGGAAGAAACCAAAGAGTGGTAGTGGAGGATTGCTTCTCTGCGTGGAGGCCTGTGACTAGTGATGTGCCACAGGGATCAGTGCTGGGTCCATTGTTGTTTGTCACCTATATCAATGATCTGGATGATAATCAGCAAATTTGCTGATGATATAAAGATTGGAGGTGTAGTGGACAGTGAGGAAGGTTTTCAAAGCTCGCAGAGGGATTTGGACCAACTCGAAAAATGGGCTGAAAAATGGCAGATGAAGTTTAATGCAGACAAGTGTGAGGTATCGCACTTTGGAAGGACAAACCAAGGTAGAACATACAAGGTAAATGGTAGGACACTGAAGAGTGCAGTAGAACAGAGGAATCTGGGAATAGGGGTATATAATTCCCTAAAAGTTGCGTCACAGGTAGATAGGGCCGTAAAGAGTGCTTTTGGAGCACTGGCCTTTATAAATCAAAGTACTGAATATTAGAGTTGGAATGTTATTGTGAGTTTGTATAAGACATTGGTGAGGCCGAATTTAGAGTGATGTGTGCAGTTTTGGTCACCTAATTTCAGGAAGGGTATTAATAATGTTGAATAAGTGCAGAGAAGGTTTACAAGGATGTTGCTGGGACTTGAGAAACTGAGTTACAGAGAAAGGTTGAATAGGTTAGGACTATATTTCCTGGCGTGTAGAAAAATGAGGGGAGATTTGATAGAGGTGTATAAAATTATGGTGGGTATAGATAGAGTGAATGCAAGCAGGCTTTTGGAGCTAGGGGAGAAAAAAACTAGAGGACATGAGTTAAGGGTGAAGGGGAAAAGTTTAAGGGGAATATTGGAGGGGGGAGTTCTTCACACAGAGAATGGTGGGAGTTTGGAATGAGCTGCCAGATGAAGTGGTGAAAGCGGGCTCACTTTTAACATTTAAGAAAAACTTGGACAGGTACATGGATGAAAGGGATGTGGAAGGATATGGTTCAAGTGCAGGTCAGTGGGACTAGGCAGAAAAATGGTTTGGCACAGCCAAGAAGGGCCAAAAGGCCTGTTTCTGTGCTGTAACGTTCTATGGTTCTATGGAATGTTACTACCAACATTGCCACTAATAATTTTGGCGTGCGTACGTAATTCGTTTAAGCACGCAGCCGTCTCTAATTTTTTTTTGTAGCATTGACATGTGTGCGGCCTGCACAGGGGCTTGTAGGTGGTTGCCCAGCAACGCAGCTTAAAGGGAATATTGCTTATCACTCAATAGCATATTGCTTTGTCAAAGGATTGCATAGTTGGAGAAATATTTTCATTCATATTTATTTGCTTTCTCCCCTTTAGTGGATAAATGAAATGAAAACTGGATGATGGCATGTCAATTGTACAAATCTCTACCTATATTTTATGTTCTGAAAGTTGACTGGGATGTTTGAAAGTTACATCCATTATAAATTCAGTCAGGGCTGAATTGCTCAGCAGCCTTAAGTACTATCCTCTCAGCTCTTGGTAACAAACCAGCCACAAAGATTAATAGTTTCAAAGTCTTTCTGGTGTTCTAAAGGCTTCAACTGAAACAAGCTTGTGCAACTGCATATAGATGGCAGTGATTGCCAGCCATGTTTTTTATTTATTATCGAGCATAACCATACAGGAATTACTTTTAAAAATGCTTACATGTAGAGATCACACTCCAGTCAGCAATTTTCCATTGAGGTACAATACATAGCAATACAAAAGTGCACTGATAAATTTTATACATCTCATCAGCCTACACCTCTCACAAAATTCCAAGAAGTTGATTTAAAACCCATCAGGTTAGGGAAACAAACATGATAATAAACTGAGTTGTTCTACCAGAATCAAATAGATTTGTGAAAATAAATGGCTCAATCATAACTGATCTAACAGCAACACTGAGCTTTTGTTATATCTTTAGACTTTTCATTTACATCTAAAATTGCTGTGTGCAGTCTTCCGATACTGACGTGATCCCAGTTATTGCAGTTAGGCTACAATGGTCTATGAGCTTGTTTTAATTCATTATGTTTAATGTACACTGAGGGCGATTCTTCCATTCTGACCCGCTGATTTTTTGGTGGGTTGGGTCAGAAGTGCACACGTGCCGATTCGCAGGATTCACACGTGCATTCCTGATGCACACGTGTCTCCCACCGCCAGTTATCCGGCGTGGTCAGGACCATGCAGGAAACCAGCGGGAACATCATGTAAGTCATTTTAATGTGATTTAAATGTCATTAGCAGGCTTGAGACTGAATTTTCTGGGCCTGATAGCATCTCACACTCCACCAGTGCAATTTAGAGTAGCTCCCAACTTTCGGGGAACCTGCGGACAACCCTGTTGGAGTGAAGGGGGGCAATCGGGGCTCTGCAGGGAGTTAGGCAGATAGAGAGTGGTGCCTCCTAGGCATGGGCACCCTGGCAGTGCCAGCCTGTGTCACTGGCACTGCCAAGGGAAAAAGTACCCATGCCCAGGAGCCATCTTGGCACTGCCCACTGGGTATTGGCAATGCCAAGGGATGGGGCTTAGGGGGCAGATCGGCGGGGGTCCCGCTGCCACTCTGCATTGGGATCTGGTAGGGGCTGGAGGATCAGGGTGGGCTGGGAGATTGGGGGGATGGGGGGAGTGATTTGCGATAGGGATATGCGTCCTATGGGGATGGGGGGGGTCTGCCTCCCATGGGCCGGGGGATGTGTGTGTCCGTGTGTGGAGGGGGGTGGAATCTCACTGCTGGGGTGGAGGTGGGGGGTTGGAGATCAGGGTGCTCCAGGATGTGCGGGGGTGGGGATCTGGGCTGGCCTAGGAGTGGTCACGATGGCCACGATCGGGCTGGGGTAGGTGGGTCGCGAAGGAGCTGCAGCAAACTGCATGCACAGAGGCCCTGAACTGTCAGATTCTGGCGTGAATAGACCCCGCCTCCTGAGCTTTTAATGATATTCATGATTGTGACCTCTGCATTGCTTAGAGTGTGGGAGATTCGAGTCACTGAAAAACAATTGTGATTTACACCATTTTTCCCCTCAATCCAGCACTTAGAACCTTTTTGGGAAAATCACCCCATTATGCTCAAAAAGACTGAATTACAATCTTGGGAAGGGGTCTATCAAATGTTAACATTCACAAAGGCCTGATCCAAACATTGACTGACGTTTGAAATTCCACGTCCTCACTTTAGAAAGATAATCACATGTTCCCAACACTGGGAATTTCACAGTAACTTCATTGCAGTGTTAAAGTAAGTCCTATTTGTGACTAATAAGTTAACCTTAACTATAGTGGCGCATGGTCTCAATTTTGAGTCTCTCCGATTTTTCTGACTGTGATGTGTAGAGAAGTACTACACTGCAGCCAACAAATTCCTTATTAACTATAAATAATAAATAGACTTTTAGGAGCACGTATTGTGCAAGTAGAATGATAGAACTTTAAAATGGAGACTGAATTATGGTTCAATCATTAGGGCATAATAACTAGGAACAGAAGTAGGCCATTTGAGCCTGCTTCACCATTCAATAAGACCATTACTGATTGTGGGCTTAACTCCACTTTCTTGCCTGCCCCCCCATAACCCTCAACACTCCCTTGTAGATCAAAAATCGGACTAATTCAGCCTTGAATAGATTCAATGATACAATATTCACTGCTCTTTGGGGTAGAGAGTTTCAAAATTAACAATCCTTGAAAAGAAGAAATCTCCAACTTAAATGAGAATTCCTTACTTTGAAACTGTGCACCTTATTTCTAGATTCCTTTACAAGAATCAGTTTGTTCTAATTTTAAATAAATGTTTAGCATCCAAATGTAGAGAAGTTAAATAACCAAATTAAAACAAATACTTAAATTTACTGTGATCAAGACAAGGCTTTTTTTTAAAGAAGAGACACGTCAATATCATTTCTTCAACATAGAGTCTAAACCAAGTCAGGGAGTGGGAGAGAGAGGAAAAGGGTTAATATAGACCAGCAAGGGGAAGAATGGGTGAAGACTATCAATGGAGAGTGGGGGCTAGTGGGTTGGAGGATGCTTGGATCATTAATGGTGGTGTGGATGGGGAAGGGAAAAGTGAGACAGTTTTGGCAGATGTTTTTTGATGATCCATCGAGTGGGACAGCAATTAATTCTCTGCTTAATCAGGGAAGGGAAAGGGGAAAATATAGACAAAAAGATATACTTCTTTAATGTATGCCAAGATGTCTGCTGTCACGCACACCAGAGATGGTGTTAGGCTGCTCCATAATAACCCTTGATGGCAAAGCCTTCGTACATACAGGGTCAACTTTTATAATCAGCCATTTTAACAACTAAAGTTTTACATCTAACATTGAAAAATGCTATGAAAATGCCACCTACATATGTAACTGGCAAACGTTCACACACAGCCCAATACAAAATTATTCAAGTGGAACACTGTGACACACACTTCATCTTTAATGTAGAACAGATGCACAGAATTTGGTCAATACAGCAACCACCTATTTATTTCTTACCTTCATCAAAGGGGAGCGATTATCATTGTCACAGATATTTAGTTTTGATTTGTTTTCCACAAGGAAAGCAACTGCCTCTGCATGCCCATTTGCACATGCAAGATGCAACGGCGCCCTAAAAAGAAAATGAATACCAATGTATTTATCACAGAACAGGGGCACTGACGCATTCTTCACAAAGAATTCCAAAATGCATGTGTTCTTTCAAATAATTCTCTTGTAACATTTTCCAAGGCTGCAAAAATCATAGGTTGTTACAACGCAGAAACAGGCCATCTGGTCCAACAAATCTCAGCTTGCATATTTCCCCATGTGAATCATACCTGCCTGGTTCCACTCCATACTAATGAATACCAAACAACTATTTAATCCGTGTTATAAGAAATAATTTATAAACTCTGCTACAACAACTACTTTTGGTTGAAAATTCCATTTTCATGATTACAAATATTATTCTAGCTCTATTCTCTCTTTAATCATCTCAAAATTCCACTCTTGTTACAATGTTGCCAACCACTGGTAACGAGCCACCATAATCTTTCCATCCCCTTACATTGCTCATCTCAATACTACAACAACTATAAATAAAAACACCTAATGTTTGGAGTTCCACTTCATAACTGACACCATCCCCTTGATAACATCTGCAGTTCTGATCGTTTCTGATACGTTCACCTAATAATATTAACAGTAAAGGACAATATTAAAATAGTGATGCCATCAGTTTTAATACCATAATGAATTTCTGGAAGGAGGCGACTTCTAATCTATTTTACCAACCAATAACAAAGGGATATGGGGATAGCGTGGGAAAAAGGCATTGGAGTGAGTGATCAGCCATGAGCAGCCTCAATAGGTTGAATGACCTACTCCTACGTTCCTGACTTTCCTCAGTATTTATGTAGCATATTTATCATAATTCTGAATTTCATTTCTTAACAAAATGCTTGTTTATAGTAACCAAGAGTAACCAAATTATAGTAGCCAAGTTTAGTCCTCATAAATCATTAACAAATCGACTGGATCTGGATGAATAATAGAGACAAGTTCAAATTTACGAGTGTGAATTCTGTTAAAAGAAAAGAACATCTGGAATAAAAGGCTAGAGATAGTCCTATAACTTTGTGGTACCATTAAAGGTCATTTAACACCATCTTTGGGTATTGCTGGTTTCACTAGAAGGACAGATCCAAATGTGGTAGCGCAGTGGAGAAAGAATGGCCCAAGGAATCAATGACTCCAGGCCCAATGAAATCTCACTGCATCGGCACAAACATGGCCAAGAAAACCTCATGCAGAATAGCAGCTACCTGATCACCCCTACATCCCTCACCTGATAAATCAGTATCCATGTTGAACAGCACTTGGAAGAAGCACTCATGTAGCTCGCTGGTTGGGGAGTTCAATATCCATCATAAAGAGTGGATTGGTAAAAGCACCACTGATTGAAACATGAAAGACATGGCTGCTAGGCAGAACTTAATACAAGGGAAAAAAACAATTCCACCTTATTTTCACTAACTGGTGTGTTGCAAATGCATCAATCCTTGCTAGTATAGACAGGACCGTGCAGTCTTTGTGGATTCAAACTCTGGTCTTCAAAGTGAGGACATCTTCTATTGTGCTAAGGCACAATAACTGTGGTAAATGAGAATTTCCCATTTACATTGGTCCACTAGTGTTGAATGGGTCTTCAGCTGTCTAGGCCCTAAGTACTGGAATTCCTTAACCTCTCTGGCTTCCTTTTTTCACCTTCAACTTACTTCTTAAAACTTAACTACGATCAAGCTTTTGGTCACCTGCACTACTATCTCCTTGTGTCTTGGTGTAAGGTTTTAACTAATAATGCTCCTCTGAAGCTCCTTTGGGCTTTTTTTTTCTGCTGAACCTTCCTGCAAGCTCACTTTTACAATTGCTCTACTGAACTCCATATCTAAAAATTGGCCAACCCTCCTCCAAGCATACCTATCCATCCTGGCTTTCCACATACTTTACACTAATTTCTAGTGTTTTATGTATCCAAAACCTCAACTGGTCTTCCTGGTTGCATCAATTCTCCCTATTCTGCAAGTTCTGACCCACAACTCAAGCACTCCCAGTACGTTTTTGCCTTTTCTTAAACCCAGGAATCCCTTCCACCATAGTTGACAAGGAGGGACTTTGATCAATTCTATCCCATTTCTCCCATGGTTGGAGTCACAAGTTAGACGGCTGAGGGTTGGGGGGGGAGGCGGTGTAGGGGGGTCATCCAGGACAATCTCTGCAGAAGTCCCTCAGGGTACTGTCCTAGGCCCAACCATCTTCAGTTGCTTCATCAATGACTTTCCCTCCATAAGAACAGAAGTGGGTATGTGCACCGATGATTGCACCATGTTCAGCAAGATTCGCAACTCCTCAGATACTGAAGCAGTCCGTGTTCAAATGCAACATGATCTGGCTAATATCAAGGCTTGGGCTGACATGTGGCAAGTAATATTTGTGCCACACAAATGCCAGGCAATGACAATCACTAATAAGAGACAATTTAACCACTGTCCCTTGACATTCAATGGTGTTACCATCACTGAATTTCCCACTGTCAAAATCTATGGGGCTACCATTGACCAGGAACTCAACTGGACTTGCCACAAAAACACAGTGGCGACAAGAGCAGGTCAAAGGCTAGGAATACTGTGGCAAGAAACTCACATCCTGACTCCCAAGCTAGTTGACCATCTACAAAGCACAAGTCAGGTGTGATGGAATACTCCCCACTTGTCTGGATGGGTGTAGCTCCAACAACACTCAAGAAGCTTGATACCATTCAGGACAAAGCAGCCCAGTTGATTGGCACCACATCCACTCCCTCCACCACCGAAGCTCAATAGCAGCAGTGTGTACCATCTACAAATGCACTGCAGACATTCACCAAAGATCCTTAGCCAGTACCTTCCAAACCCACGACCACTTCCATCTAGAAGGTCAAGGCAGCAGATACATTGGAACATGTACTACCTGCAAGCTGCCCTCCAAGCCACTCACCATCCTGACTTGGAAATGCATCACCATTTTTTCACAATCACTGAGTCAAGATTGTGGAATTACCTCCCTAATGTCATTCTGGATCAACCCGTAGCATGTGGACTGCAGCGTTTCAAGAAGGCAGCTCACTACCACCTTCTCAAGGGCAACTAGGGATGGGCAATAAATTCTAGCCAGTCAGCGACACCTATGTCCCACAAATGAATCAAAAGGAAATTCCTGCACTCTTAGTTTCATCCTCATCGCTCTCTCTGAGCCAAAATAAGATCTGTGTTGACTTCCCAAATCAATTGAATCACCCTCTGCTATTTCTGCCACAGAACACATATTTTTCTTCCTGTCCCTTTCAAAGTTCTGAAGAAATCATTATCTTCACAAGACCCTGATCCTTTCCTCAACTGCAGGAGGCAGTGATGTACTGTCACTGAACTAGACATCCCAAAGGTCCAGGACAATGCTCTGAGAATGCAGGTTTGAATCCCACACCAGGTGGTGAAATTTGAATTGAATAAAAATTTGGAATTAAAAGTTTAATGATGATCATGAAGCCATTGTTGATTGTGTAAAAATCCATCTGATTTACTCATGTCCTTGAGGGAAGAAAATCTGTCGTCTTTATAATAAAAGCAAAATACTGCTGATGCTAGAATCAGAAACAAAAACAGAAAATGCTGGAAAATCTCAGCAGGTCTGGCAGCATCTGTGGAGAGAGAATAGAGCCAACGTTTCAAGTCTGAAGAACGCTTTGTCACAGCCTGTTACCCTTACCTGGTCTGGCCTTCATGTGGCCCTACATCCACAGCAATGTTTGATCTATGTGAATTGATTTTGATTTATTATTGTCTTATGTATTAGTATACAGTGAAAAGTATTGTTTCTTGCATGCTATACAGACAAAGCATACCATTCACAGAGAAGGAGAGTGTGCAGAATGTAGTGTTACAGTCATAGATAAGGTGAAGAGACAGAGCAACTTAGTGTGAAGTAGGTCCATTCAAAAGTCTGATGACAGCAGGGAAGAAGCTGTTCTTGAGTCGGTTGGTACGTGACCTCAGACTTTTGTGTCTTTTTCTCAACAGAAGGTGGAAGAGAGTATGTCCAGGGTGCATGGGGTCCTTAATTGTGCTGGCTGCTTTTCCGAGGCAGCAGGAAGTATAGACAGAGTCAATGGATGGGAGGCTGGTTTGTGAGATAGATTGGGCTACATTCATGACCTTTTGTAGTTTCTTGAGGTCTTGGGCAGAGCAGGAGCCATACCAAGCTGTGATACAACCAAAAAGAATGCTTTCCATGGTGCATTTGTAAAGGTTGGTGAGAGTATTAACTGACATGCCAAATTTCCTTAGTCTTCTGAGAAAGTAGAGGCATTGGTGGGCTTTCGTAACTATAGTGTCGGCATGGGGGGACCAGGACAGGTTGTTGGTGATCTGGACACTGAAAAACTTGAAGCTCTCAACCATTTCTACTTCTACCATTGATGTAGGCAGGGGCATGTTCTCCACTATGCTTCCTGAAGTCTATGACAATCTCCTGCATTTTGTTGACATTGAGGGAAAGATTATTGTCATCGCACCAGTTCACCAGATTCACTATCTCATTCACGTATTCTGTTTTATCATTGTTTGAGATCCGACTCACTATGCTGGTGTCATCAGCAAATTTGAAAATCAAGTTGGAGGGGAATTTGGCCACACAGTCATAGGTGTATAAGGAATACAGTAGGAGGCTGAGGACAGCCTTGTGGGGCACCACTGTCGAAGATGATCGTGGAGGAGGTGTTGTTGCCTATCCTCACTGATTGTTGACTCTTAAATGCCAGCAGGGAAGGGCAATAAACGCTGGCCCAGCTAGTGATACCCATATCCCATGAATGGATTAAAAAAAACACCCAACACACCCACCTTTTTGCACAATACCTCACTATAAAATTGCAGGATGTGGAATACCTGCACTCTGATCTCCTAACTTCCCACCAGCCAGCATTCCAAACTCTCCTTTCATGTGAAATAATTTGCACCAATTTAATGTACTGTATTCGCTACTTGCAATATGGTGGCTTCTACATTTAGGAAACCAAATGCAGATTGGGTGACTGCTTTGTGGTACACTTGTATTAGTCTGCAAGCTCGACTCTCTGTTTCTGGTCATCTCAACATAGACTCAATGATCAACATCTCATCCTTCAATTATACACTGTACAGCCTTCAGGCAAATGAATTAAAACTTTTTTCAGGCAACAACAGATGGTAATGATCCTGCTATTTCCAGACACCCTCTTAACTCACCTTCTTCTTTACTTGTTCCATCCTCTTTTACCTACATTCAATCACAGCTGATTTTCACCTTATGCTTTGTTCTTTCCTTCTTCTACCACCATTTACAACTATAGCTTTCCCCAGTTCTGATGATTCTTTTTCCTGATCCACAGAGCATTTCTAGTATTTTCTGTTTTTCTTGTTCTTACCATGTTCCTTTTTCACAAGCTCAAAGAAAACCAGTAAATTGCATTAATTAGATCTTACCTCCTCCGGAACCCATCATAGCAATTTATTGAGACCTCATTTCAGTGCAGGTGCTCGATAATAAATTTTTAATGAAACATTTCTGCAACTTCATTCATAAGGTCGTAAGGTGTTGTGAGACAGCATATAGATTCTTCTGTCATTTTTGCCCCCTTTTTCAAAACTAAATGGAAATAACACCTATCCCGGTTTTATCAACCAAAGGGCTGTGACAAGTGGCGTTCCTCAGGGATCAGTGCTGGGACCTTTGCTGTTTGTAATATATACAAATGATTTGGAGGAAAATGTAACTGGATTGATTAGTAAGTTTGCAGACAACACAAAGATTGGTGGATTTGCAGATAGTGATGAGGACCAGAGGATACAGTAGGACATATAGATCAGTTGGAGATTTGGGCAGAGGGATTGCAGATGGAGTTTCATCTGCAGAAATGTGAGGTAATGCATTTTGGAAGGTCTAATACAGATAAGAAATATACCATAAATGGCAGAACCCTTAACAGTATTGGTAGAGATCTGGGTGTACAGGTACACAAGTCATTGAAAGTGGCAATGCAGGTGGAAAAGGTAGTCAAGAAGGCATACGGCACGCTTGCCTTCATCGGCCGGGGCACTGAGATTAAGAATTGGCAAGTCATGTTGCAGCTTTATAGAACTTTAGTTAGGCTGCACTTGGAATGTTGTGTTCAATTCTAGTCGCCACATTACCAGAAGGATGTGGAGGCTTTGGAGAGGGTATGAAAAGATTTACCAGGATGTTGCCTGGTCTGGAGGACATCAGCTATGAGAGGCTGGCGAAACCTGGTTTGTTCTCACTGGAGTGATGGAGGTTGAGGGGAGAACTGATAGAAGTCTACATGAGCGAATGGGCCAGGAACTGGCAAATGGAATTTAACGTTAGCAAGTGTGAAGTTGTCCACTTTGGTAGGAATAATGGTAGGAAGGACTACTACTTACATGGCGAAAAACTGCAGCATGCAATGGTGCAGAGGGACCTCAGGGTCCTTGTGCATGAGTCGCAAAAACCCAGCCTGCAGGTGCAGCAGGTGGTCAGGAAGGCAAATGGGATGCTGGCCTTCATAGCGAGGGGGATTGAATATAAAAGTAGGGAGGTCTTGCTGCAACTATACAGGGCACTGGTGAGGCCGCAGCTGGAGTACTGTGTGCAGTTTTGGTTACTGCACTTATGCAAAGATATTTTGGCCTTGGAGAGAGTGCAGAGGAGGTTTACCAGGCTGATACCGGAGTTGAGGGGGTTGAACTATGAGGAGAGGCTGAATAAACTAGGCTTGTACTCGTTAGAGTTTAGAAGAATGAGGGGAGATCTCATTGAGACATATATGATGATGAATGGGATGGATAGTTTAGAGGTGGAGAGGCTCTTCCCGCTCAGAAAGGACAGTAGGAATAGAGGGCATAGCCTCAAGATAAGGGGGGGGGGGGGGGGGGCAGTTTAGAACGGAGTTGAGGAGGAACTTCTTCACTCTAAGGGTGGTGAATCTCTGGAATTCTCTGCCCGTTGAAGTGGTGGAGGCTGCCTCGCTAAATATACTTAAGATGCGGGTAGATAGGTTTTTGATAGGCAAGGGGATTAAGGGTTATGGGGAGAGGGTGGGAAAGTGGAACTGAGCCACGACAGATCAGCCATGATCTTATTGAATGGCGGGGCAGGCTCGAAGGGCTAGATGGCCTACTCCTGCTCCTATTTCTTATGTTCTAATGTTACAAGATTATGAGAGGCATAGACAGATTAAATAGTCAGAAGCTTTTTCCCCCAAGCTGGAAGAGTCAATTATTAGGGGGCATGAGTTAAGGTGTGACGGGCAAGGTCTAAAGGAGATGTATGAGGCAGATTTTTTTTTACACAGAGAGTAGTGGGTGCCTGGAAATCATTGCTAGAGGTGGGAGTGGACGCAGATATGGTAGTGACTTTTAAAGGGCATCTTGACAAGTACATGAATAGGATGGGAATAGAGGGATATGGTCCCTGGAAGGGTAGGGGTTTTAGTTAAGTCAGGCAGCATGGTTGGTGCAGGCTTGGGGGGCTGAAGGGCCTATTCCTGTGTTGTAATTTTTTTTTTGTTCTTTGCCCAAAGATCAAACAGGATCAGAAGTATTTTCTAGCTGTAGCAATAGCTTGGATATCCTGCTTTAGAGCCAATGCTATATTCCAACAATTGAATTGTGAGAACAAAACATCAGGGGTTTAAATGAAATAATATCCTCCTGATGCAGAAAATCTGAAATAAGAGAAAATGCTGGAAAACTCAATAGATCAGACAGCATATCTAGAGAGAAACAGTTAAAATTTCAGGTTGATGGCCATTGAAAGAATAATACCAGCATTTTCTACTCTAATTTAGGAACACATTAATATATTATATAAGTTATTAATGTCAGGTACCTCCTTACCTGTTTTCTTTATCCAGTTGATTCACATCGTTTTTCTTAATTAGCTGTCGAAGTTTGGATAAATCCCCGGCAGAAGCAGCTTTATGCAGTTTTCCCAAATCTTTCTCTTTCAGCTCGTACCCTATAGAGAGAATACTCCCCGTGTCCGAGGTGTTGGGAGAAAATTTTCTCTTTTTCTTTGCAAAGCGGAGTATTTTCTTCATTTTTCTCCCCTCTCTCTCATATGACTACGGTCCAAGCTGTATTGTTGCCAAATAAAAGCGTGGGTGCATCATTCAGCCGTTCCTACGTGTTGTGATCACAACCTTTTGGGACATCTTTAACCCCCTACACCTATATATATAAATATAAATCACAATGGCAAATAGCTATTAATAAGGGAAGCGAATGTCCCTCTGGGGTCTGGAAGATGCCAAGCCTCCCAGGATTAGACCAGACGGTTTGGTTGCAGGGTTTACAGCAGATGGAGATGGGTTGTCTCACTGAGGGAGGGATTCTTTCCCCCGCCGCCCTGTACACAGAGCGAGGGACCGGCTAAGTGACAATTCCAGCGGCTCTTGGAGAAGGAGAGATGGCCTATGGCCAAGTCAGGGGACATTTGACAGCCTGGCACCCAGCAGCAAGTGTTGTTGATTATGATGATGATGTTCTGCCATAAGGGCCGAGCTCTGTGCTATCTGCGGGCATTACAAAGAAGGTCCTTTATTTTCCTTCACCGTAAGTCCCGGTTCCCTCTCTCCCTCGCGCCTCCGTCTTTGCTTCGCACAAAATTCCTCCAACGGTCGCCCGCCTCCAAGCGGTCAGCGCGTGACGTCACACACTCCCCGCCCCGCGCGTTCAACGTCATCACGCAGGGATTGCCTTTGTCCAAATCAGCCAATCAGGACACAGGGATGACCCCTCCGGGGAGGGGCGGGGCTTCTCCTGTCAAATTGCTGTGTGTGTGTGTGTGTGTGTGTGTGTGTATTGTAAATAATGCATTTTGATTAGTGTTGTCACGTATATTAGGAGACAGTGAAAAGCATTGTTTCTTGCGCGCCATACAAACAAAGCATACCGTTCATAGAGAAGGAAAGGAGAGGGTGCACAATGTAGCATTACAGTCATAGCCGGTGTGTCTACAGGACATACCTGGGCAATTTTCCACATTGCCAGTTAGGTGCCTTTGTTGTAGCTGTACTCTTTTGGGCTTTGGTCTCTACAACTTCGCTAGGGGCATGGCGAGCTCTGGATCACAAGTCTTATTGTCAGAATATTGTCAGGGGCCCATAGCCTTTTCAGCATCTGGTGCCTTCAGCCTTTGCTTGATATCACCTAGAAAGAATTGAATTGGTTGAATACTAGCACCTTTGCTGTTGGAATCTTGCAGAAGAAGTCATACAGAGAGAAACTTGGCGCACTGGCAGAAGTGGCATAGGGCATCGTGTCACTGCCAAAGAATATATGGGAGTCAAGTTCCAGCTTAGCTTGCAAAGAAAGTGTTGCTGTATTCAAAGAATACATACAACACGAATCAACACTTCAGAACAACACGCAGCCAAATATAAGAACATGACTAATGAAGAGAAAGCTAGACAATCTCATTAGATGGTTGCTCAAATTAAAAAAAAGTTTTTTAATCTAGACTATATACCCACAAAATGGAATAACCAGAATGAGCAATGTGTATAGAATTGCCAAAAAGAGCAAGCCATTCTCTGAGGGAGAATTCATCAGTAATGCTTGGTTGACTTGGCTGCAATATTGCGCCCAAACAAGAAAACACAGTTTGACGAAGTTTCACTATCAAGGCAAACTGTGAGGAGACGTTTAGAAGAAATCTCAGAGAACCTGGTCTAATAGTTTAAAAGCAAGATGAACAATTTTTCTTCACTCTGGCACTCAATGAGAGCTGTGATGTAAAACATACAGCAATATTGTTGATTTGCATTCGAGACATGACTATGAATTTATCGAGGAACTGGTTTCAATGCAGTCAATGAATAATGTGACTACTGGAAGAGATTTATTGCAAGCGGTAAATAACAGTGTTTTAAAATGTGGACTGAATTGAAAGAAATTGACAAGTCCTAACTTGACTGACAAAATGTTGGATTGTTGGAAATAGTTCAGGACCAAGTGAAAGTAACAAACCCAGAGCAGAAAATCATTTCCCTGCATGCACTATTCATCAAGAGGCTCTCTGCAAAAGTGTTCTGAAACTGAGCAATGTCATTGAAACAGTTACAAAACTTGTCAAGTTTATTAGAGCAAGAACATTAAACCAGAGGTAATTTGTCTGTGTTAGAGGAGTTTGAGTTAAAGTGCACGCATGTTTTGTACATACAAATATAGCTTAGTTTGGGGAAAATTCTGCAAAGATTTTAGGTGCTAAGGCAAAGATTAATTTATCTTTGCAAATGGAAGGTAAAGATGTAGATTTTCCTCAATTCAATGATGTGAACTGGCTGGTTGACTTTGTCTCTGATGTGGATGCTTAACCGTCTGTCATTCACATTGTCTGTACCTTTTAAGACTTGATTACCTCTAAAGACTTTTGCATTCCAACCATTATTTTGTAAATTGAGTTTGTGTTTTTATATGCCCTGTTTGTGAACAGAACTCCCGCTTACCTGACGAAGGAGCAGTGCTCGAAAGCTAGTGAATTTTGCTACCAAATAAACCTGTTGGACTTTAACCTGGTGTTGTGAGACTTGTTACTGATCTTGCCTTTGCCATTGGTGTCATGAATCACATGAATGAATTGAATTCTAAACTACAAGGAAGAAGGCTTTTTGCTCATGACATGTACTCCCTTGTCAAGGCCTTCAAGACAAAGTTGTTCTTTGTTTTCTCACCAAATTGAAGAAAGGAAGTTTACACGCTTGCCCACTTTGCACCAGATTACAGTATCTAATCAGAACCTGAAAAGACAAATGCTGTTACTTTGCAAGTTAACTTTTCCAACCACATTGACGATTTTATGATGATAGAAGATGAAATGGCTTTGATCTCCTCCCCTTTCACATGCATTATCGACAGCGCTCCAAATGACCTCCAATTTGAGTTTATTGACTTGCAGTCTGTTTAATTGCTTGTGGACCGATTCAAATCAAGTATCAAGGTTTTACACATCTCTTCATGAACAGCACTTCCAAAGATCAGGTCTCATGCCCAAAAGATGCTTGTACTGTTTAGGTCAGCTTACATCTCCAAAGAAACATTTTCTGTTATGAAATTCAATAAACTAAAGAATAGATCCACCATCAGTGATGACTACCTTGCAGCAGTGCTTTGCTTTGTAACTACAGAGATCAGAACTAACACCACCTCCCTTGTTGATGCCCATGAAAGACTTTCCTCTTCACATTGACGAAGCAAGTATTTTTTAGGTTGTGAGGTAATTTTATTACAAAACAGTTAGGCAGTCCATAGGAACATACCAAAATTCCTACAACAGTTATTGCCCATCCCTGGTGTAGCCCCTTGGACCCCATACATGGCTGAAAACTGTAATCTTGAGAACATTCAATGCCAGTTGCTCATTTGTTTACAAATAATTATTCCTGAGGTTCTAGTGACTCCCAGTTTGTCACGTCACGAGTCTGCACAGTCTCCAGAACCAAAGAAAAGTCCACAGGTTGACATGCCTCAATGAACAATTAAACAGTACATTAAGCTCAAAAGTGACCAACCGCAAAGTGTTCATAACCAACAGCTCCAACACCATACATTCCAAATGTGTTTCCTTTGCTAACTTCTTTTTTCCAAGAACAATTAAGGACAGGAAGAATCTTCCACAAATGTTAATCTGCACACCTTCTAAGAGTTAATTTAAGGAAAATCTGTTAAACATTTTTAATTAATATGACCAATGCACATCTCTCATGAAAATTTCCTTGTGGTAAACTGTAGAGGTGCACATTACCAAGTACTGAGCATTTGTGGTGAGTGAAACTGAGCCATGTTCTGTCTTTTTCCAACTGCAGCATGTTGTGAAATTGAGTTCAGTAGATGGGAATTAGTAAATTGGCACCAAAAAAAATACCAGTAATGAGTTTCAGAGAAGAGCAATCTCTCACCTTACTTTTTTCATGTGTGGCTGCAGTCCATTCTATTTAAAAAGAAATGTTGGTGTAATGACCTTAACGAGGCCCATGAGGTTGGCCTCTTTGAGTATGAGCCCCCTGATTGAGGTAATGGTTGCCCTCCAATCAGGGAGTTCATACTCAAAAGGCTAACCTCTTGGCCTCATTGAGGTCATTACAGTTGGCTTATGGGCAGTCATTAATCCCATTCCTAATTGCCTTGGAAAACTCTCCTTGAACTGTGACTATGCGGTGAAGATACCTCTGTAATGCTATTAGATAGGTAGTTCCAAGAGTTTAACAGCAGCAGTGAAGGAAAAGGCACGAGTTAGCATCATGGAGTTAAATCTTATCCCAATAGACAATTAGGGTGGTATATTGCCCATACAAATTATTTTTGTCAAAAACACAGCAATATCTACGAAACAAGTTTTCAGCTGTAAATAATTGAACTGCCTAGTGAATTTGATTGTGAGAGTTATGGCTGAGCACTCCCTCATATTATGAGTGTATGCTCAAATTTGTAATAGGTCTCAAACCTATCACCTTCTGACTCAGAAGTAAGAATTGTGTCAACCGAACCAAGCTGAAGCTCATACCTTATGATACAAAATCAAAGGTTGAAATGTCTTGAGGTATTTCATTCATGTAATTTTATTTAAACCTTTGCTCAAACCTAAATATGTTTAAAAAATGCCTCCTGCAGTTTCATTTTGTTGTTACCCTGCACTAATATCTATTTACTAAGGATAAAGATCAGTTTTCTTACTTGCATACTTTACCATTTCCCTTTGTCATTCTTTTCATAGCCCTGTGCTTTCATGTCTTTATTTAGGTTTGCATTCCCTACCACTCCTAATAATTATAACCTCGCTCCAATTATTTCCTTCACCTGACAGCTTTTAGTGTCTATGACAAACTTAACAGGTTCATATTTCTTCACTACATTTAGGAAATGCCCACGGTCATTCCATAGTTTTTAAACTGATAATTATCAGTAAACAAACTCTCCATTACCCTGGAGAGAGTTTGTGAAACAAAAAAGAAATGTTTTTGTAGTTATGCCCTTCTTCAATAAATAATTACACCTTTCTTGAGTATAAATTTTCTTTGCGCACGTACTAACTTTAAAACTAAAATGTGTTAGTTGAAAAACTTCAGTCTTTCCATTCTAAAAGCAGTTTTAGCTACGTATCAAGGATATTTTTCATACTGAGTCAAGATGTGCTCTTTTATGGTTTGTAGTAAACACTATACCATAAATTGCTGTGGCAAGGTATCTAATACTGTCAGCCTGGCTCCTGCATATTTAAGTGTGATCAGATAACATTACAGTGAGAGAAAAAAGGCATCTGGGACCTGAGTTAACATGGCAAGAAACAATGTATATCCTTAGCTACTTAGAAAAACACTGAAAAGGAAGTGTAAATTAGAGTGGGTGAATTCAAGCATTGAAAGTGAAATAAAAAGAGGAATGGAAAGACTGAAAGAAAGGGTGACATTGTGAGACATAAGACAAAAAGGAAAGAAAAATATTATTAAACAATTATGTATAGGGCATTGGTGAGGCCGCAGCTGGGGTACTGTGTGCAGTTTTGGGCGCCGCACCTGTGCAAAGATATTTTGGCCTTGGAGGGAGTGCAGAGGAGGTTTACTAGGCTGATACCGGAGTTGAGGGGGTTGAACTATGAGGAGAGGCTGAATAAACTAGGCTTGTACTCGTTGGAGTTTAGAAGAATGAGGGGAGATCTCATTGAGACGTATAAGATGATGAATGGGATGGATAGGATAGAGGTGGAGAGACTTTTCCCACTGAAAAAAGACAGTAGGACTAGGGGGCACAGCCTCAAGATAAAGGGGGGGCGTTTTAGAACGGAGTTGAGGAGGAATTTCTTCACTCAAAGGGTGGTGAATCTCTGGAATTCTCTACCCGTTGAAGTGGTGGAGGCTGCCTCGCTAAATATTTTTAAGACGCAGGTTGATGGGTTTTTGATAAGAGAGGGGATTAAGGGTTATGGGGAGAGGGCCGGAAAGTGGAACTGAGCCACGACAGATCAGCCATGGTCTTATTGAATGGCGGGGCAGGCTCGAAGGGCCAGATGGCCTACTCCTGCTCCTATTTCTTATGTTCTTATGTTATGTTCTTAATTATTATTTTTAAAATCTCCAACAACAATTAAAATCTGAAGGAATGAGTCACCACGTGTGCAATAGCTAACTTTCAGAGAGTCATTGGCAGTATAAACATTCATCATTGCCACTAAAAAGATACTTCAACAGAAATGGACAAGGTGTAACTTTCTGTGAAAGTTTTGCTCATATCTCTAGGATGTAAATATTCTGCAAATACAGGAATATAATTCCCTTGAAGGTGTTTCAATTGTGAGGAAATAGATCATATTTTCACAATGCAAATGGTGATGGGTGGCTTAGACGAGAAATTTTGTGTTTTCATGTTTAACTGCTCACCTGCCCTCGGCTGAAAATGTTGTAGCATTTGCATACAAGTATCGATAAATGACAGTAAGGGGCAATATCCTTTTAGGCTCACTGATTTGTGGTAATCGGTCAAGACAAGTTCTGTGTTCAGCTGAATGTTGGGGAAATGTTACCAATAGTGTTGGATTTAAGTTAATCGATTATATACTTAGTAATGTGGAAAGTGTAAATCAGTGGATATGAAAAGATTGTTGAACTGTGCAAACAATGTTTTCCTATATATATATAATTGTCAGCTATTTTGTTGTTCTTCTGTGAAAATTTCCTGTTGTAATCAGTGTGGATCAGAGTCACATAAGGAGGCTGAATGAGCAACTGAACAATTCGGGCCAGGTGAAGAAGAAAGTCTCACAATGAAAATCAACACATATATAGGAGAACTCCACTGATCAAAAATTGGTAAGCCTAATTTTTTTTAAAAGCTTAAGATCCCAAATACATAAAATTTGTATCTGCAGTTCCTGGAATGCCACATATACCATGTTGAGAAGGTATCATTATGATTCAATCCAACTTTAAGTGTGTGTCTTTTGTGTTGTAAAGAATTTTGAAACTTTAACAAATGACCTGAAAGCAACCTACACTGATTTTTATGATTTTTGAAACCATTTCCAGTTTTATATTCATCAGGATCAACTCTCCCACGTGTCAGCATTTTTTGTTAAGTCTTGGGCATGGATATTGCTGGCTGGCCAGCATTTATTGCCCACCCCTAGTTGCCCTTGGAGAGTCAACCACATTGCTGTGGCTCTCTAAACCAGGTAAGGACAGCAGATTTCCTTCCCTAAAGGGCATTAGTGAGCAAGATGGGTTTTTCCGAATGGTTTCACAATCATCAATAGATTCTTAGTTCCTGATTTTTTTTATTGAATTCAAATTCCACCATCTGCTGTGGCAGGATTTGAACCAGGCTCATTAGCTAAGTTTCTGGATTAATAGTCTAGCGGTAATGCCATTAGGCTATTGCCTCCCTTTAGCACAAATGAAGATGGCTGTGGCTGTTGGAGGCTTTTCATTTCAGCTCTAAAGCATCGCTGCAGAATTTTATCATAACAGCATCCTGGGCTCAACTACCTTCAGCTATTTTATCAATGAGCTTCACTCCGTCTTAAGGTCAGAAGTGGGACTGTTCACTGATGGTTGCAATGTTCAGTTCCATTTGCAACTCCACAGCTAATGAAGCAACTCATGCCTGGGCAACATTGAGGGTTTTTAAAGTGCTGCAGAAAAGCTGTGAAAAACTGGACTGAAGAAAGGATGACTTTGCTTTGGTTGTAGGAAAGGATGATGTGGAGATACCAGTGTTGGACTGGGGTAAATTCTGTAAGAAGTCTCACGGCAACAGATTAAAGTCCAACAGGTTTATTTGGTAGCAAAATCCACTAGCTTTCAGAGCGCTGCTCCTTCGTTAAGTAAGTGGGAGTTCTGTTCACAAACAGGGCATATAAACACACAAACTCAATTTACAAAATAATGGTTGGAATGTGAATCTTTACATGTAATCAAGTCTTATAGATACAGACAATGTGAGTGGAGAGAGCATTCAGACTTTATCTCCATTCACATTGTCTGTACCTATAAGACTTGATTACCTGTAAAGATTCGCATTCCAACCACTATTTTGTAAATTGAGTTTGTGTCTTTATATGCCCTGTTTGTGAACAGAACTCCCACTTATCTAACGAAGGAGCAGCGCTCCAAGAGCTAGTGGATTTTGCTACCAAATAAACTTGTTGGACATTAACCTGGTATTGTGAGACTTCTTAATGTAGGACAGGTTGCAGAGAGATTATTCTGTTTAAGCTAGTATGGTGACCTAACAAAGTGGGATATCATTGCATATTCATTATTTTTATATCTTGCAAAGCAAAACTTAAATGATTGAGCTCAAAATATCCTAACTGTTGTCCTGCATGTTTGTGTTATTGCTGAAGAAAGCAGCTGATGAATGATTCAAACCAAGATTTGCCTCACCTCATTTAATGTGATTAATCTTCAGAGACAATTGAGAAAAATACACGCAGAAAGAATAAGAACCCAATCCAGATTGTAAAGGTAAGCTATTGCTGCACCCTGAAGTTATGCTATCGTACAACTATATATAGGGCAGTGTGAGTCAACTACCATGAAAGTGTTGCTTTAGGGACTGACTGATACCGGTGAATCTGAGAAGATACACAGAGTCGACCTGAATTTGTAACAACCCTGTATATGTTTCTACTGATTCTTTATCTTGTCAGCAATGGCCCATGTTTTGCTGCCAGTGGCACTGCAACAAGGTTCAATGCTCACTTCAGAGAGTGCTGCCCATAAAGATGTAGTGATCTATATGATGTGAATTTCACCTTTCCTTACATGAATTTATACCTGGCACCAGCAATGCAGGATTTCTGGAATCTGGTAACAGTTATGTAATCAAGCAGGCTTTGTAATATTCTCATATGCAGCAAAATAAGCAGGTTTTTTTTTATAATTTTACACAAAACAAAATAAATGTTAGGAGAGACAAACAGGATTAAGGTAGAAGCTGAATTATCGTAAACAAACTTTAAGTTTTATTATTTTAGAAATCTGTGAAATTTTTGGCATGAAATTGAGAAAGGAGATGATCCAAAGATTCCATTTGATTTATTATTGTCGCATGTATTAGCATACAGTGAAAAGTATTGTTTTTTGCACGCTATACAGACAAAGCATACCATTCATAGAGAAAGAAAAAAGAGAGTGCAGAATGCAGCATTACAGTCATAGCTAGTGTGTAGCGAAAGATCAACTTAATGCAAGGTAGGTCCATTAAAAAGTCTGATGACAGCAGGGAAGAAGCAGTTCTTGAGTCAGCTGATATATGACCTCAAACTTTTGTACCTTTCTCCCAGAGGAAGAAGGTGGAAGAGAGAATGTCTGGAGTGTATGGGATCCTTAATTATGCTGGCTGCTTCACTGAGGCAGCGGGAAGTGTAGACAGAGTCAATGGTGGGAGGTTGGTTGGCGTGATGGATTGGGCTTCATTCACAACCCTTTGTAGTTTCTTGCAGCCTTGGGCAAGTAGGTGCCATACCAACCTGTGATACAAGCAGAAAGAATGCTTTCTATGGTGCATCTGTAAAAAGTTGTAGCTGACTCTGGTGAGAGTCGTAGGTGATATGCCAAATTTCCTTAGTCTTCTGAGAGAGTAGAAGCTTTGGTGGGCTTTCTTAACTATAGTGTCAGCATTGTTGGTGATGTGGACATCTAAAAACTTGACACTTTTGATCCTTTCTACTTTGTCCTCATTGATGTAGACAGGGATATGTTCTTCTCTACCCTTCCTGAATTCGGTGACAATCCCCTTCATTTTAAGATCAGTTTTTTTCAGGGCCAGAGGGATTATTTAACAATAATTATGTCTTAATATGCCATTTAAAAAATCAAGATGGAGTAACTTTTATAAGGGGTTATTACAATGGGACTAACAGTGACAAAAGTGTGAGTTCAGTCACTTTGGAGTCATTTCCAATTGCGCAGACTTCAAAAGTGCACCTTGTGGAGGAATAGGCGAATCACTGACAGAAACTTCAGCATTTCCACATTTAACTGCACGCGTAGATACAAGAAGTTGCTTGTGCGAATAATGACGATGAGCGCTGACAGTCTCACCATCATTACAAACATGGAATTGATTTCACCCTTTTCTCCACAACGTTGAAAGTACACAGCATCTGAAAAAAGAAATAACACCTTAATGTTTTGGATAGAGGACTTTGGTCATAATTACATACTCCTCTGATTTTCATCAGAATTTTTTTAATAATGCTTATTTCCCTGTAGGCTTTGCAAATCGACTTTGCCACCTAGTGGAACAAGAGAAGAAAGCAGAAGAATTTCTATGTTTTATCAATCAGTATCATAGGTTTAAGATGTAACAGTTAATAAAAAATAATGGTGTTGTACATGTTGGACCATAATCTGTTTTTGCTTGTACCTGTGTTCTCTGTTGCTAAATAAGTACCTACTTGAAAAGTAAATGAAGCAATGTTTCATTTACCATAAATCAGCAGGAAGTTTGAATGCTCTGTAACTTCCGTGCACTTTGACATTAGCTCTGGAGTAATTATGATGGTGCAAAGCAATAGAATGTGACTGTGTGGCTGAAATTCCCAGCATAAAATTCTCCATCACTGAGGAAAAACTGCAACAACACATAATTACGGCAAGGTGGCACAGTGGTTAGCACTGCTGCCTCACAGTGCTAGGGACCCGGGTTCAATTCTGGCCTGGGGTCACTGTCTGTGTTGGAGTTTGCACATTCTTCCTGTGTCTGAGTGGGTTTTCTCCAAATGCTCTGATTTCCTACCACAGATGAAAAGTGTGCTGGTTAGGCTGATTGGCCATGGTAAATTGACTCTAGTGTCAGGAGGATTGGCAGAGTAAATATGTGGGGTGACAGAAATAGGGCTTGGGTGGGATTGTAAGTGGCGCAGACTCAATGGGCCAGGTGGCCTCAGTCTGCACTGTAGGGATTCTACTTCTCCACAAGGTTTGGAGAAAACAAAGAGACTGACATATCCTGAGACGTTTTCTGAGATAGGATAGAAGTTCTCCTGCAGAGGAAGTGTAAGGAAATAAATTAATCAAAATATGACATTTTGGTAGAATTTACAATCTATTGTCAATTATATGCAATAAAAAATAGGGGGGAGGTTATAATATATTAATTGATAGCATTTCATAGAAATGACAGCACTGATCATTTTGCTCTCAAGTCAATGTTGATGTTCCTCTTTCACATATGTGTATACTTCCCACCCTCCTTCAGCAAACCCAATTAATATCTCCTATTTCTATATTCCCCATGTGTTTATTTGCATCTGTATCAAACTAGCCATAACAGCTCCTCTTTGTGCTTGTGAATTCCACATTCTAACCACTCTCTGGGTAAATAAATTCTCCTGAATTTCCCATTAAATTTATCAGTAACTATTTTAAAGCCTCTGGTTCTGGTCTTCTTTATAAGTGGAACCAAATCCTCTACCTCCATCTACTAAAACAGCAAAGAGTTTTAAAGATCTCCCCGAGGGGAAAAGAAACAATAAAATGGGGAAATAAAAACACTGGTTTGAGTTGGTCTTGTATACTTTAAAATGGAACACCAGTAAATTGGGGAAATAAGAATACTGGTCCAAACTGTTTTTTTCCTTCTGGGCTCTATCAAGTCAGCTCTCAACTAGAGAAAAGAGTCAAAGCCTTTCCAATCTTTTCTGATTTATATAATTTTTCTGTTCAGGTATCATCCTAGTAAATCTTTTTTCAATTTTCTTCACCTTAAATTCTGTTCCTCTCAGGTCATGCCATCCTTTCTGTTCACCTTGCAAAGACTACACGGTTTGACAGATTTATACAGGTGCTGTAACAGTTCTCCCCACAGGTGCCAGCTAACCTTCTATGTGTTTCTGACATGATTGTGTTTCAGATTTTCAAGGTTTTTGTTGTTTTATTTAATGTTTGTTCTGTAGTTATTGACTTGACTTAAAATTGGTTTTGCTGATTTAACATATCAAAACCTTTTATAATTTTGAACACTTCCATCAGACCTCTTAAATTTCTCTGTTGTGGTGAAAAAAGTCCCTTATGTCTCCTTGTCACCGTAGATTACTTTGTGCTTCCTAAAGTAGGACAATGAAATTTCAACAGAGTATTTTCAATGCTGTTGAGTTGAAGGTTTGCAGGTTTGATATTATCTGCTGCCCTTGTTCACTGTCCCCCCAACCCCCATTCCCCCACTACTCATTTATAAATTCTAGGGGGGGGGGGTGCGATCTTACCAAAACATTCTAAATGCCAAATGAGCGTGAAAACAGAATTGCACCCATTCTTTCAGACACAATCTTTTGCCACTTGGTGCAAAAAAAGAGGCAAAATGTGATTCGCATCGTTCAGGGGAGTGGATGGAATCTATTCTCGCCAGAAAGCTGGCTAATCACAGCTAGAGGGCATCACTGCGCATGCAGGGATCTCTCAGTGTTCAGTTGCTCAGGTCTCAGTGTCCAGTGTTCAGGTCTCAGAAGACCTATCACTCCCCCCACCCCAGATATTGCTGGCTTCCCTGGCCCATCACTGACGTGATATTCCCTGACCAATCGTTGCCCCAATACCTTCCTCCCCCAGCTGATCGCTGTCCCGATATCCACGCCCCCGCCAATAACTGCCCTGACCAATCCCTGATTGCAGAGTGTGCAGCTACCCCCACTCCTTGGCACTGCCCAGTGCCAGTGTCAGGGTGCCAGGCTGGCACTTCTGGGATCCCAGCCTGGCGCTGCCAACAGGGCACTGACCTCCTGCCCCTGACCACCCCATGGGCCTCAATGGCCCCTGGTCCCAGCAGCAAGGCCAGCATAACAGATTCCCGTTGGTGGGGACCAAAAGTAACCCTCGCTGGTGAGGGTCTTCACTGGCGAAGTCGTTAAGGCAAGTGAACCGAGACGATTCCAAACTGGGCTCGCTAATATTTAAATGAATATTTAAATATTTAAATCAGCCTCACTCCCTTCCTAGGCTCAAAGCTGATCAGAATGGCAATCTGGGGCCTGTAAGATCGTAAGAGACAAGAAACCAGGTGTGAGCCCAACAGATGTTTAGCCCTTAGTTTCTTTGGTGATTTACTGCAATGAAAGGTTTACTTTTTTAGCCTGTATCTCGTCTCTTGATTCTTCCAAAATGTGCCACTGCCCATTTTTCTGCTTTAATATTATTCAATATCTATTTGTCATTTTCTATGACCCCGAAGATTCTTACATTGTATTTACAGTTAAACACTGTCCCTGTTTTTGTGTCAATCTGAAAGAAAAGGTAATGTGTCACCAAGATTTCAGGTTATTGAGATATATTGAGAAAAACAATTACCCTAGCACAATGCCTCGGAGAGTTTACACCATCGATTCTGAAAACCATACATGGGCGATTATCTTGTTTTCTGTCCTTTAGGGAATGACCTATCCAATGCTGCTACATTCTCTTTAATGCCATACATCTTCATTTAATCGAAAGGCCCCCTTTGCGGTAATTTATCAAACGCGTTTAGAAAATCAACATCAGTCAATATATAGTTGTGGAACTATATTGCTTACAAGCAGCATAACCTGTGACTTTTTTAATAAAGCTTCAGCTTATCCGAAGGAAATTGCTAAATGGATAACGAGTGCTTGTTATAACCTCAAACGAAACTGACTGTCTTAAGAGGATTGAGTAGTGCAATGTATTAGTAAGTTGTCCTCTGACCTTGGGTCTCTGGTTTTAATTCAATACAGAGACAGATGGGAGAAAGCACCATGCTTCCACTGTGATATATTCCTTTGTGAAATTAGTCTAGGAATCCCAATGATCATGAGTCTATAAAGCTTAATAGCTCCTCATTTGCTAACAAAATAATGTTAAGTCTAAAAGCACTCATTGTTATTGATACACATGTACAGTTAAACATGGAAATCCAAAGGTTTCTGTTCAAAATCTGCTGCTCCACCATTATCTCCCTGAAAACAACATTTGGTTAATTATTGAAACAGTAGAGATCGCTCTACTCATGCAGGCTGATATGCTGGCATCATGGCTGCAGATGCTAAAGTGACATTCTCATAGGACATGAAAACTGTCACAGCAGTGCAACAATCTGGGTTCTAACAGCTCACTCGGACTGCTGAGGCACCCTCCCTGGAGAGTGACAGTGACTCCATAGTGCACAGCCTATTACCCTCTTTCTTTGCCAGTGTCCACCTCCGTGCCTATTATCAGCCAGTAAAAAGTCTGACAACACCAGGTGTTGTCAGACTTTTTACTGTGTTTACGCCAGTCCAACGCCGGCATACCCACATCATTATTATCAGCCAACCAGCCAAGATTGTGGCCTCGCATGCTGGGGCAATGGGGCAATGAGAAACCACACCCTCAAGCTACAGAACTATTCAAGGGCACCTGTTAAGGCCATCTGCAATCTTCTCCAATGAAACTGTGCAGCTTCTACTATCCATGTTTCAGCCATTGGAGTGGAATACTGGATAAAGGCACACAGTACACGCACTAAGGGATTAAAGGATGAAAGTTCAGTTTTTTATATATTACTAGAAGTTGGATAAAGTTGTTCTGGAATTTAGATTTTAGGACATCTTTTATTTCAGAACTTTGGATAAGAGGATGTGATGATGGTCCTAGCAGAGGGATATATAGGTGTGGAACTGTGAAGCAATGGTGATGTAAGATGTTTTTA
Source organism: Carcharhinus amblyrhynchos (assembly GCF_965287045.1). Classification (NCBI taxonomy): domain Eukaryota; kingdom Metazoa; phylum Chordata; class Chondrichthyes; order Carcharhiniformes; family Carcharhinidae; genus Carcharhinus; species Carcharhinus amblyrhynchos. The sequence continues at coordinate 103,339,816 of NC_137329.1, forward strand.
GAGGAACTAGATTCTGATTAACTGCCCATTCCATCTGGAGTAATGGGTCACAAATTTCTCCTTCCTCTATTCCTCCTCCTCCACTTACTGAAGTTTTTGCTGAAAATGTGGTGACAAGGCTGCTCCCTCATGAGAGCCAAGCTGTGTAGCATGCAGCAGATCACAACAAATTTGGAGGCATGCTCTGTCTAATGCTGCTGCATTCCCTCCTAGAGGCCCATGCCATGGAACTGCTGTTTTATATTGCTAGTGCTTAGCTCCACTATGTTCTTGGTGGCAACATAGCTTTCATTGTATGCACCCTAAGCACATGTGTTCAAGTGGCAGAAAGGACTCGTAAGCCACATGCAGATTGGGTCTTGTCACCAGACAGCTCTAGTTTGCCACAATGACTTGAAAATGGCAAAAACCAGCTTGGGACAAAAATATTGTAGCTGCTGCAAGGATAGTAGCCATTCACTGATATAATGCCAAAAGAGAAAATGCCGGAAAGTTCAGATGACCCTTTGTCAAAGCTGAAAGTCTCTCCTTACAGATGCCGCCAGACCTGCTGAGATTTTCCAGCATTTTCTCTCTTGGTTTCAGATTCTAGAATCTGCAGTAATTTGCTTTTATCCACTTACGTAATGCTTTGTGTTTGGTCACACACCAACTGCACATTAAAGGATTTGTACTCCTTGAGATTTTGATGTGCTTTGCCATTGATATGTGGCACCCACAGAGCCTTATGTCTCCTAAACCATTGGGAATCCCAGTATCAAAGTCAGATGTTTCTCTCCCTGCTTTTCTGTAGCTAGAGAGACTGAAGTTTCCTCTCCTTATGAACATTTACCTCCCTGATGCAGTGATGCATGGTGAACTGAGATATTGGCAATTTCGTCAGTTCCGATCTGGAAGGATTTGCTGGTTTGTAAATTGAGGCCCACAGTGACTGGCGGTGTTATTTTTCTGTGGCTGCAAGTCCAGTTGGTGACACAACTCAATGACCACCTTATTGGTGAATTGTGATCATTCTACACACTGTTCCTGGCTAAGTTGGAAGTAGGAATGTTTCCTGAAGACCCTTTCTAATCAGAGCCTTGCTCCTTATTCCTCAGTGCACGCATTTTCCTTTCTGCCTGCTTGGTCATGCTGTAGCACAAAGGGACTTATTATAGCCCCCATAAGTGATATATGTTCAGCTAAGCATATTTAAGAAAGGGAGTTAACAGGATGTGTAAAAGGGTAAGTTGGCACATGATACCCACTCTACGTGCTGCTGGTGCACTTCCAAGCAGGGAATGCTGCCGACACCCCATTGGCAAAAGCCAGCAGTGGATTGGCTGGCATTTTCAGATTTCCAGCTCACCAGTGGCTGCTCCAAAGCTGAGCTTTGCATCCAGAAGATATAAGGACCAAAAGAAGTCAACTTTTCCACTGTAGTCAGCAAGAACAGACAGGACCTAGTCTAACAGAAAGAAAATGTTCAAAGATTTAACAATCTTTAAGTGATGGTTGGCTTGGTCACTGGGCACTTGAATACTTTAGACCATATCTAGTTGTGTTCCTTGTTTAATTCCTGTATCAGTTGTTACATAGAATATCTTTGCGAGATAGCGTATTTGTATGTTTCTGTGAAAGCCAATCCAGATCCACAAACCCAGTGCTAACAACCAACTTGGGAACCATGAAAGTCAAACATACTCCTTAAAGTTAGTAAACTGAGATTCCATGCCAGTGAGAAACTAACTGTCTTATCCTCAGCATGCAGCTTGCTAGGCTGTTATGATAGGTTCTTGTGAGACTTGCTATGCAGTCCCATGAGAACTTATCACATAAGGTATGGGACAATCCTGAGCATTTTGATTACTTCATGGAAATAACTGCTGTGTTTTCAGCAACTATGATTAGTGTGAACTTCAATTACTCCTTTGACTTGTCTTTGTGCTTCAGGGGAGTTTTGACATTTTTGAAAACGGCATCTATAAAGACCAGAGTGATTATTAATAGACTGCTTCTTATGGTTAGGACGACAACAGAATGAGGTGGAACAGAAATGTGCAGCCTTCTGACCTACTTTGAATTAGAATTTTGACTGTGTTCTGTATTTTGCTTATTCCCTTTTAATTATATGACATTTATACAAAGCAGCCTCTCCCGATAATGAATTCTGCTGCATTGAGCAAACATTCTACTGTCAGGGGCCAATCTCCTGAATTGATTTTATTGGTGTTATTTTATGTGTTAATATCTTATTGATCACAATTGTCCCTTTAAGCTGAATTTTCCCTGGTGATGGGTTTGAACACAGTAAAAAGTCTGACAACACCAGGTTTAAGTCCAACCGATTTATTTGATAGTAAATTCACTAGCTTTCGAGGTTTCCCTCTTCTTCAGGTGAATGAAGAAGAGGGAAATCTCGAAAGCTAGTGAGTTTACTATCAAATAAATCGGTTGGACTTAAACCTGGTGTTGTCAGACTTCTTACTGTGTTTACCCCAGTCCAACACCAGCATGTCCACATCATGATGGGTTTGAAGGCAGGGATGCTGGGCAGGGCATGGCCAGGAAAATGGTGAGAGCCATTAGCCTCTGGGAAACATTCCTGATATGGGCTGCAAAACAGATCTGCTGCCCACTCTGTGGCTGTGGATGCTAACTTACAATCGTTAAAGCCAATTAGAGACAATTTTGCAGCCTTGCCGGCATTTTGCCCCATCCCCTCCTCCACCCCACGTCACCCCACTGTGTGCAGAGACAGCCAGCTCAGTGGGGGCAGCCATTCTGCGACTGACCGGGGGGTAGGGGACATCAAAGCCAGAGGCTCCGTGCTGTAGAGAAGTGGAAGCACTTATAAATGGCCATGGCCAAGGCTGTGACGGATCCAGTGAAGGGGGTTCCCCTCCACTCAACTTGCTATACCAGTCTAGATACTGGTTTCATATTCACTGAAGTGCAAAGCCAGTAAGTGTGCCTCCATTTGGAGGTTCTCTTACGTACCCAACCTGCTTCAGCAATGTTTACCTCTCTGTGTGGAGCTGCCAAGGCTCCAGACCTCTGATTGGGCCAGTAGCACCACAAGTCTGACTGCTGCCTTTAATTGGAAGGAAAGACGGTCAATTAGGAAGCCAACACTGGGAAGATTACTCCACCAGTCTTGTTTTGCCAAGTGTGGAATTCGGTCCCCCATTTGATCTGACATCGGGATCATGAAGTCCGCTGCAAAATTCAGCCCTTTCTTTCATGGAAGGTGCACTTTCCAGCTCACGATATAACATTTTTTTAGTCTCTAGGACTAGAATTGAACTTGCTGTATGGAGAATCAAGAATGACTTATCACCATACAGTGCAATCGTATTGGAGCACAGATAAACTTTCCAGTTTACTATTTATCAGTTTTAAAATTCAGAGCTTTCCAATGAAGCTATTTTCCAAACTGGGGACATGGATAGAAGTTCCCATTTCAGATTCACAGTCCATTCAAGCAGCAATAGGAAAGAGTCAATATAGGCAGACTGATGTAGAATTGTGGAGTGGCTTTGCTCTTTTCTGCTCTAATTCGTCTAAGAACAAATTAATTTTGTGATTGGTTAAATGTGAATTCAACAGTTCTGGAAATAAATTGCCTAACTGATTAAGTTTACCCATTATTACCTTCCATCTAAACCTACTAGTTTGAATTGAATTAGCATCGCTACTGGAAATATTCGTGAATTTCCTGTGGTTACTGTCATAACAAACTCAGGCATATGTGGTTTTAAACTACTAACTTTATTATGCATACAGAGTATTCTTCCTATACACTGTTCTACAGTATTGTCATAGAAAATCATAGAAACCCTACAGTACAGAAAGAGGCCATTTGGCCCATCGAGTCTGCACTGACCATAATCCCACCCAGGCTTTACTCCCATATCCCTATACATTTTACCCACTAATCCGTCTAACCTACGCATCTCAGGACACTAAGGGGCAATTTTAGCATGGCTAATCAACTTAACCTGCACATCTTTGGACTGTGGGAGGAAACAGACCAAAGCCACACAGACACGAGGAGAATGTGCAAACTCCACACAGATAGTGACCAAACCAGGAATCGAACCCAGATCCCTGGAGCTGTGAAGCAGCAGTGCTAACCACTGTGCTACCGTGCTGTTCCAATTCTTTATGTTAAAGAACAAAGAATTAATACAGCCTGTTCCCTCCAAGAGGTCCAAGCTAATTAGACTCGCAATTTGTCGGTCAGCATTATGACAAGAAGTCTTCCAGTTATTCACAAGATTGCTCAGCTTCTGGAGGGAACACCCTCTACCTTTAGACTAGGTGGCTTCCTTGATCTGCATGCATTCATAAGTGTCCAACCAAAATGACTTCATGTTGAACTGTGCTTCAATGTCCTAATTTCCTTTCTGTTTTATAGGTTTTTTTTATTATTTGCATATAATTGTTATGTGTTTCATTGTTTACCTACTATCAAACTATAGCCCAGCTGAGGCCTAGCACCTTAGGTATGTGAATCTCCTCACAACAAGTTCCTTATATAGGTATAGTTTTCAAACTTCAGAAATAGGCTCCACATTTGCTCTCTGATTAAAATGCTCAAGCAAAGCATTTTGGGATACCTGACTATTTGAGTCACTTTAATTATTCCAACAGCTACTAATTATTCAGGGTTGTATCAATGTAGATTAGGCCAGACATGGGTGACAGGACTTGATGCAAGTTAAGAAACAGGTGTGACGATCCTGTGCCTTTAAGAAACATATTTTAGTCCTGTTTCTATAAAGGATGTTTCTTGCAGTCCCTTCCATTTTATTGGTGCAGGTCTGTTTACAACCAATATCCTCTATTTTTGCTGCTGCAGCATAATTGCTTAATCTGAACTAATACTGTTCTGTTGTTCTTGGTGTTCCCCTGGGATTTTGCAGAGTGGGGCTTGATTCGAGTAATTGACAGATTATGGTCATGTGATGGGTAAAATTAAGCATACACAGAGAATTGCAGCTTAGTGGGTTTCTTCAATGCTGCTTTTGAATTGAGAGAGAGTGGCTATTTTTCCCCTTCTCTGAAGTCTAGAGACAGGGAGCTGCTAGACACTAGGTTTATTTCTCTGAAATTTTTCTGTTTTGCGGATATATCCTTCTTTCAAGACTGCTGTCTGGATCTCTGTCCAGAAGTCAAAAGGCTAGAAATCTAGCATCATGTAAGCATCTTTGGTTTCTGTGCTAATTGGTTCCACAGAAGAGATTTATGTCTCTGGGGGATATTGCTGAATTGGAACAATACAGAAGGAAAGCTGTAAAGAATTATACTTTGTCATGTTTAATTTTTTTAATTGGTAGAATTATGCTAATTCTTTTATATTTTAATTGTATTCTTAAATAAAGTTTGGTTTGATAAAAGCTTCTTAGTGCATCACTTGAATCAAATGTGGAGTGAAACACCTTATGCTCACCCTAATGCCAAAATCAAATGTAAAATTTAGGGTCTCTGCGAACTTAATAAAACATCTTGGAGTTTCTGATCTGGTGCCTAATACAGGCAACAAATATTTAGTTAATCTGCAGTTTCTGTGTCCAATTGATAACCAAACATTAGATGCTCATAATTTCAATTTCTTCAATGAGATTTAGTGTCTTTGAAATAGGGCTGGGGAAACATATGGGAGCTTTTGTTTACCTCTCACAAATTTGTAGATAAGCAGCAGAACCAATGAAAAAGGTTGGTAGTGAGCCTTCAGGTTGAACATGGCCTGCAGTCTGCATAGCAGAAACACATCTACAAGCCTGTTAAAAAGAAGGCTTCAGGATTTTTACCCTACCATGATGATGGAAAACTGATACATGTTCAAGTCAGATTGGAGCAGAACATCTCAGTGATAGGGGTCCCCACCTATCAGCTTATTATTCTTCAAACATAATTGAAGAAAGCCGCATATTCCAGGTTTCCAATGCTTCAGAGATTTTCTAGCAGAACCACCACCCATCCCACAAGACAAATGTCATCATGGAGTTTGGGCATTTCCTGCATGGGGACTCGTTGTTTCTTTGGCTCAGTTGGAGACTGCCATTGTGGAGGATAGTAAACCAAATAAACACAGTGTTTTGTCCTCTGGATTGGAGGAAGTGGTCCCTACCTGGGAGCTGTTTGCGGAGGGGAGCGGGGTGGTGGGTATGGGGTAGAGTCAGTATGAAAGCCATAATTTTAAAATGTATTTATCAGCCTCCTTATACGGGGGTCTGAGGGGAAGAAAACTGGGAACTTTAGTGGGGTCTGGAAAGCTTTTTTTTAATATTCATTCTGGTATATAGGCTAGCATTTATTGCCCAAACCTAATTGCCCTTGAGAAGGTGGCGGTGTGCTATCTTCTTAAACTGCTGCAATCCATGCAGTGCAGGCACACCCATAGTGCTGTTAGGAAAGGAGTTCCAGGACTTTGGCCTAGTGACAGTGAAGGAATGGGCAACATAGTTCCGAGTCAGGATGATGAGTGACTACTCCTTAATGATGGGCACCTATCAGTTGTTAGGAGTATAGGGGGCAGGTGGGTACACCTGCAATGGTGCTTGCACCCATTTGCCCATGCAAATTAACTCTGTTCCCATAACTATTTCCTCAGGTGGATGTAGCTGTTACCAGGGGACATAACTATAAGGTTCATGGTGGGAGATATAGGAGGGATGTCCGAGGTAGATTTTTCACTCAGAGAGTGGTTGGGGTGTGGAACGCACTGCCTGCTGTGATAGCGGAGTTGGACACTTCAGGAACTTTCAAGCAGTTATTGGATAGGCACATGGAGCACCCCAGAATGATAAGGAGTAGGGTAGCTTGATCTTGGGTTTGGTCGTAGCTCAGCGCAACATTGAGAGCCGAAGGGCCTGTACTGTGCTGTACTGTTCTATATTCTAAACATTGTCAAGGTTAAATTTACAGGATATCTGAGGCCAACACTAATATAGTAGCAGTAATTTTCCTGAGTCTAGCTTGTGATTAGGAACAATTTTGATCTCGGCATTCGAATTCATGAGATCACAAGGAGACAGCAATGTTTCCACAGTAGGATATTCTTTAAAAATTTCAGCTGACAATTTTTCTAGAAATATATAGGCAAACTTTTATTATTGATGCCATGGGTTAAAAATGTAATTTTCGATGTTGCAGTAATTTATAAAGGCACGGTTGGAATACTCTCATTTCTGAGTTTTCCTGCCAACAATTATATTGCGAACCTGATCTGTTTCCATTTATTTTCTAAGTATATATTCTCACAAATCCTGACAACATGCTTTGTTTTGCTAGGCTGTGCTCATTAGGAAGCAAGTATATAGTGGAATGGAAATTAATGGCATTTGCATGCAATACATGTCTCCATCTCCATTGCAAAACGTGAAAGATCTTAAAAATAGATTATATCTGAGACAGACATTCCAGCAAGGCTTACATAACTAAAATTCCATCAGGGAAAATTAAATCATGTCTCAAGGCAGCTATGATCGTACAGTATCAAATGCGTCCAATAGATCTGTTTTGGACATTGTACTGGACATGCAACTTCCGAAAAATGATCAACAACAAATTAGACATGTACCACACCACTGGTTTCACCAGTCTGAGCAATGAGATTAAAAGATATTGATGCTAACAGTGATGGCTGGCAACAGTGACAACACTGCTCATTAGCAGTGATTGTTGGCATGTAACTTGTTCTCGAACATGAAATTTCAATCTTTGTCATGGTAGCTTTGCACTGTTTAACAAGCACAAGATTTTAGGTGCATCATTTCTAAAAAATTTCTTTACACAGAGGGTGATGGGTGCCTGGAACTCGCTGGCAGGGGAGATAGTGGAAGCAGATACAATAATGACTTTTAAAGGGTGTCTTGACAAAAACATGAATAGAATAGGAATAGAGGGATATGGTCCAGGGAAGGGGAGGGGGTTTTGGTTCAGTAGGGTAGCATGGTCAGTGCAGGCTTGGAGGGCCGAAGGGCCTGTTGTTGTGCTGTAATTTTCATTATTCTTTGTTCTAATGTCTGAATACAAATCTCATTAGGCATACGTTTCAAGATTTAGCAGCACAATCCTTACCTGTTTAAGCATTATAGCTCCCCACAGGTTCTATTAAATGATGACAAGGTCCTTTGAGGTTTGCCCCTGTGACAAGTATTTACAACTTTATACAATTCATTTAAAAGCATTTCCAGCCCCATGATATTGAAAATTGAACAAGTTACACTGATAAGCTGCTTCTATAGGATATTTTGGCCTTGGAGGGAGTGCAGAGGAGGTTTACTAGGCTGATACCGGAGTTGAGGGGGTTGAGCTATGAGGAGAGGCTGAATAAATTAGGCTTGTACTCGTTAGAGTTTAGAAGAATGAGGGGAGATCTCATTGAGACGTATAAGATGATGAATGGGATGGATAGGATAGAGGTGGAGAGACTCTTCCCGCTCAGAAAGGATAGCAGGACTAGGGGGCACAGCCTCAAGATAAAGGGGGGGCGGTTTAGAACAGAGTTGAGGAGGAACTTCTTCACTCAAAGGGTGGTGAATCTCTGGAATTCTCTGCCCGTTGAAGTGGTGGAGGCTACCTCGCTAAATATTTTTGGTTGATGGGTTTTTGATAAGAGAGGGGATTAAGGGTTATGGGGAAAAGGCGGGAATGTGGAACTGAGCCACGACAGATCAGCCATGATCTTATTGAATGGCGGGGCAGGCTCGAAGGGCTAGTTGGCCTACTCCTGCTCCTATTTCTTATGTTCTTATGTTCTTATGGCACTAAATGAATTACATGATTGTATGTTGAACGTCACTGTAAACAACAAGTAAAATAAATGAAACAAAAACAGGACATATTGGAGAAACACAACAGATCTGACAGCACCTGTAGTGAGAGAATAGAGCTAACGTTTCAAGTCTGGATGACCCTTTGTCGTAAAATAGATGATTCTTATGTTTTGATGCCACCATTTCGGAAATATTCATAAATTTCTCCATATTTGTAATTGCATTCTAAAATGATTTTACTGACCTCACTGATAGTTAAAGGTTACATACCTTCTACAAATAAAATTCTCCACTTAAACATTTTGTTTCTGTAGCCCTTTGTTTTGTTAATACTTAACATTTGAAAGTGCCTTGTGGAGCAAAACTTTGGCTGCAATTTACTTACCGTTCTACTTACACAAAAACAAACCTTTGGAGGATTGATAGGAACAACATCCCAGGGAAAGTTGTTATTTGTTCTATTCATGACTTGGAACATGTTTTGCCTGAGATGTTTTACTTTGACAGGTAATTAATTTAAAAGCCTTAAATCTAATTATACCATTTTTCTTTCATTTCAAGTTTAAATATTAGGAATGCAGAAACATAGGGAAACGGTTCCCTTGAAAAATGATGGTTGGCCTGACAGACAAGTTACTGCTTTCATGATTATCCAACAACCCCCCACCCCCAAAACAAATCATAAATCATACATTTTCACATCCATGCTCGGCTTGGTTTATTTCAAAAGATTGTAAATATTGGTCATGATGCATCTGTTTCAATCATTCCCTGACAGGAATTTTGCATTTCCTTTTGCATTTGGTGTGAATGGGAGCTCAAAATCTTGCAAAAGACCCAAGTGAAAAGCCCCATCACCACTGTCCCTGCTCTCTACAGTAATGTAAGAACATAAGAACATAAGAAGTAGGAGCACGAGTAGGCCATCTAGCCCTTTGAGCCTGCCCCGCCATTCAATAAGATCATGGCTGATCTGAAGTGGCTCAGTTCCACTTTCCCGCTTTCTCCCCATAACCCTTAATTCCCTTGTCTGCCAAAAACCTATCTACCTGTGTCTTAAATATATTTAGTGAGGTAGCCTTTACCACTTCAACGGGCAGAGAATTCCAGAGATTCACCACCCTTTGAGTGAAGAAGTTCCTCCTCAACTCCGTTCTAAACTGCCCCCCCCCCCCCTTATCTTGAGGCTGTGCCCTCTAGTCCTGCTGTCCTTTCTGAGCGGGAAGAATCTCTCTACCTCTACCCTATCCATCCCTTTCATTATCTTATACATCTCGAGAAGATCCCCCCTCATCCTTCAACGAGTACAGACCCAATCTATTTAGTCTCTCTTCATAGTCTAACCCCCTCATCTCCGGTATCAGCCTAGTGAACCTCCTCTGCACTCCCTCCAAGGCCAAAATATCCTTGTGCAAGTGCGGCGACCAAAACTGCACACAGTACTCCAGCTGCGGCCTCACCAGTGCCCTGTACAGTTGCAGTAAGACCTCCCTGCTTTTATATTCCATCCCCCTTGCTATAAAGGCCAGCATCCCATTCGCCTTCTTGGTCACCTGCTGCACCTGCAGACAGGGTTTTTGGGATTCATGCACAAGGACCCCCAGGTCCCTCTGCACCGTAGCACGCTGCAGCTTTTCGCCCTTTAAATAGTAATCCCTCCTACTATTATTCCTGCCAAAGTGGATAACCTCACACTTGCTAACATTGTACTCTATCTGCCAGGTCCTCGCCCACTCGCTCAGCCTATCCAGATCCCTCTGCAGGCTTTCCACACCCTCCGCACAATTTTCTTTTCCACTCATCTTTGTGTCATCAGCAAATTTCGTCACCCTACACTCAGCCTCCTCCTCCAGATCATCTATGTAAATGGTAAATAGCTGAGGCCCCAGCACCGATCCCTGCGGCACTCTACTAGTTACCAACCGCCAATCAGAATAGCATCCATTGATACCAACTCTCTGCCTCCTATTAGACAACCAATCCTCTATCCACACTAACACCTTACTCCCAACTCCATGCCCCCTAACCTTCTGAAGTAACCTTTTGTGCGGCACCTTATCAAACGCCTTTTGAAAATCGAAAAACACCACATCCACCGGTTCCCCTCTGTCTACTGCACTAGCCACATCCTCATAGAACTCCAATAAATTTGTCAAACATGACTTCCCCTTAACGAATCTGTGCTGTGTCTGCTCTATCAAACAATTCTTCTCTAGGTGTCTCGCTATTTCTTCTTTGATGACGGATTCAAGCATTTTTCCAACAACAGACGTTAAACTAACCGGCCTATAATTCCCTGCCTTTTGCCTGCCACCTTTTTTAAACAGCGGCGTAACATTAGCCGTTTTCCAATCTTTCAGCACTTCCCTGGAATCCAGCGAAGTTTGGTAAATAATCACTAAGGCATCCACTATCACCTCTGCCATTTCCTTCAGAACCCTGGGATGCGTTCCATCCGGTCCTGGGGACTTGTCCACCATCAGTCCCGCTTGTCGATCAAGCACTACCTCTCTAGTGACAGTAATCGCATTCAGGCCCTCAACTCCTGCCATCCTTCTATCTTTAATATCCGGCAAACTATTCGCGTCCTACTCCGTGAAGACTGAGGCAAAAAACTTATTTAAGGTCTTCGCCATTTCCTCATCCCCCACCACTAAATCCCCCCTCTCATCCTCTAAGGGTCCAACATTCACCCTAGCCAGCCTCCTCCTTTTTATATATTTGTAAAAACTCTTCCTGTCCTTTTTTATGTTTAGTGCTAGTTTAGCTTCATAGTCTATCCTTCCTTTCTTTAACAACTTCTTAGTCATTCTTTGTTGATTTTTAAACCTCTCCCAATCTTCTACTCGCCCACTACTTTTAGCCACTCTAAAAGTATCAGCTTTTAATTTAATACTCTCCTTTATCTCCTTCGATAACCATGGCTGATTATCCCTTCTCCTATATTCCTTCTTCACCATTGGAATATATTTCTGCTGAGCACCGAAAAAGATCTCCTTAAAGATCCTCCACTGTTCCTCAGTCGTCCTACCGACCAATGTGCACCCCCAATCTACATTTGCCAATTCCTCTCTCATCCTATTGTACTCCCCTCTGTTCAAACAGAGGACACAGGCCCGGGACCCTACTTTCTCATCCTCCATCCGCAGCAAAAACTCAAGCATACAATGATCGCTCGTAGTGGGAATCAATGGCGGGAACTCTATATCTCTATATCTGATAATCCCATCCCCCACCCATTACATTGACCTGAATTATGAGCGGTGTCCCATGCGTGCACCTGGCGGGCATACACATTGGATGAGCTTGGAAGGGAAGAAGGTCATGCCCAGGCAGTACCTTGGCAATGCCCAGGCACTGCCCTGGCACTTTGTGGGCAGTGCCACAGGGGATGTTGTGTGGCTGGTGGTGTGAAGGAAGGTGGCATTCTATTTTTGCATTTTTGTATTTGGGTGACCTTTAAAAGTGACACCCAATCTTTAAAAACTAAGTTGCTGTACTCTGGTATGAGTTGCTATTCCAAACACTCAAAGAGAAATTTTCGAAGTTTAAGAGAATAAAACAAAAGCTAATGATCAAAAGGTTGATGCTTTCTGGGTATCAAATAGAACAAAGTTTATGATGGAAAATAATAAGCTAAACATTAACAAAGCTTATATGCCCAACAACGCAGCTATTTGGGATAATTTAAAATGAAAAATAAAGTCAAATGTAATTTATTTTTGGGAAAAGAATGTAATCAAAAATAACGAGAAAAACAAAGTACACAAATGCGCAGAGTCAAATGGGAATATTTGATTTCTGTTTTTAAGATTTATGAGAATATTGAATTGGACTGTAAAGTTTCTCCTGGGCTCCTCAATGGATGTGTTCTAGGAATCAGAAAAGCTCTGATTGGGAGAATATCCATTGGATGTTGGAAAATAATAGGCAGCTAAAATTGGACATGCATTATAATAATTTCTGCAGAATCACTGTTCAGAGACAATGTTTTGGCAGATGTGCAAAAAGACAGCAAGCCTTTGGTTTGCAGATCTGGCGATGTAAATGTTGTTTCAGGAAATGAGGCAGAGGAGGGAGACTATCTTTTGCACAGTGCATTCCAGTGCCTCAAGAAGAAATACCTGGGGGAAATGGAAGGAGTTGATTAATGTAGGTTGTACTAACACCCCACAAATGATGTAGCAGTGGGGAAAGAGGTAATAAGAGCAAAACGTTTTCCAAAAATACAATGTACTTTGCATGTCTGTCACTTACTGTGCCATTGACCTCATATTATGATGAGATGGTTTAATTGTTTATCACCAATGCCAGGGTTAGATTCACTTCTCTGATAAGGTGTAGAACTCTTTGGAATTCTCATTGAGAAAAATGCAGAGGGGCCAGGGTGCTAACAATAAAGAACCGACACAAACAAAATACTGCGGATGCTGCAAATGTGAAATAAGAATAGAAAATACTGGAAATACTCAGCAGTTATGGGAGCATCTGTGGTGAAAGAAACAGGGTTAAAGTTTCAGGTCAAGGGTCTTCCTTCAGATCTAATAATACAGCACTGTAAAAACTTTCATGGGGCACTTTTTAACTTTCCATATAACCAGATGTTATGATCCCTGTCGAGACAGACAATTTTAAATTGAAATTCAAAACCCTTGATAAAAGCTGAAAAGTGACATGGTTCCATGTTTTGAGACTTTTACTGTAGCAAATAGACTAAAATCGTCATTAACTAAACATTATTTTGCAGGAAACTTATATCTTAAACTACAGAACAGAACTTCCCCCTTTACTTTTGAAACAGTTGAAAGCCTGCTTTACAGGTGTATGTTTCAGACTCCTTTGCAGGGATGTACAATTCTCCCAAAATCAATCCAAAGTGATTCTTCACTCCCAAGGTTTTCCATTTATTATTTTCCTTCCCTAGTCCTTTAACTTTTATCCCCCAAACAGTCGTTTATGCTAAGAGTTTTATCGGAGATTTCCTCTCTAGGCAAATCTTACAGCCTTGTTTTAACTCCTTATAAATTTGTTTTTAAAATCCAAGCGTGTGTCCAACCATTTTCCTGACAGTGAAGTATAGATTCTTTCAGTCTCTAACTTTTCTCTCTCTCCCAGATCTAGGCAGACTAACTTGCCCGTGAGTTTCAGAGGTATATGACACAACATGCCTGGCTGATGCATAAATTATGATTTGAACTTATGAGACACAATGTTGAGTCTGGAAGGCTGTAAAGCATCTCATTAAGAGATGAGTTTCTATTCCATGAGCTCACGTTAAGCTTCTTTGAAACAGTGCCGGAAGCCAAGGACGGAGAGGTCAGAATGGGATTGGAGCAGAGAATTAGACCAACAGGTGACCAGAGACTCTGGACCATGCTTACAGTGTGGAAGCATTCCACATATAGTTACCTAATCTAAATTTGGTCTACCATTATAGAGGAGACCGCTGTGTCAGCAGCAGGAAGAGTATATTAAACTGAAAGAACCACAAGTGTTTTTTTTGTGCCCTTTTGTGTGTGTGGTGACTTGTTCTTGTATGGTAGCTGTTAGTGATGACTCTTCTTTCCCATTTAGTGTTCCTCTACACAGATTGTTTGTTTTCTTGTTCTATTACTACCTTTCCCATTGTCTTGCACTATCATCCTTTTTATTAAGTAATATCTCCAGTTTTCCTTGGAACTACATGGCGCTCCATATGTTGGATGGAGCATTGCGGCTGGAAGGAGGGGAGTATTTCAGCACAGGGTGTACAGACAAAAGAATGATTTTCACCAGCATGATAGAGTTACAGTTTTAGGAGCTGGCTCCTGGAAGACAAGGCCTACCCTCTGAAGACCTAGCTGATGACTCCTCTAAGGAAGACTTACGAGTGAGCCAGAGTTGAGATGCAATAGGATGCATTTCAGATGCCTTGACAGATCTGAAGGCAACAATGCTTGATTTGTGCACCACCCAATCTCCAAAGCATCCTCCTCAAATGCGGTCAGGGTGGCTATGGCTCCAGGTCCAACCCCATTTTCCCCCTGGAGTTGCGACCTCTATTCTCCTGAAACGAGAGAAGGAAGAGAGTTGTGAGTGTGAGAAATAGAATGTGTGGAGAGGAGGGGAATACCACATTTGTGAAGGGTGGCTACCAGGTATGGGTGTGAGGTGGCACAAACTTATGAGTAAATGTTTGAATGGGTTGTGAGGAGGTACCTCAAGAGAGAAGAATTAGTGGAGCTGCAACGCATGTTGTCCATAAGAGTTCTGGGAAAGTTAGAGTGTAAGGCATTGAATCTGAAAGCTAATCCCCTCTCCTGCCCTACTGAGTTCCTTTTGAGGCACAATCTCATTGTTCTTGCTGTTCATTTCCTTGGCCGCTTTCATCCAAGCCTGCATATTTAGAATGACTGTTCTCTTCCTCCAGCTCTTGGTAAATTTGGCATGCTAAAATTCTCCCTAAGTGTACCCAGACAGATGTCAGAATGTGGCGACTAGGGGATTTTCACAGTAACATCATTGTATTATTAATGTAAGTCTACTTGTGTCACAATAAATAAACTTTAAAATTTTAATTTAGTTTGGCCTTAGCCCAAGGTTACATGCCTTCTTATATCAATGTGTGGATGGCACTGCACTCAGTCTCATGTTAACTCAGTCGGTAACTGATCCTTCTACAACAGATAACGTAACTGAATTAAACAGCCATGGCACATGCAGCAACTGGATCAAATAGGTTCCAATAGCTCTCTTCCTGCGAAGTGTGGATCAGCTGTGTTAAGATTGCACCAATTAATTCTGTTTCTCATTCCCAACATTTCATCTCTATTGTCAATGAACAGATATATGGGCAGCACAGGGCGGAATGCTCGCAAAAAGATTCTAAGTGTCAAATTTGCTGGAAAACTGGAGTAATTCACACTGTTTTTTTCAGTGGGGGTTCACAGAATCAATGCAGAGGCCACCTGCTTGAATATCATTAGATTTTAGAGAGCTGGGCCTATTCACGCCTGGGAGGCTAAAACCATGGGGCTTTTGTGCTTGTGCAATGGCCCTGAACTGTCAGCCTCATGTTTGCTGGCCAACTCGAGCACTGGCCAGCCAGGGACTCCTGCAGTGTTGCCCTCCCATCCCCCACTATAGCCTGATCGCAGCCCCCCGAGCATTCCCGGAGTGCCTGGACCTCCAGCCTATCTCCCCCACAGTTCCCTTCTGCAGTCCCGACCCCCACTCTGGGCAGTGCCAACCTCCCAGCAGGCAGATCCCCCTCAGCATGCCCCAATTTCCAGCACCCCCCCCCCCCCCCAGTGACAATTTCTCCCTGCAGACCCTCCGGGAGGCAAACCCACCCCCGAGCTGACCTCCCTCAATCCCACCCCGATCACTGGCCTCCTTCCTGCCCTGACTGATCCCAATGGCAGAGTGGTAGCGGAACCCCCCACCCCCGCCACCCCTACAAAGGCCTTGCTCTCTTAGCAGTGCCCCATGCCCAATATGCAGTTCCAAGGTGCTCAATGGGTATGGGTATTTTGTCCCTTGGGCAGTACCAGAGGGGACAGGCTGGCACTACCAGGGTGCCCATGCCCTGGGGACACTGCGCCCTTTCTGTCTGACCCCCTGGGGAGCCCTGATTGCCCCCCTTCACTCCAGCAGGGTCATCCCGATAATTCCTGGGAAATGGGGACCTACTGTAAATCCCACTGGAATGAAGCACTCCTGGCGGTGGGGGTGGTAGGGGGGGAAGAGAGGCAAGCAGTCCTGGGTCCACTAATTACATTAAAAATAGATTTAAAATGTATTAAAATAACTTACCTGGTCTTCCTGCTGGTTTCTAGCGCAGATCTGACAGCGATCCGGCGTTTGAAGATGCGTTCATGGCAGGAATGCATGTTTAAATCCCACACATGTTCGACTGCGAGATTCTCCTACCTCACTGCGCGAGAGAATTAGTGCAACGGGTAGGGTGGGAGAATTGCCCCCCTGTATCTTTTGGATAGAATCCAAGATAAAATTCATAAGATTTAAACTGAAGCTTTCTGACAGGCTACAGGAATGAGGTAGTGAATCTGGTGAACTAGTGCGGTGACAATAATCTCTCCCTCAATGTCAACAAAACAAAGGATATTGTCATAGACTTCACAAAGCGTAGAGAAGAACATGCCCCGGCCTACATCAATGGAGAGTTTTTAGCTGTTCAGATTACCAACAACCTGTCCTAGTTCTCCCATGCTGACACTAAAGTTAAGAAAGCGCACCAATGCCTCAGAAGACTAAGGTAATTTGGTATGTTAGCTATGACTCTCACCAACTTTTACAGATGCACCGTAGAAAGCATTCTTTCTAGCTGTATCAGAGCTTGGTATGGCTCCTGCTCTGTCCAAAACCACAAGAAAGTACAAAAGGTGAATATAGCCCAATCCATCATGCAAACCAGTCTCCCATCCTTTGACCCTGTCTACACTTCCAGCTCAGCAAAGCAGCCGGCATAATTAATGACTCCATGCACCCCTGACATTCTCTCTTCTGCTTTCTCCCATCAGATAAAAGATACAAAAGCCTGAGGTCATGTACCAACCGATTCAAGAACAGTTCCTTCCCTGCTGCCGTCAAACTTTCGAATGGACCTATTTTGCACTAAGTTGACCTTTTTCTACACCCTGGCTATGACTGTAATACCACATTTTGCACGGTCTTGTTTCCTTCTCTATGAATGGTTTGCTCTGTCTGTACTGTGCGCAAGGAACAATACTTTTCACTGTATGCCAATACATATGACAGTAATAAATCAAACCAAATCAAAATCAAAAAAATCAACTAACTGGAAAATCAATTTCAGACCTTGATGGATAATTACCCAATTTATACCTATTGTACAATTTTTATTTTACTCCTTTACTTACTCAGCATTTGGCATTTATGATAATGTACGTGTTTTACCAATAAAGAGGAGAAAGATTTGCATTTATATAGTATTTTTCATGACCACTGGCCATCTTGATGCACTTTGCAGGCAGTGAAGTACTGTAGTCACCATTGTAACACTGGAAACACAGCAGCCAATTGCGCACTGCAAACTTCCAAAAATAGCCTCATGATAATGACCAGATAATCTGCTTTGTGTGAAGGGAATTGAGGTATAGATGTTGGTCAGGACGCCAGGGATAACTCCTCTGCTCTTCTTTCAGTGGACATGTGGGGACTCAGTTTAATGTCTCATCTGACGGACGGCATCTTCAACAGTGTAGCACTCCCTCAGTGCTGCACTGGAGTGTCAGCTTTCTTGGGTGGGACTTGAGCCTGGTGTGACTTAAAGGCAACTGACAGTGCTACCAATAATATACATGATATCCACATACACTAGTAAATCTATATCATCCTGGTTTTTCATTTCTACTAATTTGTTAAATGTTTTCTGAATCCCAATATCTGCTTAGAGACACGTTACAGGCTAATTTTATTCCATAACTTTCGTTTATTATTCAGGACCTGAATTAGATATGTCTTATTCCCTCTTCAGACTGCAGGACATACAACTGAAGTAAAATCCTTCAAATCCACACAATCCCCTCTTATTGAAGTTAAATTGAAATTGTGTTTCTACTTAAAATCAAAGAATGAAAGAATGAAAAGAGCTCACAGTCATTTTTGAATGTGACACACCTACACTTGAGAGAAACATTAAATTTACTCACGAGCACCTGGCTTGTTTGACCCTCCTGGGTCTTTCCCACTCAACTAAGGCTTACATTCAATGACTTTGGGTTAGTTGATCCAATGTGCACTAACGTGAGTCTTATGTAGAGCCCATGTAATCATTTTTCAATTTTCTAGAGATCAAGATTATAAAATATGGTTTGATGTTCAGCAAAGCATAAGCCATCGCAGGAGAAACTTGAATGTTTTATTCTAATCAACTCCAAGAGTAAGTCTTACTTCTTTTGTCTTATCTCAGTTTCCATATAATTATTATCCCTTTCATCACCCACCATTGACAATCATAGTATTTTCACATACACCAAGGGAAATTCTTGGTGCAAATGGCCAATTTATAATTAGCCTGATCCTTCAATGTCAAATTTAGGTTTATTAATAAAGCATCTTTTAATCACAGGTCTAGATATTAATCATACTACAAAATGATATGACATAGGTTGAAAGAATCCCATAGAGATTATGTGATTATCTGCATGCATACCTCTTGGTTGCTAAGTATTCTGTATACCTCTAGTGCGACTCGTTCCACATTATCTATCTCTTTAAAAGCTACATACTTTGATCATGCGGTCTACAACTTGCTCCTTTGGAAGGTATATTTACAGCCTGTGTTGTTCTCACTAATAATTTTTAGACATTTGGGTCGGTATTTGATGGAGGTCACAAGGGTCACGTCCACCAGCTAGAGAGCATTGCCTGTCTCTTTTCGGGAATGCCCAGCATATTAAGTGCCAAATGGACACGTAACTGGGTATAAGTGAGTCTTCCCTGAGATCAAGGATCTTGAGATCAGAAGTCCTGTTAAGATTTGCCAGCCGATCAAATGCCAGTAGCTTTTCATTGCTTGGGAACACCAAGGAGCCGCCCAGGGTTCATAATCGGCAATGGACCTTGGCACAGGTACGGAAGGGGATCGCAAGGTGTGAGCTGAGTCACAGGGGGTAGGGAATTGACTGCAGGGACAGGGAGCTCATTCACAATGGGCTCTCTGAGTGCCTCTGATTGAGGGACACCTCTGGAAGACTGCAAGTAAATCCAACAGGCTTTCCTTTTCAAGTTTCTCACGTGATAAGTCCCCACCCACTACTGGTTGAATATGGGCAGCAGTGGAATGAAGCCCTTAAGCAAGCATTAAATGCCCCCTTAAGGGCTATCATTGAGAGCAGGGCGGGAAGGCTGTTCAATGGCCTTCCTGTTGCCGTGGACTTAACTGATGTGGAGGCAGGAAGGTGGCAGGATCCCCACTCAATTGTCCCTTCCCACCCTAATTAAATGTTCCTATCACCACACTTGTAACAAGGAAGGGCATTAAATTCTGCCCTTGGAGTAAATGATTTCTCATAAATATTCTTACAAGTGTTCATTAAGCAACGTAGTGGTCTGAATCAGAATCTATTCGCTTACTTTTTGCTCCTGATAGTCTATGAATATTTTAATATCACCGAAAGAGGTTTTACAATGAAGCTGCACAGAACTGCATAAATGAAATGAATATTAGAAACATTAATAAAGTACAAATCAATCAAATGCAGCTAGTGGCAAACCCTTCCGACTGTACCTCTATGTACAGGAAAAAACCTTTGAAGAGATTTGAAGATCACTGCTGAAGGAATGTATTTACAGTTACATTTAACACAACCCAAACTCAATATTTCCATCATTTCCTTCCCCTGCAAAAAAATTCCCTACCAAATGAAACTAAGCCAGGTCTGCACTATCCATCTTCTTTTTGTGACTGAACAATTTCTGAACCGTTCAGTTGGTTGAAATTTACTGCAAGGTTATTCTGTGTCTGTCTCTGTAACGTTAATGGTGATGAAACATACTTTACTCTTCAATTTTCAGCCATATATCACTGCACTGTCAATGCAAAATTACCCCTTTTCTAGCATTTTCCTGGTTTTCAATGCAATAAAACATGATATAACAATCTGAATATATGTGCTGAATCCTGAAAATAGGAACATAGGCTGGAGGATGTTCCATTTCGGAATACTTGTAGCACTGCCAGAAATGTGGTGAGTTTTTTTTTCACCTATGTCTCCAAGGTCACATTATAAGTGCTTTATCATCCCAAAATGAGGGCCCGAAGAACAGCTGGACTATGACATAAGCCTGCAACTTACAATCAGTTGCCATATATATATATACCCAAACTAAACCTACATCTGGCATGCACTTTTCCTTCTGTGACACTCTCAATTGCCTTTCAGTATTGGCCTTGATAAGGAAGGGAGAAATGAGAATGACCTTTGGCTGGCATTATTTGCACAGAACCTATGTCAGCGTGCAGTCTGGAGTGGATGAGAAAATAAATACATGTAACAACCAGGTATATTTTTTGCAAGGCTTTTTGAAAGATAAATGTATGGGAATGAAGAAAGACTTCCAGGCAAAGAGTGGCATTGTAAAGTGCCATGCATTGTCTCATGAATAGCCATCAGAACTGCATTGTACATACGTTTTTGGACTGTATCTTTGAGTTTAAGTTTATCTAAAATGTATTTATTAGTGTCAAAGATAGGCTTACATTAACATTGCAATGAAGTTACTGCGAAAATCCCCTAGTTGCCACACTCCGGTGCTGTTCAGGTATCATAGAATCCCTACAGTGCAGAAAGAGGCCACTCAGCCCATTGAGTCTGCACCCTCCAGAATCCTACCAGGCCCTATTCCTGTAACCCCACATAGTTACCCTTCTAAGCCCCTCACACGAGGGTCAATTTAGCATGGCCAATCAACCTAATCCACACATCTTTGGACTGTGGGAGGAAACTGGAACACCTGGAGGAAAACACATACAAATGTGCAGACTCCGCACAGACAGTGACCCAAGCCAGGAATTGAACTCGGGTACCAGCCACTGTGAGGCTAACTTCTTCACCGTCCCAAGTAATTCTGGATAAGATGAAGGGGGTGCCATATGACCTGATTTGAAGTCTGTCTGACGGGCCTAAGTGAAAGGGCAATTAAAGATTAAAGGAAGGCCTGTTTTGCTTAAAGCGACATGAAAAATGTTCACACTTAAGAAAATGGTAGCAGCATTTGTGGTTATGGTAGTTAGACTGCTAATTTACAAAAACTCATCTGATGAAGGAGCAGTGCTCTGAAAGCTCATGATATCATATAAACCTGTTGGACTTTAACCTGGTATTGTGAGACTTCTTACTATGCCCACCCCAGTCCAACACAGGCACCTCCACATTATCAATCTACAAAAATCAGAAAGGTTTGTGAATATGGGTTGTACTTTAAGCTATCCATTTACTACCAAGATGAAAGATAGTGGAGGGACGAGGCCTCAAGCTTAGTCAATCAGCATTTCCATCTGGACACAAGGTCCGTGTGATTCATGTTGTCATGGAAATGCAGTTTGAGATGGGAAAGATTTCTAATTTTACTTGTCCCACTAAAATCCTCATTTTTCCTTTCACCATCACTTTTATTGTCATTTAATCTCTCATTCTCCCATGCTTATCATACTATCATCTTTTGTTCTTTTCCCCACCTGACTTTGCCTTGGTTTAAAACCTTTCATATTTTTCATACGTTTCTGACAAAATGTTACCGACCTGAAATTTTAGCTCAGTTTCTCTCTCCACAAATGTTGCCAGACCTGCTGAGTGTTTTCAGTCTTTATTTCAGATTTCCAGCACCCATAGTATTTTGTTTCTGATCCCAGTTTAGTTGTGTTTGAAAATAGCTGATATTTGTTGCTGTCCTAGTCATGATTTGCATCATGATGGCAAACTCAAAATAACGTAATTATGATTTTTATCTGCATTTAGTTCGCAGTTGATACCTTTGTTTAGAGCTACATTAATTATGATAAAACTTGCCTGCAGTTAATACAAATGATTTCCGCTAGTTCTTATCGACTGATTACTCCTTGATTTAAGTTTGGCGGTAGAATCAGGAAAATTTTCTTGCGATACCTATTTATATGTGCATTATGTATATAGTATATTTCAGAGAGCTTTTTCTATAGAGATGAAAGTTAACACTGATCTCACTGCAGCTCTACTTTCTCAGGAGGCTAAGAAAATTTGCATGTCCATTACAACTCTCTAATTTTTACAGATGCACCATAAAAAACATCTTTTCTGGATGTATCACAGCTTGGTATGGCTCCTGCTCTGACCAAGACCGCAGAAGCTACAAAGGATTGTGGACGAAGCCCAGCCTCCTACCCACTGACTCTGTCTATACTTCCTGCTGCCTCGGAAAAGCAGCTAGCATGATCAATGGCCCCACGGACCCGGACATTCTGTCTTCCACCTTCTTCCATTGGGAAAAAGGTACAAAAGTCTGAGAACACGTACCAACCGACTCAAGCACAGCTTCTTCCCTGCTGCCATCAGACTTTTGAATGGACCTACGTTGTATTAAGTTGATCTTCCTCTACAACCTAGCTATGACTATAGCACGGCATTTTGCGCCCTCTTTCTTTCCTTCTCTATGAACAGTATGCTTTGTCTGTATAGTGTGCAAGAAACAATACTTTTCACTGTATGATTATACATGTGACAATGATAAGTCAAATCAAATTAAAGCAAAACAATAAACAATTGGGTTGTAGAGAGTACATGAAAACATCATCCATTTTTCTCTGAGCTATGGATTTCAATCTAATAGAAATGGTTTTCTCTGTGATATGAACTTTATGAACATTTTTCTCTTTACAGCAAATACGAGAACCTCATGGGTGAAGAAATTGGTTAACTCCTAAAAATGGGCTTAGTGATTATGTTTCAGAATTAACCCACCCTTGTTCATTGCATTGCAGGTAGAATGGTAAATCCTTCGACCTGCTGCTTTATATGATTGCTACTTGTAGACAGCAACTCCCATGTACTCATTAGCTACAAGAATCTGCAGGGGGCTCAATATCCTGGGTAGCTCATGCTACTTAAATGCAGCCTAACCCTCTTGAAGGGGGTGATGGATTGTGACCACAAGAAGTGGTGAATGCCATTTGAAAGCTGTCTGCACTGTGATATTTTGAGGAATGGCAGAGCATGCGAGAGTGCATGCACCAGAATCTTCAGACACTGCCCTGGAGGCCTTAGTGCAGGAGATGGGATGAAGGTGAGATGTCCTGCTGCAGCAGACCAAACCCAGATAGATACACAAGAGGCAGTGGTAAAAGGATCACTGCTAGGAATTTAACTCCAAAATTATGGATGCAGTGCAAGAAGTTTAATGATCTTGCAAGAGTTGTCAAGGTGAAGGAGTTTATCTTCAAATGACCCATCCAATTTCACCAGTAGAATCATCCATTGTTCGATTCACTATCACCCATCTACTGCCAACTTCTGTCAATCGGTACACGTTCTTATGATTAATATGTTCATTCTCATATGCATAGCACAAGTTCAAGGCTTGTACCTGTAACTGACATTTCATGCACACTCACAGCTATTTAACCACAAAGGCCATATCATAAGAACATAAGAACATAAGAAATAGGAGCAGGAGTAGGCCATCTGGCCCTTCGAGCCTGCCCCGCCATTCAATAAGATCATGGCTGATCTGTCGTGGCTCAGTTCCACTTTCCCGCCCTCTCCCCATAACCCTTAATCCCCTCTCTTATCAAAAACCCATCAACCCGCTTCTTAAAAATATTTAGCGAGGCAGCCTCCACCACTTCAACGGGCAGAGAATTCCAGAGATTCACCACCCTTTGAGTGAAGAAGTTCCTCCTCAACTCCGTTCTAAACCGCCCCCCCTTTATCTTGAGGCTGTGCCCCCTAGTCCTACTGTCTTTTTTGAGCGGGAAGAGTCTCTCCACCTCTATCCTATCCATCCCATTCATCATCTTATACGTCTCAATGAGATCTCCCCTCATTCTTCTAAACTCTAACGAGTACAAGCCTAGTTTATTCAGCCTCTCCTCATAGCTCAACCCCCTCAACTCCGGTATCAGCCTAGTAAACCTCCTCTGCACTCCCTCCAAGGCCAAAATATCCTTGCGCAGGTGCGGCGCCCAAAACTGCACACAGTACTCCAGCTGCGGCCTCACCAATGCCCTATACAGCTGCAGCAAGACCTCCCTACTTTTATATTCAATCCCCCTCGCTATGAAGGCCAGCATCCCATTCGCCTTCCTGACCACCTGCTGCACCTGCAGGCTGGGTTTTTGCGACTCATGCACAAGGACCCCGAGGTCCCTCTGCACCGTCGCCTGCTGCAGTTTTTTGCCACGTAAGTAATAGTCCTTCCTACCATTCTTCCTACCAAAGTGGACCACCTCACACTTGCCAACATTAAATTCCATTTGCCATTTCCTGGCCCATTCGCCCAGCCTATCTAGATCCTTCTGCAGACTCTCCACACCCTCCGCACAATTTGCCTTTCCCCCAATCTTGGTGTCATCAGCAAATTTCGACACCATACACTCGGTTCCCTCCTCCAGATCATCTATATAAATGGTAAATAGCTGAGGCCCCAGCACCGACCCCTGGGGCACCCCACTAGTCACCAACCGCCAATCCGAATAGCACCCATTGACCCCCACTCTCTGCCTCCTATTTGACAACCAATCCTCTATCCACGCTAACACCCTACCCCCAACTCCATGTCCTCTGACCTTCTGCAGTAACCTCTTGTGAGGTACCTTATCAAACGCCTTCTGAAAATCCAGAAAGACCACATCCACCGGCTCTCCTCTATCCACCGCCCTAGACACATCCTCATAGAACTCCAGTAAATTTGTCAGACACGACTTCCCTTTAATGAAACCATGCTGCGTCTGCCCTATCAAGCAATTCCCTTCAAGATGCCTCGCAATTTCCTCCTTAATGACTGATTCTAACATTTTACCTACCACAGACGTTAAACTAACCGGCCTATAATTCCCCAGACACTCACTGATGTACTTCCCACTTTATTTCAGAAGTGTGTAGCATAGAGCAGCAAGCAGCAGCAAGGAACTGGAGGATGATAAGCATACTTGCATACTTGAATCACCTTGCCAAAGACAGTGTGGGCCATCTTAGAAGAAAAGCTGTTTGTACATGTGTGTGGACTGACCTGCAAAATGGCTACATCAACAGATATTAATGGGAGAGTATAATGTGACTTTTGATGCATATGTGGCTACAGACGTTACCACTGTTATTGATACCATTGAAGATCCTGATACACCAGTTGTTAATGAGACAAGAAAAAGGTGATGTTTTTGTGGAAGCAACCCCAGAAGTGTACGCAACGCACAAGAATTTGCTGGTTCTTGCTACATCAAAAGACCCACCGCTGACAGACACTTGGGTATCTGCTGGAGGCCACTGCAATTCCAAGCATCTGGAGATCATTGAAAGCTATCATTTGGAACAAGAAACCAGTTGCCCAGTGAGGCCTTTAGAGAGTTCGGGCTGGATTTTTCCACTTTTCCCACCAGTGGGATTTTCCAGTTCCGGGGACAGTGCACCCCTGTGGCGGGTTTCCAGGCCATGTGGGCTGTATCCAATAGGAAATCCCATTGTCAGCAATGGGACCAGGAGATCAATAGCACACTGCCTCCTGCCACCTTGCCAAAGTTAACTTTCAACAGAGTCAGGCCAAACATGATTTGGGAGAATTTACAGTTAGCCACCAGTCATCTGCTGATTAGCTAAATAAGCTGAAGGCCTCACTGACAGCGGTTAGTAGCTGCAGAAGGACTAAAATATCCTGTTGTTGACGCTTAGGCCAACATTGGGCATAGAATCATCCATTTGAGTAGTGCAGTGGGCTAGGAGAGATCAGCATCTTGCCAACCGCAAGTCTCGCAGATTATGTTTTCCCACGTAATCAGCCCCACGCCAGAAATCAGTGCAGAGCTGATTAGCATATTGAAATTGCCTTTTCAATATGAGCAAGTCCGGGAAAGTAGTCTTAGGGTCCACTAGCATCTCCTCCGCCAGGAGTGGATCCCACCAACAGTGTTTACAACTGTTTCTCACCGACGTGGACTTGAGGTGTTCACCCCACCGGTGGGGGCAGATGCCATTGAGGCCCCTTGGCAGGTTTGGGGCAGGGTGGTGCCCCTTGGTCAGTGCTAACTGGCATTGTCAGCCTGGCACCCTGGCAGCACCAGCCTGTAACCTGGGGCACCATCCACTAGGCACCAGGCAGGGCTAAGGAGCTGGGTCATACTGAGGGTGGGACACACTTGGCGGGGTGGATGATCAGTGATGGTGTGGTAGGGACCCACAGCACACTCTACAATGGGATGCACATGGGGCGAGGTCTAGGCTGGCCATGAGAGCTGGTGACTGTGGCTGGCCTAGGGAAGGGGAAAACAGGCCAGCAATTGGGAGGATTAGGTAGGCTGGCGATTGTGGGGGAGAGGGGGTAAGGGAGGTCGGTGATTGCAGGTGGTGTTGGGAAACAATTGGTAGGCAATGATTTGATTTCGATTTGATTTGATTTATTACTGTCACATGTATTAACATACAGAGAAAAGTATTGTTTCTTGTACACTATACAGACAAAGCATGATGTTCCTTGAGAAGGAAACGACAGAGTGCAGAATGTAGTGTTACAGTCAAAGGTAGGGTGTAGAGAAAGATCAACTTAATGCAAAGTAAGTCCTTTCAAAAGTCTGACAGCAGCAGGGAAGAAGCTGTTCTTGAGATGGTTGGTATGTGACCTCAAACTTTTATATCTTTTTCCCAATCGGAGAAGATGGAAGAGAGAATGTCCAGGGTGCGTGGGGTCTTTAATTATGCTGGCTGTTTTGCCGAGGCAGCGGGAAGTATAGACAGAGTCAATGGATGGGAGCTGGTTTGCGTGATGGATTGGGCTACATTCATGACATTCATGACGTTTTGTAGTTCCTTGCAGTCTTGGGCAGAGCAGGAGACATACCAAGCTGTGATACAACCAGAAAGAAAGTTTTCTGTGGTGCACCTGCAAAAGTTGGTGAGAGTCATAGCTGACATGCCCAATTTCCTTAATCTTCTGAGAAAGTAGAGGTCTTGTTGGGCTTTCTTAACTATAATGTTGGCATTGGGGGAGCAGGACAGGTCATTGGGAATCTGGACACCTAAAAACTTGATATACTTTTGTCACCCTGAAAATAACCAGCTGGATCGTGGCAGAGGCTGCGCATGGACTTTGTTGAATCTGAAGGGCAACAGATAGATACTCAAAATAAATTGAAGGGTTATGATGGATCAAACAACTAACAAAACTCTAAATATTTTGCATAATTTATTTGCTGGTTATGGGCCCCAGACAAAATTATGTCTGACAACAGACCTGGGTTTTGTCCAGGGGAACTCTCAAATTTCATGAGAGTTACTGGAGTGAAGCACAATAGTGCTCCACTGCATTATCCTATTTGAAATAGAATAGCGGAGTGCACAGTACACATATTGTTCAGTGTGCTCTTGTTAAGACATTGCTAAATACAAATTGGAAGAATTGTAATTGAATCACAAACCGGCGATTTTTTTTGTTTATTTACTATAGCACATCTCACACTATTACCAGTTGAACACTAACTGAAAAAATTCTTAGAAGACAACCTAGAATGAGGTTTTCATTGCTGAAGCCATATTTTGCACAGTTAGTATAGGAGAAACAATCTAGGCAGAAGGGGAATCATGATAGGGGTAGAGTGAGACAAAGAATTCTGAAGTTGAACCACAGGGTACATACTGACCCCTCCCTAGGGCACATATTGATCCCTCAGCAAAGCTTTGAGCCATAGTACTGCTGAAGACCTTCCAGCACTGGTATATGCACCTTCTTATTATATATGTACGAGCCACTGACATTGTCCATAGTGAGCAGCGCCACATATCTCCCTCTGTTATTATTATAAGGAAACAGGTACATAGTGCCCACAAGAGGGACATGAGAGGAGGAGGGGTTATTACTTCATGTGATCAGGGCCTTGGAGATTGACATGGTCATTGATGAAGATCAAGTTGGGGAAGGTAAGATGGGCAATCCCGATGGTGAACACAGGCTACAATGCATTCACTGAGAGTGCCAGCTTGTCCCAGCATGCCAAAGAACCTGTTGCATTGGGAAGTCCCTGCTATCCAGAAGCTTCTACTCTCCAAGGTTAGTTCTCAATATCTTTGCTTGTGTCTCCTACAAGTGCTGGCACTGGGGTGCAATGACAGACTCCTTCATCCTTGCCAGTCCAAGTGCAGATGGAAAAGAGCCCAAGTTGAACACCGTCGTATGGTACAAACAGACCCTCCACTAGAGCCGACCCAGTCACTTTGTGGTCCTCGTGTGTTTTCAAATAGGCTGACACTAGGTGAGGAGAACATTAAAGCTGTGCTGGAGAAGCTGACAGAGCTATGGGCAAATGTGTACAACAACATGTCCGATTTTAGTACTGTTTTCAAATGAAAACTTTGGGCTTTTTAGTTTTACTTTCCGACTGTTACTGCTGTAACAGGACCATAAACAAGGGAAGGGTTCCCAACTGGTCAGCTTGGTTTCAGAGCTCACACAACTGAAGACTGAGCACAAATACTTTCAATCCACTTCACTTTTTCAAGGGCCAATTATTGAATAAACTCCATAAGTATATCAATGAAATTAATTCATTTTCTATTCTACATCAAATCCCTTAACAATTATTTCATATTTCAAGTGATAGCGCTTCACTTTCAAAATGCACATGGCAAACAATAGGGGAGCTCCAGTTCAATAGCTTATTCATGAATCCCTACTCAAAGTAAATTGAAATATATTGAAATATATTCAGAATACAAGGTTATTTGACAAAGCCAAAACTCTATTAGGATGCTGCGCAATCCATATTTGGTCATTATACAATACCATTATTTGACTTTTTAATTATGAACCTGACCAGATTGTTGCTTGACTTAGGCCTGGATTTTTGTACCTGAGCCAGCAGCATAGGTGGACATTTTGGACATTGTATGAGGCCATTATCCCAGGGCAGCATTGGGGTTGATGTTTGGCAATGGCTTCACCATTTTGCTAAGGAGGATAGCAGGCCCAGAGGAGGATAAAATGTTATAATTGTACTGCAATGGGCACAGAGAAAGGTAGGTGACGGCCTAGTGGGATTATCGCTAGACTATTAATCCAGAAACTCACTCAGCTAATGTTCTGGGGACTAAGGTTCAAATCCTGCCACAGCAGATAGTGGAATTTGAATTCAATAAAAAAATCAGGAAATAAGAATCTACTGATGATTGTGAAACCATTATCGATTGTTGGAAACCCATCTGGTTCACTGATGTACTTTAAGGAAGGAATTCTGCCGTCTTTACCTAGCCTATATGTGACTCCTGAGCTACGGCAATGTGGTTGACTCACACCTGCCCTTCAAGGGCAACTGGGGATGGGCAATAAAGGCTCACCATCCAGCGACACCCATGTCCCATGAATAAAAAAAACTTCCTGTAAAAGAACTGCTTCTTCTTAACTTCCAAGAATCAATCCATAGATAATACAGAACTAGAATGATTTTATTTCTTGTAGGTTTCATTTGGCTATAAAAAGCAGGAGTAGTTTTTGAAAGCTAAACTGACACCCCAGTGCCGTATTGAGGGACTATCGCCGGAGATGCCCTCTTCTAGCTCAGAAATGAAACCCTGTCGCCCTCCCAGGCAGAGGTAAAAGATCCCTATTTCAGAGAAAACCAGAGAGGGTATGTGTGGTGTACTGAATATTCCTTATCACATCACAAAAGAACAAGTGATGTGGTTCTTATCAATTTGACGCTTGTCGGAGATTGTTGTGTACAAATTAGTTGCCCTGTTTCCTTCATTACAGGAATGACTATACGTCGAAAGTACTTCATTCCCTGCAAAATACTTTGGGTTCACTTATGGTTGCAAATGCAAGTCTTTCCCTTTTTCTTTTTCTGAGCCTTAGGGCTTTGTCTGTTCTGAGCTTCTTGCAATCGCCTGGGACATTCTGCACTCATGGGTCCCTAACTATGGCTTCTTGTCATATGCTTTCATAAGCCCTGCTCTCTAGACCCTGCGACCATGTCAAATAATTATGATGTTGTTTACATGAGCATATAATTAGATGTAGTGCTGAGCATATTTTCCGGGAAACTTTTTGCAATTGGTACAAATTAGTGGGGAATAGAAAGTGAGCCGAATTTTGGGGAAAAGTACCTGGGTTAGATTATATCCTTAGACTTTTCCCCAAAATTCTGCTCACTTTCTGTTCTCCAACGTCTTACTTGCCCTTTTGCAAAACACTTTGATGAATTAAAGGTGCTATATAAGTACAAGTTGTTGGTTTATAATCTCATTAAAGTCTAGGTAAGTTTTTTTTAAAGTTTAAAGCTTATTTATTAATGTCATTTGGCTTACATTAACACTGCAATGAAGTTAAATGTCCTGGTCACCATACTCCTGTGCCTGTTCGGGTACACTGAGGGAGAATTTAGCACCTAATCAGCTCATCTTTTGGACTGTGGGAGGAAACCGGAGCACCTAAAGGAAACCCATGCAGACATGGGGAGAATGTGCAGACTGTAGAGACAATGTCCCATGCTGGGAATCAAACCCAGGTCCCTGGCGCTGCTAACGACGGTGTCACTGCACCACCCATAATAATGGACACTCGGGACTGAATGTTGTGACTATGGATTTTTTTTAAATCAATTGAGGGGTTTGCTTGGGGATAGGTTGGTGCTAAAATCCATCCCTTGTGTCAGTGTTCCAATTCCCATTGTGGAACCAGCGTATTCCAAGTTTATAAGGTTCCACTGAAAGTTGGAAGAGGTAACCTGTCTGGCATTGCTAAAAGAGCAACCATGTCACTTAACAGGCTTTCAGTCAGTTCATTAAGGGTTACCTTGAATTTTCATATGGGAAATGGGATCTATTTGGGATTGGATTCATGACAGAGAGAAGGAGGTGCAATCATGTTGGGAAGCCAGATTGGTGGGACAGCAGAAAAGGCTACATCAAAATAGGAAAGCTCAGAAGAAGCCATTAACCCTACGCAACTAGTCCAGCAGAATCAGTTAAGGCAAGACCCTCAGTTGAAAGTCTATCTTTTAGGGAGAGAGCTGGACATGTCGGAGTGTCAGTGCCTCAGAAGGTTGAATTTGACAGGCAGGTGATCACTGACATGTTATCAATGCCCTCGTTGAAGGTCATTAGAGGGTTTGCAGATAGAATGAAGACAAACAAATCTGTCTTGGTGTCACATGCCCAGTGTTTTATCAGAGTACAGTGCGATATTATTTACATCAGAGGTATCAAAGTGACCCACAAAGTGTCATTGCTTTTGCAGTGACCAATACTCCGTTGAGGTGGTTCCCCTGGTGGTTGAGAATGAGGTGGAGTCAGACAGCATTTGTGCCTGTGGCACTTGGCCTCAGGGTTGAGATAATGTGGGAGGGTAGACACCTCCAATATCTACTGCACTGGCATCATTGTTAGTACATTGTTAGCTCAGCATCTGAGAAGGGCTGTGTCTGTCCTCCATCCTCTGAGGGAGACTGACCGCAGTCAGCCAACTTTGCCATCCTCCGCCCATCCCCAAATCCTCCAACTGTGGAATGGTGTGCATTTCACTGTGCTCCCTCCCCCCACCCCCTGTAATAGCATGCAAGGACAAGGACCAGCTGAGGCGTGGATATCTGCATTAATGGAAGGTGTACAAGAAACATGTGATGGTACAGACTCCAATAAGTCTTCCTCTACTGACTCCCTGGGAATGCTGTCTTGTGCGGGATTCTGTCGCTGTGGCTGGTCTTGAGGGAGACATAAGAAAGGATAGATTGGGACAGTTAACAGATGCTTCCACTGTTTCAAATAATGCTTTGACAGATCATTAATGGGAAGCAATTCCATGCATCCCCTAAACATGGAGATGTTCGTGTGTTTTCTCTACAGCAGGTTCCCATTTCTCCATTCCCAGCATCCCCATGGTTTGACGCACTGAAATGCATCAGCGATATAAATTTGGGGAATCCTACCTTCAAGGCATGCCCTCTCATTTCTCCAGGGGTTCAACTATCACTTTAATGGTAGTTATTGTTGGTGCAGACTCAATGGGTCGAAGGGTCTTTTCTGTGCTGTGTGACTCGATGATTCTCTATGACTAACTTCCATTTCGCTTACAAGGTGCAGAAAGATGCAGTTAAAAAAATGCCTCTCTTGTATGTACTCTTGAAGTCAGAACTCCAGCATTCTGTCCAAAATCCAGCTCTGACCTCTGCTCATCTGTTATAACAAATCCTACTGACAGTACAGAAATGAGGCTTCAAATGGATAACAGGCTATAACCTATCTAGTGAAAGAGTCCAGCTAATATAAACTAACAGAGCAAGTCATGCAAAAGTATCAGCTATTTTGTATAATCTGTAATCAAGTGGTCATTCTGGAGCTTTGATACCAGTAAATGTCTGGTTTATTTCTGATTTGATTTGATTTATTATTCTCGCATGTATTAGTATACCATGGAAAGTATTGTTTCTTGTGCACTATACAGACAAAGCATACCATACGTCGAGAAGGAAAGGTGCAGGTGCATACTGTAGTAATTCTTGAGTCGGTTGGTACATGACCTCAGGCTTTTGTATCATTTTCCTGATGGAAGAAGGCGGAAGGGAGTATGTTCGGGGTGTGTGGGGTCCTTGATCATGCTGGCTGCTTTTCTGAGGCAGCAAGAAATGTAACAGAATCAATGGACGGGAGGCTGGTTTGCATGATCAACTAGGCTTCGTTCACAACCCTTTGTAGTTTCTTGCAGTCTTGGGCAGAGCAGGAACCATACTAAGCTGTGATATACCCAGGAAGGATGCTTTCTAGGTGCATCTGTAAAAGTTGGTGAGAGTTGTAGTGGACATGCTGAATTTCCTTAGCCTCCTGAGATAGTAGAGGTGTTGGTGGGCTTTCTTAACTATAGCATCAGTGTGGAGGGACCAGGATAGGTTGTTGGTGATTTGGACGCCTACAACTTGAAACTCTCAACCATTTCCACTTCATCCCCATTGATGTAGACAAGGGCAA
This sequence comes from Carcharhinus amblyrhynchos, assembly GCF_965287045.1. Classification (NCBI taxonomy): domain Eukaryota; kingdom Metazoa; phylum Chordata; class Chondrichthyes; order Carcharhiniformes; family Carcharhinidae; genus Carcharhinus; species Carcharhinus amblyrhynchos. The sequence continues at coordinate 103,373,240 of NC_137329.1, forward strand.
GTCACCCTTACGCTTCTTGATATCGATGATTATCTCCTTCATTTTACTGACATTGAAGGAGAGATTATTGTCGTCACACCAATTCACCAGATTCTCTATCTCTTTCCTGTACTCTGTCCCATCGTTGTTTGAGATCTGACCCACTATGGTGGTGTCGTCAACAAACTTCAAAATCGAGGTGGAGGGAATTTGGCCACACAGTCTTAGGTGTATAAGAAGTATTGTAGACTATACTCGGATGGAGGACAGACCACAGCTCTTCTCAACAGGGTGGAGATGCTGAGCTAACAATGTACCAACTATCAGTGGGGCACTGATATTGACGGTATCACTGATATTGAGGATAATCGTTGAGGAGGTGTTGTTGCCTACCCTTACTGATTGCGGTCTGTGGATTAGAAAGTTTGGGATTCAGTCTCAGAGGGAGGAGCCGAGCCCTAGGCCATGGAGTTTGGAGATGAGTTTTGTAGGAATAATGGTGTTAAAGGCTAAGCTGTAGAGCTGATAGTGTTTATCAACAGCTAGAGTCCTTCATGTCATTGGGAAATTCTACAGTCTGTAGTTTTAGTTTATATTACATACCTAAATAAAACTGTAAGAATAATTAAAAATGGATACCATTATGCTCTTATTGAAATAATATGTACAATTTGCACTATGAACTATTTACCTCAGGCTTGTGAGGAGCACCCTTGGAACTCACTAAAGACCAAAGAGTAATATCCTCTCTTATAAAGTTAGCCTGAGTGTGCTACATTATACTGTTTGTTATATATAATTTATAGTAGTACTTTAAGAATACACCATCTTGAACAACGCTAGCACAGATGTTGTGTTTGCCTCTAGTATACCCAATTACATTTGGAATGTCTTCCGAGCATACATGCCGGAACATTGCAACACAAAAGCGTATCCAAATTGTGTTTTAAAATCTCAGAGGGAGACTTCAGGGAAAAAAAACTAAAAGGAGCAATGAAAAAAATGACTAGGTTCTCAAATCAATGTTATTTTAACACTGGTAATAACTGGTTTAAAATAAATGAGTTAACGCCAACTTTAAAATAATAGCAGTGGGAAGTTCAAGGCTAATGAGTCATCTGGGTTGTTCAATACCTAGAATTAGGTTTCTCAGTGCTTTAGAGCAGTGAGTCACATTCATGTGCCACAATGAGTAAATGGGCTATGAATAATTAAATTGCTTTTGAATCAAATAGAATAATCATTAAACTACATACTCAGATACTTAAATCCTTGGACCATACAATTCTTACCTCGTCCATCTCCCTCTTCCCCCACCTCTCTTTCCTTGTGGCCTTCCTCTTTCATCTCTATCTCTGCCTCTTACCTCCACTCATTTACTTTTCGAAGTTAGCTTCTTCATTACCTATTTGTGCTCTCTAATGTCTCTCTTGCTGTTCTTTATTTTTCTATTGTCACTTTCTTTTGTCATGGTATGAGATCTTTAAGAGATGTATTTTTTTAGCCATGTTCTCTGCAGTTTGCAAGGCAGCCGTTTGATTTTGTTATGGCACTGGCTGCCTGCCTAGATGTTTTTTTATTGCTGCTTATATGGTTTGAATGGGGTTGTGCTTATTTTTACTTTGGACCTAATGCAGTGCCTGGGATTTTTATGGGCCTGAATTGACAGGGGGAAGAAGGATTGGCAGGTCAGATGACTGGAGTTATTTCACTTTCAGTATTGGGTAACTGGCTGCTGTTTTTTTAGTTTTGAAGATGTTTTATTTCAGGCTGGATGCCGTGTTCTGATTCTCTCTCTCCCTGAAGTTTTGGAAAGCTGTTCTGACTTCAAGCTTGTCTGTGTGTGTGCGCGTGTCAGAGAAGCTGAAAAATCTAACTAGAGAGCTAAGATCCAGCATTACGTGAACATTCTTATTTTCTGTGCTAAGCCTGTGGTAGAGGTTTGTTGATGGGATTTATTTGGTAGGAACAGTATTTAGCTATTAAGGTTTACTCAATATCATGGATTTTTTTTCATGTTTATAATTGGTAAAAGTTACTGCTAATTTTCTTTCTGTGTGTTAACAGTATTTTTAAATAAACTTTGATAAAAGCTTCCAAGTGGGTCATTTGAATCAAACTGAAGTGAAACAGCTCATACTTACTCTAGCCAAACTCAATCTTATGATCTAGGTGGACTTCATAAAACACTTTGGAGTTTCTGACCTGGATTATAACACTTTCTCTCACTCTCCTTCATCTCTACTTCTTCTCCATATTCACTTTCCCCTCTGTACTCCTCTCTTTTCTCTTCCTCCACCTTTCTTCCTCCTGCCCTCCCTTTTCCTTTACTTCAATTGTTATGTCAAATCCCCCACTCCTTCTCTAATCTCAGACAAAACTGTTCCAAGGGATAGACTGCTGACAACCTATTGCATTCCTACTACGATTTCCAAGAGGACTGCTATTTTATTTCTTATTAATAGGTTGTGTGATAAGTGTTTCTTATTAGTCACCTCTTTCAAATACAGCTTTGTTGAGAAGGGGATGGATTAATTCACAGGCTGAACAAATTGTTTCAATAAAAAAATGAGAAATATTTATATTTTTAGAGTGCTTTTCACAACCTTGAGACACCCCAAAGAGAATGAGTTTAGGGAAATAATAATGGGGAACCAGGAAATGGCAGAGGAGTTGATTAAATACCTTGGAATTTTCCCTTCCCACATATTATAGCAGGTGAGACACAGACTATGCAAAGGTCTGTTGACCTTGAGCGGGCTTTTCAAGCCTCAATGAGAAAATCCCACCCTTTGAATCAGTATTCACAGTAGAAGACAGTAATAACATTCCAAAAATACTAAATAATCAATAGGCGGAATGGAGGGAGAAACAAATACAATAACTATCACTTCAGAAAAAATACTTGGGAAACTAATGGGGCTAAAAGCCAACACGTCCTGTGGACCTGATGGGTTGCATCCAAGGATATGAAAGGAAGTAGGTACAGAGATAATGGTGCACTGGTGCACCTTTACACGAGTCCTTAAATTCTGGAAAAATCACGGAGAATTGGAAAACTGCCAATGTAACAGCCTTATTAAATAAAAGGAGGAAGACTAAAAACAGGTAATTATAGGCTATTTAGCTTAACATCTGTCATTGGGAAAATGTTAGAATCCATTATAAAGGATGCAATACCAGAGCATTTATAATTGCATAATATAATCAAGCAGAGACACCATGGCTCATGAAGAGGCAATCATGCCCATTAGAGTTCCTTGGGGTGGTAATAAACAGGATCGATAAAGGGGAACCAGCAGATGTAATGTACTTGGATTTCCAAAAAGCTTGATAAGCTATCACACAAAAGCCTACTTAATAAGATAAGTATGCCTCCTTCTGCACAGTAGGGATTCTATAAATCTATGAACAGCTCATGGTATTGGGGATTGTGTACAAGCAAGGATAGAGGGTTGGCGAACTAATTAAAGACAGAGAGTTGAAATAAGAAGGGCATTTTCAGGAATGCAACATGTAACTAGTGGTGTGCCACAGGGCTCGGTTCTGGGCCCACAATTATTTACAATATATATTAATGACTTGGATGAGAGATGTAAGTGTACTATTGCCAAGTTTGCAGCTGACACAAAAATAAATGGGAAGCAAGTGGTGAGGATTACAGAACAGCCTGTAGAGGGATATAAACAAGTTAAGTGAATGGGCAAAAACTTGGTGGCTGGATTATAATGTAGGAAAATGTGAAGTTATGCAATTTGTAGGAAGAATAAAGGAGAGAGAATATTATTTAAATGGAGAAGGAATGCAGAAAGTTCCTGCACAGGGATTTGGGTGTCCTTGTACATAAAGGACAAAAAGTTAACATGCAAGTTCAGTAGGTAGCAGGAAAGACAAATTGAATGTTTGCTTTCATTTCAAAGGGAATGGAATATAAAAGAAGGGAAGTCAAGCTAAAACTGTACACATATTCGTTAGACCACACCTGAAATACTATGAAGAGTTTTGGTCCCCTGATCTCAGGAAAGATATATTAGCATTGGAAGCAATCCAGGGAATGTTCACTAGGTATGGGGGGATTTTCATATGAGGAGGTGTTAAGTAGGTTGGGCCTGTACTCATTGGAATTTAGAAGAATGAGAGGCGATCTTATTAGACATATAGGATTTTCAGGGGTCTTGACAGGATAGGCGTTGCAAGGTTCTTTCCCCTTGTGGGTGAGTCCAGGAGCAGAGAGTATAATCTCAGAATAAGGGGTCACCCATTTAAGGCAGAGATGAGAAGGAATTTCTTCTCTCAGAGGGTAACGAATCTGTGGAATTCTTTATTGGAAAGCGCTGTGGAGGCTGGGTCATTAAGTATGTTCATGGCTGAGATAGATTTTTAATCAGTAAAGGAATCAAGGGTTATGAAGATAAGGCAGGAAAGTGGAGTTAAGGATTATCACATTAGATCAGTCGTGATCTTATTGAATGACGGAGCAGACTTGATGGGCTGAATGGCATATTTCTGCTCCTATGTCTCATGATCTTATGCAACCAATCAAAAACTTTTGAAATGGTAGGAAACAAAATGTGTGGTCAATTTATGCATTGCAAGCTTCTTTATTTGGCAGTCCCTTGGGATTGAGCATGACTTGTTTCTATTCCAGCTCGATGGGTTTTGAGATGTCCGATAAGTTCAATGAGATCTGCAGATTCTGTTCAGTTGTGTTACTGTTGGGGTTGGCTCTGAGAGACCTGATGTTTCCAATCCCAAACTTCATTTTGATGATTGGAAGATGCATGCATGGCAGAGCAGGGCCAAGGTCCAATGCATGGGGGTTCCAAGGTGGCTGAGGGCCCGGCTCTGCCATGAGACATTAGAATGGTCTGCACATGTTCATATGCAGATGCAAGCTAGCATATGTACCAACAACATGAAACAATGTGAAAATGGCCAGGTCAGTTATTTTAATGATGCTGACTGAGAGATAAATATTAGCCAGAGAAACAGGTTAACACTTGTGCTCTTCATTGAGATGGACTTCATCACATCCACCTTAGTATTCAACATTTCATCTGGAAAATGACAGGCTGAATTTACATTCCCCACTGGGCATCTTTCTGGCAGAAGAGGGAACGGTGATGGGGGGAGAGGGGTACGTAAAGTAGGGCAGATGCCCACCCCACTACCTTCGCACCCATCTCCGAACTAATTCCCATATAATGGGGGGGTGTGTGAGTCCCAAAATTGGCACACCACTCTTTGTAGTCAAATAGACAATCAAGGATCAATTAGGATTGTTACCAAGCCAATTGACCCTGATAATATGCTGCTCGTGCCATAAAATGTTTGGCATGAAAAGATGAGCTGGAATGGGCAGCCCAACCTTTTTGGAAGGGAACCTTCAAAGGGCAGGAAGGAAATGAGGAGGGGGGCACTTGATCATTGGAGGATTGAGGAACAGTCGCCTAAGATCATATGCCCCTTGTTCCTAAACACTCTCCAGATTTTAAGCTCAGCTCTACCCCTTCTCTCCACCTCGGTTCTCCTCCCTGACCTACTAAAAACCTCACTGGTCAAGATGTGGTTTTAGCAACATTGGGGGAGCCCTGGGCCTTTCCTGTCTTCCCTGTTGCAGAACCGCCAGTGACTGGTAATGTGCTCTTGGCACTGCCAGAACAGTGGATCTGCCAACCAATTGGATGGGAAGGCAGCTCAGGAGAATGGAACATACTCCCCTGTGGTGGGTAGAAGTTCCACAATGGTCTTGTTTAATCCTTCTGAAGTGCAGGGCAACTGTAGGTGTGCTGTTGTGGATTGAGGTAGCCTGAGGCTGGCTTTACTTCCTGTGGTTGGGGGTGGGGGTGGTGGTGGGGTTGGATGAGCCATCAGCTCCGTTATTCAGCCTGATATCCCTGACAGTGTAGCACTCCATCATCACTGCACCAGAATGCCAGCTTAGATTTCTATCTTCAAGTCACTGGAATGGGATTTGACGTCACAATATTCTGAAATAGAGATGAGAGTGTTACCCAGTGAGCCACTGCTGACACAAAGATGTTTGAAGAGTTGATTGAAATTGGAAAGCACATTAGATTCAGCTTACATGCCATGAGCTAAAAACTCAAACTAAAATCTACTGGATGTGGAAATGAAGAGTAGGGTGTCATTAATTTACAGCGCTCTGAGTTTATAAAATTCGCATGCAATGTTGTTGTTGTGAACACTCACAGTTTTTGACTTCATGAACTAATCTGGCAATCTTTCCTTCCATCTCCTAGAATAGTATCTGTTGATACGTGATGGCTAAAAAGGTTATCAGTTCAGTTTTCTCATTCCTATTTGTGCTGAAGACAATATTATTTCTAGAGGCATTAAATTACATCAAATCTTATCTGTTGGAGTGATGTGTAACAAACTCACTGAGTAGAAGCACAAGCTGAGTTTTTGATCTATTTTGTCTTGGACATTTGCAATGAAGCAACGTCCCATACATCAGGTAGAAATGTCATTTTCCTTTATATAACACCTTTCAAAATCTCAATATTCTAGTCTTCGGCCCTGCATTTGCCACAAACATTCCAGCAGCCATTGATTTACTCAAAAGTACCCTCACTGCCACCTTTGACATCCTGGTACCCAATAAAGCCATTATCCTCTCTCACCCTGGCTGTTTCCCCTGTGTAATGATGTTCACACCCAGACTTGGTCAGGAACACAAATTTATTAACAAGGAGCCACTCCCTTCCCCCTCCCCCAGCTTCCCTGGAGCAACCCACCAGCTGCCCAAGTCCCTACATATCTTCTACATGCCTTCAGCGTCTTCTGCCCAAGAGAGGACCAGAGGGTGCTCACTCCCAGCCCTAATTGGTCCCTCAAGCCAGGTGATCTTCTATTGGGTCACTCTTAAAGGGATATTCACCACACCCTGGTATGGCTCTGATCTCTACTACTTTAAATCCAAAGGATGCAGAATTGTAAGGATTAGCCATTAACAGCCAGCACCACTTAAAAACACTTCTCCAATATAAACAGTCTCCTGCAAGCTTTCTCACCTGTCCCCTGCATCCTCACCTCCAACAACAAGCTCATGGACTTATTTGTCACTAAGGTCGAGACAGTCTGGTCAGCTTTCTCTGCCGTGTCCCTCCTTTCCGCTAGCCTGCCTGGCCAAATTTCCTGTAATGCCCTAGCCTTGACCTGAACTTGCATCATTCCCCGGTTTCTCTCCCATCTTCCCTTGTGTCTTTTCTCAGCTCATCTTGTCCATGAGATCCCACTGCTATTCCCTTGATTCTAATCCCACTAAGCTGCAGGTCACACAACTTCCACACCTGGTCCCCGTGTTAACCAATATTGTAATGGTTCTCACTGTTTAGGTGTTGTCCTTCCCTCCTTTAAATCTGGTGCCATCACTCCACGTCTCAAAAACCCAACACTTGACTCCAACTGCAAACTCCAACATCCATTTCCTCTCCCACGTTTGTGAACATGTTGTCGCCTCTCAAATTGTTTACTTTCTTTCCCGAAACTCTGTGTTTGAATCCCTCCAGTCTGGTTTCTGCCCTGCCACAATACAGAAACAGCTCTTATCAAAGTCACAAAAGGCATCCTCTGTGGCTGTGACAAAGGCAAGCTTCCCCCCCTCATTCTTCTTGACCTGTATTCAGCCTTCAACATGATTGACCACACCAGCTTCACCCCCAGTGTCTCTCTTGTGTTGAGCAGCTGGGCGGGCCTGATCTCATAGAATCATAGAATCTTTCAGTGCAGAAGGAGGCCATTCAGTCCATCGAGCCTGCACCAACCACAATCCCACCCAGACCCTATCCCCATAACCCCATGCACTTACCCTGCTAGTCCCTCTGACACTAAGGGCAATTTAGCGTAGCCAATCCATCTAATTTGCACATCTTGTGGGTAATTCTTATCTATCTAATCTAATTCCATTACGAGGGAATCATCTAAATCGAGTTATTTTCCTGCTCCAGCGCAGTTACCCTCAGCTTCCCTCAAGAATCGACCCTTGCCCCCCACTCCTATTTCTCATTTACATGTTGCCTTGTCAGTATCACTTGAGGCATAGTGTTGTTACATAAATATAAATCATTGCTCTTAGCATTTAAAAAAACCCCAAGGCACTTTGTAGGAGTATTAAAGAAACAAAACATGACATTTGGTCAAAGGGCTAGGTTTTAAGGGATGTCTTAAAGAAGGAATGTGAGGTAGAGAACTGGTAAGGCTTAAGAAAGAAATTCCATATTTTGGGCTCGAGGCCAATAAGGCCACAATTTGTCAGTGAAAATCCTCCCTTGCGTGATCTCCCATTGGTTACAATAGGGGTTTTTACCCATGCGGTCTGAAGCTTTTCTCGGCCAGCTACAAAAAATGTTGTCTGTGGCCCACTGGGACAGATCTGAATTCATCAGGACAAATGTTTAAAACCCACAGGAAAGGAGGTCCCAAATGACTGTTGAAAACTCTCTGACCAAATCAATCTAATGATGAAGTGCTTCAGGGAGGGGTGCAGATATCTCAGAGGGTTGTGTGGCTGGAGGAGATTACAGAGATAGGGGGTGGAATTGTCTGGCCGCGTTTGGCCCATGGCTGGAAAATCCCGTCCGAGGTCAATGGACCTTAGCATGGTCGGCCCCTACCCACCCCCGCCCACTACGATTCCCATGGCGGGCGGTCCAGGAAAATTCTGCCCAGGATTGTGAGGCTATGGAGAGATTTGAGGCATTGTCAATTAGTGAGCAGTGCTGGGTAAATGAGATTTGGTACGATTTAGAATAACACACACCAAAATAAATTGTTTCATTTAGAGTGCTATATAATGTTCCTTGGAAATTTCCACTTATGGAATTCATTGCCAACTTGAATTGCCTATTGTAGTTTTATTTTGTGTCCATTAAACCAGCTATTCTGCTTCTTGTCATTTTCAAATTGACCATTTCAGTCTCAGATAGCTGAACTGCAACAAGTTGCGTTAATAGCGACTGCGTTATTATGATCATATTGGGCCTACTCGCCATGCTAGTGCCTAGTCCATCAATGCTCTTGACATTTTTCACGCATCATTTTCATTTTAACGTATCTATCATATCTTGATTGAGGGTTCAAAATGTCAAAATGAAACAAACAGGAAAAATGGAAATGATTAGAAATGGGATGAGCAGGATTTAGTCTTGCAACCACACAAAGAGGAGGAGAAAGTGATAGCAAATGAGAAGAAGTAATGTTGTGGGGGATAGGAGAAGGTGGTGAATGGTAAAGCATTTTAAAGAATTAATTTTCATGATGTGGAGATGCCAGCATTGGACTGGGGTGGGCACAATAAAAAGTCTCACAACACCAGGTTCAAGTCCAGCAGGTTTATTTAGAATCAGGAGCTCTCGGAGGTGATGAAGGATCAGTGCTCCAAAAGCTCTTGATTCCAAATAAACCTGTTCGACTTTAACCTGGTGCTGTGAGACTAATTAATATTCATCGGTCATAAGAATCAAAAACAATCATGGGGTGCAATACCTTATCTTGTCAGCTTGGATCGTGTTTGTCTCTCTTGTGAGGACCTTGAATTGGATTGAATTGGAATTTGAATTTGGAGAAAGCAAGGAATGGATTTGGATTTGCCTGGTCCATTCTGAGCAGCAGCTTTGTAACTTTGAGGATGAAGTAAAGCGAAAAACAATCAACAGAAAAGTGATTGTTCTTTGCAAACTGAACGAGAACTGAAAATAAACTACAGGAATGTTTTGTTAGAAACCTTTTGGAGTTGTGGCTGAATAAATTGATCCAGATAACGGTGTAGCAGATTAGGTTTCACTCAAGTCTTGGTGGATCAATGTGGTCCTTAAAACTACCACAAACACGTAATCAATCCATTTTCTATTCTTCATGGCAAGCCCTGCACTGGCTTACCTGATAGAGTTGCCAACCCTCCAGGATTGGGCTAGAGTCTCCAGGGATGGAAGATCAATTTCCAGGACACAGCACTGTAGAAAGTTTGTATTCTTTCATCATCTTCTTTGAACATTTGGTGGGTGGGCGTGGGGCAGTGGGGGGAGTGGGTGGGTGAGCAGGCAAGAGTGTGGGGATGATGCTGTTTGTGGCTCTCAATCAAGCATCTTTCACTTGGGCAATGAGTTTTCTTGCTCTCTGGTTGATGTAGGAAAGCAGTACATCACAATGACAGACATGTTGACTGACTAGTGGCTGGATCATGGAGGTTTCATCACAAGTCATGTGATAAAACCTCCAGTCAGTCCTTGGAATTGCAATTGGTTCCTGGAAACTGTCGTAAATTGAAATGTTGTAAGTTGGAATCGATCTTCCCATAGGAACAATGTTAAGAATGGTTCGGTCAGTGAGGCCAGGCAACATTTCGACTGGCAATCATTTCCCATGGGTTTTAGAATCATAGAATCGCTACAGTGCAGAAGGAGGCCATTCAGCCCATCAAGCCTGCACCGTCAACAATCCCACCAAGGCCCTATCCCCATAACCCCATGTATTTACACTGCTTTTGCCCTGACACTAAGGGCAATTTACATTGCCAATCCTCCTAACCCACATTTAGACATTTGTTTTTGAGAGTTTGGATAAAAATTTGTAGAGGTTAGCAGTTAGGCCAATCAACCTAGCCCGCACATCTTTGGACTGTGGGAGGAATCCAGAGTACCCGAAGGAAACCCATGCAGACAGTGATCGAAGCCAGGAATCGAACCCAGGTCCTGAAGCTACCATGCCGTCCATGAGGTATAGGTCCACCCACAGTGCTATTAGGGAGAGAGTTCCAGGATTTTGATGGAGCGACAGTGGAGAAAGTGATATGGTTCCAAATCTGGACAATGAGTGGCTTGGAGGGAAACTTCCAGGTGGTGGTCTTTCCATGTGTCTGCTGCCCTTGTCCTTCTAGATGATAAAGGTTGTGTGCTTGGAAAGTGCTGTCTAAGGAGGCCTGGTGAGTTCCTGCATCTTGTAGATGGTACACACTGCTTCCATTGTGTGTTGGTGGTGGAAGGAGTGAATGTTTGTGGATGGATGCCAATCAAATGGATTGCTTTGCCCTGAGTGGCAGTATTCCATCAACACTCCTAACTTGTGCCTTGTAGGTGGTGGACATGCTTTGAGGACTCAGGAAGTGAATTAATTACAATAGTATTCCTGACCCCTGATTTGCTCTTCTAGCCACAGTATGTGGCTAATCCAGTTCAGCTTTTAGACGATGGTAATCTTCCGACCCCACCCCCACCACAATGTTGATCGTGGGAGATTCAGTGATGGTAATATATTGAATGTCAAGGGGTGATAGTTAGATTCTCTCTTGTTGGTGTTGGTAATTGCTTGGCACTTGTACGGTGCATATATTACTTGGCACTTGTCATCCCATGTCTGGATTTTGTCCAGGTCTTGCTCGATTTTTATCTGAACTTCTTCAGTATTTGAGGAATCGTGAATGGTGCTGCACATTGTGCAATTATCAGCAAACATTCCAATTTTTGCCTCTGTGAAGGAAGAGGCAGGTCATTGATGAAGCAGCTGAAGATGGTTGGACTAGGTCACTACTATGAGGAACTCCTGCAGAGATGTCCTGGAACTGAAATGATTGATCTCTAACAACCATAACCGCCTTCCTGTGCCAGGTTTGACTCCAACCAGCAGAATTTTCCTTGTGATTCTCATTGACTCCAACTTGGCTCGAGCTTTTTGATGCCACACCTGGTCAAATGTGGCTCACTGTCAAGGGAACTCACTTTCACCTCCCGATGAAGTCAGGCCTGTGCCACTGGGCCACAGAGACCATTTTCCTGGCTGAGAAAAAGCTTCAGGCCATATGTGTGAAAGATCCCATTGTAACCAATGGGACAATGGGTAAGGCAGGATTTTCACTGATGAATTGCGGCCTTAATTCCTGGTTTTCAAAATAGTTTTCCAGTTTCTTGGCTCTAGCTATGCCAGTGACCGCTCCCATGTTGACTTTGCAGACTGGAGTTTTTTTTTGGTACCTTTTGCTACTTTAATTCTAATCAAAAAAGCCAATTCAGACTATGTCCAATCATGGTCCCCACACGAGGGACAAACCATATCCAAGCTGACAAGACAATGCATTGCATCCCATCTTGGGCTCGATCAAAACAAGATCCAAGCTGTCAATATGAGGCATTGCATCCCCTCCCGGGCTTAATCTAACGCTTCATCTTAGCCAAAAGGTTGAGATGGCTTTGAAAAATTGCACTAGGTAAAGCCTCAGTTTAATCTCGTTGGCTACCCTGATCCTTTGCTCTATCCTGGCTTAAAGAATCACGATTGCAGGCGTCAGCACACCGCCAGTGTAATGGGCTTGCCTCGTTCCCTGCCTGATGATCAACTGTCCCCTTGAAGTTACGGTCTGGTGAGTGAAGGGTGCAAGGGATCTGGTATTTTGTCGGGAGATTTCACAGCTTCCCTGGGTTTGTTCAAAAAGTATCAAATTTACAAATCATATTTATAGAAATTTGAAAGATGACCTGGCGAGGCATTGTTAAATCAAAACCGATGTTGTGAATTTGAAACAGCATGCCAATTTTTAAACATCGTAAGTCCAGTTCATTGTATGTCAAATGTCTTAAAGTTGTGAACTGCCTGTACGTTTCTCCACTGTTGGCATCCCTAGAAGATATTTGTGCAGCCCATTTGGAGTAGGTACATCCAACAGTGCCTGGAACTCAGCTCCTGCCACTCAAGGATCATGTCCTTCATTATACACTATATACGAATGTCAGTAAATGATATCATTTGGTGATTTTGTACTGTTAGTCCCAGAATGTCTAAATAAAGACAATCAAGAGAAACATTCAGAAGCTGAAACAGAAAATAATAAATGTTGTTGCACATCAAGAAACAGCATGGTTGCTTTTTTTATCAGTACAGATTTTGCTGGTTTTTCATCAACAACCTGAAGTGTTGGCTTTAATGTGGGTGATGGGAACTCAGGGGCAATCCTGCTTCTGCCACTCCAGCTGCATTTTAGGCCAGTTTGGCAACTAATTGGTAGCCTTCAGGTCAACCAATCCTTTAACAGAGAATTGAACAGAATATTCATCAATCAAAGGATTGACAGCCATTCAGTCTCAGCACTTGGGAGTGTTGGTCACTGCTGGGACTGAGCTCTCGATTCGATGATGAGGGTCACCTTTGTAATGAAGCGAATGAGGTCAAGATTTGAGGTCAATCACCGAGAATGGGTTGGTTGGTGAGGACAAAGGAGTGGAATTGTTGCTCTGGGTGCTTCATTGTCAAGAGGGTGGCATTTTGTAGACCATAGAGTGCCTGAACAGGAGAGCCACTCCTAACCCAAAGCCCATAGGATTCTACAGGTGGTTTTATGACGCAATGGAGGGCCTAGCTGCTGGTAAAATGCCAATGGTAGTCAGAAGATGCCCTCAATTGGCCACTTAAGAAGTTCAATTGTCTGCTGGGGCAGGAAGGACATCTGCACTACCTCTGCTGTGATATCTTCGCAGAGCAGAAAAAGAGGTTGTATGCAACATATTGAGTGCAATGGATCCAACTAAGTAACTAGTTTATTCTGGTTTGACTATAAATATCTATAATTACATACACACAAGTGGCCACAAGAGTGTGCTATTGCACCACAAGCTGGTAAAATGTTGGTGGCAAGAAGGTGACCGACCGGCAGTCCCCTCCCTACCTTCTCTCGCCATTTTGATGCCCCTCTTGCACCTCCCTGCTTCCTAGTCCTACTGGTAAAATCCTGCCGAATAAGTGCAGGCGACGTAGACTTTTTGGCCGGTCTGCTGTTGGGGCTGGGGAAAGTTAGATGGTGGAAAAGGGGAGCAAAAAAAAAAAGAAATTGTAAAAAAAGTATCTTTTCACCATAAAAAGTATGATGAAGTTCGCAGACAGTTGAAAACACTTTCATTGTTTTGATTAATTGCTTTACACATTTTGTTTGAATGGTTCCTCATCAAATCCAGTGGGTGGCAGTGGAGCAGCATTGACTGAGGTTTAGCTGTGAACTGTATTATTAAGAATTTAATCTTGTTGATGGAGGGGTAGCAAATTATTTTTCCTAGATTGTATGTAATAAATTCAGCCATCCGTGTTCCTTATTGACCCAAATGTATTGATAAATTTGGATTAAAGGCTACTGCCTCTTAAATAAGCATCACACGTGCAAGAAATACCTAGTTACCATTATTTGTTCCAAGGCTGCAGGTGACACTGGCTAAGCTTTATTTATTGCACACCTCTTGTTGCCTTTAATGTTTTGCAGCTTCTGTGGTGACCTAGGTCTTGCAAAGGTGTTAGGAATTCCAGGATGTTGTCCCAATGGCAGGAATGGTGTGTGACTGGGACAGGAGCTTGGAAGTGACGGTGTTCCCTTTGGAATGAATGCTCCTGCCCTTCCTCGTGGCTGGGCATGCGAGATGGAGAGATGATGTTGGACTGTGTCTCACAACATACAATCATAAAATCATATAGCGCAGAAGAGACCCCTTTGGCCCATCGAGCCGTCATCGACACATTAGAGACACCCGAACTCCCGCCTAAACCCATCTGCTAACACTTGGCCCATCGCTCTGAACGTTCTGATGTGCCAAGTGCTGATCCAAGTACTCTTTAAAGGATCGATTCCTGATTTTGTGCCTGGGGAGGCTGCCCCCTCAGCAAAAAGCACATCAACCGCTCAGAATTTGATGCTTTCAGTCCAAGAGTAGGTGGTGCTATAAGTGTGAGGAAAAGAAAATCCAAGTTTTAAGGCCATACTGCTGGTGTGCATAGGCGACACTTGAATAGAAAGAAAAGACTGAGCACTTTCATCAATATTACACAAAGTGATGGGCACGGTGGGATAAACACAAAATGTGCAAAAAGTCTGACAATCTACAGTGGGTTTGTTACCAAAACTCACAGGGTTAATGATCCAAAGGGAATCTTACAGCTATGATAGTCAGGGTGTGGAAGATGTACAGACTGGGATCAATGCTTCTTGGGCTACATTAATGCTTTGGCAGCAAACTCTCAGCTGAATTGTGGCACAGTGGTTAGCACTGCTGCCCCACAGTGCCAGGGATTCAGATTTGGTTCCTGGCTTGGGTCACTGTGCAGAATTTGCACATTCTCCCCATGTCTACGTGGGTTTCCTCCGGGTTCTCCGGTCTCTTCCCACAGTCCAAAGGGGGATTGGCCATGCTAAATTGCCCCATGGTGTCAGGGAAACTCGTCAGGGTAAATGCATGGCGTTACGGGATAGGCTTGGGTGGAACTGTGGTCAGTGCAGTCTTGATGGGCCAAATGGCCTCCTTCTTCCCTGTCGGATGCTATGATTCTAAATATGAATGTTTGGTGCACGCACATTGCAGAGTGCTTCAGACAACCCTCCGCCCCTTATTCTTCTTCAGGCCCGAATAGCATTTTGTACATTTGTTCCTATCACTGACTGATGTGGGAAACTGCATTGACGCAGCATCATTGCAATCTTGGCAAAGAAGGAGGCCATTTGGCCCACTGAGGCTGTCGTAGCAATTCATCTGTAACTGTATTAAATTTCCACATCACATTTCTTTCCCTATACTCTGAATGGAAGTCTCTGAGCTATTTTCCTTGCTTCATGCTCTGTTAGAATGCGTTAAGATAATTTAAATTTGCAAGCTAGCTATTCAGTGTGGAGGGAAGGGAACATCTTAATCTTAGTTCTACACCTCAACAACACTATTTGCAAACACCGGGGCCAAAAATAATAAGCACCCAGGTTAGGATTTCCAGATACGATGCTGGTTTTCAGGGTACTATCTACCATAGGCAAAGATAAAGGATTTGGTCTCTGGACCTACAGCAAAAATTCTGCTGATAGAACAAAAGTTAAAAACTGAAAAGATGTGAAATGGGGTAAACACCTAAAACTGCAGTTTCACTTAAATATGCAACTGTATATTACCTAGGACTGAATTTTTGGAGAGCTGGTGAGACTCCCTCACTGTCTCTTTTCGGGAAGGCTCACTATGCCACAAGCTAATCAGGCAGTGATGAAGCCAGCAGCGGGGGCCTTCTACTGGAATCAAGGCCATCAGGGTTGAAGTCTCGCACTACTGAGAGCTGCTGGCCAATCAGAGGCTGGCAGCTGTTATGCTCAGCAGCGCCACTGAGGAGGGACAGTGGCTGCTGCTGGAAGGACAAGCATTGGAATCCCAAAATCATGGAGTGACACAGGTAAGAACGGGGGGTGGGTGGTGACGAGATTAGGCTGTGGGCTTTTGTGGGGTGAGGGGCACAGGGAGATTGGGGGCAAGGGCAAGGGCAGTTGGCTTTCTGCTGCCCCTGCTTCTGAATGTCTAGTCCCTCAATCAGTCACTGAGTTCCTTTGATCAAGGGATCCCTCTCCCACCACCCCTGAAGGTGACCAGTTGGCCATAGGGATTTAGCTGCCTGCTATGCTGCACGGCAACAAGCCTGCCTCCTGCTGGGTTAATATCAACGGTGCAGGATGAAACCTGAAATGGTTGTTAATTAGTCGCTCAAGGGCTGAATTGGCAGTGGAGCAGGGACTTCGACAATGAGTCTCCCTGCACAGAATTGGTGAAAGCAGGAAGGTGGCAGGTTACAGATATGCCACCATCCCACCCAATTAGATGCTCTTCTTGCCTCCATGTTCACTACCAGAGAGAGAGCAGAAGATGCAGCACAGATGAAGGTGGTATTACCGTACAAGAATAGAATGTGACTTCATTCCAGTCAGAGCAGTCCCAGGCTGATCTGAAGCCACACAGCCACGTAAATGGTCTAGAGGACTTGAGAAGCTCCTTCCATGCCCTGGAAATTACAGTCCAACAACGTATAAGTTAGTAGCAATAGAGAAGGTTGAAGGTGGTCTTCTCACCTAGAGGTTGGTGCAGGGACAATTAAGGAACATCTTTCCATTGCCACTGGCATTCTACCGCAAACAGGGAGTGTTCTCTGCCAAGATGGGAGGCCAAGTAGCCAGGGTTGGCAGAAATAGAAACAGAAAATGATGGAAAATCCCTGCGTTTGTGAGGAGAGAATAGAGCCAATGTTTCAAGTCTGGATGTTCCAGTGTCAGAGCCGGCAGCCTGTGTATGAGGGTGATTGGCTGTCTGGATGGGGCACCCTGTGATCTATGAACTCATCCCCCACTCCCACTCTGACACCAGCCCCACCCGCCCCCCCGCCCAAACTCACAAGGGCTGGCCATCTGGAAACTGCCACCCCTTACTGTGGCCTTCCTGACTGGCTGCAACAAGGCTGGTTCCATTCACTTGGGCTCTGGGACTCAGAGGTCCTGTCTGGGTGCAGTCCCAGCTGTGGCCAGCACTCCCAGTGGCATTGTTGGGGCTGAACAGCTGCTGGCCCACTGATTGGCTGACATATTTTTGGGGGCGGGGTATCTGCCCTTAAAGGGACAGGAGCCCCTACATCGCGCAGGCAATTGTCTGATTGGCACAGAGGTGCATGGGAATGGCCCAAGGCAGAGTTACCCCGCACCAGCTTTCCAGCTGTTGGGACTGCGGCTGCTGGTTTAAAGTCAGCCCTCAGTCTCAGATCAGAAGCTCACAGGCACAAAGGCAGCCTCAATTCAGAAGTTATCATATTGGGCTTGAGGAGTGAGTTGTATGGCATTGCTGCCTCACAGCACCAGGGACCCAGGTTCCATTAAAGCCTTGGGTCAATATCTGCAGAGTCTGCATGTTCTCCCCGTGTCTGTGTGGTTTTCCACCAGGTGCTCTGGTTTCCTCCCATAGTCTGAAAGACATGCTGGTTGGGTGCATTGGCCATTTTAAATTCCCCCTCAGTGAACCCAAACAGGCGTCGGACAATGGCAACTCAGGGATTTTCACATTAACTTCATTGCAGTGTTAATGTAAGCTTACTTGTGACACTAGTAAATACATTTAAACTGTATGCCTTCTTGTTATTTAAAATAATGCTGTGGAGCATTTACACAAAATCTAAATCATTAGTCATTACTATTATATTATCAGTTAAAGTATCAATGCTTGTTTATTATTAAAAAAACACTTTTGCAGCAATAATAAGGAGAGTTATTGTTGCTGGACTGGCAAACTTCTGTCTCCAACATGCTATTAGTACAGTATCCACTCGACACATTAAAAAGCAATAAACTGGTTCTCTTCTGCCGTACTTAGGTTCTGACTTCCATCAGTTAACGTCTTCCTTTGCCAAAATATTTCTGGAAGAAGATTCTGTTTGTATTCTCAGAAAGATGAAGGAGAGGATAAAACCGCTAACTGGATTCCTGTACTGATGGCATGTTGGAGGTTTTCCATTGTCTGCCTTCACTTCACCCAACAATCAGGCTGCTGTCAAAATCTGGTGTCCTTTCATTGAACGCATTCACCTTTAAGTATGACAACACTTTAACAACTTTGGAAGTTCCCAACCAAAGAGCAAAACATGCAGGGAGTGCAGTTAGATTACTTAAATGAACAGACTCCGCTGAATACAAGAAAGGGCACTGGCCAACCATTTAACAAGAAAGAGCTGGTGGACATCATCACCGCTCGCAGTAATTCTGCACCATCAGTGATCGATCATTTTGTTTGAAGTGCTGCATGTTAATTCAGAAAAGACAGCAGACCCTGAAATGAAATTTTCTTTCTCTTCCTTTGAGTGGGGTTTCTAAGGAATGCCACTTAGTGCCGAAGACCGACTTTGGTTCATTTGTAAACTATTGGTTATCTAACAATGTGCGGTCTTTGTACCATACAAATGGGTTTTTAAAGCAATTTGATTAAACTGCGCAATCATACCATAACAAGCAAAACTACAGCAGGGAAGATTGAATTGGTTTCCATTGTGGCTCTGTAATTTAGTTTTACGTTGTCAGCACCTAAATGCGAGCAAAGCTGAATCCATGCCCCACTCCTACCCCCCTGCCATGTCTCAGAATATATTTATATTCTGACTGCTACCTTGGAGTAGGTACGCCATTATGGAATCCTGACCTCAAAACATTTTCCTTCCTCTATACCCAATTCATGACCAAATCCACTTATATTCTCCTCACAAAAAAGTACCCAGTACTTGTCCCTCTATTGCCATTTATACCCTGATTTATTCCTCCTAATCTTGCAAATTTAGCGTCATCTGCTGCAGACATGCAAACATTGTGTGAATAAACTTTTTAAAAGGTAGTTGCGAGTGTCTAATGATCAATGTCAACAGGTGCAGGACAATCATTTCTGACAGGCAAGAACTGAAGTAAGGAGTTCTTCAATTTCTGTGTAACGATTCTCAGTGTTTGTGAGAGCTATTGATACAGAGGCTATAGTTCTGCCATTCTGGGTAATACAGACAGTGCCAATTCTGCATTGGGAGGCATCTGCTGATAAAAGTATGGGTACTCGAATGTCAATATATTCTATCACCATTGTGGCTATGATTGCCTATTTGACTCTGTTGAAGACTGCGTGTCGTCGTGCCAGTGTGGAAATTAAGTTGTAACTCCAGCTATGGCCAAACATTTAATTCACTTTGTTCTGCAAGATTAAAGATGCTTACTTCAAATAAAACACCATGGAATTGCAGGAACTTGTGTCAAACCATAGTTAAAAACAATTAAAAAACACACATGCTGGTAGGGAAAAAATAATTTACAACAATTGTGGAGACTAAATTATGACAAACAACTCTGTCAAGTAATGGAAAATGCTTATTAGCAAACAAGGCCTTCAGTGAGGCTAGCCCTTGTGTACTCAGGGTAAGCAACTAATCTAAACCTTGTGTTAGTTCCAGAAACACTGTGTTCCCAGCCTTGGCCACAAGTTGAAAATAAGACCCTTTCAATAACAAAATTCCAAAGAACAAGATAAGGTGAACTATAACTGTTATATTTTCTGTATGAATTGACAGAACACCATAGTGAAAGTCACAGTGTCTGTTCTCCTTGCCGGCAAGTAATTAAAGCTCAAAAGATTTGAGTACTCACCGTGCATTGTCTGGTTAAACTTCAACACCAGCACCATTGCACATCCTGATGGAGAAATTGATGAAGAAGTCTAGTGACCTCACTATAACATGAAATAAACTTAGAAAGGTAGTTTGTCTTACCAAGAAAGAGTTGTTGGGCAAGCTTATCCACAGAAATAGTTATCTGTCATACAGCCATTGTCCTGTCTGGATTGGACATTGCACCATCAGTTGTGAGCAAGTGACCCACAAAGGGAATCTGGTTGACCCTGAATCTGCATTTAACAGGGGCGAGCTTCAGCTGTAAAGTCCTGATTCTGTCAAGGATGAGAAGATGTGCATCATGTCCTTGCACAGT
This sequence comes from Carcharhinus amblyrhynchos, assembly GCF_965287045.1. Lineage (NCBI taxonomy): Eukaryota > Metazoa > Chordata > Chondrichthyes > Carcharhiniformes > Carcharhinidae > Carcharhinus > Carcharhinus amblyrhynchos. Next base: position 103,393,509 of record NC_137329.1, read on the forward strand.
ATGACCCCAGGCCAGGATGTTATGATCAATGATTTTGCAGAGTTGGCCTGCAAAGAGTTGCTCCATGCAACACTTGCTGCCAGTGGAGATCCCATAGGACATATAAAGAAAACAACAGTTGCCTACTGGAGACATGAATGTGTTTAGTTTCAAGGATTCTTCAGTGAACAGGATCTGCCACATTTCACCTACTGAACACCTTAGCGTTTGGCCTGTCTGCTATTACCTGTTCCACTGTCTTCTTAGGGTGCTGAGGTTTCAGCAACACCTTGTTCAATGAATAACCGTACTTTCCTTCTTTCTTGTGGCCAGCATTGTGAAACTCATCGTGTTGCCTCATCTATAGGAGTTATGACACCTTTCGCTGTCATCCAATGCAACTCATTGACTACTTTCTGCTTCATGGCCACTGGTACTCTTCTTGGAGCACAGACTGTCGGTGGCACCGAGTCATCTGTGGAGTACAACTAGTAGCTTACCAATTACGTCACAGCTGAAGAGGTCTTTGCACATTGCCATCTCTGGAACCTGATGTTCGAGGACATGAACTATCAGACTGAGTTGAATGAGCCCCAGTGTAATGCTGTCCCAAATAATTAATAGTGGCTTGTATCCTGGTCAATTGTATGGAACTTGAAATAGTCCTGTATGCAGTTAAGAGTAGCAACACTTTCAGTGCAGAAGGTATGTCCACCAAAAACCATGAGGTCCTCCTAGGGCTATGGTCTGGTGCAGCACATGGGTCTAATTCCCATAGCGTTCGACTGGTTAATATGTTATACTTTGCTCCAGCGTCAATCTTTATCTTCAGTCTTGTATTACTGCAAATCACGTGGTGGTGAAGATCTTACCCTTTTCTGTGACAGTGTCAACACTCTTGAATTAGAATGTTGTTGGGGGTTCTGTGGCTTTGCTGTTTTGGCTCAGCTCCAATTAATTCACTTTACTGACACTCCTACATGTGAAGGACTGACCAGCTGCCATGTTGCTGATGACAAAGGAAAGCAGTTGTGGTTTTAATCTGTAGCAATGAGCAAAGTGGTTCCATTTTCCCACACTTGTTCCATCTTTTACCGATTCCAAACAAGCTGTCTGTTTGGAGGATGCTGGTCCCGCAGTTGGAGGAAGGTGTGCCCTGTACTGTGAATAATTCTTGCCTAAAATCTCTGCTTTTTCATTTAAAATGCAGGTAATAATGGCTGCTTGCAATGTTAGATTTCCTCTTCACAGCGGCTTCCTGCAGACTGAATTGTTTTGAGTCCCGCAAACTCTTCGATTCCTGATTAGTTCAGAAGTGAGAGTTCCAAATGCACATTTCTTTGTCAATATCTTCCAGGTGGCCATATAAGATTGCATTGATTCATCTGCTCTTTGGTTTGTTAAATTGAATGCATGTCTGTCAAGGATGATATTTTTTGCCAGAAGACAGATATTCTCAAACATTTTTAGGATTGTTTCAGAGTCCTCTTTTTCCTCATTCTTCTGGGGAAAAAAATGACTCAAATTATGTGATGGTCTTGTATATAATAATTTATAAGCCTGTATCATTTTTGACTTCAGACAATGCAGCATTGCAATAAATATGCCACTCCTTCTCAAACTTCTTCCAACTATCTGCAATGTTTGCAGCAAAGATTTGTAGCTCGATGCATAAAGTCCATATGCCACACGTCTTCAGGGAGGAGGACGTGAATAATTTGCCGGGTGTTAGCGATGGAAAGGTGGTAGGACTGGAGGGTCTTAATGACATTATTGTTACTAGAGAGGCGGTGCTCGACAGACTGGAGGGGCTGATTGTGGACAAGTCCCCAGGACCGGATGGAATGCATCCAAGGGTTCTGAAAGAAATGGCGGAGGTGATAGTGGATGCCTTGGTGATTATTTTCCAAACGTCGCTGGATTCCGGGGAAGTGCCGGAAGATTGGAAAACGGCTAATGTTACGCCGTTGTTTAAGAAGGGTGGCAGGCAAAAGGCCGGGAATTATAGGCCGGTTAGTTTAACGTCTGTTGTAGGTAAAATGTTAGAATCCGTGATCAAGGAGAAAATAGCGAGGCATCTTGAGGAGAATTGTTTGGTAGAGTAGATGCAGCACAGTTTCGTTAAGGGGAAGTCGTGTCTGACGAATTTATTGGAGTTCTATGAGGATGTGTCTAGGGCGGTGGATAGAGGAGAGCCAGTGGATGTGGTGTTTCTTGATTTTCAGAAGGCGTTTGACAAGGTACCTCACAAGAGGTTATTACAGAAGGTCAGGGGGCATGGAGTTGGGGGTAGGATGTTAGTGTGGATAGAGGATTGGCTGTCAAATAGGAGGCAGAGAGTGGGGGTCAATGGGTGCTATTCGGATTGGCGGTTGGTGACTAGTGGAGTGCCCCAGGGGTCGGTGCTGGGGCCTCAGCTATTTACCATTTATATAGATGATCTGGAGGAGGGAACCTAGTGTATGGTGTCGAAATTTGCTGATGACACCAAGATTGGTGGAACGGCAAATTGTGTGGAGGGTGTGGAGAGTCTGTAGAAGGATCTAGATAGGCTGGGCGAATGGGCCAGGAAATGGCAAATGGAACTTAATGTTGGCAAGTGTGAGGCGGTCCACTTTGGTAGGAATAATGGTAAGAAGGACTATTACTTGCGTGGCGAAAAACTGCAGCATGCGACGGTGCAGAGGGACCTCGGGGTCCTTGTGCATGAGTCGCAAAAACCCAGCCTACAGGTGCAGCAGGTGGTCAGGAAGGCAAATGGGATGCTGGCCTTCATAGCGAGAGGGATTGAATATAAAAGTAGGGAGGTCTTGCTGCAGCTGTATAGGGCATTGGTGAGGCCGCAGCTGGAGTACTGCGTGCAGTTTTGGTCGCCGCACTTACACAAGGATATTTTGGCCTTGGAGGGAGTGCAGAGGAGGTTTACTAGGCTGATGCCGGAGTTGAGGGGGTTGAGCTATGAGGAGAGGCTGGATAAACTAGGCTTGTACTCGTTAGAGTTTAGAAGAATGAGGGGAGATCTCATTGAGACGTATAAGATGATGAATGGGATGGATAGGATTGAGGTGGAGAGGCTCTTCCCGCTCAGAAAAGACAGTAGGACTAGGGGGCACAGCCTCAAGATAAAGGGGGGGCGGTTTAGAACGGAGTTGAGGAGGAACTTCTTCACTGAAAGGGTGGTGAATCTCTGGAATTCTCTGCCTGTTGAAGTGGTGGAGGCTGCCTCGCTAAATATTTTTAAGACGCAGGTTGATGGGTTTTTGATGAGAGAGGGGATTAAGGGTTATGGGGAGAGGGCGGGAAGGTGGAACTGAACCACGGCAGATCAGCCATGATCTTATTGAATGGCGTGGCAGGCTCGAAGGGCTAGATGGCCTACTCCTGCTCCTATTTCTTATGTTCTTATGTTCTTATACAGTCAACTCCTGACACCATGTAAATTTGTTGGGTTCCCAAACACATGGAGTAGTTTATTCACTAGTTTAGATGCTATTTCAACACTTGTGCTCTGTCCATACTCCTGGGGATAGCTTCTGTGCTCCCCTAAAACCTGCTCTAGACTCATAGAATGTTTACAGCACAGAAGGAGACAAGGCAGTGCATTATGTTAGTGCTGGCTCTCTGTAAATGCAATTCATCTACTGCCACACCTTTGTCCTGTAGCCCTGCAGATCTCCCCACTTCTGAAAAATGGAAATTATTTTCATTAACTTTTTTCCCTCAGTTTCTGCAATTAAATTAAATTAAACTATACATCACAAAATTGTTAAAATTAAATGTGTCCATTGAATTATATTTTGCATTTTTTAATGTCTTGAGTAAGGGTAGACTCAAAGGCTGTAGCCTCTCCAAAAATGCAAGGTGTTGAATTTGTTAGGCAGCATAAAGGAAAATGGAATGACGGAGTAATAGAGTCATAGGGGTTCACAGCATGGAAACAGGCCATTTGGCCCAACTTGTCCGTGCTTTTCCTTAAAACCACTAAGCTAGTCCCAATTGCCTGTGCTTGGCCCATATCCCATCTTACCCATGTAACTGCCTAAATGCTTTTTAAAAGACAAAATTGTACCTGCTTCTACTACTACCTCTGGCAGTTTGTTCCAGACACTCACCACCCTCTGCATGAAACAATTGCCCCTCTGGAACCTTTTGTGTCTCTCCCCTCTCACCTTAAACCTATGCCCTCTAGGTTTAGACTCCCCTCCCTTTGGGAAAAGATATTGACTATCTGGTTGATCTACGCCCCTCATTACTTTATAGACCTCTAAGATCACCCCTAAATCTCCCATGTTCCATGGGAAAAATAAATCCCAATCTATCCAGCCTATCCTTGTAACTCAAGCCATCAAGTCCCGGTAGCATCCTAGTAAATCTTTTCTGCATACTGAGAAGGGGCTCAGGGCACAATGGGAGCTACAGTGGTAGCACATGACTGGGGGAGAGGATGCCAAGACTGTGTCAACTATCAAATTGGTAAAGGCAACCAAAGAGTAAAATAGGGCTTGCACTGAAAACAAGCCTCAGGCCCAAATAGGGCAACAAATATGGGGCTACGTTCAGTGAAATGTGATCTATGTAAGATCTAATCTGCAGTCAACAAAGAGATCAATACAGTGTCCCAGCGAAAATGGAAGGTTTTTTATAAGCTGAATGGAGTCTGGTGTAAATGTGCTACTCCCAGCTCCACACTAAAATGAAAAGCAAACACCATCGGATGCTGGAAATCTGAAATAAAAACAGAAAATGTTGGATGAGCTGAATAGGTCCAGCAGCATCTGTGGGGAGAGAGAAACAGAGTTGGCACTTTGAGTCTGCATGATTCTTCTTCAGAATATAAAAACCATGGGGTGTTGCCACCACTTGCCTCTTATGTTGCCTCCCTTCTCTCCCAGTCACTGCTCTCGCTCCTGATTGCATACTCTCCTCATCCAACAGCAACCTCAGGATTGCTGTCAATGTCGTGGCAGCTTGGAATTCAGATGGACCTCACTAGTGAGCTATCTGGGGATGCCCAGCAACCCTTCCCAGTTTCCAAGCCTGGTGTAAGTGACAGCTGAGGCACAAGGCTTGAGTTGGCCTTGGGTCACAATCAGGCATCACTCCTGGTGTCCAATTTTGTTGCAAACCAATTTCTAAACCAATATATAATTATCATTCCTGGATATGATCGTGCCTTCCATTGAATACATGCCCAGGAAAATTCAAAGCAAAAACAAATAAATTCAAAACAAGGTTTTTGTGTTTTGATGTTTGTTTTAAAAATCACGTTATGCTGAAGTGTATTCTTTTTCTTTCTACTGCATTCCCACTGCATGAGAGTGTCTGTACCTTTTGTATGACAAATATGTTTTATATGACCATTGGCTACTTCCCTTAATTCTATTCTGGTTCCTGTCATGAATGTTATCTTTTGTTTTTGATTTCTGGAATATTCTGTCACATATGGTGTTCCTTCATGCATGTTTCCTGCTATCTTTAATGCACTTATGTAAATGGTGTTTTGACAAGGGCTGGGGGCACTGATAAATAATTCCGTCTGCATTAATATTGCACTTGCATTCACAAACAATAGGTGTACTCAAAATAATGCAATGGGGAGATGGTTCATAACGGTAGAGATTAGATCTGGTTGCCCTTGTATTACAGGTTTAAAATACGTGCATTGAGGGCTCATTTAAGGAATCAACATGTATAAAACATGCATGAAAGGCAATCTAAAATATTGGATTCTGCCCGTTCTAAATGTGGGGCCGAATGTTACTTTCATGTCCCCTTACTGAAATTGGCTAGGAATGTGTGCAACATGAACCTGACCACAGGATTACATAGAAACATAAAAACTAGAAGCAGGAGAAGGCCATTCAGCCCTGCTCCACCATTCTTCTTGATCATGGCTGACCCTCGAATTCAATATCCAGATCCCCCCATCTCCCCCACATGCCTTGGATCTCTTTAGCCCCCTGAGCTATCTATGTCTAATTTCTTCTTGAAATCAGACAACATTTTGGCCTCAAATACATTCTGTGGCAGTGAGTTCCAGACATTCACCACCTGCTGGGTGAAGAAATTTCTCTTCACCTCAGTTCCAGAAGGTTTACTCCTTATCCTCAAACTATGACCCCTAGTTCTAGACTCCCCCAACCATTGGAAACATTCTTTCTGAATCTACCCTGTTTAACCCTAATAGTATTTTACAAGTTTCTATGAGATTCCTTCTTGCTCTTCTAAACTCCAGTGAACATAATCCTAACCTACTTAATCTTTCCTCATATGACAGACCTGCCATCCCAGGAATCAGCTTGGTAAACCTTTGTTGCCGTCCCTCTATAGCAAGGACATCCTTCCTCAGATATGGACACCAAAACTGCACACAATACTCCAGGTGTGGCCTTGCCAATGCCTTATACAATTGCAGCAAAAACATTCCTATCATTATACTCAATGGCAGGTAAGATTTTATAAATAAAACGATACTTGAAGGCTGTAAGATTGTTACGGTGCCGTAAGTAATGGGGGTGTTCTCCAAATTCACAGCCTTCCAATCACACTGCACCTCCTATTGCCATGCTATCTTCTCCTGAGATTTATCTTTTGGCCCCTGCTGGTGAAGCAAGCCCGATATCCACATCACCTGCAACAGGCAACTTGCCCAAATAATATTAATAATGCTTAAGACCCAAATTCAGACCAATCTCAGGGGTTGGATTTTCATGTCCCAAAAACAAAATGCAGGAATTAACAATACCCAGGCATTGGGTTAAGAAATTTGAATTTTCTTTCATTCATTCATGGGACATGGGCATCATTGATTGGTTGCCTAGTTACCTGAGGGCAGTTGACAGTCAACCACATTTCTATGGCTCTGGAACCACGTGTTGGCCAGACCTAGTATGGATGGCAGATTTCCTTCCCTAAGGGACATTAATGAATCAGATGGCTTTTCCTGACAATTGACAATTTGGAATTAAGAATCTACTTGTGACCATGAAATATGATCATCAGTAGATTCTTAATTACAGATTTTTAAAATTGAATTTAAATTCCACCATCTGCATTGGGGGATTCGTACCTGAGTCCCCAGAACATGAGCTGAATTTCTGGATTAAAAGTCTCATGATAATACCATTATGCCATCAATCCCCCCTCAAAATCCAGTACGTGGGAAGATGTGGGAACAATTTCCAATACGTGGGAAGAGATTTGCATTCAACTGGGATCATGACCCCACGCACAGGTCCTCAGACATCAGGCCATTGAAAGGCTAAGGGGTAATTTGTATTTCATCTCCCGTTGTATTTTCATTGGATTGGGTGGGTTTTGGAAGACTTCGGAAAACCTGCCAGGGCGACAGTTTGGGAATTTTGGGGGAAGGCCGCTAAGGAGGAAGGAACATTCTGAGAAGTAAATTTAAATGTCTAATGTGCTTCAGTTTTAAAAAAAAGATTGGCCTGCTACTTAGTTTTGTTTTAAAGTTTTCCTATGCCACCTTCTCCTGGACTGCTCTGAATGATAGACCATCTGATATAGCTTTTTAAAACCTAGTCATCTGTTTTTTTTCAGTTTAAATAAGCTGCATTGTCTGAAGTTGTAACTGTTTGTTTTGACAACTAAGTCCATTATGAATGCTTGGCTGAGTTTCAAAATTTCAAAATGAAGCATTTAGCTCAGCAGCTGGTTCTGCATTTTGATTGACAGTTTTAAGAATTTATTAAAGGATTATCTAGCTTTGATGTCGCTTGTTTCTACAATTAATGAACACTTGAGGGAATTTAACATTTTGTTCATTGAGCCAGGAGTTATTTTCTTCTATGCAGCATAAATGGACGTGAGTGACAGCTCTATTAGATTGTTAGAGGTTTGAATTTTTTCAAGCCAATTTCAGACACTTTCCATCACAATTACATGGCTCCTGAGGGCTGCCCATAATAGCTATGGAGGATGCCTGGAGGAAATGGGGGATATGAAGGAGCATGGAGGCAGCATGGAGGTTTGAGGGGTATGGGAGGACATGAAGGTGGATGGTGGTGGATGAGGGTGAGGGGGCATAAAAGTGATGCAGAGATTTGGATTGATGTCCCTGAGAACTGAAGTGGGTCTTCTAACCAGCAGACCTCAGCAGCCTCACACCTCCAATGCTGCATCCAGCCTGCTGAGAGAGGTGGTAGGCCTGAATTTTAGCTGCACACATATCTGGGGGATGAAACAGGTTCAGGTTGGCATGCCGGGACCTTACCTGACTCACATTTCTCGAACCCGAGACAAAAACCTTGTCACAGGCCCCCTGGGTTGGACTGCAGACTTTGAGCACAGGACCCCTTGTCAGACCTGGAAACAGGTTGAGTGAAACCTCAATTAGCTTTCCCCTCGCAGTTTTGATCTGAATCTCAGTTCTCACTGAATGCAGCGACTGCAACAAACTGTGCCTAACTACCTCTCTCCAGGGAGAGCCCTGCATAGCACAGATAAGTTTAAAGCCTCCCTGGAGCATTTAACATATTCACTTAGCCCTTTATTTATTTTACCTGAATCTATGGGTGAAAATCTCCCTGCGGTAGATTGAAATACAAATAGAAATTCTGTGACAGTGGAATTTTATTCCCCCCAGATATAATTTCACTTTTTTTTAACGTAAATGTCATCAGGTGAATTTATGTATTATGACAGTTATTTTCTTTGCTGGCACATAGGCAATAAAAGCTTCATTTAAAAAGAAAACTTGTCCCCCGTATCTTTTGCAACACAAGACTGCGTACCTGTCTTGCTAAGGCTGGAGCTCTTGGCAGTAATTAGGGGTTCTGGCAACCAGGGAACAAAAAGAAAAAATCAGTTACTGAAGCACGGAATACAATCAACTGCGACTGCGGCCTGGCACTGATTTAGGAATGATAAAGTTGCACGGTGGGTCAAAATTACTGACAACCGACTCTCTTCGTAAAGACACTGACAGTATCTCATTTCATTAACACAACGAAGCAAGAGCTACTGGAGTGCCTGGGAGTATTGATATCGCTGCAATTAGCAGGCAGAACATTCAAGGAGAAAAGTTGATTTCCAGCTACTAGTAATACAGTAGTTAGTGTGAATCATGTGATGGCCTGCTGTCTCGAAATGGAAATGCGATGCCCTTCATTGAACGTTTATTGAAATGGAAAAATACTTCATATATAAAATGTATACTTTCAAGAAAATAAATTGGTCCTGTTCATTCTCAGATGGTGCCGGGGTGAATTCATTCGTGGGATGTGGATGTCATTGGCTGGCCAGCATTTCATAGAATTCTTCAGTGCAGAAGGAGGCCATTCAGTCCATCAAGTCTGCACCGAGCACAATCCCACTTAGGCCCTATCCCCATAACCCCATGAATTTACCCTAGCTAGTCGCCCTGATTCTCAGGGGCAATTTAGCATGGTCAATTGAACTAACCTGCACATTTTTGGGCTGTGGGAGGAAACCTGAGAGCCTGGGGGAATCCCACGCAGGCACAGGGAGAATGTGCAAACTCCGCACAGACAGTGACCCAAGCTGGGAATCGAACCCGGGTCCCTGACGCTGTGTGGCAGCAGCACTTACCACTGCGTCACTGTATCGCCATTTATTGCCCATGAGAAGGTGGGGATGAGATGCTTGAGCTGAGAACTGCAGTCCATATTGCATAGGTACACACTTGGTGCTGTTAGTGAGGGAGTTCCAGGATTTTGACCCAGTGACAGTGAACGAATAGCGATATAGTCCCAAGTCACAATGGCGAGCGGCTTGGTGGGGAACTTCCAGGTGGTGATCTTCTCATGTGTTTGTTGCCCTTGTCCTTTTAGTTGGTAGTGGTCACGGTTTCTTCCCTTCATCCAGGCTATTGATATAGATGATAAATAGTTGAGTGCCATCAGAAACCACTGATTCTGGTGGCATTACAGCCTGCCAACATAAAACTGTCCACTTTTCCCTACTCTCTGCTTCCTGATAGCCAGCTAATCCTCTATCCATGCTAATATGTGCCCCTAAACCTTAGGTTCGTATTTTGTGCAGGAACCTTGGATGTATAAAATCACTGAATCCCTACAGTGCAGAAGGAAACCATATAGCCCATAAAGTCTGTACTGACTCTGGCAAAGTATATTACCTAGGCCCCATTCCAGTATCCCTATACTTTTACCACGGCTAATCCATCTAATATTCACATCTTGGGACATAAGGGGCAATTTACCATGGCCAATCAACCTAACCTGCATATCATTGGACTATGGGAGGAAACTGGACCACCTGGAGAAACTCATGCTGACACGAGGAGAACAAATCCCACACAGAAATGCAGTGCCCTATCAAGTATGTTTGGAAATCCAAATACACCCTTTATCTACATTACTTGTTATTTCCTCAAAGAACTCTAATGAATTAGCCAAACATGAATTCCTTTTCAGAAAATCATGTTGACTTTGCCTGATTGCATCAAGATTTTGTAAGGTCCCTATATATTACCTCCTTAGGAACAGATTCTAATAGTTTCTCTACACAGATGTGAATTAACTGGCCTGTAGTTCCAGCTTTCTCTTCCCCAGCTTTCCTGACTAGAGGACAGACACAGCATGTCTGTTCAAAACTTTTGCCATTTCCTTATTTCCATTATTTATTCCCCATTCTCACATTACCGAGGACCAATGCTTTCTTTAATTGATCTTTTCCTTTTAAAATACTTGTAGAATCATTACTATTTGTTTTATATCTCTAGCCAGCTTTCTCTCATACTCTAATTTCTCCTTTCTTTCTGTCATTTTTTGATGCTTTTCAATTCTGTCCAACATTTGGACATATCACCAATGTTTGTAGAACTGTACACTTTTTCTTTCAATTTAGTACTATTTCTAACTTCCTTAGTTAGGCACAGATGGTGCACCATTGCCCTAGAGTCGTTCTTTTTCACTGGAGTGTATCTTTGCTGAGTGTTATGCAATATTTCTTTGAATATCTACAACTGCATCTCTACTGTCTTCTACTTTAACCTAAGTTTCCAGTTAATTTTTGCCAGGTCTGTCTTTATACCATTGTAATCGCCCTTTTTTAAAACAGACTCACTCTTCTCACCCTCAGACTGAATGCAAAATTCAATTGTGTTGTGATCACTGCTATAGTACGACTCCCTCGCTAGGAGATAAATAATTAATCCTGTGCCATTGCATATTGTGGAGATGCTGGTGTTGGACTGGGGTAAACACAGTAAGAAGTCTCACGACACGAGGTTAAAGTCCAACAGGTTTATTTGCAGAAAACGCCACTAGCTTTCGGGGCTCTGCCCCTTCATCAGGTGAGTGTGAGTGCGAAGGGCTCACCCGACGAAGGGGCAGAGCTCTGAAAGCTAGTGGCGTTTGCTACAAATAAACCTGTTGGACATTAACCTCGGGTTGTGAGACTTCTTACCATTGCATATTACCAGATCAACAAGAACCAGCTCCATTGGTTGTCTCTTGAATGTGTTGCTCTAAGAAATTGCCCCCAAAACACTCTATGAACTCATCTTTCAGGCTACCTTTGCCGATCGATTCATCCAATCTCAGTGTAGATTAAAATCACCCATGGTTATTGCAGTAACTTTCTTATCTGTCTCTACTATTTCTCGCTGTATACCCAACATAACAGTGCAGTTACAGTTCGGGGACCTCTAAGCTACTCTCACAAGTGATTTCTTACCTTTGCTATTATCTATATTCTGATGTTAATAATGAAGGCCATCTTTCACTGTTGCATTAATGTCACCCTTAATTAGAAGAGTTACCCCACTATATTTTCCTAGCTTCCTCTCCTTCAGAAATGTCAAGTACTCTCAAATATTCAGACCTTGGTCACTTTGCGGTCATGTCTCTGTGCTGCCTATCAGGTAGTTCATGTTTATTTCTATTTGAATGTCAGTGGGTGGCATGGTGGCACAGTGGTGTGCACTGCTGCCTCACAGAGCCAGGGACACTGGATTCAATTCCTAGTTTGGGTCACTGTCTTTGTGGAGTCTGCACGTTTCCCCAGAGTCTGCGTGGGTTTCCTCCGGGTGCTCTCGTTTCCTTCCACAGTCTGAAAGACGTGTTGTTTAGTTGCATTGGCCATGCTAAATTTACCCTCAGTGTACCCGAACAGGCACCAGAATGTGATGACTAGGGGATTTTCACAATACTTTCATTGTAGTGTTAATGTCAGCCTACCTGTGATACAAATAATAAATAACCTATTCACATTATTTTGTTGCACACATTCAGATACAAAGCCTTTAGTTCTACCTTTTACAATTTTTGCTGTGTCTGGCCTTTTCTGCTGGTACACTCTTAAGTTTGTACTCTATGTCCCTTCCTTAAGTACACTCAGCCAGACGTCCAATCTGAGAAGCTACCAGAATACATGCACTCTGATTTGTTAATGCTGAACAAGATGGAACGTTCTCCAGACTGCAAAAGAACCCAGGAGATCTGTTCTTGACCTCAGCTGATTGACAGCCAGGTACCTGTCCTCTGTCTGCACCAACACCGACCTAGGTATGGCCATGAGCATTCGGGAGCAAATGGTAGCGCACACTGGGGAAAGCATGTCATAATCTCTTGAGGAGGCAAAGAATCTCTAGGGTGCCAACAATTAGAGGATTGTTGCAGACCACGATGATGCTGAGCCTAAGGTAGGTGAGGATTTGTCTATTGAGTGTCAAAAGATGGATGAATATTTTTAAGACGCGGGTTGATGGGTTTTTGATAAGTGAGGGGATTAAGGGTTATGGGGAGAGGGCGGGAAAGTGGAACTGAGCCACAACAGATCAGCCATGATCTTATTGAATGGCGGGGCAGGCTCGAAGGGCTAGATGGCCTACTCCTGCTCCTATTTCTTATGTTCTTATTGTTCTTATGTTCAGTAGGATGTGGAGATCTCTGAGGTTTTGCATGCCATGGTCTTTGTACTGGAGGAGTGAGTCCATGTGGAGTCTGAGCACTGTGTTAATCCACTGCTTTGAATGCACAGCCTCCTCCATAGAGGCAGTGGTGACGCTTATAGAGAGGCAGCTCCAGGAAATCAAGCAGGGTTTTCTGCTGTTACACTCAGACTTGTGAGTTCGCACACTGGTGGTGACCTCAGAAGGCCACTTTGAGTGTGAGAGATGGATGAGGCACTCAGTGGCTCTGCTGACATCTATCTCTGATGAGCAAGGAGAGTCAAACAAATCCCAGGTTGGCGGATGGCCTGCAGCTAAGTACATCTGGGGTTCCTCTCAGATGATAGGGGCTTCTCTCAGGACCATTCTCTCAGCTCCCTTACTCCTTTGCCACATCTGAGGAGATCGTAGGAGTGCATGACCATAGAGTTGGACACTTCCATATAGTTGGGACCAGTGACCAGCAGAGAGCCACTAAAGTCATTGAGACTGATGGGGTATCAGAGTCAGCTGCCAGCCTCCAATTCAGCTGCTGGCAAGATATAGCGCTTGTAAGTGGAAATTTAAGTCATTATGACCACACAAGCAGTTCCATGGGTGAATTATTTCTCATTGACACGTGTAATGAACAAGTGTATATGTCACACTTCACTATTAAAATGTGACATCGGGGCCAATCTTACCAAAAAAATTTGAAGTGCTGTACAAGCATGAAAACGGGAAAGATTCACACCCATTTTTTGGGTGAGCTCCCAAGTGCTATTTTATAGCACTTAGAAAAGAAAATGAGGAAAAGTGCGATTCTCTCCAGTAGGGGGAGTGGACAGAGTCTACACATGCCAGGAAGCCGGCTGCAGACTGTAGAGAGTGCTATTGTGCATGCATTGATCTATGCATTGTGTACAAGACTAGACTACACTGGGAGATTGTTACTCCCCCCACACCCCCCAGACATTGCACCCCCACCCTTCAATCACCCTCACTGATTGCAGCCACCCCCCCCCAAACTGATCATCATCCCTAGTTGCAATGCCCCGATCGCCTCCCCGGTTCACCCCACCCTGGAGGATCACCAACCCCCCCCATTCGCCCCTCCCTGGCCGATCACCTCCCCCGTTCATGCTCTCTTGGCCAATTGCTACCCCCAAACAGCCTCTGCCAATTGCTGCCCTGATGATCCTTGATGCAGTCCCCATGCCCTGCCTACCCTCAGACCCTGCCCCATCTCCTTAGGCTTCACCGCTCCTCTCCTTAGGGCACACCACTTGGCATTGACCACTGTCCTGTGGGCGGTGCCAGGCTGTTAGTACCCCCAAACATCCAGGGGCTCAATGGACTCTGGTCTTACCAATGTTGCTGGGGACCATACCCCCACCAGCAAGGATGTTAAGAAAGTGTGTCCGGATGATTGCGTCCTGGGCTCAGTAATCAGTTAAATAAATTAACAAATATTTAAATCAGCCTCATGCCTTTCCTGGCATTAGTCTGATTACACCAGCAGAACAGGGGTGGTAATATTGCAAGAAACCAGGCGCAAAGCCGATTTTTCACCTCTGTCTTACTGGCTTGCCTCACCGATCGACCAGCACAATGAGTCGGTCAGATTGCCCCCATCTGTTGTTTTGTGTACTAGTTACTGAGAAAGTTTGTGACTCGTGCAGCCTGGGCTGTTAAGTTTATTTCAGAGGGACGCACAGCAGAGGATGGTGCCATCCAGCATGCTGATTGGTGGAGCTTGTTGACCACCCTGGGGCTGTTCAGGCTCCTCCTCAGGTTCATTCTGTGCAGTCTCTAGAACGTCATTGTTCCCTTCACTTTCTGAGAAATCCTGCCACTGCTGTGAAACCTCTGGCCCATTCTGCTTGGTAATCTTTGCCTGTGTTAAGTGTGTAGGTGTTCATCCTTCAGATCTGTGCGTCTGTCACCAGTTTGACGCTGCTTTCCACCTCCGAAGAGATTCCCCACAGAAACCTCGGATGATCCTGAGGCATAAAGATTCAGGGCAACTGTAACCTTCAGAGCCGCTGACATTGGGTGGCCACCTACACAGTTTGAGGCCATCGTGGAGTTCAACCATGTCTCAAATAGAGGTGACTGTTTGTCTGCAAATGTGGAGTCTTCTTTGGCACTGCATCTCCATCATGTCCGGGTAGCTGGATCACGGACTGTGTATTCTACCTGCTAAGTGTATTCTCCTGACCCTTCTGTCTTGCAACATCTGCTGGTCTTTGACCCTTTCTGGCTGTGCCTCTGTTTCCTGAGGGCAGACTCCTTTATGCTGCCCACAGACAGCTGGCCTCCTCTCCCTTCTGGCGCTCTCCTGCTCCAGCAGTGTACACTGTATGCGTGTCAAATTTTATGCTTGCACAGCTTTAAACAATGGAGGGACCTGTCTG